>NW_027362797.1:305000-1505000 GCF_046119375.1 Phyllobates terribilis
AAGGGGAGCCCCTCCCCTTTACACTGGAATTTGGAGGCGGGGTTAGTAAGAGTGAGTTAAGAGGAGTTGGAGACAGGAGGACGACGAGGAAGGACCTGGGGAAGGGAGCTGTGAATAAGCTCGCCCCAGAGGGAAGCGCAAGTGAACCGGACACCGGAGTCCATGGTTGTGGGGCACTGAAGGCCCAGCAGCTGAATGCGGAGGGCAGGAGACTGCAGGTCTCCTGGCCCCACCAGACACCCGGCGGCCCAGCAGCACCATAGGGCCCAGCCACGTGGGAGCGACACTTAAGGAAGGCCCGAGCTGCCTGCCATACAGGTGAGGAAAAAGACGCTTTATTCAGGGACGAGGGCCGCAGCATAGCTGCAGGGCCAAAGAGAATAGCGCAGAGGGAAGGCCTACAACTCCACCTGGCGAGGTAGATCCCCAACTTGCTTCCAGGCCGCCCGGACCTCTACTACCAGCTAGTACCCGTGCCCCGGTCGGCTTAAAAAACCGCAAGAAAAGATAAGAGAAAACCGCCATTAAGCTGTGGACTGGTCATTATCTGCGCCATCACCTGCATTACACAGCACCAACAACATCTACCTCCACAATTCTACATATACCGCCCTGGAGCTTAGCTCTGCCTGTGGAGAGCTGAACCAACTCTGCTGCGTCACCACCAGCTCCAGTGGATCTGCACCGCAGCAGCGGCCCCATATAGCCGCATGTGACAGGTGGTGTCACGAACATTATCTCTAAAAACTTTATTCCCCTTTTACTTTCCCTTTAATTGACCGCCTTGGGTCATGGACCGGGTCACAGCCACCGCGACTTCACCCAGCATCGACCGGCCTGGCTACCAAGTACCCCACGGCCCAGGGGGTGCGGCAGATGCCCCCTGTAATTTATTTATCATTTATTTATTTTACTCACGCTTTACAGACATTATGAGCACTGTCCCCATTGGGGCTCACAATCTAAATTTCCTATTAATGTGTCTTTGGAGTGTGGGAGAAAGCCGGACAACTGGGGGGAAACCCACACAAACACGGGGAGAACATTCAAACTCCTTGCAGATGTTGTCCTTGGTGGGATTGGAACCCAAGACCCCAGCGCGTTAAGGCTGCAGTGCTAACCACCAACCGTGCTGTAATGTAATCACATAGAGATCCCCTCGTAATGTAATCACATATAGAGCCCCCTGTAATGTAATCACATATAGAGCCCCCATAATGTAATCACATACTGTATAGAGCCGCCATAATGTAATCACATATAGAGCCCCCCATAATGTAATCACATACACACCTGGTCAAAATTGTTGGTACCCCTCGTTTAATGAAAGAAAAACCCACAATGGTCACAGAAATAACTTGAATCTGACAAAAGTAATAATAAATTAAAAATCTATGAACATGGACAAATGAAAGTCAGACATTGCTTTTAAACCCTGCTGCCACAGAATTTAAAAAAAATTAAACTCATGAAATAGGCCTGGACAGAAATGATGGTACTCTTAACCTAATATTTTGTTGAACAACCTTTTAAGGCAATCACTGCAATCAAACGATTCCTGTAATGAGCAAACTGCTCCAGTTGTCTCGTGTGTGAAGGTAGCCTTTTCCAGACGGCATGTTTCAGCTCTTTCCAAAGATGCTCAATAGGATTTAGGTCAGGGCTCATAGAAGGCCACTTCAGAATTGTCCAGTGTTTTGCTCTTAGCCATTCTTGGGTGTTTTAGCTGTGTGTTTTGGGTCATTATCCTGTAGCAAGACCCACATCACATATATATGCCCCCCTGTAGTGTAATCACATATAGAGCCCCCCCCCCCCCCGTAATGTAATCACATATAGAGCCCCCCTGTAGTGTAATCACATATAGCCTAGAATAATGACGCTGGCACTCTTGGTACAGGATGACACTGACACTAGGGGTACAAGATAATGATGCTGGCACTCTAGACGCAGGATAATGTTGCTGGCACTATGGGCACAGGATAATGACGCTGCCACTCTGGGCACAGGATAATGACGCTGGCATTTGGGGTACAGGATAATGACGCTGGCACTCTGGGTACAGGATAATGACGCTGGCACTCTGGGCACAGGATAATGACGCTGGCACTCTGGGCACAGGATAATGATGCTGGCACTCAGGGCACAGGATAATGACGCTGGCACTCAAGATACTGGATGACGCTGGCACTCTGGGCACAGGATAATGACGCTGGCATTTGGGGTACAGGATAATGACGTTGGCACTCTGGGTACAGGATAATAACGCTGGCACTCTGGACGCAGGATAATGATGCTGGCACTCTGGACGCAGGATAATGACGCTGGCACTCTGGGTACAGGATAATGATGCTGGCACTCTGGGCACAGGATAATGACACTGGCACTCTGGGCACAGGATAATGACACTGGCACTCAAGATACTGGATGATGCTGGCACTCTGAGCACAGAATAATGATGCTGACATTTGGGGTACATGATAATGACGCTGGCATCACAGGCCGGCAGCTGACGTCAGCGCGCACATCGCCAGCGTATAACATCACTGCTGGCCTGTGACTGGCTGGCGTCTGCGCCTCAGATAGACGAAGGAGAGTCGCCGCTGGAACGGCAGCCAGGTAAGGAGAAACTTTTTTGTAAAGTCGCACTATGAGGGCGGAATGGGAGATGACATGGGGGCAGAATGGAGTGACATGGGGACAAAATGGGAGGTGACATGGGGGCAGAATGGGAGATGACATGGGGGCAGAATGGGAGATGACATGGGGGCAGAATGGGAGATGACATAAGGGCAGAATGGGAAAGACGACATGGGAGCAGAATGGAGAGACATAGGGACAAAATGGGAGGTGACATAGGGACAGAATGGGAGATGACATGGGGCAGAATGGGAGATGACATGGGGCAGAATGGAGAGACATAGGGACAAAATGGGAGGTGACATAGGGACAGAATGGGAGATGACATGGGGGCAGAATGGGAGATGACATAAGGGCAGAATGGGAAAGACGACATGGGAGCAGAATGGAGAGACATAGGGACAAAATGGGAGGTGACATAGGGACAGAATGGGAGGTGACATGGGGGCAGAATGGGAGATGACATGGGGGCAGAATGGGAGATGACATGGGGGCAGAATGGGAGATGACATAAGGGCAGAATGGGAAAGACAGGGGCAGAATGGAGAGACGACATGGGGGCAGAATGGAGAGACATGGGACAAAATGGAAGGTGATGACGCGCCCCTGGGCCTGAGTCGCGCAGCGTTGCGCACGCGGGAGCCTACCCGGAGCCGGATCTGATAGGGGTAGTAGTCTCGTGGCGGTGACCCGGTCCGTGCCCAGGGAGTCAAGCTGAGTGGCAGTTTTTAGCAGAAGATGGTACGGTGTTCGACTACGCCACCCGTTGAATGCGGCTATGAAGCCGCCGCTGCAGGGCAGACCGCTGAGGCCGGTGGTAAGGTCGTGCAGCGTAGCTGGTAGAACCCCCAACGGGAGGGGTATGGCCTCAGGGCAACCGACGTGTTAGAAGGGGGTAGCAGGAACCACTCAGAGACGGTGCGGTGTAGTTCTGGGTCTTTACTGGTGACAAAGTAGACCCTCCCGGAGTACTGGCTAGCGATCGGGGCCTGGTCAGTCCGTGAGCTGATGGGATCTCCCCTGGCCAGGCGGAGTTGTAGGCCTCCCCAACTAATCGTACTCTTCTGGCTACCTTGCTAGAGGCGGGTAAAAGTAGCCCACGTCCCTGAGTGTACCGTGTGGTGCTCACCCGTATGGCCGGTGACTCGGGGCCTTTTGGTAGCTTCTGCTCCACGTCGCGGTGCTGGTCCCTTGCGTGTGACCGTGCCTTCGGGTTTCTTGGCCAGAGGACCTGAAATCCCCTGCCGGGCGGTTTCTGCTGCTGGGTAAGGATTAGTCCCCACAGCCTCGGACTCCGGGTCCGGTAAGAACTCTTCAATCAGGGCGAGCTCTACAGCTTCCAGCCCCTGACCTCTTTTAGTACAGCTCCCACAGAGCTCCTGATCTTTCTTTCCCTATAGCTGCTCCACTACAGACCAGACTGTGTCTCTGTCTGTGTTCTCTCACTCTACTCACTAACCCTGCCTCAGCCCCAGCTTTATATAGGGGAAGTTCTTCCCCTCCCAGGACTGGGCAGGAGGTGTGGCATGCATAGGATGTCTGACCAGGAAACCTCCCACCTGCTCACAGACGTAATATTGCTATCACTGTGGGAACCAGACCCCTGGGGTGCTACATTCCCCCCTAGTGAAATTTAGTACTCCGGGACTAAACATATTTTTGTAAAACATAACAAGTAAAAACAGAAACAGTACAATAAAGAAAAACACATTAGGATGGTCACGGCGTGTCCGCAACCGGGTGCAGTTTTTGAAGAAAACAAGGGTGTCCATTTCACCAAGAGACAGGGAGCCGTAACCAGATAGGGGTCTGTCCTACCCCGAGTCCTTAACAGTCTTTAGTCCACTCCTGGTTACGCTCCAACATATGTACAAAGGATTCCGGATAATCCTTAAATGACACCTATAAAATAACTAAAAATACACAATTATTTACAGGCAACAATAAACAGGTAAATACAAATAAACAGTCTAAACACTTAGATCCTCCAACGTACGGGTAACTGGCCTCTAGTGGCTCTAGTGGACCTACGGAGCTGACTGACTGGTCCTGAGCTACCAGGTGTAGGAGCTGTCAAAGGTAAACTGGGCAGCTGTCTACGGGCTCTTTGGCTCACTAGGGGTACGGCAGGCTCACTATAAGCAGAGGGTTGATCCTCCTGGTCTGCTTGTGTGGGGTCTTCTGCCTCCTGGACCGGCTGCTCTTCCAGCTCTACCTGTTTCTCCGTAGGTACTTGAGATGCTGGTTGGAGGAAGGTGAGGACGGGTACCACAACTGCGCCATTGACTTGAGTCCAAGACCGAGGGAAGTCTCCGAGCACAGTACTAACCATATCTTCCCTTTCCTCTGCGGGTCGAGGGTCTTCTTGTTCTTCTTCAGGGCTTCGTAGCTGTTCGGGACACTTCTTCAGGTGATCTCGGGAGACAATGGCTGTGGTTTCTCCTCCATCCTTACTGATTATGCAGACTTTCGGGTTCTCATGGCTTGAGGGCAGTACGGTGTACGGGTCCTTCTCCCACTGGTCGTCCAACTTGTGGAGGCGTCTCTTCCTCTTCAAGACCTGCTCTCCAGGTACCAGGGGAACAGCGGGAGCATACTGGTTGTAAGTCTTCTCCTGTCTTTCTCTAGCTTGACAGAGACTTCGCTCCACGCTCTCCTGTACTTTCCGGTACTGCTGCTGCCTTTCTGTGTCCCAGTCTGCTTCTGGTGAAGTGTCCTCGGGTGTCAGGACTCCCATCTCCAGATCAACAGGAAGCTTACCAGGTCTTGCTCTCATTAGGTAAGCCGGGGTACAGTTGGTTGAACCTACCGGGATGTGGTTGTATAGGTCCACCAGATCAGGCAGTTTCTCAGGCCACAGACTGCGTTCCTCCAGGGGCAATGTTTTCAGAAGATCTATCACCACCTGGTTCATTTTCTCGCAGAGCCCATTGGTTTGCGGATGATAGGGTGTTGTTCTTATCTTCCGGCAGCCATACAGAGTACAGAACTCCTGGAAGACTTCCGCTTCAAAGGCAGGTCCCTGGTCCGTCAGCACCTGCTCCGGGTATCCGTGTGGACGGCAGAAGTGCTGCTGGAAGGCTCTAGCTGCTGTTTGAGCCGTTAAGTCCTTGACCGGGACCACCACCAGGAACCGGGAGTAATGATCTACGATTGTGAGGGCGTAGACATAGTCAGATCTGCTTGGAGCCAGTTTCACATGGTCCAGGGCTACCAGTTCCAGTGGCTGTCGGGTGATGATGGGCTGCAAGGGAGTCTTCTGGCTGGCACGGTCCTTCCTTCTTAGGTGGCACGGTCCACAGTCTCTGCACCACCTCTCGATGGTTCCCCTCATGCCTACCCAGTGGAACCACCCGCGCAGCCTGAACTCCAGCTTCTTCCACCCGAAGTGCCCAGCTCCGTCGTGGTATGCCTCCAGTACCATAGCCGCGTCTCTTCTTGGCACCACTACTTGCCAGATCAGTTCATGCGTCCGGGAGTTAACCATTCTGCGGCACAACTTCCCCTTGTAAAGGAACAGTCGACTCTTCTCAATCCACAGTTGCTTGGCCTCCTCCGGAGCGTCTGGGTCAAGGCGGGCATCTGGCTGAGTCAGCATCTCCTTCACCAGTCGGACGGCGGGGTCACTGTCTTGCGTTTCCGCCCAGTTGTAATGAGGTAAGGGGTTGAACGTAGCGGATTGCTTACTCCTTACACGGTGGGAATACTGGATAGTCCCATGCCGGTGGAACGCGGGAAGTTCAACCTCCTCCAGTTCCTCTGGATCTTCCCCCACGTCCGGTAGGTTTGGCATTCTGGACAAGGCATCCGCGTTGGTATTGGAGCGTCCTGCCCGGTATTTGATTGTGAACTCAAAGTTGGACAGGCGGGCCATCCATCTCTGCTCCAGGGCACCGAGTCTTGCTGTGTCCAGGTGTGTCAACGGGTTGTTATCCGTGTACACGGTGAACCGGGAAGAGGCGAGGTTGTGCTTAAAGCGTTCGGTGACTGCCCACACCACTGCCAGGAACTCTAGCTTGAATGAGCTGTAATTCTCAGGGTTTCTTTCGGTGGGTCGCAGTTTTCGGCTGGCGTAAGCAATTACTCGTTCTTTCCCCTGCTGGATCTGGGACAGTACGGCTCCTAGCCCGATGTTACTTGCGTCGGTGTAGAGGATAAAGGGCTGGCTGTAATCCGGGTACGCCAGGATTTCATCCCCCGTGAGGGCCATCTTCAGCTGGCGGAAGGACTCTTCTTCCAGCTTCTCCCATCTGAAGGGCGGCTTCTGGTTCTTGGCCTTCCTGGACTGGCCTATCAGGAGGTCCTGCATAGGAGCTGCCTTTTTGGTGAAACCGGGAATGAATCTTCGGTAGTAGCCTACCAACCCGAGGAACTGCCGCACTTCCTTTACGCTGGAGGGGCTTGGCCATTCCTTAATTGCGGTGATCTTATCAGGGTCGGGAGCCACTCCGTCAGCACTCACCACGTGTCCCAGGTACTGCACCTTTGGTTTCAGGAGGTGACACTTGGAGGGTTTCACCTTTAGGCCGTAGTTTGCCAGGGCTTCGAACACTTCTGCCAGGTGTTTCAGGTGGTCCTCGTAGGTCTTGGAGTAGACGATGACATCGTCCAGGTATAACAGGACCGTCTCGAAGTTTCGGTGCCCCAGACAGCATTCCATCAATCGTTGGAAGGTTCCTGGTGCGTTGCAGAGTCCAAACGGCATGCAGGTAAACTCGCTAAGTCCCATCGGGGTGGTGAATGCGGTCTTCTCCCGGTCCGCCTCTGCTACAGGAACCTGCCAGTACCCGCTAGTGAGATCCAAAGTGGAGAAGAAGTTAGCAGATTTTAAAGCAGCCAAAGACTCCTCTATCCTTGGTAAGGGGTACGCATCTTTGTGTGTGATACGGTTGATTTTCCGGTAATCTACACACATTCTCATGGTGTTGTCTTTCTTTTTAACTAAGACTAGTGGAGCTGCCCAGGGGCTACAGCTATCCCTGATTACCCCAGCCTCCTTCATGTCTCTAAGCATCCCCTTGGCGTGTTGGTAGTGTGCAGGGGGTACGGGTCGGTATCTCTCCTTTATGGGAGGATGGTCTCCCGTGGGGATGTGGTGTTCTACCCCCTTTACTCGCCCGAAGTCTAACGGGTGTTTACTAAACACTCTCTCGTACTCTTGAACCACCCGATAGACTCCCTGTTTCTGGTGTGAGGGAGTGGAGTCAGTACCCAAATGTAGTTGCTGACACCAGTCCTCTATTGTTTTCTTAGAGCCGTTACCTTCCTCTGGTTGAGATGGAGGCAAGGGTTCCACGGCCTGTACAGAATTCTGGTTTATGGTGAACAATTTAGCTAGCGTGGCATACCGGGGCAGGTGTACTTCTCTCTTCCCGATGTTTATTATGCGAACGGGCACCCTCCCATGGCGTACATCAACCACCCCCCGTGCTGTCAAAATGGTGGGCCTACTGTCTGAGTAGACGGGTTCTACCATTGCTTGGTAGTCTCTACCTCTTAGACCAATAGCTGCCCGGCACCAAATCATCATTTCACTTTTTGGGGGCATGGCAATAGGGAAAGGGTCACACATTCTCACGCTTCCAATCTCACCACCGGAGAGTTCCACCTGTTGCCGCCGCATCAGTGCCCGGATCTCTTTTTGGAGCACTCGCTGCTGGCCGGAGCTGGCGTTCTTGGCAACCTGCTGTAAAATGAAAATCACCTCTGCAAGACAATTTTCAATCACATTAGTTCCTAGCGTTATCTTTGGGTGACTCTCGCGCTTGTCAATGTCTACAATGATCAGTCCCTGTGCTGCCAGTTCGACTCTACCGACTTTAATGGTCATCTCTTTGAATCCGATCTGTGGCACGGGTTGACCATTGCTGGCGATGATACTCAAGTCGTCGTCAGGGTAGCGGGTTATATCCGAGTCATTCCAGTACTGCTTGAAGAGCACGTACGGGATGGTGGTGACCTGTGACCCGGTGTCAAGTAGGGCACTCATAGGAATGCCATCCAGTACCACAGGCAAGACTGGACGTCCTCCCACATATTTGTCACGCCAGTTCGATGGGCCTGGTGATCTTATTCCTAGGGGTCGGCCCTCTACCCCAGGTTGTGCCAGTTTAAAGGACAGTACCTTGCCATATGTCCGGGTTGATTGCAGCGGCGGCAGATGGGTTGTCCGTCCTCGTTGTATCGGTCGCTGGGTCTTCCTCTGGCCGGTGGGGTCCTCCTTGGTCGACGCCACGGGATGTCCTCCGGTCCGGATGCCAGCTGGATCTTCCCTGGAGCAGAAACCTGTAACGACTGCACAGTTCGGGTTAGCGCGGCAACGCTTTTAGCTAGCTCTTGGACCTGATGGTGCAGGTCTGGAGCCGGGTCATTGTTCAAAGCCTGCGCATCAGCTCCCACAGGCCCTGCCGACAAGGGCGCCGCCTCCTGGTGGTAAGCGGTAGTAGGGCGCCTGTGGGTCACAACGCCACCCGGTGCCGGTTCTCGGAGCACCCGGATGGCTCTGTCCTTGAACTGTGCAAAGTCCAGATGAGGATCCTGTAAGGCCATTGCCCGCAACTGGGTTCGGTGGGCATTGCAATATAGTCCCTCTATAAATTGTTCGGTCAACAGCCTGTCCTTGTTTCCCACGCCGTCAGTGTCGGTCTGCTTAATGGCTCTCAGGGCCTCTTGTAGGTTTAAAGCATAGTCTCTTATACTCTCATGTGCTCGCTGTTTGCACCCGTAGAATCTAAGCTTAATCTCGGCTGAGGTGCGGGTATCAAAGGTGTCCTTCAGCCGGGTTAATATCCCTGCGACAGTCCTCCTCCCAGGTGGCCAGGACTTTACCTCCCTTTGGGCTGCCCCGGTTAGTTGGGCCACCAGGATGCTCACTTTTTGCTCTTCTGTGAGGGGGTACACCTGGAAGAGGCTATCCAGCTTTTCTCTAAAGTCATTCAGGGTATGTGACTCCCCTGAGTACTGGGGTAGCCAGGCTGCCCCCGGGATATAGGGCATAGTGAAAGGCATGACCGCAGCAGCGGTGGCGCTGGCGGTGGCTGCGGCAGTGAAGCTCTCCTCCGTATCCGACATCTTCCTCCCCCCTAGTGGACCGTGGCCTACCTTGCGATGATCCTCTTCCGTAGGCCGCAGCTCCGCAGTGGATCATCAGGGTCGAGGACCTTCCGTCGCGCTCCTGTGACGTCGGTGTCTGCTGGGCTCCTTCCAGGACCTTACGCAACGTCCGGACGTGAGGCGGGGCTTCAGTTCTCGCGGGTTTTTCGGAGTCCACGCCCCTCTTCTTCCCGCGAGGCGCCCTCAAGATGGCGCCCAATGGCGGGAAAACTCCACGGATGGCGGGAAGAAGGCAGAAGATGGCGTCCAACGGCGGGAAGACTCCACGGATGGCGGGAAGAAGGTAGAAGATGGCGTCGGATGGCAGGAATCTTCACCACAGGTAAGTTTAAAAGTCTCTTTTTCAGGCGCGCAGTACCCGGTGGTTGCGGGAACGGAATCCTGCCGACTACGCCAAAAGTTGACGCGCCCCTGGGCCTGAGTCGCGCAACGTTGCGCACGCGGGAGCCTACCCGGAGCCGGATCTGATAGGGGTAGTAGTCTCGTGGCGGTGACCCGGTCCGTGCCCAGGGAGTCAAGCTGAGTGGCAGTTTTTAGCAGAAGATGGTACGGTGTTCGACTACGCCACCCGTTGAATGCGGCTATGAAGCCGCCGCTGCAGGGCAGACCGCTGAGGCCGGTGGTAAGGTCGTGCAGCATAGCTGGTAGAACCCCCAACGGGAGGGGTATGGCCTCAGGGCAACCGACGTGTTAGA
The DNA here is from genome assembly GCF_046119375.1 of Phyllobates terribilis. Classification (NCBI taxonomy): domain Eukaryota; kingdom Metazoa; phylum Chordata; class Amphibia; order Anura; family Dendrobatidae; genus Phyllobates; species Phyllobates terribilis. Next base: position 315,449 of record NW_027362797.1, read on the forward strand.
AGGGGGTAGCAGGAACCACTCAGAGACGGTGCGGTGTAGTTCTGGGTCTTTACTGGTGACAAAGTAGACCCTCCCGGAGTACTGGCTAGCGATCGGGGCCTGGTCAGTCCGTGAGCTGATGGGATCTCCCCTGGCCAGGCGGAGTTGTAGGCCTCCCCAACTAATCGTACTCTTCTGGCTACCTTGCTAGAGGCGGGTAAAAGTAGCCCACGTCCCTGAGTGTACCGTGTGGTGCTCACCCGTATGGCCGGTGACTCGGGGCCTTTTGGTAGCTTCCGCTCCACGTCGCGGTGCTGGTCCCTTGCGTGTGACCGTGCCTTCGGGTTTCTTGGCCAGAGGACCTGAAATCCCCTGCCGGGCGGTTTCTGCTGCTGGGTAAGGATTAGTCCCCACAGCCTCGGACTCCGGGTCCGGTAAGAACTCTTCAATCAGGGCGAGCTCTACAGCTTCCAGACCCTGACCTCTTTTAGTACAGCTCCCACAGAGCTCCTGATCTTTCTTTCCCTATAGCTGCTCCACTACAGACCAGACTGTGTCTCTGTCTGTGTTCTCTCACTCTACTCACTAACCCTGCCTCAGCCCCAGCTTTATATAGGGGAAGTTCTTCCCCTCCCAGGACTGGGCAGGAGGTGTGGCATGCATAGGATGTCTGACCAGGAAACCTCCCACCTGCTCACAGACGTAATATTGCTATCACTGTGGGAACCAGACCCCTGGGGTGCTACATTCCCCCCTAGTGAAATTTAGTACTCCGGGACTAAACATATTTTTGTAAAACATAACAAGTAAAAACAGAAACAGTACAATAAAGAAAAACACATTAGGATGGTCACGGCGTGTCCGCAACCGGGTGCAGTGTTTGAAGAAAACAAGGGTGTTCATTTCACCAAGAGACAGGGAGCCGTAACCAGATAGGGGTCTGTCCTACCCCGAGTCCTTAACAGTCTTTAGTCCACTCCTGGTTACGCTCCAACATATGTACAAAGGATTCCGGATAATCCTTAAACGACACCTATAAAATAACTAAAAATACACAATTATTTACAGGCAACAATAAACAGGTAAATACAAATAAACAGTCTAAACACTTAGATCCTCCAACGTACGGGTAACTGGCCTCTAGTGGCTCTAGTGGACCTACGGAGCTGACTGACTGGTCCTGAGCTACCAGGTGTAGGAGCTGTCAAAGGTAAACTGGGCAGCTGTCTACGGGCTCTTTGGCTCACTAGGGGTACGGCAGGCTCACTATAAGCAGAGGGTTGATCCTCCTGGTCTGCTTGTGTGGGGTCTTCTGCCTCCTGGACCGGCTGCTCTTCCAGCTCTACCTGTTTCTCCGTAGGTACTTGAGATGCTGGTTGGAGGAAGGTGAGGACGGGTACCACAACTGCGCCATTGACTTGAGTCCAAGACCGAGGGAAGTCTCCGAGCACAGTACTAACCATATCTTCCCTTTCCTCTGCGGGTCGAGGGTCTTCTTGTTCTTCTTCAGGGCTTCGTAGCTGTTCGGGACACTTCTTCAGGTGATCTCGGGAGACAATGGCTGTGGTTTCTCCTCCATCCTTACTGATTATGCAGACTTTCGGGTTCTCATGGCTTGAGGGCAGTACGGTGTACGGGTCCTTCTCCCACTGGTCGTCCAACTTGTGGAGGCGTCTCTTCCTCTTCAAGACCTGCTCTCCAGGTACCAGGGGAACAGCGGGAGCATACTGGTTGTAAGTCTTCTCCTGTCTTTCTCTAGCTTGACAGAGACTTCGCTCCACGCTCTCCTGTACTTTCCGGTACTGCTGCTGCCTTTCTGTGTCCCAGTCTGCTTCTGGTGAAGTGTCCTCGGGTGTCAGGACTCCCATCTCCAGATCAACAGGAAGCTTACCAGGTCTTGCTCTCATTAGGTAAGCCGGGGTACAGTTGGTTGAACCTACCGGGATGTGGTTGTATAGGTCCACCAGATCAGGCAGTTTCTCAGGCCACAGACTGCGTTCCTCCAGGGGCAATGTTTTCAGAAGATCTATCACCACCTGGTTCATTTTCTCGCAGAGCCCATTGGTTTGCGGATGATAGGGTGTTGTTCTTATCTTCCGGCAGCCATACAGAGTACAGAACTCCTGGAAGACTTCCGCTTCAAAGGCAGGTCCCTGGTCCGTCAGCACCTGCTCCGGGTATCCGTGTGGACGGCAGAAGTGCTGCTGGAAGGCTCTAGCTGCTGTTTGAGCCGTTAAGTCCTTGACCGGGACCACCACCAGGAACCGGGAGTAATGATCTACGATTGTGAGGGCGTAGACATACCCAGATCTGCTTGGAGCCAGTTTCACATGGTCCAGGGCTACCAGTTCCAGTGGCTGTCGGGTGATGATGGGCTGCAAGGGAGTCTTCTGGCTGGCACGGTCCTTCCTTCTTAGGTGGCACGGTCCACAGTCTCTGCACCACCTCTCGATGGTTCCCCTCATGCCTACCCAGTGGAACCGCCCGCGCAGCAGGAACTCCAGCTTCTTCCACCCGAAGTGCCCAGCTCCGTCGTGGTATGCCTCCAGTACCATAGCCGCGTCTCTTCTTGGCACCACTACTTGCCAGATCAGTTCATGCGTCCGGGAGTTAACCATTCTGCGGCACAACTTCCCCTTGTAAAGGAACAGTTGACTCTTCTCAATCCACAGTTGCTTGGCCTCCTCCGGAGCGTCTGGGTCAAGGCGGGCATCTGGCTGAGTCAGCATCTCCTTCACCAGTCGGACGGCGGGGTCACTGTCTTGCGTTTCCGCCCAGTTGTAATGAGGTAAGGGGTTGAACGTAGCGGATTGCTTACTCCTTACACGGTGGGAATACTGGATAGTCCCATGCCGGTGGAACGCGGGAGTTCAACCTCCTCCAGTTCCTCTGGATCTTCCCCCACGTCCGGTAGGTTTGGCATTCTGGACAAGGCATCCGCGTTGGTATTGGAGCGTCCTGCCCGGTATTTGATTGTGAACTCAAAGTTGGACAGGTGGGCCATCCATCTCTGCTCCAGGGCACCGAGTCTTGCTGTGTCCAGGTGTGTCAACGGGTTGTTATCCGTGTACACGGTGAACCGGGAAGAGGCGAGGTTGTGCTTAAAGCGTTCGGTGACTGCCCACACCACTGCCAGGAACTCTAGCTTGAATGAGCTGTAATTCTCAGGGTTTCTTTCGGTGGGTCGCAGTTTTCGGCTGGCGTAAGCAATTACTCGTTCTTTCCCCTGCTGGATCTGGGACAGTACGGCTCCTAGCCCGATGTTACTTGCGTCGGTGTAGAGGATAAAGGGCTGGCTGTAATCCGGGTACGCCAGGATTTCATCCCCCGTGAGGGCCATCTTCAGCTGGCGGAAGGACTCTTCTTCCAGCTTCTCCCATCTGAAGGGCGGCTTCTGGTTCTTGGCCTTCCTGGACTGGCCTATCAGGAGGTCCTGCATAGGAGCTGCCTTTTTGGTGAAACCGGGAATGAATCTTCGGTAGTAGCCTACCAACCCGAGGAACTGCCGCACTTCCTTTACGCTGGAGGGGCTTGGCCATTCCTTAATTGTGGTGATCTTATCAGGGTCGGGAGCCACTCCGTCAGCACTCACCACGTGTCCCAGGTACTGCACCTTTGGTTTCAGGAGGTGACACTTGGAGGGTTTCACCTTTAGGCCGTAGTTTGCCAGGGCTTCGAACACTTCTGCCAGGTGTTTCAGGTGGTCCTCGTAGGTCTTGGAGTAGACGATGACATCGTCCAGGTATAACAGGACCGTCTCGAAGTTTCGGTGTCCCAGACAGCATTCCATCAATCGTTGGAAGGTTCCTGGTGCGTTGCAGAGTCCAAACGGCATGCAGGTAAACTCGCTAAGTCCCATCGGGGAAGTGAATGCGGTCTTCTCCCGGTCCGCCTCTGCTACAGGAACCTGCCAGTACCCGCTAGTGAGATCCAAAGTGGAGAAGAAGTTAGCTGATTTTAAAGCAGCCAAAGACTCCTCTATCCTTGGTAAGGGGTACGCATCTTTGTGTGTGATACGGTTGATTTTCCGGTAATCTACACACATTCTCATGGTGTTGTCTTTCTTTTTAACTAAGACTAGTGGAGCTGCCCAGGGGCTACAGCTATCCCTGATTACCCCAGCCTCCTTCATGTCTCTAAGCATCCCCTTGGCGTGTTGGTAGTGTGCAGGGGGTACGGGTCGGTATCTCTCCTTTATGGGAGGATGGTCTCCCATGGGGATGTGGTGTTCTACCCCCTTTACTCGCCCGAAGTCTAACGGGTGTTTACTAAACACTCTCTCGTACTCTTGAACCACCCGATAGACTCCCTGTTTCTGGTGTGAGGGAGTGGAGTCAGTACCCAAATGTAGTTGCTGACACCAGTCCTCTATTGTTTTCTTAGAGCCGTTACCTTCCTCTGGTTGAGATGGAGGCAAGGGTTCCACGGCCTGTACAGAATTCTGGTTTATGGTGAACAATTTAGCTAGCGTGGCATACCGGGGCAGGTGTACTTCTCTCTTCCCGATGTTTATTATGCGAACGGGCACCCTCCCATGGCGTACATCAACCACCCCCCGTGCTGTCAAAATGGTGGGCCTACTGTCTGAGTAGACGGGTTCTACCATTGCTTGGTAGTCTCTACCTCTTAGACCAATAGCTGCCCGGCACCAAATCATCATTTCACTTTTTGGGGGCATGGCAATAGGGAAAGGGTCACACATTCTCACGCTTCCAATCTCACCACCGGAGAGTTCCACCTGTTGCCGCCGCATCAGTGCCCGGATCTCTTTTTGGAGCACTCGCTGCTGGCCGGAGCTGGCGTTCTTGGCAACCTGCTGTAAAATGAAAATCACCTCTGCAAGACAATTTTCAATCACATTAGTTCCTAGCGTTATCTTTGGGTGACTCTCGCGCTTGTCAATGTCTACAATGATCAGTCCCTGTGCTGCCAGTTCGACTCTACCGACTTTAATGGTCATCTCTTTGAATCCGATCTGTGGCACGGGTTGACCATTGCTGGCGATGATACTCAAGTCGTCGTCAGGGTAGCGGGTTATATCCGAGTCATTCCAGTACTACTTGAAGAGCACGTACGGGATGGTGGTGACCTGTGACCCGGTGTCAAGTAGGGCACTCATAGGAATGCCATCCAGTACCACAGGCAAGACTGGACGTCCTCCCACATATTTGTCACGCCAGTTCGATGGGCCTGGTGATCTTATTCCTAGGGGTCGGCCCTCTACCCCAGGTTGTGCCAGTTTAAAGGACAGTACCTTGCCATATGTCCGGGTTGATTGCAGCGGCGGCAGATGGGTTGTCCGTCCTCGTTGTATCGGTCGCTGGGTCTTCCTCTGGCCGGTGGGGTCCTCCTTGGTCGACGCCACGGGATGTCCTCCGGTCCGGATGCCAGCTGGATCTTCCCTGGAGCAGAAACCTGTAACGACTGCACAGTTCGGGTTAGCGCGGCAACGCTTTTAGCTAGCTCTTGGACCTGATGGTGCAGGTCTGGAGCCGGGTCATTGTTCAAAGCCTGCGCATCAGCTCCCACAGGCCCTGCCGACAAGGGCGCCGCCTCCTGGTGGTAAGCGGTAGTAGGGCGCCTGTGGGTCACAACGCCACCCGGTGCCGGTTCTCGGAGCACCCGGATGGCTCTGTCCTTGAACTGTGCAAAGTCCAGATGAGGATCCTGTAAGGCCATTGCCCGCAACTGGGTTCGGTGGGCATTGCAATATAGTCCCTCTATAAATTGTTCGGTCAACAGCCTGTCCTCGTTTCCCACGCCGTCAGGGTCGGTCTGCTTAATGGCTCTCAGGGCCTCTTGTAGGTTTAAAGCATAGTCTCTTATACTCTCATGTGCTCGCTGTTTGCACCCGTAGAATCTAAGCTTAATCTCGGCTGAGGTGCGGGTATCAAAGGTGTCCTTCAGCCGGGTTAATATCCCTGCGACAGTCCTCCTCCCAGGTGGCCAGGACTTTACCTCCCTTTGGGCTGCCCCGGTTAGTTGGGCCACCAGGATGCTCACTTTTTGCTCTTCTGTGAGGGGGTACACCTGGAAGAGGCTATCCAGCTTTTCTCTAAAGTCATTCAGGGTATGTGACTCCCCTGAGTACTGGGGTAGCCAGGCTGCCCCCGGGATATAGGGCATAGTGAAAGGCATGACCGCAGCAGCGGTGGCGCTGGCGGTGGCTGCGGCTGTGAAGCTCTCCTCCGTATCCGACATCTTCCTCCCCCCTAGTGGACCGTGGCCTACCTTGCGATGATCCTCTTCCGTAGGCCGCGGCTCCGCAGTGGATCGTCAGGGTCGAGGACCTTCCGTCGCGCTCCTGTGACGTCGGCGTCTGCTGAGCTCCTTCCAGGACCTTACGCAACGGCCGGACGTGAGGCGGGGCTTCAGTTCTCGCGGGCTTTTCGGAGTCCACGCCCCTCTTTTTCCCGCGCGGCGCCCTCAAGATGGCGCCCAATGGCGGGAAAACTCCACGGATGGCGGGAAGAAGGCAGAAGATGGCGTCCAACGGCGGGAAAACTCCACGGATGGCGGGAAGAAGGTAGAAGATGGCGTCGGATGGCGGGAATCTTCACCACAGGTAAGTTTAAAAGTCTCTTTTTCAGGCGCGCAGTACCCGGTGGTTGCGGGCACGGAATCCTGCCGACTACGCCAAAAGTTGACGCGCCCCTGGGCCTGAGTCGCGCAGCGTTGCGCACGCGGGAGCCTACCCGGAGCCGGATCTGATAGGGGTAGTAGTCTCGTGGCGGTGACCCGGTCCGTGCCCAGGGAGTCAAGCTGAGTGGCAGTTTTTAGCAGAAGATGGTACGGTGTTCGACTACGCCACCCGTTGAATGCGGCTATGAAGCCGCCGCTGCAGGGCAGACCGCTGAGGCCGGTGGTAAGGTCGTGCAGCATAGCTGGTAGAACCCCCAACGGGAGGGGTATGGCCTCAGGGCAACCGACGTGTTAGAAGGGGGTAGCAGGAACCACTCAGAGACGGTGCGGTGTAGTTCTGGGTCTTTACTGGTGACAAAGTAGACCCTCCCGGAGTACTGGCTAGCGATCGGGGCCTGGTCAGTCCGTGAGCTGATGGGATCTCCCCTGGCCAGGCGGAGTTGTAGGCCTCCCCAACTAATCGTACTCTTCTGGCTACCTTGCTAGAGGCGGGTAAAAGTAGCCCACGTCCCTGAGTGTACCGTGTGGTGCTCACCCGTATGGCCGGTGACTCGGGGCCTTTTGGTAGCTTCTGCTCCACGTCGCGGTGCTGGTCCCTTGCGTGTGACCGTGCCTTCGGGTTTCTTGGCCAGAGGACCTGAAATCCCCTGCCGGGCGGTTTCTGCTGCTGGGTAAGGATTAGTCCCCACAGCCTCGGACTCCGGGTCCGGTAAGAACTCTTCAATCAGGGCGAGCTCTACAGCTTCCAGCCCCTGACCTCTTTTAGTACAGCTCCCACAGAGCTCCTGATCTTTCTTTCCCTATAGCTGCTCCACTACAGACCAGACTGTGTCTCTGTCTGTGTTCTCTCACTCTACTCACTAACCCTGCCTCAGCCCCAGCTTTATATAGGGGAAGTTCTTCCCCTCCCAGGACTGGGCAGGAGGTGTGGCATGCATAGGATGTCTGACCAGGAAACCTCCCACCTGCTCACAGACGTAATATTGCTATCACTGTGGGAACCAGTCCCCTGGGGTGCCACAGTGACATGGGGACAGAATGGGAGATGACATGGGGGCAGAATGGGAGATGACATAAGGGCAGAATGGGAAAGACAGGGGCAGAATGGAGAGACGACATGGAGGCAGAATGGAGAGACATGGGACAAAATGGAAGGTGACATGGGGACAAAATGGGAGGTGACATAGGGACAGAATGGGAGATGACATAGGGACAGAATGGGAGATGACATGGGGCAGAAAGGGAGATGACATGGGGGCAGAATGGAGAGACATGGGGACAAAATGGGAAGTGACATGGGGGCAGAATGGGAGATGACATGGGGGCAGAATGGGAGATGACATGGGGGCAGAATGGAGAGACATGGGGACAAAATGGGAGGTGACATGGGGGCAGAATGGGAGATGACATGGGGGCAGAATGGGAGATGACAAGGGGGCAGAATGGGAGATGACATGGGGGCAGAATGGGAGATGACATAAGGGCAGAATGGGAAAGACAGGGGCAGAATGGAGAGATGACATGGGGGCAGAATGGAGAGACATGGGACAAAATGGAAGGTGACATGGGGACAGAATGGGAGATGACATGGGGGCAGAATGGGAGATGACATAAGGGCAGAATGGGAAAGACAGGGGCAGAATGGAGAGACGACATGGGGGCAGAATGGAGAGACATGGGACAAAATGGAAGGTGACATGGGGACAGAATAGGAGATGACATGCGGGCTGAATGGGAGATGACATGGGGACAGAATGGGAGATGACATGGGGGCAGAATGGGAGATGACATAAGGGCAGAATGGGAAAGACAGGGGCAGTATGGAGAGACGACATGGGGGCAGAATGGAGACATGGGGGCAGAATGGAGAAACGACCAGCTTTTGGCCAAAAGAAAAGCTGCTGGCTATGTATATGATATGGAAACTGTTAGGCTATGTTCCCACACGTTGTGTTTTTCACCATATTTTGCTGCAGATTTTTATGCAAATTTTCAGGTGCATTTTGCAGTACCAGCAAAGTCTATGAGAAACCAGAATTCTCTGTTCCCACATTTTATGTGCTTTTTTGGCTGCGTATTTTGTGCCTTGGTTGTGTTCTTGGAAAATAGAGCATGTCACTTCTTTTAGCATTTTTTCAACCATAGGAAGTAATGGGTGGTGAAAAAATGCAGGTAAATTTTTTCAGTATTTTTGATGGCAAAATAGAATGGGGTTCTTTTTTTTCACAGAACTTTATGTACATGCATAAATAGAGACAGAAGGACAATGAGAAAAATGCATCAAAAAATGCAGCAAAACCTGCAGATTTGACACAGCTGATTTCCTGCCAGAGATTAGTTTTGCTGCAGATTTCTGACTGAAAAAAAACACAACATGTGGGAACATAGCCTAAGGTTAAGTGCACACTGAGCGTTTTTGATGCGTCATAGTTGCGTTTTTTCCGTGTGGAAATGGACCAAAAACGCTAGGTAATCCGTCTGCCTGCTAACGCCATGTCATTGCATTAAAATCTGCAGCATGTCCATTCTTTGTAGCATTTCTGCAGCGCAAAAACGCTCAAAGAATGGTACCCGGGCCGGGGAAGAAGACTACTTCTCCCATCATCCAACCGCCGCTCCCGCTGATAACAAAAAAAAAAAGCAAAAATCTATTTAAAATGAAAAAAATCCTTTTATCCTCACCTGTCCGGCGTCCTCCTGATGTCCCCCGGCAACGCGATCATCTCGGAGGCCGGCGGTACACTGACAGGAGCACGCTCGCTCCCAGCAGTGTACATCGCTGCTGCCAGCTGAGGTCACGCGAGTTCATCAGCTGATGATCAGCTGAGAGCTCCGGGATCTCACTTTACAGCACTAGTGCTGTTTAGGAACATTCTCACGAATGTTCCCACGCAGTACTGTTGCAGTATGAGGTCATCAGAGCTGATCAGCTGATCTTCAGCTGATAAACTCACCTGACCTCAGCCTGCAGCAAAGCAATGTACACTAACAGGAGTGATTTTACACTCCTGTCAGTATACAGTGCTGTCTTTTACAGCAGTCACATCGGTGATTGATGTGACTGCTGTAGAAGTGACCTGGATCGCCGAGGGACAATCTGGATTACGTTGTGACAGTGGACAGGTGAGGGATATGGTTGTTTTTTATTTGTGTTTTTTTCAGGAGACGAGGGCGTCGGGGATTGAGAGAACAATAAAAAAATTATTAAGACCATGTGTAATTTTATTTTAATAAAATACTTTATTCTGGCCGTGTCTTTATTGAAAAAGCGTCGAAAACTTTACTACGGGGTTACTAACCTGAGCTTCATGTCAGCCACCAATAAAGGTGGTATTACCCCATTACCCCACTCCTCACCGCTACACGGCAGTGGGAAGAACGGAGGCCAAGCGCCAGATTTGGTGCATCTTATAATATTAGCCGCGGAGGGGGCTAGTATCCATGGCCCTTCCCTGGTTATTAATATCAGCCCACAGCTATCTGCTTAGCTTTTTCTGGGGGACCCTATGTCAATTTTTTTCTGGGGTCCCCCTGTAATCTAGCCAGTAAAGGCTAAGCAAACAGCTGCGAGCTGTTATTAATAGCCAGGGAACATTTTTGGCTAATGGCCCCTTCCCCAGCTACTAATATCAGCCCCCAGCGGTCGACTTTCCCTCTGCTGGTATTAAAATGACGCAGGAGCCCACAGCATTTTTTTTTTAACGCTATGTCCCCACAATCTGGATTTAGCAGCGCTTTGGATGCAGCATATTTTTGCTGCATCCAAAATGCTGCTTTCTATTTAGCGCAGGTTAATTTACATGTGTTCACTTACCCATGCAAATTTGCCGCATTCAATGCATTCTAGTGGTCAAATTTCTGTTGTGGAGACTAGCGACTCTGCAAGAGAATTTGACATGCAGCGGTCCTAAAAGACAAGTGGCATGTCAGTGTCTATGTGTGATCCGCAGCCTCAGATGCACGCATAGTGGACTTGGGATTTCTAGAGTTCCCATCCAAAATATTGTAATATCTGGACGCTGTGGGTTTGACACTGCATAAACACGCAGCTTCAAACCTGCCACTCCTGACCGTTGCCACGTACCCAAACTCACCCTGCTGCATGTCAATTTCTGTATCGGACACGCTAGTCTCCGCTGCGAATTTTGAACAATTGAAGTGTCATTATATGCGGTCAATTCGCCTGTATTGACAACAAAAGTGCGGAATTAGAACACAGCGTTTTGTACGCAGTGAAAATACGCTGCATCCAAAGCGCTGCTTATTGCTGTTTGTGAGGATGTAGCGGCTAACAAAACAGCTATGAGCTGTTATTAATAGCAGGGAAAATGTTTGCCTAATGGCACCTTCCCAGGCTAAAAATAGCAGCTCTCAGCTGCCCCAGAAATGACTTGAATGGAAATGCTAATGAGATTGAGTGTATGGGATTAGCTGACACCTAGCCCTTTTGTTTGGTGATGACATGGTGTCAATCAGAGCCTTTCATTACTAAAAGCAAATTAAAGTAAAGTAAAGAGTTAAATAAACACACACAGAGTAAACACTTTATTTGAAATATAACAGACATATTCTTTAATCATTTAAATTAACCAATATACTCACCCCAGGTCTGACAGTAATCCAAGGGTTGAAGCAATGTCCCACGTTTCTTTTATCAAATATCTTTATTTAGCTCCAAAAAGCATTCATTTATGTCAAAAAACGCATCCAAAAACGCATTAAAAACGCATAAAAAAACCAAGTTAAAATCGTCGCATAACACACGTTTTTTCTGCAGTGTTTTTCCTGTGAAGAGATGCAGAAATGCTGCAGAAATTTCTGCATTCAAATCCTGAACGTACACACATAGCCTTAATGTGTGACTGGTAAGGATGTGGTACAGAAGTGGAGTTTTTCCAAGAGTGGGTGGTGGGACTATGGAAGGTTCGATGGGTGGAGGCGGAACTGGGGTGGAGCCTGGGCGGAGTATCAAGTGACCCAGAAATTTATACGGCCGTCTGACTGCACCCTAAGTCTATGTGCGCACGATCAGGATTTGAAGCAGAAATTTCACGAGCGTTCCTTGATGGGAAAAATGCAGTGCGTTTTTGACGCATTTTTGATGCTTTTTTTATGCAGTTTTTGAAGCGTTTTTGTACATCAATGAATGCTTTTTGGAGCTAAATAAAGTTATTTGGTGGGACATTGCTTAAACCCTTGGATTACTGTCAGAACTGGGGTGAGTATGTTGGTTAATTTAAATGATTAAAGAATGTGTCTGTTGTATTTCAAATAAAGTGTTTGCTCTGTGTCTGTGTGTTTATTTAACTCCTTACTTTACTTAAATTAGGTTTGGTCATGAAAAGGTCTGATTGACACATTGTCATCACCAAACAAAAGAGCTAGGTGTCAGCTGATCCCATTCATCCAATCTCCATTAGCATTTCTATTCACGTATTTTATGCGGCAGTTGTGAGCTGCTATTCTTAGCATGGGAAGGTGCCATTTGCAAACATGTTCACTGGCCATTAATAGCGACTCACAGCTGTTTCGCTAGCCACTACGTCCTCACAAACAGCAACAAGCAGCGCTTTGGATGCAGCGTATTTTTGTTGCATCCAAAATGCAATGTTCTAATGCTGCACTTTTGCTGTCGGTACTTGTGAATCCACCGCATATAATGACACTTCAATCGGTCAAAATCTGCAGCAGCGACTAGCGTGTCCGCTGCAGAAATTGACATGCTGCGGGTGAGTTTGGGTACGTGGCCACGGTCAGGAGCCGCTGCAGGTTTGAAGCTGCGTGTTTATACAGCATGAAACCTGCAGTTTCCAGATGTTACAGCATAGTGGATGGGATCTCTAGAAATCCCATGTCCACTATGCATGCATCAGAGTCTGCAAATCACCCGTGAATACTGACATGCAGCACGTCTTTCAGGACCGCAGCATGTCAAATTCCCCAGTCTCCACAAAAGAAATTTGACCACTAGAATGTATTGAATGCGGTAAATACGCATGGTTCAGTGAACACATGTGGATTTACCTGCGTTCAATAAAATGCCACGTTTTGGACGCAGCAAAAATATGCGCCCAGAGCACAGTTACGTCCGGATCGTGGGCACAAATGTGAAAAAAAATGCTGTGGGCTCCTGCGTCATTTTTATAACCAGCAGAGGGAAAGCTGACTGCTGGGGGCTGACATTAGTAGCCGGGTAAGGGGCCATTAGCCAACAATGTTCTCTGGCTATTAATATCAGCCCACTGCTGTTTGTTTAGCCTTTACTGGATAGATTACAGGGGGACCCCAGAAAAAAATTGACGCAGGGTCCCCCTATAAACTCTAACCAGAAAAGGATAAACAGACAGCTGCAGGCTGATATTAATAGCCAGGGAAGGGGCCATGAATACTACCCCCCTCCACGACTAATAATATCACCCCTCAGCAGTCCCAGATATGGTGCATCCATAAGATGCGCCAGATCTGGCGCTTAACCTCCGCTCTTCCAACTGCCGTGTAGCGGTGGCGAATGGGGTAATAGGGTTGGGGTTCACATCAGCCTTTTATTGGCGGGTGACGTGAAGCCCAGATTAGTGATGGAGGGCATCTATAAGACGCCCCCATTACTAACCATGTAAGTAAAGTTGTCGCCGCTTTTCCAATAAAGACCCGGCCAGAATAAAGTATTTGAATGAAATAAAAAACACATACTTTTTCAAATAAATTATTGTGCGCTCAGTCCCCGAACTCCCTCGATCTTCGGTAAAAAAAGTAAAACAACTATATCCTTCACCTGTCTGCCGTCACGACGTAGTCCACAATTACCGCAGTCACGATTGTCCCTCGGCGATCCGGGTAACTTCTACAGCAGTGACATCAGCAATCACTGATGTCACTGCTGCAGAAGACAGCAATGTATACTGACAGGAGTGTCTCCTGTCAGTGTACATGCTTCTGCAGTAGTGAGGTCACTGGGGTTCATCAGCTGAAAACCAGCTGATCAGCCCCGGTGACCTCAGCATCAGTACTTGTGGGAACATTCTTCATTCTGCAGGGCAGCGATGTACACTGCTGGGAGCAAGTGTGCTCCCAGCAGTGTACCGTCGGCCGCCGGGAGGATGACATCGCGAGGACCGAGGCCCAGGAGGACACCGAGGGGCGCCGGACAGGTGAGTATAGTGGTTTTTTTACTTTTTTTCCCACCACGCGCAGTCCTGGCTCTGTTGAGGAGACTACTGCTCCACTCACCCTTGCCGCTCTTGCTGTTATCAGCGGGAGCGGCGGTCGGATGAGGGGAGTAGTAGTCCTCCCCAGCCGACCCGGGTACCACTCGCAGCGCTTCCACGGCCCATTGACTTTAATTGAACTGCAGCAAATATGCAGATATAAATATACCTGCGGATTTGCTGTGGTTCAATTAAAGTCAATGGGCGGGAAACGCTGCGGGAATGCTGCATACAATGGACATGCTGCATTTTAAAACGCAATGGCAATCCTGAGCGGAAATTTTCGTATCATGTGCACAGCACATCAGGATTGCCATTGCAATAGCTGTCAGATCGATTACCAAGCGTTTTTGATGCATTTCAGAGCCAAAAAAACGCCGCGAAAATGCATGAAAAACGCACTTTTATCCTCATTCATCCTCTTTGGGAGCTTCCAGAAAAATCCAAGTGCAGCCACTAAGGGAATGAATGGATCAGTGGTTGAGTCATACATGATGCTCCATACTAATGGAGATAAAATCTCCACATTCTACAGATCGACTGGGTCCCAGCAGTCAGACCCCCACCAATCAATAACTTATCACTTATCCTTAGGCCATGTTCACACGTTCAATATTTGGTCAGTATTTTTTCTCAGTATTTGTAAGCCAAAGCCAGGAGTGCAACAATCAGAGGAAAAGTAGATGATAGAAACCCTGTCACCACTTCTGCATTTATCACCCACTCCTGGTTTTGGCTTACAAAGACTGATAGTGTGAATGTGGCCATAGGCTAGGTGATTACATGTTTTCACCGTAGAACACCTCTAAGTGCATATTTGCTACTGTGTAATAATCACAGGATGGGGAGGGGGGGGGGGTTAAACATCTAAGTATTTAACCTCTATAGGAAATCAAGAATCTTCCCCTTATTGATATCAGAGAAAACAAGTGACCTCCATACACAACACAATCCCACAATCCACTATACTAAAATCAATAATACCACATACAAGGAACAAATACCGCCACACCGTGACCAGACTTCATATTATCACCACACAGTGACCAGATAATACCAGAAACAAGGGATAAATACCATCACACCATGAACAGATCACATATTATCACCACAGAGTGACTGAATAATACCACATATAAGGAACAAATACTGCCTCTCCATCACCGGATCACATATTACCACCACATAGTGACCAAATAATACAAGGAACAAATATCACCACACCATGACCAGATCACATATTACCACCACATAGTGACCAAATACAACAATACTGATCATTACACAGGGGCTCTGTATATAGTATACAGTGTATAGCATCAGTGTACATACAGTACATTGATCACCAATGACATTATGCACAGTCGCTCTGTATATAGTGTCAGTGTACAGGTAATATAGTGATCAACAGTGCAATTATACACAGGAGCTCTGTACATAGTATATAGTGTATAGTGTCAGTGTACAGATAACACACTGACTCACCAGTGACTTCTGTAGTTGAAGTCCTTCATCTTCGCTTTTCTTCTTCATCCAGTGCAGACCACCCTCACTTCTTCTAGCCAGGACTCTGCTGAAAATATAACACGGTTATCTATAGCTGATCACTTCTACAACACATTCCCCACTTTTTTCCCTGACTTCTACACTACGTCAAATGAAGAAAAAAAGTGACATAGTACCGCCCTGTACAGTAACAGGATCCCCCTTTTGTTACTCCCCACCATGGAAGACAGTATCCTCAAAAGTAAATTAAGTTACAGCAGTAATAATGTTCCCTGATTGGCCCATACAGTAATTATGTCACCCCTTTATGTAATAAGGTCCCAGATCCTCGTCCTCTTTATTTAGTGTCCCCATCCCAGGCTCCTATGTTGTCCCTGTCTATGTCCACTTTAATAATGTCCCCATCCTGGGCCCCTTCCAGTAAAAATGTCCCCATTCTGGGCTCCTTCCAGTAATAATGGCCATACGTAGTCTTCCATACAGAATAATGGTCCCATATAGTCCTCCATACAGTATAATGGCCCCACATAGTCCTCCATGCAGTATAATAGGCCCCACATAGTCCTCCATACAGAATAATTGACACCACATAGTCCTCTATGCAATATAATGGACACCACATAGTCCTCCATACAGTATAATGGCCCCACATAGTCATTACTGTATAATGGGCCCCACATAGTCCTCCATACAAATTTATTGACCCCACATAGTCCTCCATACAGTATAATGGTCCCTACATAGTCCTCCATACAGAATTATGGGCCCCACATAGTCCACCATACTGTATAATGGGCCCCACATAGTCCTCCATACAGTAAATTAGGCACCACATAGTCGTCCATACAGTATAGTGGGCACCACATAGTCCTTCATACAGAATAATGGGTCCCACATAGTTCTCCATAGAGTATAATGGCCCCCACATAGTCATCCATACAGAATTATGGGCACCACCAAGTCCTCTATACAGTGTAATGGGCCCTACATTGTCCTCTATACAGAAAAATGACCCCACATAGTCCTCCATACAGAATAATGAGCCCCACAAAGTCCTCTATACAGAATAATAGCCCCACATAGTCCTCCATACAGTGTAATGGGCTCCATATAGTCCTCCACACAGTATTATGGCCCCATAGATTGCTCCATACTGTATTATGGCCCCATAGATTGCTCCATACTGTATTATGCCCCATAGATTGCTCCATACAGTATAATGGCCCCATAGATTGCTCCATGCTGCATAATGGCCCCATAGATTGCTCTATTCTGTAATGGCTCCATAGTTTGCTGTATAATGCCCCCCTAGAATTCTCCATAAGTATAATGGGCCCCATAGATTGTTCCATACTGAAATGGTCCCATAGATTGCTCCATGCTGCATAATGGCCCCATAGATTGCTCCATGCTGCATAATGGCCCCATAGATTGCTCCATATTGTATAATAGCCCCTAGATTGCTCCATACTGTAATGGCCCCATAGATTTCTCCATGCTGCATAATGGCCCCATAGATTGCTCCATGCTGCATAATGGCCCCATAGATTGCTCCATATTGTATAATAGCCCCATAGATTGCTCCATACTGTAATGGCCCCATAGATAGCTCCATACATCAATTGCCTCATAGATTGCTCCATGCAACATAATGGCCTCATAGATTGCTCCATGCTGCATAATGACCCCATAGATTGCTCCATACTGTAATGGCCCCATAGATTTCTTCATACTGTATAATAGCCACATAGATTGCTCCCTACTGTATAATGGCCCCCTAGATGGCTCCATACTATAATGGCCCCATATATTGCTCCATGCTGCATAATGGCCCCATAGATTGCTCCATGCTGCATAATGGCCCCATAGATTGCTCCATATTGTATAATAGCCCCTAGATTGCTCCATGCTGTAATGGCCCCATAGATTGCTTCATGCTGCATAATGGCCCCATAGATTGCTCCATGCTGCATAATGGCCCCATAGATTGCTCCATATTGTATAATAGCCCCTAGATTGCTCCATACTGTAATGGCCCCATAGATTGCTCCATACATCAATTGCCTCATAGATTGCTCCATGCAACATAATGGCCTCATAGATTGCTCCATGCTGCATAATGACCCCATAGATTGCTCCATCCTGTAATGGCCCCATAGATTTCTCCATGCTGTATAATAGCCACATAGATTGCTCCCTACTGTATAATGGCCCCCTAGATTGCTCCATACTATAATGGCCCCATATATTGCTCCATGCTGCATAATGGCCCCATAGATTGTTCTATACTGTAATGACCCCATAGATTGCTCCATACTGTAATGGCCCCATATATTGCTCCATGCTGCATAATAGCCCCATAGATTGCTCCATACTGTATAATGGCTCCATAGATAGCTCCATGCTGCATAATGGCCCCACATGATGCTGTAAACTCTATAATGGCCCCATATATAACTCCATACTGTATAATGGCCCCACATGATGCTACATACTGTATAATGGCCCCATATAGTGCTCCATACTGTATAATGGCCCCATATATTGCTCCATACTGTATAATGGCTCCATAGATTGCTCCATGCAGCATAATGGCCCCATATAGTGATCCATACGGTATAATGGCCCCATATATTGCTCCATACTGTATAATAGCTCCATAGATTGCTCAATACTGTATAGTGGCCCCATAGATTGCTCCATGCTGTAATGGTCCCATAGATTGCTCCATGCTGTAATGGCCTCATAGATTACCCCATACTGTATAATGGCCCCATAGATTGCTCCATGCTGTAATGGCCTCATATATTGCTCCATGCTGTTATGGCCCCATAGATTGCTCCATACTGTATAATGGCCCCATAGATTGCTCAATGCTGTAATGGCCACATAGATTTCTCCATGCTGTAATGGCCCTATAGATTGCTCCATAAGTCTAATGGCCCCATAGATTACCCCATACTCTATAATGGCCCCATAGATTGCTCCATACTGTATAATGGCCCCATAGATTGCTCCATACTGTAATGGCCCCATAGATTGCTCCATGTTGTAATGGCCCTATAAATTGCTCCATAAGTATAATGGCCCCATAGATTACCCCATACTGTATAATGGCCACATAGATTGCTCCATACTGTATAATGGCCCCATAGATTGCACCATACTGTAATGGCCCCATAGATTGCTCCATGCTGTAATGGCCCCATAGATTGCTCCATAAGTATAATGGCCCCATAGATTACCCCATACTGTTTAACAGCATAGAGCAATCTATGGGGCCATTATACAGTATGGATCAATCTATAGGGCCATTATACAATATGGAGCAATCTATGGGGCCATTATACAGTATGGGGTAATCTATGGGGCCATTACAGCATGGAGCAATCTATGGGGCCATTACAGCATTGAGCAATCTATGGGGCCATTATACAGTATGGAGCAATCTATAGGGCCATTATGCAGCGTGGAACAATCTTTGGGGCCATTATACAGTGTGGAGCAATCTATGTGGCCATTACAGCATGGAACAATCTATGGGGCCATTACAGCATGGAACAATCTATGGGGCCATTATACAGTATGGAGCAATCTATGGGGCCATTATGCAGCATGGAGCAATATATGGGGCCATTTTACAGTATGGAACAATATATTGGGCCATTATGCAGCATGGAGGAACATATGGGGCCATTATGCAGCATGGAGCAATCTATGGAGCCATTATACAGTATGGGGCAATATATGGGGCCATTATACAGTATGGATCACTATATGGGGCCATTATGCAGCATGGAGCAATCTATGGAGCCATTATACAGTATGGAGCAATCTATAGGGCCATTATATAGTATGGAGCAATATATGGGGCCATTATGCAGCATGGATCAATCTATGGAGCCATTATACAGTATGGAGCAATATATGGGGCCATTATACAGTATGGAGCATTATATGGGCCATTATACAGTATGCAGCATCATGTGGGGCCATTATACAGTATGGAGTTGTATATGAGGCCATTATACAGTTTGCAGCATCATGTGGGGCCATTATGCAGCATGGACCAATCTATGGGGCCATTACAGTATGGAGCAATCTATGGGGCCATTACAGTATGGAACAATCTATGGGACCATTATGCAGCATGGAGCAATATATGGGGCCATTATAATATGGAGCAATCTAGGGGGCCATTATACAGTAGGGAGCAATCTATGGGGCCATTATACACTATGGAGAAATCTATGGGGCCATTACAGTATGGATCAATCTATGGGGCCATTTTGCAGCATGGAGCAATCTATGAGGCCATTATGTTGGATGGAGCGATCTATGAGGCAATTAATGTATGGAGCAATCTATGGGGCCATTACAGTATGGAGCAATCTAGGGGCTATTATACAATATGGAGCAATCTATGGGGCCATTATGCAGCATGGAGCAATCTATGGGGCCATTATGCAGCATGGAGCAATCTATGGGACCATTTCAGTATGGAACAATCTATGGGGCCCATTATACTTATGGAAAAATCTAGGGGGGCATTATTCAGCAATCTATGGGGCCATTACAGAATAGAGCAATCTATGGGGCCATTATGCAGCATGAAGCAATCTATGGGCCCATTATACTTATGGAGCAATGTGTGGGGCCCATTATAGTTATGGAGCAATCTATGGGGCCATTATGCAGTATGGAGCAATCTATGGGGCCATTATACTGTATAGAGCAATCTATGGGGCCATAATACAGTATGGAGCAATATATGGGGCTATAATACTGTGTGGAGGACTATGTGGAGCCCATTACACTGTATGGAGGACTATGTGGGGCTTTTATTTTGTATAGAGGACTTTGTGGGGCCCATTATTCTGTATGGAGGACTATGTGGGGTCATTTTTCTGTATAGAGGACTATGTAGGGCCCATTACACTGTACGGAGGACTTTGTGGTGTCCATAATTCTGTATGGAGGACTATGTGGGGGCAATTATCGTGTATGGAGGACTACATGGGGCCCATTATACTGTATGGAGGTCTATGTGGGGCCCATTATTCTGTATTCTGTATAAAGGACTATGTGGGGCCATTATTCTGTATAGAGGACTATGTAGGGCCCATTACACTGTATGGAGGACTTTGTGGTGCCCATAATTCTGTATGGAGGACTATGTGGGGGCCATTATTGTATATGGAGGACTATCTGGGGCCCATTATACTCTATGGAGGACTATGTGGGGCCCATTATTCTGTATAAAGGACTCTGTGGTGCCCACTATACTGTATGGAGGACTATGTGGTGCCTAATTTACTGTATGGAGGACTATGTGGGGCCCATTATTGTTACGCACACGCCCGGACTGACTGGCGTGAGCGTGATTAGTGATCCCACTGGACCATGAACCGAGGAGTGTCTGGAGCGGTGTAACTAAGTATCAACCCGGTCCGACCAAAGTCGCACGGCAGCTCAATCGACTCCGTGAACCAGGGAGGAACCGAGCAGAGGGACCAGGTGCTACTAAAGGTCAGACCTCGGTCACGGCTGTTGACCCACACCGGGGAGTGCAGGAAGAGGCAGGTTAGGCTGGCATACAGACAGATGGGTATTGGCAGGCACGGCTGGTATGCAGACAGGTGGGTACTGGCTAGCACGGCTGGTTTGAAGACAGGTGGGTACTGGCAAGCACGGCTGGTATGCAGACAGGCAGATACTAGCAGGTAGGCGCGCAGGCTGGATAGGGACCAGTACAGACTGGGATACAGGAACAGAGCCATTGATGCGGTAGACAAGCAGAGCGAAACGCAGGCGCGGTGGACAAGGCAGAGCAGAGCGAAACCGCAGGCGCGGTGGACAAGGCAGAGCAGAGGGAAACCGCCGGAGGGGTGGACAAGGCAGAGCAGAGGGAAACCGCCGGAGCGGTGGACAAGGCAGAGGAGAGGGAAACCACAGGTGCGGTGGACAAGCGGAGCAGAGAGGAACTGCCGGAGAGGTGGACAAGGCAGAGCCGAGCGAAACCACAGGTGCGGTGAGCAAGCAGAGCAGAGTGAAACCGCAGGTGTGGTGAGCAAGCAGAGCAGAGCGAAACCGCAGGTGCAGTGAGCAAGCAGAGCAGAGCGAAACCTCAGGTGCGGTGAGCAAGCAGAGCAGAACGAAAGCGCAGGTGCGGTGAGCAAGCAGAGCAGAGTGAAACCGCAGGTGCAGTGAGCAAGCAGAGCAGAGCGAAACTGCAGGTTCGGTGATCAAGCGGAACGAAAGCGCAAGTGCAGTGGGCAAGCAGAACAGAGCAGAAGGTGCAGGCAGACGGGACAGGGCTCTGTTCACATGGAACAGACTGGAAAATACAGGAAGATAGTTAGAACACAGGAGGTAGATACGGAGGCAGGGAAATGTGACAAGCAGAACCAGATGCACACAAGGTACTTACAATGAAGTAGCGAGTGGACACCAAACTCACAAACAGAAGTATAGAGACAACGAGTAGGAGTTAGGTGCACGTTCAGACACTGCAAGAAAAGGGAAGGATCGGACACAGAGACAAACAGGCAACAGGCTAGGAGACAGTTCAGACAGGAACAGACACTGGAACGAGATACAGGAACGAGCCTGGGTACTCAGCCCCCAGGGTGGCGGAAACGGACTAGAAGTCACAGATAACAGGCCTGGGTAGACAGCCCCCAGGGTGGCAGAAACAGACTAGAAGTCACAGATAACAGGCCTGAGTATGCAGCCCCCAGGGTGGCAGAAACAGACAAGATACAGGACAAGACCTGGCAACTCAGATGCAAGAAGCACACTGATAGAAAGTGTTGCTCAGGCACCTCCTACTGGGTGGAGGGGGTTTAATTATCCAGTGACTCACAGCAATAGGCTGGGGACGCATTAGGAGTGCGCACACAGTAGCTTTAAGAATCAGTAAGTGCCAGCACCGCCGCCCTAAGCAATCAGACAAGAGACATGCACACAGATTGCGGTCTTGCATGGTGGGAGGTGGTAAGCCATGCAAGCACTCCGCCAGGGATGTTACAATTATACTGTATGGTGGACTATGTGGGGACCATTACACTGTATGGAGGACTATGTGGGGCCCATTATACTGTATGGAGGACTATATGGGGCCATTATTCTGTATGGAAGACTACGTGGGGCCATTATTACTGGAAGGAGCCCAGAATGGGGACATTTTTACTGGAAGGGGCCCAGGATGGGGACATTATTAAAGTGGACATAGACGGGGACAACATAGGAGCCTGGGATGGGGACACTAAATAAAGAGGACGAGGATCTGGGACCTTATTACATAAAGGGGTGACATAATTACTGTATGGGCCAATCAGGGAACATTATTACTGCTGTAACTTAATTTACTTTTGAGGATACTGTCTTCCATGGTGGGGGGTAACAAAAGGGGGGTCCTGTTACTGTACAGGGCGGTACTATGTCACTTTTTTTCTTCATTTGACGTAGTGTAGAAGTCAGGGAAAAAAGTGGGGAATGTGTTGTAGAAGTGATCAGCTATAGATAACCGTGTTATATTTTCAGCAGAGTCCTGGCTAGAAGAAGTGAGGGTGGTCTGCACTGGATGAAGAAGAAAAGCGAAGACAAAGGACTTCAACTAAAGACGTCACTGGTGAGTCAGTGTGTTATCTGTACACTGACACTATACACTATATACTATGTACAGAGCTCCTGTGTATAATTGCACTGTTGATCACTATATTACCTGTACACTGACACTATATACAGAGCTCCTGTGCATAAGGTCATTGGTGATCAATGTACTGTATGTACACTGATGCTATACACTGTATACTATATACAGAGCCCCTGTGTAATGATCAGTATTGTTGTATTTGGTCACTATGTGGTGGTAATATGTGATCTGGTCATGGTGTGGTGATATTTGTTCCTTGTATGATTTGGTCACTATGTGGTGGTAATATGTGATCCGGTGATGGTGAGGCAGTATTTGTTCCTTGTATGTGGTATTATTCAGTCACTCTGTGGTGATAATATGTGATCTGGTCATGGTGTGATGGTATTTATCCCTTGTATCTGGTATTATCTGGTCACTGTGTGGTGATAATATGTAGTCTGGTCACAGTGTGGCGGTATTTGTTCCTTGTATGTGGTATTATTGATCTTAGTATAGTGGATGGTGGGATTGTGTTGTGTATGAAGGTCACTTGTTTTCTCTGATATCAATAAGGGGAAGATTCTTGATTTCCAATAGAGGTTAAATACTTAGATGTTTAACCCCCCCTCCCCCGTCCTGTGATTATTACACAGTAGCAAATATGCACTTACAGGTGTTCTACAGTGAAAACATGTAATTGACGCGCCCCTGGGCCTTCTGTGTCGTGCGGCATCGCGCGCACGGGGGCTTACCCGGAGCCGGATCAGATGGGGGTAGTAGTCTCGTGGCGGTGACCCGGTCCGTGCCCAGGGAGTCAAACTAAGTGGCGAGTCTATTAGCAGTAGATGTTGGATGACTACGCCACCCGTTGAATGCAGCTTTGGAGCTGCCGCTGCAGGGCAGACCGCTGAGGCCGGTGGAAGGATGGTGCAGCGGGGATGGTATAACCCCCAACGGGAGGGGTATGGCCTCAGGGCAGCTGACGTGGATGATGGGGGTAGCAGGAACCACTCAGAGACGATGCGTGTAGTTCAGGGTCTTTACTGGTGACAAAGATAGACCCTCCCGGAGTACTTGCTAGCGATCGGGGCCTGGTCAGTCCTTGAGCAGATGGGATCTCCCCTGGCCAGGCGGAGTTGTAGGCTTTCCCAGCTAACTGTACTCTTCTGGCTACCTTGCTAGAGGCGGGTAAAAGTAGCCCACGTCCCTGAGTGTACCGTGTGGTGCTCACCCGTATGGCCGGTGACTCGGGGCCTTCTAATGGCTTCCGCTCCACGATGGCGGTGCTGGTCCCACGCGTGTGACCGTGCCTTCGGGTTTCTGGGCCAGAGGACCTGCAATCCCCTGCCGGTCAGTTTCTGCTGCTGGGTAAGGATTAGTCCCCACAGCCTCGGACTCCGGGTCCGGTGATAACTTCTCAGTCAGGGCGAGCTCTGCAGCTGCCAGCCCTGACTCCTTATAGCACTGCTCCCACAGAGCTCCTGTTGTTTCTTCCTATGCTGCTTCTCTTCTCTACTCTTGTTCACTCTCTCTCCTAACCCTGCCTCAGCCCCAGGTTTATATAGGGGAAGTTCTTCCCCTCCCAGGACTGGGCAGGAGGTGTGGCATGCATAAGATCCCTGACCAAGAGACCTCCCACCTGCTCTCAGACATAATATTGCTATTATTGTGGAGACCAGACCCCTGGGGTGCCACATAATCATCTAGCCTAAGGCCACATTCACACTATCAGTCTTTGTAAGACAAAACCAGGAGTAGGTAATAAATGCAGAAGTGGTGACAGGGATTCTATTATACTTTTCCTCTGATGGTTGCACTCCTGGTTTTGGCTTACAAATACTGAGATAAAATACTGACCAAATATTGAACATGTGAACATGGCCAAAGGATAAGTGATAAGTTGTTGATTGGTGGGGGTCTGACTGCTGGGACCCAGTCGATCTGTAGAATGTGGAGCTTTTATCTCCATTAGTATGGAGTATCACGTATGACTCAACCACTGATCCATTCATTCCCTCAGTGGCTGCACTTGGATTTTTCTGGAAGCTCCCAAAGAGGATGAATGGAGCTGCGGTTAGGCATCCCACCTGTCGCTTTATTTTAAAATGAGGATAAAAGTGCCCGGTCAGGGATAAAAGTTCCCCATTCTTCTGATTTGTGTGGTTTCCAATGCTCAGATTCCACTGATCAATAAGTCATCACCTACCTAACCTATGGATCAGTGATAACATCTTTTCATCAAAGAAACCTTTAATGCAAACTACAGTAATTGTACATCACAGTCACCTTCAGTGCACACGTAGCGTTTTTCATGCATTTTCGCGGCGTTTTTTTGGCTCGAAAACGCATGAAAAATCTGCAGGTATATTTATACCTGCAGATTTGCTGCGGTTCAATTAAAGTCAATGGGCTGTGGAAACGCGAGTGGTACCCGGGTCGGCTGGGGACGACTACTAATCCCCTCATCCGACCGCCTCTCCCGCTGATAACAGCAAGAGCGGCATGGGTGAGTGGAGCAGTAGTCTCCACAACTGAGCCAGGACTGCACGTGGTGGGAAAAAAAGTAAAAAAAAACAAAAAAAACACTATACTCACCTGTCCGGCGCCCCTCGGTGTCCTCCTGGTCCTCGGTCCTCGCGATGTCATCCTCCCGGCGGCCGACGGTACACTGCGCTGCCAGGACCTGCACGGTGCTGCATGGGAACATTCTGAAGAATGTTCCCACAAGTACTGATGCTGAGGTCACCGAGGCTGATCAGCTGATTTTCAGCTGATGAACCCCAGTGATCTCACTACTGCAGAAGCATGTACACTGACAGGAGTCACTCTTGTCAGTATACATTGCTGTCTTCTACAGCAGTGACATCAGTGATTGCTGATGTCACTGCTGTAGAAGTTACCCGGATCGCCGAGGGACAATCGTGACCGCGGTAATTGTGTACTACACCGTGACGGCGGACAGGTGAGGGATATAGTTGTTTTACTTTTTTTACAGAAGATCGAGGGAGTTCGGGAACTGTGCGCACAATAATTTATTTAAAAAAAAAAACTTGTTTTTTATTTCATTCAAATACTTTATTTTGGCCGTGTCTTTATTGGAAAAGCGGCGACAACTTTACTATACAATACAGTATGCAATACAAGGCTGATGTGAACCCCAACCCTATTACCCCATTCGCCACCGCTACACTGCAGTTGGAAGAGGGGAGGTTAAGCGCCAGATCTGGCGCATCTTATGGATGTGACGCGCCCCCTGGGCCAGTGTTGTTGGGGATACCCGGAGCCGGATCAGATGGGGGTTGTAGTCTCCGAGTGGCTGTGACCCGGTCCGTGCCCAGGGTGTCAAGCTCAGTGTGTGGCAGTCCTTATGATGTTACTAGATGTTCTTTTGTGTCGACTACGCCACCCGTTGAATTGCGGTCAATACGGCCGCCGCTGCAGCAGGGTCCGCTGAGGCTGGTGATGTATGTGCAGCTCAGGTAGTATAACCCCCAACGGGAGGGGTAAAGCCTCAGGGGGTCAGTTGCAGAGGATGGGGGTTGTGGGGATGGAAATGAGACTCAGAGTCAGGCTGTGCAGTTCAGGGTTTGTTTACTTACTGCAGTTGTTCTGGTCACTCCGGCCTTAAGTGACCACCCGAGCCGTGCTGCGTCCACCAGGTCCTGGACTCGGCCAACCCCCAGGTGATTCTGGAGCGTGGTCCTGAGCTCCCTTTCTGTCCTGTCCTCTTCTCTGGCCTTCCCCACCAGGGATCCACCTATGTCCGGCTCCCTCGGGCCTCTTGGTGGTAAACCCTTGTCTCTGGGTTCCCTGACCCTATTCCTGGTCTGCCTTCCGGGTGGATTTAGTGGGTGATCGTGGCAGATCGATCCTGCCCACGACCTCCGGTTCCTGGCTAAGGTGTGCTGTAGCCTCTGCCAGCTTGGGATCCGGTTCCCTGTTGCCAACTCTTCACCCTCTGGTCTAATTTGGGCTCTTGGAGTTCTTTCTTTCTCCCCCTCTGGGTCTTTCTTTCTCCTCTCTCTCTCTTGGCCTTGGAGCTGCTCTTCTCCTCTGCTCTGACAGACTGACCTCACTCTGCAAAAGACTGACGTCTCACAGACTGACCTCACTCTGCAAAAGACTGACGTCTCACAGACTGACCTCACTCTGCAAAAGACTGACCCTGATCTAAGATGGTTCCCACCTTATATACTCCCTCTATGTGTGAGCTCAGGTGACCAGCACCCAATGAGCTCCTAACTTTACCCAGACTGCTCCCCCTATCTGCCCCTACACTACTGGGATGTTCCACCCCCCTCCCACTCCAGCCAGGAACAGACACTGTTGTACCTGCACATTTCTCTAGTGGGAGTACCATCGGTCTGTTCCTCGGAAATGGGATGTGTGTAGTGCATGCAGCTAACTGAGCTCAGTTCCACACTCCATCCTTACCCGGGAGTGGAATACCACACCTCTGGGTTGAGGTGCAATACCCCTGTAGCAGCCGAATCCTCAGGGTGCTACATTCCCCCCTGGTAAATCACAGCACGTCCTCGGGCTGTAAGATATAAAAACATCCAAAACATACAATTTTTTTTCATAAACATAAACATATAAAACATATAAAACATCATCAGCAGCAATAAACTTTTCATATAAACATTCTTGTTTCTGGTTCCTCCGGTCACGGTGCAACTTGTGACCGGGTAAAGTGCGACAGTCTCTCTTGGAATAAAACAGTTTCCTATAAAACCGGTAGGGGGCGCTTTAGGAAGCGCAACTATATACAAGGGGATATGGCCGCTCTCAGTCCTCGGCCAGGTATTAGGGAGGATTGACCGCTCTCAGTCCTCGGTCAGTGGGAATAGGGACACACGGGTTAACAGTTCAAACTTTTGTCCCAACGGGGAACATATTTTAAATAAGTAACAGTTCTTGGTACCCCGACGGGCAACTTTATACAGTCTCTCTCTACCGTACTTCAACGACGGCGTCCTCCTGCTCCTTCTTTAGATTCTTCAGACCCGTCCGGGTCCTCTTGCTCCTCCTCACACCGCAGCTCCTCCTCCGTCAGGCGATGCACATGGAGGGCGTAGGGTCCTTTGGCACACTTGTGCCGGGTGAACGTGACCTCGTCCCCTACGTACAGGTCACGACCTCTGTGTCCCTCCGGCAGATGGCTTTCTACGTCTCTGCGGGTCACAAAGACGTCGCCGGGGGTATGATGGTCTCTAATAAAGCCCCATCCGTGCTGCATGTTGAATTTTATCACAGTCCCGGTGGAAGGGGGACCATGAGCTGCACGGGGATTCCTCCTGGTCCGGCTCTTCTGCTCCGCGCTCCTTATCTGCGCTTGCTGTTCCCGGACCCGCCTCTCTCTCCGCTCCCTCTCGAAGACCTCGAGCTGCTGCCGGCAGCACTCTGCACGCTCTGCTGCGGCCGCCCGAGTCTCCTGAGTGAACCCCATGAGGTCTTCTCCGGTGGGGTCCCACTCGAACTGTGCCTCCTCCAGCGGGGGCGAGGTCCTCTTTACGGGCTTCGGAGCCGGAATCAGGGGCTCGCACATGGGCCTTGCTCTCTGGAGTTCCAGCTGAATGTACTCCTGGGGCCATATGAAGGGCTGCCCATCCGGGCACGTATGCTGGGCGAATAGATCTTCACCCAGGTGCGGCACTCTAGATGCTGAGGGCGCGTTGATGGTAGCGGCGCCCGGGTTAACCAGGCCTTGCGACCAGGCCTGGGGCACCTTAAAGGCAAAGGGCACCGTAAGAACGGCGGCGCCCTGGGTTATTCGGCCCTGCGACCAGGCCGGTGGCTCCGCGGAGGTAGGGGGCGCTGTTGGTATTGCGGCGCCCGGGGGTACTAGGCCTTGCGACCAGGCTGATGGTATTTCCTGATTTGCCACGCTCGAGGTCGAGACGTGTGACGTCACAGGGGTCGCGGCCGCGGTTTCCGGTTGAGGCCTAGTCGGCGGCGGTGACGATGCAGCGACGGGCACGGCAGGGGGAATTTCGGGCTCTGCGACGGGGAGCTTGGGCAGGCACGCGGTTTCCCGGCTCGGGGTATAGACGTCCCCTTTACCTGCCTCCGTCCGTTCAGCTCCCTTCTCGGCGCCGTCTCCTGCCTTCATTCCTCCTGCGCCATCCTCAGAGGCGGTCTGTCTCCTCGTCTCGGGTGGCGTGCTCCGCTGACGGGTTTCGGTCTGCTGGGCCATCTCTCGGCTCCACTCCGCCAACGTCTCCCGCTGCACCCGGGCCATCCTCCGTGCGAGGCCCTCCAGCGCGGTCTGTGCACACTCCCGGTCTCGGGGGAGCTGTGCCAGGATCTCCACTAAGCCTAGTGGGGTTGTTGCTTGCAGCAGGCTCCTGACCACTGGGTCGGTGCTGCCTGTCTCTCCCTCCATCTCCGGGTACGCTCTCTTTGGACTCTCTTCCAGACGTCTTGTCTCCGGGTGCGCTCTCTCCAGACTGCTCCAGGCGACACCCATCTTTGTTCTCTTCTTCTGTCTCCGCCCACATCGAGGGTGGTCCCGGGGCAACTTCAGTTCCAGGGGCAGTTCTCTCACGCTGATGGACACTTCCAGCATCACAGTCTCTGTTGGTGGGCGCGGTTTCCGCTTTTGGCGCCATTCTTCGACCTGGCCCACGATGGGAGGTGGCCTCTTGCCACTCTCTGGCACGCCCATAATGGCGTCCGCTCTTCCAAGGCGGGAAATCTTCGGAAATGGCGGGAATCGTCTCCCAGTGGCGGGAAACTCCATGGATGGCGGGAAAAAGCTGCAAATGGCGGACAACCGGCGGGAAACGACCTGTGATGGGGTCCGTTGGCGGGGACCCTCCGGAACCGGCAGGAGACTTCTTTTTAAGGTAACGATGAACTTTTCTTCAGGCACGCAGTACCCGGTTGTTGCGGGCACGTTATCCTGCCGACTACGCCAAAGTTGACGCGCCCCCTGGGCCAGTGTTGTTGGGGATACCCGGAGCCGGATCAGATGGGGGTTGTAGTCTCCGAGTGGCTGTGACCCGGTCCGTGCCCAGGGTGTCAAGCTCAGTGTGTGGCAGTCCTTATGATGTTACTAGATGTTCTTTTGTGTCGACTACGCCACCCGTTGAATTGCGGTCAATACGGCCGCCGCTGCAGCAGGGTCCGCTGAGGCTGGTGATGTATGTGCAGCTCAGGTAGTATAACCCCCAACGGGAGGGGTAAAGCCTCAGGGGGTCAGTTGCAGAGGATGGGGGTTGTGATGGTGCAGCGGGGATGGAAATGAGACTCAGAGTCGGGCTGTGCAGTTCAGGGTTTGTTTACTTACTGCAGTTGTTCTGGTCACTCCGGCCTTAAGTGACCACCCGAGCCGTGCTGCGTCCACCAGGTCCTGGACTCGGCCAACCCCCAGGTGATTCTGGAGCGTGGTCCTGAGCTCCCTTTCTGTCCTGTCCTCTTCTCTGGCCTTCCCCACCAGGGATCCACCTATGTCCGGCTCCCTCGGGCCTCTTGGTGGTAAACCCTTGTCTCTGGGTTCCCTGACCCTATTCCTGGTCTGCCTTCCGGGTGGATTTAGTGGGTGATCGTGGCAGATCGATCCTGCCCACGACCTCCGGTTCCTGGCTAAGGTGTGCTGTAGCCTCTGCCAGCTTGGGATCCGGTTCCCTGTTGCCAACTCTTCACCCTCTGGTCTAATTTGGGCTCTTGGAGTTCCTTCTTTCTCCCCCTCTGGGTCTTTCTTTCTCCTCTCTCTCTCTTGGCCTTGGAGCTGCTCTTCTCCTCTGCTCTGACAGACTGACCTCACTCTGCAAAAGACTGACGTCTCACAGACTGACCTCACTCTGCAAAAGACTGACGTCTCACAGACTGACCTCACTCTGCAAAAGACTGACCCTGATCTAAGATGGTTCCCACCTTATATACTCCCTCTATGTGTGAGCTCAGGTGACCAGCACCCAATGAGCTCCTAACTTTACCCAGACTGCTCCCCCTATCTGCCCCTACACTACTGGGATGTTCCACCCCCCTCCCACTCCAGCCAGGAACAGACACTGTTGTACCTGCACATTTCTCTAGTGGGAGTACCATCGGTCTGTTCCTCGGAAATGGGATGTGTGTAGTGCATGCAGCTAACTGAGCTCAGTTCCACACTCCATCCTTACCCGGGAGTGGAATACCACACCTCTGGGTTGAGGTGCAATACCCCTGTAGCAGCCGAATCCTCAGGGTGCTACAGATGCACCATTTCTGGGACTGCTGAGGGGTGATATTATTAGCCGCAGAGGGGGATAGTATTCATGGCCCCTTCCCTGGCTATTAATATCAACCTGCAGCTGTCTGTTTATGCTTTTCTTGTTATAGTTTATAGGGGGACCCTGCGTCAAATTTTTCTGGGGTCCCCCTGTAATCTATCCAGTAAAGGCTAAACAAACAGCAGTGGGCTGATATTAATAGCCAGAGAACATTGTTGGCTAATGGCCCCTTTCCCGGCTACTAATGTCAGCCCCCAGCAGTCAGCTTTCCCTCTGCTGGTTATAAAAATGACGCAGGAGCCCACAGCATTTTTTTTTACATTTGTACCCACGATCCGGACGTAACTGTGCTCTGGACGCATATTTTTGCTGCGTCCAAAACGTGGCATTTTATTGAACGCAGGTGAATTCACATGTGTTCACTGAACCATGCGTATTTACCGCATTCAATACATTCTAGTGGTCAAATTTCTTTTGTGGAGCCTGGGGAATTTGACATGCTGCGGTCCTGAAAGACGCGCTGCATGTCAGTATTCACGTGTGATTTGCAGCCTCTGATGCATGCATAGTGGACATGGGATTTCTAGAGATCCCATCCACTATGCTGTAACATCTGGATGCTGCAGGTTTGATGTTGTATAAACACGCAGCTTCAAACCTGCAGCGGCTCCTGACCGTGGCCACCTACTCAAACTCACCCACAGCATGTCAATTTCTGTAGCCGACACGCTAGTCGCTGCTGCAGATTTTGACCGATTGAAGTGTCATTATATGCGGTGGATTCACAAGTACAGACAGCAAAAGTGCAGCATTAGAACATTGCATTTTGGACGCAACAAAAATACGCTGCATCCAAAGCGCTGCTTGTTGCTGTTTGTGAGGACGTAGTGGCTAGCGAAACAGCTGTGAGTCGTTATTAATGGCCAGGGATCATGTTTGCAAATAGCACCTTCCCATGCTAAGAATAACAGCTCACAACTGCCACATAAATTACATGAATAGAAATGCTAATGGAGATTGGGTGAATGGGATCAGCTGACACCTAGCTCTCTTGTTTGGTGATGACAATGTTTCAATCAGACCTTTTCATGACCAAACCTAATTAAAGTAAAGTAAGGAGTTAAATAAACACACAGACACAAAGCAAACACTTTATTTGAAGTACAACAGACACATTCTTTAACCATTTTAATTAACCAACATACTCACCCCAGTTCTGACAGTAATCCAAGGGTTTAAGCAATGTCCCACCAAATAACTTTATTTAGCTCCAAAAAGCATTCATTGATGTACAAAAACGCTTCAAAAACTGCATAAAAAAATGCATCAAAAATGTTTCAAAAACGCACTGCATTTTTCCTGCCAAGGAATGCTCGGGAAATTTCTGCTTCAAATCCTGATCGTGTGCACATAGACTTAGGGTGCAGTCAGACGGCCGTATAAATCGAACCGAGATTGAAATGCAGGGCCAGGGCTGCCACCAGGAATTTCAAAAAAAATTTTGGGTCACTTGAGACTCTGCCCAGGCTCCACCCCAGTTCTGCCTCCACCCCTCGAGCCTTACATAGTCCCACCATCCACTCTTGGAAAAACTCCACTTCTGTACCACATCCTTACCAATCACACAATAAGGCTATATGTGTACGTTCAGGATTTGAATGCAGAAATTTCTGCAGCATTTCTGCATCTCTTGGCAGGAAAAACACTGCAGAAAAAACATGCATTTTGCCGCAATTTTAACTTGTTTTTTATGCGTTTTTAATGGTTTTTTTTAATGCGTTTTTGGACATGAATGAATGCTTTTTGGAGCTAAATAAAGATATTCGAAAAAAGAAACGTGGGACATTGCTTCAACCCTTGGATTACTGTCAGACCTGGGGTGAGTATATTGGTTAATTTAAATGATTAAAGAATGTGTCTGTTGTACTTCAAATAAAGTGTTTAATCTGTGTGTGTTTATTTAACTCTTTAATTTACTTTAATTAGCTTTTAGTAATGAAAGGCTCTGATTGACACCTTGTCATCACCAAACAAAAGGGCTCGGTGTCAGCTAATCCCATACACTCAATCTCATTAGCATTTCCATTCAAGTCATTTCTGGGGCAGCTGAGAGCTGCTATTTTTAGCCTGGGAAGGTGCCATTAGGCAAACATGTTCCCTGCTATTAATAACAGCTCACAGCTGTTTTGTTAGCCGCTACATCCTCACTAACAGCAATAAGCAGCGCTTTGGATGCAGCGTATTTTCACTGCGTACAAAACGCTGTGTTCTAATTCTGCACTTTTGTTGTTAATACATGCGAATCGACCGCATATAATGACACTTCAGTTGGTCAAAATTTGCAGCGGAGACTAGCGTGTCCGATACAGAAATTGACATGCAGCAGGGTGAGTTTGGGTACATGGCCACGGTCAGGAGTGGCAGGTTTGAAGCTGCATGTTTATGCAGCATCAAACCCACAGCGTCCAGATATTACAATATTGTGGATGGGATCTCTAGAAATCCCATGTCAAAAATATGCTGCATCCAAAGCGCTGCTATATCCGGATCGTGGGCACATAGCGTTAAAAAAAACTGCTGTGGGCTCCTGCGTCATTTTAATACCAGCAGAGGGAAAGCCGACCGCTGGGGTCTGATATTAGTAGCTGGGGAATGGGCCATTAGCTAAAAATGTTCCCTGGCTATTAATAACAGCTCGCAGCTGTTTGCTTAGCCTTTACTGGCTAGATTACAGGGGGACCCCAGAAAAAAATTGACGTCAGTTCCCCCTATAAAATATAATCAGAAAAAGCTAAGCAGATAGCTGTGGGTTGAAATTAATAACCAGGGAAGGGGCCATGGATACTAGCCCCCTCCGCGGCTAATAATATCACCCCTCAGCAGTCCCAGGAATGGTGCATCCATAAGATGCACCAAATCTGGTGCTTATCTCCGTTCTTCCCACTGTCGTGTAGCGGTGAGGAGTGGGGTAATGAGGTAATACCACCTTGTATTGGTGGCTGATATGAATCCCAGGTTAGTAACCCCGTAGTAAAGTTTTCAACGCTTTTTCAATAAAGACACGGCCTGAATAAAGTATTTTATTGAAATAAAATTACACACGGTTTTAATCATTTTTTTATTGTTCTCTCAATCCCCGACGCCCTCGTCTCCTGAAAAAAACACAAATAAAAAACAACCATATCCCTCACCTGTCCACTGTCACAACGTAATCCAGATTGTCCCCATGTCTCTCCATTCTGCCCCCATGTCGTCTCCTCCATTCTGCCCCTGTCTCTCCCATTCTGCCCTTATGTCATCTCCCATTCTGCCCCCATGTCATCTCCCATTCTGCCCCCATGTCATCTCCCATTCTGTCCCCACGTCACCTCCCATTTTGTCCCCATGTCTCTCCATTCTG
Source organism: Phyllobates terribilis (assembly GCF_046119375.1). Classification (NCBI taxonomy): domain Eukaryota; kingdom Metazoa; phylum Chordata; class Amphibia; order Anura; family Dendrobatidae; genus Phyllobates; species Phyllobates terribilis. The sequence continues at coordinate 350,036 of NW_027362797.1, forward strand.
CCCCCATGTCATCTCCCATTCCGCCCTCATAGTGCGGCTTTACAAAAAAGCTTCTCCTTACCTGGTTGCCGTTCCAGGGGCGACTCTCCTTCGTCGATCTGAGGCGCAGATGCCAGCCAGTCACAGGCTGGCGATGTGCGCGCTGACATCAGCTGCCGGCCTGTGATGCCAGCGTCATTATCCTGTACCCCAAATGTCAGCGTCATTATTCTGTGCCCAGAGTGCCAGCATCATTATCCTGTTCCCAGAGTGCCAGCGTCATTATCCTGTACCCCAAATTCCGGCGTCATTATCCTGTGCCCATAGTGCCAGCGTCATTATCCTGTGCCCATAGTGCCAGCATCATTATCTTCTACCCCGAGTGTCAGTGTCATCCTGTACCAAGAGTGCCAGCGTTATTATTAAAACTTCCATTTTTGTATCATCTGTCCATAGGACATTCTCCCAGAAGCTTTGTGGCTTGTCAACATGTAGTTTGGCAAATTCCAGTCTGGCTTTTTATGATTTTTTTTCAACAATGGTGTTCTCCTTGGTCGTCTCCCATGAAGTCCACTTTCGATCAAACAATGACGGATGGTGCGATCTAACACTGATGTTCCTTGAGCTTGAAGTTCACCTTTAATCTCTTTAGAAGTTTTCCTGGGCTCTTCTGTTACCATTCGTATTATCTGTCTCTTTAATTTTTCATCAATTTTCCTCCTGCGGCCACGTCCAGGGAGGTTGGCTCAGTCCCATGGATCTTAAATCTCTGAATAATATGTGCAACTGTAGTCACAGGAACATCAAGGTGCTTGCAGATGTTCTTATAACCTTTACCTTTAATATGCTTGTCTATAATTTTCTTTCTAATCTCCTGAGACAACTCTTTCCTTTGCTTCCTCTGGTCCATGTTGAGTGTGGTACACAACATGTCACCAAACAGCACAGTGAGTATCTGTAGCCCTATATACAGGCCCACTGACTGATTACAAGATTGTAGACACCTGTGATGCTAATTAGTGGACACAACTTGATTTAACATATCTCTTTTGTCACATTATTTTCAAGGGTATCATCATTTCTGTCCAGGTCTATTTCATGAGTTTAATTTTTTTTTAAATTCTGTGGAAGCAGGCTTGAAAAGCAATCTATTTCATGAGTTTAATTTTTTTTTAAATTCTGTGGAAGCAGGCCTGAAAAGCTTGAAAAGCAATGTCTGACTTTCATTTGTTCAGTTTCATAGATTTTTAATTTATTATTACTTTTGTCAGATTCAAATTATTTCTGTGACCATTGTGGGTTTTTCTTTCATTAAACGAGGGGTACCAACAATTTTGACCAGGTGTGTATGTGATTACATTATGGTGGGCTCTATATGTGATTACATTATGGGGGCTCTATATATGATTATGATGCGCCCCCTGGGCGGTGTGGGGAACCCGGAACCGGGCCTCTGGTGGGATGCTGGGGGTGGTAGTCTCCGTGTGGTGGCGACCCGGTCCGTGGCTCAGGGTGGTCAAACCAGTGGCAGTCTTAGTGTAATAACAAATGTCCAACTACGCCACCCGTGGATTGCGGTCAGTGGGGACCGCCGCTGCGCTGCAGACCGCTGAGGCTGATGTTGTAAGCGCAGCCAAGTATGGGATAACTCCCCACGGGAGAAGTATTGCCTCAGGGCAGCTAGTGTGGATGATGGGAGTGATGGTGTGAGCGTCCCAGTACTGATGGTGCTGGTGCGGCGATGAAACACAGAGACGTGTGGTGCAGTTCAGGGTCTTTACTGATGGTATAAAACAGACCCTCCCGGGAGTACTGGTTAGCAGTAGAGGTCTGGTCAGTCTGAGAGCTAGCAGGATCTCCCCCTGGCCAGGTGGAGTTGTAGGCCTCCCCGTCTCTCTGCACTCTTTCCTGGTTACCTTGCTGTGTGCGGGTAGAAGTAGCCCACGTCCCTGAGTATACCGTGTGGTGCTCACCCGTATGACCGGTGACTTGGGGCCTTCCGTTAGCCTCCGCTTCACGATTGCGGTGCTGGTCCCTTGCTTGTGACCGTGACTCCGGGCTTCTATGGCCAGAGGACATGGAATCCACTGCGGGTTGGATTCTGCTGCTGGACCTGGATGTCCCCACAGCCTCGGACTCCGTGTCCGGGTTTAGTGTCTTCAGCCAAGGCGAGCTTTCTAGCTTCCAGCCTCTGGCACTCGCTCCTGCTCCTACAGAGCTCCTGTTGTCACTTTCCATCTCCAGGCTCTGACTGACCTAATCCCGCCCCAGACCCAGTTTATAAGGGCAGATTCCTCCCCTCCCAGGTCTGGGCGGTCAGTGTTGCATGCTTAGGGCTCCTGACCAGAGAAACCTCCCACTTGCTCTCAGACATAATATTTCTATTACTGTGGCAACCAGACCCCTGGGGTGCCACAATTACATTATGGGGGCTCTATACGTGATTACATTACAGGGGGCTCTATATGTGATTACATTATGAGAGGCTCTATATGTGATTACATTAAAGCACAGTTGGTGGTTAGCACTGCAGCCTTGAAGCGCTGGGGTCTTGGGTTCAAATCCCACCAAGGACAACATCTGCAAGGAGTTTGAATGTTCTCCCCGTGATTGTGTGGGTTTCCTCCCGGTTGTACGGCTTTCTCCCACACTCCAAAGACACATTAATAGGGAATTTTAGATTGTGAGCCCCCAGTGTTCATAATGTCTGTAAAGCGCTGTGGAGTTAATGGCGCTATATAAGTGAGTAAAATAAATAAATAATAAATAAATTACAAGGGGCATCTGCCGCACCCTCTGGGCCGTGGGGTACTCGGTAGCCGGGCCGATCGATGCTGGGTGATATCATGGTGGCAGTGACCCGGTCCGTGACCCAAGGCGGTCAATTAAAGAGAAAGTAAAAGGGGAATAAAGTTTTTAGAGATAAAGCTCGTGATGCCACCTGTGATATGCGGCTATATGGGGCCGCTGCTGCGGTGCAGGTCCACTGGAGCTGGTGGTGATGCAGCAGAGTTGGTTCAGCTCTCCACAGGCAGAGCTAAGCTCCAGGGCAGTATATGTAGAATTGTGGAGGTAGATGTTGTTGGTGCGGTGTAATGCAGGTGATGGCGCAGATAATGAGCAGTCCACAGCTTAATGGCGGTTTCCTCTTTCCGGGCGGCCTGGAAGCAAGTTGGGGATCCACCTCGCCAGGTGGAGTTGTAGGCCTTCCCTCTGCGCTATTCTCTTTGACCCTGCTGCTTGAAGCTATGCTGCGGCCCTCGTCCCTGAGTAAAACTTCTTTTTCCTCACCTGTATGGCAGGCAGCTCGGGCCTTCCTTAAGTATCGCTTCTACGTGGGGGTGCTGGGCCCTATGGTGCTGCTGTGCCGCCAGGCATCTGGTGGGGCCAGGAGATCTGCAGTCTCCTGCCCTCCGGATTCAGCTGCTGGGCCTTCAGTGCCCCACAACCACGGAATCCAGTGTCCGGTTGACTTGTGCTTCCCTCTGGGGCGAGCTTATTCACAGCTCCCTTTCCCAGGTCCTTCCTCGTCGTCCTCCTGTCTCCAACTCCTCTCAACTCACTCTTACTAACCCCGCCTCCAGATTCCAGTGTAAAGGGGAGGGGCTCCCCTTTCTTGTCTGGAACCAGGAAAGTGTTGTATGCTGGTAGACCTGATTAGGGAACCCTCCTTGCTTCCAGGCATGGCATCACCCCCTGTGAGGGAGGCAATGCCACTGTGGCAACCGGACTCCTGGGGTGCCACATTCCCCCCTAGTTAAATTCAGTACTCCCAGACTGAGGACACCTTTTGAATTGAACAATTAACAACAATAACAATTCACATTACAAATAGTTTACAAAGTCGCAAAAATCTCAAAAAACCAACAAAAATTGGTAGCAGTCACTGCGGCGCTTAGTCTTTACGCCACTATCAAGGAATTGTCTTTTTCCCGGATACCTGAAGGTTGGTTGGTGATAACCACCTGAACCCACTTCGTGTATCGTCCTGCTTTAGGGCACCCTGTTAGTGGGCCTGGTTTTCGGCCACCCCTGCGGTTTATTTTCAAGGCCAACAATCAACTTTATTCAGCATTGTCCTGACCACACCTAGTCCTGTAGTCCATTTGTCCATAAATTGAATAACTATATATACTCAGGATTACTTACCGGTTACAACTATATAACATACACTACCGTTCAAAAGTTTGGGGTCATTTAGAAATGTCATTATTTTTGAAAGAAAAGCACTTTTTTTTTTCAATGAAACTAACATTAAATGAATCAGAAATACACCCTATACGTTGTTAATGTGGTAAATGACTATTCTAGCTGCTAAAGTCTTTTTTTTATTGCAATATCTACATAAAAGTAAAGAGGCCCATTTCCAACAACCACCACTCCAGTGTTTTAATGGTACATTGTGTTTGTTAACTGTGTAAGAAGGCTAATGGATGGTTAGAAAACCCTAGAAAACCCTTGCACAAGTATGTCAGCCCAGCTGAAAATGGTTTGACTGATTTGAGAAGCTATAAAATTGACCTTGCTTTGAGCTAGTTGAGAATCTTGAGCATTACATTTGCTTGTTCTATGAAACTCTCAAAATGGCCAGAAAAAGAGAACTTTCATGTGAAACTCAACAGTCTATTCTTGTTCTTAGAAATGAAGGCTATTCCATGTGAGAAATTTCCAAGAAACTGAAGATTTCCTACAACAGTGTGTACTAATCCCTTCAGAGGAGAGCACAAACAGGCTCTAACCAGAGTAGAAAGAGAAGTGGGAGACCCTGCTGCACAACTGAGCAACAAGACAAGTACATTAGAGTCTCTAGTTTGAGAAATCGACGCCTCACAGCTCCTCAACTTGCACCTTCATTAAATAGTACACACAAAACGCCAGTGTCAACGTCTACAGTGAAGAGGCGACTCCAGGATGCTGGCCTTCAGGGCAAAGTGGCAAAGAAAAAGCCGTATCTGAGACTGGCTAATAAAAGGAAAAGATTAATATGGGCAAAAGGACACAGACATTGGACAGAGGAAGATTGGAAAAAAGTTTTATGGACAGATAAATCAAAGTTTGAGGTGTTTGGATCACACAGAAGAACATTTATGAGACGCACAACAACTGAAAAGATTGTGGAAGAGTGCCTGACGCCATCTGTCAAGCATAGAGGAGGTAATGTGATGGTCTGGGGTTGCTTTGGTGCTGGTAAAGTGGGAGATTTGTACAAGGTAAATGGGATTTTGAATAATGAAGGCTATCACACCATTTTGCAACGCCATGCCATACCCTGTGGACAGCCCTTGATTGGAGCCAATTTCATCCTACAACAGGACAATGACCCAAAGCACACCTCCAAATTATGCATGAACTACTTAGGGAAGAAGCAGGCAGCTGGTATTCTATCTGTAATGGAGTGGCCAGCGCAGTCACCAGATCTCAACCCCATTGAGCTGTTGTGCAAGCAGCTTGACCGTATGGTACGCAAAAAGTACCCATCAAGCCAATCCAACTTGTGTGATGGGCTTCAGGAAGCATGGGGGGAAATTTCTCAAGATTACCTCAGCAAATTAACAGCTAGAATGCCAAAGGTCTGCAATGCTCTAATTGCTGCAAAAGGAGCATTCTTTGACGAAAGCAAAGTTTGAAGGAGAAAATTATTCTTTCAAATAAAAATCATTATTTCCAACCTTGCCAATGTCTGGACTATATTTTATAATCATTTTGCAACTCATTTGATAAATTAAAGTATGAGTTTTCATGGAAAACACAAAATTGCCTGGGTGACCCCAAACTTTAGAATGGTAGTGTATACTATTATTTTACTACTTCTTAGTCCCTATAACGGGCAGGGAGCAGACCTATGGTACTACAGGTTGATCTACGCAGTACAGTTGTTGCCAATGACCTACCCGGGTCTCTAGTGTCTACCGCTGGTGTGGTGGTTGCATTATTCACTACGCTTCTTGTGGACCTACGTAGTACTGGTATACCAGATCGCCTTCTGCGAACTCCTAAACTCACCATGGGTATGACAGATTCACCGCTAGCAGGGGGTAGATTCTCCTGATCCGCTGCTGATGAAGAATCTGTTTCTGGGGCTGACTGGTCTCTCTGCTGTTCTAGAATCTCTGTGGCTTCCGGTGAAGCTACTTGGGGAAAGGTTAAGACAGCTACCACGATTGCTTGATTCACCTGCGTCCAAGACCGGGGAAATTCTCCAAGGATGGTTTGGACCGTCTCTTCCATCTTTTCTGTATGCTGGGGGCTGTTTTGATCTTCCTCTTTGTGTCTCAATTGATCAGGGCAAATCTTCAGGTAGTCTCTTGAGACTGCCGCTGACATCTCTCCTCCATCTTTACTGATGAGGCACACCTTGGTGTTGTCAAAATTTGAAGGTAAGACGGTGTATGGCTCAACCTCCCACTGATCATCTAATTTGTGAACTCATCTTTTCGAGTACCTGTTCTCCAGGTGACAAGGGAACTGCAGGTGCATGCTGATTATAAGTTTTCTCCTCTCTTGCCTGGGACAACCTTCTCTCCACACATTCTTGCACCTTGCGGTATTGTTGCTGCCGCTTCGTATCCCAGTCTGCATCTGGTGATGTCATCTCAGGTGTTAAAACTCCCATGTCTAAGTCAATGGGTATCTTGCCAGGTCTTGCTCTCATCAGGTACGCGGGTGTACAGTTGGTGGAGTTCACTGAGATGTGGTTGTATAAGTCCACCAAATCTGGTAACTTCTCTGGCCACAGGCTACGTTCCTCAAGGGGCAATGTCTTCAACAGGTCTATTACCACCTGGTTAATTTTCTCGCAATACCCGTTGGTCTGGGGATGATATGGCGTCGTCCTTATTTTCTTGAAGCTATACAAGTTACAAAATTCTTGAAACACTTCTGCTTCCAAAGCTGGGCCTTGGTCGGTAAGCACTCGCTCAGGGTAAGAGTGCGGGCGACAAAAGTTTTGTTGAAACCCTTTGGCTGCGGTCTTAGCCGTCTGATCTTTCACTGGCACTACTACCAGGAATCGGGATTAGTGGTCTACTATGGTGAGAATGTAGACATAGCCTGACTGGCTTGGGGCTAGCTTCATGTGGTCCAAGGCTACCAGTTCTAGTGGTTGTTTGGTGATTATGGGCTGCAGGGCAGCCCTCTGGCCATCACGGTCTTTCCGTCTCAGGTTGCATGGACCACATTCTCGACACCATCTCTCGATTGCTTTCCTCATGCCAGCCCAGTAGAATCGCCCACGTATCAGGACTTCCAACTTCTTGCACCCGAAGTGTCCTGCTCCATCGTGGTACGCCTCTAAGACCATTGGCATATCCCGCTTCGGGACTACCACCTGCCAGACCAGTTCGTGTGTCCGGAAGTTGATGTTTCTTCGACACAGCTTTCCCTCATAGATGAACCGCTTGCTGTTCTCCTTCCACAACTGTTGGGTCTCCTGTGGAGCATCTGGATCAAGGTGTGAGTCAGCTTGTGTCAGCAACTCCTTTACTAGGTGGACAGCCGGGATGCTATCCTGAGTCTCTGCCCATCCATGGTGGGGCAATGGGTTAAACGTGGCCTCTCTGTTGGTGGAGAGCTCGTTCCTCACACAGTGGGAGCACTGGGTCACCCCGTGATGATGGAAAGCCGGTAACTCTATCTCCTCCAGCTCTCCCGGGTCTTCTCCCCCATCTGGCAAGTTGGGCATCCTAGACAGCGCATCTATGACGCGCCCCCCTGGGCCGTGGGGTACTCGGTGCCGGGCCGGTCGTTGCTAGGGGAGATGTCACAGTGGCGGGGACCCGGTCCGTGACCCAGGACAGTTAATAAAGAGGTTATTTACAGGGGATTTATAGTTTTTATATAAAGTTCGTGACGCTACCTGTGGCATGGGGCTAAAGGGAGCCGCTGCTGCGGAGTAGGTCCTCTGGAGCTGTTGTTAATGCAGCAGAGTTGGTTTGGCTTTCCACAGGTAGAGCTTAGCTCCAGGGCAGTGTAGATGTTATAGCTGTTGTAGATGATGCTGGGCAGTGTAGTGCAGGGGGTGATGGCGCAGCAATAATTCACAGAGACAGTGGGGTGCAGTCTTCTGGGTCTACTCACAGTTCTCACTTTGCTCCTGGTTACGACTGCAGATCATAACTCCCCACGTTGTGCTGCATTCACCGGGCAGGGGTTCAGCAATCCCCCAGGTATTTCAAGAGTGCTTGACAGGACCCCATTCTATATGCCCTTCTCAGCCGTCTTTCTGCGCTGGCTCTCAAACTTCCTGCCCTGCGCCTCGCAAACAATGTCCCAAGCTGGTATCCTTGGACCTTTCTGGGCAACCTGGAGTTCCCTGGATCCTATGTGGCTAGCTTTTTAGAGAATGAGTGCGGATGTAGAAACTGCACCCTGAAAGTACAAAAGCCTCCGGTTTCTAGTTGAACTTTGTAATTCTCACCAGTTAGGGGCCGGTCCCCTCTGCGGCTCGATCCCTCCACCGCCTGGTAGATTCGGTCGTACAGGTGGCCTCCAGCACTGCCCGTACCCCTGGGATCCCCTCTTCGCTCCTGGAGCTCTTCCTCCTGCTCCTTCTCCTCAGTCTGTCCTGGGCCTCTCTGGCTAGGCCCTCCTCCTGCAGAGCTCCTGCTCCTCTCACTGTCCTCCTCAGACTGACTACACTGCCAAGATGGCTTCCCTCTTTTATATCCTCCTTCTAAGTGCTCCCTAATCTTCCTCCACCCACACCCAATACATGGTTCCCCCTCACTTGTTTCCCCCCACTCCAGCCAGGAACAGGGCTCAGCAGGAAAAGAGACGCATCTTGCCCCTCCTGCTGCTCTGGAGTAGTGTAGTGTTGGATGCGGGTGTTAGGGTCCCGGGCAGCACTCTTTCCTTACCTGAGAGTGAGATGCCACACCTCTGGGTGAGATGCAGTACCTCTGTGGCGACTGAACCCTCAGGGGTGCCATAGATCAGCATTAGCGTTTTTATGCCCTGCCCGATACTTGATGGTAAACTCGTAGTTGGACAGTCGAGCCATCCATCGTTGTTCTACGGCACCAAGCTTTGCAGTCTCCAGGTGCGTCAGCGGGTTGTTATCCGTGAAGACTGTAAATCTGGAGGAGGCGAGGTAGTGTTTGAAGCGCTCTGTTACAGCCCAGACTGTGGCTAAAAACTCCAACTTAAAGGAACTATAGTTGTCGGGGTTCCTTTCCGTGGGACGGAGCTTCCTGCTGGCATAGGCAATCACTCTCTCTCTGCCCTGCTGTACCTGGGACAGCATCGCTCCCAATCCCACGTAGCTGGCATCCGTATGGAGAATAAAGGGTTGGCCATAGTCGGGTTAGGCCAGGGCTTCATCTCCCGTAAGAGCCACTTTCAGTCGAGTGAAGGATTTGTCTTCTGGTTTTACCCCATTTGAACGGAGGATTCGGGTTCTTGGCCCTCTTTGACTGGCCCACTAAGAGGTCCTGCATGGATGCTGCTATCTTGGTGAAACCCTTGATGAATCTCCTGTAGTAGCCTACTAGCCCGAGGAACTGCCGCAATTCTTTGATAGTGGAGGGTCTTGGCCAGTCCTTGATCACGGTGACTTTTTCAGGGTCTGGTGCTACACCTTCGGCGCTTACCACATGACCTAGGTACTGCACCTTGGGCTTCAACAGGTGGCACTTGCACGGCTTTACTTTCAGGCCATAACCAGATAGGGCTTCGAACACCTCGGCAATTATGTCATCTAAATACAGCAGAGTGGTTTCTAAGTTTTTGTGTCCTAGGCAACACTCCATTAACTGCTGGAAAGGTCCCAGGGCGTTGCAGAGCCTGAATGGCATGCAGTTGAACTCGCAGAGGCCCATTGGTGTCGTAAATGCGGTCTTCTCTCTGTCCGCCTCTGCCACAGAAACCTGCCAATATCCACTGGTGAGATCTAAAGTGGAGAAATAGATAGTGGATCTCAGTGCAGCTAGTGATTCCTCAATTCTGGGTAATGGGTAGGCATCCTTATGTGTAATGCGGTTAATCTGCCTATAATCAACACACATCCTCATTGTACCATTTTTCTTTCTAACGAGGACTAATGGAGCTGCCCAGGGGCTACAACTATCTCCGATCACCCCAGCCTCCTTCATCTCCCGTAACAGTCCTTTGGCACATTGATAGTGAGCTGGTGGTACAGGCCGGTACCTCTCTTTAATGGGCGGATGATCTCCTGTGGGGATATGATGTTGGTCCCCTTTTATCTGCTCAAAATCTAGTGGGTGTTTGCTAAAGACTCGCTCATATTCTTGGACTACCCGGTATACTCCATGCTTTTGGTGCAAAGGGGCTGTGTCAGTGCCTACTTGTAGCTTCTGACACCAATCCTCCATCTGCCCCTTGGGGCCATTGTCTTCCGTCTGTTCGGACGGAGGCAAGGGTTCCACTGCCTTTATTGCTTTGTTACTGACAGTGAACAACTTAACAAGGGTAGCATACCGGGGTAAATGGATCTCTTTCTCCCCACAATTCAGGACGCGTATTGGTACTGTCCCCTTGCGAACATTGACTACCCCTCTGTCTGTCAAGATGGTGGGCCTACTATCAGAGTACACGGGTTCTACCAGGGCCTGATAATCTTGACCCCTGAGACCTATGGCTGCCCGACATCATATTAACATTTCACTCCTAGGGGCATTGCAATGGGGAATGGATCACTCATTCTGACACTGCCGACTTCTCCTCCAGACAGCTCTACCTGTTGTCTCTGCATCAGGGGTTTGATCTTCTTCTGCAGAACTCGCTGCTGACCAGAGCTGGCAGACTCTGCGACCTGTTGCAACAAAACAATAATTTCCCCAAGACAATTCTCCATCACATTGGTGCCTAAGGTTATCATAGGATGGCTTTCTCGGTGATCAATATCAACAATAATCATCCCTTGTGATAACAATTCTACTCGGCCAACCTTTATGGTCACCTCTTTATACCCCACCTGAGGCAAGGGCTGACCATTGCTGGCATAGATGTTAATATGTTCATCTGGACCGCGGGTAATGTCTGAATCAGTCCAGTATCGTTTATAAAGGATATGTGGCATCGTTGTCACCTGGGAACCAGTCTCCAGCAACGCATTCATCGAGATGCCATCAAGCACGACAGATAGGACCAGTCGTCCCCCACGTACTTGTCTCGCCAGCTCTGTGGGTCTGGTCATCTTACTCCTGGGGGTTGGTCCTCTGCCCCAGGGGTTGCTCGTTTAAATTGCAGAATCTTGCGAGGTGACCCGCCTTTTGACAGCGACAACAGATGGGTTCTCAGTCCTGGTCGCAGCGATCGCTGTTTCTCCCTCTGGTCGGTGGAATCCTTCTCTGTTATCTGCGTGTCAGCCTCCACAGGTGCCAGGGAAAAGGATGCCACCTCCTGGTGGTATGTTATAGCTGGGTGCTGGAGGGGTGCAGTGCCACTTGGGGTTGATTCTCGCAGCATCCGGATGGCTCTGTCTTTAAATTGCGCAAAGTCCAGATCAGGGTTTTGCAGAGCCATAATGCGCAGTTGTGTCCGGTGAGCGTTAGACAGGAGCCCCTCGATAAACTGCTCAGTTAGCAATCTGTCCTTGTCTTGCACACTGTAGGGGTCTACCTGTTTAATGGCCCGCAGCTCCTCCTGCAGGTTTAGAGCATAGTCCCGTACACTGTCCTGCACCCTTTGTTTGCACCCGTAGAACTTCATTTTAATCTCTGCTGCTGTGCGGGTGTCAAAGGTTTCCTTCAATAGGGTCAGAATTTCCTTAACAGTGCTTTTGTCCCTGCCCGGGACTTCACCTCCCTCTGGGCTGCACCGATTAGCTGGCCTATGAGGATGCTGACTTTTTGCTCCTCAGACAGGGGGTACACTTGAAACAAACTGCGGAGTCTCTCCTCAAATTCGCTTAGGGTGTGCGACGCCCCTGAGCACTAGGGCAACCACGCCGCCCCTGGTATATATGGCATTGATAACGGCATTACAGTGGCGGCGGCTGCGCCCCCGGCTGAATCCTCTCCCAGGTTGGGCATCTTCCTCCCCCCTAGTGAACCTCAGCCAGGTCCTGGGTTTCTGTTGACGTACCAGTATGCCGCTCTGCTGGCGAGAGGCATTGCTTACCCGGTGGTTTCGGATCGGGCCTCCAGCTTCCCCTCGGCTGATGGCAAATGACGTGATGATACAGTTCAGTAAACTCTAGGGCACACAGTACCGGGTTACACCGGGCTTTGTTTACCCTGTTCGTGACGCCAGGTTGACGCGCCCCCTGGGCCATGGGGTACTCGGTAGCCGGGCCGGTCGATGCTGGGGGAAGTCACAGTGGCAGTGACCCGGTCAATTAAAGGGAAAGTAAAAGGTGAATAAAGTTTTTGGAGATAATGTTCGTGATGCCACCTGTGGTATGCGGCTATATGGGGCTGTCACTGCGGTGCAGATACACTGGAGCTGGTGGTGATGCAGCAGAGTTGGTTCACCTCTCCACAGGCAGAGCTAAGCTCCAGGGCAGTATATGTAGAATTGTGGAGGTAGATGTTGTTGGTGCGGTGTATTGCAGGCGATGGCGCAGATAATGACCAGTCCACAGCTTAATGGCGGTTTCCTCTTATCTTTACTTGCGGTTTGTTAAGCTGACCGGGGCACGGGTACTAGCTGGTAGTAGAGGTCCGGGCGGCCTGGAACCAAGTTGGGGATCCACTTCGCCAGGTGGAGTTGTTAGCCTTCCCTCTGCGCTATTCTCTTTATTCCTTGCTGCTTGAAGCTATGCTGCGGCCCTCGTCCCTGAGTAAAGCGTCTTTTTCCTCACCTGTATGGCAGGCAGCTCAGGCCTTCCTTAAGTGTCGCTCCCACATGGCGGTGCAGGGCCCTATGGTGCTGCTGTGCCGCCGGGCGCCTGGTCGTGCCAGGAGACCTGCAGTCTCCTGCCCTCCGGATTCAGCTGCTGGGCCTTCAGTGCCCCACAACCACGGACTCCGGTGTCCGGTTCACTTGCGCTTCCCTCTGGGGCGAGCTTATTCACAGCTCCCTTCCCCAGGTCCTTCCTCGTTGTCCTCCTTTATACAGCCTACAAAATTGGAGTAATTTCCCAAATCAATTGTAAATCCATATTAATATATAAAAAACACTTTATTTCATAGATAAGATAAAATCACATAACAAAGTTAAGAAAATAGATCTTACGAGGTAAGGATACACACAAGTGCAGAGCAGCAATAAATAAGTGGGTCCTAGGGGAACAACTGGCTAACCCTATTCAACTATAGCATATCATAGTCTATAGTACATGTGTACAGTAAAAAAGTAGCAAGAGGCACTGTATGGAGTTAAAATGGTCTCCCCAAGGTAGGTACCTCCACACAGAGAGAAGCAATCATAGAGAGTCACTGAAAGAAGTTGAACAGGCAGAAATAGCGATCACAAGTAGAACCAGAGTGCTCACCCATAAGGTACAAAAATTACCACTAAGCCACTCTGCAGCCCCGACGCGCGTTTCGCGTGGCTTCTTCGGGGGGCGGTGGTTGTGGAACGAATAAGCACCATTTTATCTCCAGCACAGACTGAATGCAGGTGACAGCGCTGATTACTGCAGCGCATGCGGAGTGACAGGACGTACCCCCGCACCGCGTCACATCCGGCCAGTTTCCCGACGGAACCATGGGCAGGGACGTGCAACTAGTGACGTCACCATCCACAGCCCCGACGTACGGAAGCCCGACGGGACGCGGCCGGAGCAGGACGGCACTGCGCATGCGCGGCTCAGCGGCAGCCATGACAAGTAAGGGATGAAGTGAGGGCACAGAGATACAACTAAATGTATGTAACAAAGCACAGTATACAAGAGAGGGAAAACAGTGAATCAATAAGAAAACGACTGTCACCCTAATCAGGAGAGACATCAGTACAGTATAAACATATATACAGATGCAATGTCAATACAGATACAATAATGTCGTTCCATTGAATCATTGAAATCTTGTATATGGTGATTGATTCCTGATTGATGAGATCGTTACATCCCTAGAGTGTCCAGTAGTTCCATGTGGTAGTCGAGGCATATAAATGGTGATAACAAGATGCAAAGCTATGAAGGAAAAATTTCAACATAAACAAAAGAAGTTAAAATCCACATAAAAAACAAGGGAAAAGATATCTCTATAAGAATGATGAAAAACTGTTAATTTCGTTCAAACCACCAGGGGTCACCGTGTCCAGGATAGCAATCCAGCGGCACTCAAGCTGCGCCAAAGTACGCTTGTAGTTACCCCCTCTCGTGCCCAAATGTACCATGTCAATACCCCTGAATATAAGGGATGAGGGATCACAATTATGGCGCAGCTTGAAGTGCCGCGGGATAGTCTTGAGTGTTGAGACGTCAGAGATATCCCACGCAGCAATCACGTCCCTGATATGTTCCCTAACACGCACCCGAAATTCACGGGAAGTAAGTCCCACATAACTAAGATTACATGGACAGGTAGCCATATATACAATGTGTGTAGAGCTGCAAGAAATATAGTGCGTGATTTTAAATTCTTGGCCATTATTGGCGAAGAATGATTTAGTACGAATTATATTTCTGCACGCCATACAAGATCCACATGGGTAACATCCCCATCTTTTTTTGTTGACCATCCCAAAGGGAGCAGGAGTGGGGGCAACATAATGACTCCTGACTAACGAGTCTCTCAGATTTTTACCCCTCCGGGCCGTCATTAATGGTCTATCAGGCAGAATCTTATTGAGTGTAGGTTCGGTTTTAAGAATTGACCAATGTTTATTGAGAATTCCTCGTATCGCATGCCAATGACTATTATATGTCGATATGAACCTAATGGGGGGATCCTTCTCTGGTAACTTTTTGACGCTAGTTAGGAGATCAAGCGGAGTCCTCCTCGCCCGTCTATAGCCTCTTTTGATACTCCGTGCACTGTAACCTCGATCATGGAATCTCTGTTGGAGGTCCCGAGACTGAGCCTCAAACGCCGCATCAGTAGAACAAATGCGCTTTGCTCTGAGATACTGTCCCACTGGAATGGCCCGTATAGTAGACGGTATATGCGCAGATGTTGCATGAAGTAATGCATTCACTGATGTCTTTTTGCGAAAAACATCAGTCAGCACTAGGCCATCCTGTTGGACAGTAATCCCAATATCCAAAAAATCAATATGGGTCGAATCCCAAGTGTAAGTAAGTCTAATATTTAGGTCGTTTGAATTCAGAGAAGAGATAAAATCATGAAGCTCACTCTCGGGACCTTGCCAAATGATAAAGATATCAGCTATATATCTATACCAGCACTGCGCATGGGTAGCGGCGCACGCGCCCCCCCCCCGAAAACCTCCCTCTCCCAAAGACCGAGAAAGAGGTTAGCGCAGGACGGCGCGCACGCCGCGCCCATCGCAGTGCCCCGCTTCTGAAGAAAAAATCTATCTTTAAATGTGAAGAAATTATGAGTCAATATGAACTCTAATAATTCCAGGATCAGTGCACGGAGAGAGACATCTAGACTGCTAGTCTCGAGAAAGAACGCCGCGGCCCGTAGTCCATCCACATGGTCAATACTAGTATATAATGACTCAACGTCAATGGCCACTAGAAGACTACCTGAGTCAAGGTATAAACCATCAACTTTCCTAAGGACGTCACCAGTGTCCCTGACATAGGAGGGCAGGGTCTCAACAAGTGGATGTAAATAATATTCGATGAATTTACAAATGGGATCACACAGCCCTCCAATGCCAGAGACAATGGGACGCCCCGGTGGTTCCCTAAGATTCTTATGCACTTTCGGGAGTAAATAGAAAGTGGGAATAACTGGGCATTTGACACATAGGCCATCAAAGATTTTTTTTGGTATAATACCTTGTTCATAGGCCCGCTCAAGAATGTCAAAAAGATCCGCCCTGAAAGCTGTCAAGGGATTGTTAGGTAGAGTGATGTATGAAGACCGGTCCCTAAGTTGTCTAAAGGCTTCTTTCTCGTATTTCGCAACTGGCCAGATCACCACGTTCCCTCCCTTATCCGCAGGTTTGAATACTACATCCTTAAGCGACTGTAGCTCGCTAAGTGCCCTGACCAACAGTGAGATTATCATGTTTAGGTCCCCCTGGCAATGTCCTCAGGTCATTACTAACGAGTTTGTTAAATATCTCTACTTGTGGGCAGAGGAGAAAGGGAGGGAAAGTCGTAGATCTAGCCAGAACCGAACAGGGGAAATTACCTTTCTGGGTTGAGATATTTTCACTCTCCAATTCCTCTAGAGCTGACAGGGCCTCTTTTTCCATAGTGGTATTCAGGTGGATGTCCGACAAGGGTTTGGTGTGCAATTTCCGTAGAATCACCTTTCTAAGAAATAATTGTAGATCCTTCAGTACTGTAAAGAAATTATAGTTATTAGTCGGCACAAACGTTAAACCCAAAGCAAGAACCTCTCGTTGGTTATCGGACAAAGCATGTGTAGAAAGGTTAATTACCTCAAGGTTAGTAGATTTGGATTTTTTCTCCAACTCCTCTCAACTCACGCTTACTAACCCCGCCTCCAGATTCCAGTGTAAAGGGGAGGGGCTCCCGTTTCTGGTCTGGAGCCAGGAAAGTGTTGTATGCTGGCAAACCTGATTAGGGGACCCCTCCTTGCTTCCAGGCATAACATCACCCTCTGTGAGGGAGCCAATGCCACTGTGGCAACCGGACTCCTGGGGTGCCACACATCTATATGTGATTACAATATGGGGGGCTCTATATGTTATTATATTATGGGGGGCTCTATATGTGATTACATTACAGGTGGCTCTATATGTGATTACACTGTAGGGGAGACTCTATATGTGATGTGACAAAGTCACTGGCAGAGTGCTGGAGGGAGATATGTTTCACTGAGGCTATTAGTTTCAGTGATGTGAAACCTGGAAGTCTTCTCCTGCATGCTATTTGCTGAGAGGATTAATCAGCCATATTTAAAAGGCCCATTTTCTTTGGTGAACGACTATAGAGCGGGTGGGAGGTTGTTCACCATATCTCCACCCCAGGGTGTGGTCTGGGGTTTAAATGTTCGACCTGTTGAGGCATTCAGTTCAGTAAGTCTGGGGATGCTAACTCCAGACATGATTGTGTCTAGCTGACCTGAACCATGTGGAGTTGCTAAACTCTGGGCAGGCGGACCCCTGCTAACACAAGGACTGTGTTTTGCATGACCACTTTTGCTTTGTTTGCTTTCCTATTTTGACCAAAGGGCCGTGATTATTTTTATGGACTCAATGTTGGTTTATGCCGCATTTTAATAAACCAACAAGAGATTTAAAGAGACAGCTTACCTGTGTCTACCTCCATGTGCAGCTAAGTGAGCGATCTACCACAGTGATGATACTACAGGAGGGGCCTCAATATAAATTTATGCAAAAAAAGTGTGATGAGCCTATAGAACGGCGGTCATGTGACCACAAGTTTTAGATGTGCATACTCCTGGCCACAATCTGACTAGGTGGGCTCTGCCTTGCTCAATGCAAGTGTATTGAGTGAGGACAGAAACAGTCTAGCTGGATTGTGGCTAGTGACTTTTACATACACCACAAAGTCACTGAAAATATTTATTGTAAATATATTTTTGCCGCCTTTCCAATGACCAATTTTCCCCAATTGAATTCCTTCAAGAGTTTTATAACGCCCTGTATTTCAAGTGTTTAATGCAATTTTTAACAACCAATTTTGGTAGCGGTTTTTATTTTGTCACTTTTTGACCCCAAACCTCCCAAAAGCTGCGTATATAGAAATTTTAATATTCTGCTTTGTTGTGTTTTATATAATTGTCCAGGGTTTTAAGCAGAAAACTGTGAAAATGTCAATGAAAGCACAATAGAAAAAAAAACATTATAAAAATACTCTGTGCAAAATGAGACCCTCAGCGCTATAGGCACTCTGCGGGGGTTTTTCCATACAGAATTCATTCTAGGGGGCGATTTCTTCCTAATATGACGTGCTGCAAATTTTCTCACAGATTTTGTATAAATCTGTATTCATGTTTTTCACGTAGAGAAAAAAAAATGACGCTTGACGCAGCCTTTCAGTATGAGCTGCTGTATTATGGATCGATACAACATAGATTCATACCACACTGGATTCACATTTTCATTGCCAGCTACTGAACTGTTATTGGTAACCCTGCCAAATGAGATCTTGCATTATAGTGGGAAATTCTGTTTTGTGCTAATATTGTTTAGCTTTCTAAACTAATGTCCCTTTTACTGAAGTAAAACAACACTGACCTCTAGTGGAAAATATTGAGAATGCATGACCTCTTCTTCCTCATTTTTCCCTTTACCCTTATGACTAGTGTTGAGCAAATTTGTTTGTCGAATGTTCGAAAGTTTCAAATTTGGCATAAATATGGCACATTCGGATTTGTGACTGCAAAGGCAAGCAAATTTTCTTAATATCGGAAAAGTTTGACGAATTTGCGCGGGACCGCAAATACAGGGCAACCACGGCGTTTTGAACAGTTTTGTTAGCATAGTGCAAGTGTATGATGAGCAGTGACATGTGCCAGGTGAGTGTGGGGCTGTGGAGAGCTTAGATCAGGTCAGATCAGTGGCGCAATGTTTTTTTTCTTTTTCTGTAGGCGGTAACTTTAACTGAGGAAAGCGCGGCCAGCCAATCATAGCGCAGGAAGCATCAACACTGTCCAGACATAAGGGCTTCTACAATTGGCTGCAGAAATCACATGTCCTCTCAATATAAAAAGCGGCCATGTTCCCTCAACGCCATTATGTCCATGTCACTGCTGGAGACAGACGCAGCTCAGTGTTCTCCTGTGTAATGAGAGATATTAGCTAGATAGATGGGCGCTTGTGTGGTAGTCAGATAGTGTAGATAATTCCTGGCCTGTGTACCTCTGCAACCGCTGGTGCAGGACATTTTTGGTGTTCTTGTGCAAGTACTGAGATTCGGACAGAAACAGAGGGTCCATGCCATACAACAGTGCTGTGCACCACTGGTATAGAGCTCCATGTCTCACTATACCTTGAATGTTTTTTTGCGCTTGCTAATGTGATGAAGCAAGCACAGTGCACCTTTTCATTTAGTGGGGTGGAAATTGTGCTCTGCACAGTCTGCAGAGCTTCTTATTGCAGAGCACTAAATCTGTTTTTTTTTCTGTTGCTATTGTGATATTGAAAGCTGTGTGCACTAAAGTTTTTTCTAGTGTCAGATACTATTTTAGTGGCATTGAACTTCAGGTGGTTTCAGAGTAAAAAAAATGTGTTTTTTCTCTTGCTATGCCCAGTCCAAAAAATATTTTTTCCTGTGCCAAAAGTCATACAGTGCTATAAACCAGCTACAACGTCAGTGGTGGTCAAATTCAGCTTGTACGCAGAGTCAAACCTTTATATATTTTTGGTTGGCAGGCAGAGTCCACCAAAGGATTTTTTACTGTGGCAAAGTTGATCCAGTCTACTAAAAGGCAGATCCTATTTTAGTGGCGTTGAACTTGTCCTGGTTTCACAGTAAAAAATAAAAACTTCTCTTACTAGGCCCAGTCCAAAAAATATTTTTTCCTGTGCCAAAAGTCATACAGAGCTATAAGCCAGCTACTACATCAGTGGCGGTCAAAGTCAGCTGGATGCAGACCTTATGCAGAGTAACCCAAAAATATTTTTTGTTCCGAGTAAAGTGGTACAGCTGGCTAGATCTGAGTTTGAAATATTTTGGAGCATATAATCTATGTGATACTGGCCTCATCCACATTAAAAAAAATGTCTTCTGTTCCTAAAGTAATATAGCAGGGGACATCTCAGTTTGAAATTGTTTGGAGAATATCTCGTAGGTTTTTTCGGCCTCATGCACACTAACAAATTTCTTTTGTAGTTTAGTAACGTTATATGGCAGGCCATATCTTACCTTGTCATTTAGTGTCGCTGAAACTCAGATCTGTTCTCAGCTATTTCACAGAAAAAAACTTATTTTTCTTTAGTTAATTGCGTGCTCCTACCACTGTATCTGACCAACATGAGTGTGAAAAAGAGAGGGCGTGGTGGAAGGGGGAATAGGCTTGGTGTTCAACATGTACGTGGGGTACGTGATAATGTTAGTGAAAGCACTAGTGAACCAACACAAACAGGTCCTATCCAAAGACAACTGACAACTTATGTTAGTGGGTGGCCTACTGCACTCCCTCCCTTTGGCAGCCGCACAGCGATACGCCTTGTTGATAAGGCTCAGAAAGAGCAGGTGCTCCAGTGGATGGCAAGCTCTGCTTCCAGTGCCCTCTCCTCATCTTCCTCCACCTCAACATCACACGCAGTACAGTCCACACAGGTGGCACCCCAATTACCCATGCTTCACCCCGCGTCACAACTCGCCAACTGCCCAACTGACTGTAGCGAACCACAGATGGGTGAGTCTGTAGAACTCTTCACCCATTCTATATCATGGGCATCAGAAGTGTACTCCAAATAGTCACAAAGTCAAGGGGAGGAAAGCATCTGCACCGATGCCCAAAATTTTTTTTACTTGGATTCGAGGCAGGACGAAGTAGGGTCCGAGCAGGTTCCTCACCCTCATCACCAGACGTTAACCGCAGGGGAGGGAGGTGATCCCGATGAGACTCAGATACCTGTGGATTATGCGGACTGTACTGTGCTGTCAGGGCAGCAAGAAGAGAGGGGTCACTCTGAGGGCAAGGAATGGGATAACACATTGGATGATGACGAGGTTGAAGATCCTACTTGGTGTGAACCCAGAGTCACGCAGCCGAGTAGCTCATCTGAGGAGGTGGAGGAGGAAGACGAGGAGGTTACATTTCGCTGTACGGAGCAAACACGGAGTGATGCAAGTACGAGGAGCACTTCATCTTTAGCCACAATCGTGGCTGTGGCCAGCAGTCAGCAGACACTGCAAAGGATGAGCCAACTCACGTTATCTGAAAACTTTGCAATAAAAAACTCAGTAGAGTGAAAAAATTCAATAATTTGACTACTACATGCATGAACGTTCACATACAGAAACAACATTCTTTACGCTGGGAATCCTACCGTGCTGAAATGCGGGCCAGAGCACCTCAACAACCATCAGCTGCCCCATCAAACACATACACTGCTTCTTCCTCCTCATCTGTTACCGTGCTAAATATTCTCACGCAGGTCTCCCATCGCAGAAACTCCGGTTCTTTACCGGCTCCAGTCAGGCTGAGTGAGAGCCCGTCAGCTGTAACAGAAGCGGACACGCCTGCTGTGTTTGTTTCACCAAGCACATCGCATGTTTCTCAATCCACCGTAACATCTGCACCTCACTCACCCTCCACCAGTTTTTCCGGTTCACCATACTCCGCCCTCTCTGAGCACCTTAGCCAGCCCTCGGTCCTGCAGTTGTGGTCATGTAAAAGATTGTTTCATCCTATGCATGACAAAGCTAAGAGGTTGAACTCCACCATCTCCAAACTGTTAGCCATGGAAATGCTTCCTTTCCGCCTGGTAGATACAGACGGTTTCTGAAAACTGATGGCCGTCACAGTCTCCCAGTACCAGTTGCCCAGTCGCCATTACTTCTCTAAGAAAGCTGACAACATAACCCGTTCCTTGTCTAAATCTACATGTGACAGGGTGAATTTCACCACAGATACCTGGACGAGTAAACATTGCCAAGGGGGTTACATCTCGCTGACTGGGCACTGGGTGACTCTGGAGGCTGTGGAGACAGGCGGGAAGGGGCTGCTCCACAAATCTTGGAATCCCCAAGGCTTGTAGAAGAAACCTCTGTATTTCCCACTTTTTCCGCTGCTTCTGCGTCGTCCACCTCCTCTAGAGCCTCCACCTGCGCACTCAACCTCTGCCTTAACGAGACACGCGTTCCAAGGGTGCGGAGGGAATACACACCATCTCCGTACTGCGCAGTCAGGGCTCACTGTTATCAGGCAGTCTTCAAATTAATATACCTTGGAGATCGCAGTCATACAGGTTAAGAGTTGTGGGCAGCTCACCCGGCTCAGTTTGAGCAATGGCTGTCTACGCTGAACCTAGAGCCAGGGAAGGCCGTATGCGATAACGGTGCGAACCTGTTTGCCGCCCAAGGCCGAGGCAAGCTCACACAAGTGCCTTGCATGGCTCACGTCCTCAACCAGCGATTTCTCCTTTACTATCCTGGCCTGGATGAGCTGCTTCACAAAGTATAGAAGCTGTGTGCTCACTTCAGCCGTTCGCACCCCTCATGTCATTGACTTGCATCGATACAGAGGTCTTTGTCCCTGCCAGTTAACAGGTTGATCTTTGATGTGCTGATGTGGTGGAATTCCACTCTGTTCATGTTGCAGCGACTGTGCCAGCAGCAACGAGCTCTGACGCAGTATGTCATGATGTATAGCTTGGGGCAACGCAGTACGAATTTAGAGCATATCACGTTTGCGGAGTGGGAACAGATTAAGGACCTCTGCACCTTTCTGCACGGTTTGGAAATGGCTACTAAACTGGTTAGCGCTGACGATGCCATCATCAGCATCACTATTCCGGTCATATACATGCTGGAGCAGACTTTGAATAACCTGTGGCAGGAGGCGGTGGCCCCAGAAGAAGAGTAGGATGTGGAAGGGATACCAATGTCTCGAATTTCCAGACTGTCGTCACACAGGCGGATGCCAAGTGATGGTGGATTACAGCAATCGAGGGGGTTTTTTGATACCAGGCAAACTGTAAGTGAAGGTGCAAGAGCTGAGGAACTAATGGAGGAGGAAGAGGTGATGGGCAAGTAGCTGTCAGAGGATGAAGAGGATAATCATCCCCTCTCGTTTGAAGGTGGTTGGCAGGAGGGGATGGAGGAAACAAACATCAGTGTTACACAACCCACAATACAGCCTGGCTTTGGACCTCCTGGAAGAGCCAGACATATGAGTGCCTTCTTGATGCAACATGATCCCTGTATAGTTAGGATTTGAAATGATACTGACTACTGGGTTGCCACTCTGTTAGATCCCCGTTATAAGAGTCAATTTTGCCAGATGCTTCCCGCCCTGGAAAGGGCCCCGCTTATGTTGGAGTATCGAAACAAGCTTTTAAGCAACCTTAATAAAGGTTTTCCCCAAGGTAACAGTGAGGCACACAGTGTGCATCGCAGCTGTAGTTTTTCAACCTCCTGCACGTCAGTTTGTCAACACCAAAACATTAGCAGCAGCAGCAGAGTAAGTGGCAGAAACAATTTTTGGGAGTCCTTTCACACATTTTTTGCTCCAGCTCATGCACCAGCACAACAGAGTACAAGTCTGACACGTGGTGAACGACTGGAGAGGATGGTGCAGGAGTATCTATATCTCAATATCAATACCATCAGGGAGGGCTTGGACCCTTTTCCATTTTGGTCTTCAAAAATGGATGAATGGCCTGAGCTCGCCTCTCACGCCTTGGAGGTCTTATCATGCCCGGCAGCCAGTGTTCTCTCTGAACATGTCTTCAGCGCTGCTGGTAGTGTCTTGATGGATAAGAGCACCCGGCTGTCCCCTGAATGTGTAGACCACCTAACTTTCATCAAGATGAACAAGTTATGAATCTCCAAGGACTTTTGCACCCCAATTGCAGACTGTACAGAGTCGGCGATGTTGTCGTTTTGAGTGTGCTGCATTGATCTCTTGAAATTGCAGCCTGGGATATGGCTTCTGTGTTTGCTCTTGCTGCTGCTGCAGGTTTTAGGCCCTAATTTTGGGAAATGTGGAGAATTCTGATTGTGTCTCCATTGATTGGGTTGGCTGTAGTAGGACAGGCTTGGGTCTGCGTTAAACTACTTGTAGTCTGATGACATTGATGCCACTTCGGTGGTGTTAGGCCCTCATTTAGGGCAATGTAAACACTCCTGGTTAGGTCTCCATCTCCTGGGTTGGCTGTACTGGAACATGTGTGGGTCTTATTTACACTATTTCTACTGTAGTGAAATTGATGAGACATTGCAAGTGTCTGCCACTAATTTTTTGAAATGTGGAGAATCAAGATTCTCCACATTTCACTAAAATCCACTAAATCCACTAAAATCCACAAATCACTAATATGCTCGGGTGCTGAAAGCTCGTGCCGAGCTCACCGTGATACTCGGGTGCTCGACCCGAGCAACGAGCCCAATGTTAGTCTATGGGAGACCCAAGCATTTTTGCGGCGGCACCCCCGGCAGTCTGTACAAAGCCTAAAAAGTGCCCAAAACGATAGTGACAGTGCTCAAATGACATGGGGACAGCATGGGGATCGCCCCAGGAAGCATTTCTGACCCCCAGGTCACTGCTGTCAACAATGTGGTCAGAGGTATTAAGCCACTTTTACGGGCTCACAATAAAACTTTCAAAAAGAAAACTGAAACGGTTTTCCTGTGAAATATGTTAAAGAACATCCTTTCCAGGGTAAAGACTTGTGTATAAGGTAAAATAAATAACCAAAATCAAAAATACTCCTCCACACCTTGGCTATGTTCACAAGTACCATTTTTTATGCGTTTTTGCACTTTTGTATTGCTTTCAACCGTGACAACTGCATTCACCGGGAAATGTCATTTTAACATTTTACAACCTTATCTGGCCATGTGCTGTGTGACACATGCATACAGTGCTGAAAAGACATGGGAACAGCATGGGGAAGACTCCTGGAAGCATCTCTGACACCCAGGTCACTGCCTAAAAGTGTGCCCATCAGAAGTGATCGTTGCCGCATCTGAAGATGCAGACTTGCAATTATCCCCGTGCAAGTCCTTGTCCCAGGGCAGTGTTCAATTGTACCTCCCCAATTCCTTGAAATGCAAGCGCAAGTATGCAGCCTGCCACCCACCCCCAGGCTGCAGTACCATACTGCTTGCTTGCTTGCACTTGAAATAAGGCCTTTTAAGCATGTAGAGGCGGAATCTGGCCACCACGTCATGGCTGCGTCGGCGGCCTGGTATCCATACTCAGTCAGCAGACACCCAGCGGCTGGGTGTGCACGCTTGGTCCCCAGCCGCCAGGTGGCGGCCGGGTGTCCATTAACGGTCCCCAGCCGCCCCTATTTGTTCCGGTGCGCCTAATACACAAGCGCGCATACCAAAACATTACCTGCGCCCTCCTCAGTGCATTTAGTGGGAAGGACATCCTAACCACAAACACATGGACAAGTGAATGTGGCCAGGGATGGTACATCTCACTGATGCCTTCACACTGGGTTAATATTGTGGAAGCCGGCACACAGTTGTACACTGGGATGCAACACGTCCTCCAGAAATAGAGGATTGCGGATCCTGGGTCAATCAGGCTTCAACACAAAGTTCAGACGGTAGACAGCAGCAGTGGTTGGCCTCCTACACAACGAGTAAATTATTCATGATCATGAGGCCATCCATCTCCTTAGCTTTCTGTTCCTTGAAATGCAAGCGCATGTATGTAGTAGCGGCTAGGCCTGAGGTGGTCAGCGTTTTGGCGCATATCCTACCTCCTTCGAGGATTGCTGGATGTTTTCCTGCTACTATCCCCGTTCTATGACTCCCGTTAAAACAAAGCTTCAGGTGATGAATGATGGATGAGGTGGTGGCAAAGGAGAAAGAGCAGGAGGAACAGGGACCATTCACATCAATATCAGGCCAGTCAACCACACATCTCTTGTAGGATATGTTTCTGTACCAAAAGGAGCGGTTCGACTACACAGTTATAGGGCATACAGTGAGTGCAATGCCTACCAAAAATTTCGAGGCACTCCAATGTCCCTTGGAAGTGTCATGGAGGTCAGAGGGCCTTAACTAAACCGTTTTTTCCATTTATAGCAACTGGGTCTCCTGTACACTGTTGGCCTAAGCAGTGAATGGAAGGCTTTCCAAAAATTATGAGGAACTGCAATGCCCCTTGAAACAGACGTGGATTACAGCGTACTAAAACCTTCTACCCATTATTGGGGAGTGGGTCTCCCTTAGTGTTCGCCTATGCATTGAAAAGCAAAAGCTGACTAAGATTAGGAGGAAATGCAATGCCCGTTGGAAGAGTCGTGGAGGTTAGAGGTAATTAAAAACAACATTTCAATGCCCCTTGGAAGAGCTGTGGAGTTCAGAGTGGTTTAAAAAGACGGTTTTAATGCCCCTTGGAAGAGACGTGGAGGTCACAGTAGCTTAACAAGACTGTTTTAATGCCCCTTGGAAGAGTGGTGGAGGTTACAGTGGAATAAAAAGACAATATCAATGCCCCGTGGAAGAGACGTGGATGTCACAGTAGCTTAACAAGATGGTTTTAGTGCCCCTTGGAAGAGCTGTGGAGGTCGCAGTGGAATAAAAAGACAATATCAATGCGCTTGGAAGAGCTGTGGAGTTCAGAGTGGTTTAACAAGATGGTTTTAATGCCCCCTGGAAGAGATGTGGAGGTCACAGTAGCTTAACAAGACGGTTTTACTCCCCCTTGGAAGAGTGGTGGAGTTCGCAGTGCAATAAAATGACAATATCAATGCCCCTTGGAAGAGTGGTGGAGGTCGCAGTGGAATAAAAAGACAATATCAATGTCCCGTGGAAGAGACGTGAAGGTCACAGTAGCTTAACAAGACGGTTTTAATGCCCCTTTGAAGAGCTGTGGAGTTCAGAGTGGTTTAACAAGATGGTTTTAATGCCCCTTGGAAGAGACGTGGAGGTCACAGTAGCTTAACAAGACTGTTTTAATGCCCCTTGGAAGAGTGGTGGAGGTGGCAGTGGAATAAAAAGACAATATCAATGCCCCTTGGAAGAGTGGTGGAGGTCGCAGTGGAATAAAAAGACAATATCAATGCCCCTTGGAAGAGTGGTGGAGGTGGCAGTGGAATAAAAAGACAATATCAATGCCCCTTGGAAGAATGGTGGAGGTCGCAGTGGACTAAAAAGACAATATCAATGCCCCTTGGAAGAGACGTGTGGGTCACAGTAGCTTAACAAGACGATTATAATGCCCCTTACAAGAGCCATGCAGTACAGCATATTAAAAACATTATTTCCATTATTGGGGAGTGGGTCTCCCATAGTCTTTGCCTATGCCTTCCAAGCAAAAGCTGCCAAAAATTATGACGGAGGAACTTGCAATGCTGGCAACACGGACCACGGTCACCCTGGTGGTATAGTGGTGGTGGAGGCTGAGGACAAGGAGAAGAGCAAAAAACAGCCAAAATGAGGAAGCGTATACCCATGTGTGGGTGTGAAGCAATGCATGGGAATACACCTCCCGAAACAACACAGTGGATTTGACTTTATGTTAATCTGCTGTCATTTGGTGGTGATGAGAAGTCTGGCCCAATCCAGCCTTTGTTCATTTTTGATAAGGATCAGCTTGTCAGCATTGTCAGATGACAGGCGAGTGCATTTATCAGTTATAATTCCCCCAGTGGCACTAAAAACACGCTCCGATAACACGCTAGTGGCAGGGCAGGCCTGGACCTCCAAGGCTTACAGAGCGAGTTCATTCCAAGTGTCCAGCTTGGATACCCAATAATTAAAAGGCACAGAGGAATTACGGAGGACGCTGGTACGGTCAGCAAGGTACTCCCTCACCATCTTTTGAAACTTTCCACTCTTTGTGAGAGTACCCCACGCCTCAGGGCTTGTAAGCTGGGCGGGTCTCAGAAAACTGTCCCAGAACGTTGACAGTGTTCCCCTGCCTCTGCTGGATTGGAGTTGCGTCTCTCTCGTCTGTACGCCTTGGTTGGGCATCGAACTGTGATCTCTGCCGCTAGCGTGTTCAGATGGGAATTTTTTTAACAGTTCTGCAGCAAGGGCCTTCTGGTACTGCCCCATTTTTGTAGACCTCTCCACCTCAGGAATAAGAGAGTGAAAGTTCTCCTTGCAGCGGGGGGTCTAAAAGTGTCACCAACCAGTAATGACTGTCACCCAACATTTTGACAACGCGAGGGTCACCTTTAAGGCAGCATAACATAAAGTCAGCCATGCGTGCCAGACTGGTAACGGGCAAGACTTCCGTGTCCTCACCAAGATGACGACTGACCATGCTCTCCTCCCCCCTCCTGTCCTCAGGCCACCCACGCTGAACCGACGGTATGACAGTTGTACAGGTACTACCGTCTACAGCGCATGATACCAGCTCCTGTTCTTCCTCCTCCTTCTCCTCCTCTCCCTCATTGTCCCCCAATGCACGTTGGGATGAGATGAGGCTGGGCTGTGTGTAATCGCCCGCTACGGCTTCTTGATCCATCTCATCATACTCTGGCTGCAATGCCTCCTCTTTAATTCTCTGCAGAGAGCGTTGCAAAAGACAGACAAGTGGGATGCTGATGCTAATGATGGCGTCATCGCCACTCACCAGCTTGGTGGACTCCTCAAAGTTTGTCAGGATGGTACATATGTCAGACATCCAGGTCTTATGTGTGGAGTCTGACCTGAATATCGACGGCCTTGCTGCAGCTGGTACTCCACAACTGCTCTCTTCTGCTCACAAATCCTTTGCAACATGTGGAGGGTAGAGTTCCAACATGTGGGGACATCACACACCAGTCGGTGTGCCGGAAGCTGCAAACGCCGCTGCAACACAGCAAGGGCGGTGGAAGCTGTAGCCGACTTCCGAAAATGAGCTCACAGGCGGCGTACTTTGATGAGCAGATCTGGCAACTCGGGGTACGATTTAAGAAACAGCTGAACCACGAGGTTAAGCACATGAGCCAGGCATGGTACGTGTGTGATCTCGCCTCGCCTCAGAGCCGCCACCAGGTTACGGCCATTGTCACACACGACCATGCCTGGATGTAGGTTCAGAGTTCTCAGCCACGGATCTGCCTGCTCTTTCACAGCTGTCCACAACTCACAAGCAGTGTGAGGTTTATCACCTAAGCTTATGAGTTTCAGCACAGCCTGTTGCTGCTTGGCGGAGGCAGTACTGCAGTGCTTCCAGCTTGTAACTGATGTGGTGTTATCTGAGATGGAGGATGAACATGAGGAGGAGGAGGAGGATGATGCACAGGAGCTGTATGTTAGAACCTTGCTGTTAGGTTTTTTTTCCTTTGCTGGTCACATGACCTTGTTGGCCTATTTAATCCTGCTCCGCCCTTCTGGCTTTGCTGGACTTCATTGTATATCTACTTTCTAGCTAGCCTGTGCTCTGTGTCTTGCTCTGTTAGTTTGCTTGGTCTACGGACCTTTATGTTCTTTATATTTTGTTTGTTCGTCTGTCTGCTACTATTTCTGTTAGGAGGTGTCCCATATTCCTCCCAGTCCTTAGTACTTGTAGGGATTCCTCCCCCACATCTATAGGTCTTCGTACAGACTAGCTTAGGACTTTAGCAGGTCTGATCGCAGGATCAGGTTCCCTGTTACATCGTAGGGATTCAGCTGAGTCCTATAGTAGGGACAGATCTCCTCTCTTTCCTTAGCTCTGGTAGCAGAACATAACAGTAAGTCCAGCCAGCAAATTCTCTAAGGAAAGATTTTTTTTGTTCCATCATGGTGTCGGTTCAGGATTTGGCTCATCGCCTGCAGGGACTCTCTCTGGAAGTGGCCGAGCTCCGTCAGCACGTGAGTAACTGTTCTGGAGCACATTTCTTGGAGCCTAAGGTATGTTTGCCGGATTTATTTTTTGGTGAACATCGAGAATTTTTTTCATTTAAAAATGCTTGCTTATTGTATTTTCGTTTGAGACCCAAGTCCTCTGGGGATGAATCCCAGCGCGTAGGGTTCATAATGTCACTTTTGCGCAAAGAGCCTCAGGAGTGGGCCTTTTCTTTGCAACCTAGTGATACATGCTTCAGATCAGTGGATAGTTTTTTTTCTGCTTTAGGACTATTATATGATGATCCTGACCGTGTCGCATCAGCTGAGACTGAGTTGAGACGTTTAAAACAAGGATCAGGTAATGTCGAAAAATATTGTACACATTTTCGTCGTTGGTCCACTCAAACAGGGTGGAACGATTCTGCTCTGAAAAGTCTATTTCTTGCTGGGCTCAGTGAAAGGGTTAAAGACCTGCTAATTGCTTATCCTACACCTGAGGATTTGCAACAGGCTATGCAATTAGCTATACGGGTGGATAGAAGACTGCGTGCTAGGGTTAATGAGAGCAAATCCTCTGCTATGTCAGTTTCTGGTTATGAGAATGTGTGTACTAACAGTGGTGAACCGATGGAGATTGGATCGGTGGAACCTCACTCTCAAGAAAAAGACCGTCGTTTTTCGAAAGGCTTGTGTTTCTATTGCGGAAAATCTGGTCATTTGATTAAAGGCTGTGAGCTTCGTATGAAGAAAGAAAAAAAAAATGGTCAGTCACGCCCGTATTGCCTGTTTAAATTCCAAGGGTGTATTTTTAGCTGCTTCCACGATTGCTCAGGAAAAATTAATGGAATTTCGGGTGTTTGTTGATTGCGGGTCTACACTGAATGTAATTGATGGGGGATTCGTGGAAAAACTCAATTTAAAACCTGAACCTTTATCATCCCCCATTGCTGTGGTTTCTGTGGATGGTTCCCCTTTGAAGAATATTACTCTCAAGGTCTGTGAATTTCCTCTCACTATTAATGGTGTTCACCATGAGAAATTGGATTTGGTAGTGTTGAATAACTTGCCTTCTCCAGTAATATTGGGTTTGCCCTGGTTAAAATTTCACAATCCTGTACTGGATTGGTCTACCAGTGAAATTAAATCCTGGAGCCATAAATGTTATGACAAGTGTTGTAACGGGCGTATTGCAGCTTTGGATAGGGGAGAATTACCTGTTCCTATTCAGGATTTTTGGAGAGTTTTTTCTGAGAAAGATTCGCAGGTTTTGCCTCCCCATAGAGACTATGATTGTTCTATTGAATTTGTCCCTGGAGCGACTCTTCCTAAAAGTCGTTTATTTAACCTTACTATTCCTGAGAGGAAGGCTTTGGAGGAATACATACAGACAAGTTTGGCCGCCGGTCACATTAGGCCCTCTAAGTCTCCTGTGGCGGTTGGATTTTTTTTTGTAAAAAAAAAGGACGGCGGTTTACGTCCTTGTCTGGATTTTCGTGAGATTAACAAAATTACGGTACGCAATCCTTACCCACTGCCATTGATTCCTGATCTGTTTAACCAGTTATTGGGGGCCAAGTGGTTCTCTAAAATTGACCTTAAGGGGGCATACAATCTGTTGCGCATGAAGGAGGGTGATGAATGGAAGACTGCTTTTAACACTCCTGTGGGTCATTTTGAGAATCTGGTTATGCCTTTTGGTCTTACTAATGCTCCTGCATTTTTTCAGAATCTGATTAATGACATCCTTAGACCTTTGATCGGTAAAAATGTGGTTGTGTATTTGGATGACATTTTGATTTATTCGCCAGATCTGGAGTCTCATTGGCGGAGCGTGCGTGAGGTATTACAGTTATTAATGGACAATTCGCTTTTTGCTAAGCTGGAGAAATGTGAGTTCGCTGTACAGAGAATTAGTTTTTTGGGCTACATTATCTCCAGCAAAGGTTTTGAGATGGATCCGGTTAAGGTTCAGGCTGTGCAGGAATGGCCTAGGCCTATTGGTTTGAAATCGATACAGAGGTTTTTGGGTTTCGCCAATTACTATAGAAAATTCATAAAAAAATTTTCTAGTATTGTCAAACCTCTGACTGATCTCACCAGGAAAGGTGCTGATGCGGTTCAGTGGTCTTCTGAGGCCATTGAAGCTTTTGTGTATCTCAAGGAGAGGTTCACCTCTGCTCCCATCCTTATGCAGCCTGATGTTACTAGGCCGTTTTTGGTTGAGGTTGATGCTTCCTCCGTGGGGGTTGGCGCAGTATTGTCTCAGGATAACGGGGATGGATTACATCCCTGTGCCTTTTTTTCAAAAAAATTTTCGGAGACTGAATTGAATTACGATATTGGTAATCGGGAATTATTGGCTATTAAACTCGCATTTGAACACTGGCGCCACTTCTTGGAAGGTGCGGAATTTCCCGTTCAGGTTCTTACGGATCATAAAAATCTGATATATCTTGACGCTGCCAAGCGCCTGAATGCCCGTCAGGCTAGGTGGGCACTGTTTTTCTCGCGGTTTAATTTCTCCGTTACTTACATCCCTGGTACTAAGAATGTTAAGGCGGATGCCTTGTCTCGCAGTTTTTCTCCCATAGTCGGTGCTGAGAAAGAGGAAAACATTTTACAAGAAGGTGTTGTGATAGCTGCTTTAGACTCCGTTTTGGAAGATGAGATTCTTAAAGCTCAGGAGAATGCCCCATCTAACACTCCTCATGGGAGGTTGTTTGTGCCTGGGACCTTTAGGAGAGATTTGTTTGTTGAGTGTCACGAATCTCGGTTGGCAGGTCATCCCGGAATCTCTGAGACCAAGAGACTGGTGGGTCGCAGTTTTTGGTGGCCTGGATGGCAGAAGGAAGTCATTAAGTGGGTACGCCAATGTACTGTATGTGCTAGATCTAAGTCCTCACATACTCCTGCTGCGGGGTTGCTTTGTCCTTTGGAGGTCCCCAGTGCTCCTTGGACACATTTGGCTATGGACTTTATAACTGACCTTCCCCCCTCTGAGGGTTTTACTGTCATCTGGGTGGTCGTGGACCGTTTTAGCAAGATGTGTCACTTGGTTCCCTTCATCAAACTGCCCTGCGCTAAAACTCTCGCTAAGGCCTTTGTCAAGGAAATTGTCAGACTTCATGGCGTTCCTACTGACATTGTTTCTGATAGGGGTCCTCAGTTCGTGGCTCGTTTTTGGCGTGCCTTTTGTGACAGGTTGGGAATTCATTTGTCGTTTTCGTCCGGATATCATCCTGAATCTAATGGCCAGACAGAAAGGAAAAACCAGGATGTTGAGCAGTTCTTGCGTTGTTTTGTGGCAGACAATCAAGAGGGGTGGTCTGAGTTTCTGCCACTTGCCGAATTTGCTCTGAACAATCATACATCTTCTTCTGCTGGTTGTTCGCCTTTTTTTTGTTGTTCTGGGAGACATCCGTCGTTTGGGTCGTTCTCCAAGTTGGGATCTGCCGTGCCTGAGGAGGAGAATTTTTCCGGTGATTTGGAAAGAGTTTGGACGGATGTGCGTGGTAATCTTCAGGAGGCCAACAGAAAATCTAAAGACTACTTTGATAGGAAACGACAGGAGGTTTTGTTCGCTGTTGGTGACATGGTTTGGTTGTCCTCTAGGAATCTGCGGTTGAGGATTCCTTCTAAGAAATTGGGTCCCAAGTTTGTAGGGCCCTTTAAGGTGCTTCAGGTTGTCAACCAATCTGCTGTTAGGTTGGAGGTTCCTACCTCCTGGAGAATTAATCCGGTCTTTCATGTCTCTCTGTTAAAAAAAGCTGTTGTGTCGGATGGTGACGCCTCTGCCTCTGTTCCTCCGGTGGTGGAGGACGGGGAATATGAAATTTCTCGCATCCTTGACTCTAGACGGTATAGAGGTAGTTTGCAGTATCTTGTGGCCTGGAAAGGTTTCGGACCCGAGGATAACTCTTGGGTGAGGTCAGATGATGTTTCCGCGTCCAGACTTATCAGAGCGTTTCACAGGAGATTTCCTGATAAGCCTGGTCCTAGGGGATCCGGAGGATCCTCTTAGAAGGGGGGGTACTGTTAGAACCTTGCTGTTAGGTTTTTTTTCCTTTGCTGGTCACATGACCTTGTTGGCCTATTTAATCCTGCTCCGCCCTTCTGGCTTTGCTGGACTTCATTGTATATCTACTTTCTAGCTAGCCTGTGCTCTGTGTCTTGCTCTGTTAGTTTGCTTGGTCTACGGACCTCTATGTTCTTTATATTTTGTTTGTTCGTCTGTCTGCTACTATTTCTGTTAGGAGGTGTCCCATATTCCTCCCAGTCCTTAGTACTTGTAGGGATTCCTCCCCCACATCTATAGGTCTTCGTACAGACTAGCTTAGGACTTTAGCAGGTCTGATCGCAGGATCAGGTTCCCTGTTACATCGTAGGGATTCAGCTGAGTCCTATAGTAGGGACAGATCTCCTCTCTTTCCTTAGCTCT
Source organism: Phyllobates terribilis (assembly GCF_046119375.1). NCBI lineage: Eukaryota > Metazoa > Chordata > Amphibia > Anura > Dendrobatidae > Phyllobates > Phyllobates terribilis. Next base: position 383,827 of record NW_027362797.1, read on the forward strand.
GGTAGCAGAACATAACACTGTACACTGTGGGGGCAACTCTGACTGACATAGGGCCCGCAAACCTCGGTGTGGGGAGGACGTGTTCTATCCCAAGGTCCGACTGGGTCCCGGCTTCCACTATGCTTACCCAGTGTGTCAGGGAGATGTACTGTCCCTGGCCACAAGCACTTGTCCACGTGTCCGTTGTCAGGTGGACTCTCCCAGTAACTGCGTTGTTGAGGGCACGGCAGATGTTTTGGGACACGTGCTTGTGTAGTGCGGGAATGGCACACCGGGCAAAATAGTGTCGGCTGGGGACCGAGTACCGAGGGACGGCCACCGCCATAAGGTTGTGGAAGGATTCCGTCTCCACCAGCCTAAAAGGCAGCATTTCCAACGCAAGCAGTCGTGAAATGTGTGAATTTAGGACTGTAGCCTGTGGGGCGTTGGCTGCGAATTTCCGCTTTCGTTCAAAGGTCTGGGATATGGACAATTGAACGCTGCGGTGGGACGTGGACGTGGACGTTGATGCTGTTTCTTGAGAAACTGCCATAACAAGTGAAGACTGAGAGGAGGGGGCATCTTTGCATGCAGTATGGACAGGAGATTGCCTTGCACGCACAACAGGGGGTTCTCTTACACGCACAACAGCGGAAGAAGCAGTGGTGACACCCACTGACACTGGTCGTGGACCCTGGGGTTCGCCCCACAAAGTCAGGTGCTTTGCTGACATGTGCCTGATCATGCTGGTGGTGGTCAGGCTGGTACTTTTGTCACCCCTGCTGGTGCTGGCCTGGCAGGTCGTACAAATGGCCTTTTTGGGGTTATCAGCAGAGTCTTTAAAAAAATTCCAGACTCTGGAAGACCTACCGGTTGTACTGGCAACGTCCCTCGTGTTGGTGTTACGGGGAACGGTTGCCCTCCTTCTGTCTGCGGCCACCACACTGCTTCTTCCTGCCTGTTGGAGTACTCTGCCTACCTCCTCCTGTGTGCTGCTGGCCTCGCTCTGCGTGTCCTCCTGCCACGTTGTGGCAGTTACTAGATCATCCACCACCTCCTCTTCTTCCACTTCCGCACCACGGTCCTCCTCCTCACTTCGTGGCAATTGTGTCTCGTCACCATCCACCTCTTGTGAAAAATTGCCAGCTTTGCCTTCTTGTGGCCGTGGCTGTTCAAATATTTGGCCATTGCTACATGGGATCTCCTCTTCCACCACTTCAAGCGGAGCAGGCGAGGGGCACAAATATGGAAATGGACCAGTGTCCAACTGTGGGATCAGTTGCTGTCTGACGACACTCGGCATGGTGGGAGGAAGGAGCATCAGGGTGAGGAGGAGTATGCGGTCGAGACTCACGGCTACTAAGACTTGACCGTGTAGAAGACAGACCAGAGGTGGTGGTGCCCAGGTGACTTGAAGTATTATCTGCTATCCAATTAATAACCTGTTCACACTGATCAATTCGCAATAGTGGTGTTGTGTGCTTCCCTAGTAATTCAGTAAAGAACTGGGAGCGAGAAGATGTGGCTGTTGGTTGTGGCACATTTTCACCTTGGCCACGGCCCCGTCCTCTGCACGCACCATCACCAGAACGTCCAGTTCCACGTCCCTTGCCACGCGCCTTGCCCATTGTAAATGAAGTAAAATAGCTTACACTCGCACTATCAATGTCAAAAGGGTAATATAAAGGAGATTAGAACCGTGGAAGAGGAAAACCACAGTTCTATTTCTCTGGCCTACACCAGAATCTTTTAAACAGATATATTTCTGTCTGAACAGTCAGCGAGTAGAGATGAGCGTTGTTCTACTCGAACTGTTCGCCAATCTCAAATTCGAGCTGTTTTGGGCGGTGTTCGAGCCGTTCGGCGAACACGAACAATTTGAGAAAAATTCGGCTGTTCGAGGTTATGTTCGATAACTGTTCGTGCACCAAAATCATAACTGGATTTTTTCTCAGTAATGATGAAAATTAATGTTAATACGCAGTTTGAGTGTACAGTGGGGTGGGGGGAGGGGCAGGGGATGGATCTCTGCAGGAACAATGAAGATCTCCATTTTTTTTTCTCTTTCCCGCATTTGCAGTGGGGAGGTGCAATCTGTCAGCCTATCAGCAGCGCACACACGGAGCGAAGTGCTTTTTTTCACACAAGCAAGGGCATGTGTCATTGGCAGTGTATGTCACATGTCCTTGCCCTATAAGACCAAGCCATTTTCCCCGTCGCCACCATTTTCTCACTGCTGCAGCTGCGTGTTAGACGGCACCGCTGTTGCTGTGTGCGCTATACCTTGTTAATTTCAAGCCAATTTTCGCACAAATATACAGATAGCTTGGGAGTAGGGAATAGTTGTGATTGCAGTCCTTTTAAGGACTAGGTTACAGCATTTCCTACGACTTTTATCAGGCAGGTCTGTGCTCTTAAATAGATAGGTTGTGGGAGTAAAGACTAATTGTAATTGGAGTCCTTTTCAGGACTAGGTTACATGAGTTCCTATCAGTTTTTGCCAGGCAGGTCTGTGCCAGTGCTGTGCAAGTTTTTTTCACAGCATTTGGCTGAATCTAGCAAAGCTAATCCTTTTTGGCCTATTGCAGAGTGTGTTAGTCAGTGGAGTAGCCTATCTGTGTTGCAAGATATAACACCTGTGTATAGAATACCAATTTTTTTACTGCACCTAGTGAAGTAAAATCTTTTGGGCATAGCATCATTCTATTAATCCATCTATACTGACCTCCATCAGGTTGCAAACTGAATATAATTTTTTTCTGCATCTAGCTCTGAAAAAATATTTGGGCTTCTAGCAGTGTGTGGGACTTGGTCTATTAGTCCATCTATACTGACCTCCATCAGGTTGCAAATTAAAAATAATTTTTTTCTTCATTTAGCTCTGAAAAAATATTTGGGCTTCTAGCAGTGTGTGGGACTTGTTCTATTAGTCCTTCTATACTGACCTCCAGCAGGTTGCAAATTGAATATAATTTTTTTCTGCATCTAGCTCTGAAAAAATAGTTGGGCTTCTAGCGGTGTGTGGGACTTGGTCTATTAGTCCATCTATACTGACCTCCATCAGGTTGCAAATTAAAAATAATTTTTTTCTGCATCTAGCTCTGAAAAAATATTTGGGCTTCTAGCAGTGTGTGGGACTTGGTCTATTAGTCCATCTATACTGACCTCCATCAGGTTGCAAATTAAAAATAATTTTTTTCTGCATCTAGCTCTGAAAAAATATTTGGGCTTCTAGCAGTGTGTGGGACTTGGTCTATTAGTCCATCTATACTGACCTCCATCAGGTTGCAAATTAAAAATAATTTTTATCTGCATCTACAGTACCTCTGAAAAAATATTTGGGCTTCTAGCAGTGTGTGGGACTATTTGTATTAGTCCATCTATACTGACCTCCATCAGGTTGCAAATTCAAAATAATTTTTTTCTGCATCTAACCCAGCCAATAGTTTTGGCCTAATACCACAGTTTGGCCACTCAGCTCTGCTTGGTTACCATCCATTGTTTTTTTGTGCAAACAACTCCAGAGTTGTGAATTAGTTAACCACCAAAATGAGTGGAAAAAGGCCTGCTGCTGGTGGAAAGGGGAATAGGCGTGTTGGGAAGGGGAAAAAAGGTTGTGTCCGTGGGGTAGGTGTTAAAGCAACAGTAACATCTGCAGAAGAAAGACCATCTTCCAGCCAAACTAAAATGTCTACTTCTTTTAGCGGACAATGTGATAAGATCCCTTTCTTACGGCCACGCCAATCGCTACAAATTCCAGATGAGGCACAAAAACAGCAGGTGCTTCAACGGATATCAAGTGCTCCTTTAAGTGGGCTCTCCTCCACATCAACTTCAACATCACAAATACTCCAGTCCTCAAAGGTGTCACCCAAATCGCACTTGCTTCCTCACAGCTCCCAAATCTCCAGCTGCCCGTCTGAGTATGAGGTAGAACAGATGGTTGAGTCTGCAGAGCTGTTTACTCATACTATAGCCTGGGAATCAGAGGTCGACTCCAGCGCTTCTGTGAATCCAGACGAGGAAATGATCTGCACTGATGCCCAGAATCTTTATGAGTCGGATCCAGGACCAGACGCAGAAGGTTCTGACCATAATGTAGACCCTCATTCCCAAACTGTAACTCCTGTTGGTGGAGACAATGAGGAAGACGATGATAAGACTCAAATACCTGATTGGAGCGACAACTTTAGTTTTTTGTCAGGGCAGGAACAGGTTGGCTCTGAGGACGACGGGTGTGATAACGCACAGGGTGATGATGATGAGGTCGGAGATCCCACTTACTGTCAACCCACAGTCAGCCAAGAGATGAGGTCAGCAGAGGAGGTGGAGGAAGATGCTAGTGATGACGAGGTCAGGTTGCGCCTTCCTGGACAGAGACGTAGTACTGGAAGCACGTCAACAACTGCATCCTCAAACACAACTCTGCCTCTCACCACAAGTCGTGGTGGCTCTTCAGGTCGCATGGGTGCTAAGCCTTGCATAGCCTGGGCATTTTTTCAGATCGATAAAGATGACCCAACTCGTGTTATCTGTAACATTTGTCAGCAAAAGCTAAGTAGAGGCCAAAAAATACATAGTTTGAGTACTTCATGCATGAACCGGCACATGGACATGAAGCATAAGTTGCAGTGGGAAGCTCAGTGTGCTACAATGCGGCCTAGCCGGCCGGGCCAATCACCGTCTGCCATATCTTGTGCATCCGCGGCCTCTTCATCCTCTGTGACTGGGGGGACAGCAGTCACACCTGTTTTGGGGCGCAGACCTGCCACCTCTTTACCCGCAACAGCCAGCGTGATTGGCAGGTCATCATTTTCTTTGGAGGTGGTAACACCAGCTGGTGTTGAGCGCTGTCCGACATCGATAGCACCACCTTTGGATCAAGGCAACCTAACATGTCCGCCTGCATCTTCCTCACAGACCGGCAGTTTGCCGGGGACACCCTTATCAACCCCGTCTAAGCACAATAGCCAGCCCTCGGTCCCTCAGATGTGGACAAGTAAAAGACCATTTCCTCCTAGCCATGAGAAAGCTAAGAGGTTGAATTTCACCATCTGCAAGCTCTTGGCTACAGAAATGCTGCCTTTCCGCCTGGTGGACACAGAGGATTTTCGAGACCTTATGTCCGTCGCAGTGCCCCAGTACCAGATGCCCAGTCGGCACTACTTCTCAAAGAAAGGTGTGCCTGCGCTCCACCAGCATGTCGCACACAACATCACCGCTTCTTTGAGAAACTCTGTGTGTGACAGGGTGCATTTCACCACAGACACTTGGACGAGTAGGCATGGACAGGGGCGTTACATGTCGCTGACTGGGCACTGGGTAACTATGGTGACAGCAGGACAAGGGGCTGCTGTCCAAGTCTTGCCGTCCCCACGAGTTGTGCGTCAATCCTCTTTATGTCAAAGTTCCTCCACTGCTTCTGCCTCCTCAACCTCCTCTCGGTCTTCCACCTGCACCCAAAGCCTGTCTGGTCATGCCACAAGCTTTCTAACTGCGCAGAAGGGATCCTGCACACCTCCTTACTATGCTGGCAGTAGGGCTCAACGTCATCAGGCGGTTTTTACATTGAAATGTCTGGGAAATGTGAGTCACACAGCTGAGGAGTTGTGGTCAGCTCTGGAGAACCAATTTCATGAATGGTTGTCTCCACTGGACCTGAAACCAGGGAAGGCCGTGTGCGACAATGCTGCAAACCTGGGTGCGGCCCTTCGCCGGGGCAATGTCACACACGTGCCTTGTATGGCTCACGTGTTGAACCTGGTTGTCCAGCAATTTTTAGCCCACTATCCCAGACTAGATGGCCTTCTGCAGAGGGCACGGTCGCTGTGTGCTCACTTCCGCCGTTCGCATCCCGCAGCTCAGCGACTTACATCTCTACAGAAGTCGTTGGGCCTGCCACTTCACCGGCTAAAATGCGATGTGCCTACCCGGTGGAATTCAACTCTGCACATGTTGCAGCGACTGTGGCAGCACCGACAAGCCCTGGTGCAATACGGTCTGACGTATAGCCTGGGCCAACGAGATTCAGAGGTGGGGCAAATCACGCTGGAGGAGTGTTCTCAGATCAGGGACCTATGCACCCTTCTGCACAGTTTTGAAATGGCGACGAAGATGTTTAGTGCTGACGATGCCATTATCAGCATGACTATTCCGGTGACTTACATGCTGGAGCACATGTTAAACAGAATTCGGAGTCAGGTGGTGGCACAAGAGGAGGTGGAGGAAGTAGAGGAGGAGGAGTTGTATGCGGAAGGGCTAACATCTGCAAGGTCCAGACGGTCGGCAGCACCAAGGCGGCAGGCATGTGAGGGTGGGGGAGATGGTTTTACCAGGGCGCATGGTAGCAGCCAAACTAGTGAGGAAGGTGCAGGAGCCCAGGAAGAAGTGGAGGATGAACTGATGGAAGACTCATCAGATGAGGGAGACCTTGATCACATTTCTGTTGTGCGAGGTTGGGGGGAGAGGACAGAGGAAGGAAGCATGATTGTTACCTCGCCACCAACACAACAGGGACTTGGTGCTCCTGGATGCGCAACACACATGAGTGCCTTCTTGCTGCACTACCTGCAACATGACCCTCGAATTGTGAGAATTAGAAATAATCCTGACTACTGGGTTGCCACACTGTTAGATCCCCGGTACAAAAGTAAATTTGCAGAAATTATTCCTGCCATAGAAAGGGATGCACGCATGCAGGAGTATCAGCAGAGACTGTTGCAGAATCTTACATGTGCTTTTCCACAAAATACCAGTGGTGCACGTAGTGAATCTCACAGTTCCAACTTGCCAACCGTGGGACCGTCAAGTGTTCAGCACTCAAACCGTAACAGAACCACAGTATCTGCTGGTAACATCAATTTTGCGGAATTATTTCACCACTTTTTTAGCCCATCCTTTGCAAGGCCACAGGAGACAAGAAGTCTGACACATAGTCAACGCCTAGAGACGATGGTACAGGAGTATCTCCAAGTAAACATTGAAGCCACGACTGTGTCACTGAACCCTTGCTCTTTTTGGGCTTCCAATCTGGATAAATGGCCGGAGCTAGCCACTTACGCCTTGGAGATCTTGTCATGCCCCGCAGCCAGCGTTCTGTCTGAACGTGTGTTCAGCGCTGCTGGTGGTGTGCTGACAGATAAGCGCACGCGGCTCTCCACTGATAATGTAGACAGACTCACGTTCATAAAGATGAACAAATCATGGATCCGAAACGACTTTTCTACCCCTGTGTCATCCTGGGGAGAGTAAAAGCTTGATGATTGGTTAAAATCACCCTACCAACCGTTTTAAGCTTTCAAATTACTAATCATGTTTATCTGTATCTTGACTGGAAAATAATTTGGGCTTTGTAGTGACGCGCCCCTGGGCCTGTGTCGCGCTGCGTTGCGCACGCGGGAGCTTACCCGGAGCCGGATCTCTTGAGGGTTGTAGTCTCGTGGCGGCGACCCGGTCCGTGCCCAGGGAGTCAAACTGAGCGGCGATGTACTAGCAGTAGATGGTTGGTGACTACGCCACCCGTTGAATGCAGCTATGGAGCTGCCGCTGCAGGGCAGACCGCTGAGGCCGGTGGAAGGATGGTGCAGCGTGGATGGTATAACCCCCAACGGGAGGGGTATGGCCTCAGGGCAGCCGACGTGGATGATGGGGGTAGCAGGAACCACTCAGAGACGGTGCGGTGTAGTTCAGGGTCTTTACTGGTGACAAAGATAGACCCTCCCGGAGTACTTGCTAGTGATAGGGGCCTGGTCAGTCCTTGAGCAGATGGGATCTCCCCTGGCCAGGCGGAGTTGTAGGCCTCCCCAATTAACTGTACTCTTCTGGCTACCTTGCTAGAGGCGGGAATAAGTAGCCCACGTCCCTGAGTGTACCGTGTGGTGCTCACCCGTATGGCCGGTGACTCGGGGCCTTCTAATGGCTTCCGCTCCACGATGGCGGTGCTGGTCCCACGCGTGTGACCGTGCCTTCGGGCTTCTGGGCCAGAGGACCTGAAATCCTCTGCCGGACGGTTTCTGCTGCTGGGTAGGAGTTAGTCCCCACAGCCTCGGACTCCGGGTCCGGTAAGAAATCTTCTCAGTCAGGGCGAGCTCTGTAGCTGCCAGCCCCTGACTCGTTGTAACACTGCTCCCCACAGAGCTCCTGATGTTTCTTGCTATGCTGCTTCTCTTCTCTACTCTTGTTCTGTCTTCTTTCTCCTTGACTCCAGGCTCAGGCCCCTGGACAGGGCCTGCCTGTGGAGCAGAGCCCATAGAGCAGCTCTGCTCCCTGTCTTCTCCTCTCAGAACTCTCTACCCTGCCTCAGCCCCAGGTTTATATAGGGGAAGTCCTTCCCCTCCCAAGACTGGGCAAGAGGTGTGGCATGCACAGGATCCCTGACCAAAGGACCTCCCACCTGCTCTCAGACGTAATATCTCTATCACTGTGGCAACCAGACCCCTGGGGTGTCACAGTAGCAGTGTGCAGCACTGATCCTATTAGGCCATCTATACTAAAGCTTCACCAGATTTAAAATTAAAAATTATTTTTAGCTGCATCTAGCCCGGAAAATAATTTTGGGGCTCCGAGATGCGCAAGGCACATAAGTGCCTTCTTGCTGCACTACCTGCAGCATGACCCTCATATTGTCAGAATTCGAAGTAATCATGACTACTGGGTTGCCACACTCTTAGATCCCCCAAACTTTTCGATCAACCTTTTCATTTTAATAAAGACCAAAAAAATGGTCATTTTTGAAATTATAAGCATTAGCAGGTTGTTAGAAACTGAAATCAAACAGTTTTCAACTCAAAACTTTATTCTAGGTGATGTTACATTTTCACATAGGACCCCTTGTTCGAAAGGAGCTTCTGAACTCTCTCGTCCATTGAATTTGTCAGGTTTTGGATGGTTTCTGCTTCAATTGTTTTGCATGAGGACAGAATACCCTCCCAGAGCTGTTGCTTAGATGTGAACTGCCTCCCGCCATCATAGACACTCCTTTTAATGATGCTCCAAAGGTTCTGAATGGGGTAGAGGTCAGGGGAGCATGGGGGTCACACCATAAGTTTGTCCCCTTTTATGCCCATATCAGCCAGAGATGCAGATGTTTTATGTGCAGCATGAGATGGTGCATTATCATGCAGAAAAATGATCTTGCTGTGAAATACACGGTTCTTCTTCTTGAACCATGGCAGGAAGTGCTGTTTGAGAAAATCCACATACATTATGGAGTTCATCTTTAGCGCCTTCAGGGATCCTAAAGGGGCCGACAATCTCTCTCCCCATGATTCCAGCCCAAAACATTACTCCACCTCCTCCTTGTTGGCGCTGTAGCCGTGTTTGCGTGGGGTGTCCATCAACCAGCCATCCTCCACTCCATCCATCTGGACCATCGAGCGCTGCACGGCACTCATCCGTGAACAAAACAGTTTTGAAATCAGTCTTCATGTAATGTTTGGCCCACTGGAGCCGTTTCTGCTTGTGTGAAGTGGATAGAGGAGGTCGACAGGATGGCATATGCACAGCTGCAAACCTCTGAAGGACCCTGCATCTTGTTGTTGGGGGGACGTTGGAGGCACAAGCAGCTTCAAAAACTTGTCTGCTGCTATGACAAGGCTTTTTTGCCGCTGCTCTTTCAACCTGACGTAATTGCCTGTAGGAAAGAGTCCTCAATTTGCCCTTATCAGCACGCACACGTGTGTACTGTGAATCAGCTACATACTTCTTGATTGCCAAGACACTTCATCCTGATCATCGCACAATGTTGATTGTAGTCATGCCTTGACCTAAACACTCCACAATTTGTTGCTTCTCAGCAGCCGACACATCCTTTTTCTTTCCCATTTTGGCAGAAAATGTAGGCTGCTTAATAATGTGAGAGAGCCTTCTTAAGTAGTCTTGCCTTTCATTGGACACACCTGCCAAACTAATTAGCACAGGTGTCTGCAATTGCTTACAGTGATATAAAGAGCCCTGACACACATCACCATCAATGAGTTTAACTGACAAACAAACAAATTCTTCCCTTATCACTCCTAAACACTTTTTGTATAATAATTTGGAACGCAGTGTACATGTGCTTTTCCACAAAACACCAGTGGTTCACGTAGTGAATCTTACAGTTCTAACTTGCCAACCGTGGTCTGTATGGAGTTGTTCAATAAAGGGCCCAAAATTAAGATAACATAGATGGGAGAGGTCTCTATGAATAGGAATTCCTAAGTATTTGATACCCTGTGAGGGCCAGGCAAAGGGAAAGTTGGACTGGATGGAATCCTATATGGATTTGGGGAGGGAGACATCGAGGGCCTCAGACTTCGCTGCATTGATTTTAAAATTTTACCATGTAACAAAGTGATCTATTTCAGCCATAACAGCATGGATGGATATATGTGATTGAGTGATATATACTAGGACATCATCAGCAAATAGAGAGCACTTGTACTCGGTGCCTCCCACCTCAATCCACCTAATATTGGGGTTATGGCGAATTGATGAGAGCAGGTGCTCCGTCACTAGGATGTATAAGAGAGGGGACAGAGGACATCACTGCCTTGTCCCATTGGTGATTGTGAAAGGTGATGAAAATGTTCTGACGCACCCCCTGGGCCTTGGGACACCCGGAGCCGGACCCTTTTTGGTGGATGCTGGTGGTTGTAGTCTTCGTGGCGGCGACCCAGTTCCGTGGCTCAGGGCGGTCAAACCAGTGGCGGAACTATTTATGTGGTTTTCATGTTTAAATGTCCGACTACGCCACCCGTGGATTGCGGTCAGAGTGAACCGCCGCTACAGGGCAGACCACTGAGGCTGGTGTTGTGGGTGCAGCAGAGCGTAGCATAACTCCCCACGGGAGGAGTATAGCCTCAGGGCAGTGTATGCGGAGGATGGGGGTGATGGTGCAGGGCAGCAGCAGTAACGACACGGAGTCAGTGATGCAGTTCAGGGCCTTTACTCACAGTTCTTATTATCCAGACCACGTCTGCAGGTAACGGCTGCCCACGTCGTACTGTGCTCACCAGGTGAGGGGCTCAGACAACTCCCAGATAACTTTGGAGCACTTCACAGGACCCCCTTTGTGTGTCCTTTGTCTGGCCTTTCTTACCAACACTTCTGTCCGGCTGCCTCGGGCCTCCTCTTGGTAAACTTGGCGCCAGTTTCCCTGACCCTATGTGGTGCCTTCCTAGCGGGTGTAGCGAGGGGCTGCGCAACATAAAATGTCAGAGCCTCCGGTTTCTAGCTGAGGGTCGTTTCCTGCCTCCACTAGTTCGGGGACCGGTCTCCCCCTTTGGCCTGACCCCTCCACGCAGGTGGATTCGGGCGTGCGGTGGCGACTCGCCCGTCCGCACCCCTGGGATCCCTTCATTCCTCGTTCCTGGAGCCTTCTCCGCTCCTCTTCCTTCCTTCTCCCTCTTCCAGGCCTGGGCCTCTGTTACTAGGCCCGCCTCCGGAGCAGAGCTCATGCAGAGCCCCTGCTCCCTGCCACTTCTGCTCAGACTTCTCTGCACTGAACTAAGATGGTGCCCACCTTTTATACTCCCTTCTCAATGCACCCAGGAACTGCTTCCTCCCTGCTCCTGCACTACAGGGTTCCCCTTCCTCAGTGTTCCCTCCCCCCACTCCAGCCAGGGACAGGGACTGTCGTGCCCATCTCAGGGGCATATTGGTCGCCCTGCCCCACGGCAATGTGGTGTAATGCATGCAGGTGTCGGGTCCTGATCCACACTCCATCCTTACCTGAGAGTGAGATATCACACCTCTGGGTGAGGTGCAATACGTCTGTAGCAACCGAGCCCTCAGGGTGCTACAGTTCCATTTATCTTCAGCCTAGGTGACGTATTGCGATACAGGGCCGTGATTTTGGCTATAAAAGGGTCCCCTAGACCCCTACCCCAAGCTTTTTAAGAGAATCATATATGGCGTGCCAGGAGACTCTATGGAATGCTTTCTCAGCATCCAACGAGAGTATCTAATTACAAATTTTTAACTGCATCTAGCCCAGGAAATACTTTGTGCCTAGTAGCAGTGTCTGCTAGTGAGCGGATTATCCCGGCTGTTAAGCAAGCTGCACCACCTGTAGTTTAGACACTTAATTTTTTCAAAGGAAATGCTTCGGGACCATGGGATACTTAGTGAAGAGCATCAGGAGGCACCCCAAGGCATAGGGGCTGGGACTGGCAGTAGGATGCCTTGCGGTGGACAGCCGAGCTCGATCCTTATAAAAGCTTTTTAACTGCAGCAGCTTTAGTGGACGCTACTGGAGCTGGAATTACCGCGGCTGCTGGCATGAGACTTGCCCTCCAATAGATCCTTGTAAATGGATTTAAAGTGTATTCATTCAAATTAGAGAGACAATTTAAATTAAAAAGCTTAGAGCTGCCTCCACCACAGGGGGGCTCGCTCGACCCACCAGCGGACAGGCACCAGTATTGGGAGAGGGGGGCTGGCCGTCAGGGTTCACCGCGGCTCTGGCACAAACCCGGCGACACGGAGGTGGCACGGGCAGGAGCGGACTGGCCGTGTCGGCTTCTCACTTTTTGGATTTTAGAAGGGCATGACATGCCTATATCTGTGTCTCCCCCTCCTTTTACTCCTCCACCTCTTTTATTTTCGCATGACTATATGTACTTGTCACTTTTCCATGTGTTAGTTATGTCTTCTGAGCAGTTTGTCAGCTTTTGGACACCTTTGAAGGTGTTTTCTATGTGTTTCTATGTGTTTTTGTTTGCCTGCCATTGGTTTTAACGGTGTTCGAAGGTGTTCGACGAACAGTTCGGCGAACACACGGGTGTTCGACGAACCGAACCGAACTCGAACACTACGGGGGTGGCTCAACACTATCAGCGAGTCACTCAAACTGTTTTTTTTTAAGTAAAAAAGGCAAAAAAGTGGATAATACAGAGATTTGAACCATGGAACTGCAAAGCCACAGTTCTAATTTCCTGGCGTATACCAGAATTTTTAAAATAGATATATTTGTGTCTGAACAGTCAGCAAGACACTCAAAATGTTTTTTTATGTCAAAAAGGCAAAAAAGTGGATAATACAGAGATTTGAACCGTGGAACTGCAAAACCACAGTTCTAATTTCCTGTTGTATACCAGACTTTTTAATATAGATATATTTGTGTCTGAACAGTCAGCGAGACCCTCAAACTGTTTTTTTTTATGGAAAAAAGGCAAAAAGGTGGATAACACCCAGATTTGAACCGTGGAAGAGGAAAACCACAGTTCTAATTTCCTGGCGTATACCAGAATCTTTTAAACAGATATATTTGTGTCTGAACAGTCAGCGAGACACTCAAACTGTTTTTTTTTTATGTAAAAAAGGCAAAAAAGTGGATAATACAGAGATTTGAACCGTGGAACTGCAAAACCACAGTTCTAATTTCCTGGCGTATACAAGACTTTTTAAAATAGATATATTTGTGTCTGAACAGTCAGCGAGACACTCAAACTGTTTTTTTATTTAATGGAAAAAAGGCAAAGAGGTGGATAACACCCAGATTTGAACCGTGGAAAAGGAAAGCCACAGTTCTATTTCTCTGGCCTACACCAGAATCTTTTAAACAGATATATTTCTGTCTGAACAGTCAGCGAGTCACTCAAACTGTTTTTTTTTTAAGTAAAAAAGGCAAAAAAGTGGATAATACAGAGATTTGAACCGTGGAACTGCAAAACCACAGTTCTAATTATCTGGCCTACACCAGACTCTTTTAAACAGATATATTTGTGTCTGAACACTCACAGACACACTCAACTTTTTTTTTTGGGGGGGGGGGATACCAAAAGGTTAATAAGATGGGTATTTGTACAGTCTGACTGAGGGAAAAAAAAAGAAGAGGATTTAGATGAAAAAAAAAGGATTTTTCCTGGCCCCTGAGACCTGGAGCTAAGTCTAGCAATTTGACCAGAAGCAGCACACAGGACTGTAATGCAGTGTTTGTTGGTATAACCACTGCGTCTCCTATACAGCCTGCCTGCCTGCCTGATATCTGGGATGGATATTAGTCCTCACAAGGACTGTTTGTTTGTACTTGCAGGCTTTAGAGACCCTACACTAAGTATTTTGCAGTATAAATCTCTCCCTAGCTCAGCAGCACTGTCCCTACACTGTTTGATCCGGAGCTACTGTGTCCAACATGGCGACGCCCGGTTTTAAATACTTGAGGTGACGCTGTGCGGCCAGCCAATCACTGTAATGCCCACAACCAACATGGCTGCGGCATTACAGTGACTGGCTGGCAATCCCTGCATGTTCATTGGCTCTGTAAAGAGCGCCAAACATGCAGGGCGGAGACCCGAGCTCCTGCCCGAGTAACCCGAAAATGCACGGTGCTCGCCAAACATCCCGAGTAGTGAGATGCTCGGGCGAGCACCGAGCAGTGTCGAGCATGCTCTCTCAACACTAGTCTCCATCTATTGGGTTGACTGTAGAGGAACTGATTTTGGCCTCCTTTGCAATACTTATACTCTAGTGAAATTGATGCCACTTTGGTGGTGTTTGTTACGCCCTCATTTAGGGCAATGAAAACACTCCTGGTTAAGTTATCCATCTCTTGGGTCGTCTGTACAGGAAGAGATGTGGGTCTCATTTACACTATTTCTACTGTAGTGAAATTGATTACACTTTGCTGGTGTCTGCCACTAATTTTTGAAAATGTGGGGAATCCTGAATGTGTCTCCATCCATTGGGTTGACTGTAGTGGAAGAGGTTTGGTCTCCATGCATTTCTATAGTTATACTGTAGTGAAATTGAGCATTTGGTGCAGATATTATTCTCCCCAAATGGGTACGCAAACGTAATAAACTCTAAATTGATTTTCAATAAACAACCATCAGCTGCCCCATCAAACACCTCTGCTGCTTCTTCCTCCTCCTCTGTTACCGTGCCAAGTGGTGTCAAGCAGGTTCCCGACAGAACCAGCAGTATACCCGCGGCAGTTAGGCTGAGTGACAACCCGTCAGCTGTAAGTGAAGCGGACATGCCTGCTGTGTTTGTTTCTCCGAGCACACCACACGTTTCTCCATCCACCATCATATCTTCGCCTGCACCTCACTCACAGTCTATCGGTTTGTCCGTTTCACCGTACTCTGCCCTCTCTGAGAACTGCAGCCAGCCCTCGATCCCGTTGTTGTGGTCACCTAAAAGATTGTTTCATCCTACACATGAAAAAGCTAAGAGGTTGAACTCCACCATCTCCAAACTTATGGCCACGGAAATGGTGGTCTTAGGCCCTATTTTTTTTAAATGTAAACACTCTGAGTTTGCATCTCCTGGGTTGGCTGTAGTGGGACAGGCATGGGTCTGTGTTAAACTACTTGTAGTCTGAGGACATTGATGACACTTCGGGGGTGTTAGGCCCTCATTTAGGGCAATGTGAATGACACGCCCAGGGTGTTGAGGATGACTCGGCGCCCGGGCCTTGTTGTTAGATTTGGGGGATGTCGCGGTGGCCGGCTCCCGGGCCTGTACCCTGGGGTCACTCTTTTAAAGGCAAGGAAAAGTGGGGGAAAGTTATATGGGAAAGGGGAAATTGTTTGTGACGCCACCTGTGGTGTCTGGTGAGGATCACCAGCGCTGCTACAGTCCTCTGAGGCCGGTGATCAGGCAGCTTAGTTGGTGCGGCTCCCCACAGGTGGAGCAGGGCCTCAGGGCAGCGTAGGAGAAGGGATGCAGGACAGAGGGGACCCAGCCGGGTCGGAGGAAGAATAGGCACACTCACAACAGTTCACTTCAGTACCTTTACTGGTGGTGTTTCAGGCACGATCCAGGGCACTGTAGGGTGAAGGGTGCATATCGGGACTCTACCCAGTGAGCGGGCGTGGGGCCTCCTGCTTCTTGCCTTTTCCTGGTAAGTTTATGACCTGCCTGGAGCTAGGCCTAACTTGGTCTCTGTCTTGCACCAGCTGACCTGGTGGTAGGGCCTTCTGTTGGAGATCACACTCCCTGGTTTCTTGGGCCTCAGTGACTCCTGACCCTGGTATAACGGTCAGCTTTTGGTGTTCCTGGGACATATAGTTCGCCAGGGGTTCCGGTAGTTTCTGCTGGGCCTAAGGAATCCCTGCAGACGCGGACCCGGTGTCCGATATATATTCTTGGGGTGAGCTGGCTAAGCTCCTCTGCCCCCTATGTAGCTCGCTACTCCACTTGCCTTCGGCCGCTCGGGGCCCTCACTAGGCTTCACACTGGCAGTAGGCCTCGCTACTCTTCAGCGCTCTTACGGCGTCGGCACGCCTTAGGCTCACTAACCTGAGCTCCCTGACTCTGGGCTAGACTGACTTTCTCACAGACTTCACTCTCTGTGGACTCAAGACTGACTAACTGCCTAGCTCCACCTTCCCTTTTTATATCCCTATCCGGGCTCCCTCTGGTGGTCTGAGGTGGAAGGTGGAGGTGTGTGAATGCAATGAGGGCCTCTTGTGGAGGAATCCGTCCATGCGCCCCTCTAGGATCTGTGGCACCAATGCACAGCAGGGCGCCACATTCCCCCCTAGCAAAGCTCAGTACTCCCGGACTGAAGTACTTTTTTTATGACAACAATAACGATAACTCTTCCCTTTATGGGAGGCACTTTACTTAAACGTTACATATAAAACATTATAAATAATAAATAGATATGTACAGTTCAATAAGCAACCCCAGAATTCAAGTCTCTTCCGGTGAGGTTCCCGACAGGATGTCCATCTCACAGGGTAGAGTACTTGGTAGCTTGAGGGACCTGTCCAAAGCAAACCCTCCACGTAGGCCCTGGGGTCGCTGCAGGGCATGACAATCCTGAGTTGTACCTCCGCTTGTGCCACACCAGACAGGTTTTTTTTCTGAGGTCACCTAAAGGGGCACTCCAGTGCAATTATTTACAGCAACAGTTTTTGGGCTGCACATAGTCCTCAGCCACAAAGTTCTTTATGTACCCTGACGGGTAACTAGAGATAACAAGGGAAGTGTCCATTTCACTTAAATTGTCCATTATAAGGCAAAACACAAGCTGATAAGTACATATACATGAAAATACACAATATGATACCCCAAGGGCAATTATTTACACTGTCAGTTTCCTTCTTTACTCTCTGTATCTGACAGGGGTCTGACCTCGTGTGCTACGCGTCGACCTACGTGGTAGTGGGATGCATGAGGCACTAGTATTTGCACTACCTCCCATTCTGTCAGTTCTAATTGTTGGGGAGCTGCAGGGTTGCCTTAACCTCTCTACAGGACTGGCAAGTATACCATTGGCTGGGCCTTCTTGCTCTGCTCCAACCGGGGATCCTTCTTCTGGGGATTCTTCTTGAGCAGGCTCTTCTGAAGCACTTACAGGCTCTCCTTGCTGTGGAGGGTCTTCTGGCTGTTGAAAGAAGTGGATCACAGGGATTATTACTGCTCCTCCTAGTTGAGGCCAATCTGCCGGGAAATCTCCTAAGTCAGTATGGAGTATTGCTTCTTTAGGTTCCTCCGGTACGGTGAGAGGCACTTCTTCTTGGGGCTTTAGCAGGTCTGGACACAACTTCAGATGGTCTCTAGATACCGTTGCAGTCGTTCTTCCTCCGTCTCTACTAATTAGGCAGGTCTTCCTATTATCAAATCTTGAATTTAACACAGTGTAGGGTTCTCTCTCCCACTGGTCATCAAGTTTGTGGTTTCTCCTTTTCCTTTTTAACACCACTTCTCCTGGTGTGAAGGGTTCTGCGGGCGCACTTTTATTGTAGTGGGCTTCCTGCTTGTCCCTTACCCGAGTGAGACTGTCTTCAACACAGGCCTGTACTCTCCTGTACTGCTCCTGTCTAGTCATGTCCCAGTCCTCAGTAGACATATCTGCTTCTGGTTCTACTACACCAAGCTCCAGATCCATGGGCAACTTCCCGGGTCCTGTTCGCATGAGATAAGCTGGAGTACAATTGGTGGAACTCACAGGTATGTGGTTGTACAGATCTACCATGTCTGGTAGTAGGTCTGGCCACTGATTTCTCTCCTCTAGTGGTAAGGTCTTCAGCAGGTCGATGATGATGTTATTCATCTTTTCACAGAGACCGTTGGTTTGGGGGTGGTACACCCGTACAGATGGCAGAACTCCTTGAACAATTCGGCTTCAAAGATTGGGCCTTGATCCGACAGCACCTGCTCCGGGTATCCATGGGGCCTGCAGAAGTACGCCTGAAACGTCTTCGCCGCAGTTTCTGCCGTCAGATCCTTGACGGGGTCGACCACCAGGAACCGAGAGTAGTGATCCACCATGGTCAGGGCATAAGAATATCCTGACCTGCTGGGTGACAGCTTGACATGATTCAGGGCCACAATCTCCAAAGGTCGAGTTGTCTTGATGGGTTGCAGGGGTGCCTTCTGGCTGCTGTAGTCTCTTCTTCTGAGGCTACAGGGTACACAATTCCGGCACCACCTCTCGATGGAACTGCACATTCCTACCCAATAAAACCGACACTTCAGCAGGGTTTCTAGCTTCTTCCAGCCAAAGTGCCCCGCCTGATCGTGGTAGGCCTCCAACACCATCTGGATGTCTGTCTTGGGCACCACTATCTGCCATATCATCTCATGGGTTTTGGAGTTGACGTACCTCCGGCACAGCTTCTCTCTATAGATGAACAGCCGGCTCTTCTCCCTCCACAGCTGCTTGGCTTGGAGAGACGCTTCCTTCTCCAGGGAGGAACTTTCCTGGGTTATCAGTTCTTTGATACGGCTGACAACCGGGTCGCTGTCCTGGGTCTCCTTCCAGCTGTGGTGAGGCAGGGGATTTAATGTCTTACCGCGAGGCCTCCTGGAGGCTCGTTGCTTGTGGACCATCCCATTCTGATGAAAGGCAGGTAGTTCAATCTCCTCCAGGTCATCCACTTCTTCTTCAGTGTCCGACTGGTGAGGCATCCTGGACAGGGCATCGGCGTTGGCGTTCTTGCAGCCCGCCCGGTACTTAATAGTGAATTGGTAGTTTGACAGCCGAGCCATCCACCGCTGCTCCATGGCTCCTAACTTGGCTGTTTCTAGATGAGTCAAGGGGTTGTCATCAGTGAAGGCAGTGAATTTACTGGAGGCCTGGTAGTGCTTGAACCGCTCGGTGATGGCCCAGACCAACTTGAAGCTGCTATAGTTCTCCGGGTTCCTCTCGGTCGGGCGGAGCTTCCTGCTTGCATAGGTAATCACCCTCTCTCGGCCTCTCTCTACTTCTGACTCAGTACAGCTCCTAATCCTTCGTTGCTGGCATCAGTGTACAGCAGGAACGGTTGGCTGTAGTCAGGGTAGGCTAGGATCTCTTCGCCGGTCAGGATCTCCTTCATCACATTAAAGGATTCAGCCTGCTCCTTACCCCACTGGAACGGGGGATTTCTGCCTCTGGGGGACTGTCCTACTAGGAGGTCTTGCAGAGGTGCCGCTTTCTTGGTATAGTCCTTCACAAACCTCCGGTAGTACCCAACTAGTCCCAGGAACTGACGTACCTCCTTGAGGCTCTTCGGCTCCGGCCATTTCTGGATGGCAGTGACCTTCTATGGGTCTGGTGCTAGTCCCTCAGGACTAACGATGTGCCCCAGGTATTGTACCTTTCGCTTGAGCAGGTGGCACTTTGAGGGCTTCAGCTTCATCCCATACCGGGACAGCGACTCAAATACCTCCGCCAGGTGCTTCAAGTGGTCCTCATACGTTTTGGAGTACACGATTACATCATCCAGGTATAGTAGTACAGTCTCGAAGTTGCGGTGTCCCAGGCAGCACTCCATCAATCTCTGAAACGTTCCGGGGGCGTTGCAGACTCCAAACAGCATACTATTGAACTCCCAGAGTCCCATCGGGGTGGTGAAGGCCGTCTTCTCCCGAACCTCCTCAGCAACAGCTACTTGCCAGTACCCGCTAGTGAGGTCAAGGGTGGAGAAGTAATTTGCAGACTTCAAGGCAGCCAGTGATTCCTCTATACGTGGTAAAGGGTATGCATCTTTATGTGTAATGTGATTTACTTGTCTGTAATCTACACACATTCTCATGCTTCCGTCCTTTTTCCTGACTAGAACTAGGGGAGCTGCCCAGGGACTACAACTATCCCTTACTACCCCTGCCTTCTTCATGTCGTGCAACATCTCCTTCGCCTTCTGGTAGTGTGCTGGTGGTATAGGCCTGTAACGTTCTTTGATGGGTGGATGGTCACCTGTGGGGATATGGTTTGAACCCCCTTAATCCTCCCAAAGTCAAGTGGGTGCTTATTGAATACCTGCTCGTATTCCTGAACCACCCGGTGTACACCCTGCTTCTGATGGGCAGGAGTGGTGTCTGTCCCAACATGGAGCTGTTGACACCAATTCTCCACCTGGGTTCCCGGGTCATTATCCTCCACTTCGTCTGGTGAGGTTAAGGACTCCGCCTTGTGTATGGAGTTGTTATTTACCGTGTACAGTTTGGCAACAGTGGCGTAGCGTGGTAATCTAACCTCGTCCTCCCCATAGTTTATTAGGCGTACGAGCACCCTCCCATTGCGTACATCCACTACCCCTCTGGCAGTCAAGAGTGTAGGCCTATGCTCCGAGGTAAGGGGCTCTACTACCGCCTGGTAGCTCCGTCCTTTGAGACCTATTGCTGCTCTACACCAAATCAGCATTTCACTCATCGGGGGAATCACAATGGGTACCGGGTCTGTCACCCGTACATTACCAATTTCACCGCCTGTTAGCTTTACCTGTTGCTGGTACATAAGGGCTCGGATCTCTTTCTGGAGCGCCCTTCTCTGCCCTGGTCTGGCAGTGTCAGCTATCTGTTGGAGCAAGAACAACACTTCTCCCAAACAGTTACTAACAACATTTATGCCAAGTACCATATACAAGTCTGTATCATCAGGATTAGTCTCTACTACAATTAGTCCCTGGTCCTTCAGTTCCACTCTTCCCACCTTTACTGCCACACCCTTAACCCCGACTAGGTTAAGAGGGAGGCCGTTTGAGGCATAGACGAAAAGATTTGGATCTGGTGGGTGAAGTTCGTCTATGAACCAGAACCTTTTGTAGAGGACATCAGGCATGATGGTTACCTGAGATCCTGTGTCCAGCAGAGCCGGGTGTCGCGATGCTGTCCAGCACGATGGACAGGAAAGGTCTTCCTCCCACGAACCTGCGGTACCAGTTTGATGGGCCTGGGGGGTCTACTCCTGGGTGTCGGCCCTCGGCCCCAGGGTTTGCTCGTTTAAAGGACAGCTCTGGACGGTGTGACCTGTCTTGTGGCATCGGTGGCAGACAGGGTCCCTCGGTGGGCGGTGTTGGTCGCTAGTCCTCCCAGGGGGTGGCGTTGTCCTCCTCCTCCTTCTCATCCAGGGGACATCCTCAGGGCTGTCGGCTAGAAGGATCCTTCCTTCCTCCTCGGGCTCCGTCTGCAGCTGCAGGGCACTCAGCACAGTGGTCAGGGTTTTGCTCAACTGACGCACTTCAGAGCGCAGGCTGTCCAGCTCACTAGGGGATGTTGCTTGCACCTTGGCTTCAGCAGCTACCGGGGAAAAGGTGGACGCCGCAGGCACTGGGGTGGCCCCACCCTGGTAACATTGGATAGCAGTTGTTTCCAGGGGCTGCAGTCCTTTTATAGCCATGTCCTTAAGGGTGTCAAAGGTGGCATCTGGATGATCTAGGGAGCACCAACGCACAGTCCTGCTCTCCTCTTGGGACCTCAGTCCCCGGATAAACTGTTCCTTCAACATTTTATTTTCATCATTGATGCTGGTTGGACTAACCTGTTTCAGAGCTCACAGGGTCCCTTGCAAACGCCAGGCATAGTCCCGAACACTGTCCTCCGGTTGCTGAGAGCAGTTGTAGAACCTCATCCGGAGGTCTGTCTCAGTACGATTCTCAAAGACAGTCTGTAACTTTTTAAAGATTGCGGATACTGACTCCTGGTCTGTGGCCGACCAGGTTTCTACTTCTCACTCCGCAGCACCAGTCAATTGTCCCAATACAACAGCGGCTCTTTGCTTGCCTGTCATAGAGTACATATCCAGTATACCACATATTTTCCTTTTGAATCCAGAAGGGTATCTGGTTTACCGCTGTACTGGGGGAGCCACTTCGCTCCAGGGATGTACGGTAGGGCCATGGGTATGACAGGGGTTACTGGCCCTGCTGGTGGAGCGTCTGCTTTGGCCTGCTCGGCGCCGAGCGCAGGTTGATTATCAGAGCCAGTAACCGGTACTCCGGTGTTGTGCTGTTCTTCGGACATTCTGGCGCCCCCCTAGCGAACCGTAGCCTACCTTCTTGTCTTCCGGTAGGCCGCAGCTCCGCAGGTAACGGTCTTCTTTCAGGACCTTGCGTCGCTTGCGTCCTACGTCAGAGCGCTCACCGAGGCTCCTTCCAGGACCTGGCACTTCCTGGTTTGACGTCGAGGCGTGGGGCGTGTCCGGAGCTTCGCGCGCTTCAGCAGGTACGCCTCTCAGTTTCCCGCGGTTACGCCCTTCTTCCCGCTCGGCGGCACAACAATGGCGGCAATCTTCGCCACAGTTAAATACACAGTTTTTGATTAAAGGCGCATAGTACCCGGTGGCAACGGGCACAACACTCTGTCATTGCAGCAGGCACGGAATCCTGTTCGTGACGCCAGGAAGAGATGACGCGCCCAGAGTGTTGGGGACGACTCGGCGCCCGGGCCTAGTTATTAGATTTGGGGGATGTCGCGGAAATGTGGGGGAAAATTATATGGGAAAGGGGAAATTGTTCGTGACGCCACCCGTGGTGTCTGGTGAGGATCACCAGCGCTGCTACAGTCCTCTGAGGCCGGTGATCAAGCAGCTTAGGTGGTGCGGCTCCCCACAGGTGGAGCAGGGCCTCAGGGCAGCGTAGGAGAAGGGATGCAGGACAGAGGGGACCCAGCCGGGTCGGAGGAAGAATAGGCACACTCACAACAGTTCACTTCAGTACCTTTACTGGTGGTGTTTCAGGCACGATCCACGGCACTGTAGGGTGACGGGTGCATATCGGGACTCTCCCCAGTGAGCGGGTGTGGGGCCTCCTGCTTCTTGCCTTTTCCTGGCAAGTTTATGACCTGCCTGGAGCTAGGCCTAACTTAGTCTCTGTCTTGCACCAGCTGACCTGGTGGTAGGGCCTTCTGTTGGAGATCACACTCCCTGGTTTCTTGGGCCTCAGTGACTCCTGACCCTGGTATAACGGTCAGCTTTTGGTGTTCCTGGGACATATAGTTCACCAGGGGTTCTGGTAGTTTCTGCTGGGCCTAAGGAATCCCTGCAGACGTGGACCCGGTGTCCGGTATATGGTCTTGGGGTGAGCTGGCTAAGCTCCTCTGCCCCCTATGTAGCTCGCTACTCCACTTGCCTTCAGCCGCTCGGGGCCCTCATTAGGCTTCACACTGGCAGTAGGCCTCGCTACTCTTCACCGCTCTTACGGCGTCGGCACGCCTTAGGCTCACTAACCTGAGCTCCCAGAGTCTGGGCTGGACTGACTTTCTCACAGACTTCACTTTCTGTGGACTCTAGACTGACTAACTACCTAGCTCCACCTTCCCTTTTTATATCCCTATCCGGGCTCCCTCTGGTGGTCTGAGGTGGAAGGTGGAGGTGTGTGAATGCTATGAGGGCCTCTTGTGGAAGAATCCGTCCATGCACCCCTCTAGGATCTGTGGCACCAATGCGCAGCAGGGCGCCACATGAACACTCCTGGTTAGGTCTCCATCTCCTGGGTTGGCTGTACTGGAAGAGGTGTGGGTTTTATTTACACTATTTGTACAGTAGTGAAATAAGTGATCTGCCACTAATTTTTTTAAATGTGAGGAATCCTGATTGGGTCTTCATCTATTGGGTTGGCTGGAACGTTCCTGTTCTGCAGTCTAAGTTATGTAAGGTTGCGTACCAGTCCTGATACAGACTCTGCCTGCTGCACTCCTGATGCAGACTTTGCCTGCTGCACTCCTGATGCAGACTCTGCCTGCTGCACTCCTGATGCAGAATCTGCCTGCTGCACTCCTGATGCAGACTCTGCCTGCTGCACTCCTGATGCAGACTCTGCCTACTGCACTCCTGATGCAGACTCTGCCTACTGCACTCCTGATGCAGACTCTGTCTGCTGCACTCCTGATGCAGACTCTGCCTGCTGCACTTCTGATGCAGACTCTGCCTGCTGCACTTCTGATGCAGACTCTGCCTGCTGCACTCCTGATGCAGACTCTGCCTGCTGCACTCCTGATGCAGACTCTGCCTACTACACTCCTGATGCAGACTCTGCCTGCTGCACTCCTGATGCAGACTCTGCCTGCTGCACTCCTGATGCAGACTCTGCCTGCTGCACTCCTGATGCAGACTCTGCCTGCTGCACTCCTGATGCAGACTCTGCCTGCTACACTCCTGATGCAGACTCTGCCTGCTGCACTCCTGATGCAGACTCTGCCTGCTGCACTCCTGATACAGACTCTGCCTGCTGCACTCCTGATACAGAATTTGCCTGCTGCACTCTGATACAGACTCTGCCTGCTGCACTCCTGATACAGACTCTGCCTGCTGCACTCCTGATACAGACTCTGCCTGCTGCACTCCTGATACAGACTCTGCCTGCTGCACTCCTGATACAGACTCTGCCTGCTGCACTCCTGATACAGACTCTGCCTGATGCACTCCAGATACAGACTCTGCCTGCTGCACTCCTGATACAGACTCTGCCTGCTGCACTCCTGATACAGACTCTGCCTGCTGTACTTCTGATACAGACTCTGCCTGCTGCACTCCTGATACAGACTCTGTATTCTGTATGGAGCAATATATGGGGCCCATAATACTGTACTGAGCAATATACGGGGCCCATTATTCTGTAAAGAGCATTATATGGGGTCCATTATTCTGAATGGAGCATTATGGGGGGCCAGTATTCCGTTTGGAGCATTATATGGGGGTCAATATTCCGTCTGTAACATTATATGGGTCCATTATTCTGTATGGAGCAATATATGGGGCCCATTATTCTGTATAGAGCATTATATGGGGTCCATTATTCTGTATAGAGCCTTATATGGTGTCCATAATACTGTATGGAGGACTATGTGGTGCCCATAATACTGTATGGAGGACTATACTGTCCAGTCTGCACTGTGCGCTGCAAGGATTCGCCGTTTTTTTCAGCTATTGTAGAATTTTCAATAGATATCACCCATGTAATGTAAGTGTGGCACCCCAGGGGTCTGGTTGCCACGGTGATAGAAATATCACGTCTGGGAGCAAGTGGGAGGTTCCCTGGTCAGGAGCCCTTGAACATGCAACACCTCCTGTCCCAGACCAGATAGGGGAGGAACCTGCCCTATATAAACTGGATCTGGGGCGGGGTTAGGAAGTGAAGCTCCAGAGAGACCAGAGACTGGAGGCTGAGACAGAGCTGAGTCTAGTTGAGAGTGAAGTTCCAGACACAGGGAAAGCAACAGCTAGGAGCTCTATAGGAGCAGGAGCTGAGTGCCAGGGACTTGAAGCAGATATAGCTCGTCCTGTCTGAAGACACTACGACCGGACAACGGAGTCCGAGGCTGTGAGGATCTCTACGTCCAGCAGCAGAAACCAGCCGGCAGGGGATTCCAGGTCCTCTGGCCATAGAAGCCCGGAGGCTCAGTCACGAGCAAGGGACCAGCACCGCCATCGAGGAGCGGAGGCTAACAGAAGGCCCCAAGTCACCAGCCATACGGGTGAGCACCACACGGTACACTCAGGGACGTGGGCTACTTCCACTCGCTTACAGCAAGGTAGCCAGGAAGAGTGCAGACAGACGGGGAGGCCTACAACTCCACCTGGCCAGGGGAACTCCTGTTTGTTCACAGACTGACCCGGCCTCTTATGCTAGCCAGTACTCCCGGGAGGGTCTGCCTTATCATCATCAGTAAAGACCCTGAACTGCACTGCAAAGACTCTAAGTCTTTCCTGCTTCACCCGTGCACCATCACTTCCATCATCCACACTCACTGCCCTGAGGCTATACTCCTCCCGTGGGGAGTTGTCCCATCCTCTGCTGCGCACACAACACCAGCCTCAGCGGTCTGCCACGCAGCGGCGGTACACCCTGACCGCAATCCACGGGTGGCGTAGTCGGACATTAACCTAAAACATATAAAATACTGCCACTGGTTTGACCACCCTGAGCCACGGGACCGGGTCGCCGCCACGGAGACTACAACCCCCAGAGACCCGGCTCCGGGTAACCCACACACGGCCCAAGGGGCGCGTCATAAGAAGTAAGTGAAATCTTTGGCATTGTACTATATATATATTTCTCTGCTATATCTTTGTATCTTGAATTGTGGTATGTGTTAAGGGGCCCACTGAGACTCTTTCGATCGGGGCCAACGAAAACCTGGATCCGGCCCTGCCTTGGAGTAATACGTGTGAGTATGATTCATTTTTTAATTTTTATGCAGAGGATGCCTATAAAATAAAATATATACAGTGGGGAAAATAAGTATTTGCTACACTGACGATTTTGCAAGTTTTCCCACCTACAGAGCATGGAGAGGTCTGTAATTTTTATCATAGGTACACTTCAACTGTAAGAGACAGAATATTGAAAAAAATTCAGAAAACAAATTGTATGATTTTTGCATAATTAATTTACATTTTATTGTATGAAATAAGTATTTTATACAATAGAAAAACAGAACTTAATATTTGGTACAGAAACCTTTGTTTGTCATTACAGAGGTCAGATGTTTCCTGTAGTTCTTGACCAAGTTTGCACACACTGCAGCAGGGATTTTTGTGCAATCCTCCATACAGATCTTCTAAAGATCTTTCAGGTTTCGGGGCTGTCGCTGGGCAACATTGAGATTCAGCTCCCTCCAAAGATTTTCTATTGGATTCAGGTCTGGAGACTGGCTAGGCCACTCCTTAGTTGCCCTGGCTGTGTGTTTCAGGTCATTGTCATATTGTAAGACCCAGCAATGCCGATTTGTATCGTAAATATAAAAATGGCTATTTTGAATCCATATTGAAATATGCAGAATGTATTCAAAACAGCATTGCTCCAGTCTGGTTATATATTGACAGACAGATGAGGCTCATTCTGTTTAACTTTACTTTGTATTTACTTGATGTTTAGACACAAGATAATGTTAATAAGTAACAACATCTTGAGAACAGCGTATTCACATTGTCTGAAACATTAATCACAAATAGTCTTCTGTTTATTGAGTGTAATTGTAAAACAAGAAGATTTACATAACCTTTTGTGTTTAGTTTACTTACTTGATCACCAAGAGCTATTGAATTGTGTACGTTTATTGCACACCATTGTATATGTGAGAGCCTTTCTCTGATTCACCTTTTTGTCTTTAGCTGGCCACTATTGGGGCAAAGGTGAATTAGACTTAGTAGTGTACATTCACTGTATAGGGCCAGAGAAAATATTACTAAGCAGAAGCTTTTGGACCAGTAATGATGTGTACAGTGTTGTGATACCTGCCCATTCAGTGTTGTGAGACTTCCAGGGGTTTCTCTGTCTTGGTGAAATTGCTTCTCTGATATTCTAAACTGATGATTAGTGTTGAGCGAGCATGCTCGACACTGCTCAGTACTCGCCCGAGCATCACGCCACTCGGGATGTTCGGCGAGCACCGAGCATTTCCGGGTTACTCGGGCGGGAGCTCGGGTTTCCGCCCTGCATGTTTGGCGCTCTTTACAGAGCCAATGAACATGCAGGGATTGCCAGCCAGTCACTGTAATGCCGCAGCCATGTTGTTTGTGGGCATTACAGTGATTGGCTGGCCGCACAGCGTCACCTCGAGTATTTAAAACCGGGCGCCGCCATCTTGGACACAGTCGCTCCGGATTAGACAGTGTAGGGACAGCGCTGCTGAGCTAGGGAGAGATTTATCCTGCAAAATAGTTAGTGTAGGGTCTGTAAAGGCTGCAAGATCAAACAAGCAGTCCTTCTCAGGACTAATATCCATCCCAGATATCAGGCAGCAAGGCAGGCAGGCTGTATAGGAGACGCAGTGGTTATACCAGCAAACGCTGCATTACAGTCCTGTGTGCTCCTGTTTCTGAAATTGCTGGACTTAGCTCCAGGTCTCGGGGGCCAGGAAAAATCCTTTTTTTTTCATCTAAATCCTCTATTTTTTCCTCCTTCACACTGTACAAATACCCGTCATATTGGTGTCGCCTCCCCCGCCCCCCCCAAAAAAAAAGTGTGTCTCTGATTTTTCAGACAAAAATATATCTGTTGAAAAGAGTCTGGTATAGGCCACAGAAACAGAAGTGTGGTTTTGCAGTTCCACGGGTGAAATCTCTGTATTATCCAGTTTTGTGCCTTTTGTATCTAAAAAAAAAAACAGTTTGAGTGTGTTGCTCACTGTTCAGCCGCAAATATATATACAGTACAGACCAAAAGTTTGGACACACCTTCTCATTTAAAGATTTTTCTGTATTTTCATGACTATGTACATTCACACTGAAGGCATCAAAACTATGAATTAACACATGTGGAATTATATACTTAACAAAAAAGTGTGAAACAACTGAAAATATGTCTTATATTCTAGGTTCTTCAAAGTAGCCACCTTTTGCTTTGATGACTGCTTTGCACACTCTTGGCATGCTCTTGATGAGCTTCAAGAGGTAGTCACCGGAAATGGTCTTCTAACAATCTTGAAGGAGTTCCCAGAGACGCTTAGCACTTGTTGGCCCTTTTGCCTTCACTCTGCGGTCCAGCTCACCCCAAACCATCTCGATTGGGTTCAGGTCTGGTGACTGTGGAGGCCAGGTCATCTGGCGTAGCACCCCATCACTCTCTCTTTTGGTCAAATAGCCCTTACACAGCCTGGAGGTGTGTTTGGGGTCATTGTCCTGTTGAAAAATAAATGATGGTCCAACTAAACGCAAACCGGATGGAAAAGCATGTCGCTGAAAGATGCTGTGGTAGCCATGCTGGTTCAGTATGCCTTCAATTTTGAATAAATCCCCAACAGTGTCACCAGCAAAGCACCCCCACACCATCACACCTCCTCCTCCATGCTTCACGGTGGAAACCAGGCATGTAGAGTCCATCTGTTCACCTTTTCTGCGTCGCACAAAGACACGGTGGTTGGAACCAAAGATCCCAAACTTGGACTCATCAGACCAAAGCACAGATTTCCACTGGTATAATGTCCATTCCTTGTGCTCTTTAGCCCAAACAAGTCTCTTCTACTTGTTGCCTGTCCTTAGCAGTGGTTTCCTAGCAGCTATTTTACCATGAAGGCCTGCTGCACAAAGTCTCCTCTTAACAGTTGTTGAAGTGATGTGTCTGCTGCTAGAACTCTGTGTGGCATTGACCTGGTCTCTAATCTGAGCTGCTGTTAACCTGCGATTTCTGAGGCTGGTGACTCGGATAAACTTATCCTCAGAAGCAGAGGTGACTCTTGGTCTTCCTTTCCTGGGGCGGTCCACATGTGGGCCAGTGTCTTTGCAGCACTTGATGGTTTTTGAAACTGCACTTGGGGACACTTTCAAAGTTTTCCCAATTTTTCGGACTGACTGACCTTCATTTCTTAAAGTAATGATGGCCACTCGTTTTTCTTTACTTAGCTGCTTTTTTCTTGCCATAATACAAATTCTAACAGTCTATTCAGTAGGACTATCAGCTGTGTATCCACCAGACTTCTGCACAACACAACTGATGGTCACAACCCCATTTATAAGGCAAGAAATCCCACTTATTAAACCTGACAGGGCACACCTGTGAAGTGAAAGCCATTTCTGGTGACTACCTCTTGAAGCTCATCAAGAGAATGCCAAGAGTGTGCAAAGCAGTCATCAAAGCAAAAGGTGGCTACTTTGAAGAACCTAGAATATAAGACATATTTTCAGTTGTTTCACACTTTTTTGTTATGTATATAATTCCACATGTGTTAATTCATAGTTTTGATGCCTTCAGTGTGAATATACAATTTTCATAGTCATGAAAATACAGAAAAATCTTTAAATAAGAAAGTGTGTCCAAACTTTTGGTCTGTACTGTATATTTAAAAAAGTCTGGTATATACCAGTAAATTATAACTGTGGTTTTGCTGTTCCACGGTAAAAAATCTCTATTATCCTGCTTTTGGCATTTTTTGCCGTAAAAAATAAATAATAGTGTCTCCTGATTGTTCAGACACAAATATATCTGTTGAAAATAGTCTGGTGTAGGCCCGAGAAATACAAGTGTGGTTTTGCAGTTCCACGGTTCAAACCTCTGTATTATCCACTTTTGGGCCATTTGTATCTAAAAAAAACAGTTTGAGTGTGTCGCTCACTGTTCAGCCGCAAATATATATATATTTAAAAAAGTTTGGTATACATACACCAGTAAATTATAACTGAGGTTTTGCTGTTCCACGGTAAAAAATCTCTAATATTCAGCTTTTGGTATTTTTTCCGTAAAGAAAAACAGTAATATTTTCTCCCTGATTGTTCAGATTGTTTAAAAGAATCGGGTGTAGGCCAGAGAAATAGAACTGTGGTTTTCCTCTTCCACGGTTCTAATCTACTTTTTTATTACCCTTTTTCCAATGATAGTGCGAGTGTAAGCTATTTTACTTCCTTTACAATGGGCAAGGCGCGTGGCAAGGGACGTGGAAGTGGACGTTCTGGTGATGGTGCGTGCAGAGGACGGGGCCGTGGCCAAGGTGAAAATGTGCCACAACCAACAGCCACATCTTCTCGCTCCCACTTCTTGACCGAATTACTAGGGAATCACAGAACAACACCAGTATTGCGAACTGATCAGTGTGAACAGGTTATTAATTGGATACAGTGGCGTACCGCCAAGGCGGCAGACCACGCCACTGCTATGGGGCCCGTGGCCGGAGGGGGCCCGTGAGGGCCCCAAGCAGCCTGGGAACGAGGAGGATAGGTGAGTAGAAGTTTGCGGCGGCAGAGGAGCAGGTTGCAGCAGTGGAGGAGCGGAGCACACGCTGTAGCCGCTGCTGCAGCTACCACGTGTGCCCGCTGCTAAAGAGACATGAATATTCCCTCTTCTCCACTCCCATGGGCGTGGAAAAGACGGAATATTCATTTTCTTTAGTAGCGGGCACGGAGGAGCGCTGAGCCCCGGCTCCTGCTGTCAGTGGCCGCCGCTAAAGAGAAAGCATATTCACTCTTCTCCACACCCATAGTCCCGGCGTGGAAAGGAGTGAATGTGCCGACAGCAGCAGCAGCTCACCTCGGCTTCTGAGAGCGTGCGCAGCTCAGATGCCGACATGAGCTGCTGCAGACAGGACTCAGCGCTGGAGCAGAGGTGAGGAGGGAAGGTGAGTATAAGTGTTTATTATTTTACTAGATGGTGGCCCGATTCTAACGCATCGGGTATTCTAGAATATGTATGCGGCCGACCGGGCACAATCAGCAAAGTGGTGTTTAAATTTGGCGCCAATAATGCTGATTGTTCGCGGCCTGCAAACGCGACCAATCAGCAGAGGGGTGTTTAAATTTGGCACCAAAATCGCTGATTGGTCATGGCCGGCAATCAGCAGAGCGTTGTTTAAATCTGGCGCTAATCTCTGGCAGCCGCGACCAATCAGCAGAGCGGTGTTTAAATTTCAAGCAAAAATTGCTGATTGGTCGCGGTCGGCCGGCGGCTGCGACCAATCAGCAGAGCGTTGTTGAAATTTGGCGCCAATCTTGCTGATTGGTCGCGGCCACGACCAATCAGCAGAGCGTTGTTTAACTTTGGCGCCAATCTCGCAGAGCGGTGTTTAAATTTGGCGCCAATCTCGCTGATTGGTCGCGGTCGGCTGGCGGGCGTGACCAATCAGCAGAGCGTTGTTTAAATTTGATGCCAAAATCGGTGATTGGTTGCAGCCTCTATTTAAATGTGGCGCCGAAATCGGCCGCGACCAATCAGCACAGCGGTGTTTAACTTTTGCGGCAAGATCACTGATAGGTCGCGGTCAGCGAATCGTATT
The DNA here is from genome assembly GCF_046119375.1 of Phyllobates terribilis. Taxonomy (NCBI): domain Eukaryota; kingdom Metazoa; phylum Chordata; class Amphibia; order Anura; family Dendrobatidae; genus Phyllobates; species Phyllobates terribilis. The sequence goes on from NW_027362797.1 coordinate 415,645, forward strand.
GGTGAGGAACGGCGTGCGGAATCGTATTGGTGAGGACCGGCGAGCGCCGCTGCCTGTGCGGCTACTTCCGCTGTGAGAAGCCGGGAGATGAACGACTGTTCGCAGCAGAAGTATCCAGACCCGCAGCGCCGCTCCCCGGTCCTCCCTTGACACCCTAGCCGCTGATCTCCCGACAGTAGCCCCCTTAGATCTGACTCGTCTCCCACCCGGTAAGACGTTTGTAGCGGTTCCAGATCGGGAGAAGATTTCTTCACTGGGGTCATTCATCTAAACTAGCCGGCCATGCCGGTCTGAAGAAAACTTTCCTGCTCATTACCCGGCATTACTGGTGGCCTACCCTGCGCAAGGATGTGGTAGACTTCGTCTCGGCCTGTTCATCTTGTGCCCGCAACAAAGTTCCCAGACATCTTGACGCGCCCCCTGGGCCAGTGTTGTTGGGGATACCCGGAGCCGGATCAGATGGGGGTTGTAGTCTCCGAGTGGCTGTGACCCGGTCCGTGCCCAGGGTGTCAAGCTCAGTGTGTGGCAGTCCTTATGATGTTACTAGATGTTCTTTTGTGTCGACTACGCCACCCGTTGAATTGCGGTCAATACGGCCGCCGCTGCAGCAGGGTCCGCTGAGGCTGGTGGTGTATGTGCAGCTTAGGTAGTATAACCCCCAACGGGAGGGGTATAGCCTCAGGGGGTCAGTTGCAGAGGATGGGGGTTGTGGTGGTGCAGCGGGGATGGAAATGAGACTCAGAGTCGGGCTGTGCAGTTCAGGGTTTGTTTACTTACTGCAGTTGTTCTGGTCACTCCGGCCTTAAGTGACCACCCGAGCCGTGCTGCGTCCACCAGGTCCTGGACTCGGCCAACCCCCAGGTGATTCTGGAGCGTGGTCCTGAGCTCCCTTTCTGTCCTGTCCTCTTCTCTGGCCTTCCCCACCAGGGATCCACCTATGTCCGGCTCCCTCGGGCCTCTTGGTGGTAAACCCTTGTCTCTGGGTTCCCTGACCCTATTCCTGGTCTGCCTTCCGGGTGGATTTAGTGGGTGGTCGTGGCAGATCCTGCCCACGACCTCCGGTTCCTGGCTAAGGTGTGCTGTAGCCTCTGCCAGCTTGGGATCCGGTACCCTGTTGCCAACTCTTCACCCTCTGGTCTAATTTGGGCTCTTGGAGTTCCTTCTTTCTCCCCCTCTGGGTCTTTCTTTCTCCTCTCTCTCTCTCTTGGCCTTGGAGCTGCTCTCCTCCTCTGCTCTCTTCCTCTGCTCTGCTCTGACAAAAGACTGACAGACTGACCCTGATCTAAGATGGTTCCCACCTTATATACTCCCTCTATGTGTGAGCTCAGGTGACCAGCACCCAATGAGCTCCTAGCTTTACCCAGGCTGCTCCCCCTATCTGCCCCTACACTACTGGGATGTTCCACCCCCCTCCCACTCCAGCCAGGAACAGACACTGTTGTACCTGCACATTTCTCTAGTGGGAGTACCGTCGGTCTGTTCCTCGGAAATGGAATGTGTGTAGTGCATGCAGCTAACTGAGCTCAGTTCCACACTCCATCCTTACCCGGGAGTGGAATACCACACCTCTGGCTGAGGTGCAATACCCCTGTAGCAGCCGAATCCTCAGGGTGCTACAATCTTCCAGCCGGTCACCTCCTGCCTCTTCCCGTACCTGCTGCCCCTTGGCAACACATTGCTATGGACTTTATTACAGATATCCCTGTTTCTGCAGGCTGTACAGTCATTTGGGTGGTCGCCGACCGCTTTTCTAAAATGGCCCACTTCATCCCTCTGCCTGGTCTCCCGTCTGCATCAGAGCTGGCTAAGGACTTCTTCCTTCACATCTTCCGTCTCCATGGCCTACCCCTCCACATTGTGTCGGATCGAGGGGTTCAGTTCACCTCACGCTTCTGGAGAGCTACGTGTAAACTGCTGGATGTCACCCTGGATTTCTCCTCCGCTTACCATCCACAGTCCAATGGCCAAGTAGAGCGCATCAACCAGATCCTTACCAGCTACCTCCGGCACTTTGTTAATGCTCACCATACCGATTGGGTGGACCTCCTACCATGGGCCGAATTCTCCTACAACAATCATGAGAGCGAATCGACTTCCAAGTCCCCGTTCTTTGTAGTCTATGGTCAACATCCTCGGATTCTGTTTCCCGTCTCCGCTTCTGTGGACAACCCTGCCGTGGAGTCTCTGGTCAGCGAATTTTCCACCATTTGGGAAAATACTAGGTCCGCACTTCTTCAGTCCTCCGAGCGGATGAAGAGATATGCTGACAAGAGACGTCTGGGTCCGCCTCAATTCCGTCCGGGAGACAAGGTTTGGCTCTCCTCCAAACATGTTCGACTCAAAATACCCTCCTACAAGTTGGGTCCTCGGTTCATCGGCCCATTTGAAGTCCTCAAACAAATCAACCCAGTGGCCTACAAGTTAAAACTCCCGGCCACCTTACGGATTCCCAACTCCTTCCACGTATCTCTCCTCAAACCAGTTGTGTTTAATTCTTTTTCCAACAATCCAGGTACTCCCCCTACTCCGGTTTCCGCTGAGGATGTTTTTGAGGTAGAGAACATTCTGGCCACCAAGAGGGTAAGAGGAAAGACCTTTTTTTCTGGTGGATTGGAAGGGGTTTGGCCCAGAGGAGAGAACTTGGGAACCCAGGGAGAACATTCATGCCCCGCTTCTACTTGAAAAATTTCTTTCTGGCCTAAAAAAGAGGGGGCGTAAAGGGGAGAGGTACTGTAGCATCGGCGTCTCTGCCCCCTGCCAGACAGAGACGCCGTCCCTCTCACCGCCGCACTCCCCACCCGACGTCCTCCAGCGCTCCTCTTCTTGCTTCTGCCGGCGCGCGCAGCTTCCTGGGCACTGTGCTTAGGGCGCGCGCGCGCTCCCTCCCTCTTAAAGGGGTCGCGCGCGCCGCCCTAAGGAGTCCCCGGCCAATTGCCGGAGGTCCTCCCATATATAAAGCACCTTCTCCAATATGGAGGTGCCCGAGCAATAGTTGATGCACAGTGTACTCACCTCTGCTTCAGCCCTCAGGTCCCGCTGCTAGCCTGACTACTAGTCCTGCCCGCCAGCCTGACTATCAGTCCAGTTCGCCAGCCTGACTACTCTCCAGCCCGACAGTCTGTCTTCCGTTCAGTCTGCCAGTCTGTCTATGGGCTTTGCCCGCCTGCTTACCTGGAAGCACCTGCCCGCTACCTACCGTGCCTACCTGGAGGCTCCTGCTTGCTACCTGCTGTGCCTACCTGGAGGCTCCTGCTTGCTACCTGCCGTGCCTACCTGGAGGCTCCCGCTTGCTACCTGCCGTGCCTACCTGGAGACTCCCGCTTGCTACCTGCCGTGCCTACCTGGAGGCTCCAGCTGTCACTTGCTGTGACCACCTGACAGCCTACCTAGAGGCTCCTGCCTGTCACTTGCCGTGACCACCTGTCAGCCTACCTGGAGGCTCCTGCCCGTCACTTGCCGTGACAACCTGACAGCCTACCTAGAGGCTCCTGCCTGTCACCTGCCGTGTCTGCCAGTCCATCCACCAGGACCACTCGTCAGCCTGCCTGCTGTGCCCATCTGCTATACCGGTCAGTCCCAGCTATCTGACCCGTGGGAGTCACCTGCTCTCTTACAAGGTCGTCCCCAGAGTAGCACCTGGTCCCTCTGCTCGGTCCCTCCCTGATCATGGAGTCGTTAGCCGCCGTACGACCTAGGTCGGTCCGAATTGATACTTAGTTACGCCCCTCTGGGTCCCTCCTTGCACCGCAGCACAGAGGTTCCACCACCCGGATCCGTAACACAAGTGAAGTTGATACCAAAAAGTTCTATTTTGGTCTCATCTGACCTTCTCCCATGCCTCCTCTGGATCATCCATATGGTCATTGGTGAACTTCAAACGGGCCTGGACATGTGCTGGCATGAGCAGGGGGAACTTGCATGACCTGCAGGCTTTTAATCCATGATGGTGTAATGTTTGAGTCTTTGGTTCTAGCACTTTTCAGGTCATTCACCAGGTCCTCCCGTGTAGTTCTGGGGTGATTCATTACCTTTCTTAGAATCATCCTTACTCCTCGAGGCGAGATCCTGCTTGGAGCCCCAGACCAAGAAGATTGACCGTCATCTTGTTTCTTCTATTCTCTAATAATTGAACCAACAGTTGTTGCCTTCTGACCAAGCTGTTTGGCTATTGTCCTGTAGCCAATCCCAGCCTTGTGCAGGTCTACAATTTTGTCCCCGGTGTCCTTAGACAATCTTTGGTCTAGACCATGATAGACAGGTTGGAGCGTGTTTGATTGTGTGGACAGGTGTCTTTTATACAGGTAACAAGTTCAAACAGAAGCAATTAATACGGTAATTAATAAGGTAATGAGTGCAGAGTAGGAGAGTTTTTTAAAGAAAAACTAACAGGTCTGTGAGAGGCAGAATTCTTGCTGGTTGGTAGGTGATCAAATACTTATTTCATGCAATAAAATACAATTTATTATTTAAAAATCGTAAAACGTGATTCTTTTTTAAGATTCTGTCTCTCACAGTTGAAGTGAACCTATGATAAAAATTACAGACCTCTCCATTCTTTGTAGGTGGGGAAACTTGTAAAGTCGGCAGTGTAGCAAATACGTGTTTTCCCCCCTGTATATTTATTAATTACACATATAATGAAACCATTTGGATAAATGACAGCCAAACAGGTAACAGGTTAACCAGCAGTGTATCCATTTATAGAAGTCATATATGAGATGGATGTGCACAAGTGTGTACATATATTATCTCACAGCGGTCTTGTTCCCAAAACTGACATCCAATTCTCATCAAACATAATTAAAAGTAAATGTCTACCCATAGTGCCAGTGCACACTACAAACGTTACCACATACAAATAAATGAAGACCCCAACACGCGTTTCACGTGTGAAATAACTTTGCTTTCTCAAGGAAAACTTCATTTTTTCTTATGTGGTAGCGTTTGCACTGTACAGCAACAGAGGAGGAGATGGGGAAGAAATATTGAAAAATAGGGAAGCCTGGTGGATTTTAAAACTAAGCACCCGGCCCCCACATGGTTTAAATTTCAGCAAAAACATTATGCTACACTAATAAATAATATCTCAATGTAGTAATTAATAAAAAATGAAAAGAAAAAAAAAACATTTAAAAGATTTTTTTTTTGTGCAGAGGAAGAGTGATGTTTTACAATATGCATAATGTATTTGCTATTATTCATTAAGAAATAATGCCACTAATTCCTTTGCACTGAAATATCCCATTACATGCCATGTTTGCACAATGACTTGCAAAAGTAATACCCCCCCCCCCACCCACCTTGGCATTTTTTGTGCTATTCTACCTCAGAATCTGGAATTTTGATTGTTTTTTTTGAGGGTTTGCATCAGTTCATGTAAAGAACATGCCTAGAATTGTGAACATTTAGTTTTCTTTTTATTGTTAATCAAAAAACAAATAGGACAAAATAAATAAAAACTTCAGGGTGCATAACTACTCACCCCCCTAAGTCAATACTTTTTAGAGCCTCATTTTGCAGCAATTATGGCAATTATAACTGCAACTTGCTTTGGATAAGTGTCTATGAGCTTTCCACATCTTACCACTGGGATTTTTTCCCATTCCTCAAGGCAAAACTGCTCCAGCAACTTCAAGTTAGATGGTTTCCTCTGATTGATCAGCAATCTTCAAGTCTGACCACAAATTCTCAATTGGCTTAAGGACAGAGGTTTGACTAGGCCACTAAAATACATTTATTACCCGTTTTCCCTTAAACCACTTGAGTGTTTCTTTAGCAGTATGCGTTGGGTCATTGTCTTGTTGGAAGGTGAACCTCCGTCCCAGTCTCAAATTACTTACATACTAAAACAGGTTTTGCTTAAGAATATCCCTGTATTTTGCACCATCCATCTTCCTCTCCCCTCAACTTGGACCAGTTTCCCTGTCCGTGCTGTTGAAAAACATCCACACAGCATGATGCTGCGATCACGTTTCACTGTAGGGATGGTGTTCTTGGGGTGATGAGCTGTGTTGGTTTGGCGCCAGACATAGTGTACCTCTGTGGTCAAAAAGTTCAATTTTGGTCTCATCTGACCATAGTATTTTCCTCCGTATCTTTGGGGAGTCTCCCATATGTCTTTGGTCAAACTCAAAATGAGCCTTACAATTTTTTTTGTGTAAGTAAAGGCTTTTTTTCTGCCCACTCTTCCATAAAGGCCACCTCTATGGAGTGTATGACCTATTGTGGTCGTATGGACAGATACTCCAATATCTGCTTGGGAAGTCTGCAGCTCCTTCAGGGTTACCTTTGGTCTCAGTGCTACCTCTGAGTAATGCACTCCTTGCCCGGGCTGAGATTTTTGGTGGGAGGTTATCTCTTGTTATGAAACCATGTTCTTTCCATTTGATGGTAATGGATTTGATGGTGCTCCGGGGGATCCTCAGAGATTAGGATACTTTTTAAAACCCAACACTGACTTGTACTTCTCAACAACCTTGTCCCTGACTTGTTTGGAGATCTCCTTGGTCTTCATGGTGTTTGTTTAGTGGTGCCTCTTGCTTAATGGTGTTGCAGCCTCTGTGGCCTTTCAGAAAAGGTAAAGTCTATATGCTGACAGACAGGTGACACTTAGATTGCACACAGGTGGACTTTCTTTCACTAAGCATGTGACTTGTAAAGATGTACGGTTGTGGATTTTAATAATCACCTAGGCAGGTTATCGATGCAATTAGTTTTATTCCTTCCGGCCACGGTGAACAGCAATTCCAGGTAAATGTCCAACAGGCAATTCTCTTAGTCCTAGAGTTCCAACCTGTGATCAGTAGTTCCACTGCCACGTACCAGGTGATACCCACTGTCCTCCAACTTTTGGTTGGCCCACAGCTTTTTGTATCTCCCGCCGGTATATTGGCAGTCACAGCATATGCTCCTTTGGATGATGGATATCACGACCGCAGACCGTGATTCTACCCAGCTCTCCGTCCGACTAACAATGAATGTTCTCTTTCTCCTGCACAGGGTTCAGCCCCCTGAATTGGCAGAAGTGCTCACCCCTCCCTCCCCCAGCTAATTGTGCCTAAAGCCCCCGTCTCACATAGCGAGATCGCTAGCGAGATCGCTGCTGTGTCACGGTTTTGGTGACGCAACAGCGACCTCACCAGCGATGTCGCTATGTGTGACACTTTGCAACGATCAGGCCCCTGCTGTGAGGTCGCTGATCGCTGCAAAGTGTCCTGGACCAGTTTTTGGTCGTTGCTCTCCCGCTGGTCAGCACACATCGTTGTGTGTGACCAGCGGGAGCAGCGATCAGGCTGGTAACTATGGTAAACATCGGGTTACTAGGGGCACACGCGCACTTAGTAACCCGCTATTTATCATGGTTACGAGCCTGCTAAAGTGAGCGGTAACCTCCCGCTCACTGTAGCAGAGTGGTAACCATGATAAACAACGGGTTACTAGGAGCGCGTGTGCCCCTAGTAACCCGATGTTTACCATAGTTACCAGCCTGCTCCTGCTTCAGCAGGCTCGCAACCAGGAACAGGACATCGTGGAAAGATTCTTTCCACGATGTTGCTGCTCCCCTGATCGTTGGTGAGCCTGCCTTTTTGACAGCTCACCAGCGACCACATAGCGACGCAGCAACGATCTCTGACAGGTCTTATCGTTGTCGGGATCGTCGCAGCGTCGCTAAGTGTGACGGGGCCTTTAGTGGAGATATTTTCTCAGGTGGAACCCATCCCCTGGGTTTGCATGTGAGACTACCTGTGGTGACGGAGAGAACAATGGCCCAAGGTCTCGGAGATATGGTCACTGAATGAAATAGATACCTGAGGTTGAACTGATGAGCAAACAAATCACTAACAAAACACAGCAAGCAAATTTCTGACAAAATACAAAATTAAGATCGATGAAAATGGATGCTCAGTGCTGGAAAAGTATTTAGAAAGTGGCCAGGTTCTCACACTCCTCCCCCACTTTTTCAACACAGACACGAATGTAAAAGGTCTCGCCTTTATGAGAACGAAATTTTGTATCATCCAGTTTCCTCAAAGCATATTCCATGTCGCCCTTGTGAATATACTCCACAGTCCCCATTCCACTCTGGTATACATCAGTATAATAGACATCTCCAGCTTTTCTCATATGATCTTTTAGATCCTGCCAACTTCCCGATGGGGGAAGCCCTGAAACGAGAACTCTGTATTTAGCTAGCTGGTTCAGGGGTCTGTCCCTTCTGCGGGGTCCTCCATATCCCCCCCCCCTGATCCCCGGTTTGTCCTGGGAAATTCCACACATGCCCAATGAGAACCAAACTTGGATCCATTGCGACCAACCCCAGAGTGCTGACACCCACTTAGGGGGATGGTCACTTGGCAACCTGGTAAAGGGAGCTCTGGGGGGACAGTATCTAGGCTGACCAGGGTGATGGTAGATCCAGTGTCCCGAAGTCCCTGGGCCTCCTCCCTGATGTAATTTACCTCCCCCAGATTACATTCCTTCATTGTGACAGTCATTGCATTTTGTGTATCACTCACCGCTGACATGTTGATATTGCTCCTTTCCCTATTGGCTGATGCAGTGTGAACCAGTCCTTCGCTTCCGGTTACGACATTGGCCCAGTGGCACACCAATCCTGCTCCCAGATTGATTCCCAGCAACACATCTACTGGTAGGTGCCGCACTACTCCTACATCCACCATTCCATGACTGTGACCCCAGTCTAAATGTAGTCGGGCCCTCCGAATGTTCAAAGATTCTCCTCCGGCTACATTGACTAACATACAGCTGCCGGGGACAATACATTTGGTGACTACCTGTGGTGACGGAGAGAATAATGGCCCAAGGTCTCGGAGATATGGTCACTGAATGGAATAGATACCTGAGGTTGTACTGATGAGCAAACAAATCACTAACAAAACACAGCAAGCAAATTTCTGACAAAATACAAAATTAAGATCGATGAAAATGGGTGCTCAGTGCTGGAAAAGTATTTAAAAAGTGGCCAGGTCCTCACACTTCATCAGAGATTAGGATACTTTTTACAACCCAACACTGACTTGTACTTCTCAACAACCTTATCCCTGACTTGTTTGGAGATCTCCTTGGTCTTCATGGTGTTTGTTTAGTGGTGCCTCTTGCTTAATGGTGTTGCAGCCTTTGTGGCCTTTCAGAAAAGGTAAAGTGTATATACTGACAGACAAGTGACACTTAGATTGCACACAGGTGGACTTTCTTTCACTAAGCATGTGACTTATGAAGGTACCGTTTTTTTCGGACTTTAAGACGCACCAGACCATAAGATGCATCTAGGTTTTAGAGGAGGAAAATAGAAGAAAAAATGTAAGCAAAAAATGTGGTCATGATGCCCTGTTATGGAAAGGGGGTCTGCTGCTGACACTGTTATAGGGGTAATGTCCCCAAATTCTGTTAATATCCCCCATCCTGGTATATATGGCCCCCTCTTTCCTGTTATATGTGGCCCTCATCCCCATCCTGGTATGCATGGCACCCCTCATCCCCATCCTGGTATGTATGGCACCCCTCATCCCCATCCTGGTATGTATGGCACCCCTCATCCCCATTCTGGTATGCATGGCACCCCTCATCCCCATCCTGGTATGTATGGCACCCCTCATCCCCATCCTGGTATGTATGGCACCCTTCATCTCTCATCCTGGTATGTTTTTCACCCCCATCCCTCTTCCTGGTTTGTATAGCACCCTTCATCCCTCTTCCTGGCATGTATGGCCCTCCTAATCCCTCTTCCTGGTATGCTTGGCACCCCTCATCATGGTATGTATACAAAGAAAATGATGAAGTCCGCTCACCTATAAACTCCTTTGCGGTGTTTCCTCCTTTCTGCTCGGATAGCAGCAGGCTGTTGCATTGAACACAACTTCAGACCAAAATCCAGCGAGTGAGGAGACTCCAACGATGTGGTGTAATTAAAATTTCCATTTATTTGAAGGATGATATTTCCACAAAAAATGCACTTACAAAAAGATCCAATTCACACCATATGGGCAAACAGAGTAAAAAAAAACGCTACGCGATTCGGCTTAGAAAAGCCTTTATGATGGTACATACATTGGAATACAGGCAGGGTATAAATACAAAAGAACAGCAAACTGACAAAGGAATTCCAATCAGTTAACTAATTAATTCTTGTGACGTTCAGGTGTTACATCTTTGTTTCCAAGTTGGAGACAGGCTTTTTTCTTTTTGTGGTTATTTAATGCTACAGACGTTATAATAAAAGTCCTGACATTGAGGTTTCTGGCAAGAGAATTGAAACAAATTAGCTGAACAGTGTAGATTCTGCATGTTGGAAACAGTAATAAGTATACGAAACACAATATATACCAACGAAATATATGTATGTGTAGCTGAATAAAAAATCTCCCACAGCGGGAGGTGACCAGTTTAGTTTGTCCAGTTATTCCAGCTTTCATCTAGATATCCCTATATATATCGTACTACCGTATATAATAAAACTGTTATTTTCAATTATCCATTGCTGTATACAAAAGATATGTTGGCATTATTTATTAGTATATATAGAACGAAAAATTACGTACAGTTTGCTGTCAAAAAAGAAAGAAATTGATAACTTTTTGTTCACAATGACCTGTTATTAATGTATTATTAATCTCTCCTCCACTTATTACTATTACTGAGAAAGAAAAATATATGTCATTGTGAAATGGTTAAATTGACCCTGTGTTCCACAATCTAAATATTTATTGCACGTTAATGTGTAAGAAAGAGAGAGAGAAATGCACATCGGAGACTCATATAATTTTTGGGTTTCTTTCCTCTCCCATGTATCCTTTATTTATTTAACAGAGATAGCACTGGATGGTAACATGATCTTAATTATATTGTAACACAAGATCCCTTCTAACATTCAAGCCGACAGGTGTTCTTGTATCCAGCTTGAACATCCAGTTGCTTTCCCTGTTCAAAATTTTCCTCCTGAAATCACCGCCCCGTGCAGATCGTCTCACTCTTTCTATACCACAGAACTTCAGCCTGGTTGTATCACCCCCATGACAAGCAGAAAAAAATGCCTGGATACTGCTGAAATTCCCACCTTTAAGGCTGTGTGCCCACATGGCGTTTTACAAGCGTATATGCTGCGGAATTTCTGCAGCATAAACGCTTGGGAAACGCTTGGTAATCCGCCCCCCATGGTCCCCAATGACAAGCCGCACTTTCAATGCCCATGTTGCGGATTTTTCCGCAGCGTTTATGCTGCGCTCAAAAATCCGCAGCACATCCATTAATTTTGCAGACACGCAGCGTAATCGCCGCCATTGACTTGCATTGAAACGCATAATATCCGTGTCAGTACATTTGTACTCACGGATTATATGCGTTTCTATGTGCGGATGGTACCCAAGTCTGGAGGAGAGAAGACTCTCATCCAGACCTGGGTACCATAGAAACTGTAAAAAAAGAATTTAAAATAAAAAATAAAGTTTATACTCACCTTCCGGTGTCTTCCCGGTGTTCAGTCTGCTCCGGGACGGTGTCTTGCAATGTTCGCGTTGATGTGAAGGACCTGCCACGACGTCACTGAGTCATGTGACCCATCACATGGCTCAATGACGTCACCGCAGGTCCTTCACACTACCGCAAGCAGTGCAAGACACCGGACGGAGCAGACAAAACACCGGGAAGACATCGGAAGGTGAGTATAAACTTTTTTTTTTCACCATTCTTATTCTTTTTTTTTAACTAACTTGGTCACACTACTATAAATCCATGCCGATTGCATGGATTTATATAGTGTGAACAAGTTGTTAAGCACTTTTCCAAGTGATGCTAAAATCGCTTGGAAAAGCGCTTGATAACCCGCATGCAAAAATGGATGCAAAGACGCTTTACAAATGCTTCTATCTGGCGGGAAAAAGCATGTAAAATCCGCATGCATTTTTCCTGCCAGGGAGAAGCGTAAAAAATATGCTTCATTTCCGCAACATGGGCACATAGCCTCAGTCTCCAACTGCATCAGACATATGTCTTCGAATGCGTCTTTTTAAAGGGCCAATTGTACACCCTACATATTGGAGTTTACACTCGATGCACTCCACCAAGTAAACCACCCCTGTGGTATCACAATTTATCAAATCCTGTATAGGGTATGTGATACCTGTACTAGTGGAGGAAAAATCCTTGCATTTAATGATATGTTTGCAGCTGATGCATATATTTTTGCCGCAACCATAAAAACCTGTGGTTTTTAGCCAGTTCCCGTCAGTATTTGATTTATTTTCAATAAATAAGCTGGGTGACACCAAAGATCCGATTGTAGGGGCTTTTTTGGCTGAGAAACGGATTTGGTTGTTTTGTAGCACTTTTTTTACTTTCCTATCTTGGTACAGTATTGGTAAAAAGCATTTAATAACATTAATAATTTTATTATAGTCCCTGCTGTATTGAGTGGTGAAATAAATGACATTATCTGTAGGTAATTTTTTCATGTTATCTTTTATGAGAAAATCCCTGTTGATTTTACTCAATTTTTTTTCAGCTTGTTTTAATGTTTTATGAGAGTAGCCTCTAAGTTCAAGTTTTTCACACTTCTTTTTTATTTCACCACTGACTAACTTAGGGTCAGAGCAGTTCCTTTTTACTCTTAATACTTCTCCGTATGGGATATTATTCACCACGTGTCGAGGGTGGCATGAATTGGGTTTTAAAATGCTGTTAACATCAGTTTCTTTATTGTAGGGAAGAACCACAACTTGCGATGACCCCCTGTTGGTGCGGAGCATGACATCCAAAAAATGAATTTCGATTTCCTGATAATTATAAGTAAATTTAAGATTGAAATTATTATTATTCAAAGAGATAATAAATTCTTTTGCATCATTGTCATCGCCATTCCACACCAACAGGAGGTCATCAATATATCTACCTATCCATATAATCCTCTCCAAAAATGAATTGGTATCTGCAAAGAGAACTGTTTCCTCCCAATATCCCATCGTGATGTTTGCTAAAGAAGGGGAAAATTTTCCACTCATGCTCACTCCTCGTTTTTGGAGATAATAAACTTCACAAAAACTGAAAAAGTTACGTTTTAATAGGAACGTCATTGAATTTACCAAAAATAATTTAGTTGGACAATCATTATTGCTGAACCTATCAAGAAAATATTTCAGTGCTGGGACAGCTACTTCAAACTCTATTGAGGGGTACAGGGCTACAACATCAGCTGTCAACCAGCTGTAATTCCTTTCCCATACAAATTTGTCAAGTACTCCTAGTATCGTCTTTGTGTCCTTAATATAACCAGGTAACTCTCTCACTAGTGGTTGGAGCATGCTGTCCACCCATGCCCCTAATTTCTCATTGATCGACTCTATCCCAGAAACAATCGGTCGGAATTTCGGGGGGAATCTCGGTTTATGGATTTTTGGGAGAGAATAGAAGATGGGTGTCACCGGGGTGTCAACATATAAATAATCAAATATTTTCTGTGACAACACACCATCTTCCAGACCCCCCTTTAATAAATGTAATAATTCCTTTTGAAATGTAATTGTAGGATCACTTCCTAAAGTCTCATAAATATCTCTGTTTTGCAGAATCCACAAATTACATTGATGGTACAGATCAGGATAACGATGGCACCCCCCTTATCAGCCTTACGGACTACGATATTAGTGTTGTTTTTTATATCCTTCAATGCTAGTTTTTCTTTTCTTGTAAGATTACTATAGGCTGATGTTTTCTCTTTGATTATCCATCTTGGGAAGTTCCTCTTCCACCACATCTTGAAAATGATTCAGTACCTGTGGTCTGGACTGTAGGGGATAATAATTAGAATTTTTGGTTTTAAAAAACACTTTATCTGGCTGACTCGCGGGCAGGGAATCAGCACCCATTTATCTCAATAGAATAGTTTTTTGCTATTCAGAAAAAAATGGTATAGTAGCATCAGGAACATCACTTTGCAGGGATGTAGAAATGGATGTTATAGTATCTCTCGTTTCCTCACTTTCATCTGATAAAAATGGCATTTTAACGTTATATTCCTTGCCTTGGGACACTGGGTGTGAGGTGCAGGGAGATGGTCAGAAGGAACACACAGAAGGGGGTCCTGTTATGTACTCCGGAGGTACCTGAGGGTTTGCTGAACCCCTCCATGAGTAAGCACAGGACGGCGTGGGAAGTTACCCTGGCCTGGTAACATGGAGTCTAAAACCATGAGTAAAAACTCTGAAGACTGCATCCCACTGTCTATGCGAATTATTACTGCGCCATCATCCCCTGCACTATACTGCACAGCAGCATCTAATAAAATCACCACTTCCTGCCCTGGAGCTAAGCTCTACCTGTGGAGAGCCAAACCAACTCTGCTGCATTATCAACAGCTCCAGAGGATCTGCTCTGCAGCGGTGGCTCCCTTTAGCCGCATACCACAGGTGGCATCACGAGCATTATATAAAACCTATAAATCCCCTGCAAATATCCCCTTTTATTGACCGCCCTGGGTCACGGACCGGGTCACCGCCACTGTGACATCTCCCCTAGCAATGACCGGCCCGGCTACCGAGTACCGCATGGCCCAGGGGGCTCGTCACTAGCACCTATATTGACACTTTAAAGTTGTATTCCTATCTTGTACATTTCTGGCAAATACACAGGACATAAATTTTTATAAGTGATTTTATTGCAAAAATGTACTAAAATATAAATTAACTATACATGTTTTGTCTCGCTATGTCCATAAGAACCCAAAATATAAAATAAATAGGTTGTTTATTCTGTACAATGAGAACATGAAAAAAACAAAGCCAGAATTGCTGTTTTTTTGGTACCTTCTCTCACATAAAAGTGGAATAAAAATGCGATCAAAAAGGCACCTGTGACGATGAAGCGTTAATTCTTAATTATGCCAGACATACAGTACAGACCAAAAGTTTGGACACACCTTCTCATTTAAAGATTTTTCTGTATTTTCATGACTATGAAAATTGTACATTCACACTGAAGGCATCAAAACTATGAATTAACACATGTGGAATTATATACTTAACAAAAAAGTGTGAAACAACTGAAAATATGACTTATATTCTAGGCTCTTCAAAGTAGCCACCTTTTGCTTTGATGACTGCTTTGCACGCTCTTGGCATTCTCTTGATGAGCTTCAAGAGGTAGTCACTGGAAATGGTCTTCCAACAATCTTGAAGGAGTTCCCAGAGATGCTTAGCACTTGTTGGCCCTTTTGCCTTCACTCTGCGGTCCAGCTCACCCCAAACCATCTTGATTGGGTTCAGGTCTGGTGACTGTGGGGGCCAGGTCATCTGGCGTAGCACCCCATCACTCTCCTTCTTGGTCAAATAGCCCTTACACAGCCTGGAGGTGTGTTTGGGGTCATTGTCCTGTTGAAAAATAAATGATGGTCCAACTAAACGCAAACCGGATGGAATAGCATGCCGCTGCAAGATGCTGTGGTAGCCATGCTGGTTCAGTATGCCTTCAATTTTGAATAAATCCCCAACAGTGTCACCAGCAAAGCACCCCCACACCATCACACCTCCTCCTCCATGCTTCACGGTGGGAACCAGGCATGTAGAGTCCATCCCTTCACCTTTTCTGCGTCGCACACGGTGGTTGGAACCAAAGATCTCAAATTTGGACTCATCAGACCAAAGCACAGATTTTCACTGGTCTAATGTCCATTCCTTGTGTTCTTTAGCCCAAACAAGTCTCTTCTGCTTGTTGCCTGTCCTTAGCAGTGGTTTCCTAGCAGCTATTTTACTATGAAGGCATGCTGCACAAAGTCTCCTCTTAACAGTTGTTGTAGAGATTTGTCTGCTGCTAGAACTCTGTGTGGCATTGACCTGGTCTCTAATCTGAGCTGCTGTTAACCTGCGATTTCTGAGACTGGTGACTCGGATAAACTTATCCTCAGAAGCAGAGGTGACTCTTGGTCTTCCTTTCTTGGGGCGGTCCTCATGTGAGCCAGTTTCTTTGTAGCGCTTGATGGTTTTTGCAACTTCACTTGGGGACACATTCAAAGTTTGCCCAATTTTTCGGACTGACTGACCTTCATTTCTTAAGGTAATGATGGCCACTCGTTTTTCTTTACTTAGCTGATTTTTTCTTGCCATAATACAAATTCTAACAGTCTATTCAGTAGGACTATCAGCTGTGTATCCACCTGACTTCTGCACAACACAACTGATGGTCCCAACCTCATTTATAAGGCAAGAAATCCCACTTATTAAACCTGACAGGGCACACCTGTGAAGTGAAAACCATTTCCGGTGATTACCTCTTGAAGCTCATCAAGAGAATGCCAAGAGTGTGCAATTCAGTCATCAAAGCAAAAGGTGGCTACTTTGAAGAACCTAGAATATAAGACATATTTTCAGTTGTTTCACACTTTTTTGTTAAGTATATAATTCCACATGTGTTAATTCATAGTTTTGATGCCTTCAGTGTGAATGTACAATTTTCAAAGTCATGAAAATACCTTCTCATTTAAAGATTTTTCTGTGTGTCCAAACTTTTGTTCTGTACTGTACTTTCTGATGGCAAGAGAAGCATACCTTTATTTTTATGTTGACTCTTTAATCTGTGCTCTTCTTTAGTTGATTAACACAGACTATTATTTGTATAACCCTGAATGTTATATGTTCTTTGATTCTGAAACAATGATATGTATTTACAAGAGCCATAGATTAGCTAGAACAAGGAATGTTTTCTAGATATGTTAAATACCATTGTAAGGTGTTTGCCAGTCAATCTTGGGGGATGAGCTGTGGATATTCAAGCCTTGTGAAATAATATCATCCCTAATTCTTAACCTGTGGATGTGTATTTAAGAAGGGAGATGTGTTTTTGAGACAGAATAAGACTTGGGACAGAGAATCAAGGAACATCAGAAAGACCTTAGAACGAAAATGAGAGACATCATTCAGGAAAGTAGATGGATTGCATGGCATCCAAAGAGACACAGATTTGTATTCTACATGATTCTAGTCTAAAGATATGGCCCTGACTGGAAAGATTTGGATCTGCTCCATTAACCATTAGAGAGACCATGGATACTTTTAGGGAGACCAGGAGAGGACTGAGAAGTCACCTGGCGCCATGGATATGTTGTTTTGGGGTTGCTAGGAGTGACTCACTGGTTGCTTAGAACCCATGGAGACATTGGGAGTTGCCAGGAGGGACCCACTGGTCATCTGGCCCCATGGAAACTCTCGGAGAGGCCAGGTTGGGACCCTCGGGTCTCCTTGCCTTGTACCTCGATGGACTGCTAGCTTCCTAAGCTTGCCACTACCTTCTCTCTGTGGGGGCCCACCAGAAGCGGGGGGCCACTGGTTGAGGTAGTCAGCCCTGGAAGTCTCCAAAGTTGCAGCTGTTCTATCCCAGGCGGGCAGAGAAGGAAGGGTGAGACTGTGTAATGTTGCACCATCTTGGGCATTTGCTGGGACTGTTCTATGTGTTGTCCGCTGTGTGGTTCAATAAAATATTGCCACGCTGTTTTACCCTAACCCTGCGTTGTCTGAGTAGCGTTACCCCCACGGAAGACCCCGGGTCCTCACAAGCACCTATACTCCAAAATAACAACAATAATAAAAAATACAACTCGTCCCGCAAAAAAATAGGTTCTCATACAAATCTGTTAACAGAAAAAATAAGAGTTATGGCTCTCCATATATGGCAATGTAAAATTGTTTTGTTTTTGAAAATGTATTATTTTCATGCAGACATCATAAAACATAAGTAAATGGTGATTTTATGTTAATTGTACTGACCCACAGAATAAAGTTAATATTTAATTTATATGAAATGGTCAATACTGTAAAAAATAAACCTTAACTGGGGAAAAATGTATATTTTCACCATTTGCCATGTGCCGCGTATTTATCTCTTGAACTTACTTTTAAGTAAAAAAAAAAGATCACCGCATCCCTTGATAAATGTCGTGAGGGGTGGAGGGATATTGTGAAAAAGCACAATCATTATTAAAAATACATAAGATTAAAAGATGATTAAAATAATTAAAAATAAAAACCTGATGATAAATGAATCTATGCAGTAAAAAAGGGTGGGACAGATAGAGTCCTTGTATGCGTAAAGCTGGGTATAAATAGAGATACAAATAGGATTAAATCATTACAAGGATAAACGATCTGTGTATAAATGTGTTTAAAAAATACTCGTTCTGTTAAATGTCTGGTTGACAACACAAAGAAAATAATGGGACCTATAGTGTCAAGTCATAATTATCAATGGCAGGCTCAGACTGAGGGCTCGTCCACACGACCGCTTAACATGGCCGAGTGCTGTCCGATGTTTTATCAGTTGGCACTGCCCCACAGTATAACATTGGTCAGAGTGCTAACTAGTGTTTTTTTTCTCATGCCGATTTTGCATACAAGTTCACTAAGTACCCTATATTTCATATGCAACTTTGCTTTACATTTATATATAATGATGGTAGGGTATGAGATATATTTTTTGTCTTTTGTAGGTTTTGCATCTTTTTGCTAGTGTGAACATGCTCCTATTTCTCGCATGTGTACCATCTTAGACCTCAGTTCACATTGCTTGGTTTTTTGTCTTGTTTGCATTCTGTGCAAATTAGGGGTGTGGCATGCCCCTTGTTGAGCTGGTTAGTATATATGTAGCTTACCACTGGCTTGGGTGGTCTGATATTGGGACCCAGTTCTATTTGTCTACCCTTTTATATGCATTACTTCAACTTTGATATACAGTAAGGTTTTTAATATAGACAGTGTAGGACCGTCCCAATTTAGGGTCACCTTGTCGCTGGTGGGACGGCTTGTATACTTTTTTTGATCAAAAATAGTTCACTAAGTACCCTATATTTCATATGCAACTTTGCTTTACATTTATATATAATGATGGTAGGTTATGAGATATATTTTTTGTCTTTTGTAGGTTTTGCATCTTTTTGCTAGTGTGAACATGCTCCTATATCTTGCATGTGTACCATCTTAGACCTCAGTTCACATTGCTTGGTTTTAAGTCTATGGACTTGTATGACATCAGTGTGAAACATTGAACTGCACTCGGATGTCATCTGAGTGCAGTCTAATTACCACGGACTCAGACAAGGGAGAAGATGGAGAAATTATGTACTCTGTCTACTCTGCACCTGTGATACAAATCTCGCATGAGAGAGAATCGGATCGCACTAAGTTGACACTCAGGTCAATCTCTGACAGAGTTTGATCCAAGTGACATTAGCATAATCGTCCAGATTCTCTTGCATGAGAGAATCGATGGCCATGTGAGCGAGCCCTGACCCACAGGGTAACATGTAAATCCCCCGGGGGTCCCCTATGCAGGAGTAAGTAACGTACCCCCTAACATGAGCAGTAGTTGGCCCAATACATTTGATTCACTATGTCCAGACAAAATGTAGCTGTCAATATTACTGGTGGGCTCTTGCCACTTAAGTCCAACACTGACAGGCAGTAGCTTAAAGTAAAAATAGTGATAGCCTGGAAAATTATTTCATAATTAGCATAAAACCACCAACAACATGGACACAGGATGCCCAACTCACTTACTGTGTTTCGCACAAGAAGCTGCATCAGGAGCTAAGTTTATGGATTCATTCTAAATCTGGATTTATGATTTTTTAAATCTAATATATTTTTAACGAAGTTTTCAATTTTTACATTATACTCATATCTCTTGGCCACTTTTTAAAACCATTCCAGCAAGATTGGCGCTCCTATCTTTCTGCGTCCAAAAAGTGGTATATGACCACATATAAGATGTTGCCGTTCTTGGGAGAAATTGCATAATAAAATACAGTGTATTTCATTAATTTTCCTCTTGTAAAAATGAACAGTTTTGATCTAAATCTGCATAATTTAACTCTCACCTTCCTCATCATCAAGGATACCTCACGAGGTGAGATTTTGCATGATGCTCCAGATCAATGTCGATTGACAGTCATTTTCTATTTCTTCCATTTTCTTTACTCATTGCACCAACAGTTGTCTCCTTCTCTCCCAGCGTCTTACTTATGGTTTTGTAGCCCATTCCAGCTTCGTGCAGGTCTATGATCTTGTCCCTGACATCATTAGAAAGCTCTTTGGTCTTGCCCATGTTGTAGAGGTTAGAGTCTGACTGATTAATGGAGTCTGTGGACAGGAGTCTTTTCTACAGGCGACTATGTAAGACAGCTGTCTTTAATGCAGGTAACCAATTGATTAGGAGCATGTAACTGGTCTGTAGGAGCCAGAACTCATAATGGTTTGTAGGGGATTAAATACTTATTTCTCACTGCAAAATGCAAATAAATTTATCTAATTTATACAATGGGATTTTCTTGATTTTTTGGGGGGGATATTCTATCTCTCAATGTTAAAATTAACCTACCCTTAAAATTATAGACTGTTCATGTCTTTGTCAGTGGACAAACTTACAAAAACAGCAAAGGATGGAATAATTCTTCCCTTCACTGTATTTAGATTTCCCTGCTCTGATATATTTCTTGTTCTCATTTTGTTTGATTTTTCTATTTAAAAACATAAAACAGAAGAGCAGCGTATTCTTACCACAGGAGCAGCTATGTTATGAAGGGGGTGTCTCATCATAAATGGGTGCAATTTTAAAGCACTTGAAAAAAGCAAAAGCAATTTTGCAATTTGCTTGTTATTAAAAATCCTCTCCAAGAATGGAGTCATTTTTAGGTATTATTGCTTATAGCTGAGGAGTAACTAATCTACTAGGCAAGGAGCAATTCTGAAGCTCTCTGGATTGCTGGATCAGGACCGGTTCAGGACCACCCAGCTCCTCCAATGCTGTAAGACAAGGATGACTTTGCTTGCAGAAACTAAGAGCACACAGTCCGACAACAACGCCACAACCTCCGCACAAAAGGAAGCTGGGCAGCAGGGAAACGGTGAGCTCCTGAGGTGAAGAAAACCTTTAAGGCCAGTGCACAAGAGCCAAGGAGGCCATATGGAGGGTCTGGGTATAAGCTTCATGCGTTTTGTCTACACCGTGAGCTGGCTCTTTGCTGGAAGGATTTTCCTAGATTCCAGTAGTGGTAACAAGTCCACCAGTAATTCACAAATAGTGGTATACCGTACTGCTTCCCATCATCACTAGAAGAGCACATCATTAGAGAAAAAAACGCAGGACTCACTTTTCTAGGTAACTGACAGCTGCAGCCAATCACTAGCTGCGCTGGTTCTCTGACTTTGTAAAAAAGTAGACATCACTTCAGGAGTCGTCACCGATCTCTGAAGTGGACTGCGCTTGATTTGCGAGGGCAGTGTAGGGAGAGTATGCCACCATTTTTTATTTTAAGCACATTCGTGCCTTATATTTTTATTACTGTAACAGCAACCTATTTAATATCAATTTAATTGAACCAGTGTTATGTAAAAATGAAGAGTTGTTCTATAACACTCCTAATATTTTCCTTTTGTATATATTTAGCCTACAGAAACAATGTGTCACATTTTAGACAGAGGTTATTACCCAGCTTTTCCAGTCTGCATAATGCCAGATCTGCCCAGGTAGTCATTTATAAGTCATTAACTCTTCTTTTATAATAGTGTGACTAGTCAGGTTGCTATTGGTGACTAAGCCCCGCCCCTTCCGAGACTTTCACGTTCAGCAGTGATGGAACACTCACATACATCTGCTGACATCACAGTGAGTGTGACATCACCGGCACAGTGACATCACATTCCACAAAGTTCCATAAACAACTGACTGCAGCCATTGAGCTTTAGTTGTAGTTGGCTTTGACTACAATATACGTGTGGATTGCATTTAGTAATTTTACATACGTTTTTTGGATAATTGCCCTGTTGTTGCCTGATGCAACATGGACTTTACAGGGAAAAGAAAGAGAAAAAGGAAAGAAACACCAGATGGAGAAGACACTGGAAATAACCAGGAACCTCCACCAAAGATAAGGAAGATGGACTCCAAGAAATCTGGGCAGGATGGTCAAATATTACCTGACAATGAGGGAACCCAGAATATTTCCTTCCTAGACACTGTACAAAACAGATGTGACAAGTTTGTGGGATACATCACAAATCAAGCTGATACCAATCTACAAAAGCTGAGTACAAGAGAGAGGAAAAGAGAGACTGTGGGTCCAACCAGGATCATTAACACGAGAGGTAATGAAAGTGCAGCAGAAGAGAAGAGAACTGGGAGAAAAAGGAAACATCATGAAGATCCAGCCACCAGTCAAGATGACATCTCAGGTGAATTTAGTGGCCCCAGTAGCAAAAAAATAAAGACCACTGTCCCTCTCACCAGGGATAAGTTTATCTGCCATGGCATACTTGGAGAAGGGAGTTATGGGAAGGTTGTACTGGCCACGGATAAGATACGGAAACAAAGTGTGGCCCTTAAAATCATAAAGAAGGAAAGCCTAATCTCCTTCCCTGAATGCCTTGTTGAGCACCATGTCCTGAAGCTTAGCCACAACAGCAGATTCTTAACTCATTGCCATGCCGCGTTTCATACTGAAAACCATGCCTATTTTGTCACCGAGCTGGCCAGTGGAGGGGATCTGCATGACTATATATATAGTACCATTCCCCTGAAGGAACCTGTAACCTTTATAGCAGCAGAAATCGTCTGTGGCCTACAATTCCTGCACAGCAATGACATCATTCACCGGGACTTAAAACCCGATAACATCCTGCTGACTGGTGACGGCCACATAAAAATTACTGATTTTGGACTATCTCTTTATGAGTTTGATAAGAGATTTAATGCCAGAGATTTCAGTGGAACACCTGGGTATGGCGCCCCAGAAATGATCATGGGAGACGCTTATGATGAAGGTGTAGATTGGTTCGCCTTTGGAGTCATATTGTATAACATGATTTTCCAAGACTCACCATTTCCAGGAGACACCACTGAAGAGATTGAGAGAAATGTCATCTACTCTGAACCATCATATGAAAACCTCACTGACCACGATGCTGTGGACATTATGTCCAAACTACTCTGCAAAGACCATTATGTCCGGCTAGGGGTTAATGGAAAAATCAGAAAACACCCCTTATTTTCAAATCTAAACTGGACAGACATAGAAACAGGGAAAGCGCCATCTCCAGTTATTATAAGAAGGAACATGAATGTCAGCATGAGACAGCAGATCCCAGCACCGCGCAGTGAAGACCTGAACGAGACAATTCCGGCTGAAGAACAGAGGATTTTTACGAGTTTCCCATTTGTGGCTCCAGAATGGAGCACAACTTACCACTAAGTGGAGAAACGGCATAATACCATCTAATCCTCCTGTATCTTGACTTAAGACTGTCTACTTTGGGGTGTGTGGCACCTCATCCCGTATCCCGCATATTCTTAATATGTAACAGTAAACTTTGCTTGTTTTAATTCATCCTTTGGTTCTTTGGAGCATTTTTCTATTTTTTCCTGTGTATATACAGTGTATATGACTCGCCCCCTGGGCCGTGGGGCACCCGGAACCGGGCTTCTATGCGATGCTGGGGGTAGTAGTGGCAACCCAATCCCGTGGCTCAGGGTGGTCAGACCAAATTGTGGCAGTCTATTTATGGTGTTTGGGAATGTCCGACTACGCCACCCGTGGATTGCGGTCAGGGATGACCGCCGCTGCAAGGCAGACCGCTGAGGCTGATGTTGGTATGCAGCATAGGGATAGGATAACTCCCCACGGGAAGAGTGTAGCCTCAGGGCAGTGTAATAGGATGCTGGGGGTGATGATGCAGGCCGCAATAATAAGGGTTCAGAGTCCGCTTCAAACAGTCCAGGGTCTTTATTGTAGTTAGTACTAATGACCCAACAGGAGTACAAGGTAGGAATGGGCCTGGGGGTCTGAGAGCATTCGGGCGAGCCCCACTGCTCAGGGTGAGTGGGTAGGCCTACCGTTCTCTCTCTGCCCTTGCTGACTATCCCCCTTTCGTGGTGTGATAGCCCACGTCCCTGAGCTGGCCGTGTACTACGCCTGTATGGCTTGCGACTCGGGCCTTAGGTACCTGTTGCTTCTCCGTGCTGTACCGGTCCCTCTGTGTGGCAGAGTCTCCAGGCTTCTTAGGCCAAGGAACCTGAAATCCCTTGCGGGTTGGTTATCTGCTGCCGGGCTTGCAACCCTGACAGCCTCGGACCCCAGTGTCCGGTTGTGTAGTTCTCTCTCAGCCAGGACCGGCTCTCGTCGCCTCTGTCCCTGGCTTGCTGTTATTCCTCTGCCTCCCGGACTCCTCAGCTGCTGCTGACCTGTCCCTTTCCTCTGGGAACCCTTCTGGACACTTCAGAAGCGGGTCCTGGTCTCTCCAACCCTGCCCTCAGTTCCAGCTTTTATAGGGGCAGCCTGCTCCCCCTACTGGCCTGGGACAGGAGGCGCTGCATGCTAATGGTCCCTAACCAGAGAACCTCCCTCCTGCTCTCAGACAGAGCCTTTAATAGTTGTGGCATTCAGGCCTGCGGTGACACATATATATGTACAGGTCATGTGTATATCTAAAAGTCATGTATATATATAACGTGTAGGTCATGTGTCTGTATAATGTGTATGTGTATATTGTGACAAGAAAACATCAGATTAAGAAACAATTCTATTTTTTTAACCCCATAGTGACCACCAATACGTCTTTTTACGGACCTGCGATATAAGAGATTAGCATCCCCCAACATGTGACAATCCTGCAGCTATCAGCTGTACACTATATAGCTAACAACTTGCTGCATCAGCCAGGATCTGGGTCGGCACTGATTATGGCCATTTAACCCCTTAAATGCTGATGCCAATAGTGACTACGGCATCTAGATGGTTAACAGAGTGTGGGGGATCCCTCTTTAACTACATTGGCACCCTGAGATCTTGATCGTGCGGTCCTGATGTTCGCCATGGCGGTCGAATAACGGCCTTAGAGCCTGCCGCGTATAGTGGCCTGTTCAGAAGTTATTAAAATGTAGGTGGTGAAAATAAACTTTTTCATTCCTGTTATGCCACTTTGCATTAATTCCTGAAAAGCACCTGAAGGGTTAATGAACCACCTGAAAGCAATTCAATTTTTAATACGGGGATGCGGTTTTTAAAATGGTATCATTTTTGGGGGGATTTCCAATATATAGGACCCTCAAAGTAATTTCAAAACTGAATAGGTCCCTATAAAAATAAGTTTTGTAAATTTCCTTGAAAATATGAAAAATTACTCCTCCATTTTTAAACCTTCTAAAATGCTAACAAAATAAAAAAAAATTTACATTTTACAAATGGTGCTGATAGAAAGCAGACATGATTGAAATGTAATTTATTATATCTGGATTAAAGGGATAATCATTAAAAGTTTGAAAATTGCAATTTTTTGTAAATTTACATCAAATTTCTGATCTTTTTATAAATAAGGAATGATGCCATACGGATGGCAAAATCGATAAAAATCATCCAAATTTTTTCACTAGTTTTTTTCACACTCGTGTAGCCCCGACCTCACAGTGATACCAGATGTGTTTAGTTTTTTTATGCTTTGCTACTTTTGCACACTATGAACATTTTTTTTAGGAAATATAATTTGATTTCCTCTAAATGACACAGTCACTATTGACTCTATTACATCCAGTGGGTTAAACGGCCGAACTCCAACGATGGTCATGAGGAAACAAACAATCAAACTGAGCTTTTACTCACCCGGGGTCCAGCACTGCTTTTTGCTGCTCCAGACATTTTTAATCAGCTGCATCTTCATGTCAACTGCGCTGCAGCCAATCACTGAGCTCTGTGGTACTGCCAAATTAAATGGGGCATTCTTATAATAAAGAGGCACAAAAGGGGCATTATTAGGTATGGAGGCACAGAGGCATACTTCCCAACTTTGAAAGTTAGGAAAGAGTGAGGCAAACTATGTAGCAATCCACAGTTTTATTTTACACTAAGCCACTTCCCTAACCTTGGTCAGTCGTTTATGTGTGCCTACACAGAAATATTCCTCCTAGTGAACTCATTAATTCTTAACCTGTGGATGTGTATTTAAGAAGGGACATGTGTTTCTGAGACAGAATAAGGCTTGGGATAGAGAATCAAGGAACATCAGAAAGACCTTAGAAGGAAAATGAGAGACATCATTCAGGAAAGTAGATGGATTGCATGGCATCCAAAGAGACACAGATTTGTATTCTACATGATTCTACTCTTAAGATATGGCCCTGACTGGAAAGATTTGGATGTCCTCCATTAACCATCAGAGAAACCATGGATTCTTTTAGGGAGACCAGGAGAGGACTGAGAAGTCACCTAGCGCCATGGATATGTTGTTTTAGGGTTGCTAGGAGTGACTCACCGGTTGATTAGAACCCATGGAGATATTGGGAGTTGCCAGGAGGGACCCACTGGTCATCTGGCCCCGGGAAACTCTCGGATAGGCCAGGTTGGGACCCTCGGGTCTCGTGGCCTTGTTCCTCGATAGACTGCTAGCTTCTTAAGCTTGCCGCTATCTTCTCTCTGTGGGGGCCCACCAGAAGCGGGGGGCCACTGGTTGAGGTAGTCGGCCCAGGAAGTCTCCAAAGTTGCAGCTGTTCTATCCCAGACGGGCGGAGAAGGAAGGGTGAGACTGTGTAATGTTGCACCATCTTGGGCATTTGCTGGGACTGTTCTTTGTGTTTATTGTCCGCTGTGTGGTTCAATAAAATATTGCCACGCTGTTTTACCCTAACCCTGCGTTGTCTGAGTAGCGTTACCCCCACGGAAGACCACGGATCCTCACAGCACCTATACTCCAAAATAACAACAATAATAAAAAAATACAACTCGTCCCGCAAAAAAATAGGTTCTCATACAAATCTGTTAACAGAAAAAATAAGAGTTATGGCTCTCCATATATGGCAATGTAAAATTGTTTTGTTTTTGAAAATGTATTATTTTCATGCAGACATCATAAAACATAAGTAAATGGTGGTTTTATGTTAATTGTACTGACCCACAGAATAAAGTTTATATGTAATTTATATGAAATGGTCAATGCTGTAAAAAATAAACCTTAACTGGGGAAAAATGTATATTTTCACCATTTGCCATGTGTCGCGTATTTATCTCTTGAACTTACTTTTAAGTAAAAAAAAAAGATCACCGCATCCCTTGATAAATGTCGTGAGGGGTGGAGGGATATTGTGAAAAAGCACAAACATTATTAAAAATACATAAGATTAATAAATCATTAAAAATAAAAATACATAAGATTAAAAATCTGATGAATAATGAATCTATGCAGTAAAAAAAGGGTGGGACAGATAGAGTCCTTGTATGCGTAAAGCTGGGTATAAATAGAGATACAAATAGGATTAAATCATTACAAGGATAAACGATCTGTGTATAAATGTGTTTAAAAAATACTCGTTCTGTTAAATGTCTGGTTGACAACACAAAGAAAATAATGGGACCTATAGTGTCAAGTCATAATTATCAATGGCAGGCTCAGACTGAGGGCTCGTCCACACGACCGCTTAACATGGCCGAGTGCTGTCCGATGTTTTATCAGATGGCACTGCCCCACAGTATAACATTGGTCAGAGTGCCAACTAGTGTTTTTTTTCTCATGCCGATTTTACATACAAGTCTATGGACTTGTATGACATCAGTGTGAAACATTGAACTGCACTCGGATGTCATCTGAGTCCAGTCCAATTACCACGGACTCAGACAAGGGACAAGATGGAGAAATTATGTACTCTGTCTATTCTGCATCGTGATCCAGCACTTTGATTCTTTTTATTATTCCTCTTACTTGTTTTTAATGGATTACAAAAAATAATATGTGAAAAACAGACTTCTGAATGAGGCCTAAATGTCTGGAAGGATCACTGCTGGAAAAAATATAGCCGGGAAAAAAAAAAGTGCACCTTGCGTTATAGGTGATTTGTGCATGTGCGGGATCTGGAAGACGAGACTGTACGTCACAGGGCAGGGGAGGGGGGGAACATTGTAATTAGCAAAGTAGTTTGGGATTTCTTCCCGTCCCCCGGCTCTCAAGAATGAGAAAACTAACTGAATAAAAAGACATTTCAAAGCAAGCAGACCTCTAATATTAGGCATCCAGGTATGTATAGACTTACATTTCTATCACCTGTATGCCTATATTAGAGGTCTGATAAGTCCCCGGGGATGACAGATTCCCTTTAAAAGCCTTCACAGTTTCTCTAGTAGCCAAATGTCCTGTGGTCTCAGCAGCGACCCCTTTTTGTTTAGATTTGATTGATGTTTATGCATATAACAGTGGATGATGCAGGAGAGGTCAGAGGTATCAATCTAACCTAAAGGAGAGGGGTTATGAGGAGATCACTGGATACCAGGGGCGGACATATCATTGGTGCAACCTGTGCGGCCCCACAGAGGCCCAAGAGGTAAAAGGGCCCATTTCTACCTCCAAAGCAGGTACAATTTTACATTTTTAGCAGCTCTTGGACTGCAAAGGGCCCATATATTGTTCTTGCACAGGGGCCCTTTTCTGCCTGTGTCCACCAGTGCTCGATACACGTCTGCTAAAGAAACATCCAGTCTACAATATTAGAGTAATTTGCAACTAAGCAGGAGATATTAAAACTTCTGTTTCTAAGGTACATTTATTATTACTACTACACCTGAGTTTGTACCCATTTAATAGTGATAGTGGTCTTGGAGAGTCAAAATAGCGAACAGATTATTTTTCAGTTGTAAATGTACTTTCAGATAGCGACCACTAGATGTCCCTAGTGAGCTGACATGAAGTTGGCACAAGTATTAAGGCACTGCACATTCACTCATCTCAGGTGTAAAGGAGTCTGGGCTTATGGTGTTGATGACTTATCTACAGGATAGGTCATGAACAGCTGATTGGTGGGATTCCGACACTCAGCGCCCCCCACCGATCAGCTGTTTTTTTGCTCTAGCGGACTGTAAACACTGTAACTACAGTATGCCTGGACAACACCTTTAATTCTGTGCTCTCAGCAGACAATGTTTTTGCTCTGCCTACCTACAACGTATATATAGTAATCTGAAGGGGTTTTCCAGGCTTAAGATACTGGTAAGTTATTCTTAGGATAGGTCATCAATATCAGATGCATGGTGTCCCAGAACGCAGTACCCCACCAATCAACTGTTCTCAGTCTCTGCTCCAATACAACCTCAAAAACTCCTGTGTGCACATATCTGAAGTGAAATTTCACATTTGGCGATCACTGACTATATTATTTTAACAAAAGAACTAACAGCCTAGTAATACATATGCAAATCAACAGAAATAAAACTGGTAAAAAACACAACAGAATTCAATTTGTAGTAAATCACTTAATGACCACACGATTGTTACAATTCCTCTGCCACTGGAAACCTGCAGCGTGTGGAGGGTCTTCCTGAGGAAGATGAAGCTTGAGCGTTAGGGTGCAGACAGGCAGCCATATAACTCGGGTGAAGATCGCATCGCAATCCTCGGACTGGCTGTCGGCTCCTGACCTGAGCGTGACAGCTGCAGAGAAATACATGCTGCCACGCTCAGGTCAGGAGCCGACAGCCAGTCCGAATATTGCGATGCGATCCTCACCTGAGTTATACGGTTGTCTGTCTACGACCTTAGGCCACATTTATACGTTCAGTATTTGGTCAGTATTTTACATCAGTATTTGTAAGCCAAAACCAGGAGTGGGTGAAAAATACAGAACTGGTGACGTGTTTGTATTATACTTTAATTCTGATTGTTCCACTCCTGGCTTGGGCATATAAATACTGAGGTAAAATACTGACCATATACTGAACGTGTGAACGTGGTCTTAGAATTGGTGCGAACCAAGTCACAGGGTCTAATTCATCGGCCACGTCCGTAATCTGTGCTTGCTGGATGGGAGGCCTGAATATCACTTCTTACCTCCTGGCATCGGTGGATCTTTTTTTGATTAGTCGGCCTGGTGCGACATCACATGTACATCACACTCCAACAATGATGTGGTGCCAGGCCGGAGGAGCCGAAGATGCCGATAGGCAAGAGGCGGTTCTCAGGGCGCCCTTAGAGCAGACACAGATTACTGACCTGGCCAATTGATTGGGTCCTGCAAATCAATTCGCACCAATTCTATTATTACACTACTAGATGGTGGTCCGATTCTAACGCATCGGGTATTCTAGAATAGGTATGCGGCCGACCGGGCGCAAGCAGCAGAGCGGTGTTTACATTTGGCGCCAAAATCGCTGATTGGTCGAGGCCGGCAACCGCGACCAATCAGCAAAGCGGTGTTAAAATTTGGCGCCTATATCGCAGATTGGTCACGGCCGGCGGTTGCGACTAATCAGCAGAGCGGGGTTTAAATTTGGCGCCAATAATGCTGATTGGTCGCGGCCAGCGAACGCGACCCATCAGCAGAGCGGGGTTTAAATTTGGCGGCAATAATGCTGATTGTTCGCAACCTCCGGCCGCAAACAATCAGCAGAGCGGTGTTTAAATTTGTCGCCAATAATGCTGGTTATTCGTGACCGGTAACCGCGACCAATGAGCAGAGCGGTGTTTAAATATGGCGCCAATATCACTGATTGATCGCGGTGGCCTGCCGCGACCAATCAGCAGAGCGAGGTTTAAATTTGGTGCCAATACTGCTGATTGGTCGCGGCCGGCGACCGCGACCAATCAGCAGAGCGTTGTTTAAATTTGGCACTAAAATTGCTGATTGGTCGCGGCCGGCCACCGCGACCAATCAGCAGAGCGGGGTTTACATTTGGCGCCAAAATCGCTGATTGGTCACGCCCGGCGCTCGCGACCAATCAGCAGAGCGGTGTTTCAAATTGCCACCAAAATCGCTGATTGGTCGGGGCTGGCGGCCGCAACCAATCAGCGTCGTATTAGTGAGGACCGGGGAGCGGCGCTGCCTGTGCGGGTACTTCCGCTGCGAGCAGCTGGGAGATGAGCGGCTGCTCGCAGCAGAAGCATCCCGACCGGCGGCGCCGCTCCTCGGTCCTCCGTTCACACTTGCCGTCGGGAGATCATAGCGATGTTTAAATTAGG
Source organism: Phyllobates terribilis (assembly GCF_046119375.1). Lineage (NCBI taxonomy): Eukaryota > Metazoa > Chordata > Amphibia > Anura > Dendrobatidae > Phyllobates > Phyllobates terribilis. The sequence goes on from NW_027362797.1 coordinate 446,619, forward strand.
CGCCAATCTCGCTGATTGGTCGCGGTCGGCTGGCGGCCGTATCCAATCAGCAGAGCGCTGTTTAAATTTGGCGCCAATCTCGTTGATTGGTCGCGGCTGGCGGCCGCGACCAATCAATAGAACGTTGTTTAAATTTTGCACTAATCTCGCTGATTGGTCGCAGTCGGCTGTCATCTGCGACCAATCAGCAGAGCGTTGTTTAAATTTGGCGCCAATCTCGCTGATTGGTCACGTCTGGCGTCCGCGACCAATCAACAGAGCATTGTTTAAATTTGGCGCCAATCTCGCTGATTGGTCGCGGCTGGAGTCCGCGACCAATCATCAGAGCGTTGTTTAAATTTGGCGCCAATCTCGCTGATTGGTCGCGGCTGCCGTCCGTGACCAATCAGCAGAGTGTTTCAATTTTGCGCCAATCTCGCTGATTGGTCGCGGCTGGAGTCCGCGACCAATCAGCAGAGCGTTGTTTAAATGTGGCGGCAAGATCGGTGATTGGTCGCGGCCGCTATTTACATGTGCCGGCCAAATCGGTGATTGGTCGCGGGCAGGAAGCTGTCACTTTCCCTTATACTAGCCCCTCCCACTGTGGCCTAGTCCCAACCTTTAACTCTTACTTACACTATGGTCAATTATATACACTACCAACATCATTAACACATTTATCGCATTACACTATTCATATTACATCACAATACTATTAACACTTATCACTAGTGTTGAGCGATACCTTCCGATATCAGGAAATATCGGATCGGATTGGATCGGGCCGATACCCAAAAAGTATCGGATATCGCCGATTCCGATACCGGAAACCAATGCAAGTCAATGGGACACAAATATCGGAATGAAAATAAACCCTTTCTTTCCTTGCAGGTTAATTCTACATGAAGGAAAACAACTAACAATGTAGAATGTATTGGGGGAGGTGGTTGCCCAAATCGATGGGAACAGTGCTCACAGTCAAACATGAAAAGCTGGCAATTCAGCAGCGGCATACACTGGTACCCGACAATTTAGAACAGAAAGAATAGAGCTTCACACATAGATTAGATAGATAGAAACATGTCAGTCACATATATATGAAGTACAGTGACAGTGTTGCTTACTGTACTTGTCATTTAGTGTAAAGGATTATTTAAAAAAATAATAGTGTTTTCATGCACCGTCTTTTTAAAAAAGCCGGCCGGCAATTCAGCATCTGTACCCGACAATTTATAACAGAAATAATAGAGCATCACACATAGATTAGATAGATAGAAACATGTCAGTCACATGTATAATAAGTACAGTGATAGTGTTGGTTACTGTACTTGTCATTTAGTGTTAAAATAAAGGATTTATTAAAAAAAAAAATTGGCGTGGGGTTCCTCGCAATTTTAGTCTCTAGCGGAGGTTAAGCAGACACCTGGGGCAGATGTTTGAAGCCTGGGAAGGGGGTAATACCCACGGAGCTTCCCAGGCTACTAATATCAGCCCCCAGCTGAATACCTAGCCTTTACTAGCTATTAAAATGGGAGACCCCCCCCAAAAAAAATGACGTGGGGTCCCCCCTATTTTAATAGCTAGCAAAGGCTAGGCAGACAGCTGGGGGCTGATATTAATAGCCCAGGAAGGGTGCCATGAATATTGGCCCCCTCCCAGGCTAGAAACACCAGCCGTCAGCCGCCCCAGAAATGGCGCATCCATAGGATGTGCCAATTCTGGCACTTAACCTCGCTCTTCCCACTGCCCTGTAGCGGTGGCAGTGGGGTAATAGGGTTGGGGTTGATATCAGCTTATAATGCCAGCTGACATCAAGCCCAGGTTAGCAATGGAGAGGCGTCTATAGGACACCCCCATTACTAACCCCATAGTCAAAGTTAAAAAAAAACACAAACACCCAGAATAAAGTCCTTTAATTGAAATAAACACACAATTCTTATTGTTCTAAATTAAACCATACTTACCATCACGCCCATTCCAGCTGAAGCCAATGTCTTCTGCAATAAAAGTAAAATAATAAAGCAACATCATCCTTACCTTTCCATGGTTCCCACGACAGCTTCAGCTCTGCTACATTGACATGACAGGCTGGATCGCAGCCGAAAGCTGCCATCCAGCCAGTCATCCTGCAGACACTGAGAAGCGCAGGCATGCTTGCGCTCCTCAGTGTCTGGCTGTCACGGCATCCAGATGAGCCGACAATGAACTCAGTTCACCTCATGCACGTCACTGACAGCGTGGGAGAATTCTCCTGCGCATGCGGTGAGCGTGAGAGACTCGGCTCATCGGGATGCCGTCACAGCCAGACACTGAGGAGCGCATGCCTGCGCTTCTCAGTGTCTGCGGGATGACAGGCTGGATGGCAGCTTTCTGCTGCGGTCCAGCCTGTCATCTCGATGTAGCAGAGCTGGAGCTGTCCTGGGAACCATCGAAAGGTAAGGATGATGTTCCTTTATTATTTTTCTTTTATTGCAGGAGATCGTTGGCTTCAGCTGGAATGGGCGTGATGGTAAGTATGGTTTAATTTAGAACAATAAAGAATTGTGTTTTTATTTCAATTAAAGGACTTTATTCTGGGTGTTTGTGTTTTTTTTTAAATACTTTACTAGAAATTCATGGCGATCATGTCTAATATTGGCGTGACCCCATGAATTTCGGGCTTAGGGCCAGCTGATAAGACCAAGCTGACCCTAACCCCTTTATTACCCAGTGAGCCACTGCACCAGGGCCCTGGATGAGTTGGGTACAGCGCCAGAAGATGGCGCTTCTATGAACGCGCCATTTTCCGGGATGGCTGCGGACTGCAATTTGCAGCGGTTGGGGCCCAGAAAGCTTGGGCCTCCCTGCGCTGCAGATTCCAGTCCCCAGCTGCCTAGTTGTACCTGGCTGGACACAAAAATAGGGCGAAGCCCCGTATATTTTTTTTTTAAATTATTTCATGAAATTCATGAAATAATTAAGAAAAAAAGGGCTTCCCTATATTGTTGTGTCCGGCCAGGTACAAATAGGCAGCTGGTGGTTGGGGGCAGCCCGTTCCTGCCTGCTGTAGCCCCACGTCAATTTTTTTTTAATTATTTCATGAATTTCCTGAAATAATTTTAAAAAAATTGACGTGGGGCTTCGCACTATATTTGTGTCCAGCCAGGTACAGCAGGCAGGAACGGGCTGCCCCCAACCACCAGCTGCCTATTTGTACCTGGTTGGACACAACAATATAGGGAAGCCCTTCTTTTCTTAATTATTTCATGAATTTCATGAAATAATGAAAAAAAAAAATACGTGGGGCTTCGCCCTATTTTTGTGTCCAGCCGGGTACAACTAGGCAGCTGGGGGCTGGAATCTGCAGCGCAGGGAGACCCAAGCTTTCTGGGCCCCCCGCCCCCCCGCTGCAAATTGTAGTCCGCAGCCATCCCGGAAAATGGCGCGTTCATAGAAGTGGCATCTTCTGGCGCTGTACCCAACTCATCCAGGGCCCTGGTGCGGTGGCTCACTGGGTAATAAAGGGGTTAGGGCCAGCTTGGTATTATCAGCTGGCCCTAAGCCCGAAATTCATGGGATCACGCCAATATTAGACATGACCGCCATGAATTTCTAGTAAAGTATTTAAAAAAAACACAACACCCAGAATAAAGTCCTTTAATTGAAATAACACAATTCTTTATTGTTCTAAATTAAACCATACCTACCATCACGCCCATTCCAGCTGAAGCCAACGATCTCCTGCAATAAAAGAAAAATAATAAACCAATATCATCCTTTCCTTTCGATGGTTCCCAGGACAGCTCCAGCTCTGCTACATCGAGATGACAGGCTGGATCGCAGCAGAAAGCTGCCATCCAGCCTGTCATCCCGCGGACACTGAGAAGCGCAGGCATGCTTGCGCTCCTCAGTGTCAGGCTGTGACGGCATCCAGATGAGCCAAGTCTCTCACGCTCACCGCATGCGCAGGAGAATTCTCCCACGCTGTCAGTGACGTGCATGAGGTGAGCTGAGTTCATTGTCGGCTCATCGGGATGCCGTCACAGCCAGACACTGAGGAGCGCAAGTATGCCTGCGCTTCTCAGTGTCTGCGGGATGACAGGCTGGATGGCAGCTTTCTGCTGCGATCCAGCCTGTCATGTGAATGTAGCAGAGTTGAAGCTATCCTGGGAACCATGGAAAGGTAAGGATGATGTTGCTTTATTATTTTACTTTTATTGCAGGAGATCGTTGGCTTCAGCTGGAATGGGCGTGACGGTAAGTAGAGTTTAATTTAGAACAATAAAGAATTGTGTGTTTATTTCAATTAAAGGACTTTATTCTGGGTGTTGTGTTTTTTTTAAATACTTTACTAGAAATTCATGGCGATCATGTCTAATATTGGCGTGACCCCATGAATTTCGGGCTTAGGGCCAGCGGATAATACAAAGTTGGCCCTAACCCCTTTATTACCCAGTGAGCCACCGCACCAGGGCCCTGGATGAGCTGGATACAGCGCCAGAAGATGGTGCTTCTATGAACACAACATTTTCTGGGGTGGCTGCGGACTGCAGTTCGCAGCAGGGGGGGCCCACAAAGCTTGGGCCACCCTGCGCTGTGGATTCTAGCCCCCAGCTGCTTAGTTGTACCTGGCTGGACACAAAAATAGGGCGAAGCCCCACATATTTTTTTTTTTAAACTTATTTCATGAAATTCATGAAATAATAAAAAAAAAAAGGGCTTCCCTATATTGTTGTGTCCGGCCAGGTACAAATAGGCAGCTGGGAGTTGGGGGCAGCCCGTTCCTGGATTCTGTACCTGGCTGGCATAGAAAAATATGGCAAAGCCCACGTCAAAATTTTTGGGAAAAATTAATTAAAAAATAAATAATAATTTAGGGACTGCAACTTTATTAACCCCTCAAGTGTCATTTAGTGTTAAAATAAAGGATTTATTAAAAAAAAAATTGGCGTGGATCCCCCAAAATTTTAGTCTCTAGCGGAGGTTAAGCAGACAGCAGGGGCAGATGTTTGAAGCCTGGGAAGGGGGTAATACCCACGGAGCTTCACAGGCTACTAATATCAGCCCCCAGCTGAATACCTAGCCTTTACTAGCTATTAAAATGGGAGACCCCCCCCAAAAAAAATGACGTGGGGTCCCCCCTATTTTAATAGCTAGCAAAGGCTAGGCAGACAGCTGGGGGCTGATATTAATAGCCCAGGAAGGGTGCCATGAATATTGGCCCCCTCCCAGGCTAGAAACACCAGCCGTCATAGGATGCGCCAATTCTGGCACTTAGCCTCGCTCTTCCACGCTGCCCTGGTGCGGTGGCAGGGGGTAATAGGGTTGGGGTTCATGTCAGCGCCAGCTGCCATGAAGCCCAGGTTAGTAATGATGGGCGTCTATAAGACACCCCCATTACTAACCTACAAAGTGTTAAAAAGAAAAAACACACACTACACCCAGAAAAAAATAATTTATTTGAAATAAAACACACCATTTTATTTAATTCTTAGTTTACTAAAAAAAAATAGTTACCTGTCCACGTTCCTGCGCTGATCTCCCATGCACAGCTGTCACATCTGGAGATGGTGAGAGCTGTGCATGGCTGCTGTAAGCTCACACTGCCGGGAAGACGTCCGCTCCCGCAGGGCCGGCGTCAGCACCCGGCGCACCCGGGCAAATGCCGGGGCCCTGAGCAGGCAGAGGGGCCCACTGGCGGTCGCGCACCCCACTGGGCTATGGGCGGAGGAGAGCGGTGTCAGCGCCCGCCCTTCTCCGCCGCCTTGCTCAGGGCCCCGGCAGCTGGATACTTACCTCTCCCCGTGCCTCCGCAGATCAGCTGTCTTCCTGCTCTGCGCTCCCTGTGACGTCTCAGGTCAGAGGGCGCGGTGACGTCTTTACACCGCGCCCTCCCCTGAGCCGTCACAGGGAGCGCTGAGCGGGAAGACGCCGACAATGCTGGAGATCGGACCCGAGCAGCGGGCAGCAGGTGAGGAGAAGGGAGGTGAGTATTTGATTTTTTTTTTTTAATGTATGGAGGCATGGGGCAGTATAAAGAGAAGGGGGGGGGTGGCATCCTCCATGGAGCATTAGAAAGAGGGGGGGGGCATCCTGCATGGGGCATTATAAAGAGAGGGGGGGACAGCCTGCATGGGGCATTATAAAGGGGGGGGCAGCCTGCATAGTGCATTATGTGGGGGGGGGACAGCCTGCATGGAGCATTATAAGGGGGGGCAGCCTGTATGGGGCATTATGTGGGGGTAACAGCCTGCATGGAGCATTAAAAGGGGGGGGGCTGTATGGGGCATTATGTGGGGGGTAACAGCCTGCATGGAGCATTAAAAGGGGGGGGGGCTGTATGGGGCATTATGTGGGGGGAAACAGCCTGCATGGAGCATTATAAGGGGGGGACAGCCTGTATGGGGCATTATGTGGGGGGTAACAGCCTGCATGCAGCATTATATGGGGGCCAGTATCCTGTATGGAGCGTTATAAGGGGACCAGTATCCTGTATGGAGCGTTATAAGGGGACCGGTATCCTGTATGGAGCGTTATATGGGGGCCAGTATCCTGTATGGAGTTTTATAAGGGGACCAGTATCCTGTATGGAGCGTTATATGGGGGCCAGTATCCTGTATGGATCTTTATAAGGGGACCAGTATCCTGTATGGAGCCTTATATGGGGGCCAGTATTCCGTATAGAGCCTTATATGGGGGCCAGTATTCCGTATGGAGCCTTATATGGGGGCCAGTATTCCGTATGGAGCCTTATATGGGGGCCAGTATTCCGTATGGGGCCTTATATGGGGGCCAGTATTCCGTATGGGGCCTTATATGGGGTCCAGTATTCCGTATGGGGCCTTATATGGGGGCCAGTATTCCGTATGGAGCCTTATATGGGGGCCAGTATTCCGTATGGAGCCTTATATGGGGGCCAGTATTCCGTATGGAGCCTTATATGGGGGCCAGTATTCTGTATGGAGCCCTATATGGGGGCCAGTATTCTGCATGGAGCCTTATATGGGGGGTCAGTATTCCGCATGGAGCCTTATAAGGGGGCCAGTATTCCGTATGGGGCCTTATATGGGGGCCAGTATTCCTTTTGGGGCCTTATATGGGGGCCAGTATTCCGTATGGGGCCTTATATGGGGGCCAGTATTCCGTATGAAGCGTTATATGGGGGCCAGTATTCCGTATGGAGCCTTATATGGGGGCCAGTATTCTGTGAGGAGCGATTCACCGGTTTCTGAGCTATTGTGGAATTTACAATAGATATCACTCATGTAATGTAAGAAGTGAAATCTTTGCATTGTACTATATATATATATATATATTTCTCCGCCGTATCTCTGCATCATGAATCGTGGTATGTGTTAAAGGGGCCCACTGAGACTCTTTCGCCCGGGGCCCATAAAAACCTGGAGCCGGCCCTGCGCTCCCGGCAGCGTGAGCCCCTGACTGAGGTCACCGGAGTGCATTCAGTCAGCGCAGCTCCGGAGACCTCCTTTACGGCACTGCTGTACCGTGGGAATTTCTCACGGTACAGCAGGGCCGTAAAGTTGCTGACCGGAGCAGCGCTGCCTGAGCTCCGGCGAACCCGCTTATGCAATGACGGGGCTGCTTTACGGCCCCGTCATTCTAGCGGCGGCAGCGGTTCAGAGCGTTCACATTCTATGTGGCTGCTCTAAACTGGAGATCTTCGTGGGACACTCGTGGACTACTACGGAGGGGTAAGGATAAGGTTGTGGTATATTATTTTATATTTTATTACAGGAGATCGATGGCTTCGGGGAATTAGGTGTCTAGGTGAGTATAGGTGTATTTTTTTATTTTTTCCTTTATTTTAGGTGGCGATCGGCGGGGACAGGTAATGTATAAACTAATTTATTTTAGGTAACCACTGGCCACCAATGAAATGTATTTAAAATTTATTGGGGACACAGTAGGGCAATTTAAATAGCAGGATCAGGCTGATGGGAACTACTGCTCCCATCGAGCTGATCCTGCTGGCACGAGTGGACGGGGGACAGACATAGCCCGATGGGAGTAGTAGTGTCACATCGGCTTATGTCTGCTTGCACGCACACACCCGCAGACATCGCACAGACACCCGCACACACCAATCATGACGGGCTGATGGTCTGCGAGGTGTGGCTGACCTGAGCGGCCGTGGGAAAGTTCATGTGAGTTCATGCAATGCAGTGAAGCATGAACTCACATGAACCCTCTGAGGGCACCGCGGCTACTTCAAATGAACAGCTGATCGGCATCACCTGATACCTCAGCTGTTCATTTGAAATAACCGGCGGGAAAGCGCAGCACAGAACGGGAAAGCCGGCTGTGAAGTCTTTTCATTGCCGGCTTCCCCGCCCGGGTCCTTCGCTCCCCGTTCCTTGGTGCTGTGCTCCCCGCCCTGTCCTAACTTACGATCGGGATGGGAGGTGGCGAGGGGAGGGGAGGATCGGGGTGGGAGGCTGCGGGGAAGCGAGTATGGGGCTGAGTGATTGTTTAAAAGCCGGCTGGCGGTAAAAAGCCGCCGGCTTTTAAACAATCAGGAGAATTCTCCCACGCTGGGATGGCATTCTGATGACAGGCTGGATCGCAGCTGAGCGCTGCCATCCAGCTTGTCATCCTTCAGAGACACTGCAGAGCGCAGGCATTATGGGAACTTCCGATTCCGGTATCCGATATTGTAAAAATATCGGAACTCCGATACCGCGAATATCGGCCGATACCCGATATTACAGTATCGGAATGCTCAACACTACATTAATATTTTTAAGACGCAGGACACAATTCACATGACATAATACAAAATACAGTGTGATTAGCACTGCTGCCTTGTAGTTCTTGAGTCTTGGATTCAAATCCCACCAAGAACAACATCTCCACGGATTTTGTATCTTCTCCCCATGTTTGTGTGGGTTTGCTTCGGGTCCGGTTTCTTCCCACACTCTAAAGACATACTGATAGGAAATCTAGATTGTGAGCTCCAATGGGGATGTAAGGGGGAAGACCGGGGTGTAAGTGCTTTCAGAGCAAGGGAGCCGAAACTGCCGGGGCCGTACCTCCTGTTGCAGGGGGGAAACAGACTGCGAGCACAGGAGTCATGTGACTGGGAAGTGGGGGGTGTGTGTCCAGAGACAGAGCTGGGAGGTCAGGTGATCAAGGGACTCCTGGTGGGACTAGAGAGAGGAAGAGACGAGGACATTTTGCACGGGAAAGCGGAGCTGAGTCCTGAGCTGGAGAACAGTGTGAGAGGGTCCAGGCTCCTGGCTCGAGTACTGGAAGCAGGAGTCGGGTGCAGTGGACCGGAGGAGTCAAGCACGACTATAGAGACAAGGGACACAGTGTCCGTGGAGCCGAGACACGTGAGGTGCCGTGGTATGGACTAGGGGCTCAGCGGGTAAAACCGGAGACCGCCCACTGCCACCAGAAGACGGAGCATTGTTTGGGAGGGGAAGCCTGAAGAAATCATCACCTGCATACGCTGGCGACTGCCTTGTGAGGAGCCAGAGTCAGCTAAGTGTACAAACTGACGTTTACAACCGCTTCGGTTCTGCTACATCTTGTCAGTCTGTGAACTGTTAGTTATAGACTTTCACCTGCTATTTCCCTTGTTTTCCCTCCATATTTTCCTTGTTGCTCCCTGCATGGAGATTGACCTTGTTCTTATAAACCCCCCCTGTTTATTAACCCCGTGTTGTATGCTCTGTGTTTCTGTGTCACTGCATCTGAAGTACCCGTGTTACAGGGACAGTCATGATAATATCTGTAAAGTGCTGTGGAATATGATGGAGCTATAAAAGAAAGTAAAATAAATAAGTAATAAGGATATTTGTCACAAAGGAGATGAATAATTCTGAGACTGCAATAGTCATTAAAAATCATCTTTTTTGATGAATTTGGAGAGACCACTTGTTATATTAGTTGTGTTGAGCTATGTAAATAGTGTTTGTTTCATTTGTTTGTTTTCCACAAACAGCAGAAAGTTTGTACATTTTTACTAATAAACCTAATATGCAGTGGTGATTAAATCATTTTGATTGCAACTGTGTACATACTTCCAAAATACAGTACTTTGTAGAAATGCAGTAAAATAGGGGTCGTTTATTTGGTATTTTTTTTCCTCCCATAGACTTTTTTAACCCCTAAGTACAAAGCCTATTTAGAGTCCCAATAGGTGAAAATATCAAACTGAACATTACTTATCATCTACTTCAGCTCTTCACCCCTGCCTCTGGTCTGTTTTGCACTGGCGGTTTCTCATCAACAGCTAATTATTGGATTCAGTGACTGTCAATGCAGACAGCATGAGCTGCTGAGCCCAATGATTGGCTGCAGCACTGATGACGTTACATCACTGCTCCCGCCTACCAACAAAGAGGGGAGGCAGTTTTGATAATCCTTCACAGGAGCAGGGAAGAGTGTGTAAAGCTGTATTTAATATTTTCCCCTTGAAAGACTATGAAAAAAAAGAAAAAAAACAATTCCTGGAAAATCCCTTTAAGGCCTGTGGAAGTTTTTTTTTTTTTTTTTTGAGTTGTATTTTTCAATGGTATCATTTTTGAAGTATATGTCACTCATTGATATTAACTATTTTTTCCCCTCACTGTGCAGAATAACTAACATGTTACTTGTTTTTCTGTGGGTTGGTACTATTTATTGATTACCGAACGTGCTTGTTACTGCTCGGTTCTCGCCCGAGCATCACGGTGCTCGAAAAGCTCAGCGAATATTTCGGTGTTGCTAGGGCAGGAACTCGGGTCCCCTCCCTGCATGTTTGGCGCTCTTTAGAGAGCCAATGAACATGCAGGGATTGCCTGCATCGCACAGTAATGCCGCAGCCATGTTGGTTGTGGGCATTACAGTGATTGGCTGGTCGCACAGCGTCATCATGCCTATATAAGACCTGGCGCCGCCATGCTCGCCACAGTCTACCCCGGAAACAGGCAGAGTAGGGAGAGCTGCTGCTGCGTCAGGGAGAGATTTGCTTGTTTAGAGTTAGTATAGGTATTCCACAACATATATATCCATCTGAACTAAGGCTGTGTGCCCACTATGCGTTTTTCAAGCGTTTATGCTGCATAAACGTTTAAAAAACGCTTGGTAATCCGTCCCCCATGGTCCCCAATGGCATTCCGCAATGTCATTGCCCATGCTGTTGATTTTTCCGCAGCATTTATGCTGTGCTCAAAAATCCGCAGCATGTCCATTAATTTTGCGGACACGCAGTGTATTCGCCGCCATTGACTTGCATTGAAATGCATATAATCCGCGTCAGTACATTTGTACACACGGATTATATGCGTTTCTATGTGCGGATGGTACCCAGGTCTGGAGGAGAGAAGATTCTCTTCCAGACCTGGGTACCATTGTACCTGTAAAAGAAAGAATAAAATAAAAAATAAAAATTATATTTACCTTCTGATGGCCCCTGCAGCACTTTGCTCTCCTTTGTTGGCAAATCGCGAAGGACTGAAGGACCTGCGCTGTCGTCATAGTCATGTGACGGCAGGTCTTTCAGTACAGGGCAACGTGATCTCCCAGCAGCCAGAACGGAGCGAAGCAAGACACCGGGGGGCCATCGGAAGGTAAGTATAGATTTATTTTTTTATTTTTTACCATTCTTTACAGTCACACTATATAAATCCATGCTGTTTGCATGGATTTATATAGTGTGACCAAGTTGTCAAGCACTTTCCAAGTGATGCTATAATCGCTTGGAAAGCGCTTGACACCCACATGTGGAAATGCATGTGAAGAACGCTTCACATCCGCATGTATTTGGCAGGAAAAACGCATGCACAATCTGCATGCGTTTTTTCTGCCAGGGAGATGCAGAAATGCTGCAGAAATTTTCTGCATCGTGGGCACATAGCCTTACAGTCCTTCTGAGGACTAATCCAGCTGCATATATTCAGTGGTGAATTTGATAGCAGGAGTTAGGCAGGCAGGCAGTGTATGTGGCAGACTGCAGTGCATGATACAGCACAAGAGGGTCCATTGAACATTCTGTCTGCTGCTGCTGTTCTGACATATATTTGTAGACATAGCCTCATATAGCAGGGGCCAGGGCCAATTTTTTTTTATCTTAATCCTGATATTACAGCAATAAAAATCCAGAAGTTTGAACTGAACATGGAAAATAATGGCTTACATTTTCATTTTGTAGCAGTGTGTCGGTCAAGCTATTCACACTAGTTCTCTGTGAAGAATAGTATTAGTAAATTACAGGCCTGCTATTTAAAACTGTGGTTCTCTGTCAGACGTATCACATATAACAGCGTTCCAAAATCAGCCATTTCTGCCTTCCATTTCTTTGCAGTGTGTCGGTCAAGCTATTCCCACTAGGTCTCACAAACAAACAACAAACACCCACATCTTGTCGCCCGAAGTTCTTGTCCCAATTGCTAGGGGACCACAGCACACCACTATTGAACCCTGAGCAATGTCAAAAGGTTGTTGGTTATATAGCAGTCACTTTGCCACCACCACTACCACCCTGTCTTCCATATGGTCAAGTCTCAGTAGCCGTGAGTCTGGACCGCATATTCCTAACCCTGATCCTCCTTCCTCCCACCATGCCAAGTGCCCGGAGGCAAATGATCCCACACTTGGACACTCAGAAGAGCTGTTCACTTTTCCATTTGTAGATTCGGGCCTTTCACCCAGCCAGCTTCAAGCGAGTCAAGAGGAGAATGCGTGTAGCGATGCCCAAATATTTGAGCAGCCACGGTCACACGAAGGCAACGGTGGGAAAGTGCAATTACTGTCGCAAGAGGTGGATCATGATGATGAGACACAATTGCCAGAAAGTCAGGAGGAGGACCAGGGTGTGGAAGTGGAAGACGAGGTGTGTAGCATCGGCGTCTCTGCCTTCTTCCAGGCAGAGACGCCGTCCCTCTCACCTCCACGCTCCCCGCTCTCCTTCTCAGCCTGCTGTCTGCGCACGCAGTCCCCCGGGCACTGTGCTTAGGGCGCGCGCGCTCCCCCCCTCTTAAAGGGGCCGCGCGCACCGTCCTAAGGAGTCCCCGGCCAATAGCCGAGGGTCCTCCCATATATAGGGCACCTCCTCCAAAATGGAGGTGCCCGAGCAAAGTTGTTGCACAGTTTCTGATCTCTGCTTCAGCCCTCAGGTCCCGCTGCTAGCCTGACTCCTCGTCCTGCATGCCAGCCTGTTATCTGCCCGTTACCTGCCGAGCCTGCCAGCCTGCTCACCTGGGGAGCTCACCTGTTACCTGCCTGTTACCTGCCCTGTCTGCCAGTCCGCTCACCTGGGAGCATCCGCCTGTTACCTGCCCTGTCTGTCTGTCCGCTCACTTGGGAGCATCCGTCTGTTACCTGCAGAGTCCATCAGCCTGCTCACCTGGGAGCGCCCACCTGTTACCTGCCTTGTCGGTCTGCCCGCTCACCTGGAAGCGCCCGCCTGTTTCCTGCCAGCCTGCCTGGAGGCTCTGCCGTCACTTGCTGTGACCACCTGCCTGGTAAACCTAGAGACTACTACCTGCTCTGCTGTCACGTACCGTGACCACCTGTCAGCTACCAGAGACTTCTGCCTGCTTGCCGTGTCCATCCGTCATACTGGTCAGTCCCAGCCATCTGACCCGTGGGAGCCACCTGCTCTCTTACAAGGTCGACCCCAGAGTAGCACCTGGTCCCTCAGCCCGGATCCTCCCTGGTCACGGTGTCGGTTGCTGCCGTCCGACCAGGGTCGGTTCGGGTTGATACTTAGTCACGCCCCTCTGGGTCCCTCCTTGCACCTCTACACAGAGGTTAGTCCACACGGACCCGTAACAAGGTGGTAGATGATATAGTAACTGACCCAACCTGGCAGGGGGATATGCAGAGCAAGGACAGCAGCACACAGGGGGAGGGAGGCGTAGCACCACAACAGGCAGAAAGTATATGAGTATATATGCTGAGTATATGAGCTGGCACTTGTACTCTGGCCTCATGGCCATAGTACTTCTCATTGTACCCCTTTATATTGCAGTATATGAGCCACATAATAATCAGCACCATATACTGTGGCGCTGTACAGTGCACATCACCACAGTATATGATGCTGATAATCATGTGCTCATATACGTGGGACTGTATTTATGAGGTTACATGGGATTGAATATATGAGGGGGTTATCCTTTTTTATTTCACTTTTTTAAAATAAATAATTTATTGAAAGGACCTCTGCCAGGCATATTTCACTCTTGAGGGCTAAAAAAGTAGCTCTTGTGGTGGTAAGAAGCTGATTTAAAACCCCCAAGAGTGAACTCCGTGAGAGTTGTATGTATGGAATAATAAATGATATTAGTACCGTTCTTCAGCAGTCATGTCCTGCTTGAATTGACTCTAGTGGCGTAGCACTTGGCAGCCGGCTCTATTCTACTTATAGAGAAAGCTGAGTGCTACGTCACTAGTGTCAATTCAAGCAGGAAATGCAGACCGTAGTAATATAAGTTATTATCACACACATACAGCTCTCGCGAAGTTCACTCTTGGGGGGTTTAAATCAGCTTCTTGTCACCACGAGAGCTGCTTTTTAAGCCCTCAGGAATGAAATATGCCTAGCAGAGGTCCTTTAAGTGTGGCAGATAATGTAATACTCTTCTATTTTAGTGTATGGCTGCGCACACTATCTCAGCAGTGATGGAGAAGTATTTGAGAATAGAAAAGGCAAATGCCGAACAGGACCCTGGACACAATTCTAACCCAAATGAAGGCCCTAGTATGAGAGTTCGACAAAAGAAAAAAGACAAGACGGTGAGCTCAAGGCAATACAGTGAAAGCTATCTTTCATTTGGATTTACTTCCACTGGGGATGCGACAACACCAACACCACTGTGCTTGGTGTGTGGTGAGAAGCTTTCCAATAGCGCTATGGTGCCAAGCAAACTTAAACGCCATCTCCAAACGAAACACCCTTCCGTTCAAAATAAACCGATGGAGTATTTTGTACGCTTACGTACAAACAATGAGAAAGGGGCAACTTTTTTGAGAAAAAGCACAAAGGTAAATGAGAGAGCCCTCAAAGCTAGCTACCTTGTTGCTGAACTCATAGCTAAATCAAAAAAGTCCCACACTGTGGCAGAAACATTAATACTACCAGCTTGTAAAGCTATTGTAAATGAGATGCTTGGCCCTGAAGCAGCTAAAGAGATAGCTAAAGTGCCTCTCTCTGATAACACAATTGCCAGACGGATTGATGACTTGTCTGCGGACATTGAAACAGTTGTTTTGGAAAAGGTGCGCATCAGTAAGAAATTTGCCTTGCAATTTGATGAATCGACGGATATCAGTGGACATTGTCAGTTGTTGGCCAATGTGCGTTTTGTGGATGGTGAAGCCATTAGTGAAAACTTCCTATTTTGCAAGGCACTGACAGAAAAATCAACAGGAGAGGCAATATTCCAAGTCACATCGGAATATCTTGATAAAAGTGGACTTACATGGAAAAACTGCACAGGTGTCTGCACTGATGGAGCCGCAGCCATGGTCGGGCGCATCAAAGGCTTTGTAAATAGGGTTAAAGAAAGAAACCCAGATGTTCTTGCTACCCACTGTTTCTTGCACCGTGAGCCCCTCGTTGCAAAGACCTTACCAGCAGATCTAGCTAATGTGTTGGATGATGTTGTGCGCATAGTGAACTTTGTGAAGACGCGACCTTTGAGATGTCGCTTATTTGCGTCTTTGTGTACAGAAATGGGAGCGGAACATAAAATCTTATTGCTCCACACGGAGGTCAGGTGGCTGTCACGCGGCAAAGTGCTGGCCCGTGTGTATGAGTTGCGAGAGGAACTTAAAATATTTCTTACAAACGAGAGGTCCGATTATTCAAAGCTGCTTGCAAGTGATGAGTGGTGTGCAAAGCTGGCATACCTGGCTGATATATTTCAATATCTGAATGAACTAAACACACGGATGCAAGGTCGAAATGAAAACCTGCTTACAAGCACTGATAAAATGAACGGATTCCGTTTAAAGGTGCAGCTCTGGCAACAACATGTGCAGGGTGGCAACCTTCAGATGTTCCCACTCACCGAGAAACTGCATGATGACAATACTGCTGCAATGTGCGAAGCGATTGGCAGACATTTGAAAACTCTTGAGGAGAAGTTATCGTTCTATTTCTCTTCAGCCTTCACAGAATGCCTTGACTGGGTTAGGGACCCATACAGCTCATTATCCATTGCTGGAAAGGACATGACTTTAAAGGAGCAAGAGGAACTCGTTGAACTGAAGCAAGATCGCGGTTTAAAGCTAAAGTTTGCTGATCTTCCTTTGGACAGTTTTTGGTTATCTGTTGCCAAGGAGTTCCCCATTCTGGCCAACAAAGCTATTTTGACATTGCTCCCATTTTCAACCACATATCTATGTGAGCTGGGCTTCTCAAGCTTGACTGCGATAAAAACTAAAAACAGGGAGAAACTGAGAACTGTTGAGGAAGAGCTTCGTGTGTGTCTTTCCACCATTCCTGCCAGGATATCCCTTTTGTGTTTATCGAAACAGGCCCAGGTTTCACACTGAGTGAGTAAAATAAATTTAGAATCTATATTATTAACTATATGTATAATATGACTGTTTTAGTGTCATTTTGTGCTATTTTGGTTGGTGGTGTGCCCCAGGATTTTCTAAGTATAAAAAGTGTGCCGCGGCTCAAAAAAGGTTGAAAATCACTGCTCTAAAGTACTGACACAAATGCACCACATACATAACAAAAAATATCCCGCTCATCCCAAGCTCGCTATTCAGCGGAGAAGGCATACGCTTTTCTTGCCTCCAACACTGACAGCGAGGGCGAGGGTCTCACATTTTTTTATTTTTCCAACTCCCCGTTGTCTTCCTCCTCCTCCTCTTCTTCCTCCTCTTCCTCCTCAGGTGCTGCTGGACCGCCCGCAGTCATCACAGGAGAGAAGATGATCCTGCTCTCCCCACTACTGATCCCATATGGACCTCGCTCCCCAAAAATTATGAGCCACTGATTTCTGATTTTTTGGCGGAATCAGGAATCAAGTTTGACACCACCGGCCTCACACAATTAGACTTTTTCAAAGTCTTTTTCTCTGAGGATTTTGTAAACCTCATGGTGGGCCAAACTAATTTATACGCTCATAAATTTTTGGAACAAAAACCCTCTTCATCATTTTCTAACTCGTCTCCTGTAGACGCAGTAGAAATTATGAAGTTTTGGGGCCTGGTCCTTCTCATGGGGATCCTGAAGAAGCCAGATCTTCGGCAATACTGGAGTGTTGACGTTTTGTATAACACTCCAGTGTTCCGAATGGTCATGATCCGGAAACATTTTCAGGCCATCCACAAGTTCTTGCATTACCAAGATAATGTGTAGCATCGGCGTCATTGCCTCCTGCCCGGCAGAGACGCCGTCCCCCTTACCGCCGCGGCCCTGCTCCGCCGTCTTCCGGCCTTCCTGCAGCTGCTGCTGGTACACACAGCTTCCCCGGCTCTGTGCTTAGGGCGTATGCGCGCGCGCTCCCTCCCACTTAAAGGGGCCGCGCACGTCGTATTAAAAAGTCGCCGGCCAATGGCCGGAGGACTTCCCCTATAAAAGGCACCTCCTCAAATATGGAGGTGCTTGTGCAAGGTTGGTGCTTTGTGATTCTTACTTTGCTTCAGCCCTCAGGTCCTCTGCAAGTCAGTCCTGTCTGCCAGTCTGATCTTCAGTCCAGTTCGCCAGTCTGACTACTCTCCAGCCCGACAGTCTGTCTACAGTCCAATCCACCAGTCTGTCTATGGGCTCTGTCCGCCTGCTTACCTGGAAGCACCTGCCTGTCACCTGCCGTGCCTGCCAGCCTGCTTTACCTGGAAGCACCTGCCTGCTACCTGCCGTGCCCGCCAGCCTGCATTACGTGGAAGCACCTGCCTGTTACCTGTTGTGCCCGCCTGCCTGCTTACCTGGAAGCATCTGCCAGCTACCTGTCTACCTGTAGTGCCCGCCAGCCTGCCTATCCGGTACACTCGCCTGGCTATCTGCCTAATCAACCTGCTCGTTTACCCGGACCACCCGTCTGCCTGCCTGCCGAAGCTCATCCGCTGTTCCGGCCAGTTCCTGCCTTCTGACCCGTGGGAGTCACCTGCTCTCATACAAGGTTGGTCCCAGAGTGCCACTTGATCCCTCTGCTCGGTTCCTCCCTGGTTCACGGAGTCGACTGAGCCGCCGTGCGACCTTGGTAGGACCGAGTTGATACTTAGTCATGCCCCTCTGGCCCCTCCTTGCACCGCAGCACAGAGGTTCCACCACCCGGATCCGTAACATAATGCAAGGTGTCCTGCAGGCGATGACCTGAACTTTGATCGTCTTTTCAAAGTTCGGCCGATCATTGAACACTTCAACAACAAGTTTGCTGAAGTGTACATGCCCCAAAGGGACATCTGTGTGGATGAGTCCTTAATCGCTTTTAAGGGGCGACTTGGATTCCGGTAGCACCTGCCCAGTAAGAGGGCCAGGTACGGAATCAAGATGTATAAACTGTGTGAGAGTACCTCAGGGTACACTCACAAGTTTAGAGTTTATGAAGGGAAGGACTCTCAGATTGAACTCCCTGAATGCCCCCCTGTTCTGGGAGTGAGTGGGAAAATTGTGTGGGACTTGGTGCACCCACTGCTGGATAATGGTTATCACCTGTACTTGAATAACTTTTATACAAGTTTCCCGCTCTTCAAGTCCCTCTCTGTGCGAGGTACCGCAGCCTGGGCTACGGACCGCAAAAATCAGAGAGGTCTCCCAAAGACGCTAATTGGGCAGCTGCTCAGAAGGGGTGAGAGCAGAACCCAATGTACCGACCACCTGTTGGTGGTCAAGTACAAGAGGGATGTCATTTTCTTGACCACCATACATGGTGATGGCAGCACCCTCAGCACTGTACGAGGTTCCACTACACAGGTCGACAAACCAGACTGTGTAGTGGGGTACAGCAAGTACATGGGGGGAGTTGATCTCTCTGATCAAGTCCTCCAGCCGTACAGTGCTTTGAGAAAGGCCAAGTTATGGTATAAGAAGCTGGCCGTGCACATAGTACAGATGGCAATGCACAACACTTTCCTTCTGTTACAATGTGCAGGCCAGACTTCTACGTCGTATCTTCACTTCCAGGAGACAGTTATCAAGGCCCTGATATTTGGCAGAGCAGGCTCCAGTACTTCGGGAACTGAAGGACCTCGAATTGTACCAGGCCAGCATTTCTCGGGGCAGATCCCTCACAAAAAAAGGTAAGTCACAAAAGAGGTGCCGAGTGTGTTATAAAAGGGGAATACGCAATCAATCTGACACCTGCCCCGACAAACCTGGCCTGTGCATGAAAGACTGCTTCAAAAGGTACCATACTTCCATGGACTATTAAATTAATTTCTGACATATGACAACCTGACGAACACTACACAGCTGACGTAGTGTTCGTCAGGTTGTCATACGTCAGTTGTGCAGTGTTCGTCAGGTTGTCCTACACAACTGACGTATGACACTACATTATAGAATTATCAAAGTCTGCATTCAAAAGCGTCACTCCTTCCCTTCCGAGCCCTGACATGCGCCCAAACAGTAGTTTTCTCCAACACATGGGGTATCTGCGTGCTCAGGAGAAATTGCACAACAACTTTTGGTGTCCAATTTCTCCTAGTACCCTTGTGAAAATAAAAATATTGCGCCTAAAACATTGTTTTTGTGGAAAAAATATTATTTTGGCTCTACGTCATAAACTTTTGCAAAGCACTTGGGGGTTCAAAGTGCTCACCACACATCTAAATAAGTTCCTTAAGGGGTCTAGTTTCCAAAATGGGGTCACTTGTTGGGGGGTTCCACTGTTTAGGCACATCAGGGGCTCTCCAAACGCGACATGGGGTCCACTGTCAATTAGAGCGAGTTTTACATTGAAAACGACAATTGCCGCTCCTTCCCTTCCAAGCCCTGCTGTGCTCCCAAACAATGGCTTTCCGCCACATATGAGATATCAACGTACTCAGTAGAAATTACACAACAACTTTTGGGGTCCAATTTCTCCTGGTACCCTTGTGAAAATGAAAAAATTGGGGTCTAAAATAAAATTTGAGTGAAAAAAGTTAAATGTTCATCTTTTCCTTTCAGGTTCAATTAATTGGTGTGAAGCACGTGAAGGGTTAATAAACTTGTTGAATGTGGTTTTGAGCACCTTGAGGGGTGCAGTTTTTAGAATGGTGTCACTTTTGGGTATTTTCTGTCATAAAGACCCCTCAAAGTGACTTCAAATGTGATGTGGTCCCTAAAAAAAATGGTTTTGTAAATTTTGTTGGTAAAATGAGAAATCGCTGGTCAACTTTTAACCCTTATAGCTCCCTAATAAAAAAAAAATTGGTTTCAAAATTGTGCTGATTTCCATTTTTTTCACAAATAAACACAAGTGATATCGAAGAAATTTTACCACAATCATGAAGTACAATATGTCATGAAAAAAACATTCTCAGAATCAGGGGGATCCGTTCAAGCGTTCCAGAGTAATTACCTCATAAAGTGACAGTGGTCAGAATTGTAAAAATTGGCCTGGTCATTAGTGTGCAAACCACCTTGGGTTGTAAAGGGGTTAATGAGAAAAAAAATTAACTTTTTAGAATTTACCAAATGGCTGCAATGAAACAAAGAGTGAAAAATTGAAAGGGGTCTGAATACTTTCCATACCAACTGTATGTTGTGGAATACCTATACTAACTATAAACAAGCAAATCTCTCCCTGACTCAGCAGCAGCTCTCCCTACTCTGCCTGATTCCGGGGTAGACTGTGGCAAGCATGGTGGCGCCAGGTCTTATATAGACTTGATGACGCTGTGTGTCCAGCCAAACACTGTAATGCCCACAACAAACATGGCTACGGCATTACAGTGCGTGGCAAGCAATGGCTGCATGTTCATTGGCTCTCTAAAGAGCGCCAAACATGCAGGGCGGGGACCCGAGCAACTTGGAAATGCTCGCCGAGTGCCGAGCTTGTCGAGCACCGTGATGCTTGGGCCAGTACCGAGCAGTGGCGAGCACGTTCGCTCATCACTACTGGTGAGCCATGCACTTTTACCTCTTACCTGTGACTGATGACCTTACAGAGATGTAAATATAAACAGGGATGTTTGTAGTGCTGCAGGCAGAATCAAGGAGCATCAGAAAGACTTTACAAGGAGAATGAGAGACATCCTTCAGGAAAGTAGATGGATAGCATGGCATCCAAAGAGACACAGATTTGGATTCTATATGACTGCAGCCTAAGGGTACGGTCTGTAACGGGTCTGGGAGGCGGAACCTCTGAGCTACTATACAAGGGGGCGGTCCTTGTAAGGGAGCGGGTGGCAATCAGGGATGACGGGCAGGCAGTCACAGCAGGTGACCGGGACAGTCTCTGAGTGGACGGACTGGAGGTCACGGCAAGTGACCGGGGCAGTCTCTGGAAGAACGGGCAGGAGGTCACGGCAAGTGACCGGGGCAGTCTCTGGATGAACGGGCAGGGAGTTACGACAAGTGACCGGGGCAGTCTCTGGATGAACGGGCAGGGAGTTACGGCAAGTGACCGGGGCAGTCTCTGGGTAAAGGGTAGGTACGACCTGTGATGGCAGAGCCTCCGGGTAGGCTAGCAGGCAGATGGTAGATGTGTGCTCCCAGGTGAGCAAGCGAGAGTCTCTGGAATGGTAGGTGGTCACAGCACGTGACGGCGAAGCCTCCAGGTAGGCTAGCAGGCAGGTAACAGGTGGGCGCTCCCAGGTGAGCGGGCAGGAGTCTCTGGAAAGGCAGATGGTCACAGCACGTGACGGCGGAGCCTCCAGGTAGGCTAGCAGGCAGGTAACAGGTGTGCGCTCCCAGGTGAGCGGGCAGGAGTCTCTGAAAAGGCAGATGGTCACAGCACGTGACGGCGGAGCCTCCAGGTAGGCTAGCAGGCAGGTAACAGGTGTGCGCTCCCAGGTGAGCGGGCAAGCTGGTCCATAGACAGACTGACAGGAGTTGGAAGGCAGACCGTCGGACCTCAGGCTAGCAGGCAGGTGACTGGATATCAGGCAGGACAAAGGCAGCAAGCTGGCAGGAATCTGGCAGGTAACTGGCAGGTAACTGGCAACGGGACCTGAGGGCTGAAGCACAGGTGAGACACAGGTGCAAACAACATTGCTCGGGCACCTCCATTTTGGAGGAGGTGCCCTTTATATGGGAGGTCCTCCGGCAATTGGCCGGGGACTCCTTAGGACGGCGCGCGCGGTCCCTTTAAGAGAGGGGGAGCGCGCGCGCGCCCTAAGCACACTGCCGGGGAAGGAGCGCGCGCCGGAAGCAGCGGGGAGAGCAGCGCTGGAGGACGCCGCGCCAGGAGCGGGGAGGTGAGAGGGACGGCGTCTCTGCCTAGAACGGGGCAGAGACTCCGATGCTACAGTACCCCCCCCTTTAGGCCCCCTCTTTTTTAGGCCAGAAAGAAATTTTTCAAGGAGAAGCGGGGCGTTGATGTTCTCCCTGGGTTCCCAAGTTCTCTCCTCAGGACCAAACCCCTTCCAATCTACCAGAAAAAAGGTTTTTCCTCTTACCCTCTTGGAGGCCAGAATACTCTCTACCTCAAAGATGTCATCAGCGGAAACCGGAGCAGGAGGGGCACCTGGATTTTTGGAAAAAGAGTTAAAGACAACGGGTTTGAGGAGAGATACGTGGAAGGAGTTGGGGATCCGTAGGGTGGCCGGGAGTTTTAATTTGTAGGCCACAGGGTTAATTTGCCTGAGGACTTCGAAGGGGCCGATGAATCGAGGACCCAACTTGTAGGAGGGTATTTTGAGCCGCACATGTTTGGATGAGAGCCAAACCTTGTCTCCCGGACGGAATTGGGGCGGATCCAGACGTCTCTTATCAGCATATCTCTTCATCCGCTCAGAGGAGAGAAGAAGAGCGGACCTGGTGCTCTCCCAAATAGTAGAAAATTCGCTGACAAGAGACTCCGCAGCAGGGTTGTCCACAGAAACGGAGACAGGAAGTGGAATCCGGGGATGTTGGCCACCAACTATAAAGAACGGGGATTTGGAAGAGGACTCGCTCTCATGGTTGTTATAAGAGAACTCGGCCCACGGTAGAAGATCCACCCAGTCCGAGTGGTGAGCATCCACGAAGTGCCGGAGGTAGCTGGACAAGATCTGATTGATCCGCTCCACTTGACCATTGGACTGAGGGTGGTAAGCAGAGGAGAAATCCAGGGTAATGTCCAGCAGCTTACAAGTGGCTCTCCAGAAACGAGAGGTGAACTGAACCCCACGATCCGACACGATGTGGAGGGGCAGACCATGGAGACGGAAGATGTGGCGGATAAAGTCTTTAGCCAACTCGGGTGCAGACGGAAGACCAGGCAGGGGAATGAAGTGGGCCATCTTAGAAAAACGGTCAGCAACAACCCAAATGACGGTACAACCGGCAGAAACTGGAAGGTCGGTGATAAAGTCCATAGCGATGTGTTGCCAAGGAGCAGCAGGTACGGGAAGGGGCAGGAGATGGCCGGCAGGTAGATGTCGGGGAACTTTGTTACGAGCACAGGATGAACAGGCCGCGACGAAGTCTACCACGTCCTTACGTAGGGTAGGCCACCAGTAATGCCGGGCAATAAGTTGAAAGGTCTTTTTTTGGCCAGCATGGCCAGCTAGTTTAGAAGAATGTCCCCAGCGAAGAACCCTCTCCCGATCTGGCACAGCTATGAACGTCTTACCGGGTGGAAGACGAGTTAGATCCAAGGGAGCCACATTCATCACCTTGGAGGAGTCGATGATGTGCGTAGGTTCCTCCTCTTGATCGGAGGACAGGAAAGACCGAGACAAGGCATCAGCTTTGACGTTCTTGTCCGCCGGACGGAAATGAAGAGTGAAGTCGAAGCGGGCAAAAAACAACGACCACCGGGCCTGGCGAGGATTGAGCCTCTGGGCATTTTGGAGATATGCCAGGTTTTTGTGATCCGTGTAGATAATTACCGGGTAGAGAGCCCCTTCAAGCAGATAGCGCCACTCTCCTAGTGCCAATTTGATGGCTAGCAATTCCCGGTCTCCAATGGAGTAGTTGCGCTCCGACGAGGAGAAGATTTTGGAGAAGAAGCCGCACGTTACCATTCTCCCGGTAGAAGACTTCTGGGTGAGCACCGCTCCGGCTCCGGAGGAGGAAGCATCAACCTCCAGGTAGAATTGTTGATTACAGTCCGGACGGTGCAGGACGGGAGCAGAGGCGAAGGCTTTCTTTAGGGAAAGGAAGGCCTCCTCGGCTTCAGGCGACCATATCCTGGGGTTAGCCCCCTTACGGGTAAGTGCAGATATGGGAGCAGTCCGAGACGAGAAGTGTGGGATGAAAAGACGATAATAATTAGCGAAGCCCAGGAATCGCTGTATCGCCTTCAAACCTTCAGGACGAGGCCATTTTAGAACGGAAGAGAGCTTCTCGGGATCCATTTGCAGACCTGTTTGGGAGATGACATAGCCCAAGAACGGAAGGGAGGTCTGATCGAAGAGGCACTTCTCGTATTTGGCGTAAAGGTGGTTCTGCCGAAGCCTAAGCAGGACCTGACGAACATCCCTCCGGTGTGTGGGGAGATCCGGAGAGAAGACCAAGATATCGTCCAGGTATACCACTACGCAGGAGTACAGGAGGTCACGGAAGATGTCATTGACTAGTTCCTGAAAGACCGCGGGAGCATTACAGAGACCGAAGGGCATCACAAGGTACTCGTAGTGACCGTCCCGGGTATTGAATGCCGTCTTCCACTCGTCTCCTTGACGGATACGGACCAGATTATACGCTCCTCGAAGATTCAGCTTGGAGAAGATCCTGGCGCCCTTGAGCCGGTCAAACAATTCGGAGATGAGTGGCAGGGGATATTTGTTTTTTACCGTAATGAGATTGAGTCCTCTGTAGTCAATACAGGGATGTAGCGAGCCGTCTTTCTTTTTGACAAAGAAGAATCCGGCTCCAGCCGGGGAGGTAGATTTTCGGATAAATCCCCTAGCCAGATTCTCTTCAATGTACTCAGACATGGCTCGGGTCTCGGCTGCAGATAACGGGTAGATACGCCCACGGGGAGGAGTGGTGCCAGGTACCAGGTCGATCGGGCAATCGTATGGCCTATGGGGCGGCAACGTCTCAGCTTCCTTCTTACCGAAGACGTCCGCATAGGGCCAGTAGGGAGCCGGGAGACCAGGTAAATTAGCTGGAGTAGGCTGAGGGCGAAGTGGACGGACCGGAACCAGGCAGGTCCTATGGCAGTCAGGACCCCATCGGAGTACTTCACCGGACCGCCAGTTCAATACGGGTTCATGTGTCTGGAGCCAAGGTAGACCTAGCAACAAGGAGTGAGAAAGTCCGGACAGCACATGGAATGAGATCTCCTCAGAGTGCAGCATTCCCACCTGTAGGGTTATAGGTTCGGTGACGAGCAGGATGGTCTCCGAGAGAAGTCTTCCATCCACGGAAGCAACTGACAATGGCTCCGCCAGGGACTTGGTGGGAATATGGTATCTCTCTACCAGAGACTGGGCGATGAGGTTTCCAGCAGCTCCAGAATCCAGATGGGCGAGTTCGAAGAGACGGTTTTCTCCCCAAGCAATAGAGACCGGTAAGGTCAGAGACGGAGAGGACTTACTTTTGTCTAGGACGACCTCTCCGAGTGGTCCTAGACACTGGCGTTTCCCGGCTTTTCCGGGCAGGAACGGATGAAGTGCTTCTTACTGCCACAATAGAAACAGCTTCCCTCGGCTCGGCGAGATTCTTGGCGAGAACCGACCATCTTGGTCTGGTCGACCTGCATAGGCTCAGGAGAGACGGAGGGAGTGACGGGTTGCTGAAAAGTAGGAGCTAGGCGTGGAAACCTCCTCTCACGGGTGACCTCTTTGGCACGCTCCTGGAACCGCAGGTCAATCCGGGTGGCAAGAGCTATCAGGTCATCGAGGGTGGTAGGAATGTCCCGACCGGCAAGTTCATCTTTAATACGGCCGGACAGACCCTCCCAGAAGACTGAAACCAGAGCGTCATTATCCCAGGCCAGCTCCGAGGCAAGGGTACGGAACCGTATGGCATATTGGCCCACGGTGAGGCTTCCCTGACGGAGGCGTAGCAGTGACGATGCGGATGAGGTCTTCCGTCCGGGTTCGTCGAAGACTTTCCGGAAGGACGTGAGAAAGGCAGGCAAGTTGGACACCAGGGGGTCTCCTCTCTCCCATAGAGGATTTAGCCAGGCCAGAGCCTCTCCGGTGAGATGGGACATGATGAAGGCAATTTTGGCCCGGTCGGAGTTAAACTGGTGGGACAGGAGTTCAAAGTGCAGGGTGCACTGATTTATGAAGCCCCGAGCCTGAGCGGAGTCGCCTCCGAAGCGAGGAGGTGCAGAAAGCCGGGGTCCGGGGTAGGATACCATAGTGTTGGTGGACAGCGGAGCTGTCGGATTGCGAATCATGGCGCTGGCGGAGGTTGCTGGCGGAGCAGTCAGAGTGTCCAGGCGAGAATTGACATTCCGCAGGTGACCCAGGATGGACTCCTGTTGGGACCTCTGGCGGGACAGTTCATGACACAGGTCCAAGAGCGAGGGAGCTTGGGTGCCACCGGGTTCCATGGCCCGAGCAAACTGTAACGGGTCTGGGAGGCGGAACCTCTGAGCTACTATACAAGGGGGCGGTCCTTGTAAGGGAGCGGGTGGCAATCAGGGATGACGGGCAGGCAGTCACAGCAGGTGACCGGGACAGTCTCTGAGTGGACGGGCTGGAGGTCACGGCAAGTGACCGGGGCAGTCTCTGGAAGAACGGGCAGGAGGTCACGGCAAGTGACCGGGGCAGTCTCTGGATGAACGGGCAGGGAGTTACGGCAAGTGACCGGGACAGTCTCTGGATGAACGGGCAGGGAGTTACGGCAAGTGACCGGGGCAGTCTCTGGGTAAAGGGTAGGTACGACCTGTGATGGCAGAGCCTCCGGGTAGGCTAGCAGGCAGATGGTAGATGTGTGCTCCCAGGTGAGCAAGCGAGAGTCTCTGGAATGGTAGGTGGTCACAGCACGTGACGGCGAAGCCTCCAGGTAGGCTAGCAGGCAGGTAACAGGTGGGCGCTCCCAGGTGAGCGGGCAGGAGTCTCTGGAAAGGCAGATGGTCACAGCACGTGACGGCGGAGCCTCCAGGTAGGCTAGCAGGCAGGTAACAGGTGTGCGCTCCCAGGTGAGCGGGCAGGAGTCTCTGAAAAGGCAGATGGTCACAGCACGTGACGGCGGAGCCTCCAGGTAGGCTAGCAGGCAGGTAACAGGTGTGCGCTCCCAGGTGAGCGGGCAAGCTGGTCCATAGACAGACTGACAGGAGTTGGAAGGCAGACCGTCGGACCTCAGGCTAGCAGGCAGGTGACTGGATATCAGGCAGGACAAAGGCAGCAAGCTGGCAGGAATCTGGCAGGTAACTGGCAGGTAACTGGCAACGGGACCTGAGGGCTGAAGCACAGGTGAGACACAGGTGCAAACAACATTGCTCGGGCACCTCCATTTTGGAGGAGGTGCCCTTTATATGGGAGGTCCTCCGGCAATTGGCCGGGGACTCCTTAGGACGGCGCGCGCGGTCCCTTTAAGAGAGGGGGAGCGCGCGCGCGCCCTAAGCACACTGCCGGGGAAGGAGCGCGCGCCGGAAGCAGCGGGGAGAGCAGCGCTGGAGGACGCCGCGGCAGGAGCGGGGAGGTGAGAGGGACGGCGTCTCTGCCTAGAACGGGGCAGAGACGCCGATGCTACACGGTCCTGACTGGAAAGATACGGATCTGCTCCATTGACCATCAGAGAGACATGGATACATCTCGGAGAGGCCAGGTTGGGACGAAGGAGTCAACCGGCCCATGGATATGTTGTTTGGGGTTGCCATTAGGGACCCACCAGTCGGAGAAAACACATTGTGACCCACCGGTCATCTGGCCCCATGGAAACTCTAGGAGAGGTCAGGGTGGGAACCTTGAGTCTCCTGGCCTTGTACCTCTATGGACTGCTAGCTTCCTTAGCTTGCCGCTACCTTCTCTCTGTGGGGGCTGTTCTATCCCAGCCTGGCAGAGAAGGAAGGGTGAGACTGTGTAATGTTGTACCATCTTGGGTATTTGCTGGGACTGTTCTATGTGTTTATTGTCCGCTTTGTGGTTCAATAAAGTATTGCCACGCTGTTTTACCCTCACCCTGTGTTGTATGAGTATCTTTACGCACACAGAAGACCCTGGGTCTTCACATTTTGGTGGCAGCGCTGGGATACTATTCAGCCCTGCAGATCTGGGGTAGCTGCAGGGAACTGGTGTTGGCACATACCATCCAAAGAGCTCCACATCCAAGGAGGCACATAGACAGACCCAGCAGACAATAGGTGAGGCATACACAGCGGGTT
Source organism: Phyllobates terribilis (assembly GCF_046119375.1). Classification (NCBI taxonomy): domain Eukaryota; kingdom Metazoa; phylum Chordata; class Amphibia; order Anura; family Dendrobatidae; genus Phyllobates; species Phyllobates terribilis. The sequence goes on from NW_027362797.1 coordinate 474,905, forward strand.
TCGGATGCTACCATGTCCAACCCCACCAGCCTGGCCTTGGGAGGAGGAATGGACAGGATATACAGCAGCAATAAGAAACTGCAACTACAGGAGCTGTGCCAGCTTTAACGGATTGAATACCAAGCGACCGACACTCATCGGATTTAATTCAGGAACCACAGGATGCAGAGGACGGCATGTGTGGATGCAATGAATACCAGTCTGTTCATGTCAATTGCGCATGGAGTTTATTTGCAAGGAGGACATGGAATATACTCTGAGGAAACTGGATGATGCAAAGTTTTGTTCTCATGAAGGTGAGACCTCTTACATTCGTGTCTGTGCTTAAAGACATGCTGATGGACTGTCTCCAATAAGTGGAGAAGGATGATTGGGATCCTATCATTACTGGCTAATTAAGATTGGGGGAGCAATGTGACTATACAGCGTAAAATCTTAGTTATGCCAGACATAATTTCTGATGGCAAAAGCAGTATACCTTTATTTTTATGTTGACTTTTTAACCTGTGTTCTTCTTTAGTTGATTAACACAGACCAGTATTTGTATAACGCTGAATGTTGAATTCTATTCGTTTGGAAACAATCATATTTACTATGCTAATGACAAATTGTACTAAAAGTCAGCTAGATGTTTATTTACCATAGCCCCTGTGATACCAACTATGTAAATTGATTACCTGTGACTGATGACCTTACACAGATGTAATTATAAAAAGGGATGTCTATAGTGCTGCAGGCAGAATCAAGGAGCATCAAAAAGACTTTACAAGGAGAATGAGAGACATCCTTTAGGAAAGTGGATGTATAGCATGGCATCCAAAGAGACACAGATTTGGATTTTACATGATTCTAGCCTAAGGGTATCGGCCCTGACTGGAAAGATTCGGATCTGCTCCATTGACCATCAGAGAGACATGGATATATTTTGGGGAGACCAGTGTGGGACGAGGAAGTCACCTGGCCCCATGGATATGTTGTTTGGGGTTTCCAGGAGGGACCCACCGCTTGCCTGCAACCCATGGAGACATTCGGAGAAGTCAGATTGTGACCCGTCGGTCATCCGGCCCCATGGAAACTTTCGGAGAGGCCAGGGTGGGAACCTTGAGTCTCCTGGCCTTGTACCTCGATGGACTGCTAGATTCCTAAGCTTGCCACTACCTTGTCTCTGTGGGGGCTTGCCAGAAGCTGGGGGCCACTGGTTGAGGTAGTCGGCCCTGGAAGTCTCCAAAGTCGCAGATGTTCTATCCCAGGTGGGCGGAGAAGGAAGGGGTAAGACTGTGTAATGTTGTACCATCTTGGGTATTTGCTGGGACTGTTCTTTGTGTTTACTGTCCACTTTGTGGTTCAATAAAGTATTGCCACGCTGTGTTATCCTCACTCTGCCTTGTCTGAGTAGCATTACGCCCACGGAAGACCCCGGGTATTCACAAGTATAATGCACCCCCATAGTCCATACAGTATAATACATCACCACCTACTGTGTGGTACTGTGTGCCCTATAATTTTCTCTCCTACTATAGCCCTACATTTCCCTTTTATTGCATTCGTAAAGTATGATGGCCCCACTGTACCCCACTCCTCAACTGCCACGGAAAAGTATTGTGACCCCAACACTTTATGATACCACAACTGTGACACCCACACAGCCCTCCATGCAGTATAATGGGAATACATGCAATATATTGGTCCCACATCTTTCCACACTGTGCCCCCACACAGCATGATGGACCCTACACAAACCTTCACACTGTAAAATTGTTTGCATATAGTTTAAACGCCTCCATGTAGTCCTCCATACAGCATAATGCACCCCATAGTCCATACAGCATAATGTACCTCCATAGCCCAAACAGTATAATGCACCCCATAGCCCATACAGTATAATACACCCCCATAGTCCATACAGCATAATGCACCCCCATAGTCCATACAGCATAATGCACCCCCCTAGCCCATTCAGTATAATGCACCCCATAGTCCATACACTATAATTTACTCCATAGCCCATACAGTATAATGTACCCCTCTGGCCTCTTGAGACAGCCAGTCCCCTGGTGGCTAAATGCACGTAGAGGCGCTATCTTGCACTTCGACATCTACCCTCTCCTCCCTAATCTTGTTGTTCCCGACCTCCAACCGGCGGTAAGGAAGCCTTGCCTAAATTTTACCAATATACTTTTGTTACGCTTGACTTTTGTTCTATGACTATTTACTTAAGGCTTGTTTGCCCAACCCCATGTATATATACACGTGCAGGTACCTTACCATGTTTATCTATTTAGGGAGGGTTGTGACATCATATTGCCACTCATTGTTTGCTTGTCAGTTCATATTTTACCTATGATATACCCCCCTTTTTGTATCGAATTTATTAATAAATATTAACATATTTTTATACCGACAAGACTCTGTATTTCTCATTTGTTTTTGCAGTATAATGTACCCCATAGTCCATACAGTATAATGCATCGCATAGCCCATACAGTATAAGGCACCCCCCATGGCCCATACAGCATATTGCACCCCCATAGCCCATACAGCATAATGCACCTGATAGCCCATACAGTATAATGCACCCCCATATAGTATAATGCACCCCCATAGCCCATACAGTATAATGCATCTCATAGTCCACACAGTATAATGCATCCCCATAACCCATACAGTATAATGCACCACCATAGCCCATACAGTATAATGCATTCCATAGTCCATACAGTATTATGCATGACCATATAGTATAATGCACCCCCATAGCCCATACAGTATAATGCACACAAATACAGTATAATACACCCCCATAGCCCATATAGTATAATGTACCCCCATAGCCTATTCAGTATAATGCACCCCCATATAGTATAATGCGCCCGATAGCCCATACAGGATAACGCACCCCATAGCCCATACAGTATAATGCACCCCCATATAGTATAATGCACCCCCATATAGAATAATGCACCCCTTTACCCATACAGTATAATGCACCCCCATATAGTATAATGCACCCCATAGCCCACAGTATAATGCACCCCCATATAGTATAATGCACCCCATAGCTCATTCAGTTTAATGCACTCCAAAGCCCATTCAGTATAATGCATCCCCATAGCCCATTCAGTATAATGGACCCACACAGCCTATTCAATATAATGCACCCCCCATAGCCCATTCTGTATAATACACCCCATTCAATTTAATGCCCCGACATAGGACAGGGTCTCCACCAAAACGTGGAGGCGCAGAAAGCCGGGGTCCAAAGCCGGGTGCCATAGCGCCATTGGGTTGGGGTGCCGCCGGAGCGGGTGCCGCTCGGTTAGAGGCGGACACAGTCGGGGTGGACAGTACGTCCAAGTGGGAGTTGACTGTCCACAGATAGGACAGGATAGTATTGTTAGAATCTATGTTGTTTTACTATCGGCCATCTTGTTGTGGTTTGCAGGCTTCTAGTCTTTTCCTCTGGTGCTGGGTGTCTTGGTCACGTGATCTCCTCACTCTTTATTACTCAGCACCTGTCTCCCGTTCCCCACTTGGCATCAGTGTTGTTTCGCTTGTGCTCTGGCTAAGTTGCCTAGTTAGTTCTTTGTTCTTAGGACAATTGATATCCTGGGACTTCTTGTTCCACCAGTTTTGTTTCCTTTTATCTTCATTTCTGCAACTTACTTTTCTTTAGGAGGTCTCTTGTTTTTGCTCCCAGTCCTTAGATCTTTTAGGGACACCCTTTCCCCTTCCTTCAGGTCTTCGTTTGAGTTCAGTGCAGGAGTGTCGGTGGGGCTATTCACAAGGAATAGGGCACCCTCCCCAGCATAGGGTTAAGGTGAGTCTCAGTGCAGGGACAGTTTTTCCCTCCTATTCCTTAGTTCTAAGTTGCAGAACATAACAAGTATCATGTTGGGATCTCTGGCAATAAACCTCTTGGTACAGGTCTGAGAGCGAAGGAGCCTTGGAGCCACTAGGTTTCATGGACTGTGCAAACTGTTACGGATCCGGGTGGTGGAACCTCTGTGCTGAGATGCAAGGAGGGACCAGAGGGGCGTAACTAAGTGCCCACTTGGACCTACCCTGGCCATACGGAGGCTTAGTCGACTCCGTGAACCAAGGAGGGACCAGGCCGGTGAACCAGGTGCCACTCTGGGACCGACCTTGTGGAAGAGCAGGTGACTCTGACAGGTCAGGTGGCTGAAGCTGACAGGTACAGCGGATGAGCACGGCAGGTAGCCTGAGGGGTGATCTGGGTAGGCAAGCAAGCGGGCACGGCAGGTAGCCAGACAGATGATCCGGGTAGGCAAGCAGTCAGGCACAGCAGGTAACCTGACAGATGATCTGGGTAGGCAAGCCGGCAGGCACGGCAGGTAGACAGGCTGGTGGGCATGGCTGATAGACTGGTTGGTGGGCACGGCTGATAGACAGGCTGGCGGGCACGGCTGATAGACAGGCTGGCGGACACGGCTGATAGTCAGGCTGGCGGACATGGCTGATAGGCTGGCGGACACGGCTGATAAACAGGCTGGCGGACACGGCTGATAGTCAGGCTGGCGGACATGGCTGATAGGCTGGCGGACACGGCTGATAGACAGGCTGGAGGACACAGCTGATAAACAGGCTGGCAGGCACGGCTGATAGACAGACTGGCGGGCACTGGAACCTGAGGGCTGAGGAGAGTGTTAGCACACAAACAACAACCTTGCACAGGCACCTCCATTTTGGAGGAGGTGATTTAAATAGGAGTGGTCCTCTTTAGGGCGGAGCACAGGGCCCCTCTAAGAAGGAGGGAGCGCGCGCGCCCTAAGTACAGTGCCCGGGAAGCTGCGCGCAGTTCGCGCAACAGGAGCAGGAGAGCTGGAGGACGCCGGACCGGGGCCATGGCGGTGAGGGAAACGGCATCTTTTCATGGCAGGAGGCAGAGACACTGACGCTACACTCTAGACCAGAGGTCCCCAACCGCCGGTCCGCGGACCAGGACCGGGCCGTTGGGGTTTTTCAGCCGGTCCGCGGGGAGAGGGGGCCCCTCCAGCCTCCAGCAGGGCCGCCATCAGGGCATGACTGCCCTGACTCCAGTATGGGGCCCGGCCGGTAGGAGCCCCCTCGGAGCCCCCCCCTTGTGCGTCTCTCTCCTCATGGGGCCCCCGGCCGCATGCTAAGCGCCGGGTCCGGGACATCTTAGCGCTGCGCTGCTGCGGCAGCACCTTCATGATTCCCCTGACTTCCGGTCATGTGGGGGCGCCGTCACATGGCCGGAAGTCAGGAGAACCTGGTGTCAGCGATTTGGACGAGCGCCAGGATTCTGCAGGGATCGCATGGGGGTAAGTATAACAAGTTTTATTTTTTTTTAAATTCAATTAACTAGGAGGTGGGGGGAATGGGAGATGCACATGGGGGGAGGGGAGAGATGAGAGATGCACATGGGGGAGGGGAGAGATGAGAGATCCACATGGGGGGGAGGGGAGAGATGAGAGATGCACATGGGGGAGGGGAGAGATGAGAGATCCACATGGGGGGGAGGGGAGAGATGAGAGATGCACATGGGGGAGGGGAGAGATGAGAGATCCACATGGGGGGAGGGAAGAGATGAGAGATGCACATGGGGGAGGGGAGAGATGAGAGATCCACATGGGGGGAGGGGAGAGATGAGAGATGCACATGGGGGGAGGGGAGAGATGCACATGGGGGGAGGGGAGAGATGAGAGATGCACATGGGGGGAGGGGAGAGATGAGAGATGCACATGGGAGGGAGGGGAGAGATGCACGGGGGGGTGAGAGATGCACAGGGGGGGTGAGAGATGCACGGGGGGGATGAGAGATGCACGGGGGGTGGATGAGAGATGCACGGGGGGGATGAGAGATGCACGGGGGGTGGATGAGAGATGCACGGGGGGGTGAGAGATGCACGGGGGGGATGAGAGATGCACGGGGGGTGGATGAGAGATGCACGGGGGGGTGAGAGATGCACGGGGGGATGAGAGATGCACGGAGGGGATGAGAGATGCACGGAGGGGATGAGAGATGCACGGGGGGTGGATGAGAGATGCACGGAGGGGGATGAGAGATGCACGGAGGGGGATGAGAGATGCACGGGGGTGAGCTGCACATGGGGGGGTGAGAGATGCACATGGGGGGGTTATGTTTACATAACTTTGTTGCCTTATGAAGGGCGGGGGGGCCCCCAAAAATTTCTTGCACAGGGGCCCACTACAGTCTGTGTCCGCCCCTGGGATGAAGTAAATGCAGCTGAACAGCAGCTGTCAGGACAGCTGCCCTGTCCTGCTGCAGGGCGTGATGGGGCCTCAGTGATGCGGCTCCTGGCACAGCACATTATGTGGGGCTCCTGGCATAGCTCCTGGCGGGGACCTGGTCTACACTATATGATAAGTATGCACTAAACTCCAAATCCCTCCATTACCCCGCCCCCATATGACCAAAGCCCCGCCCACCCCACCCCCTCCTTGCTGGGCCATGGAAAAATGATCTTGCTTCAAGCCGGTCCCTGGTGCAAAAAAGGTTGGGGACCACTGCTCTAGACCAGAGGTCTGGGTATTTTGGGCCACCATACAATGAATTTTTGATAATGCGTAATTTCCCTGTGATTTCCGTCTTCTATGTTCTATGGAGAAATTAAAATTCTGCAGCGAGAGAAACCAACTTGTCACTCTAGAATTTTTTTCCTTATTATGCTTCATCCAGTTCAGCGGGGCATGACCTGACGCAAGCTTAAATGTCTTACCTAAGAGATAATACTTCAAAGATTCTAGTGCCAACTTTACAGGTGAACATTTGCGCTGTTGTTCTCACCCGTCTTCTTCCACCACACACGGCGAGTGGAGTTGATACCAAAAAGTTCTATTTTGGTCTCATCTGACCACATGACCTTCTCCCATGCCTCCTCTGGATCATCCAGATAGTCATTGGCAAACTTCTATTGGACCTGGACATGTGCTGGTGAGCAGGGGGACCTTTTGTGCCCTGCAGGATTTTAATCCATGACTGCATAGTGTATTACTCGCGGTAATGTTTGAGACTGTGGTCCCAGCTCTCTTCAGGTCATTGACCAGGTCCTCTCATGTAGTTCTGGGCTGATTCCTGACATCTCTCAGAATCATCTGTATCCCAGGAGGAGAGATCTTGCACGAAGTCCCAGACCGAGGAAGATTGACAGTCAGCTTATGTTTCTTCCATTTTCTAATAATTGTGCCAACAGTTGTTGCCTTCTCACCAAGCTGCTTGCCTATTGTCCTGTAGCACATCCCAGCCTTGTGCTGGTCTACAATTTTGTCCCTGGTGTCCTTAGACAGCTCTTTGTTTTGGCCATGGTGGAGAGGTTGGAGTGTGATTGATTGAGTGTGTCGACAGGTGACTTTTATACAGGTAAAGAGTTCAAACATGTGCAATTAATACAGGTAATGAGTACAGAGAAAGAGGGCTTCTTAAAGAAAAACTAACAGGTGTGTGCGAGACAGAATTCTTGCTGGTTGCTAGTTGATCAAATACTTATTTATTGAAATAAAATGCAATTTAATTATTCAAAAATCATACAATGTAATTTTATGGTTTTTATTTTCAGATTCTGTCTCTCACAGGTGAAGTGTGCCTACAATAAAAATTACAGACCTCTCCATTCTTTGTAGGAGGGAAAATTTGCAAAATCGGCAGTGTATCAAGTACTTATTTTCCTCTTTATATATATTTACTACTGTAAAACACTAGCCCTGGTACTGCTTGATAAGGTGAACTGCTTCAGTGTAACATTATGTAGCATCGACGTCTCTGCCCCGTTCTAGGCAGAGACGCCGTCCCTCTCACCTCCCCGCTCCTGGCGCGGCGTCCTCCAGCGCTGCTCTCCCCGCTGCTTCCGGCGCGCGCTCCTTCCCCGGCAGTGTGCTTAGGGCACGCGCGCGCGCGCTCCCCCTCTCTTAAAGGGACCGCGCGCGCCGTCCTAAGGAGTCCCCGGCCAATTGCCGGAGGACCTCCCATATAAAGGGCACCTCCTCCAAAATGGAGGTGCCCGAGCAATGTTGTTTGCACCTGTGTCTCACCTGTGCTTCAGCCCTCAGGTCCCGTTGCCAGTTACCTGCCAGTTACCTGCCAGATTCCTGCCAGCTTGCTGCCTTTGTCCTGCCTGATATCCAGTCACCTGCCTGCTAGCCTGAGGTCCGACGGTCTGCCTTCCAACTCCTGTCAGTCTGTCTATGGACCAGCTTGCCCGCTCACCTGGGAGCGCACACCTGTTACCTGCCTGCTAGCCTACCTGGAGGCTCCGCCGTCACGTGCTGTGACCATCTGCCTTTTCAGAGACTCCTGCCCGCTCACCTGGGAGCGCACACCTGTTACCTGCCTGCTAGCCTACCTAGAGGCTCCGCCGTCACGTGCTGTGACCATCTGCCTTTCCAGAGACTCCTGCCCGCTCACCTGGGAGCGCCCACCTGTTACCTGCCTGCTAGCCTACCTGGAGGCTTCGCCGTCACGTGCTGTGACCACCTACCATTCCAGAGACTCTCGCTTGCTCACCTGGGAGCACACATCTACCATCTGCCTGCTAGCCTACCCGGAGGCTCTGCCATCACAGGTCGTACCTACCCTTTACCCAGAGACTGCCCCGGTCACTTGCCGTAACTCCCTGCCCGTTCATCCAGAGACTGCCCCGGTCACTTGCCGTAACTCCCTGCCCGTTTATCCAGAGACTGCCCCGGTCACTTTCCGTGACCTCCAGCCCGTCCACTCAGAGACTGTCCCGGTCACCTGCTGTGACTGCCTGCCCGTCATCCCTGATTGCCACCCGCTCCCTTACAAGGACCGCCCCCTTGTATAGTAGCTCAGAGGTTCCGCCTCCCAGACCCGTTACAGTTTGCTCGGGCCATGGAACCCGGTGGCACCCAAGCTCCCTGGCTCTCGGACCTGTGTCATGAACTGTCCCGCCAGAGGTCCCAACAGGAGTCCATCCTGGGTCACCTGCGGAATGTCAATTCTCGCCTGGACACTCTGACTGCTCCGCCAGCAACCTCCGCCAGCGCCATGATTCGCAATCCGACAGCTCCGCTGTCCACCAACACTATGGTATCCTACCCCGGACCCCGGCTTTCTGCACCTCCTCGCTTCGGAGGCGACTCCGCTCAGGCTCGGGGCTTCATAAATCAGTGCACCCTGCACTTTGAACTCCTGTCCCACCAGGTTAACTCCGACCGGGCCAAAACTGCCTTCATCATGTCCCATCTCACCGGAGAGGCTCTGGCCTGGCTAAATCATCTATGGGAGAGAGGAGACCCCCTGGTGTCCAACTTGCCTGCCTTTCTCACGGCCTTCCGGAAAGTCTTCGACGAACCCGGACGGAAGACCTCATCCGCATCGTCACTGCTACGCCTCCGTCAGGGAAGCCTCACCGTGGGCCAATATGCCATACGGTTCCGTACCCTTGCCTCGGAGCTGGCCTGGGATAATGACGCTCTGGTTTCAGTCTTCTGGGAGGGTCTGTCCGGCCGTATTAAAGATGAACTTGCCGGTCGGGACATTCCTACCACCCTCGATGACCTGATAGCTCTTGCCACCCGGATTGACCTGCGGTTCCAGGAGCGTGCCAAAGAGGTCACCCGTGAGAGGAGGTTTCCACGCCTAGCTCCTACTTTTCAGCAACCCGTCACTCCCTCCGTCTCTCCTGAGCCTATGCAGGTCGACCAGACCAAGATGGTCGGTTCTCGCCAAGAATCTCGCCGAGCCGAGGGAAGCTGTTTCTATTGTGGCAGTAAGAAGCACTTCATCCGTTCCTGCCCGGAAAAGCCGGGAAACGCCAGTGTCTAGGACCACTCGGAGAGGTCGTCCTAGACAAAAGTAAGTCCTCTCCGTCTCTGACCTTACCGGTCTCTATTGCTTGGGGAGAAAACCGTCTCTTCGAACTCGCCCATCTGGATTCTGGAGCTGCTGGAAACCTCATCGCCCAGTCTCTGGTAGAGAGATACCATATTCCCACCAAGTCCCTGGCGGAGCCATTGTCAGTTGCTTCCGTGGATGGAAGACTTCTCTCGGAGACCATCCTGCTCGTCACCGAACCTATAACCCTACAGGTGGGAATGCTGCACTCTGAGGAGATCTCATTGCATGTGCTGTCCGGACTTTCTCACTCCTTGTTGCTAGGTCTACCTTGGCTCCAGATACATGAACCCGTATTGAACTGGCGGTCCGGTGAAGTACTCCGATGGGGTCCTGACTGCCATAGGACCTGCCTGGTTCCGGTCCGTCCACTTCGCCCTCAGCCTACTCCAGCTAACTTACCTGGTCTCCCGGCTCCCTACTGGCCCTATGCGGACGTCTTCGGTAAGAAGGAAGCTGAGACGTTGCCGCCCCATAGGCCATACGATTGCCCGATCGACCTGGTACCTGGCACCACTCCTCCCCGTGGGCGTATCTACCCGTTATCTGCAGCCGAGACCCGAGCCATGTCTGAGTACATTGAAGAGAATCTGGCTAGGGGATTTATCCGAAAATCTACCTCCCCGGCTGGAGCCGGATTCTTCTTTGTCAAAAAGAAAGACGGCTCGCTACGTCCCTGTATTGACTACAGAGGACTCAATCTCATTACGGTAAAAAACAAATATCCCCTGCCACTCATCTCCGAATTGTTTGACCGGCTCAAGGGCGCCAGGATCTTCTCCAAGCTGGATCTTCGAGGAGCGTATAATCTGGTCCGTATCCGTCAAGGAGACGAGTGGAAGACGGCATTCAATACCCGGGACGGTCACTACGAGTACCTTGTGATGCCCTTCGGTCTCTGTAATGCTCCCGCGGTCTTTCAGGAACTAGTCAATGACATCTTCCGTGACCTCCTGTACTCCTGCGTAGTGGTATACCTGGACGATATCTTGGTCTTCTCTCCGGATCTCCCCACACACCGGAGGGATGTTCGTCAGGTCCTGCTTAGGCTTCGGCAGAACCACCTTTACGCTAAATACGAGAAGTGCCTCTTCGATCAGACCTCCCTTCCGTTCTTGGGCTATGTCATCTCCCAAACAGGTCTGCAAATGGATCCCGAGAAGCTCTCTTCCGTTCTAAAATGGCCTCGTCCTGAAGGTTTGAAGGCGATACAGCGATTCCTGGGCTTCGCTAATTATTATCGTCTTTTCATCCCACACTTCTCGTCTCGGACTGCTCCCATATCTGCACTTACCCGTAAGGGGGCTAACCCCAGGATATGGTCGCCTGAAGCCGAGGAGGCCTTCCTTTCCCTAAAGAAAGCCTTCGCCTCTGCTCCCGTCCTGCACCGTCCGGACTGTAATCAACAATTCTACCTGGAGGTTGATGCTTCCTCCTCCGGAGCCGGAGCGGTGCTCACCCAGAAGTCTTCTACCGGGAGAATGGTAACGTGCGGCTTCTTCTCCAAAATCTTCTCCTCGTCGGAGCGCAACTACTCCATTGGAGACCGGGAATTGCTAGCCATCAAATTGGCACTAGGAGAGTGGCGCTATCTGCTTGAAGGGGCTCTCTACCCGGTAATTATCTACACGGATCACAAAAACCTGGCATATCTCCAAAATGCCCAGAGGCTCAATCCTCGCCAGGCCCGGTGGTCGTTGTTTTTTGCCCGCTTCGACTTCACTCTTCATTTCCGTCCGGCGGACAAGAACGTCAAAGCTGATGCCTTGTCTCGGTCTTTCCTGTCCTCCGATCAAGAGGAGGAACCTACGCACATCATCGACTCCTCCAAGGTGATGAATGTGGCTCCCTTGGATCTAACTCGTCTTCCACCCGGTAAGACGTTCATAGCTGTGCCAGATCGGGAGAGGGTTCTTCGCTGGGGACATTCTTCTAAACTAGCTGGCCATGCTGGCCAAAAAAAGACCTTTCAACTTATTGCCCGGCATTACTGGTGGCCTACCCTACGTAAGGACGTGGTAGACTTCGTCGCGGCCTGTTCATCCTGTGCTCGTAACAAAGTTCCCCGACATCTACAGTACAGACCAAAAGTTTGGACATACCTTCTCATTTAAAGATTTTTCTGTATTTTCATGACTTTGAAAATTGTACATTCACACTGAAGGCATCAAAACTATGAATTAACACATGTGGAATTATATACTTAACAAAAAAGTGTGAAACAACTGAAAATATTTCTTACATTCAAGGTTCTTCAAAGTAGCCACCTTTTGCTTTGATGACTGCTTTGCACACTCTTGGCATTCTCTTGATGAGCTTCAAGTGGTAGTCACCGGAAATGGTTTTCACTTCACAGTTGTGCCCTGTCAGGTTTAATAAGTGGGATTTCTTGCCTTATAAATGGGGTTGGGACCATGAGTTGTGTTGTGCAGAAGTCTGATGGATACACAGCTGATAGTCCTACTGAATAGACTGCTAGAATTTGTATTATGGCAAAAAAAAAGCAGCTAAGTAAAGAAAAACCTGTGGCCATCATTACTTTAAGAAATGAAGGTCAGTCAGTCCGAGAAATTGGGCAAACTTTGAAAGTGTCCCCAAGAGCAGTTGCAAAAACCATCAAGCGCTACAAAGAAACTGTCTCACATGAGGACCGCCCCAGGAAAGGAAGACCAAGAGTCACCTCTGCTTCTGAGGATAAGTTTATCCAAGTCACCAGCCTCAGAAATCGCAGGTTAACAGCAGCTCAGATTAGAGACCAGGTCAATGCAACACAGAGTTCTAGCAGCAGACACATCTCTTCAACAACTGTTAAGAGGAGACTTTGTGCATGAGGCCTTCATGGTAAAATAGCTGCTAGGAAACCACTGCTAAGGACAGGCAACAAGCAGAAGAGACTTGTTTGGGCTGAAGAACACAAGGAATGGATATTAGACCAGTGGAAATCTGTGCTTTGGTCTGATGAGTCCAAATTTTAGTTCTTTGGTTCCAACCACCGTGTCTTTGTGCAACGCAGAAAAGGTGAACGGATGGACTCTACATGCCTGGTTCCCAAAGTAAAGCATGGAGGAGGAGGTGTGATGGTGTAGGGGTGCTTTGCAGGTGACACTGTTGGGGATTTATTCAAAATTGAAGGCATACTGAACCAGCATGGCTACCACAGCATCTTGCAGCGGCATGCTATTCCATCCGGTTTGCGTTTAGTTGGACCATCATTTATTTTTCAACAGGACAATGACCCCAAATACACCTCCAGGCTGTGTAAGGGTTATTTGACCAAGAGGGAGAGTGATGGGGTGCTATGCCAGATGACCAGATGGTTTGGTGTGAGCTGGACCGCAGAGTGAAGGCAAAGGGGCCAACAAGTGCTAAGCATCTCTGGGAACTCCTTCAAGATTGTTGGAAAACCATTTCTGGTGACTACCTCTTGAAGCTCATCAAGAGAATGCCAAGAGTGTGCAGAGCAGTCATCAAAGCAAAAGGTGGCTACTTTGAAAAACCTAGAATATAAGACATATTTTCAGTTGTTTCACACTTTTTTGTTAAGTATACAATTCCACATGTGTTAATTCATAGTTTTGATGCCTTCAGTGTGAATGTACAATTTTCATAGTCATGAAAATGCAGAAAAATCTTTAAATGAGAAGGTGTGTCCAAACTTTAGGTCTGTACTGTACCTGCCGGCCATCTCCTGCCCCTTCCCGTACCTGCTGCTCCTTGGCAACACATCGCTATGGACTTTATCACCGACCTTCCAGTTTCTGCCGGTTGTACCGTCATTTGGGTTGTCGCTGACCGTTTTTCTAAGATGGCCCACTTCATTCCCCTGCCTGGTCTTCCGTCTGCACCCGAGTTGGCTAAAGACTTTATCCGCCACATCTTCCGTCTCCATGGTCTGCCCCTCCACATCGTGTCGGATCGTGGGGTTCAGTTCACCTCTCGTTTCTGGAGAGCCACTTGTAAGCTGCTGGACATTACCCTGGATTTCTCCTCCGCTTACCACCCTCAGTCCAATGGTCAAGTGGAGCGGATCAATCAGATCTTGTCCAGCTACCTCCGGCACTTCGTGGATGCTCACCACTCAGACTGGGTGGATCTTCTACCGTGGGCCGAGTTCTCTTATAACAACCATGAGAGCGAGTCCTCTTCCAAATCCCCGTTCTTTATAGTTGGTGGCCAACATCCCCGGATTCCACTTCCTGTCTCCGTTTCTGTGGACAACCCTGCTGCGGAGTCTCTTGTCAGCGAATTTTCTACTATTTGGGAGAGCACCAGGTCCGCTCTTCTTCTCTCCTCTGAGCGGATGAAGAGATATGCTGATAAGAGACGTCTGGATCCGCCCCAATTCCGTCCGGGAGACAAGGTTTGGCTCTCATCCAAACATGTGCGGCTCAAAATACCCTCCTACAAGTTGGGTCCTCGATTCATCGGCCCCTCCGAAGTCCTCAGGCAAATTAACCCTGTGGCCTACAAATTAAAACTCCCGGCCACCCTACGGATCCCCAACTCCTTCCACGTATCTCTCCTCAAACCCGTTGTCTTTAACTCTTTTTCCAAAAATCCAGGTGCCCCTCCTGCTCCGGTTTCCGCTGATGACATCTTTGAGGTAGCGAGTATTCTGGCCTCCAAGAGGGTAAGAGGAAAAACCTTTTTTCTGGTAGATTGGAGGGGGTTTGGTCCTGAGGAGAGAACTTGGGAACCCAGGGAGAACATCAACGCCCCGCTTCTCCTTGAAAAATTTCTTTCTGGCCTAAAAAAGAGGGGGCCTAAAGGGGGGGGTACTGTAGCATCGACGTCTCTGCCCCGTTCTAGGCAGAGACGCCGTCCCTCTCACCTCCCCGCTCCTGGCGCGGCGTCCTCCAGCGCTGCTCTCCCCGCTGCTTCCGGCGCGCGCTCCTTCCCCGGCAGTGTGCTTAGGGCACGCGCGCGCGCGCTCCCCCTCTCTTAAAGGGACCGCGCGCGCCGTCCTAAGGAGTCCCCGGCCAATTGCCGGAGGACCTCCCATATAAAGGGCACCTCCTCCAAAATGGAGGTGCCCGAGCAATGTTGTTTGCACCTGTGTCTCACCTGTGCTTCAGCCCTCAGGTCCCGTTGCCAGTTACCTGCCAGTTACCTGCCAGATTCCTGCCAGCTTGCTGCCTTTGTCCTGCCTGATATCCAGTCACCTGCCTGCTAGCCTGAGGTCCGACGGTCTGCCTTCCAACTCCTGTCAGTCTGTCTATGGACCAGCTTGCCCGCTCACCTGGGAGCGCACACCTGTTACCTGCCTGCTAGCCTACCTGGAGGCTCCGCCGTCACGTGCTGTGACCATCTGCCTTTTCAGAGACTCCTGCCCGCTCACCTGGGAGCGCACACCTGTTACCTGCCTGCTAGCCTACCTGGAGGCTCCGCCGTCACGTGCTGTGACCATCTGCCTTTCCAGAGACTCCTGCCCGCTCACCTGGGAGCGCCCACCTGTTACCTGCCTGCTAGCCTACCTGGAGGCTTCGCCGTCACGTGCTGTGACCACCTACCATTCCAGAGACTCTCGCTTGTTCACCTGGGAGCACACATCTACCATCTGCCTGCTAGCCTACCCGGAGGCTCTGCCATCACAGGTCGTACCTACCCTTTACCCAGAGACTGCCCCGGTCACTTGCCGTAACTCCCTGCCCGTTCATCCAGAGACTGCCCCGGTCACTTGCCGTAACTCCCTGCCCGTTTATCCAGAGACTGCCCCGGTCACTTTCCGTGACCTCCAGCCCGTCCACTCAGAGACTGTCCTGGTCACCTGCTGTGACTGCCTGCCCGTCATCCCTGATTGCCACCCGCTCCCTTACAAGGACCGCCCCCTTGTATAGTAGCTCAGAGGTTCCGCCTCCCAGACCCGTTACACATTATCTGCCCTTATCTTGGGGAACAAAAAATTCCGGCTGTTACTGAGGTGCCATTACTTTGCTGCTAGGTAATACCTCTATTTGGTATACTGCTCTGTGCTATATATTTACCATGCTGTGTATACGGATTATAACTATCCATCCCAGTGCTGCCCAGTATATATGGCACTTCCTCTATATATATATTACTGTACCCCTGAATTATAGCGGTTACCCGGTATATGTTGCTGTACCCTAGTATATATGGCACGTCCCCTATATATATGGTTGTATCCCTGAATTATAGCGGTACCCCAGTATATGTGGCTATACCTCTGTATATAAGCCAGTACCTTGGTATATATGGCACTTCCCTTATCCAGGGCCGTATTTTGTGTTCATGCTGCCCTAGGCATGCTAAGTCCTGATGCCCCCTACTGATAAGTCAGACTAAAATTGCCTATACCCTTTAGATAATAGTTATGGTATAGATAATTGAATGGGAGGCGGATGTGCAGTACCCTGCCGCGGCCACTACAACTCGACAGCCAAGCACCGCAAGCAAGTACTTGCGGCTGGCACTGCTGACAACTAATCGGCGGGGGTGCCGCGTGCGGGACCTCGCCCGATCATACATTGATACCCTATCCTACGGCATCAATGTGAAAGTAGTGGACAACCCCTTTAAAGCCCCCCATACACACCAGACTAAAGTCGTCCAAACTCGCCGGTATGACCAGGTTCGGCTGACAGTCTAAGGGCGCATGCAGACAAGTGTATGAGAAATCACCTGAGTTTCTGTCATGCAAGGTGAAGGAAGGCACAAGTATACAATGACGGGTAGAGGGGGGAGGGAGACCAACAACTAGGAAAATGCGGAGTGAAGACCCCTAGGGTAGTCAGGGTGATATATCTGCCTATCGTTCCTATATAGGTTCTGCAACTTTCGCCGAGCAGGAAACCTAATCCTTGAATGTCCCTAGAGCCAGGCCCGAGGTAGGGAAGGGACGGGGTGAATACTAGTCAGGCCCCCTGTAACTAAAGTCAACAAACCAATTGGATACACTTAGCATGAGAAGATACCAGAGAGATAATGCCAACTGTCCTCCAAGGGAAGTCCAAGAAGAAACTAGATGACTACTAGAACTACAGGCATGGGTAGATGAACATAGAACTATCACCGGTGACTCTCTGGAGACAATGAGAGCTTTTAACTACCAAGAAAAGGTGTGTCAATTAGCAGCAGAAGGTGGAGGTCGCTGCTGGGTCCTAAAGGAAGTAGGATATCACTACACTACAGAGATGAGAGAATCAAGAAGGCGTCTGCAATGCCAAGCACAGTGACCTTCTACAGCCGGATCCAGAGTGACTGTCTGTCACACTTGATACACCCATGACAGTACCCCCCCCTTCTACAAGTGGCCTCCAGACATTCAGCGCCAGGTTTCTC
Source organism: Phyllobates terribilis (assembly GCF_046119375.1). Classification (NCBI taxonomy): domain Eukaryota; kingdom Metazoa; phylum Chordata; class Amphibia; order Anura; family Dendrobatidae; genus Phyllobates; species Phyllobates terribilis. The sequence goes on from NW_027362797.1 coordinate 492,062, forward strand.
AGGATGAGAGGTGTGGAACAAATGAACTAGCCTAGGGGCATTCACCTCTTATGCCGAAACCCACATCCTTTCCCTCCAGTGCACCAAGTACTGTTGGGAACGACACTGGAGACGAGAATCCACAGCACTCGAAATTTGAAACTTCAAATTACCATCAACCATGATTGGGAGCGGCGGCAGGGGAGAGGACTCAAGAGGTTCTTCATATTTCTTGAGTAGAGACCTGTAAAACACATTGTGGATCTTAAGGGCCTGAGGTAGCTCAAGACGAAACGCTGCTGAATTAATGACGTTGGTTAATTTATAGGGACCAATAAATCTTGGCCCCAGCTTCCAGAAAGGAACCTTCAACTTGATATTCCAGGTAGACAACCACACAAATTCATGCCTGTGTATATAGAAGGATGGAAGACTGCGGAGAGAACAGTAAACCTCATGTGCGAGATTTCCTCTCGAGCAGCCGACGTCACAGGTACAGAGTGACTCTGATGGGAAGTGAGAAACATGGACATAAAGTGCGGAGGCAGCGTTTTCTTCCAGGCAGCGTCCTCCCCATAGCCTGGAAGAACTCATTTATATATACTAATAAAAGATGATTTATCAACAGCAAGGCATCTGATGAGACATGCAGGTATCACTCTCATCAGCAGTCTATAATCTGTATGCCCATATTAATAGTTTATAAAGGTGAAACATGGGACAGATTCCCTTTAAAGGGGTATTCCCATCTCCAAGATCCTATCCCAATATGTAGTATTTGTAATAATTATAGTATGAGCAAATACCTCTAATTAGAAATATAGTATAGTTTTTCTGATTCGCTATGTCCTTTCCTCAAGTGTAGGCATTGCAGGACCTTAGGTATTAATCGCTACGACCACTGACATAGTGACAGCTTGCCGCTAAGGTCCTGCAATGCCCTGCACATGAGGAAAGATTGGGATAGGGTCTTGGAAATGGGAATACCCCTTTCAGCTAACTTAAATATCAGTGTTCTCGGCAGCAGATCATCCAGTGTAAACGAGCTGCCAAGTACATTTTTATTCTATGTGCACAGAGATATCATATTAAGGATGGCTTTCTGCGCATGAAGGTGCAGTTGATCAGTCTGAACAGGTTAATAAATGACTGCCAATCGGCTTCATAAAACCGGTCAGTGGTCATGTAAGTGCTGCGATTGACCAGTGTAAATGCCTCCTTAGATCCTGGTACCTCATAGGTGAAATCTCCTCTATTGTCATTCTTCTCCTCTTCTTCTTCATCTGGCCACGACGCTATAGCTCGTCTCCTCAGACGTCCCTCTTCTACAGAATTTGGCAGCACATCCTGACACAGAGCCCTTAAAAATAAAAAGTGTCATTATAATGCCAACAAAATAAAAATAGTTGCCCATGCTGTGCCCTAAATAAATAATTGCGCCTCACTGTGCTTTCTGCCCCAAAAAGTGACACCCGCACTGTCCCTCTTATGATACATGACCTCCTCTCCTATAAAATATTGCCTCCCCACCGTTCCCCCTTATATATTATGCCACCCCATCCATTCCCCATGAACTATGCCCGCCACACTGGCTTTCTTTATGAACAAAACTGTCAAACCACCCCCCCCCCTTAACAATAATGGTCTATACACTGTCCACCCTCCACACTGTACCTGCGTTATAAACTGTAGCCTCCAAATTGTCTCCATCTTCAGTATCCCTCCCCACACTATATTCCCTCCATACTGTGCCCATAAATACCTCTCCCCCTCACTGTCTACAGTAAAAATTCCATGTATCTTCAATTCTACTAAGGAGTGCTTACCTTCCCCTTATCTTCCCCTCCTTTGTGGCGCTCTATCACATACAGTCCGCACCCCATGTACCGCACCAGGGCTGTGGAGTCGAGTCGGTGTCTATTTTGGTGGAGTCAAAGTTGGAGTCGGTATAAAATGGTCTGACTCCGTCTCCTAAAATGTACATTAAATTGGGTACAGTAGTTTAATGCAGTTTGTGGGGAATATTTTTTTCATAAGAATTTGGGAAAGTTATGAAATGTCCTATAAATGTCTGTCCTATTCCTGATCTAAGGGTCTAGACTTTTAGCTGAGATGAATCTGTGCTACAGTAAATTTATCACTTAAACATGAGCCATGTATGAGGGAGTTGGAGTCGAAGTTGGTGTCCTGGAAATTGAGGAGTCTTAGTCCGAGGTTTAGCTTACCGACTCCACAGCCCTGTACCGCACACATATAAAGCCTGCACCCCTATGCACTCCCATATACAGCCTGCTCCCCCATGTAACCCTCACATACAGCTTGCACCCCCATGTACCCCCCACATTCATCCTGAACCCCTCACATACTTCCTGCACCCACATGTAACCTCCACATACAGCATTCACCCTCATATGTACACCGACATACAATCTGCTTCCCCATATGCACCCTCACAACTAGACTGCACCCCCATACATATTTTATTTATTATGCATTGCTTATATAGTGCCATCATTTTCCGAAGCACTTTACAGACATTATCATCACTGTCCCCATTGGGGCTCACAATGTAAATTCCCTATCAGTTTTGGAATGTGGGAGGAAACGGGAGAACCCGGAGGAAACCCACGCAAACACTGGGAGAACATACAAACTCCTGACAGACGCTGTCCTTGGTGGGACTTTAATCCTGGACCACAGCACTGGGAGGCTGCAGTGCTAACCACTGAACCACCATGCTGCTTATATAGCCTGCACCCACCCATATGTACCCCCACATATAGCCTGCACTCCCATATGTACCCCCACATATAGCAAGCACCCTCCATATACACCACCACATGTAGCCTGTACCCACCCATATGTACCCCCACATATAGCCTGCACCCCCATATGTACCCTCACATATAGCCTGCACCCCCATATGTACCCTCACATATAGCCTGCACCCCTATATGTCCCCCCGCATGTAGCCTGCACCCACCCATATGGACCCCCACATATAGCCTGTACCCCCATATGTACCCTCACATGTAGCCTGCACCCTCATATGTTCCCTCACATATAGCCTGCACCCCCATATGTACCCTCACATATAGCCTGCACCCCCATATATACCATGACATATAGTCTGTACCCCCACATGTAGCCTGCACCCCAATATGTACCCCCACATATAGTATGCACCCCCATATGTACCCGGACATATAGCGTGCACCACTCTATGTACCCTCACATATAGCCTGCACCCCCATATGTAGCCTGGACCCCCATATGTACCACGACATATAGCCTGCACCCCCATATGTACCCTCACATATAGCCTGCACCCCCATATATACCATGACATATAGTCTGTACCCTCACATATAGCCTGCACCCCCATATGTACCCTCACATATAGCCTGCACCCCCATATATACCATGACATATAGTCTGTACCCTCACATATAGCCTGCACCCCCATATGTAGCCTCCATCCCCATATGTTCCCCTACATATAGCATGCACCCCCATATGTACCCTTATATATAGCCTGCACCACATATACATCCTGCACCCCCATATGTACCCTCACATATAGCCTGCACCACATATACATCCTGCACCTCCATATGTACCCTCACATATAGCCTGCACCACATATACATCCTGCACCCCCATATGTACCCTCACATATAGCCTGCACCACATATACATCCTGCAACCCCATATGTACCCTCACATATAGCCTGCACCACATATACATCCTGCAACCCCATATGTACCCTCACATATAGCCTGCACCACATATACATCCTGCAACCCCATATGTACCTCCTGTTCCCTAATTACCTGTCACTAGTAGAGATGAGCGGTGTTCGACTAGAACTGTTCGCCAATCTCAAATTCGAGCTGTTTTGGGCGGTGTTCGAGTTGTTCGACGAACCCGAACGATTTGCAAAAAATTCGGCTGTTCGAGGTTATGTTCGATAACTGTTCGTGCACCAAAAGCTTGTCCTGCATGTCTGGCGCTATTTAGAGCACCAATCATGCAGGGATTGTCTGTCACTCACTGTAATGCCACAGCCATGGTGGTTGTGGCATTACAGTGATTGCCCAAATCGATGGGAACAGTGTCAACAGTGAAACATGAAAAGCCGGCAATTCAGCAGCGGCATACACCGGTACCCGACAATTTAGAACCGAAAGAATAGAGCTTCACACATAGATTAGATAGATATAAACATGTCAGCCACATATATACGAAGTACAGTGAAAGTGCTGCTTACTGTACTTGTCATTTAGCGTAAAGGATTTATCAAAAAAAATAATAGTGTTTTCATGCACCGTCTCTTTAAAAAAGCCGGCCGGCAATTCAGCAGCGGTACCCGACAATTTATAACAGACAGAATAGAGCTTCACACATAGATTAGATAGATAGAAACATGTCAGTCACATATATATGAAGTACAGTGATAGTGTTGGTTACTGTACTTGTCATTTAGTATTAAAATAAAGGATTTATTATTAAAAAAAATGGCGTGGGGTTCCCCTTAATTTTAGGCTCTAGCGGAGGTTAAGCAGACGGCTGGGGCAGATGTTTGAAGCCTGGGAAGGGGGTAATACCCACGGAGCTTCCCAGGCTACTAATATCAGCCCCCAGCTGAATACATAGCCTTTACTAGCTATTAAAATGGGGGACCCCCCAAAAAAAATGACGTGGGGTCCCCCCTAATTTAATAGCTAGCAAGGCTAGGCAGACAGCTGGGGGCTGATATTAATAGCCCAGGAAGGGAGCCATGAATATTGGCCCCCTCCCAGGCTAGAAACACCAGCCGTCAGCCGCCCCAGAAATGGCGCATTCATAGGATGCGCCAATTCTGGCACTTAGCCTCGCTCTTCCACGCTGCCCTGGTGTGGTGGCAGGGGGTAATAGGGTTGGGGTTGATGTCAGCTTATAATGCCAGCTGACATCAAGCCCAGGTTAGTAATGGAGAGGCGTCTATAAGACACCCCCATTACTAACCCCATAGTCAAAGTTAAAAAAAACACAAACACCCAGAATAAAGTCCTTTAATTGAAATAAAGACACAATCCTTTATTGTTCTAAATTAAACCATACTTACCGTCACGCCCATTCCAGCTGAAGCCAACGATCTCCTGCAATAAAAGAAAAATAATAAAGCAACCTCATCCTTACGTTTCCATGGTTCCCACGACAGCTTCAGCTCTGCTACATCGAGATGACAGGCTGGACCGCAGCAGAACGCTGCCATCCAGCCTCTCATCCCGGAGACACTGAGAAGCGCAGGCTTACTTGCGCTGCTCAGCGTCTCTCTGTGACGACATCCAGATGAGCCGAGTTCATGTCCAATGAACTCGGCTCACCTCATGCACGTCACTGACAGCGTGGGAAAATTCTCACGCTGAAGCGGTGAGTGCAGGAGAATTCTCCCACGCTGTCAGTGACGTGCATAAGGTGAGCTCATGTCCAATGAACTCAGCTCACCTCCTGCACGTCACTGACAGCGTGGGAGAATTCTCCTGCACTCAGCGCTTCAGCGTGAGAATTCTCCCGCTGAAGCGCTGAGTGCAGGAGAATTTTCCCACGCTGTCAGTAACGTGCATAAGGTGAGCTCATGTCCAATGAACTCAGCTCACCTCCTGCACGTCACTGACAGCGTGGGAGAATTCTCCTGCACTCAGCGCTTCAGTGTGAGAATTCTCCCACGCTGAAGCGGTGAGTGCAGGAGAATTTTCCCACGCTGTCAGTGACGTGCATGAGGTGAGCCGAGTTCATTGGACATTAACTCGGCTCATCTGGATGCCCTCACAGAGAGACACTGTGGAGCGCAAGCAAGCCTGCGCTTCTCAGTGTCTGCGGGATGACAGGCAGGATGGCAGCGTTCTGCTGCGGTCCAGCCTGTCATCTCGATGTAGCAGAGCTGAAGCTGTCATGGGAACCATGGAAAGGTAAGGATGATGTTGCTTTATTATTTTTCTTTTATTTCAGGAGATCGTTGGCTTCAGCTGGAATGGGCGTGATGGTAAGTATGGTTTAATTTAGAACAATAAAGAATTGTGTGTTTATTTCAATTAAAGGACTTTTTTCTGGGTGTTGTGTTTTTTTTAAATACTTTACTAGAAATTCATGGTGGTCATGTCTAATATTGGCGTGACCCCATGAATTTCGGGCTTAGGGCCAGCTGATAATGCCAAGCTGGCCCTAACCCCTTTATTACCCAGTGAGCCACCGCACCAGGGCCCTGGATGAGTTGGGTACAGCGCCAGAAGATGGCGCTTCTATGAACGCGCCATTTTCCGGGGTGGCTGCGGACTGCAATTTGCAGCGGGGGTGGCCCAGAAAGCATGGGCCTCCCTGCGCTGCGGATTCCAGCCCCCAGCTGCCTAGTTGTACCTGGCTGGACACAAAAACAGGGCGAAGCCCCACGTCAATTTTCTTTAAATTATTTCATGAAATAATTAAGAAAAAAAGGGCTTCCCTATATTGTTGTGTCCGGCCAGGTACAAATAGGCAGCTGGTGGTTGGGGGCAGCCCGTTCCTGCCTGCTGTACCTGACTGGACACAAATATAGTGCGAAGCCCCACGTCAATTTTTTTTAAATTATTTCATGAAATAATTAAGAAAAAAGGGCTTCCCTATATTGTTGTGTCCGGCCAGGTACAAATAGGCAGCTGGTGGTTGGGGGCAGCCCGTTCCTGCCTGCTGTACCTGGCTGGACACAAATATAGTGCGAAGCCCCACGTCAATTTTTTTTAAATTATTTCATGAATTTCCTGAAATAATTTAAAAAAATTGAAGTGGGGCTTCGCACTATATTTGTGTCCAGCCAGGTACAGCAGGCAGGAACGGGCTGCCCCCATCCACCAGCTGCCTATTTGTACCTGGCCGGACACAACAATATAGGGAAGCCCTTTTTTTCTTAATTATTTCATGAATTTCATGAAATAATTAAAAAAAATTGAAGTGGGGCTTCGCACTATATTTGTGTCCAGCCAGGTACAGCAGGCAGGAACGGGCTGCCCCCAACCACCAGCTGCCTATTTGTACCTGGCCGGACACAACAATATAGGGAAGGCCTTTTTTTCTTAATTATTTCATGAATTTCATGAAATAATTAAAAAAAAAGTACGTGGGGCTTCGCCCTATTTTTGTGTCCAGCCAGGTACAACTAGGCAGCTGGGGGCTGGAATCTGCAGCGCAGGGAGGCCCAAGCTTTCTGGGCCACCCCCGCTACAAATTGCAGTCCGCAGCCACCCCGGAAAATGGCGCGTTCATAGAAGCGCCATCTTCTGGCGCTGTACCCAACTCATCCAGGGCCCTGGTGCGGTGGCTCACTGGGTAATAAAGGGGTTAGGGCCAGCTTGGTATTATCAGCTGGCCCCAAGCCCAAAATTCATGGGGTCACGCCAGTATTAGACATGACCGCCATGAATTTCTAGTAAAGTATTTAAAAAAAACACAACACCCAGAATAAAGTCCTTTAATTGAAATAAAGACACAATTCTTTATTGTTCTAAATTAAACCATACTTACCATCACACCCATTCCAGCTGAAGCCAACGATCTCCTGCAATAAAAGAAAAATAATAAACCAACCTCATCCTTACCTTTCCATGGTTCCCACGACAGCTTCAGCTCTGCTACATCGAGATGACTGGCTGGACCGCAGCAGAACGCTGCCATCCAGTCTGTCATCCGCAGACACTGAGAAGCGCAGGCATGCTTGCGCTCCTCACTGTCTCGCTGTGACGGCATCCAGATGAGCCGAGGTCATGTCCAATGAACTCGGCTCACCTCATGCACGTCACTGACAGTGTGGGAAAATTCTCACGCTGAAGTGCTGAGTGCAGGAGAATACTCCCACGCTGTCAGTGATGTGCATGAGGTGAGCTCATGTCCAATGAACTCAGCTCACCTCCTGCACGTCACTGACAGCGTGGGAAAATTCTCCTGCAATCAGCGCTTCAGCGTGAGAATTTTCCCACGCTGTCAGTGACGTGCATGAGGTGAGCCGAGTTCATTGGACATGAACTCGGCTCATCTGGATGTCGTCACAGAGAGACGCTGAGCAGCGCAAGCAAGCCTGCGCTTCTCAGTGTCTGCGGGATGACAGGCTGGATGGCAGCGTTCTGCTGCGGTCCAGCCTGTCATCTCGATGTAGCAGAGCTGAAGCTGTCGTGGGAACCATGGAAAGGTAAGGATGAGGTTGCTTTATTATTTTTCTTTTATTGCAGGAGATCGTTGGCTTCAGCTGGAATGGGCGTGATGGTAAGTATGGTTTAATTTAGAACAATAAAGGATTGTGTCTTTATTTCAATTAAAGGACTTTATTCTGGGTGTTTGTGTTTTTTTTAACTTTGACTATGGGGTTAGTAATGGGGGTGTCTTATAGACGCCTCTCCATTACTAACCTGGGCTTGATGTCAGCTGGCATTATAAGCTGACATCAACCCCAACCCTATTACCCCCTGCCACCGCACCAGGGCAGCGTGGAAGAGCGAGGCTAAGTGCCAGAATTGGCGCATCCTATGAATGCGCCATTTCTGGGGCAGCTGACGGCTGGTGTTTCTAGCCTGGGAGGGGGCCAATATTCATGGCTCCCTTCCTGGGCTATTAATATCAGCTCCCAGCTGTCTGCCTAGCCTTTGCTAGCTATTAAATTAGGGGGGACCCCACGTCATTTTTTTGGGGGGGTCCCCCATTTTAATAGCTAGTAAAGGCTATGTATTCAGCTGGAGGCTGATATTAGTAGCCTGGGAAGCTCCGTGGGTATTACCCCCTTCCCAGGCTTCAAACATCTGCCCCAGCCGTCTGCTTAACCTCCGCTAGAGCCTAAAATTAAGGGGAACCCCACGCCAATTTTTTTAATAATAAATCCTTTATTTTAATACTAAATGACAAGTACAGTAACCAACACTATCACTGTACTTCATATATATGTGACTGACATGTTTCTATCTATCTAATCTATGTGTGATGCTCTATCTTTCTGTTCTAAATTGTCGGGTACAGATGCTGAATTGCCGGCCGGCTTTTTTAAAGAGACGGTGCATGAAAACACTAATATTTTTTTTAATAAATCCTTTACACTAAATGACAAGTGCAGTAACCAACACTGTCACTGTGCTTCTTATATGTGTGACTGACATGTTTCTATCTATCTAATCTATGTGTGATGCTCTATTCCTTCTTGTCTAAATTGTCGGGTACCGGTGTATGCCGCTGCTGAATTTGCCGGCCGGCTTTTTTAAAGAGAGTGTCTTCTGAGCAGTTTGTCAGCTTTTGGACACCTTTGCAGGTGTTTTCTATGTGTTTCTATGTGTTTTTGTTTGCCTGCCATTGGTTTTAACGGTGTTCGACGGTGTTCTAAGGTGTTCGACGAACAGTTCGACGAACAGTTCCTCGAACATCCCGGTGTTCGACGAACCGAACCGAACCCGAACACTACGGGGGTGGCTCAACACTAGTCACTAGTTTCTCTCTTCTCTTCTGCTGTTTCATGGCCCCGAACATAAGTCACATGGGTATGACATCATCAAAGGTCCTTCCCTCATCTGTTGGGCAGGGAGCTAGTCTCTGCTCCGCTGCCAATGCGGCCCTCCCCTCACCCTCGACCCCCACCCCCGGTGGAGGGTGAGGCTCTTTTTTTATATATATATATATATATATATATATATATATATATATATATATATATATATAGTTGTACCCCTGAATAATAGCGGTACCCTGGTATATGTGGCAGTACCCCTTTATATTTGGCACTTCCCTCTATATGTATGGTTGTACCCCTGAATTATAGCAGTACCCCGGTATATGTGGCTGTACCCCTTTATATATAGCAGTAAACCAGAATATATCACACTTCCCCTTTATATGGTTGTACCCCTGAATTATAGCGGTGCCCTGTTATATATGGCAGTAATCTGGTATATAGGTACTTCCCCTATATATATATATATATATTGTACCCCTGAACTGTAGCAGTACCCCGGTATATGCATTAGATATCTTTACCCCTGCATATATGTCATTTCACCAGTATATATGGTTATGCAGGTTTTGGATCATTGTACCCCACTATATATGGCTGTCCTCCTGTATATATGGCAGCTTTTAATCTTTTATATCCTGCCCTGCTTGATGTATACATCCTGGGGTTGCTGCATTCATCATTACAATATGTTTGCAGTCACACTATATACCCACCATTTGCTTATCTACATTGCCTATGATGGTGGATAGTGCGGTGGGGCAGAGGTGTTACCTGGAGCTTTATCCTGTATGTTTTCTCATAATATAAATTCTAAGATGGCTGAGGAATGGCTCAGCACATGGCACGGTGATTAATGGGCAGAGTCTGTGCTGCACCCAATAGGTAGAGCCATGAACACAACAGTATCATTCATTACTGAGGGCGGGCAGAGCCATGAACACAACAGTGTCATTCATTACTGAGGGTGGGCAGAGCCATGAACACAACAGTGTCATTTATTACTGAGGGCGGGCAGAGCCATGAACACAACAGTGTCATCCATTACTGAGGGCGGGCAGAGCCATGAACACAACAGTGTCATCCATTACTGAGGGTGGGCAGAGCCATGAACACAACAGTGTCATTCATTACTGAGGGTGGGCAGAGCCATGAACACAACAGTGTCATTTATTACTGAGGGTGGGCAGAGCCATGAACACAACAGTGTCATCCATTACTGAGGGCGGGCAGAGCCATGAACACAACAGTGTCATCCATTACTGAGGGCGGGCAGAGCCATGAACACAACAGTGTCATTCATTACTGAGGGCGGGCAGAGCCATGAACACAACAGTGTCATCCATTACTGAGGGCGGGCAGAGCCATGAACACAACAGTGTCATCCATTACTGAGGGTGGGCAGAGCCATGAACACCACAGTGTCATTCATTACTGAGGGTGGGCAGAGCCATGAACACAACAGTGTCATTCATTACTGAGAGCGGGCAGAGCCATGAACACAACAGTGTCATCCATTACTGAGGGTGGGCAGAGCCATGAACACAACAGTGTCATTCATTACTGAGGGTGGGCAGAGCCATGAACACCACAGTGTCATTCATTACTGAGAGCGGGCAGAGCCATGAACACAACAGTGTCATCCATTACTGAGGGTGGGCAGAGCCATGAACACAACAGTGTCATTCATTACTGAGAGCGGGCAGAGCCATGAACACAACAGTGTCATCCATTACTGAGGGTGGGCAGAGGCATGAACACAACAGTGTCATTCATTACTGAGGGTGGGCAGAGCCATGAACACAACAGTGTCATTCATTACTGAGGGCGGGCAGAGCCATGAACACAACAGTGTCATCCATTACTGAGGTCGGGCAGAGCCATGAACACCACAGTGTCATTCAGCTGTGCTCTTATCCTATATGTATTCCTATAATGTAAATAATAAGATGGGTGAGGAATTCGTCAGCACTTGGATCGGTGATTAAAGGGCAGAGTCTGATGTTGTGCTGCACCCAGGTTTGGAGGGCAGTCATGGTCCAGTTCTCAGCCCGGTGTCTCAGCTCATGCAGCTGGGACTGTATGAGGTAAATACTAGAAATTCATATCACATGTCTTATTATTCATGGCCGGTCTGTATCCAGATGAGCAGAGAAGGCCCTTGCAGATCTTAGCGGAATATGGGTCCCTGGGGAGGACTCAATGGACAGTGGAATATGGGTGCCTTAAATGAGCTCAGTGAAATGTAGGCCTGCAGGTGAGCTCAATGGACAGTAAATGTCTGTAGTTCAATTAAGCTCAGTCATCAGTAAATTATGTGAAAAAAAAAATGGACAGTGGAATATGGGTCCCTGAAGTGGACTCAGTGGACAGTGGAATATGGGTCCCTGGAGTGGACTCAGTGGACAGTGGAATATGGGTCCATGGGGCAGACTCAGTGGATAGTAAAATATGTATGGGTCCCTGAGACAGACTCAGTGGACAGTGGAATATGAGTCCCTGGGGTGGACTAAGTGGACAGTGGAATATGGGTCACTGGAGCGGACACAGTGGAATATGGGTCCCTGGGGAGGACTCAATAGACAGTGGAATAGGGTTCCCTGGGGTGGACTCAGTGGACTGCGGAATATTGTTCCCTGGGGCGGACTCAGTGGACTGCGGTATATGGTTCCCTGGGGCGGTCTCAGTGGACTGTGGAATATGGTTCCCTTGGGCGGACCTAGTGGACTGCAGAATGGGGTTCCCTGGGGCAGATTCAGTGGACAGTGGAATATGGATCTTTGGAGCGGACACAGTGGATATGCGTCCCTGGCGAGGACTCAGTGGACAGTGGAATATGGGTCCCTGGTGTGAACTCAGTGGATTGTGGAATATGGTTCCCTGGGGTGGACTCAGTGGACTGCGGAATGTGGTTCCCCGGGGCAGACTCAGTGGACAGTGGAATATGGGTCCCTGGGGAAGAGCTCAGTGGACAGAGAAAGGATCCTTCTGTATACCCGGATTTCCACTTGTGCTAAATTGGTTGAGGGGTCCCAGGGTGCGCTCACTGAACAGTTGTATACGTCCCTGGAGATCAGCCCAGAGGACAGTAAGAGGAAAACCCAATGAACTCTACTACTTCTTCAAACCCATTTTTCCTCTTGAGCTAGCTAGGCGTGGGGGAGCAGAGCAGAATGGTGTGCTGGCTCTACTGTGTCGTCATAGCGTGACTTCTGGAGTCCTCATCAGAGATGTGTGACTGAGAGGACGGGGTGCTGGGCGACTCCTTGTCAGACCCGGATTTCCCCTTAAACTATGATTATGCTACTGAGGACAATGGTGCTGCTCCACATCAGGAGTGGAGCTTGTAATGGCCACATTTCTAAACAACCAGATTCAGCAAATGTCACTAATGATTTTGTTAATGATTTAATGTTGGAGGAATGGAGGCTCCTGAGACCAATTTGATTCCTTTTAGTCAAGGGGGACAATTGAAGAAAGTAATCTTGTGCCCCTTATAAATAAGTGCAATATACCGGGCGACTTTCTTAATATTAAATCCACACAATGTTTAATGTTTGTGTTGGGATAAAGAAATGTGACCACTAAAGGTAAAATAATCGAGTGCTAATAAAAAGTGCAATCTCTCCTAACGAAGGACTGGCCGAAATGTCACTAACGCCTTCATGATTCATGAAGGACTGGACAATATGTCACAAACGCCTTCATGGTTCATGAAGAGCTGGACTGGACAATATGTCGCCCTTTATTATGGTGTATTTCCCATACAGGAATCTCTAGGGTCGCCCTTTATAATGGTGTATTTTGCATACAGGAATCTCTGGGGTGGCCATATTATGATGTATTTCCCATACAGGAATCTCTGGGGTCACCCTTTATTATGGTGTATTTTGCATACAGGAATCTCTGGGGTCACCCTTTATTATGGTGTATTTTGCATACAGGAACCTCTCTGGTCACTCTTTATTATGGTGTATTGCCCATGCAGGAATCTCTGGGGTGGCCCTTATTATGGTGTATTTTGCATACAGCTTCTGTTTGGTTCACCTTTTTTTATGGTGAATTTTAGCCCCCTTTTACAGGATAGTGGCAGTCGAGTCCATTTAAGGTGTCAAATGGCCTCTTAGTGGTGGTTTAGGAGTCAGGTGGAAGTTGCAGGAAGTTACGATGGACTAATCTTATTTAATAAAGTATGTAAAATTTCATGGTGGTGAACAGTCTCGGCTATGGGGGGGTCCAGCCTGAGGGATATGGTATGGTAACACTTTAGATTATCCGGCCTGGTAAAGTAGGTCGGACAGCTGGAATATCACAGTATCCGGTTATCCCAGTGTGACGAAATGGACCCCTTTTATATACAACATATGATGATTTCTTATTTATCCGGACAATATGGTATTTTGTGGAAAACTCGTAATATGCCACTCATGGGTTAAGTTCTTACAATCTAGCTGGACACTATTTTGTATACCCATTGTTTCTAGAGCCTTGTAGATGTTGGTGATGTTGACCTATGTAATGCAATTATCTCTCTTCTGTAAGGTCAGAGGAATTTAATCCTGTTAGAATGCCTTTGTATTACCATGTGGATTGTTGACTCTATGTAAATTGCCTCAGCCACCATTGTTGTAATGTCATAATTTGCAAGCCCAATGTCTCCTACTAACATTCCATTGTAGGACTATATCAATCAGTATGTGGCTCTCCCTTGCCTGGACTGCAATATGACCAAAAATGGTTATATGGGACTTGAGATCCAGCCAATGAAAAGACAGTCTTATTCCACCAATTGTGAAGTCCCCAGTATCCTGCAATGAGGGCTGAGGGTATATAAGGAGGACTGTTCAGTTGACCAGCAGATTTTTGTCTACTGCCCTCAGCCTAGGGATGTTGGTCCCGACTGCAGGTGCACTAGATTGAAGACAGGCAGCTAATCGAGGATCTTCGGATTCGAATGGGATAACAACGGCCGCATAGGACGCAACCCAGGTTGGGACATTTCGGTCACCTGGTTACAGACTTTGCCATGCTGACTCAGCTTCCAAACTCTGGCATAATTTCTTTCTCGGTGGGTGCCTGCCAAAAGAAGGGGACCACTGGTTTGGAGTAAATAGTCCTGGAAGATCTGAGATACGAAGATTCTAAAACCCTGGTGAGCCAGTGGAAGGGTGAGACTCTGTTGCCTGTTACAATTTGTGTTGTGCTGGTTATGTGTTATATGCTGTTAGCTGTTGGGGATCCAATAAAGCCTTAATATTGTGATTCCCTCACCCTCTGTTGTCTGAGTAGTGTTCCGCGCAAGGTTGAGGAGTTCAGGCCTTCAGTTGGGGATGAGCCCTGGTCCACGTTGTCTTTCTAAAGGCGACTGGGCCAGCGGACGAGAGCACCCACTGACCCCGTGTCTCCACACCCTGCGACTGTGGACTCTACCGGACTCCAACTATGGTTGTATAATTATGTGATTTAAATAAAGCTGTGGCCATTTTGACATCCAAACTTGTGTGTTTGTGTACTTATTAGGGTTGAGGTTTACTGAAGTTATGGTTTATTTTATGGGGGAGTGAGGGTACATCCCGTCCCATATCTGTCAGTCATGGGAGAAAAAATTCCTGTAAATGTATACTGACCACAAGTTTGATGAGTGTGCATACCGCGCATGCGCTGCCGCGTCCCCTGTGGAGGAGTGCTCCGACACTGTGACGCATCGCCATGGCTACGGTCCCGGTCACATGACTGAGTCACGTGGCGATGGTGGCGCACACAGGGCACGCGGCCTCTCTGGTGACGTGGCAACATGGCGGGGATGTGGGGAATATTTTTTTCATGAGAATTTGGGAAAATTATGAAATGTCCTATAAGGCTGTGTGCCCACGTAGCGTTTTTCAAGCGTTTATGCTGCGGAATTTCCGCAGCGGAAACGCTTGAAAAACGCTAGGTAATCCGCACCCCATGGTCCCCAAGGGGATTCCGCATGTTCTATGCACATGCTGCGGATTTTTCCGCAGCGTTTATGCTACGTACAAAAATCCGCAGCATGTCATTTAATTTTGCGGAAGTGCAGCGGAACTCCCGCCATTGACTTGCATTGAGACGCACAGAAACCGCGACTGTACATTTGTACAAGCGGCTTCTATGCGTCTCTATGTGCGGATGGTACCCAGTTCTGGAGGAGAGGAGACTCTCATCCAGACCTGGGTACCATTGTACCTGTAAAAAAAGTATAAAATAACAAATAAAGTTTATACTCACCTGTCCGGCGGCTTCTCTCTGAATGCCGGCATCGCTTGAGGACCTGCGGTGACGTCACAGTCATGTGACCGCAGGCCCTTCACCGCTCTGTCTCGCGATATGCCGGCAGCCGGGAACCAGACAGGAAGCAGCGCTGCAGCCACGCCGGGGCCTCGGGGGTGAGTATAGCTTTATTTGTTTTAATTTTTACGGTTCACACTGTATAAATCCATGCTGTTTGCATGGATTTATACAGTGTGACCTAGTTGTCAAGCACTTTCCAAGTGATGCTATCGCCTGGAAAGTGCTTGTCAATCTGCATGCGGAAACGCATGTGAACCCGCATGTGGATCCGCATGTATTCTGCAGGAAAAACGCATGCACAATCTGCATGCGTTTTTTTCTGCCAGGGAGATGCAGAAATGCTGCAGAAATTTTCTGCTTCATTTCTGCATCGTGTGCACATACCCTAAATGTCTGTCCTATTCCTGATCTAAGGGTCTAGACTTTTAGCTGAGATGAATCTGTGCTACAGTAAATTTATCACTTAAACATGATCCATGTATGAGGGAGTCGGAGTCAGAGTTGGTGTCATGGAAATTGAGGAGTCGGAGTCGGAGGTTTGGCTTACTGACTCCACAGCCCTGATGACGCCTCTCCTGAATATATGTTGTATAACTGTCTAAAGAAGCTGTCTAAAGTTCTTAAATGGTTAAAGTTGCAAATTGTTTGTAACAACAAGCTACTTTGTAATGTAACTCTTTTTAAATGTCCTTTAAATTCTCAAGAGCTGAAGGATTTTTACTTTTACAGATTACAGCTCGTTGCCTCGGTTACCTGCCACCCGGGTAACAGTCAAACAGACCGAGATCAGAACACAGTGCACGGACTGGCCAGCGGATGCCCGAGCCAAGCGTGACAGCTTCAAGTGTTTCTAAGGAGCTGTCATGTTCGGGTCGGAGAGTCTCCTGCCAGTCTGTGCTCTGCTTTCCAATCTCTGTTCGATTTATATTTCCGTCTACCTGCGCCCTAAGAATTACTTAGGTAAGGAGTGTGAGGCCACAAGCAGGCTCTATGCTATAAAGCTGTAGGATCTGGGCCCTGTGCTACTCCCAAGAAAAAGCTATGAGATTTCAGTAATCGCATGCAGACACTTGCTTTTCTTCCTGATTGAATTGGAAAACTGCTTCTTTTTAAAAATGCAGCATGTCAATTCTTTCAGCATCTTTGCTGCATTTTTTCATCACAGAAAGCAATGAGTAAGTGCAAAAATGCTGGAAAAAAACACAACCCTGCGTGTTTCTTGCACTTTTGCTACCTTTTTGGTGAAAAAAAATAACTTTATTGAACATGTCCTGTAGACAAGTGATATACAGGTGCATCTCACTAAATTAGAATATCATTAAAAAGTTAATTTATTTTAGTTCTTCAATACAAAAAGTTAAACTCATATATTATATAGAGTCATTACAAACAGAGTGATCTATAAGTGTTTATTTCTGTTAATGTTGATGATTATGGCTTACAGCCAATGAAAACACAAAAGTCATTATCTCAGTAAATTAGAATACTTTATAACACCAGCTTGAAAAATTATTTTAAAATCCAAAATGTTGTCATATTGAAACGTATACTCAGTAAATGCACTCAATACTTGGTCGGGGCTCCTTTTGCATCAATTACTGCATCAATGTGACGTGGCATGGAGGCAATCAGCCTGTGGCACTGCTGAGGTGTTATGGAAGCCCAGGTTGCTTTGATAGCAATCAAGCATTGTTGGGTCTGGCATCTCATCTTCCTCTTGACAATAGAGCATGTCAGCGTTTTTTCACCCATAGGAATGAATTGGTGGTGAAAAAAACACTTTAAAAATGCACCAAAAGTTGCATCAGCATTTTTTCAGCATTTTTGATGGCAACATAGAATGATTTTTTTTACAGAACTTTATGTACATGCATAAATAGTGACAGGACAGTGAAAAAAACGCTGCAAAAAAACACAGCAAAATCTGCGTTTTTGACGCAGCTGATTTCCTGCCAGAGATTAGATTTTCCTGCAGATTTGTGACGCTGAAAAACCCAACAAAAGCTATAAGCTGGGTCTCACAGGCACAGTCAATGAGACACTGACAGTCTCATACACTGCAGTGCACGAGTACTGCAGTGTATGAAACCAGTGATCAAACTAAAATTATACACGTCCCACAGTGGGACTTGGAGACAAAAAGTAAAATAAAGTATGTAAAAAAAAAACAAAAGCTAGAGTGCACACAAATTACAAAAATGTGTTTCGCCACTCAAAACGCAGTGTTTGTGATAAAACAAAAATAAACAAAAAAACACACATAATTGGTATTGCTGCATCTGGAATGGCCCGCTCTATAAAACTGGCATGTTATTTATTCCGTATGGTGAACACCGTAAAAAATAATAATTAAAAACATGCCAAAAATGTCGCTTTTTTCATCATACCAACAAAAAAGTGAATAATAAGCGATCAAAAAGTGATATGTAAAAAAAAAATGTATAAATGAAAACGCCAAACCATCCCGCAAAAAATAAGCTATAATATGGCTCATTCGGGAAAAAAATAAAAAAAGTTACAGCTCTCAGAATATAACGATGCAAAAACAAATTCATTTTTGTAAAATAATGTTTCTAGTGTGTAAAAAAATAGCAAATCATAAAAAAAACAATATAAATCTGGTATCGCTGAAATTGCATCGACTCAAAGAATAAATCTGCCTTATCACAGCGAATGGCGCAAAAATAAAAATAACTATTTTAGTACTGCTGTCTATTTCTTCATTCTGCCTCCCAAAAATCAGAATAAGGCTCGGCTTACATTTATTCTGCGCTCTCAGCTGAGCACTTACCTCGGGGTTTCCTTGTAAATTCCCCAAAACTGCGATTCAGACAAAACACCAGACGAAGCCACTCACTTATGAAGTAGATGGAGACACTTTGGACTGGTCTCTGTCCCGGCGAGGTCCCATCATTTTAGGCATCTTTTTAGCGCACAAGTGTGGGCAACAACAGATCTGTGCATGCCTGAAAAGATGGATACCACTGGAGCCAACGCCAAACAGACTCCAAACTGTCTCCATCTGCCTCTTTATGGTGGGTGGTTCCGTTGGGGGTTTCATCTGAATTGCATTTTTGTGGGATTTAAATGGAAACCCGACACAAGTGCTCAGTGTAGAACACAAGAATGTGATCCCAGCCATATCCTGGAAGCGATCGAAAAATATAATGTACCCCAAAATGTTACCAATAAAAACACTAAATTATCCCGCATAAAACCAGCACCCACTCAGGTCTGTCATCTGTCACTGGAACTATAGGGGGTTACCATGTTACTGATTAAACAAAGGCTCTGAAAAAGCGATGGCTCCCATCCCCTCAAATAAAATCCAGTGAATTCTGCACTCCCAAATCCAAGTGCCTCCTCCTGAGCCCTACTGTGCCTAAACCGCAGTAAGCGGCCATATGTTTGACATTACTGTAGTAGAGAGTGCTCACTTAAGCTGGGCACAATGTATGGGAGCACAATGTATGGGCACTAAACTGGCATATTTGCAATTCTCCAGAAAAGAGCCTGGCGTGGATGTTACAAAATAATTACTGCAGCCATAGATTAATTAATTGAGAGGTATAATTTCTACAATGGGGTCACTTTTGTGGTTTTTCTGCTGTTCTGGCACCTTTGGGACTCCGCAAATGTCGCCCGCAAACTATTCTACCAAAATCTGTGTGCCAAAAGTCAAATAGCGCTCCTTCCTGCCCAGTCCTGACGTGTGGCCTAACATTAATTTCTGATGACATATGGGGCATCACCGCATTCGGGAGAAATTGCACAATAAATTATGGGGTCCAGTTTCACCTATTAACCCTTATATACCTTAAAATTTGCAACAAATACAAAAACTACTTTTTTACCACAAAAAATTTCATATTTTGACGTCTCAATGTTATAACTCTGTGAGGCATCTATGAGTTCAGCTACTCACTACACTCCTAGATTAATTCTTTGAGGGGACTAGTTTCCAAAATGGGCTCACTTGTGGAGGGGTTTCTGCTGTTTTTGCATGTTAGAGGCTCTCCAAATGCGACATGGCATTGATAACCCATTACAGACAAATGGTGCTTTTTCCTTTCCTAGACCTGCCATGTACCCAAACAGAAGTTTTTGACCACAAATGGGGTATCATCACGTTCAGGAGAAATTGCATAACAAATCATGGTGTCTGTTTTCTCATATTATCCATTGTGAAAATTAAACATTTTCTGGCTAAAAGTATGTTTTCATGAAAAAAACATTTTTTGAATATGACGACCTAATGTTATCAAGTTTTGTGTAGTAGCTGTGGGTTCAAAAAATTCACTATAACCTTGGATCAATACCTTGAAGGGTTTAGTTTCCAAAATGTGGTAACTTGGGGTGAGGTGGGGGGTTCCACTGTTTAGGCACATCAGGGGTTCTCCAAATGCGACATGACGCCCGCAGACCATTCCTTCAAAGTCTGCTTTCCAAAACATCACAGCCTCCTTTCCGAGCCCTGCTGTGCAAGCAAACAATAGTTTTCCCATACATATGAAGTATCGGCATACTCAGAAGCAATTTCACAAAAAAATTTGGAGTCCATTTTCTCCTGTTACCTTTGTGAAAATAAAAAATTTGGGGCACATCACTGGCTCTCCAAATGGAACATGGCGTCCGCTCTTGATTCCAGCTATTTTTGCATTCAAAAAGTCAAATGGTGCTCCTTCCCTTCCGAACCCTGCCATGTGCCCAAACAGTAGTTTTACCCCATATATGGGGTATCGGTGTACTCAAGAGAAATTATGCAACAAATGTTGGGGTTTATTTTCTCCTGTTACCCTTGTGAAAATAAAAAAAACTGGGGCTAAAATAATGTCCCTTTTTTTTCCTTCCACATTTCTTTCGTTCCCGTGAAGCACCTGAAGGATTAATAAACTTCTTGAATGTGGTTTTGAGGACTTTGAGGGGTGCAGTTTTTCAGAATGGTGTTACTTTTCGGTATTTTCTGTCATATAGGCCCCCAAAAGTTACTTCAAATGTGATGTGGTCCCCAAAAAAATGGTTTTGTACATTTTGTTGGAAAAATGAGAAATTGCTGGTCAACTTTTACCCCTTACAACTTCTTAAGAAAAAATATTAAGTTTAAAAAATTATGCAGATGTATAGTAGACATGTAGGAAATATTATTTGTTAATTATTTTGTGTGACATAACTTTCTGATTTAAGGGTATAAGAATTAAATGTTTGAAAATTGCGAAATATTCGCCAAATTTCCATTATTTTCACAAATAAACACAAGTCATATCGAATAAATTTTACCACTATTATGAAGTGCAATATGTTATGAAAAAATATTCTCAGAATCAGTGGGATCCGTTTAAGCGTTCCAGAGTTATTACCTCATAAATTGACACTGGTCGGAATTGTAAAATTAGGCTTGGTCATTAAGGACATAATTGGCTTGGTCACTAAGTGTTTAAAGGGGTTTTCTATGAGTCGAAAAATTTTAAACCTGAAAAATTTTTGTGTTGAAGCTAATTTCAATACATTTTTGTTTTTTTGTTTTGGTGTTTTTTTCTCAAGTCCTATTATCCTGAGTGCTTGCCATTCATTTGCTTTCAGGTTTATGGTCGTGGTACCAGTTCAGCATCTTTATTCTGCCACTATACCTCCTTGTTATATAAGGCCAATGACACCTCCTTTTCCATCTATATCCACCCAATATATCCTTTGCTGTACTAATGTATTACATTCCCATTACATCCTCTTGCACCAGGTCTACATTTCCATATGTCATGGGCTTGAGGCTACTGAAATGGTGCACAGTTTGGTGCTACTGTGGGGTTAGTACAGTGACTATAAAATCTGATCGTCCTCTACATGATTTGTGATATGCAGAGACTTTAGTGTAGAGAGATTACACTTGGGGTAAAGAGCAGTAGCTAATGATGTTAGCACTAACCCATGTACAACATGTGATTGCTGATCTGGTGCATATTGGGGCAGTGACATTAGTCTGGGAAAACCATATGACAGATGGCCATAATATCATTGTCATGATGGGAAAAATAGACAGCGAGATCATGTGACCCAACTCCCCGCAAAAAAACAAAATGCGATTAACTCTTAATTCTTTGCCATTTGTAATATTCACTACAGCAGTCCAAAATTAAAATATTAGTCTCAGCAGAATGAGCAGCATACAAAAAAGACACAGACACAATGAATAGAGATTAATCATTTTTATTCTTATCTATTATCAAATTTATTTTATTTTAATCATCCAGTGCCATTTATAGGATTTACTGCATAAAAAGGATGTGAACCAGAGGAAGGCAAAACAACCCCAATTATAGGGGAAAAATTCCTTCCTGACCCCAAGTACTGGCGATCGGCTAATCCCTGGTTCACTGCAGCATCAGCACTGGATGGGGCCCTGTCAAACCTTTTAGATTAAAAATTTAATACATATCTAATGCATATATTTCTATCTTATCTCTATATCTATTTAGGATTTTTTTTACTGAATTTTAAATATACTTATTCATTCTTACATATATTTACCTACATTTTACTTTCTTACCTATACTTACCTATACTTATATTTCATTCCTATACTTACCTATACTTATTCTTTCATACCTATACTTAACCTTTTTTCCTACACTTATCCTTACTTAAACTTATCCTTTCTTTTTATATTTACCTATATTTATACCTGCTTACCAATACTTTTTCTTTCTTACTTATACTTATTATTTTTTTCTATATTTAGCTATACTTATCCTTTATTACCTATAATTATCCATTTTTTGCTTTTTATTGAATTTTAAATATAATCCTTTCTTACCTACATTTAACTAAATCTATCCTACTTTACCTATATTTATTCTTTTCTATCTATACTTTTTTTTTTTTTTTAATTTTTGTATACTTATTCTTACTTACCTATACTTTATCCTTTTTTTCTTATTTTTACTAAATTTTAAATATACTTATCCAATATGTAGAAAATACTTTATTAATTATTTACAACCAAGGTAGATAGAGAAAACACTAAGGGCCAATACACATTTTTAAACCAGAAAAAGTGCACATAGCAGTGAACACAGTCGTAAAAACTCAACAAATATTATTAAACAAATGTAGAAATAATGTAAGCTTCTAAACTATAAAAGAGGCGGGTATATATGATGATAGACTCCCCCACCTGTGTAGATGTACCTAGAAACAGCCTATATAATAAAAAAGGCACATATAATGAACAACCCCCCACATACATATGTTGAATGAGAGTCCGAATCCAAACCTATGTATTACCTCAAGGAGCCACAGACCGGGACCACCACGCCGCAAATGTCCCCTGACGCACGTTTCGGTGTGGAGCCTTTCTCAAGGGGTACTAAATACTACCACATGCCAGCTATAAACAAGGAACACCACTAATAGCAAGCCAATAGTATCGCGTGCGCCTCCTCTACCGCCACGCCCATTCAGGAGATTGTATTGTCATAGGTACTACGGGTGTCTACCCATAGTGCTCCACGCACTACCGTATATGATTTAAACTGTCTCACCCAAAGTTCTGGCTAGTATGCCCGAGAAGTGTAGTGTGCATGCCTGATATGACGCAGAGCACGTCACTGTAACAAAGATACATGACGGTGTCGGCATCAAAGTCACTCACAGACGAGGGCCTCATGATGCCATCAGAACTGTGACACCTCTGCGTACAAGCACCGCACACAGAAATCATCAATAGAATCAGGCCAGGGACACACATATATCTCAGGGACAGGGGAAGGAGGAAAAAATTAAAACAATAAAAAACATACAGTCTCCATATAATGCAACATAATATGTTAATTACAACACATTAAGATAATGTATCAGATAAAACCATAATGTCTGATACCCACAGATCACAACTTGCAAGAAAAGGAAAACGCATATAAATAATACAAAGCCAATGAACACATACATGCAGCACAATAAAGTACCCACATATAAAGCACATCCCGATATATATTCATATTGCACCTAGAAGGATAATAAAAGAATCAAAAATACCCCAACATGACATAACTGGCAACCAATCACACCATATAAATAGACGGTATCCCATCACAACCATATTATATTATAATTCATGAATAATCCTAGTCAGATTGCCTCATATGTCATATAAGGGGATTCACGATACATTATCCTCAAAAATATATCCATAGGCTGGATCACCTACCCACAAAGAATAACTATTAATACAGAAACAATTACTAAAACATACGAGATTGTCCCTTATAGATCCACCCATGACACAGAATTCTTGAATCGTCAAGGATCAATTGTAGCAGGAGAGATCCAAAGCCGATAGATGTGTATCAGAACAGATGAAGCCCATTTCCTGCAATATGCACCATATGGTGGAAGCAGATATCATCATGGAGACTATATTCATAAAGTTGTTCCATCCACAGCAATTAAGTGTAATATAATTAGCATAAGACCTAAAACAATATATGAAAACAAGAAGGAATTAAAATCATATAAAAATATATACCATAAAATGTGTAAACCCAGATGACAAATAGGTAAAACAACAAGCCACAGATCACAAAAATAGGACAAACTAAGGTTTTTGTTAAGTCCAGAAATATGTAATGTTTTCAGGATCCAAATCCATCTGGATTCCAATTGCTCGAAACATTGTGAAATGGGGCCTCCACATATCTTCGCCTCAATAGCATCAATGCCTCTAACCCTCAAAAGACTCGCATTGCTTTGATGATAGAGTTTAAAATGGTGCAGGATGCTCTTCAACATGGATGCATCCGTGTGGTCAGCTGCAGCAATTATACCCAAAACATGTTCACAAACTCTTACTTTGAATTGGCAAGTTCAACGCATCCATGTTGAAGACCATCCCGCACCATTTTAAACTCTATCATCAAAGCAATGCAAGGCTTTTGAGGGTTAGAGACATTGAAGCTATTGAGACAAACATACGTGGAGGTCCCATATTACAACGTTTCGCGCAATTGGAATCCTGATGGATTTGGATCCTGAAAATATTGCATATTTCTGGGCTTAACAAAAACCTTAGTTTGTCCTATTTTTGTGATTCGTGGCTTGCTGTTTTACCTATTAGTCATCTGGGTTTACACATTTTATGGTATATATTTTTATATGATTTTAATTCCTTCTTGTTTTCATATATTGTTTTAGGTCTTATGCTAATTATATTACACTTACCTGCTGTGGATGGAACACCTTTATGAATATAGTCTCCATGATGATATCTGCTTCCACCGTATGGTGCATATTGCAGGAAATGGGCTACATCTGTTCTGATACACATCTATCGGCTTTGGATCTCTCCGGCTACAATTGATCCTTGACTATTCAAGAATTCTGTGTCGTGGATGGATCTATAAGGGACAATCTCCTATGTTAAAGTATTTGTAGCTGTATTAATAGTTATTCTTTGTGGGTAGGTGATCCAGCCTATGGATATATTTTTGAGGGCAATGTATCGTGAATCCCCTATATGACACATGTGGCAATGTGATTAGGATTATACTTGAATTATAATATAATATGGTTGTGATGGGATACCGTCTATTTATATGGTGTGATTGGTTGCCAGTTATGTCATGTTGGGGTATTTTTAATTCTTTTATTATCCTTCTAGGTGCAATATGAATATATATCGGGATGTGCTTTATATGTGGGTACTTTATTGTGCTTCATGTATGTGTTTTCATTTTCTTGCAAGTTGTGATCTGTGAGTATCAAACATTATGGTTTTATGTGAAAAATTATCTTAATGTGTTGTAATTAACATATTATGTTGTATTATGTGGAGACTGTATGTTTTTATTGCTTTGATTTTTTTCCTCCTCCCCCTGTCCCTGAGATATATATCTGTGTCCCTGGCCTGATTCCATTGATGAATTTTTGTGTGTGGTGCCCGTACGCAGAGGTGTCAGGGTCCCAAAATGCATGCCGGTCTTTGGCATCATGAGGTCCTCGCCTGTGAGTGACTTTGATGCCGACGCCATCATGTATCTTTGTTACAGTGACGTGCTCTGCGTCATATCAGGCATGAACACTACACTTCTCGGGCATACTAGCCAAAACTTTGGGTGAGGTGGTTTACGTCATATTCGGTACTGCGTGGAGCACTATGGGTAGATGCCCATAGTACCCATGACAATACAATCTCCGGAATGGGCGTGGTGGAGGAGGGAGGCGCACGCGATACTATTGGCTTGCTATTAGCGGTGCTTCCCTATTTATATCTAGCATGTAGTAGTATTTAGTACCCCTTGAGAAAGGCTCCACACCGAAACGCGCGTCAGGGGACGTGTGCAGCTCTTTGGTCCCGGCCTGTGGCTCCTTGAGGTAATACATGGGTTTGGATTTTGACATATGTATGTGGGGCCTTGTTCATTATATACCCGCCTGTGCCTTTTTCATTATATAGGCTGTGTCTAGGTACATCTACACAGGTGGGGGAGTCTATCATCATATATACCAGCCTCTTACTTTTATAGTAAAGGAGCTTGCATTATTTCTACATTTGTTTGATAATATTTGGTGAGTCTTTACGACTGGGTTCACTGCTATGCACACTTTTCTGGTTTTAACGTGTATTGTCCCTTAGTGTTTTCTGTATTTACCTTGGTTGTATATAATCAATAAAGTATTTTCTAATTTTGTTAATATGACCTTTTCTGTCATTTTTTTGACTTCACGGTCATTCTCCTCTTCTAGTCATTTATGATTGGTCTTAGATTAGTCCAAGTCCAAGTAGTATGGGCATATTGCAGATACTATTTATGGATTTTTCATTGTTGCTGTGTTCCTTAAGCCAATTATTACTTATCCAAGATGTAGAAAAGAGGAAAATGTAGCACTCACCAACTTCCTTAAAAACAGTCTTTTAATGCAAATAGCGGCACATGGGAGCTTCGTGCAGTGGGTGCGGGGGATCAGAGGACGACGGCCGTTTCGCTTCTTAGCCGACGTTTCCTCGGGTTCAGAGTGAGGGATGATGTATAACTGCTTCCTTTTTAGGGCTGTGCAAGAGTACACTTCAATACATATACATTGTAAAAAAAATAAGTTAAAATTCAGTTATAAAGATTAAATCACAGAAACACTGATAGAATAGACCTAATGGGCCCTGTGCTGATGCATTTATGATCCATTTAGCCTCTCTCCTTAATAGATATTTGTTATGGTTCCCACCTTGCGGTGGATGTCTTACTTGTTCAAGACCTGCGAATCACAATATTTTGGGATCTGCTCTATGACATTCCTGTATATGTTTGATCAAAGTAGGGGAGCCTTTATTAGTATATATAAAGTGAAAATGTTCACGGATGCAGATAAACAAGGGTCGAATGGTTTTACCAATATAATAATCACAGGGACAGAAAATTACATAAATCACATTACTTTGCCAAATGTGGCAAAGAACAATGGCCTCATTTAACATTGCCTCTTAAATTGTGCCTATCTAACCAGTTGCTATTATTTGCGGACATCCTATCTCTAACTAAAATGTCACCCAAATTATGACATCTCCTATAGTGTTTTTTTATTGCTATCCCCTTTAAATCCTTATCAGTTTCTATTATATGCCAATTCCTTTTGATTGCGGTGTGTATAATGTCATCCATAGAAGCGGGTTTAAATGTGAATACAAATCTGCGATTATCTGTGTTAGGAGTTTTGAATTTGGGTTTTTTCCCTTGGAGTAATTCCTGTTCAGTGATGACATTCACTTTGTTAAGAGCTGAATTCACAGCTACAGAAGGATACTCTCTTATAAATCGGTGTGTGAGCTCTTTAGCTTGTTTTTTAAAATTCCTTTGGTCATTATTTATTTTCCGCAGACGTAAATATTGGCTATACCGTATCCCTAATTTGGTGTGCTGTGGATGTACACTGTTATGGTGTAACAGGGTATTTGTAGGTTTTTTATATGCCTCTGTGCAGATTTTTTTTACTTGTAATTTTACGTTGAGGAATTCCAAAGAATCCCCTCCGTACATTGATGTAAAACGCACGTTCTCAGAATTAATGTCATTTAAGTAATCAACACAAGATAAAAAATCTTCTTTTTTACCAGCCAATACTATAAAAATATCATCCACATATCTTAATTACGTTTTTATGTATTACAATCGGGTTTACGATTGTGGTTATTTATTTGCTCTCATAATGGGCTAAAAATAAATTTGCAAAAATGCATGTTGTAGGCGTGCCCATCGCTGTACCTGTTTTTTGAACATACCATTTTTCCATCAACTTAAATGCATGACGTCAAGAGTTTCTGATATAAAATTAATATAGGTTTGGTTCGTATTGGTATTTTGAAGAATATTTTGAATTACCTCTATACCCAATTTTTGGGGGATTCTTGTATGCAAACTTTCAACATCGATAGAGGTGAGGGTGAAGTCCTCTTGCCATTCAATATCATTAATGGCTCTCAAGAATTCCACTGTTCCCCAGGCTTCCCATAGTGTCTGGGGTAGGGTTGATCACAGAACCCCTCTCCAAATATTTGGATTGGCTCTTAAAACCTCTCTTTACCAAATATACCATCGCATATAAAGGATACAGGGTAGGTCTTGAGAGCCATTAATGATGCTGAATGGCAGGAGGACTTCACCCTCAACTCTATCGATGTTAAAAATTTGTATACAAATATCCTCCAAATATTGGGTATAGAGGTAATTCAAAATATTCTTAAAAATATGAATAAGAGCCAAACCTTTATTAATTTTATATCAGAAGCTCTTGACCTCATGCTTTCACACAATGCATTTAAGTTTCTGGAAAAATGGTATGTTCAAAAACCAGGTACAGCGCCTTCAGCATGCATTTTTGCAAATTTATTTTTAGCCCATTATGAGAGCAAATACATAAGCACAATCGAAACCCCTATTTGAAATACATAAAAGCAATTTAAGATATGTGGATGACATTTTTAATACTATTGGCAGGTACAAAAGAGGATTTTTAGGTTTGTGGATTACTTAAATGACATTAATTCTGAGAATATGCGTTTTACATCAATGTATGGTGGGGATTCTTTGGAATTCCTTGACGTAAAATTACAAGTAGAAAATGGGCAAATCTGCACAGGGGCATATAAAAAACCTACAAGTACCCTGTTACACTATAACAGTGCACATCAGTAGCACATCAAATTAGGGTTACCATATAGCCAATATTTGCAGAAGATAAATAATGACAAAGGGAATTTTTAAAAACAAGCTAAAGAGCTCACACACCGATTTATAAGAAGAGGATATCCTTCTGTAGCTCTGAATCAGCTCTTCACAAAGTGAATGTCATCACTGAACAAGAATTACTCCAAGGGAAAAAACAAATTCAAAACACCTAACACAGATAATCGCAGATTTATATTCCCATTTAAACCCGCTTCTATGGATGACATTATACACACCGCAATCAAAAGGAATTGGCATATAATAGAAGAGGATAAGGATTAAAAGGAGACAGCAATAAGAAAACCACTATTCTCCTATAGGAGATGTCATATTTTGGGTGACATTTTAGTTAGACATAGGATGTCCGCAAATAATAACAACTGGCTAGATAGGCAAAATTTAAGAGGCAAAGTTAAATGTGGCCATTGTTCTTTTTGTCAATATCATGTCAATCCGCTGAGAATAGGACCTATTACCCATAAAGTATCTGATTTTATTTCCTGTACAATGAACGATGTAATTTATGTAATTTTCTGTCCCTGTCATTTTTATAATAATGGTAAAACCATTCGACTCTTGCTTATCTGCATCCGTGAACATTTTCGTTCTATATATAAAGGAATGCCATGGAGCAGATCCCAAAATATTGCGATTCGCAGGTCTTGAACAAGTAAGATATTCACTGCAAGGTGGGAACCTTAACAAATATCTATTAAGGAGAGAGGCTAAATGGATCATAAATGCATCAGCCCACGGCCCATTAGGTCTAAACGATAGAATAGATCTATCAGTGTTTCTGTGATTTAAATTTTAGAACAGAATTTTAATGTATTTTTTTACATTGTGTATGTATTGACATGTACTGCTGCACAGCCCTAAAAAGGAAGAAGTTACACAACATCCCTCACGCTGGACCCGTGGAAGTGTCAGCTAAGACACGAGGCGGTCGTCGTCCTCTGATCCCCCGCACCCACTGCACGCTGCTCCCATGTCCTGCTATTTGCATTAAAAGACTGTTCTTAAGGAAGTTGGTGAGCGCTACATTTTCTTCTTTTCTGCATATTGGATACTCAATTACTTTATAAAGCACTGCACCGCCTGAATCCTATTGCTTAATGCTGATGCCAATTTAAAGGGAGTTCTACTTTATTAGAAATGGTTTGGTGCTGAAGACCACTTCTTATTTGATTAATTAAACTTATCCTTTCCTACCTATGTATATCCTTTTCTATCTATTTTCATCCTTTTTTAATTAATTTATCCTTTTTTACCTATGCTTATCCTAGCTTACCTATACTTATACTTTTTTTTCTTATTTTTAAAAATTTTTTGAATAATATGCTTATAATTTCTTACCTATATTTAACCTATACTTAG
Organism: Phyllobates terribilis; assembly: GCF_046119375.1. Taxonomy (NCBI): domain Eukaryota; kingdom Metazoa; phylum Chordata; class Amphibia; order Anura; family Dendrobatidae; genus Phyllobates; species Phyllobates terribilis. The sequence continues at coordinate 522,438 of NW_027362797.1, forward strand.
CCTTATCTCAACAGATTGTTTATGAAGGAGGCAATCCTGGCCCTTGCTGTTCTCATCATCCTTCTTGATGGAATGTAGGGCCAGGCGCAGCAGGTTGTTTCCTCCCCCTCCTCCTCCTCCTCTGTAATTGTGCTGCTTTCTCCTGAGACAGGTTCTTCCTCTACTGTCGTAGTGACATCTTCTGGTGGAATATGCTCTGCCTCTTGTTCCTATAAACACAATAAAGATAATAAATAACTAATAATAATAAACTAAATGCCTTTTTGGTGTCAACTATGTCAGAATGGTGAACAAGATTCATGAATTTGGTATAAAGTTAAAAATGGGTTTTCTCTTTGTCTTGAACTTTTTTTTGTGACTTTTGGCGCTAAAAGTAGCAAAAATTGCACTCAATACTGGCTTACTTAAAATGGTTGGACTGAAGTAAAGTTGTAGCAAATTTTGAAAAGGTTTCAATTGATGAATCAGGATAAAACATCTGGAATTACCAGACTCTCCCCACAAAGCAGAAAACAAAACAAAAACAGAGAAGCACATAAAAAATAGACTTCAAAAAAGGCTCAAAGAATATAATGAATAATATGCAAAACAAAAAAGAAGCTAAACACACAAAAGTAGTCAAAAAACAGGCGCAAAGGCAATGATGAATCAGGGCCTGTGACCTGGAGCCGTTCTGTATGTGTAATAATCCGAGGGGCTAAGAAGTGCATCAGCTGAGAGATGGGGGAGATACTGATATATATCTAGCTGTGTGTAGGTATAAATACTACGTGTAGTGATGGGGATCTGTATATAACTACTATAACCAAATATAAGGGCATTTCCAGTTTTTTTCCTCTACATGATGCTAATGTAAATCATGTCCTTTCAGTTCAGTATGAAGATACACGCTGGATAATCACTTACGTCTTCCTCTGGGATCCTGATGCCTTGATCCAGGTTCATGTAGATAGGCTGCAATACAACAGGTAAGAATTAGTTTGTTTGTATTTATTTTTTGATACTGTAAAGGGCTTGTGTAGCCTTGGTGGAATTTTCATAAAGCATTGTATCCTAACACACTGTCAGGATTCAGCTACGCGTGCCGGATCAAGCAGTTGTCATGTGACCAAAACTATGTGATTTGCATACAATTGGTCATGTCAATAGAACATTACATACTGTTCGGATTCTGCATTCTGCTGAAAATTACACCTGGGCTAAACAACCCCTTTAATTTCAACCATTTTATTAATTCCTGATATTATTGCATACTAGGAGGTATAGCTTAGAGATGCCTGCAGGGCCATAGGTAAGGAAGCACTTGTATAGACTATGGTGCCAATGGGGCTCTTACCCCGTCATCATCATCATATCCTTCCGCATCCTGATCCTTATAGAAGAAAAGAATAAAATTAGAAATTGCATTGGTTGAATGTTTGGGCGCTCTCAGATCTGCACTATGATATTATTGGTGTTTTTCTCTGTGTATTCGTGATTTTTTTTTATATTCTAGCTTTGATGCAGTTGGTTTATGCTTCATGTACCATAAATTGTAGACACACAAATATATATATAATGTTGTGCCCTTTCCATCAATTGCCTAATATGTTGCAATTTTGATTTTTCAGAACATTACTTTTTGTACATAACACAGAGCGGAGTGACCTAAGTGAATAATAATGATTTCATCCTCATTAACTAACCAAATATACAATATTTCTGCTGATTAAACGTGAACACAGCAGATCTGACAGCACTCACGGCCTTCACACTTATTCTCCTGTGATTTTGGTGTTTTTTCTCCTTCCTTTTGATTGGTAGCAGTTAGTATATATTGCAGTGTGACTTCAGTTACTGTGAACTTTGACTAAGAACAATTTGTTTGTTTGAAACGCGCTAGTGAAAGTTTATATGGTTTGTTTCGGATTAAAAAAACATTCTAGATAAAGACTGAAGATATTTTATTTGCATGCATGCCGGGCCGGCAAGTTCTTGCAACCAGAATTTCTAGGTACATTACTAAAGTATGGCTTTTGATTTATTGCTCTGAGGTAGGTGAAAAGTCAGCGTCCTTTACACAGCTGTCAGCTGAACGATCTTTTGGCCAATAGACATCCTTCTTGACCCCCCATACACTGGAGCCCTTGACCAAGCGCTCTTATGTTGTCTACGAGAGAGATGCTGCCAAACTTCTGTTGCGGCGGCTTATCTCCCAGAGAATAAAAGGATTGGTCATTGGAAATCCAACAGACCAGATCCTTCTCTCCTCCAACATCATCTGTCAAGAGAGAGTCGAGCGGCCCCCATATACACATGCATGATATTGGCAGATTCTGCTGATTTTAGTCAAATGTACATAGTGGCCTTTAACCTCTTTACAACCTATGACGTATAGACACATCATAAGTCACCTCCCCCTCTTTGATGCGGGGTCTGGTGCTGAGCCCGCATCTTTTCAGGCATATGACCGCTGATTTGATCAGCTGTCAAGTGCTCCTAACAGCCACGGGTGGGATCGCGATCAAACCGCGGCTGTTAATATGTTAAATGCCACTGTCAATCGCTGACAGCGACATTTAAAATGCCCGTGCCAGAAGCGCCCATCAGCTCCACCCATCAGAGCCTCTGTCATATGACCACGGGGCGCCAATGGGTTGGCATGACAACCCGGGGTCTGCAGGAGACCCCTGTGGTTGGTCATTGCCAGTGTGCTATGAGCGCCGCTTAGTGGCCGGCGCTCATAGCAGATGATCATTTTTTCTACACATAGCAGGGCTGCAGCTCTGTTATGTGTAGCACAAGAAATCAGATGATCGCAGCTTCAAGTCTCCTAGGGAGTTTATAAAAGAAAATGAAAAGTAAAAAAAAATGGTTTTAGAAATATTAAAAAAGTTCAAAAAAAGATAAAAGTTCAAATCACCCCATTTAGCCCCATTCAAAATAATACAATAAAAAAATCAAAAATACACATATTTGGCATAGGCGATGAAAGATGAATTTGATACATCTTACTCCAGCACTGGATCACGACTGGTGCGTAAACCACTCGTTTTGATACATTTTCCCCTGTGTACTTATATCTCTGCTGTACTGTTGGAATACACTTTAATGATATGATTTGCTCATATCACTTACGTGGTGTTCGGTGATCCGTAATCCATAGTGTCTTATCTATTGCAATGAGGAAATAAAAACAGAAGTTACTAATAATCTGTTTTCTAGTAACAGATCTAAAAGAACTCGACTCATGTGGTTTCTGTTACAAACATTTTTATTAATAGCCAAATCGGGTCTCATTCTTTATATGTATCTGCCCCCCCCCCCCACTGCACATTATACATTATCATATACAGTGGGGAAATAAGTATTTGATACACTGCCGAATTTGCAAGTTTTCCCACTTACAAAGAATGGAGTGGTCTGTAATTTTTATCGTAGGTACACTTCACATATGAGAGACTGAATCTAAAATTAAAAACCAGAAAATCACATTGTATGATTTTCAAAAAACTGAATTGTATTTTATTGCATGAAATAAGTATTTAATCACCAACCAACCAGCAAAAATTCTGGCTCTCAGAGACCTGTTAGTTTTTCTTTAAGAAGCCCTCCTACTCTGCACTCATTACCTGTATTAATTGAACCTTTTTGAACTTGTTACGTGTATAAAAGACACCTGTCCACACAATCAATCACACCCCAACCTCTCCACCATGGCCATGACCAAAGAGCTGGCTAAGGACACCAGAGACAAAATTAAATTTTAGACCTGCACAAGGCTGGGACGGGCTATAAGACAATAGGCAAGCAGCTTGTTGAGAAGGCAACAACTGTTGGCACAATTATTAGAAAATGGAAGAAACACAAGATGACTGTCAATCTTCCTCGGTCTGGGGCTCAATGCAAGATTTCGCCTTGTGGGGTAAAGATGATTCTGAAAAAGGTCAGAAATCAGCCCAGAACTACAGGGGAGGACCTGGTAAATAACCTGAAGAGAGCTGGGACCACAGTCTCAAACATTACCATTAGTAACACACTACACCGTCATGGATTAAAATCCTGCAGGGCACACAAGGTCCTCCTGCTCACGCCAGCACTTGTCTAGGCTTGTTTGAAGTTCGCCAATGACCATCTAGATGATCCAGAGGAGGCATGGGAGAAGGTCATGTGGTCAGATGAGACCAAAATAAAACTTTTTGATATCAACTCCACGCGCCGCGCTTGGAGGAGGAAGTATGATTACAACCCCAATAACACTGTCCCAATCATGAAGAATGGTGGGGGAAACATCATACTTTGGGACGGTTTTGCAAAGGGTATAGGACGCCTGCACCGTATTGAAGATTGAAGGGAGGACGGATGGGGTCATGTATCGCAAAATTTTGGACAACAACCTCCTTCCCTCAGTAAGAGCATTGAAGATGGGTCATTCCTGGGTCTTCCAGCATGACAATGACATGAAATACACAGCCCAGGCAACTAAACAGTGGCTCCGTAAGAAGCATTTCAAGGTCCTGGAGTGGCCTAGCCAGTCTTCAGGCCTGAACCCAATATAAAATCTTTGTAGGGAGCTGAAACTCAATGTTATTCAGCGACAGAGTTAAAACCTGAAAGATCTGGAGAAGATCTGTATGGAGGAGTGGGCCAAAATCCCTGCTGCAGTGTCTGCAAACTTGGTCAAGAACTACAGGAAACATCTGACCTCTGTAATGACAAACAAAGGTTTCTGTACCAAATATTAAGTTCTGTTTTTCTATTTTATAAAATACTTATTTCATGCAACAAAATGCAAATTAATTATGTAAAAATCATAGAATGTGATTTTCTGGATTTTTTTTAAGATTCTGTCTCTCACAGTTGAAGTGTACCTACAATAAAAATTACAGACTTTTCCATTCTTTGTAGGTGGGAAATCTTACAAAATCAGCAGTGTATCAAATACTTATTTTCCCCACTGTATCTGTGCCAAATTCCTCATCAAATATTGGTGGGATCTGGAAAATTACTGCTTTTGTTACTGAGGTTAAGGATTTCTTCAGATCTGCATTGTTTCTGCCAGCAAAAATAGCAGAGCGCTGTGACAAAACAGACACAGCCCCTGAACGTCAGGCCGAGTCCACACAACTTTATTATCGGTCTGAGTGCTGTCCATGAAAAAACTGACATCACACGGACGGCACGAGGACCAATGTGATTCCACTAGTTCATAGGAGCGTTTATTTTGTTTCATTGTTGGATCCCATATGGGTCATCCATATAGCGTAAGATTTTTATGGATACAAACAATTCTTTAACATAAGAAACTGGATTTGGTCTTGTACATTTTCAAAACTGAAGTATAAAAATCGATGCCGTACGGAAGAAAATTGAGATAAAAAGTATCTGCTTTTCTGGATGAAAATCGGACGATATTTTTGTATACTCTTGTGTGAACTTAGTCTTGGGGCTCGTTCAGACAAACGTATTAAACGCCTGTGCGCAAAACTAATAGCATACAGACAGCACAAGGACCAGTTCAAGTCTATGAACTTGTTGACTTGAACATTTTTATACACGGACTGATGGTCTACGAGTAAGAAAATCCCAGCATGCACTACTGTGATTCCTATTCTGGATCAGCCTCACCCATTATAGGGCAATGAGTGTAATAGATCGATCACATACGAGTTACCATCCTTATGTCATGTGATTTCACAGATATGTTACAATAATAAAGATAGGAAACTGTATTTGATCTTTATTATGTATTAAATTCCGCTTATGTGTGTGAGAATGAACATATGGATTGCATATGGATGTGAATAAAAATGGACATATAGATGACAATACAGATGAATAATCATCCTATTTTTTTGGGTGTAACCGGACGATTTGCATACACTTCTGTGCACCCGGCCTCAGTGTGAGCTGATGTTCCCCTGCTCCTGTGAGGAATGTCTTATCATGTAGATGTGAGGCTCTTACCTCCTCCAGGGTGATCTCTGTCCTGAACAGGTTCCTGAAGAGCTAGAAAGATCAGACATCACTTAGATGACATGAGCAATATATGCTGGGGTAGATGAGGGGGCACTTCCACTTATTCTGGGGGTAGGTGACGGGGCACTTCCACTTATTCTGGGGGTAGGGCAGGGGGCACGTCCAATTATTCTGGGGTTAGGTGAGGGGGCACTTCCACTTATTCTGGGGGTAGGGCAGGGGGCACGTCCACTTATTCTGGGGGTAGGTGAGGGGGCACTTTCACATATTCTGGGGCAGGTCAGGGGGCATTTCCACTTATTCTGGAGGTAGTGAGGGGGCATTTCCACTTATTCTGGGGGTATGAGAGGGGGCACTTTCACTTATTCAGGGGGTAGATGAGGGGGCACTTCCATTTATTCTGGGAGTAGGTGAGGGGGCACTTCCACTTATTCTGGGGGTAAGTGAGGGGCCACTTTTACTTATTCTGGGGGTAGGTGAAGGGGCACTTCCACTTATTCTGGGGGTAAGTGAGGGGGCACTTCCACTTATTCTGGGTGTAGGTGAGGGGGCACTTCCACTTATTCTGGGGCTAAGTGAGGGGGCACTTCCACTTATTCTGGGTGTAGGTGAGGGGGCACTTCCACTTATTCTGGGGGTAAGTGAGGGGGCACTTCCACTTATTCTGGGGGTAAGTGAGGGGGCACTTCCACTTATTCTGGGGGTAAGTGAGGGGGCACTTCCACTTATTCTGGGTGTAGCCGAGGGGGCACTTCCACTTATTCTGGGGCTAAGTGAGGGGGTACTTCCACTTATTCTGAGGCAGGTAAGGGGGCACTTCCACTTATTCTGGGGTCAGGCTGGGGTTCTGGTTCTATATATGTTTGGTTTTGGTTCTGTGTAGATTAGTGATAATACCAAATAAACTGATGCATGTTTTGTGCCTGATAAATATGGGCGTCTGGATTCATAGATACGTCACGGTGTGTTATCTGTTACTGTCACTTACACGGTCCTCAGCAGTCCTCAGGATACGCTCCATAGTGTGGAGTGGTGGAGGCTACAGTATAACAGGAGATACTCATATTTTAGGACATTTCATAAAGAAATCAAGTTTATACATTACACGGCCAATTTAATGGATGAAAGAGCCTGGCACTGACAGTATTCTTGTAGCAGTCCAGCAATGCTGACGCCATCATGGTGGTCACGTTACTCCATCCATCGTCCTGTGGCTGGAGGTCCATCTCTAAATGGAAGGAGGTGGATCCCAGGTTCCTGGGAAGAGATAAAAATATGTTTAAACATGTAAGAATATGTCATATTCCAGAGCCACCAGTGTAAAGTGAAAATGTGACATCATAACATAAGGCTAGAAATGTGCTGAGTAAACAGATATAATAGAGAGAATACAATATCTGATGCCCGATCACATGAGTACAAGATAAAGGATGACTGTACAAATCTATATTCCCCTGCGCCATGAAGTCAGAGGTACGGACTTAGTTCACTTTCTGAACATGAAGTATTTATTACTCTTCTGATCCCAGCATTTTACACCAGTTATGGCCTTTATTCAGTCCAGTGGGTTTTCTGTTTAATCCTTTATGAACAGGGCAAATTTTCATTTTTTGCAATTATGTGTTTTCCTCATTTTCTTCCAAGAGCCAATAGATTTCTTTATTTTTCCACTGACATGGCCATCTGAGGTTGTATTTTTTGCAGGATGAGTTGTACTTTTGAATGACAGCCTTCATTTTACCTTGGGATGTACTGGAAAATTCAGCAATAGTGTTTTGGGTTTCGTTTTTATGGCATTCATTGTGCAGTAAAATGTCCTAGCAGTATGATTCTCCTGGTCAGTGCGATTACAACAAAACCAAACTTACATATTTTTTTATTTAATGAAAAGAAATTTGGAAGCTGGAAAAATAAAAATTAGAAAATGGGAGATTTGGTTTGTTGGAAATAGCGCTGCCAAGGATTTTTAAAACGCAAAACCACTAAGGTAATGACTTTTTAAAAGTGTATTATTTGCTATGCGTTTCAAAGTTGTTCTAGCCCCTTCTTCAGGCAAATATTAAAGATTTTTGCCATTTCCTGACTATATCCCTGGATTCCCAGCGGGATCCAGTGGGTGGCGGAGCAGCCAACTGGAGTTGCACAAGGTGCGCTTCTCTTTCTTCTTCTTTATGTAAAAAAAAAAATGTGATATTGCCATTTTCCAAGAGCTGTTTAGTTGAATTTTTCAGTGAATGGAGCAGTGTGAGGGCTTGTTTTTTGCGTGGCGAGCTGACGTGTTTATTGATATTATTTTGGGGTAGATATCATGTTCTGTTCACTTATCACATTTTTTTACGGAGTAGCTGCAGCCGAAAAATCACAAATGTTTTTCAATTTCTACATTTTTTTTTATAATTCTTTAACAAAAAATTTAATTTTTTTTTTACTTTCTTTTTTTTTCTTTTTGAGGGACTTGGGGTCTGATTGTCTAGTGTTAATACTGTAATACAACTGTAAAATCAAGAGTTTTCACAAGCCTTCTGTGTGAGGAAATGTTTAGAAAAATCGTGGCCCATCATCTTGGCAGATTCTGCTGTATCCAAATACTCACCTAATAAACCTAGTATCACCTTTCAGAGGAGTAAAAACCTCCGTGATAGTGTTGTACATACACCGCGTGCAGAATTATTAGACAAATGAGTATTTTGATCACTTTGATACTTTTTATACATGTTGTCCTACTCCAAGCTGCATAGGCTTGAGAGACAACTACCAATTAAGTAAATCTGGTGATGTGCATCTCTGTAATGAGGAGGGGTGTTGTCTAATGACATCAACACCCTATATAAGGTGTGCTTAATTATTAGGCAACTTCCTTTCCTTTGGCAAAATGGGTCAGTAAGAGAGATTTGACGGGCTCTGAAAAGTCCAAAATTGTGAGATGTCTTGCAGAGGGATGCAGAAGTCTTGAAATTTCCAAACTTTTGAAGCGTGATCACCGAACAATCAAGCGTTTCATGGCAAATAGCCAACAGGGTCGCAAGAAGCGTGTTGGCCAAAAAGGCGCAAAATAACTGCCTATGAATTGAGGAAAATCAAGCGTGAAGCTGCCAAGATGCCATTCGCCACCAGTTTTGCCATATTTCAGAGCTGCAACGTTACTGGAGTATCAAAAAGCACAAGGTGTGCGATACTCAGGGACATGGCAAAGGTAAGGAAGGCTGAAAAAAGACCACCTTTGAACAAGAAACATAAGATAAAATGTCAAGAATGGGCCAAGAAATATCTTAAGACTGATTTTTCAAAGGTTTTATGGACTGATGAAATGAGGGTGACCCTTGATGGGCCAGATGGATGGGCCAGAGGCTGGATCAATAAAGGGCAGAGAGCTCCACTCAGACTCAGACGCCAGCAAGGTGGAGGTGGGGTACTGTTATGCGCTGGTATCATCAAAGATGAACTTGTGGGACCTTTTCGGGTTGAGGATGGAGTGAAGCTCAACTCCCAGACCTACTGCCGGTTTCTGGAAGACAACTTCTTCAAGCAGTGGTACAGGAAGAAGTCGGTATCGTTCAAGAAAAACATGATTTTTATGCAGGACAATGCTCCATCACATGCATCCAACTACTCCAAAGCGTGGCTGGCCAGTAAAGGTCTAAAAGAAGAAAAAGTAATGACATGGCCCCCTTGTTCACCTGATCTGAACCCCATAGAGAACCTGTGGTCAATCATAAAATGTGAGATCTACAGGGAGGGAAAACAGTACACCTCTCGGAACAGTGTCTGGGAGGCTGTGGTGACTGCTGCACGCAATGTTGATCGAAAACAGATCAAGCAACTGACAGAATCTATGGATGGAAGGCTGTTGAGTGTCATCATAAAGAAAGGTGGCTATACTGATCACTAATTTTTTTGGTTTTTGTTTTTGCATGTCAAATGTTTATTTCTAAATTTTGTGCACTGATATTGGTTTACCTGGTGAAAATAAACAAGTGAGATGGGATTATATTTGGTTTTTATTAAGTTGCCTAATAATTCTGCACAGTAATAGTTACCTGCACAAACAGATATTCAACTAAAATAGCCAAATCTAAAAAAAAACCACTCTAACTTCCAAAAATATTAAGCTTGGATATTTATGAGTCTTTTGGGTTGATTGAGAACATAGTTGTTGATCAATAATAAAAATAATCCTCTAAAATACAACTTGCCTAATAATTCTGCACACAGTGTAGTTCCCAACTGTCCCATATACAGCGGGACAGTCCCAGTTTTGAGACTCTGCCCCGCGGCCACGGTCGGGATCTACTTGTTCTGGTACTGCAATTAGACGCAGCAACCACGCCCCCTCTAGCTTCAGGCTACGCCCCCTATCTCTCTACTTCCTACCTATGTATAATTTTTTTTCCCCCACAGTTTATTAAAGGGGTTGTCCAGGCTTGAGGTCACTGTCATACTTTTGAATCCTCACAGCGCCCACACTGGTGTTGGGAGCGTTTGTGTACTCCCGGCCACATTCCAACTAGACGTGTCCAGTCTCGCTCAATACAATTGCAATGAGTGAGGCAGCACTCATCCATTCAGCATGTGCCTGCTTGTATGCAAATCACATACTTGTGGTCACATGGGCGTCCGCTACTGGCACTGGAGAATCCTCACAGGGTGCAATGCAGACGCTGTGAGGATTCAAAAGTCTGATATTAACCTCAAGCCTGGACAACCCCTTCTTGATCTAAATGTTTGGCACTGATAAAATAAAAAAGCTTCTACTAGCCTCCTGTGCTTGGGGTTCTCGTGCGGTTGTTGTGACACATTACCCCGGCACCCAATCAGCGTTGGCGTCTCTGTCTCAGCCTTCGTACAGATTGAACATGAAGAGGAAGGGAGCAAACAGCCGCAGCCCTGGCCTCCTCTTCATGTTCAATTTGTATGAAGGCGGGGACAGTGACACCAGCGATGATTGGGTGCCAGGGTCACGTGTCACAGCAACAGCATGGGACCTCCGACACCGCTGGAACGGTGCCAGCACGGGAGGCAAGTATAAGCTTTTAAAAAAATACATTTTATTATATATTAAAGGGATTGTCACTATTTTGGCCACCCCTTTTAAAATAAAGTAGTCCACCTTGTAAAATAAAAATGCAGTTCCAGTGACGTCGGCGCTAGGTTTCTTGGGGTCACAAGGCATAACGCCAATCAGTGGCTGCTATCACGCTGCTGCACTCTCACTATTTCAATTTATCCAAGGTTCAGGCAAAGAAAGTGAGAGTGCAGCGGTCTAATAGCAGACGCTGATTGACTGCAAGGCTCACGTGGCATAACGTCACATGACACCTGGCGCCAACAATGCCAGCACTGGAAGGGAGTACGGATTGTTTTTATTTTACAAGGTGGAATATAGTAATTAAGAAGGTTTGTCTGAGTACTGGACAATTCCTTTAACTCTACTGCCAGTATTCAGTTGTGTCTCCACACCCAATGTCATATCAGACAGTAGAGTGTACCTCAACATTAGGGCTGCGTTCACACATGCGTATGTTCTCTCATGCGAGAGAATCAAGCTGATTATGCTATTGACACTGAGATCAAATTCTGATCCTAGTGTTATTGCAGCACAGGTACAGAGAATATACAGTAATTTCTCCATCTTCTCATTGCCAGCGTCCACGGCAATAAGACTGCACTCGGATGACATCCAAGTGCAGTCTGATGTTTCACTTGAACCCATAGACTTGTGTGGCTGCTCATGATCCGAATATCGGAGCCACCTGCAGCATGCCCTGAATCAGCATGAGAAAATAATTGCAGACCTGCACCGACCCAAGGTATAACATTGGGCAGAGTGCTATCTGATAAAACATTGCATAGCAGTCGGCCATGTTATCCGCCAGTGTGAGCGAGCCCTTATATTTATAAAAAGGCTAGCTTGATTTGCGCTTGGTTAGACACTTTGCGCTCTGTCCAGCCTCAGCTTCGGCAGCGTCCACCTTTCTGAGGAGGACACAAGTGCTATCGACCATGCTTTTGTGCACGCCTCAAAGATGGACACTGTTAAAAGTGAGGTCAGGTAAAGCACAAAGTGACCCCGTCTGCTTCATTAAGGTCAACAGCCCCCTCATGAGTTGTGCTATTATCCTGTATTTCAGGGATTCAGACAGAAGCCCAGATGGAGCAACAGACGAGCGGCAAAAGCACAATATGAACATAGCCCTAACATGACAGGTCCACGCTCCTTGAAGGCCAAAATCGCACAAATAATAATTATGTGCTGTTGATTAATTGGGGCAATGAAAGGGGTTATCCAGGACTTTTGTATATTTTTTCTTAAGGGGCTAAGAATTTGCAGGCAGGAAGTTGCTAACTACCTGCCTGTTCTGCCCAGCACCGATCTCTGCCGACAGAGTGGTCATGGACGCTCCTGCCGGTGATTCTGCGGCTTCATTTGACCTCACTGTTAAGAGAGGTGAGGGGAACGCTTCTCAAGAGTTCAGCAGACATGCAGAACAATAAGTTGACTGTATTCTCTAATTGCTCCTATTAACCAAAAGCACAATATTTTGACCTATCATGTAATGTGCAGCTTTTATATTTTATTCATTACTTTTTGGAAATATTTTTTTTTCCTGTTTTTAATTGTGTAGAAAACAATCTGATCGGAAATGCTGAATGGGTGTGGTTGGGGCGTGGATATGGGTGTAGTTAAGGGCATGGTTTAGAAATTGCCACGGTGCACTGTGTGCGCCGCAAACTTTGTCTCTCTTTCTCTTCTTTAACAGTTGGGAGGTATGGCTGTATGAGAGGTATGGCTGTATGGGAGGTAGGGCTGTATGGGAGGTAGGGCTGTATGGGAGGTATGGCGGTATGGGAGGTATGGCGGTATGGGAGGTATGGCTGTATGGGAGGTATGGCTGTATGAGAGGTATGGCTGTATGGGAGGTATGGCTGTATGGGAGGTATGGCTGTATGGGAGGTATGGCTGTATGATAGGTATGGCTGTATGGGGGGTATGGTTGTATGGGAGGTATGGCTGTATGGGAGGTATGGCTGTTTGGGAGGTATGGCTGTATGGGAGGTATGGCTGTATGGGAGGTATGGCTGTATGGGAGGTATGGCTGTATGGGAGGTATGGCTGTATGAGAGGTATGGCTGTATGGGGGGTATGGCTGTGTGGGAGGTATGGCTGTATGGGGGGTATGGCTGTATGGGAGGTATGGCTGTATGGGAGGTATGACTGTATGGGGGGTATGGCTGTATGGGAGGTATGGCTGTATGGGAGGTATGGCTGTGTAGCACCCTGAGGATTCGGCTGCTACAGGGGTATTGCACCTCAAGCCAGAGGTGTGATATTCCACTCCCGGGTAAGGATGGAGTGTGGAACTGAGCTCAGTAGGCTGCATGCACTACATACATCCCATTTCCGGGGGACAGATCAATGGTACTCCCACTAGGTATATGTGCAGGTACGACAGTGTCTGTCCCTGGCTGGAGTGGGAGGGGGGTGGAACATCCCAGTAGTGTAGGGGCAGATAGGGGGAGCAGTCTGGGTAATGCTAGGAGCTCATTGGGTGCTGGTCACCTGAGCTCACACATAGAGGGAGTATATAAGGTGGGAACCATCTTAGATCAGGGTCAGACAGGCAGACAGTTACCAGTCAGTCTTTTGTAGAGGGTCAAGCAGTCCTGAAAGAAGAGAGAGAGGAGAAGAAAAGGACCCAGAGGGGAAGAAGAGGGAACCCCAAGAGCCCAAATACAACCAGAAGGGTGAAGGGTTGGCACAAGGGTACCGGATCCCAAGCTGGTGGAGGGCACTAATCCTCAGCCAGAGACCGGAGGTTGTGGGCAGGATCTGCCACGACCCCCCACTAAATCCACTGCGAAGGCATACCGAGTATAGGGTCAGGGAACCCAGAGACAAGGGTTTTACCAACAAGAGGCCCGAGGGAGCCGGACATAAGTGGATCCCTGGTGGGGAAGGCCAGAGAAAAGGAACGTCAGAAAGGGAGCTCAGGATCACGCTCCAGAATTACCTGGGGGTTGGCCGAGTCCAGGACCTGGTGGACGCAGCACGGCTCGGGCGGTCACTCAAGGCCGGAGTGACCAGCACAACAGCAGTAAGTAAAAACCCTGAACTGCACAGCCCGACTCTGAGTCTTATTACCACCCTCACTGCACCACCACAACCACCACCCTCTACAACTGACCCCCTGAGGCTATACCCCTCCCGTTGGGGGTTATACTACCAGAAGCTGCACACACACCACCAGCCTCAGCGGACCCTGCTGCAGCGGCGGCCGTATGGACCGCAAATCAACGGGTGGCGTAGTCGACACTAAAGAACATCCAGCAACATCTGTAGGACTGCCACACACTGAGCTTGACACCCTGGGCACGGACCGGGTCACCGCCACTCGGAGACTACAACCCCTATCTGATCCGGCTCCGGGTATCCCCCAAACAACACTGGCCCAGGGGGCGCGTCAGCTGTATGAGAGGTATGGCTGTATGGGAGGTATGGCTGTATGGGGGGTATGGCTGTATGGGAGGTATGGCTGTATGGGAGGTATGGCTGTATGGGAAGTATGGCTGTATGGGAGGTATGGCTGTATGGGAGGTATGGCTGTATGGGAGGTATGGCTGTATGGGAGGTATGGCTGTATGGGAGGTATGGCTGTATGGGAGGTATGGCTGTATGAGAGGTATGGCTGTATGGGAGGTATGGCTGTATGAGAGGTATGGCTGTATGAGAGGTATGGCTGTATGGGGGGTATGGCTGTATGGGAGGTATGGCTGTATGGGAGGTATGGCTGTATGAGAGGTATGGCTGTATGGGAGGTATGGCTGTATGGGAGGTATGGCTGTATGGGAGGTATGACTGTAGGGGAGGTATGGCTGTATGGGAGGTATGGCTGTAGGGGAGGTATGGCTGTATGAGACGTATGGCTGTATGGGGGGTATGACTGTATGGGAGGTATGGCTGTATGGGAGGTATGGCAGGTATGACTGTATGGGAGGTATGGCTGTAGGGGAGGTATGGCTGTATGGGAGGTATGGCTGTATGGGAGGTATGACTGTATGGGAGGTATGGCTGTATGGGGGGTATGGCTGTATGAGAGGTATGGCTGTATGGGAGGTATGGCTGTATGGGAGGTATGGCTATATGGGAGGTATGGCTGTATGGGAGGTATGGCTGTATGGGAGGTATGACTGTATGGGAGGTATGGCTGTATGGGAGGAATGGCTGTATGGGGGGTATGGCTGTATGGGGGCTATTGTTAGAACCTTGCTGTTAGGTTTTTTTTCCTTTGCTGGTCACATGACCTTGTTGGCCTATTTAATCCTGCTCCGCCCTTCTGGCTTTGCTGGACTTCATTGTATATCTACTTTCTAGCTAGCCTGTGCTCTGGTCTACGGACCTCTATGTTCTATCTATTTTGTTTGTTCGTCTGTCTGCTACTATTTCTGTTAGGAGGTGTCCCATATTCCTCCCAGTCCTTAGTACTTGTAGGGATTCCCTCCCCACATCTATAGGTCTCTGTACAGACTAGATTAGGACTTTAGCAGGTCTGATCGCAGGATCAGGTTCCCTGTTACATCGTAGGGATTCAGCTGAGTCCTATAGTAGGGACAGATCTCCTCTCTTTCCTTAGCTTTGGTAGCAGATCATAACAGTAAGTCCAGCCAGCAAATTCTCTAAGGAAAGATTTTTCTGT
This sequence comes from Phyllobates terribilis, assembly GCF_046119375.1. NCBI lineage: Eukaryota > Metazoa > Chordata > Amphibia > Anura > Dendrobatidae > Phyllobates > Phyllobates terribilis. The sequence continues at coordinate 538,088 of NW_027362797.1, forward strand.
TCCATCATGGTGTCGGTTTAGGATTTGGCTCATCGCCTGCAGGGACTCTCTCTGGAGGTGGCCGAGCTCCGTCAGCACGTGAGTAACTGTCCTGGAGCACATTTCTTGGAGCCTAAGGTATGTTTGCCGGATTTATTTTTTGGTGAACACCGAGAATTTTTTTCATTTAAAAATGCTTGCTTATTGTATTTTCGTTTGAGACCTAAGTCCTCTGGGGATGAATCCCAGCGCGTAGGGTTCATAATGTCACTTTTGCGCAAAGAGCCTCAGGAGTGGGCCTTTTCTTTGCAACCTAGTGATTCATGCTTCAGATCAGTGGATAGTTTTTTTTCTGCTTTGGGACTATTATATGATGATCCTGACCGTGTCGCATCAGCTGAGACTGAGTTGAGACGTTTAAAACAAGGATCGGGTAATGTGGAAAAATATTGTACACATTTTCGTCGTTGGTCCACTCAAACAGGGTGGAACGATTCTGCTCTGAAAAGTCTATTTCTTGCTGGGCTCAGTGAAAGGGTTAAAGACCTGCTAATTGCTTATCCTACACCTGAGGATTTGCAACAGGCTATGCAATTAGCTATACGGGTGGATAGAAGACTGCGTGCTAGGGTTAATGAGAGCAAATCCTCTGCTATGTCAGTTTCTGGTTATGATAATGTGTGTATTTGTTATGCACACGCCCGGGCTAAGCGGCGTGTGCGTGTGATTGGTAGTGATTCCACTGGACCGTGCCGGAGAGTGAATGCCTGGAGGGGCGTGACTAGGTATTCACCCGATCCGACCAGGGTCGCACGACGGCATACGACGCCAGTGCACCAAGGAGGAACCGAGCAGAGGGACCAGGTGCTACTCCAGGACAGACCCCGGACACGGCTGTTGACCCACACAGGGGAATACAGGAACAGGCTGGTAGGCTGGCACACAGACTGGTGGGTATAGGCAGGCACGACTGGTATGCAGGCAGGCGGGTATGCAGGCAGGGGGGTAAAGGCAAGCACAGCTAGAGTGCAGACAGGGAGGCACTAGCAGGTAGGAACACAGGCGGGATAGGACCCAGTACACACCGGGACTAAGGAACAATACAGGCAGAACAGGTAAAGGACAGGAGAGAGTTCAGACTGGAACTGAGTGTACGGAGGAGACCGACACTGCAGAGGGATACAGGAGCGGGTCTGGGAATACGGCCCCCAGAGAGGCGGAACGAACAGGCAAGGAGCGTGTTCAGACAGGACAGACCAGACACAGGAGCGGGTCTAGGAAATCGGCCACTAGAAGGCGAGAGGAACAGGCTAGGAGCGTGTTCAGACAGGTCAGACAAGATACAGGAACGGGTCTAGGTAATCGGCCCCTAGAAGGCAGGAGGAACAGGCTAGGAGCGTGTTCAGACAGGACAGACAAGAGAACACAGAAAGGACTCAGTTCAGACACGGGAACTAATACCGAAAAGCAGGAGACATACAGGACTCAGTTCAGACACGGGAGCTGATACCGCAAAGCAGGAGACATACAGGACTCAGTTCAGACACGGGAGCTGATACCGCAAAGCAGAAGACATACAGGACTCAGTTCAGACAGGCCTGGAAATACAGCCTCCAGGAAAGGCAGACAAGGAAACAAAGAACGGGACCTGGCACCTTCAGAGTGCAAGCACACACTGAAGGAAACACTATGCTCAGGCAGGGATAGAAGGGAGCTGCTGAGCTATATACCAAGTGACAGACAGCAATAGGCTGAGGACGCACAAGGGGTGTGACCCACAGCAGGTACAAAAGGCAGGAAGTGATCGGGCGCCGCCCTTAAGCAGCAGAAACAGACACAAACAGACAGCATGGAGGGAAGCCAGAGAGACATTCTGGACAGGAGATCAAGTGCGCCCTCTTGCACAGTGGGAGATGGACCACCATGCAAGGACGCCGCCAGGTATGTTACAGTACCTCCCCCCTTACGCCCCCTCTTCTTCAGGCCTGCCAGAATCTTCCGCAGGGAATTCGAGGACCAGTCGTTCACTGGGTTGGAGGGGGACAGAGACTTGAGGGTAATCTCTGCTTCGAGGTACATCTTGTCAAGCTCACAGGAAAAAATAGACGGGTTATCAGGTACATAATGAGGAAAAGTCACTGTCTCTTTGTTATCTGGTGGTATCCCGGAGGATTCAGGAAACAACTGGAGGTCCTCCGCCGGGTCAGAAGAGTGCAGAGGCTCAGAGAAAACAACTGCTTCAGAGTACACTAGGTCAGACTCACTGGAGGAAGCAGGCGAGGTATCGGGTACCGAGTATAGGAAAGTCTCTGTCCATTCACCACCAGGTGGCACCCCGAAGGGTTCTGAACACAACTGGAGGTCCTCCGCCTGGTCGGAGGGGTGTAGAGACTCGGGAGTAACCTCTGCTTCGGAGTACACTAGGTCGGACTCACTGGACGAAGCGAGCGAGGTATCAGGTACAGGATATAGGAAAGTCTCTGTCCATTCACCACCAGGTGGCACCCCGAAGGATTCTGAACACAACTGGAGGTCCTCCGCCTGGTCGGAGGGGTGTAGAGACTCAGGAGTAACCTCTGCTTCGGAGTACACTAGGTTGGACTCACTGGACGAAGCGAGCGAGGTATCAGGTACAGAGTATAGGAAAGTCTCTGTCCATTCACCACCAGGTGGCACCCCGAAGGATTCTGAACACAACTGGAGGTCCTCCGCCTGGTCGGAGGGGTGTAGAGACTCAGGAGTAACCTCTGCTTCGGAGTACACTAGGTTGGACTCACTGGACGAAGCGAGCGAGGTATCAGGTACAGAGTATAGGAGAGTCTCTGTCCTTTCGCTACCAGGTAGCACCCCGAAGGGTTCAGGAGACAACTGGAGATCCTCCGCCTGGTCGGAGGGGTGTAGAGACTCGGAGGTAACTACCACTTTGGGGTACCCATTGTCAGGCTCACAGGACGAAGCGGACAAAGTATTGTGTACCGGGTGTAGAGAAGTCTCTCTCCATTTGTCATCGAGTGGTATCCCGGAGGGTTCAGGAGGCAACAGGGGATCCTCCGCCAGGTAGTAGAGGTGCACAGACTCTGAGGTAACCACAGCTTTGGAGCATCCTTGGACATGCACACCGGTTAAAGAGAGAGAAGCATCTGATGCCGGGTGCAGGAAGTTCTCCTGTGTGGAGTCTGGATGGGCAGAAGTCTCTTCAGCCAGGAGAACTGGTGCACTACCCACGCACATTACCCATTGGGGTTTCTCCGGGATACAGGGAGATGAAGCTTCAGTAGGGACTTCAAGGTTGGGGTCAGGAGGTCTCAGGGAGGACAGACCCTGGCGTGACGGCTTGCCTCTAAGTCTAGCACGTCTGGACTGCCTCTTGAGGTTGAGAGAAGTATTCCGGAAAGCGTAGTCACCCTGTGAGGATTCTGGGTGGGCAGTAGTCTCATTGGGCTGGAGGACTATTGCGCTACCCACACACATTACCCGTCGGGGCTGCTCCGGGATATTGGGAAGTGAAGCTTCAGCAGGGGCTTCAGAGTTAGGGTCCTCGAAGACCATACGAAAGGCCACCAGGAAGGCCTGCAGGTCAAGGATGACAGGATCCCATGCTTCCCATAGGGGGGTGACCCATTTCAAGGCATCACCCGCTAGGTAGTCAATCATAAAGGCCACTTTAGCCCAATCGGAAGGAAAATAGAGAGGGTAGGCCTTAAAGTGTAGCATGCATTGCTCCACAAATGCACGACACTGTCTTGGATCCCCATAGTAACGTGGCGGATCCGCAGGAACGAGAGCTGATAGATCCATCTGGACGGGTGCGTAATTCGCCTGGAACTCAGCTAAAGGGGGAAAAAAATTTATTTATTTATTTTAATGCATGTATTCGCTGGAAAAACTTCTCAAAGAGCGAAGGCCGTGGGGCTCAACGGGAACCATGGCCTGAGCATGCTGTTATGCACACGCCCGGGCTAAGCGGCGTGTGCGTGTGATTGGTAGTGATTCCACTGGACCGTGCCGGAGAGTGAATGCCTGGAGGGGCGTGACTAGGTATTCACCCGATCCGACCAGGGTCGCACGACGGCATACGACGCCAGTGCACCAAGGAGGAACCGAGCAGAGGGACCAGGTGCTACTCCAGGACAGACCCCGGACACGGCTGTTGACCCACACAGGGGAATACAGGAACAGGCTGGTAGGCTGGCACACAGACTGGTGGGTATAGGCAGGCACGACTGGTATGCAGGCAGGCGGGTATGCAGGCAGGGGGGTAAAGGCAAGCACAGCTAGAGTGCAGACAGGGAGGCACTAGCAGGTAGGAACACAGGCGGGATAGGACCCAGTACACACCGGGACTAAGGAACAATACAGGCAGAACAGGTAAAGGACAGGAGAGAGTTCAGACTGGAACTGAGTGTACGGAGGAGACCGACACTGCAGAGGGATACAGGAGCGGGTCTGGGAATACGGCCCCCAGAGAGGCGGAACGAACAGGCAAGGAGCGTGTTCAGACAGGACAGACCAGACACAGGAGCGGGTCTAGGAAATCGGCCACTAGAAGGCGAGAGGAACAGGCTAGGAGCGTGTTCAGACAGGTCAGACAAGATACAGGAACGGGTCTAGGTAATCGGCCCCTAGAAGGCAGGAGGAACAGGCTAGGAGCGTGTTCAGACAGGACAGACAAGAGAACACAGAAAGGACTCAGTTCAGACACGGGAACTAATACCGAAAAGCAGGAGACATACAGGACTCAGTTCAGACACGGGAGCTGATACCGCAAAGCAGGAGACATACAGGACTCAGTTCAGACACGGGAGCTGATACCGCAAAGCAGAAGACATACAGGACTCAGTTCAGACAGGCCTGGAAATACAGCCTCCAGGAAAGGCAGACAAGGAAACAAAGAACGGGACCTGGCACCTTCAGAGTGCAAGCACACACTGAAGGAAACACTATGCTCAGGCAGGGATAGAAGGGAGCTGCTGAGCTATATACCAAGTGACAGACAGCAATAGGCTGAGGACGCACAAGGGGTGTGACCCACAGCAGGTACAAAAGGCAGGAAGTGATCGGGCGCCGCCCTTAAGCAGCAGAAACAGACACAAACAGACAGCATGGAGGGAAGCCAGAGAGACATTCTGGACAGGAGATCAAGTGCGCCCTCTTGCACAGTGGGAGATGGACCACCATGCAAGGACGCCGCCAGGTATGTTACAGTATTAACAGTGGTGAACCGATGGAGATTGGATCGGTGGCACCTCGCTCTCAAGAAAAAGACCGTCGTTTTTCGGAAGGCTTTTGTTTCTATTGCGGAAAATCTGGTCATTTGATTAAAGGCTGTGAGCTTCGTATGAAGAAAGAAAAAAAAATGGTCAGTCACGCCCGTATTGCCTGTTTAAATTCCAAGGGTATATTTTTAGCTGCTTCCACGATTGCTCAGGAAAAATTGATGGAATTTCGGGTGTTTGTTGATTGCGGGTCTACACTGAATGTAATTGATGGTGGATTCGTGGAAAAACTCAATTTAAAACCTGAACCTTTATCATCCCCCATTGCTGTGGTTTCTGTGGATGGCTCCCCTTTGAAGAATATTACTCTCAAGGTCAGTGAATTTCCTCTCACTATTAATGGTGTTCACCATGAGAAATTGGATTTGGTAGTGTTGAATAACTTGCCTTCTCCAGTAATATTGGGTTTGCCCTGGTTAAAATTTCACAATCCTGTACTGGATTGGTCTACCAGTGAAATTAAATCCTGGAGCCATAAATGTTATGACAAGTGTTGTAACGGGCGTATTGCAGCTTTGGATAGGGGAGAATTGCCTGTTCCTATTCAGGATTTTTGGAGAGTTTTTTCTGAGAAGGAATCGCAGGTTTTGCCTCCCCATAGAGACTATGATTGTTCTATTGAATTTGTCCCTGGAGCGACTCTTCCTAAGAGTCGTTTATTTAACCTTACTATTCCTGAGAGGAAGGCTTTGGAGGAATACATACAGACAAGCTTGGCCGCCGGTCACATTAGGCCCTCTAAGTCTCCTGTGGCGGTTGGATTTTTTTTTGTAAAAAAAAAGGACGGCGGTTTACGTCCTTGTCTGGATTTTCGTGAGATTAACAAAATTACGGTACGCAATCCTTACCCACTGACATTGATTCCTGATCTGTTTAACCAGTTATTGGGGGCCAAGTGGTTCTCTAAAATTGACCTTAAGGGGGCATACAATCTGTTGCGCATGAAGGAGGGTGATGAATGGAAGACTGCTTTTAACACTCCTGTGGGTCATTTTGAGAATCTGGTTATGCCTTTTGGTCTTACTAATGCTCCTGCATTTTTTCAGAATCTGATTAATGACATCCTTAGACCTTTAATCGGTAAAAATGTGGTTGTGTATTTGGATGACATTTTGATTTATTCGCCAGATCTGGAGTCTCATTGGCGGAGCGTGCGTGAGGTATTACAGTTATTAATGGACAATTCGCTTTTTGCTAAGCTGGAGAAATGTGAGTTCGCTGTACAGAGAATTAGTTTTTTGGGCTACATTATCTCCAGCAAAGGTTTTGAGATGGATCCGGTTAAGGTTCAGGCTGTGCAGGAATGGCCTAGGCCTATTGGTTTGAAATCGATACAGAGGTTTTTGGGTTTCGCCAATTACTATAGAAAATTCATAAAAAAAATTTCTAGTATTGTCAAACCTCTGACTGATCTCACCAGGAAAGGTGCTGATGCGGTTCAGTGGTCTTCCGAGGCCATTGAAGCTTTTGTGTATCTCAAGGAGAGGTTCACCTCTGCTCCCATCCTTATGCAGCTTGATGTTACTAGGCCGTTTTTGGTTGAGGTTGATGCTTCCTCTGTGGGGGTTGGCGCAGTATTGTCTCAGGATAACGGGGATGGATTACATCCCTGTGCCTTTTTTTCAAAAAAATTTTCGGAGACTGAACTGAATTACGATATTGGTAATCAGGAATTATTGGCTATTAAACTCGCATTTGAACACTGGCGCCACTTCTTGGAAGGTGCGGAATTTCCCGTTCAGGTTCTTACGGATCATAAAAATCTGATATATCTTGATGCTGCCAAGCGCCTGAATGCCCGTCAGGCTAGGTGGGCACTGTTTTTCTCGCGGTTTAATTTCTCCGTTACTTACATCCCTGGTACTAAGAATGTTAAGGCGGATGCCTTGTCTCGCAGTTTTTCTCCCATAGTCGGTGCTGAGAAAGAGGAAAACATTTTACAAGAAGGTGTTGTGATAGCTGCTTTAGACTCCGTTTTGGAAGATGAGATTCTTAAAGCTCAGGAGAATGCCCCATCTAACACTCCTCATGGGAGGTTGTTTGTGCCTGGGACCTTTAGGAGAGATTTGTTTGTTGAGTGTCACGAATCTCGGTTGGCAGGTCATCCCGGAATCTCTGAGACCAAGAGACTGGTGGGTCGCAGTTTTTGGTGGCCTGGATGGCAGAAGGAAGTCATTAAGTGGGTGCGCCAATGTACTATATGTGCTAGATCTAAGTCCTCACATACTCCTGCTGCGGGGTAGCTTTGTCCTTTGGAGGTCCCCAGTGCTCCTTGGACACATTTGGCTATGGAATTTATAACTGACCTTCCCCCCTCTGAGGGTTTTACTGTCATCTGGGTGGTCGTGGACCGTTTTAGCAAGATGTGTCACTTGGTTCCCTTCGTCAAACTGCCCTGCGCTAAAACTCTCGCTAAGGCCTTTGTTAAGGAAATTGTCAGACTTCATGGCGTTCCTACTGACATTGTTTCTGATAGGGGTCCTCAGTTCGTGGCTCGTTTTTGGCGTGCCTTTTGTGACAGGTTGGGAATTCATTTGTCGTTTTCGTCCGGATATCATCCTGAATCTAATGGCCAGACAGAAAGGAAAAACCAGGATGTTGAGCAGTTCTTGCGTTGTTTTGTGGCGGACAATCAAGAGGGGTGGTCTGAGTTTCTGCCACTTGCCGAATTTGCTCTGAACAATCATACATCTTCTTCTGCTGGTTGTTCGCCTTTTTTTTGTTGTTCTGGGAGACATCCGTCGTTTGGGTCGTTCTCCAAGTTGGGATCTGCCGTGCCTGAGGAGGAGAATTTTTCCGGTGATTTGGAAAGAGTTTGGACGGATGTGCGTGGTAATCTTCAGGAGGCCAACAGAAAATCTAAAGACTACTTTGATAGGAAACGACAGGAGGTTTTGTTCGCTGTTGGTGACATGGTTTGGTTGTCCTCTAGGAATCTGCGGTTGAGGATTCCTTCTAAGAAATTGGGTCCCAAGTTTGTAGGGCCCTTTAAGGTGCTTCAGGTTGTCAACCAATCTGCTGTTAGGTTGGAGGTTCCTACCTCCTGGAGAATTAATCCGGTCTTTCATGTCTCTCTGTTAAAAAAAGCTGTTGTGTCGGATGGTGACGCCTCTGCCTCTGTTCCTCCGGTGGTGGAGGACGGGGAATATGAAATTTCTCGCATCCTTGACTCTAGACGGTATAGAGGTAGTTTGCAGTATCTTGTGGCCTGGAAAGGTTTCGGACCCGAGGATAACTCTTGGGTGAGGTCAGATGATGTTTCCGCGTCCAGACTTATCAGAGCGTTTCACAGGAGATTTCCTGATAAGCCTGGTCCTAGGGGATCCGGAGGATCCTCTTAGAAGGGGGGGTACTGTTAGAACCTTGCTGTTAGGTTTTTTTTCCTTTGCTGGTCACATGACCTTGTTGGCCTATTTAATCCTGCTCCGCCCTTCTGGCTTTGCTGGACTTCATTGTATATCTACTTTCTAGCTAGCCTGTGCTCTGTATCTAACTCTGTTAGTTTGCTTGGTCTACGGACCTCTATGTTCTATCTATTTTGTTTGTTCGTCTGTCTGCTACTATTTCTGTTAGGAGGTGTCCCATATTCCTCCCAGTCCTTAGTACTTGTAGGGATTCCCTCCCCACATCTATAGGTCTCAGTACAGACTAGATTAGGACTTTAGCAGGTCTGATCGCAGGATCAGGTTCCCTGTTACATCGTAGGGATTCAGCTGAGTCCTATAGTAGGGACAGATCTCCTCTCTTTCCTTAGCTTTGGTAGCAGATCATAACAGGTATGGCTGTATGGGAGGTATGGCTGTATGGGAGTTATGGCTGTATGAGAGGTATGGCTGTATGGGAGGTATGACTGTATGGGAGGTATGGCTGTATGGGAGGTATGGCAGGTATGACTGTATGGGAGGTATGGCTGTATGGGGGGTATGGCTGTATGAGAGGTATGGCTGTATGGGAGGTATGGCTGTATGGGAGGTATGGCTGTATGGGAGGTATGGCTGTATGGGAGGTATGGCTGTATGGGAGGTATGACTGTATGGGAGGTATGGCTGTATGGGAGGTATGGCTGTATGGGGGGTATGGCTGTATGGGGGGTATGGCTGTATGGGAGGTATGGCTGTATGGGAGTTATGGCTGTATGGGAGTTATGGCTGTATGGGAGGTATGACTGTATGGGAGGTATGGCTGTATGGGGGGTATGGCTGTATGAGAGGTATGGCTGTATGGGAGGTATGGCTGTATGAGAGGTATGGCGGTATGGGAGGTATGGCGGTATGGGGGGTATGGCTGTATGGGAGGTATGGCTGTATGGGAGTTATGGCTGTATGAGAGGTATGGCTGTATGGGAGGTATGACTGTATGGGAGGTATGGCTGTATGGGGGGTATGGCTGTATGAGAGGCATGGCTGTATGGGAGGTATGGCGGTATGGGAGGTATGGCGGTATGGGAGGTATGGCGGTATGGGAGGTATGGCGGTATGGGAGGTATGGCTGTATGGGAGGTATGGCTGTATGGGAGGTATGACTGTATGGGAGGTATGGCTGTATGGGAGGTATGGCTGTATGGGAGGTATGGCTGTATGGGAGGTATGGCTGTATGGGAGGTATGACTGTATGGGAGGTATGGCTGTATGGGAGGTATGGCTGTATGGGGGGTATGGCTGTATGGGAGGTATGGCTGTATGGGAGGTATGGCTGTATGGGAGGTAGGGCTGTATGGGAGGTATGGCTGTATGGGAGGTATGGCGGTATGGGAGGTATGGCGGTATGGGAGGTATGGCTGTATGAGAGGTATGGCTGTATGAGAGGTATGGCTGTATGGGAGGTATGGCTGTATGAGAGGTATGGCTGTATGGGAGGTATGGCTGTATGAGAGGTATGGCTGTATGGGAGGTATGGCTCTATGGGAGGTATAGCTGTATGGGAGGTATGGCTGTAAGTATATAAGTGACTTCATGGATGGAACATGATATAAAATATTTAACATCAAACCTATTTTCAACCAAACAGTAATCTGATTTCAGGAGACTCCTCAGGTTTACAAATAAAGCCACATTATCTGGTGAATACATTAGAGAATATAGCGGGCGCTTTCCATTTCATTTCTTACGCAGGAGATCAAATGATTCTTAGGCTCCTCATGCTTCATCTCCCACACAAGATATAAAATATTTAAAGGGGTTGTCTGGTTCAAATCCATAAGTCTGTAGTCACTCTGTTTGACTGCTCACTTATGAATTCCCCCAGAGCCCGCACTGTGCGCTGTGAGGATCCGCTGGTTTCTGATCCGGGACCTGACGGTATGTGTGTCACCCTGGCCTGGATGCCACAAATGTATAATAAAGCTGTGTCTGAGAGCAAGGGGGAGGTTCTCTGGTCAGGGACCATTAGCATGCAGCACCTCCTGTCCCAGGCCAGTAGGGGGAGCAGGCTGCCCCTATAAAATCTGGAACTGGGAGCAGGGTTAGAGAGTTCTGGACGACCTGTCTCTGAAGTGAGAGGTGTCCCAGAGAAGGGAGAGCCAGTTCAGCTGAGGCTGAGGAGAACGAGTGGCAGTAGAGGAGCCACGAGCCAGGGATGGAAGGCGAGGTGAGCCTGTCCTGGCTGAGAGAGATACAGATCTACCGGACTTTGGTGTCCGAGGCTGTTAGGATTCTAAGTCCTACAGCAAATAACCAGCCCGCAGGGGATTGTATGTCCCTTGGCCTAAGAAGCCCGGAGGTTCCGCCACAGCAAAAGGGACCAGCAAAGCTGCACCAGGCCAAGAGTAGAAAGGGACCCAATTTGCAAGCAATACGGGCGAGAAGACACGGCAAGCTCAGGAACGTGGGCTATTACACCACGAGGAGGGAAATAGTCAGGAAGAGCGCAGAGAGCACGGTAGGCCTACACCCTCACCCTGACCAGAAGGGCTTCCCACTTGTTCTCAGACATCCAGGCCCCCTCCTAGCCGGGACTGTTTTGGGTCATTTCACCTGTTCAAATAAAGACCCTGAACTGTTTAAGAGGCCTCCGTTTCCTGGCTATTGTGGTCGGAATCATCCCCTCTATCACCCATCTATATTGTCCTGGGGCCACACTCCTCCCGTGGGGAGTTATATTATTCAGTGCTGCACACGTACATCTGCCCCAGCGGTCTGCACTGCAGCGGCGGTTATCCCTGACCGCAATCCACGGGTGGCATAGTCGGACATTAGCCTAAAACATATGAAAGATTGCCACTGGTCTGACCACCCTGAGCCACGGGATCGGGTCGCCACTACTACCCCCATCTTTGCGCAGAAGCCCGGTTCCGAGTGCCCCACGGCCCGGGGGGCGAGTCATATGTATGTGTTATACATACTCCTGGCCAGGGTCCATCTTGTGGGCATGGCCTCGCTCCATACACTTGCATAGAGCGAGGCCGCGCTACGACAGTGGTTGTGGTCATCTAGAGGGTGTGGCCTCGCTCCATACACTTGCATAGAGCAAGGCCGTGCTACGACAGTGGTTGTGGTCATCTAGAGGGCGTGGCCTCACTCCATTCACTTGCATAGAGCGAGGCCGCGCTACGACAGTGGTTGTGGTCATCTAGAGGGCGTGGACTCACTCCATACACTTGCATAGAGCGAGGCCGTGCTACGACAGTGGTTGTGGTCATCTAGAGGGCGTGGCCTCACTCCATACACTTGCATAGAGCAAGGCTGTGCTATGACAGTGGTTGTGGTCATCTAGAGGGCGTGGCCTCACTCCATACACTTGCATAGAGCAAGGCTGTGCTATGACAGTGGTTGTGGTCATCTAGAGGGCGTGGCCTCACTCCATACACTTGCATAGAGCGAGGCCGCGCTATGACAGTGGTTGTGGTCATCTAGAGGGCGTGGCCTCACTCCATACACTTGCATAGAGCGAGGCCGCGCTATGACAGTGGTTGTGGTCATCTAGAGGGCGTGGCCTCACTCCATACACTTGCATAGAGCGAGGCCGCGCTATGACAGTGGTTGTGGTCATCTAGAGGGCGTGGCCTCACTCCATACAATTGTATGGAAGTGAGGCCACGCCCACTGGCCAGGCCATAGCCATGAGTATATATAACACATGCGTACCCCCCTTTGCTGCCATATAAGGTGTCACCATGACTTCAGGTAAAATTTATGTGTCCTGATATAGTGTAAAGGGTACACGTTGATTATAGAGGTTTTTTTTCCCCCCCAGAGTAATTTAGGTGGCCCCCTTCTCTTGTTACCTATGACCTTTTGTGCTGGAAGGTGAAATAGTACCTATAGAAATAGTACCTCCAGCATAGCACTTTAGTTGGTGCTAAACTGTACAGCATAGTAATTTAATGGTGATAACATTGGGCATTAGTCCATTATTTTAAATTTGGCTGCTTGGAGTTGACCCTTCAAAGCTAAATAGGTAGTTTGTATTCTGTCTTTTTATGGGGTGTTATGTTTGTATGTTTTAAGACTTGTATCAATAAAATTATGCTTTTTTTTACCCTCCGGTCGTGGCTCAGAAACCAGCGAATCCCCACAGCGCACAGTGCGGACTATGGGGGGTGCATTATACTATATGGAGGACTATGAATAACAAAATAAAAAATGAATTTGGCACTCCAAGTATATGCGAATATAATGTGTTTATTATACAGGTTCCTCTGTGTGCATAAATTAACATTTCGACCTATATCTGGCCTTCTTCAGTACAGTCTGGAGTTCAGCAACATGTCTATGTGGGATGGAAACATATGACCAGGTAGACAAGATGCGCTGTATGCAGATGGTGTTAAAGGGCGCAGGAGTATCGATGGCGCTCACTGACATATTAATAGCAATAGATTCACTAGGTACATTTTAGGAAAAAAATCCACCTGCACCATATTATGGCCCAAAAATGGGGGTGAATGTTTAATTCCACTCCAAATAATCAATGTATAGCAATCAGACAAAAAGGAATTTTTGGCAAAAAAGTGAAACACTTTATTAGACGATCATATAAAATACACACACATGATTAAAAAAAGATGACAACCACACACCCATAATTGAGTGACATATGCATGAAATATCATATAATGTAAACCATATACAGTGCTCAAAAGTTTACATCACTCGGCAGAATTTTTACTTTCTTGGCCTTGTTTCAGAGAATATGAATGATAACATAAAACTTTTTCTCCACTCATGGTTATTGGGTGGGTGAAGCCATTTATTGTCAAACTACTGTGATTTTTCTTTTTAAATCTTAATGACAACCAAAAACATCCAAATGACCCTGATCAAAAGTTCACATACCCCAGTTCTTAATACGGTGTATTGCCCCCTTTAACATCAATGACAGCTTGAAGTCTTTTGTGGTAGTTGTGGATGAGGTTCTTTATTTTCTCAGATGGTAAAGCTGCAAAAAGCCTCCAGTTCCTGTAAATTCCTGGGCTGTCTAGCATGAACTGCGCGCTTGAGATCTCCCCAGAGTGGCTCAATGATATTGAGGTCAGGAGACTGAGATGGCCACTCCAGAACCTTCACTTTGTTCTGCTGTAGACAATGACAGGTCGACTTGGCCTTGTGTTTGGGATCATTGTCACTGGAATTTCCAAGTAGGTCCCATGCGCAGCTTCCAGGCTGATGAGTGCAAATTTGCCTCCAGTACTTGCTGATAATGTGCTGCATTCATCTTTCTTTCAACTTTTACCAAGTTTCCTGTGCCTTCGTAGCTCACACATCCCCAAAACATCAGCGATCCACCTCTGTGCTTTACTGTAGGAATGGTGTTCCTTTCATCATAGGCCTTGTTGACCTCTCTCCAAATGTAACGTTTATGGTTGTGGCCAAAAAGTTCAATTTTGGTCTCATCACTCCAAATTACCTTGTTCCAGAAGTTTTGAGGCTTCTCTCTGTGCTGTTTGGCGTATTGTAGGCCAGATACTTTGTGGCATTTGCGCAGTAATGGCTTTCTCCTGGCGACTCGACCATGCAGCCTATTCTTCTTCAAGAACCTCCTTATTGTGCATTTTGAAACAGCTACACCGCTAGTTTTCAGAGAGTGCTGAATTTCAGTTGATGTTATTTGGGGGTTTTTCTTTGAATCCCGAACAATTTTCCTGGCAGTTGTGGCCGCAATTTTTGTTGGTCTACCTGACCGTCTACCTACGCTTTTACAGAGCCCCTGATTTTCCATTTGTTAATTACAATTTGAACACTGCTGACTGGCATTATCAATTCCTTGGATATCTTTTTGTATCCCTTTCCTGTGTTATACAGTTCAACTACCTTTTCCCGTAGATCCATTGACAATTCTTTTGCTTTCCCCATGACTCCAGAAACGTCAGTGGCTGAATGAAAGATGCAAGGGTCTGTCTGGATCCCAGAAACTCACTCAGCTTTTATGCACACACACTGATTATAAGCAAACAGGTCACATGTGAGGATGTTACCTTTAGTAGCCATTCAAACCCATTTGTGTCAAATTCTGTGCATGTTATCAGGCCAAAATCACCAGGGTATGTGAACTTATGATCAGCGTCATTTGGATGTTTTTGGTTGTCATTAAGATTTAAAAAGAGAAAACACAGTGGTTTGGCAATAAATGGCTTCACCCAACCAATAACCATGAGTGGAGAAATAGTTTTTTGTTCTCATTCATATTCTCAGAAACAAGGCAAAGAAAGGAAAAATTCTGCCAGGGTATGTAAACTTTTGAGCACAACTGTTGGTCTCAATGGAAGAAAGTACAACAATAATTCTGTGGCGGTGAAGATATGTAGTGGGTGTGATCTATAGAATAAATGTAGATATCACTATGGACATATAGATTACACACCCAGGAACACCCTTAATTGTAGTTATCAATTAGTCATAATATTGCACTCTTACCCATATAGAGCCATGTATATTTCTGCATTTGTCACTATAGATATTATCATTAATATGCCATAAATAAGAAACAATCTTAATATCCTTATAATATCGCATAATGTGGTCTCTCCACTGTGCTGTATACAGTTAATACAATGCTCCTGTGCACCATCTTGTGGCCTTTTTTGAGTATTACGCTCCCACTATGCACAGTGTTGATTTCTCTCAACTATGAATGCTAGACTACTTTTGCAGATCGACCCGGCAGCACGCATGTGTGGCACCCCAGGGGTCTGGTTTCCACAGTAATGTAATATTATGTCTGAGAGCAGGTGGGAGGTCCTTTGGTCAGGGATCCTGTGCATGCCACACCTCCTGCCCAGTCTTGGGAGGGGAAGAACTTCCCCTATATAAACCCGGGGCTGAAGCAGGGTGAGTGAGTCAAGGAGAGCAGAGACAAGAAACAGCAGAAGCAATACTACTACGAGTCAGGGGCTGGCAGCTGCAGAGCTCGCCCTGACTGAGAAGCTTTCTTACCGGACCCGGCGTCCGAGGCTGTGGGGACTAACTCTTACCCAGCAGCAGAAGCCGACCGGCAGTGGATTTCAGGTCCTCAGGCCCAGAAACCCGAAGGCACGGTCACACGCGTGGGACCAGCACCGCCATCGTGGAGCGGAAGCCATTAGAAGGCCCCGAGTCACCAGCCATACGGGTGAGCACCACACGGTACACTCAGGGACGTGGGCTACTTATATCCGCTTCTAGCAAGGTAGCCAGAAGAGTACAGTCAGTTTGGGAGGCCTACAACTCCGCCTGGCCAGGGGAGATCCCATCTGCTCAAGGACTGACCAGGCCACGTTCACTAGCAAGTACTCCGGGAGGGTCTATCGTTGTTACCAGTAAAGACCCTGAATTACACCGCACCGTCTCTGAGTGGTTCCTGCTACCCCCATCATCCACATCTGCTGCCCTGAGGCCATACCCCTCCCGTTGGGGGTTATACCATCTACGCTGCACCATCCATCCACCGGCCTCAGCGGACTGTCCTGCAGCGGCAGCTCCATAGCTGCATTCAACGGGTGGCGTAGTCGTCCTACATCTACCGCTGTTACATCGCCGCTCAGTTTGACTCCCTGGGCACGGACCGGGTCACCGCCACGAGACTACAACCCTCAAGAGATCCGGCTCCGGGTAAGCTCCCGCGTGCGCAACGCAGCGCGACACAGGCCCAGGGGCGCGTCAACTTTGGCGTAGTCGGCAGGATTTCGTGCCCGCAACCACCGGGTACTGCGTGCCTGAAAAAGAGACTTTTCAAACTTACCTGTGGTGAAGATTCCCGCCATCCGGCGCCATCTTCAGCCTTCTTCCCGCCATCGGTGAAGTTTCCCGCCATCCGGCGCCATCTTCTGCCTTCTTCCCGCCATCCGTGGAGTTTTCCCGCCATTGGACGCCATCTTGAGGACGCCGCGCGGGAAGAAGAGGGGCGTGGACTCCGAAAGCGCGCGAGAACTGAAGCCCCGCCTCACGTCCGGACGTTGCGTAAGGTCCTGGAAGGAGCCCAGCAGACGCCGACGTCACAGGAGCGCGACGGAAGGTCCTCAACCCTGACGATCCACTGCGGAGCCGCGGCCTACGGAAGAGGATCATCGCAAGGTAGGCCACGGTCCACTAGGGGGGAGGAAGATGTCGGATACGGAGGAGAGCTTCACTGCCTCAACCCCCGCCAGCGCTACCGCTGCTGCAGTTATGCCCTTCACCATGCCCTATATCCCGGGAGCAGCTTGGCTACCCCAGTACTCAGGGGAGTCACATACCCTGCATGACTTTAGAGAAAAGCTGGATAGCCTCTTCCAGGTGTACCCCCTCACAGAAGAGCAAAAAGTGAGCATCCTGGTGGCCCAACTAACCGGGGCAGCCAAAAGGGAAGTAAAATCCTGGCCACCTGGGAGGAAGACTGTCGCAGGGATACTAACCCGGCTGAAGGACACCTTTGATACCCGCACCTCAGCCGAGATTAAGCTTAGATTCTACGGGTGCAAGCAGCGAGCGCATGAGAGTATAAGGGACTATGCACTAAACCTACAAGAGGCCCTGAGGGCCATTAAGCAGACCGACCCTGATGGAGTGGGAAACGAGGACAGGCTGTTGACCGAACAGTTTATAGAGGGACTGTATTGTAATACCCACCGAACCCAGTTGCGGGCAATGGCCTTACAGGATCCCCATCTGGGCTTTGCACAGTTCAAGGACAGAGCCATCCGGGTGCTCCGAGAACCGGCACCGGGTGGCGTTGTGACCCACAAGCGCCCTGCTATCATTTACCACCAGGAGGCGGCGCCCTTGTCGGCAGGGCCTGTGGGAGCTGATGCGCAGGCTTTGGACAATGACCCGGCTCCAGACCTACACCATCAGGTCCAAGAGCTAGCTAAGAGCGTTGCTGCGCTAACCCGAACTGTGCAGTCTTTACAGGCTTCCACCCCAGGGAAGATCCAGCTGGCATCCGGACCGGAGGACATCCCGTGGCGTCGACCAAGGAGGACCCCACCGGCCAGAGGAAGACCCAGTGACCGATACAGCGAGGACGGATGACCCATCTGCCGCCGCTGCAATCAACCTGGACATATGGCAAGGTACTGTTCTTTAAACGGGCACAACCTGGGGTAGAGGGCCAACCCCCAGGAAAAAGATCACCAGGCCCATCGAACTGGCGCGACAGATATGTGGGAGGACGTCCAGTCTTGCCTGTGGTACTGGATGGCATTCCCATGAGTGCCCTACTGGACACCGGGTCACAGGTCACCACCATCCCGTACGTGCTCTTTAAGCAGTACTGGAGTGACTCGGATATTACCCGCTACCCTGACGACGACTTGAGTATCATCGCCAGCAATAGCCAGCCCGTGCCACAGATCGGATTTAAAGAGGTGACCATCAAAATCGGTAGAGTCGAACTGGCAGCACAGGGACTGATCATTGTAGATATTGACAAACATGAGAGTCACCCAAAAATAACTCTAGGAACTAATGTAATTGAAAATTGTCTTGCAGAGGTGATTTTCCTTTTACAGCAGGTTGCCAAGAACGCCAGCTCCGGCGAGCAGCGGGTGCTCCAGAAAGAGATCCGGGCACTGATGCGACGGCAACAGGTGGAACTCTCCGGCGGTGAGATTGGTAGCGTAAGAATGTGTGACCCTTTTCCTATTGCCATGCCCCCAAAAAGTGAAATGATGATTTGGTGCCGGGCAGCTATTGGTCTGAGAGGTAGAGATTACCAGGCAATGGTAGAACCAGTTTACTCGGACAGTAGGCCCACCATTTTGACAGCACGGGGGGTGGTTGATGTACGCCATGGGAGGGTGCCCGTTCGCATAATAAATATCGGGGAGAGGGAAGTGTACCTGCCCCGGTATGCCACGCTAGCCAAATTATATACCATTAACCAAAATTCTATACAATCTGTGGAACCCTTGCCTCCATCTCACCCGGAGGAAGGTAATGGCTCTAAGAAAAACATGGAGGACTGGTGTCAGCAACTACATCTGGGTACTGACTCCACTCCCGCACACCAGAAACAAGGAGTCTATCGGGTGGTTCAGGAGTACGAGAGAGTGTTCAGTAAACACCCGTTAGACTTCGGGCGAGTCAAGGGGGTAGAACACCACATCCCCACGGGAGACCATCCTCCTATAAAAGAGAGGTATCGACCCGTACTCCCTGCCCACTACCAACACGCCAAGGGGATGCTTAGAGACATGAAGGAGGCTGGGGTGATCAGGGATAGCTGTAGCCCCTGGGCAGCTCCACTAGTCTTAGTCCGAAAGAAAGACAACACCATGAGGATGTGTGTAGATTACCGGAAAATCAATCGTATCACACACAAGGATGCGTACCCCTTACCAAGGATAGAGGAGTCATTGGCTGCTTTAAGATCTGCTAACTTCTTCTCTACCTTGGATCTCACTAGCGGGTACTGGCAGGTTCCTGTAGCAGAGGCGGACCGGGAGAAGACCGCATTCACCACCCTGATGGGACTTAGCGAGTTCACCTGCATGCCGTTCGGACTCTGCAACGCACCGGGAACCTTCCAACGACTAATGGAGTGTTGTCTGGGCCACAGAAACTTCGAGACGGTCCTGTTGTACCTGGACGATGTCATCGTATATTCCAAGACGTATGAGGACCACCTGAAACACCTGGCGGAAGTGTTCGAAGCTCTGGCGAGTTACGGCCTAAAGGTGAAACCCTCCAAGTGTCACCTCCTGAAACCAAAGGTGCAGTACCTGGGACATGTGGTGAGCGCTGACGGAGTGGCTCCCGACCCTGATAAGATCACCGCAATTAAGGAATGGCCAAGCCCCTCCAGCGTAAAAGAAGTGCGGCAGTTCCTCGGGTTGGTAGGCTACTACCGAAGGTTTATTCCCGGTTTCACCAAAAAGGCAGCACCTATGCAGGACCTCCTGATAGGCCAGTCCCGGAAGGCCAAGAACCAGAAGCCGCCCTTCAAATGGGAGGAGCTGGAAGAAGAGTCCTTCCGCCAGCTGAAGATGGCCCTCACGGGGGACGAAATCCTGGCGTACCCGGATTATAGCCAGCCCTTTATCCTCTACACCGACGCCAGTAACATCGGGCTAGGAGCCGTACTGTCCCAGATCCAGCAGGGGAAGGAACGAGTAATCGCCTACGCCAGCCGAAAACTGCGACCCACCGAAAGGAACCCCGAGAATTACAGCTCATTTAAGCTAGAGTTCCTGGCCGTAGTATGGGCAGTCACCGAGCGCTTTAAGCATTACCTCGCTTCTTCCCGGTTCACCGTGTACACGGATAACAACCCGTTGACACACCTGGACACGGCAAGACTCGGTGCCCTGGAGCAGAGGTGGATGGCCCGTCTGTCCAACTACAAGTTCACAATCAAATACCGGGCAGGACGCTCCAATACCAACGCGGACGCCCTGTCCAGGATGCCCAACCTGCCGGATGGAGGAGAAGATCCGGAGGGACTGGAAGAAGTTGAACTCCCTGCGTTCCACCATCATGGGACTATCCAGTATTCCCACCGGGTAAGGAGTAAGCAGGCTGCTACGTTGAACCCCTTACCCCACTACAACTGGGCGGAAACGCAAGACAGCGACCCTGCCGTCCGACTGGTGAAGGAGATGCTGACTCGGCCGGAGGCTCGCCTTGAACCAGACGCTCCGGAGGAAGCCAAACAACTATGGGCAGAGAAGAGTCGACTGTTCCTTTACAAAGGGAAGTTGTGCCGCAGAATGGTTAACTCCCGGACGCATGAATTACTCTGGCAAGTAGTGGTGCCACGAAGAGACGCAGCCATGGTAATGGAGGCATACCACGACGGAGCTGGACACTTCGGGTGGAAGAAGCTGGAGTTCCTGCTGCGCGAGCGGTTCCACTGGGTAGGCATGAGGGGAACCATCGAGAAGTGGTGCAGAGACTGTGGCCCGTGCAACCTGAGAAGGAAGGACCGTGCCAGCCAGAAGACTCCCCTGCAGTCCATCGTCACCCGGCAACCGTTGGAACTGGTAGCCTTGGATCATGTAAAACTGACCCCAAGCAGAAGTGGCTACGTCTACGCGTTAACCATCGTGGATCATTACTCCCGGTTCTTGGTTGTCGTCCCCGTCAAGGACTTAACGGCTCAAACAGCAGCTAGAGCCTTCCAGCAGCACTTCTGCCGTCCACACGGGTACCCGGACCAAGTGCTGACGGACCAGGGACCTGCCTTTGAAGCGGAGGTCTTCCAGGAATTTTGCAATCTGTATGGCTGCCGGAAGATAAGGACGACACCCTACCATCCGCAAACTAATGGACTTTGTGAAAAAATGAACCAGGTGGTAATGGATCTTCTAAAAACGTTGCCCCTGGAAGAACGCAGTCTGTGGCCTGAGAAGTTGCCCGATCTGGTGGACCTATACAACCACATCCCGGTAGGTTCCACCAACTGTACCCCGGCTTACCTAATGAGGGCAAGACCTGGTAAGTTACCTGTTGACCTGGAAATGGGAGTCCTGACACCCGAGGACACTTCACCAGAAACAGACTGGGACACAGAGAGGCAGCAGCAGTACCGGAGAGTACAGGAGAGCGTGGAGCGAAGTCTCTGTCAGGCTAGGGAAAGACAAGAGAAAATTTACAACCAGTATGCTCCCGCTGTTCCCCTGGTACCCGGAGAGCAGGTCTTGAAGAGGAAGAGACGGCTCCACAAGTTGGACGACCAGTGGGAGAAGGACCCGTACACCGTACTGCCCTCAAGCCACGAAAACCCGAAGGTTTGTACCATCAGTAAAGACGGAGGGGAAACCACAGCCATTGTATCCCGGGACCACCTGAAGAAGTGTCCCGAACAACTGAGGAACCCTGAAGAGGAACAAGAAGACCATCGACCCGTAGAGGAAAGGGAAGATATGGTTAGTACTGTGCTCGGGGACTTCCCTCGGTCTTGGACTCAAGTCAATGGTGCAGTCGTGGTACCCGTACTCACCTTCCTCCAACCAGCATCCCAAGCACCTACGGAGCAACAGGTAGAGCTGGAAGAACAGCCGGTCCAGGAGGCAGAAGACTCCACACAAGCAGAACAGGAGGATCAACCCTCTGCTTATAGTGAGCCTGCCGTACCCCTAGTGAGACAAAGAGCCGGTAGACAGCTGCCCAGTTTACCCTTGACAGCTCCTACACCCTGTAGTTCAGGGCCAGACAGTCAGCTCCGTAGGTCCACTAGGGCCACTAGAGGCCAGTTACCCGCACGCTGGAGGATTTGAAGTGTATAAATTGTTTTATTTATGTTTATCTGTGTATTGTTGCTTGTGTATAATTTTGTGTTTCCAGTTATTTTTAGGAATCCTTGGTGGATTTACCGGGAATCCTTGTACATAGTTGGAGCGTAACCCAGGATGGACTAGAGACTGTTAAGGACTCGGGGTAGGACAGACCCCTACCTGGTTACGTCTCCCTGTTTTGGTGAAATGGACACCTTGCTTCTCCTCAAAGACTGCACCCGGTTACGGACATGCCGTAACCATCTTTATATGTTTTTCTTATTGTATTATTATTGTTTTTACCTTGTTATGTTTTTCTAAAATGTGTTTAGTCCCGGAGTACTAAATTTTACTAGGGGGGAATGTGGCACCCCAGGGGTCTGGTTTCCACAGTAATGTAATATTATGTCTGAGAGCAGGTGGGAGGTCCTTTGGTCAGGGATCCTGTGCATGCCACACCTCCTGCCCAGTCTTGGGAGGGGAAGAACTTCCCCTATATAAACCCGGGGCTGAAGCAGGGTGAGTGAGTCAAGGAGAGTAGAGACAAGAAACAGCAGAAGCAATACTTCTACGAGTCAGGGGCTGGCAGCTGCAGAGCTCGCCCTGACTGAGAAGCTTTCTTACCGGACCCGGCGTCCGAGGCTGTGGGGACTAACTCTTACCCAGCAGCAGAAGCCGACCGGCAGGGGATTTCAGGTCCTCAGGCCCAGAAACCCGAAGGCACGGTCACACACGTGGGACCAGCACCGCCATCGTGGAGCGGAAGCCATTAGAAGGCCCCGAGTCACCAGCCATACGGGTGAGCACCACACTGTACACTCAGGGACGTGGGCTACTTATATCCGCTTCTAGCAAGGTAGCCAGAAGAGTACAGTCAGTTTGGGAGGCCTACAACTCCGCCTGGCCAGGGGAGATCCCATCTGCTCAAGGACTGACCAGGCCCCGTTCACTAGCAAGTACTCCGGGAGGGTCTATCGTTGTTACCAGTAAAGACCCTGAATTACACCGCACCGTCTCTGAGTGGTTCCTGCTACCCCCATCATCCACATCTGCTGCCCTGAGGCCATACCCCTCCCGTTGGGGGTTATACCATCTACGCTGCACCATCCATCCACCGGCCTCAGCGGACTGTCCTGCAGCGGCAGCTCCATAGCTGCATTCAACGGGTGGCGTAGTCGTCCTACATCTACCGCTGTTACATCGCCGCTCAGTTTGACTCCCTGGGCACGGACCGGGTCACCGCCACGAGACTACAACCCTCAAGAGATCCGGCTCCGGGTAAGCTCCCGCGTGCGCAACGCAGCGCGACACAGGCCCAGGGGCGCGTCACATGCACATCTGGTTCTTCGTCTCAACCCAGTTTGTGACACTGCCGGTCACGTGACACCAGTGTTGGCAAGCTCCTGGATGTCACCAGTTTGCGCATGCATCAATACACGCCGCGTCCCTCTCCTATTGGCTGGTGCTGCATTGTTATACTCCCTCTTCCTATAATGATGCCACCCCCTGATGAAGACATTGTCAAAAATGCGTGTTCTGGTCAGCGCATCGCAAGGGAGCTCCTGCTGTGAACCCAGTATGTGCTAAACTAATTTTTTCCCATCCATCCCGAGTGTATGCTGACTATTTGACCGTGCAATATATGGGAATATCTTTACCTTTTACTCCAATCTTGTATACTTGACCATTATTTAGTCACCATACACACCGTATCTTCTGATTGCATCATTAATATTATATATGTATTTTTATACATATTTCCTTATATATATTTCTGATGATGGTTACATTCAATATACTATATTTGTGATTTTGTACTAAGCACAGAGTCTCCTTTACATTTTCATATACACTATTTTTATTTGTGATGTTTTCTGTTTTTTGTATCTCCACTACACCTTTCTACTTGATCAATACAGTTAATTTTTTATGACATTTATTTATGACTCGCTATATTGACTTAATTATTGTTTTTTTGTGTCCCTTCTACCAATTTTGTTACCAATTAGTCGGTTGGCGCTAATATCCAAGATATACTGTATGTACACACACTTTTATCATTATACACGTAATTTCAATTATACACATTACTTGGCTATAAAGGTTTTTGCATGTATACACATAGAGATTTTTCTTGCTCCCATGTACCCTTTCTTCCTATGACCGGTGTTAAGCTATTTTTGCATCACATTTAGGTATCTATTTAATGTATATGCTTTGAAATATAAGCTACACAAATACATCTGATGGATGATGCACACTGGCATCTGTGACCATAGGTATCCATTGCAAAAAATAGTATCCAATTTATTTATTAATTTTACTCACTTATATAGTGCCAGTAATTCCAAAGCGCTTTACAGATATTATCATCACTGTCCCCATTGGGGCTCACAATCTAAACTCTCTATTGGTATGTCTTTGAAGTGTGGGAGGAAATCAACGCACCCACGGGGAGAATATACAAACTGCTTGCAGATGTTGTCTTTTTAAGATATTTTACAATACTATTAAGATATTTTATTTTTTAATTTATTAATAGTAATTTTATTTGTTATAAAATCGCTTTGTAGAAACATGTACATGTTACAACACTGGTGTATCATTTTTCCAGCCCACCCCCAATAAACAGGAAAAGGTGGAGAAAGAAAGCAGAAAAGGGAATGGGTTAAAAAAAACTAGGGAGGGGAGAGGGCAGGAAGATTTGATGATTTTAATAGACATATTATATACCAGGCAGACGCATCCTTTTAGCATAAAAACATAAATAGTGTATACATTAACAAATGTCTATATATGATGTGAACATTGTCTTACTGGTCAGGTCCCATAGAAACGTCAAACATGAGGGGTATACCTGCCATAGAAGGAGCCTGTCTGCAGACAGACGGCATTAGCCTGCAGGCAGAGGAGTCATTTGTAGATAAATACTATATTAAACATGTGCAGCAATCTAATTGGAAGAGCGGCTGCAGGGAGAAAATAAAGTTACACTCTCTCTGCAGCCGCTCCCTTCCAGTCATCAGGGCTCGGGCAGTGAACAGTCAGTGATCTTTACCCACTGAGTGCTCTGTAATCACATCCACCGCTCCGACATCCATAGAGCAGGATGTCAGTGAGAAAGAAGGGGGAGATTACAGCTCGCTCACAGTGTGGTGACCGCTGACTGCTCACTGCCCGGTGCTGCCCAAGAACAGGAAACAAGCGGCTGCAGGGAGAATACAACTTCATTTTCCCCACATCCAATTAGATGACCCACATTGTATAAAACAGCTTTTATCTGCAGATTTATATTTTTGCAGAGAGGTTTCTTTTAAGACTCTAAAGTTATAAATCTGTTATACAGCTCGTCCCAATCACATGATGTGAGCAGTTCTGTTCCTATCTGTGTATACACTGTGTAATGAGAATGTATTGTGCTCTGGGAACTGTATATGGGGCACAGAGAATGATACTTGCCACATGATGACCAGTAACGGATGATGTAATCCAGCAAAATGATAAAAGGGGCAATGGGGGAGGGTACAAATGGGAAGGAAAGGGAAAATATGACAAAACACTGCGCTTTTGAGGCTAAAAACTCTGCGTATGCTCCTTGTAGACAAGTCGCTGCGTCGCTCTCTCCCAACTGTCACCTGAGATACAAATGATAACATTACAGATGTCAGGAGTGACCAGTAACTGCCAATCACCTGCAGTCACATGACCTCCTCACTGCAGCCAGCACATTCCTCTTACATGGGAAACCTTCCAGTAAAGATTTAGCCGCGATTCACCAAGACCGGCCGTTCTCATGCCGGAACGTGCTGGTTTCTGGCCCTTACTCTGACATTTATTGGCTAGACATTGTGCCTGCATGAGCTCCTGAGTCTGTTTTGGCCATTTGCAGTAACTTGGGCTAATACTGAGCTGATGGAGGTTTCCCTTTTGTCAAAGAATTATAGCAGAGTCTGGAGATTCATTAACTACAAACACTGTGGCCCGATTCATCATTTGTGATTTATTCAAGTCACTTTTCTTTTTTGTTTTGTGGCATTTACTAGTGTTTTTTTCATAAAATTCTTCAATATGGCGTACGCGGTCCATGAATTTGTGGCAATTTTTAATTGTTTTTTCACCTTTTCAGCACCAAAACTCGCAAATCTTTTAAAAAATCACAGAAATGCGCCACATTGAAAATTCCTCCAGAAATGTTACTCCAGGTAGGGACTGCAAAGAGATGCGCCAAAGAATGTGATATTCGGTAAAAGTCACAATTCATGAATCTAAAACATCTGGATAAGCAAAGTTATCAAGAAAAATAAAAAATAAAGACTTGAAAAGGAAAGAAAACTTAAAAAGTGGCACAAAACATAAAGCAAATAAGGCGCAAATACTAAAGCCCCCCAAAAAAGAGCCAATTACTCCCGAAAAATGGAGAAATAGCAATGATGAATCGGGGCCTATGTGATTTCTGCCAAAGGCAAGCACTGTCAGGAGGGGGGCTTATTGGGGAAGGGTCAGCAATTATAGACAGGGGCATAACTACAATAGGTTCAGGGGTTGCAATCACACCCAGGCTCTGGAGGCTAGAGGGCCCAAAAAGTCCCTTTGGTCTGTATGAAAAGACCAATACTATTAAAGACTTGCAATAATTGGGGGCCCCGTTGGAGCTTTTACATTGGGGCCCATGAGCTTCAAGTTACTCCACTGATTATAGGAAGTATTGAGAAAGTGCAAGTTCAGCGAAGGTTCCTGAGTGAGTTGAATAAAGGCCAAGCCTTGAGGATCAGTCAGATTGTTTGCAGAGGTAACAGCTCTTATCTAGTGAGAAAGCAGGCGGCAGGGAAGCTCTTAAAGGAAATCTGTGAGGTTGAAGAACACTATTGACCTGCAGATAGATGGTTGATCTGTTTTTGGATTGCTTTACCAATGAATCAGAATTTTTTCTGAAACTCTGAGTGCCGGATTTTTTCTTCTTTGAGTACATGGAGTGTTATCATATTCTGGCACCATATTTTTATAAAGAGTGACGTACATCCTATTTACATATTATAGGTTTCAGGTATATGATGATGACATTGATCACGTTACTGTACTTGGACCGCATGACCCCTCACATGGGGGGGGGGCACACAATCTGAACTGCCCGGGGCCCTGGCCACCCTTAATCCACCCCTAAAGCTGTGTCTTTCATATAGAAATGTACTGAGTTTTGGCTAAACTTCCAGTTAGTTTCTTGCAGTGTGTTGCCAGCACTGTGACCTTGGAGATTGGACGCACCATTCGCTAGTGATGAGCAGCTTTTTTCTTATGCACAATAAAATTGCATTAATTTTATTTATTTATTATACCTTGCTGATATAGCGCCATCATATTCCACAGCACTTTACATACATTATCATCGTTGTCAGTATATCTTTGGAGTGTGGGAGGAAACCGGAGAACCCGGAGGAAACCCCCGCAAACACGGGGAGAACATACAAACTCCTTGCAGATGCTGTCCTTGGTGGGATTTGCACGGCCAGTATAGCTCTGGATCGGCGTACACGACAGTGTTCAAGTTCCTGCCAATATCCAGCAAGTTTGCACAGTCATTGATGAGAGGACCAACATTTCACAACCAACAACCTGATCAACTCTAAGCGAAGGAGATGTGTTTGCACCGCGTGAGGCAAATGGTGGTCACACCAGATACTGATCGGTTTTCTGAGATAATGACTTTTGTGTTGTCATTGGCTGTAAGCCATAATCATCAACATTAACAGAAATCAACACTTGAAATAGATCACTCTGTCTGTAATGACTCTATATAATGAGTTTCACTTTTTGTATTGAAGAACTGAAATGAATTAACTTTTTGATGATATTCTAATTTTGTGAAATGCACCTGTATATAAGAAGGAAGGATCCTGCTATAATTGAACTTTTGATATATTTTTTTTGTCATTTTACATACAGTTTAAATAATGTAATATTTTGATAAACTAGCCTTTTTTTGGACATGACAATACTAAGTAAATGTTTTTTTTATTTCAATTTTGTATTTTCTTAATTTTTAAATAGGGAAAAGAGGCATCTAAATGGTAGACAGCTGCGATCGGAGCTAGCTCCAGCCAAAGCTGTCAGAGAAAGATGCCGGCTCTGTATCGCATACTGGGCATCTGCCGCTTATGAAGGGCTCTCAGCTCCTCACCATTGCAGCCTATGGCTATGTGCCCACGATGCAGATTTTGTGCGTTTTTTGTGTTTTTTATTTTCCGTGCGGAAATGTAGCAGAAGCGCATTGCACATCTCAGGATTTTTTCTGCATGGATTTTAGGTGTGGAAAAAAAAGCAGCATGTCCATTCTTTATGCGTTTCCGCATGCTGATTTGTCTATACAATGCATTTGAAAAACGCCTGGCAAATCCACAAGTAAAAATGCATCAAAAACGCGTGTAAAATCAGCATGCGTTTTTACTGCCAAGGACATGCAGAAATGCTGCGGAAAATTTCTGCTTCATTTCTGCACCGTGGGCACATAGCCTATCACTGGGCTCTGAGGTTTAGTTGGTGCAGAAAGGGGCAGCAGCAGAAACCCACAATAGCAAACACCAAGAGCAGCGGCAGAGAGTCACCGCTGGACCTGTGGAGGGTGAGTAGAGCACATTTTGCTTGTTTTTTAAATAAACTGCAGCTGGGGAACAGAGGTCTTCCAAATCTGGAATACCCATTTAACCTCTGGAAGCCTCGGGGGTAAACAAATAATTCTCAGAAAATCCTTTTCACCAAAAGTCCTGGCAGCACCCCAGGCAAAAACTATAGTACCCCATTATAATAGTCCGCCCGGCACCACTGGGCTCTGTCCTGCGTCGGATCTCTCAGGCTTTGGTTATAAACAGAAATGACAAAACTATGTCTTTTTTGGAAGCGGAAAATCCAATGAGATTTTCCAGAGGAATTTGCGTTGCTTGTTCTGTTTGTTTTGGGGTTCTTTTCTTGAAGCGTTATTGAAGTATTCTCTCCTTATGGTCTTTTGCAGCCTGTGACAGTGTCGAGTTTGGAGAAGCTTCCATGAGAATCCGCCTCACAGAAGTGACGTTAATTATTATTATTTTTTATTTTGTGCAGTGAGGTTTTTAATGTTTAGTCAGAAAAATTCTCAAAATAATTCACAATATGAACAGCCGTGTGGATATTCCACAGCAATGAATATGAGGAGTAGTCAGAGTATCTGAAGCAGTTTTTTTACGTGGATTTTGGAGCGGATCTGACACAATATCCATGTAGAAAACTGTGTGTGAACTTCGCTCAAGGTAGATAATAAAGAGGTTGTCTCCACGTTGATGTTCAGCACCCCGATCCCCATCCTTCCGACTTCTGGTTGCCGGGTGGCCGATGCTGTGCTGCTTGATTGACAGGTCAGACATGTGGCAATGTCGCATCGCTGAACCCAAATGGTGCGCCCTCCGATGCTGACACATGAGGCATCTTTACCGCTGCAGCCCCGGAGAGTGCAGGGTACTAAATCCGGGCAGCCTCAAATCAGTGTGTACAAGCTCTATAGAAAACAGCTTGTAAGCTCTGCACTCCTAGCACAGCAGTGGCCGGTAACCTAGGCAACGAGCAGTAAACAAAACTAAAATTCCTCTCCTTGAGAATGAAAAGGATTTTTTAAAAACAAGTAAATCACAAAGCTGCTGCTTTTTATAAACAATTCTTCCCATTGATGAGGTCACTTTTATTGGGCGGCTGCTACTAGAGAACAAATGGCGTTTCCACCTGTCATTGACTCCCTTTACATGTGGTAATTAAGCGCCAGCAATAACCCCGCGGGTACAGCACATTACGGCCATATACGGAGATGACACGGCCTCTCTGCTCGCTGCCTTGTTACGGTGCACCCCTCCGCTATGCGCTTGGTATGGTCCCGGGTATAAATGCGCACTGCCCCGCCCCCTGGACGCTGTAGTGGCAGCTGTCGGCTGTGAGGTGCAGCAGTCATGGCTTCTTGGAGGTTTCTCAGCTCGTCCGTCGCGCTGTGCCCCGGAGTGCAGGGACCGTGTGCCGCAGCCGACCATGCGTCAGAGCCATGAGCGCTGGAGGTGGGTATGACAGCCATGGTGGACAGTGGCCGCCTCCTGTGTGTGGTGTGAGGACTGCTGTGTATTACTAGGTGTGAGGCTGGAGTGTGCGGTGTCCCCTGTGAAGGGCATAGGACGGGACAGTGTACGTGACTTTGCAGCAGTGTAGTAATGTGCGCCGCCCATCAGCAGGTACTCACTGCTCCAGTGACAGCAGGTGACACCCAGGACTGTGACCGTGTGCACGGGGTCTGCCAAGCCCCTGCACAGGTTACACTTCCACTACTGTACCCTCTGTACAGACTGAATTGTCACACAGCTCGGCTGGCAATTGTCCTCTGTTATCAGCCACTTTCAGGTCACTTTGTTTTTTTTTTGTAGTATTCTTGCTATGATCTGTCCTTTTTGTGTCTTCTGTTTAGGTATCCCCACTGATGAGGAGCAGGCGACGGGCCTGGAGAGGAAAGTCCTGAACGCTTTGAAGAAGGGAGAGGTATATGACATAATTAACTAAGATAATTAAGACTGAAATGTACAACTGGGGGCGTTAGGGTGCTGCTCCCCTCCCCCGTCCGTTAGGGTGCTGCTCCCCTCCCCCGTCCGTTAGGGTGCTGCTCCCCTCCCCCGTCTGTTAGGGTGCTGCTCCCCTCCCCCGTCTGTTAGGGTGCTGCTCCCCTCCCCCGTCTGTTAGGGTGCTGCTCCCCTCCCCCGTCTGTTAGGGTGCTGCTCCCCTCCCCCGTCTGTTAGGGTGCTGCTCCCCTCCCCCGTCTGTTAGGGTGCTGCTCCCCTCCCCCGTCTGTTAGGGTGCTGCTCCCCTCCCCCGTCTGTTAGGGTGCTGCTCCCCTCCCCCGTCTGTTAGGGTGCTGCTCCCCTCCCCCGTCTGTTAGGGTGCTGCTCCCCTCCCCCGTCTGTTAGGGTGCTGCTCCCCTCCCCCGTCTGTTAGGGTGCTGCTCCCCTCCCCCGTCTGTTAGGGTGCTGCTCCCCTCCCCCGTCTGTTAGGGTGCTGCTCCCCTCCCCCGTCTGTTAGGGTGCTGCTCCCCTCCCCCGTCTGTTAGGGTGCTGCTCCCCTCCCCCGTCTGTTAGGGTGCTGCTCCCCTCCCCCGTCTGTTAGGGTGCTGCTCCCCTCCCCCGTCTGTTAGGGTGCTGCTCCCCTCCCCCGTCTGTTAGGGTGCTGCTCCCCTCCCCCGTCTGTTAGGGTGCTGCTCCCCTCCCCCGTCTGTTAGGGTGCTGCTCCCCTCCCCCGTCTGTTAGGGTGCTGCTCCCCTCCCCCGTCTGTTAGGGTGCTGCTCCCCTCCCCCGTCTGTTAGGGTGCTGCTCCCCTCCCCCGTCTGTTAGGGTGCTGCTCCCCTCCCCCGTCTGTTAGGGTGCTGCTCCCCTCCCCCGTCCGTTAGGGTGCTGCTCCCCTCCCCCGTCCGTTAGGGTGCTGCTCCCCTCCCCCGTCCGTTAGGGTGCTGCTCCCCTCCCCCGTCCGTTAGGGTGCTGCTCCCCTCCCCCGTCCGTTAGAGTGCGTCTAGGACAAGGCTGAGCCATGTTCACACACTTGTATCTTACTCCTTGTGTTTACTGTTTGTTTTTTTTACAATTTTCTTGTATTGTGCCAAGTAGTGGAAAAACCCTCCTTACTATAGCCCTCAGTGTAAAATGGAAACAAACTCCCCTCCTGTGCGGGTGCCATTCTAGCAATGTGAGTGCTGGGTCTCCCTGGTTTCCCATGATATTTGTATACCGTGTGAGTGCTGCAGCCAGTCTGCTGCTAATGGGCCACTGTTCTCACACTTTCCTCTGATGTCCAAAGTTCATCTCCAGGAAGTGTGAGCGAAGCAGCCTGTTCGTGGCTGCTGATTATTCCATATGGGACCGGGAGATCTATTGCTGACACTGTTGGAACGACGCTGGTGTGGAAGGGGAGTTTGTTTTATACTGGGTAATACAGCCTTTAAGAAAGGGGTTGTCAAGTCTTGGACAAACCATTTTAATATCCTTGTGTGTTTAGAGGAACAAACATTGGCTTTGCCCACTTCTCAAAGTTGTCTAAGCTGGCTGGGACACACATGTGTCAAGAAACTATTTGCTTTCAGCAACGAAAAGTTGTGCAAAAAGCGACATTCCAATCGGTTTTACAGTAGAAACCTGGTGACACTTGATGAGTCTGGGACAAAGTGAAACTGGCTGAAGAGGGGTCCCCGTCTTCAGATGCATCTGTAGGTCTTGTGCTTGTGATGTAAAGTTTGGGTCCTGGTGGCATCCCCTATACTTTATTGGTGTAGCTGCTAGTCACACCCTGGTGTATATGGGGCATTATTAGTGACCTGCTAGACAGTCTAGCCACAGGGAACACACATCTGGTCACTTCTGTGTTCTGTAGTCATGCTTCCCAGGTCCTATTTCTTGGCGCTTTTTTATTTAATCCCTTATATAGCGCCTTTAATTCCAAAGCACTTTACCGACATTATCATCACTGTCCCCATTGGGGCTCATAATCTAAATTCTCTATCAGTATGTCTTTGGAGTTTGGGAGTAAATTGGAGGAAACCCACGCAAACACAGGGAGAACATACAAACTCCTTGCAGATGTTGTCCTTGGTGGGATTTGAAGCCAGGACCCTATAACAGAGTGGGGAACTAGGAGAAACTGGATACTTTTTCCAGCATATAAGACAGGATGGGATATGTAGTCTAGGAATGATGGCAGTATCCACAAATAGGCATGAGAAGAATTTTTTTTATTATTTATTTATTTTACTATGAACTAAAAACTAACAGGCAGGTAGTTGCTAACTGCCTGTCTGTGCCTGGTGTCTGTCTCTGCCAGCACAGAGCGGTCACAGACTGCTCCTGCTGGTGATTCAGCGGCTTCCATGGACGTCTTGTCAACAGAGCAGATTCTTCTCTTCTGCTCTGTTGACAGCCAGCTTCCTGCTGCCTAACTGCGGAGAGCCAGCTGTCAATCAGTATGACTGTAGTTGGATAAAGCAGGCAGGTAGTTGTCTCTGTTTGCAACTACCTGCCTGTTAGTTTTTAGGCCCAAAGTAAAAATAAAATGGCCCTGGACAACCCATTTAATGATACTTTGGCAGCATCGTTTAATAACGTTGTTCTACCTTGCTTCTCACTGTGAAGGACTCCAAACATCTGTCATGTGGCAACAACTCAAGGGGTAATGCCACCAGATTACTTTTTTTACGTTCTTTCTCATGCACCCTCTCCACAGGTCCTCAGTGCATATGGATGTCATAAAGCAGAATGGGGTGCTAACCATGTACCCATCACTTTAGACATCATAGTGGGGAGGAAGTGTTTCTCCTGCTGTTGACATACTTTGGCCTCCATTACATTGATCACTGCTGGCAGGAGTATTACAATAAGTTTGTCCTACGACAGCTTCTTTCCAGACCTTATTATAAGATGGTGTTCTTGCTTCAACACAGGTAAATAGTGCAGGTCTGAGATTAGGCAATGTACTGTATAGCTGTGCATGGGATCTATTGTGCTGATTTCAGAGGATCAACCGTGTAAGTACAGCAGTGCCTATCAGGAGTTTCAGGCCTTGTTCCAGTTATTCCTTTGTTTCCAGGAGAAGTAAAGCAAATGACAGACCTCTTATACAAATGTGGATTAAGGTCAAAGTCCATAATGAGTCCTTTGCAGGAATCTCTCAGTGTATCTGGATTCATGACAAGACATTGCTAAATTATTTTGTTCAGTGTCTTTAAATAAACGTTTGTGTTCTTTACATATACAGGTGCATCTCACAAAATTAGAATATCATCAAAAATTTAATTTATTTCAGTTCTTCAATACAAAAACTGAAACTGATATTATATAGTCATTACAAACTTAGTGATCTATTTCAAGTGTTTATTTCTTTTAATGTTGAATATGGCTTACAGCCAATGAAAACACAAAACTCATTATCTCAGTAAAGTAGAATAATTAACAATAAACACCTGCAAAGGCTTCCTAAGCGTTTACAAGGGTCCCTTAGTCTGTTTCAGTAGGCTCCACAATCATGGGGAAGACTGCTAACTTGACAGATGTCCAGAAGGCAGTCACTGACACACTCCACAAGGAGGATAAGCCACGAAAGGTCATTGCTAAAGAAGCTGGCTGTTCAGAGTGCTGAATCCAAGCATATTAATGGAAAGTTGAGTGGAACGAAAAAGTGTGTAGAAAAAGGTGCACAAGCAATCGGGATAACCGCAGCCTTGAAAGGATTATTAAGAAAAGGCCGTTCAAAAATTTGGGGGAGGCTCACAAGGAGTGGACTGCTGCTGGAGTCATTGCTTCAAGAGCCACCACACACAGACCTATCCAGGACATGGGCTACAAGTGTCGCATTCCTTGTGTCAAGCCACTCATGACCAATAGACAGCGCCAGAAGCGTCTTACCTGGGCCAAGGAGAAAAAGACCTGGACTGTTGCTCAGTGGTCCAAGGTGGTGTTTTCAGATGAAAGTAAATTTTGCATTTCATTTGGAAATCAAGGTCCCGGAGTCTGAAGGAAGAGTGGAGAGGCCACAATCCAAGCTGCTTGAGGTCTAGTGTGACGTTTCCACAATCAGTGATGGTTTGGGGAGCCATGTCATCTGCTGGTGTAGGTCCACTGTGTTTTTATCAAGACCAAGGTCAGCGCAACCGTCTGCCAGGAGATTTTATTGCACTTCACGCTTCCCTCTGCTAAGATTTTTGGAGATGGAAATTTCATTCTCCTGCAGGACTTGGTACTTTTGGCAGTGTGGACAGGTGCCAATACCTGGTTTACAAACAACAGTATCCCTGTGCTTGATTGGCCAGCAAACTCGCCTGACCTTAACCCCATAGAGAATCTATGGGGTATTGTCAAGAGGAAACATTTTTCATGCTGTTATAAAGTATTCTAATTTACTGAGATAATGACTTTTGTGTTTTCTTTGGCTGTAAGCCATAATCATCAACATTAACAGAAATAAACACTTGAAATAGATCATTCTGTCTGTAATGACTTTATATAATGAGTTTCACTTTTTGTATTGAAGAACTGAAATAAATAAATTTTGATATTCTAATTTAGTGAGATGCACCTGTAAGTGGTATAACATTTACAACTCATTTTGTCTTTTTAAGGATCCTTTTAACGTCCTCAAGCCAAAATCCTATGCATGAACCAAAGAGAATCCACACATTGTGCCGTCGGTCAATAAGCAGAGACTTGTGGGCTGCAGATGTAAGTTTCATTTCAGTGTAAAACTTATAGAAAGGGTGATTAACCCCTGAAAGCTGTACAGATTGGTCATGAGCACATGTCACTTTGGGCTGTGTGCCAGATATGTACACCATGCCAATTAACCCATCAGATACCACCGTCAATCACAACAGCAGCATCTAAGTGGTTAAAAGGGAGAATACTCCCTCTTTACAATCGCGATGAGCAGATAGTGTTAATCGTGGGTGCCAATAGTTTGCATTGCACCCCGAGGTCCTCAGATGACCTTGGGGTACAGTTGTCTGTTGGACCCTTTTTATGGCAGTGTCTAACAGACTGAGTCAGTGAAAATCTAACGGGTCTCATGCACTGTATTGTGAGTACTACGTGAGTACTGCAGTGTATGGGACCAGGAATTGGTGAGAAATGTTCATGTTCCACAGTGGTACTAGGTTAAAGTAAAAGGATTACCGTATATTCCGGCGTATAAGACGACTTTTGAAGACTGAAAAATCTTCTGTCTAGTCTGGGGTCGTCTTATACGCCGGTAATGCTTTTGAACTTTCAGAAATTGACATGCGGGGATACTCTGGGGGTGTTAATAAGCTGCCGTGGCTGTATCCCTGTCATGTCGGAGTTAATATAAGGTGGAGGGAGTTAAAATACGGTGGCGGTAGGTCCAGACGGTCAGCGCTTCTGTGCTGAAACGGACACATCGCTGCGTATTCCCAGCTCCGGACACAGCGCAGGGCTTCTGTGCCGACAGCTTTCACTTGTCACAGAAGCGCTGCGCTGTGTCCGGAGCTGGGAAGTTCGCATCGCTTCTGTGACAATATATGAAAAGCCGGCAATTCAGCAGCGGCATAAGCCGGCACCCGACAATTTAGAATAGAAAGAATAGAGCTTCACACATAGATTAGATAGATAGAAACATGTCAGTCACATATATATGAAGTACAGTGACAGTGCTGGTTACTGTACTTGTCATCTAGTGTTAAAATAACGGATTTATTAAAAAAAAAAATTGGCGTGGGGTTCCCCTTAATTTTAGTCTCTAGCGGAGGTTAAGCAGACAGCTGGGGCAAATGTTTGAAGCCTGGGAAGGGGGTAATACCCACGGAGCTTCCCAGGCTACTAATATCAGCCCCCAGCTGAATACCTAGCCTTTACTAGCTATTAAAATGGGGGACCCCCCCCAAAAAAATGACGTGGGGTCCCCCCTATTTTAATAGCTAGCAAAGGCTAGGCAGACAGCTGGAGGCTGATATTAATAGCCCAGGAAGGGTGCCATGAATATTGGCCCCCTCCCAGGCTAGAAACACCAGCCGTCAGCCGCCCCAGGAATGGCGCATCCATAGGATGCGCCAAATCTGGCACTTAGCCTCGCTCTTCCCACTGCCCTGTAGCGGTGGCAGTGGGGTAATAGGGCTGGGGTTGATGTCAGCTTATAATGCCAGCTGACGTCAAGCCCAGGTTAGTAATGGAGAGGCGTCTATAAGACACCCCCATTACTAACCCCATAGTCAAAGTTAAAAAAAAAACACAAACACCCAGAATAAAGTCCTTTAATTGAAATAAAGACACAATCCTTTATTGTTCTAAATTAAACCATACTTACCATCACGCCCATTCCAGCTGAAGCCAACGATCTCCTGCAATAAAAGAAAAATAATAAAGCAACCTCATCCTTACCTCTCCATGGTTCCCAGGACCGGTCCAGCTCTGCTACATTCACATGACAGGCTGCACCGCAGCAGAACGCTGCCATCCAGCCTGTCATCCCGCAGACACTGAGAAGCGCAGGCATGCTTGCGCTCCTCAGTGTCTGGCTGTGACGGCATCCAGATGAGCCGACAATGAACTCAGCTCACCTCCTGGACGTCCGTCACTGACAGCGTGGGAAACTTCTACTGCGCATGCGGGGAGCAGGAGAATTTTCCCACGCTGTCAGTGACGTGCATGAGGTGAGCCGAGTTCATTGGACATGATCTCGGCTCATCTGGATGCCGTCACAGTCAGACACTGAGGAGCACAAGCATGCCTGCGCTTCTCAGTGTCTGCCGCATGGCAAGCTGAACGGCAGCGTTCTGCTGCGGTGCAGCCTGTCATGTGAATGTAGCAGAGCTGGACCGGTCCTGGGAACCATGGAGAGGTAAGGATGAGGTTGCTTTATTATTTTACTTTTATTGCAGGAGATCGTTGGCTTCAGCTGGAATGGGCGTGATGGTAAGTATGGTTTAATTTAGAACATTAAAAAATTGTGTCTTTATTTCAATTAAAGGACTTTTTTCTGGGTGTTGTGTTTTTTTTAATTACTTTACTAGAAATTCATGGTGTTCATGTCTAATATTGGCGTGACCCCATGAATTTCGGGCTTAGGGCCAGCTGATAATGCCAAGCTGGCCTTAACCCCTTTATTACCCAGTGAGCCACCGCACCAGGGCCCTGGATGAGTTGGGTACAGCGCCAGAAGATGGCGCTTCTATGAACGTGCCATTTTCCGGGGCGGCTGCGGACTGCAATTTGCAGCGGGTGGGGCCCAGAAAGCTTGGGCCTCCCTGCGCTGCAGATTCCAGTCCCCAGCTGCCTAGTTGTACCTGGCTGGACACAAAAATAGGGCGAAGCCCCACGTATTTTTTTTTTTTAATTATTTCATGAAATAATTAAAAATAAAAGGGCTTCCCTATATTGTTGTGTCCGGCCAGGTACAAATAGGCAGCTGGTGGTTGGGGGCAGCCCGTTCCTGCCTGCTGTACCTGGCTGGACACAAAAATATGGCGAAGCCCCACGTCAACATTTTTGGGAAAAATTAATTACAAAATTAATTTAGGGACTGCATCTTTATTAACCCCTCAATTGTCATTTAGTGTTAAAATAAAGGATTTTTTAAAAAGAAAATTGGCGTGGGATCCACCATCATTATAGTCTCTAGCGGAGGTTAAGCAGACGGCTGGGGCAGATGTTTGAAGTCTGGGAAGAGGGTAATACCCACGGAGCTTCCCAGGCTACTAATATCAGCCCCCAGCTGAATACCTAGCCTTTACTAGCTATTAGAATGGGGGACCCCCCCAAAAAAATGACGTGGGGTCCCCCCTATTTTAATATGTTTGAGTGACAGTTTTCCTGCTATATACCTGCATGTCATAAGAATTTAAATTAAAAAAGGACCATGTTAAATTCAAATCTGTTTTTTTTTTAATTTTTACCGGTGTTTGGTATGCGTTGGAAAAGGGGTAGTCTTATACGGTGAATATATCCTAAACTCTATATTTTAACAGGAAAGTAGGGGGGTCGTCTTATACACCAGGTCGTCTTATACGCCGGAATATACGGTAAATAAAATGCTTGTATTAAATATAGTATAAATATAGTATAATTACTCTTAACTTTCCCACAAAGAAAAAGCCCCCACCTAGCTCTTGTGGTAAAAAATAAGTTTCAGCTTTTAGAATATGGCGATGCAAAAACAAATTAATGTTTGTAAAATATTGTTTTTAGTGTGCAGAAGTAGCAAAGCATAAAGAGCTAAAACTGGTATCGTTATAATCATACTGAACCAAACAATAAATCATTCTTACTACTAATAGCTTTCACCGCACAGTGAACCACATAAAAATATATAAAATTAATAACTGAATTGCTGTCTTTTGTTTTTTTGTTCATCCTGCATCTGTGTAAAAAGTGATCAAAAGAATGTTCTGTATCCCAAAATGGTACTTATAAAAGGATCCAACTCCACCTGCAAAAATAAGCTCTCGTACAGCTCTTGGCTAGATAAGTTGTTGCTCTCAGAATGTAGACCAAAATTTTATTTATAAATCTAATGTATTGAACATTATAATAAAGCAGTCTTATCACTTATACCACACGAAAATTGCGTAAAATTTAAAAACTATTCTTTTACTGCTGTTTTTGTTCATTCTGATTCCCAATAATCTGAATAAGGCTCGGTTCACATTTATCCTGCGCTCTCCACTGAGCACTTGCGTCTGGGTTTCAGTGTAAATTCCCCAAAAAATGTGATTCAGATAGAACCCCCGACTGAACCACTCGCTATAATGAGGCAGGTGGTCACTTTGGACTCCGTCTGGTCTGTGTTCCGCCAATGTCCCATCAGTTTAGGTGTCTTTTTAGCGCACAAGTGTGGGTGACCACTGTTCTGTGCATGTCTCAAGATGGATACCACTGGAACAGATGCCAAACTGAGTCCAAAGTGTCTCCACCTGCCTCATTATGGAGAGCGGTTGCATTGGGGGGTTTCATCTAAATCACATTTTTGTAGGATTTACACGGAAACTCCAGCGTAAGTGCTTAGTGTAGAACACAATAATATGATCCCAGCCTTCTATTGAAAACAAGTAATGTCCCCCAAAATATTACCAATAAAACCCTAACTTAGACCTGAGTGGAGTTTTGTGCAGGATATCTATCACTGGAAACATAGGGGGTCCCATGTTACTGGTAGAACAAAGACTCTTGAAAAGCGACGGATCCCAACCCCTCAAATAAAATCCAGTGAAATCTGTGTTTCCAAATTCCCCTCCTTCTAAGCCCCCCTATGCCTAAACCACAGTAAGCAGCCACATGTTTGGCATTATTGTAGCTGGGAGAGTGCACTTAACAATTTACGGGGTGTATGTCTCCATAAGCTCCAGCTGGGCACAATATATGGGGCTACTACACTGTATGGGGGCACAATGTATGGGCATTTAAGTGGCAGACTTGCAATTCACAAGGGGAAAAAAGCCTGGCGTGTATGTTGCAAAGCAAACTCCTGTGGGGCCAAAATAGTTACTGCAGCTGTAGATGAATTCATTGAAAGGTGCAATTTCTAAAATGGGGTCATTTTGTGGGTTTTTCTATTGACATCTTCGGGGTTCCGCAAATGTCACCTGCAAAATTTGTGCACCAAATAGCGCTCCTTCCTTCTCAGCCCTGATTTGTGGCCTAACAGTAACTTCTGATGACATATGGGGCATTGCTGCATTTGGGAGAAATTGCTCAATAAATTATGGAGTCCAGTTTCACCTAATAACCCTTGTGTAAATGACAAACTTTCAGCTAATAAAAAATGTACAGTTCTACCACTAAAATGTTAGTTCCATGTCCCCATATCGCAAAATTCTGCGTTTTAAAAGCCAAGGAGCACTCCTTCCCATCTGATCCCTCCGTGTGCTCAAATAGCAGTTTACACCCCCATATGGGGTACTACCACGTTTAGATATAATGGTCATACATCTAGAATAATGTACAAGACCATAAACTCACAGAATCCGCTCAGTTTGTAGTAGTACAATAAATTCAAGCACTGAAACATAAACTTTTATCATTTTCTTTCTTCCAGGTGAAGAAGATAATTCTCAAGTTATCTGGTTCTGGGCCCATGATGGGCAGGTAAATCGCTGCCCACAGTGTGGCTCTCACTACAAGGTTGTCCTTTATGAGTTTCCACACTGAAGAGGACTTGTATTACTATTGACAGCCATATGTTAAAGTTAAAAAATCTTTTATTAAATACTTGATATATTGTAATGTGTTTTATTTTCATTAGCATTGGTCGTGCATACAGAACAATGCTTAACAAAGCTAACGTTCTCCCATCCTTTGAATTGGAGTTGACAAAGGTCTGTAAGACTTTGGCAGTTTGGATGGGCAAGATGCGTTCTGTAGTCTGGATCTCCACTCTGGCTTCCACTAGTGGCTTCTGCAGGATAAATTATAGGAGTGGTTCGAAACTAATAAGGATTTTAATCCTAAATGTCTTTCTATTGTACTAATCTAATCGCTCTTCTAATTGACTTTAAGAAGTCACTGCTGTTCCCTCTTTAGTCTAACTTTTTTTTACCTACTTTGTTCTGATGACCTTTTTTGAGAATCCCCAGAATCTCCTAGTTATCTGGGAGCCTTGGCTTGGTCACTGCCGCAGCCCCTGTCTCCACCCTGAAACACAGAGTCATCATTGACATCAGTTTCAGGGGTAGGGTTATTCCCTGCTGTACGGAGCATGTGACGGTTGTCCATTCTGACTCTGTATGAGCTTCCTTGTCACTGTGTAGTACTAAAGTGCACACAGTGTGCTCCCTCGCTAGCCCTAATGGGAAGAGACTAGCCGACAAGAGTGCACTTGGTGTGCATTGTAAGGTGAGGGGACATGCAGAGTACAGCAGGGACTGCCCACCCCCTGAAGCGGATGTCACGGACTCTTCATTTCAGGGTGGAGATGAACTGTAGCAGTGACCGCTGCCCTTGATGTCCTGTTTGAGTATCCCATCATGCACTGTGGATTATCAAATGAAATGTAATCAAAGTGGGAGTAGGTAAAGAAAACTGTTAAAGGGAGTTTCTAATTACAATTTTAGATAAGCTATTAGAATCTTACTACATAAAGAGCTTAATGTTGAGGTGAGTCTGAGAAAAGAATCAGCTGACGGTGGAGCCATGTTGTTGTAGATGATGACAAAAGGGAGTGTTTTCCTATTGAATTTTTAAACGGCTTAACCCTGTCAGCCATGCCAAGTCGTTGCCTTATCCTTAAAGGGATCGAGCCACCATAAAGAATACAGTTAACCAACCAGAAAAGGTAGAAATAAATAATTTTGTTATTTAGAGATTCAAAATTATGCTTCATTCAAAAGATACCAAGCTTTTATATTTTTTTGAATTCTGCTCTCTGGCGCCCCCTGGTGTTGTTCCATTCCGTTTTGGTAGTGGGTGATCAGCTGGTCGCGTTTGCACAGTACCTGTCATAAGAGCCCCCCAAGTCCACACCCGCAGTGTGCACAATGTATTCTGTCACAAGTCTGACAGTCTGCTGTAAGCACAGTGTGTGATTCACCCCCTCCCCCTGCACTCACAGCTCCCCTCCCGGTGAGATGGTTCTGCTTCACAGCCTAAGCGCAGAAGGTGTCTCTCTGCTATTGTGCTTACAAGTCTGTG
Source organism: Phyllobates terribilis (assembly GCF_046119375.1). Classification (NCBI taxonomy): domain Eukaryota; kingdom Metazoa; phylum Chordata; class Amphibia; order Anura; family Dendrobatidae; genus Phyllobates; species Phyllobates terribilis. The sequence goes on from NW_027362797.1 coordinate 580,111, forward strand.
ATGTGAGGAAGAACCATCTCACCGGGAGGGGAGCTGTGAGTGCAGGGGGAGGGGGTGAATCACACACTGTGCTTACAGCAGACTGTCAGACTTGTGACAGAATACATTGTGCACACTGCAGTTGGGGGGGCTCTTATGACAGGAACTGCACAAACTCAACCAGCTGATCACCCACTACCAGGACATATTGGAATAAAGCCAGGGGGCGCCAGAGAGCAGAATTCAAAAAAATGAAAGCTTGGTATCTTTTGAATGGGGCATAATTTTGAATCACTATAAATTACAAAACCATTTATTTCTCCCTTTTCTGGTTGGTTAACTGTATTCTTTATGGTGGCAGAACCCCTTTACCCCTGAGGGTGGTTTGCACGATAATGACTAGGCAAATTTTTACAATTCTGACCACTGTCACTTTATGAGGTAATTACTCGAACGCTTCAACGGATCCCGCTGATTCTGAGACTGTTTTTTCGTGACATATTGTACTTCATGATAGTGGTAAAATTCCTTCGATATCACTTGCGTTTATTTGTGAAAAGCTTGGAAAATTTAGCAATTTTCAAAATTAATTTTTATGCCATTACATCAGAGATGTCACACAAAATAGTTAATAAATAACATTGCCCACATGTCCACTTTACATCAGCACAATTTTGGAACCAACATTTTTTTTTTATTTTTTATTAGGGAGCTATAAGGGTTAAAAGTTGACCAGCGATTTCTAATTTTTAAAACAAAATTTGCAAAACCATTTTTTTTTTAAGGGACCACATCACATTTGAAGCGACTATAAGGGGCTTTTATGACAGAAAATACCCAAAAGTCACACCATTCTAAAAACTGCACCCCTCAAGATTCTCAAAACCACATTCAAGAAGTTTATTAACCCTTCAGGTGCTTCACAGGAATTTTTGGAATGGGGGAAGAAAAAAATGAATATTTACCAGTACGTCCATCATAACGGCACGACAGGAGAGTAGTCCTCTGTTCCTCTAGGGACAGGAAACACATGAGAGGTTAAAAGCCCCCCCCATCACACCCTCAGTGTTTTTCCTGTCCCTAGCAGGAGAGGACGCTATGGAGAGGTTCTCCAAAGATAGAAGTTACCTGAGAGCCAGGGGGATTGGGGGGGTCTGAGAACTCCCCCCTTCATTCGGTCCAGAGGCTCCATGCTGATACCCCTTTACGGGGTCCCTCAGCCAGAAGACCGCCGCTTGCCGCTGTATCCCCCGGACAAGCTGAGCATTGCGCTATCCCACCGGCTGAAAGGCCGGCGTGCGCTCCACGGAGGAGCGCGGTGTATGGCTTCCGGCAGGAGGCGGAGTCAGAAGAGCGGACATCCGCTTTGGAGCCGGCGTGCGTTCCAGGGTGGAGTGCACGCCGATCGCGGTGCGAGACTTCTGGCCAGGAGGTGTCATCCCGCTGCAAGCGCGCCGTGTGCCGCTGGGCTGCGCACGCGCAGAGGCAAGTGGATCTGCGGGTAGCGCGCCAGCTGGCTAAAGTTTAAAAAAAAAAAGAGATTGAGATGAGCATGCTGCCGGAAGGGGAGGAGCCTAAAGGAGGTGGAGCCCTACTGCTTTTAAGGATGGGGAGCAATCAGGATGGCGGTGTCTGCATCCCCACCATGATGGATGAGGAACCGCAGTCACCTGGGCAGCAGCTGTCACCGCCACAGGAAGTACAGCAGCAGCCACAGCCATCAAAGCAGCGCAAGCAGCTCAAACAAATGGAACGGGAATCTTCCCATCAACAAAGTCACAGCAGTGAGGGGCGTACGAGTTCCGGCAAGACTGGTCAGAAAAGACTTAGTCAGTCCACCTCCGCCAGATGGGAGCCCTCATGTGAACGGCAACCACCGCCTCCGGTACCCTAGTCTGAACGGCAGTGTGGTGAGTGATCTTCGTGAAAGTCTCACCTTGAATAATGTGCTCTTCTCTCTCTCTTTTTCTCTCTCTCTTTTTCTCTCTCTTTTTCTCTCTCTCTCTCTCTCTCTCTCTCTCTCTCTCTCTCTCTCTCTCTCTCTCTCTCTCTCTCTCTCTCTCTCTCTCTCTCTCTCTCTCTCTCTCTCTCTCTCTCTCTCTCTCTCTCTCTCTTTTCCTCCTTCTTCTCCTTTTATTTCTTGGGGCAGGAGGCGAAGAAGTGTAGTGCTAAAAGTAAAAACAGGGAGTGTGCTTTATGCAAAATCGGTCTTCCCACCTCCTATGCCAAAAACCTATGCTCGGACTGTATTCAGAAAACCATTGCAGAGGAGTCCCCCAGGTTTTCTTTAGAATTTAAAGGATCTAATCCAGACAGAGGTCAGAGAGTCTTTAAGAGGCTTAACCTCACTCAAAAAGAAGAAGCGAAAACTAGTTTCTTCAGAATCAGAGGAATCAGTGGAGTCCCGTTTTACGAGAGAACTGCCTTCCTCCTCTAATCACTCCTCATCGTCATCGGAGTCTTCGGATGATGATGGGGGGGGGGGGACAGACCTTGTTTTTCGGTTGATAATACTGAGAGACTAGTTAAAGCCGTCAGAGGGACTATGGGTATTACCGATACCAAAGTGCCCAGAACAGTCCAGGATGTTATGTTCGGGGGCTTAGACCAAAGGAGGAGACTCTCATTCCCAGTCAATGACAGGATTAAATCTCTGATAGAAAGGGAATGGAAGAAACCGGAGAGGAAGGGTTAGCTGCCGTCATCCTCCAAGCGGAGGTACCCCTTTGAGGATGAGGATGCGGCTAAATGGGACAAAACCCCTAAGATTGACGTGGCCATTTCAAAATCTTCAAAAAAATCCACTCTGCCCTTTGAGGATTTAGGAGCCTTAAAAGACCCGCTGGATAAAAAAGCGGAGTCCTTCCTTAAGCAAACCTGGGAGTCGTCAGCAGGGGCCCTTAAACCGGCAGTAGCAGCGACCTGCACTGCTAGATCTATGATGATCTGGCTTCAACAATTGGAAGACCAGATCAGGGGGAATGTGTCCAGGGAGAAAATTCTATCAGACCTTCCTCTTGTGCAGGGAGCGGCTGCATTCCTGGCAGATGCATCGGCAGATTCAGTTAGGCTGGCTGCCCGGTCTGCAAACCTCTCTAATGCAGCCCGTAGGGCGCTATGGCTCAAGAGCTGGCCAGAGGATGTGCAGTCAAAGTCTAAACTGTGCTCAATCCCTTGTGAGGGGGACTTCTTGTTCGGCAAAGGTCTAGATGACATCCTAGATAAAGCCGCAGACAAAAAACATGGATTTCCCACGGTGTCTGGTTCCCGATTTAACAGTTCCTTTTGGAAGAGAAAATACAGCCGCAGTAAAGCTCCCAGAGACCAAGGTAGCTGGAAAGACCGAAAGCCGTATAACAGAGGCTTCATGTTTGGGGGTCCCTCCTCCGAGAATAAGAAAGCCCCTAAGTGACAGTTCCCCCCCCAGGTGGGAGGAAGATTGTCCCACTTCCTGCCTGCCTGGAAGGTAATTTCATCCAATTCTTGGATCTTGGGGATAATCAGGAGGGGGCTCACATTAGAGTTCAAAAGCAGGCCCAAGAACACTGTCAAAATATCAGCCCCCAGAGGTTTAGCGGAACAGATAGCCTTACAGCAGGAAGTTCTCTCTCTGCTCATGAAAGGAGTTCTGGTGGAAACACCTGCACCCGAGCAAGGAAGAGGATTCTATTCGACTCTCTTCCTAATAAAGAAGCCGGACGGCTCCTTCAGGACCATTGCAAACTTAAAGAGACTGAACGACCATTTAATCTACAGGCCGTTCAAGATGGAAACAATAAAATCGGCCATAAAGATGTTATTTCCGTACTGTTTTATGTGCGTCCTCGATCTGAAGGACGCCTACTACCACGTCCCGATTTTGCCAGATCATCAACAGTTTCTAAGAGTAGCTGTACAATTCGGCAGGCACGTAAGGCATTTTCAGTTCGCAGCTCTTCCCTTTGGCATTTCCATGGTGCCGAGAGTCTTCACAAAAATCATTCTGGAGGTCACAGCGCACTTGAGGGAAAGATATTTTGGTCATCCCTTATCTGGACGACTTCTTAGTAGTGGGCAGATCAAGTTAACTCTGTGCTCTAGCCCTGGCGGACGTCATGGCCAGTCTAAGACGCCTAGGTTGGCTGTTAAATCTGGAGAAGTCAAGGCTGGAACCAAAGAGGGTTCAGTCTTTCCTGGGTCTCATTCTGGACTCAGAAAACCAAACCTGTCTTCTGCCAGAGGAAAAGAAGCTGAAGATCAGATCCCTAACATCTCAGGTTGTCAGCAATCCGACCATGACCCTGAGGAGTGCAATGTCTCTGTTGGGTACAATGACGTCTTGCATCCCGGCGGTTCAGTGGGCCCAGCACCATTCCAGATGTCTTCAACAGGAGATTCTGGCAGCGGACAGGCGGCTCAAAGGTCGCCTGAATGGGAAAATATCTCTTCCAGATGTTGTGATCAACTCCCTGGACTGGTGGACATCTCCGGTCAACCTATCTTTGGGGGTTCCTTGGACCTTCCAGGTGTCGGATACTATTACAACAGACACAAGTGCGGAAGGTTGGGGAGCTCACCTAAGGGATCGTTCTGTACAAGGCCTCTGGTCGGACAGCGAGACAAGTCTCTCTTCCAACATGAAAGAGCTGTTGGCAGCCAGAAACGCGCTAAAAGAATTCAGTTCTGTTCTTCAGGGTCCTCACGTCAGGATAATGTCAGACAACAGATCAACAGTCGCCTACATCAATCATCAGGGGGGTACCAGGTCTCTCCCTCTGATGTTAATAGCGGATCAGATCTTCAGGTTTGCCGAGAGTCAGCTGGTTACGCTCTCGGCACTGCATATAAAAGGGGAAGAGAACATTAAAGGCCGATTTCTTGAGTCGTCACATCTTGAAACAAGGAGAGTGGGAGTTGAATCCAGCTGTTTTTCAGCAGATTGTGGCTCGGTGGGGACAGCCCCAGATAGATCTGTTTGCAAACAGACACAATCGGAAGACCGAAACCTTTCGCTCCCTGAATCCAAAAGAGGGGGCGTTTGCGGTGGACGCGCTGCAGATTCAGTGGGATTTCACTCTAGCTTATGCCTTTCCCCCTTTAGTACTGATCCCTACTGGTTCACTTGGATGAAGAGAATGTCCCAAGCAGATCCATGGGTTCTTCCGGACATCCCGGATCTCCTCAGGCAGGGCCCAGTCTGTCATCCCCAAAGAGCGGGCCTGCATTTGACGGCTTGGATTTTGAGAGGTCTCTATTGACGCAAAGGGGGTTTTCTCTGGATCTTGTTACTACCCTTCTAGCAAGTAGAAAGCCGATAACAACTAGAATCTATGGTAGAACCTGGGCTAAGTCCTTGTCTACCTCGGGTCAGTCTGCCAAAGGGAGGATTCCTATTGAGGCCATACTAGAATTCCTCCAGAAGGGGTTAAACATGGGACTAGCCACCAGTACTCTTAAGGTACAGGTATCGGCTCTGGGGGCACTGTAGAATTATGACTTGGCAGCAAATAGATGGATCATTAGATTTATTAAAGCCTGTCATAGATCCAGACCTATTCCTGTTCCAAGAATGCCTCCTTGGGACCTTAATTTAGTTCTGGAAGCATTAACCAAACCTCCCTTTGAGCCCTTAGAGAAGGTTTCAGAAAAAATCTTAACTTTAAAGACTGCTCTATTGGTGGCCCTGACATCAGCTCGTAGAGTCAGTGACTTACACGCACTATCCGTTAACCATCCATTCACTCAAGTATGTATGGATAGAGTAATCTGAAGACCAGACCCGGCCTATCTTCCAAAGGTAGCCTCCAAGTTCCATAGGACGCAAGTAATCACTCTCCCTTCCTTCTATCCTAATCCTAGGGATTCTGAGGAACATAAGCTTCACACCTTAGATGTTAAGAGGGTGTTAGTCCAGTATTTGGAAGTGACAAAAGCCTGGAGAAAGAGTGACGCTTTTTTTATATCCTTTCAGGGGGCTAGGAAAGGACTTAAGGTTACAAGGGGGACCATAGCTAGATGGGTCAGGGATACTATTACTTTAGCCTACTCTTCTAGCAATCTGCCGGTTCCTGAGAACCTGAAGGCCCATTCCACCAGAGCGGTAGCTGCTTCCTGGGCTGAGAAGGCGGATGTGCCCATCGACATTATATGTAAGGCGGCAACTTGGTCATCCCCCGCTACATTTTACAAACATTACCGTCTTGACCTTTCCTCTTCTACTGATCTGTCCTTTGGTAGAAGGGTGTTGCAAGCGGTGATCCCTCCCTCTGGTATTTGATCTCTATAAATCTCTCAGGTGGTGCTGTCATGGGAGAAGGGGAAAAGATCCTAGTTACTTACCGGTAACGGGATTTTACAGATCCCATGAAAGCACCCTATTAATTCCCTCCTCTTTATCACTGTGGTGTGCACTTTTTTAAGGTGTTTAGTACATATGTTGAGGTGGTGGTTATGTATTAACCTGTCTTCGGAGGCCCTCTCATGCTCTGAAACAAAACTGATGCGGAGGAGAGGTACCGCCTTTTTATTCAGTAGGTTCCTGTCCTTGGTGGTTGGATACCCTCTCTCAGGTGGTGCTGTCATGGGCTCTGTAAAATCCCGTTACCGGTAAGTAACTAGGATCTTTCCCGAGGATAGGGTTAAAAGATACCGGCCGTTTCGTGGACCCCGTCGATCCCCTAAATGTGATTACAGGGGTAAGGGTAAGACTGGGAGATGGTCTTACAGGAAGGGAGGAAAGGACAGAGCAGATCAGGTCGCCTCTGGAGCCCCAGCTAGACCATGACGCCATTGGAGTAGGGGGCAGGCTTCTTTTCTTTCAGGACAAGTGGGTGTCCATTACAAAAAATCAATGGATCCTACGTTCCTTAGGGGAAGGTTTCAAAATAGACTTCTCCCATGCCCTCCCTCGTCGTTTCCAAATCACTCGTCCTCGCTCCCCCGTAGATCTCAAAAGTCTATGGCAGGATATATTAGTCCTTCAATCCCTACACGTGGTGAAACAGGTCCCCCCTTCAGAGCAGGGTTTAGGCCATTATTCCTCCCTCTTCTCGGTGTTAAAACCCTCGGGCAAACGCCGTACGATTATAAACCTCAAGCCCTTAAACCAGTGGGTGGAATACAAGAGGTTCAAAATGGAAGCTATAAAAACCAGCATTCAATTGATAGAGAAGGGATCGGTAATGTGCACCCTAGACCTCAAGGATACATATTACAATGTTCCAATTCACCCAAGTCACCAGCAATAACTAAGGTTCGCTCTAGAGCAGGAGGACACAGTACACCACTTTAAATTCACTTGCCTAACCTTCGGTCTGTCCTCGGCCCCCCGAATATTCACAAAGGTTATGACAGAAGTAGCGGCCTTCTTAAGAACACAGGGGGTTATAATCATCCCTTACCTGGACGATATATTGTTGGTGGCAGAGTCAGTCTCTTCTCAGTCGACAAGAGCATACGATCGAAACCCTGGAATATTTGGGGTGGAACATCAATTGGGAAAAATCAAGCCTCCATCCAAGTACTACAAAAGTATTTCTAGGGGTACTCTTAGATTCCAGTCTTCAAAAGTCCTCCTTGCCCCAGGAGAAAAAATAAAACTGGAAATTTACAACTTCGAGATACGGAAGACCAGATCGGATCTTAGGACTGATGACCTCATGCATTCCGAGCGTGAAATGGGCACAGGCCCGTTCAAGGCCGTTACAGAAGTCGATCCTGTCCGTTTGGAACAGACTACCATCGGGGTTAGACAAGAAAAAGACTGTCAAGAGAGCTAAAAAACTCCCTTTCCTGGTGGACAGACCCTTCAAACTTAGAAAATGCAGTAGACTGGATCCTTCTTCCTTCAATCCAGATCCATACGGATGCCAGCCAAAAAGGCTGGGGAGCAAGCATAGGAAACGGATATCTACAAGGGATGTGGCCCAAAGAGATACAACACAGGTCGTCAAATTTCAGGGAGCTAAAGGCGGTCTGGGAGACTCTTCAAAGATGTCAGCATTTGCTCAGAGGAAATCATGTAAACATTTTCTCAGACAACAGCACCACCATCGCTTTTCTTCGTCGACAAGGAGGTCCAAGAGGGAAAAGGTTACAATCCTTGGCGTCAAGAATTTTCTACTGGGCGGAGAGAAATGTCCTTTCAATATCGGCTATTCATCTAAGGGGGTCCGAAAATGTGGTAGCAGACTTTCTCAGCAGAGCAAGAGTTGGTCCCTCAGATTGGGAGCTGAATCCGGAGGTGTTTCATCAAATCATTCAACGATGGGGCACCCCATTCATAGACCTGTTTGCAACAAGAAAAAACAGGAAGCTGCAGCCCTTTTTTTTCTTGGACCCAGCCGACAGCCCAGAAGGAATAGATGCCCTTTCTCAATCATGGGGGACAAAACTGGTGTACGCCTTTCCTCCAGTCCCTCTCATCTCAAGAGTACTAAGGAAAATCCAACAGGAGAGGGGAGCTCTTATTCTGATAGCGCCCTACTGGCCCAAAAAGAGCTGGTTCCCTCTGCTACACCGGATGGCAGTGGATCTCCCATTCAGACTCCCAGCCAGGAGAGATCTTCTATTGCAGGGTCCCTTGTTACATCCGAACATCCAATTCCTCCAATTGACAGCATGGAACCTGAGAGGCGGATCCTAGCCTCTAGGGGCCTTACCCATTGGGTAATTACAACTCTACAAGCCTGTAGGAAACCAGTAACGTCAGCCATCTATACTAGGATTTGGAAACAGTTCTGTAGCTTTGCAGGTCAGTCTGTGGGAAATTCGTCTCACCTCAATATTCCAACGATATTGGATTTCCTCCAAGAGGAGTTTGATAAGGGTCTGAGGCCAAATACGTTAAAAGTTCATATCTCGGCCCTAAGCGCTTTTTTGGACTACTCCTTAATAGACCACCCATGGATATCAAGGTTCATAAAAGCAACTTCTCGTTTAAAACCCACGATAAGGAGTCTAGTACCGCCGTGGGATCTGAACCTGGTGTTGAGGGCTTTATGTAAGTCTCCCTTTGAACCCCTAGAAGAATCATCAGTAGACCTGCTTTCTATGAAATCAGCCTTTCTTGTGGCAGTTACTACAGCGAAATGGGTAGGCGAGATCCAGGCCCTCTCAGTTCTGGACCCATACCTTAAGATTGTGGAGGACAGATTGGTTCTTAAACTGGATCCCTCCTTTCACCCTAAGGTGGTGTCCAGTTCAAACCTGAACCAAGAGATAATACTGCCGTCTTTCTGCCAGTCCCCCAAAAATGAAAAGGAAAAATCCTTCCATACCTTGGACGTCAGGAGGGCAATTGTTCGGTATATAGAAATCACAGCCCCCTGGAGGAGAGACTCAAACCTTTTTCTGCAATTTTCGGGTGTGAATAAGGGCAAGAAAGCTTCTAAGCAGACTCTAGCAAGGTGGTTGACAAGGACTATCGCCCTCGCGTATGAATCTGAGGGGAAGGATCCACCAATTTCCCTTTAAAGCTCATTCTACTCGGGCAATCTCCGCTTCATGGGCAGAGAAAGCTGGAGCGTCAGTGGGCCAAATTTGCCAGGCAGCAACCTGGTCCAATATAGCCACATTTAGTAAACATTATAAATTGGATGTATTGTCCAGTCAACAATTAGCCTCTGGCCGTAAAGTCCTTCAGGCAGTAGTCCCGCCCTAAATGTTCCATTTCTTTTGATTTGGTCTGTCTCCTGTCGTGCCGTTATGATGGACGTACTGGTAAAATAGGAATTATTCCTACCGTTAATTACATTTCCAGGAGTCCATCATAACGGCACCATATTTCCCTCCCCTGCTCTTGACACTAATGTGAATGTAACATTGGTATATGTATATAATAAAATAGAGTTGCATCCATCCTGGTTTGGTGATTAATACTAACACTGAGGGTGTGATGAGAGGTTAAAAGCCCCCCCCCCCCCCCCCATGTGTTTCCTGTCCGTAGAGGAACAGAGGACGTAACTCCTGTCGTGCCGTTATGATGGACTCCTGGAAACGTAATTAACGGTAGGAATAATTCCTATTAACTTTTTTCCACAAAATTGATCTTTAAGGTCCAACTTTTTTATTTTTACAAGAGTAAGAGGAGAAAATTGAACCTAAGAACTGTTGTGCAATTTGTCCTGAGTATGCCAATACCCCATATGTGGGGAAAATACACTGGGCACACGTCAGGGTTCAGAAGGGAAAGGGGCACTGTGTGACTTTTTGAATGCAAAATTGTCTGGAATCAAGAACGAATGCCATGTCGCATTTCGGGAGCCCCTGATGTGCCTAAATAGTGGAAAACCTCCACAATTGACTCCATTTTGGAAACTACACCCCTCAGGGATTTTATCAAGGGGTAAAGTGAACATTTTGAACCCAGAGGTACAACAGAATTTGATAACATTAGGCCATTCAATTGAATAAGTTGTCATTAGTCTTGAGCTCAAGTACTCACTACTTGAGTTTGCATCGGGTACTCAGGTATGCACCATGTATCGCGGGTGCTCGAGTGACATGCTCGAGTCCCCGCCCTGCATGTTTTACGGTTGTTAGACACCCCCAAAAAAAAAGATACGGGTATCGCTCGTGCATGGCAGGTGATCCCAGCAACATTTTTTTTTGGGCCGTGAAGTATATGAGGCAGAGACTCGAGCATGTCACTCGAGCACCCGTGATACTCGGTGCATAACCAAGCACCCAATGCAAATTCAAGTAACGAACACTTGTGCTCAACACTGGTCTCCATATCGTCATCATTTTTTTTTTTTTTTTTTGCCCGACCCTAACCCTAAAGTTTATTTTTTACGCCATTCCTTGTGTGGTATAAGCGATTAGATGACTTTATTCTTCGGGTTGGTGTGATTACAGTACAGCGATACCAGATTCATAACGAGTTTTTATGATTGACAGCTGTCACACACTAAGACGCTTTTTTTGCAGAGACTATTTTTTGCATCGCCCTATTTTGAGAGCTATAATGTTTCCATATTTTGGCCGACAGTCATGTGACTATATGTTTTTTGTGGGATAAGTTGACCTTTTTATTGGTACCATTTTCGGGCACGTTACATTTTTTGATCGCTTTCTATTCTGATTTTTGGAAGGCAGAATAAGCAAAAACCAGCAAATCCGGAATTGATTTTTTTTTTTTTTATGCTGTTCAGCGTGTGGTAAAATTGATAAGGTAGCTTTGTTCTTCGGGTCAGTGTGTTTACAGCGGTACCGAATTTATATATATATTTTTTTTTTTGTTTTGATGCTTTTACACAACAAACTATTTTGTAGAAAAAATGGTGTAAATTTATGGCTCTTGCTCTACTGTAAATTCACAGGGCAGGGTTAAATCTCCTGCTCATGCAATCTAGCAGGACCCTGTTGGGTCTTCACCTGTCAGACTCTGCCTGGGACCCAGGGGAGAAGACGGGAGAAGTTTATTACTGCTTCAGTCTTCTATTTCACTGACTAAATCGCATTGTGTGATGGGATTGCTGATGCTTCTATAGGACCCGGCAATCACATGATCATGAGGTGTCTCAAGCATAGCAAAGCTCCTGGATCCTAGCAGACTTTGATGGCTCTGCCAGTGACATTTGTCATTGTAGTGTGCTATTTTATCTTGTAAATGGGGCTCCTATAAATGCCCCAGTTACAATGTAAGAAAATCAATAAAGTAATAAAAAACTGAGGATTTTTTTCATATCTTTAATTATTGTTTAGGGGAACAAATTGTCTAGTGTTTATGTACACTACTCAAAAAAATAAAGGGAACACTCAAATAACACATCCTAGATCTGAATGAAAGAAATCTTCTCATTGAATACTTTGTTCTGTACAAAGTTGAATGTGCTGACAACAAAATCACACAAAAATCATCAATGGAAATCAAATTTATTAACCAATGGAGGCCTGGCTTTGGAGTCGCCCTCAAAATTAAAGTGGAAAAACACACTACAGGCTGATCCAATTTTGATGTAATGTCCTTAAAACAAGTCAAAATGAGGCTCAGTATTGTGTGCGGCCTCCACGTGCCTGTATGACCTCCCTACAATGCCTGGGCATGATCCTGATGAGGTTGCGGGTGGTCTCCTGTGGGATCTCCTCCCAGACCTGGACTAAAGCAACCACCAACTCCTGGACAGTCTGTGGTGCAACGGGTGACGTTGGTGGATGGAGTGAGACATGATGTCCCAGATGTGTTCAATCGGATTCAGGTCTGGGGAACAGGCAGGCCAGTCCATAGCTTCAATGCCTTCATCTTGCAGGAACTGCTGACACACTCCAGCCACATGAGGTCTGGCATTGTCCTGCATTAGGAGGAACCCAGGGCCAACCGCACCAGCATATGGTCTCATAAGGGGTCTGAGGATCTCATCTCGGTACCTAATGGCAGTCAGGCTACCTCTGTCGAGCACATGGAGAGCTGTGCGGCCCTCCAAAGAAATGCCACCCCACACCATTACTGACCCACTGCCAAACCGATCATGCTGAAGGATGTTGCAGGCAGCAGATCCCTCTCCACGGCATCTCCAGACTGTCACGTCTGTCAAATGTGCTCAGTGTGACCCTGCTTTCATCTGTGAAGAGCACAAGGCGCCAATGGCGACTTTGCCAATCCTGGTGTTCTGTGGCAAATGCCAAGGGTCCTGCATGGTGTTGGGCTGTGAGCATTACCACCATCTGTGGACGTTGGGCCCTCATACCACCCTCATGGAGTTGGTTTCTAACCGTTTGTGCAGACATATGCACATTTGTGGCCTGCTGGAGGTAATTTTGCAGGGCTCTGGCAGTGCTCCTCCTGTTCCTCCTTGCACAAAGGCGAAGGTAGCGGTCCTGCTGCTGGGTTGTTGCCCTCCTACGGCCCCCTCCACGTCTACTGGTGTACTGGCCTGTCTCCTGGTAGCGCCTCCAGCCTCTGGACACTACGCTGACAGACACAGCAAACCTTCTTGCCACAGCTCGCATTGATGTGCCATCCTGGATGAGCAGCACTATCTGAGCAACTTCTGTGGGTTGTAGAGTCAGTCTCATGCTACCACGAGTGAAAGCACAATCCGCATTCAAAAGTGACCAAAAACATAAGCCAGAAAGCATTGGTACTGAGATGTGGTCTGTGGTCCCCACCTGCAGAACCACTCCTTTATTGAGGGTGTCTTGATAATTGCCAATAATTTCCATCTATTGTCTATTCCATTTGCACAACAGCATGTGCAATTGATTGTCAATCAGTATTGCTTCCTCAGTGGACAGTTTGATTCACTTGGAGTTATATTCTGTTTGTGTTCCCTTTGTTTTTGAGCAGTATATATATAACTTAACTATTTTTGTTACATTTATTTTTGCACATGAAAGTACCAACTGCAGACAAATGAGAAAACTACTTTTCCCATTAAGACATTTTTATTACATGTAAAGAAAAAACCCTACACGTTACATATCTACAAAACCTGGAATATTCTCAAGTAGCTCTTCAGTGTGAAATTTGAACAGTATAAAAAATATAGCAAACTGAAAATGGCTTGTTCTTAAAGATTTGCGTCACAAAATAATTAAATTGTCTAGCAGGTAACATTTCTCCAGGTGGAGAGTGGTAAGTTGCATTGGACATCATTGGTGCAACCTGTGCAGATGTAAGGGAGGGGGGCATTTCTACATCCAAACCAGGTGGAATTGTGCATTATGAGGAGCTACTGGAGTGCAAAGGGCTCATATACTTTTCTTGCACTGGGCCTCTTCTGTCTGTCACTGGCGACTTCTAGGCCATGCAATGCTCCAGAAGCTGCTAAGAGAACAGGAACCCTAGTGTCACCTCTTGGAAGTAGTAATCTAGTAATCCTAAAGGTCAATTTCGTTCCTTATTAAAGAGTCTTGCAACGTGATTTTTTTTTTTTTTTGTCGCTGAAGAGGTGATTTCAATGTATAAATTCCTGAGGGAGTGTTGTATGAACTAAAGTTTCCTCCTTATGCTTGCTTGGCACTCTTCAGTGAGAAACTTTACCCCTTTTAGAGCCTCTGCTTTGCACTTATGAGGGGCAAACGGCGCAATTGTGTCTGCAGATGGAGTTTCTGGTTTGGCTTCTTATCTGAAGTCACGTGGCATGGCTCTTCAAAAGCTGTGTTCACATGACCAGTAGTCATCTGTTAGAACAGATCCAGCAGCAATCCGGTGGCAAAAAAAGTTGTAAAGAGACAGCTTTTGTCGTTAGTTTGTTTTTAAAAAAAAAAAAAATCGGCTTGAGCTGTTTTAACATTGAAGTCTATGGACAATGGATCTGTTAATTAGCCATCTGTTATCTTCTATTTGACACTGGTCCTGTAAGTATAAAATGGATGGCTATTTAATGGATCCGTTGTTCCTAGACTTCAATATTAAAGCTCCCCTCCAGCGTTTTTTTATTTTATTGCTGTAGTGGTGCTACTGGCGGTTTGTGACGGCTGCTCAAGTGTTTGCTGGAACGAGCCAAAGGTCACACTTCAATGCAAGTCTATGGGAGCCTCGTTTTTTTCAGGTTGTGATGTAACTTCTGATCCATCAGAAGTTCCCAGGCATTTAAAGCATCTTTTGATCTGTTTAATAGCAACATGGGTATCTATGATGTAAATTTGGTTTGATAGATCCATGTTTGTCAGTTAATATATGATGATATTTAAAGTCTTTATTAGCATGGATTCACAGGTGTCCAAATTTTCTCACAATAAATACATTGACTTATATATTTTTTGAGAGAAAAGGGGTGGCTTAAAGAAGTTGTCCACTACTTTTATATTGATGCCCTATCCATAGCAATATTATTATTATAACAAGATTTCCTTTTTGTAATGTGTACTATAAATGTTTATATCTTAGTATTTCTTGTTCAATAAATCATTCAATCTATTTTGCTGTGCCTGTTAACATTAACCCTGGAACTGCCTTTTCTCACAAAAAAACATGTATTGACATGTTTTTTCTTACATACGGCGCTTACACTTTAACCTATAACATTGGGGGTGAAGGGTATGATTGCCTTCTAGCAATTCGGTTTACACAAAGCTAATGGGGAATGTGCCAAGCTTACACATTATCCTACAACCTTACAGAGACACTGTCGCCGAGCACATGGTTAACTTTGTAAATATTAGCATTGAAATGTATTGTAACCTATAGATTTGCTTGTATAATGTTGTATTTTTAGATCTATTTACACCTTTTTCCATTTTTTGATTTGTGTATACCTCTTAGTGAATCTACAATAAATGTATATTTTTTTAAACACTTTTATTACGTCATTATTATGAACACTACAGAATGCTACCAGTAACCCTAGGGATCCAGGGGCTGCCTTTTCTCACAAAAACATGTCTTGACATGTTTTTCTTACATATGGCGCTTACATTTTAACCTACAACCTTGGGAGAAGGGCATGTGGGCTGTCATGGGGGACGTAACAGAGGCTGAAGATGGGCTGCTTCCGGGGCAGGGACGGAACTGACGGAACAGATACCGCCCCTATGTGTGTCAATAAGGGTTGGCTTCCGGGGGCGGGGACGGAACTGACGTAACAGGTATTGACACACATAGGGGTGGTGAATGGGGTGGAGAGGGGAGGGGTTTAGACCGGAAGTGGAGGCGAGACAGGTGCCAAAAAGGGGCGGGCACCTGTCAAAAACCGGAAGTGGGCGTGTTGACGAGAGGTGGGTGCTCTTACCACTCCTGTCAGGTATATAGTATTGGAGGCAACAGAATCTATGGTCTCCTGTCAGGTATATATTATTGGAGGCAGCAGAATGTATGGGCTCCTGTCAGGTATATATTATTGGAGGCAGCAGAATGTATGGGCTCCTGTCAGGTATATATTATTGGAGGCAGTAGAATCTATGGGCTCCTGTCACGTATATATTATTGGAGGCAGCAGAATGTATGGGCTCCTGTCAGGTATATATTATCGGAGGCAGCAGAATCTATGGGCTCCTGTCAGGTATATAGTATTGGAGGCAACAGAATCTATGGGCTCCTGTCAGGTATATAGTATTGGAGGCAGTAGAATCTATGGGCTCCTGTCAGGTATATAGTATTGGAGGCTGCAGAATGTATGGGCTCCTGTCAGGTATATATTATTGGAGGCAGGAGAATGTATGGGTGGGCTCCTGTCAGGTATATATTATTGGAGGCAGCAGAATGTATGGGCTCCTGTCGGGTATATATTATTGGAGGCAGCAGAATGTATGGGCTCCTGTCACGTATATATTATTGGAGCCAGCAGAATGTATGGGCTCCTGTCAGGTATATAGTATTGGAGGCAGCAGAATGTATGGGCTCCTGTCAGGTATATATTATTGGAGGCAGCAGAATCTATGGGCTCCTGTCAGGTATATATTATTGGAGGCAGCAGAATCTATGGGCTCCTGTCAGGTACATATTACTGGAGCCAGCAGAATCTGAGCTCCTGTCAGGTATATATTATTTGATAATCATGCCCATTGCCCAGCTCCCGCCATATGTTGATCGCCAGCCGCATAAAACAAGGCAGCTGGGGGCTGGGATTTGCAGCATGGTAAGACCCAAGCGTTCTTGGCCCCCCACACTGAAAATCGAAGCCCACAGCCACCCCTGAAAATTGCGCATTCATCATAGCACCATTTCCAGGTGCTTTACCCGGCTTTTCCAGCGGCCCTGGTGGTGAGTGGCACACTGGGTAATAATAGGGTTAGTGCTAGGCCAACTTTGTATTATCAGCTGGTACTAAGCCCGAAATTTATGGTGTCACGCCAAATTAGTCATACCCACCATGAATTTCTAATAGAAAAAAAAAGACAGATTTTTTTTTTTATTAAAAATAAAACACATTTAGGGACTCCATCTTTAACCCCTTAAGGACCAGAGAATTTTCCGTTTTTGCGTTTTCGTTTTTTGCTCCCCGAGCCATAGCGTTTTTATTTTTGGGGCAATATGGCCGTGTGAGGGCTTATTTTTTGCAGGACGCGTTGTACTTTTAAACCCAATTACTAGTTTTACCATATCGTGTACGGGAAAACGGGAAAAAAATTCCAAGTGCGGTGAAATTGCAAAAAAAAGTGCAATACCACAGTTGTGTTTTATTTTTTTTTTTTTACCATGTTCACTGAATGCTAAAACTGACCTGCCATTCTTATTCTCCAGGTCATTCTGAGTTCGTAGACACCAAACATGTATAGGTTCTTTTATATTTAAGTGGTGAAAAAAAATTCCAAAATTTGGTAAAAAAAAAAAATAGCGCCATTTTCTAAGACCTGTAGCGTCTCCATTTTTCGGGATCTGGGGCTGGGTGAGGGCTTATTTTTTGCTCGCCGGGCTGACGTTTTTATTGATAACATTTTGGGGTAGATCCGATGTTTTTTTTTTCGCCCCTTAATTGCATTTTATTGCAATTTTGCGGCGACCAAAAAACGTAATTCTGGCGTTTAGAATTTTTTTCTCATTACGCCGTTTACCGTTTGGATTAATTCTTTTTTTATATTGATCGGGCGATTCTGAACGCGGCGATACCAAATATGTCTATGTAGGGTTTTTTTTATATTTTATTCTGAATGGGGCGAAAGGGGGGTGATTTAAACTTTTTTACATTTTTTTTATTTTTTTTATATTTTTAAAAACGTTTTTTTTCACTTTTTGCATGCTTTTATAGTCTCCATAGGAGACTAGAAGCAGCAACTATCCGATCGCCTCTGCTACATACAGGGGATCAGCAGATCCCCTGCATATAGCAGAATTCGTCCTGTGCTATGAGCGCCGACCACTAGGTGGCGCTCATAGCGACCAGCTCATGACAACCACAGGCGTCTGCTGCAGACCCTGGGTTGTCATGCCCACCCATCGGTGACCCGCGATCACGTGACGGGGTCGCCGATGGGCGGGGCTTAGGACGCGCTTCCCGGAAGCGCGCGTTAATTGCCGCTTTCGGAGAATGACAGCGGCATTGACAGTGCATAATGTCACTGGTGATCACTGTATTACCTGTACGCTGACACTATATACAGAGCTCCTGTGCATAATGTCACTGATAATCTCTACATTATCTGTACACTGACTCTATATACAGAGCTCCTGTGCATAATGTCACTGGTGATCACTGTATTACCTGTACGCTGACACTATATACAGAGCTCCTGTGCATAATGTCACTGATAATCTCTACATTCTGTACACTGACTCTATATACAGAGCTCCTGTGCATAATGTCACTGATAATCTCTACATTATCTGTACACTGACTCTATATACAGAGCTCCTGTGCATAATGTCACTGGTGATCACTGTATTACCTGTACGCTGACACTATATACAGAGCTCCTGTGCATAATGTCACTGATAATCTCTACATTATCTGTACACTGACTCTATATACAGAGCTCCTGTGCATAATGTCACTGATAATCTCTACATTATCTGTACACTGACTCTATATACAGAGCTCCTGTGCATAATGTCACTGGTGATCACTGTATTACCTGTACGCTGACACTATATACAGAGCTCCTGTGCATAATGTCACTGGTGATCATTGTATTACCTGTACACTGACACTATACACAGAGCTCCTGTGCATAATGTCACTGATGATCTCTACATTATCTGTACACTGACTCTATATACAGAGCTTTTTAAAATTTTCATTATCAGTCACTATCTGGTGCCATTATGTGCCATGGTCATGGCGTGGCGGTATTTGTCCCTTGTATGTGGTATTATTCGGACAGTCACTATGTGGTGGTAATATGTGGTCTTCTCATGGTGTGGCAGTATATATACCTTGTACTTGGTAGTATTTGATCACTATGTGGTGGTATGTGTTCTGGTCATGTTGTGGCGGTATTTCTCTCTTCTATATAGGTATAGTGGATTGTTGTCAGTCATTTTTTTTTCGGATATTAAGAATGGGAACATTCTTTATTTGCAATACATATTAAATACTTGGATGTTTAACCTCTCCCTGTGTTGTGACTACTTCACAGCAGCAGAGATGGACGTCAGCTCAAGACGCAAAAAATAAGCCGTCACACAGCCCCAGATCCAAAAAAATGAGAACACTACGGTGCGCAGAACATGGCGTGAAAAGTGTGATTTTTTTTTTTTTCAAACTTATGAATTTGTTTTCACTACTTAGATACCAGTAAAGGTATACATGTTTGGTATCTACGAACTCGTACTGACCCGAGGCATCACACTGTCACGTCGGTTTTACCATATAGTGAACATGGTGACTAAAAAACCCAATAAACAAACGTGTAATTGCACTTTTTTTTGCAATTTTACTGCACTTGGAATTTTTGTTGCCATTTCCCTGTACACAATATGGTAAAATAAATGATTACATCTGAAAGTACAACTCGTCCCGTAAAAAAACTGTCTTTCCTGCTGCTACAGACTTTTATATGACTACAATTTACATTCTGCTGCTTACGCAAACAGTTTACAAGACACTTCTTACACTTGCTTGCACCCAGGTTTCATGTGAAAGAGTGTTCTCAAAGCTGAAAATTGTAAAAAATCGTCTGAGGTCTTCAATTGGACAGGAGCTTTTAGTCACTCCTTCTGTTGAACATTGAGTATGACATTTCAAGGAACTTAGACTATGATGACATTATTAATACGTATGCAATGTCATCTTCTGTTCTGAAAAAATGCCCCCCTAGTGAACCGCGGCCTACCTCCTTTTACCTTGCTCCTGGTAGGCCGCAGTTCCGCCGGTGACGGTCTCCTTCAGGACCTGGCGTCACACGCGTCTGACGTAAGCGCTCACTGGGGCTCCTTCCAGGACCTGGCGCTGCGTCAGTGCGTGAGGCGGGGCTTGGGCTTCGCGCGCTTCCAGCGGTTACGCCCCTCTTCTTCCCGCGCGGCGACCCGGAAATGGCGGGCAATGGCGGGAAACAGCGGCAATTGGCGCAAAACTTCACCACAGTATGCGACACAGTTCTTTAAGGCGCACAGTACCCGGTGACAACGGGCACGAAATCCTGCCGACTACGCCAAAGTGGACGCGCCCCCTGGGCCGTGGGGTACCCGGTGCCGGGCGATGCTGGGGGTTGTAGTCACAGTGGCGGTGACCAGTTCCATGACCCAGGGCGGTCAATCCAAAGGGAATTTTTATGTATAGGTGTTAATGTCCGACTACGCCACCTGTGGAATGCGGCCAATGGAGACCGCCGCTGCTGAACAGTCCTCTGAAGCTGGTGGTTTTGCAGCCAGGGTGGTATAACTCCCCACAGGAAGAGTTAGCTTCAGGGCAGTGTGTGGATGATGGTGGTTGTGCAGGGTGTCCGTAATAACCACAGCGTCAGTATAGTGCAGTCCCAGGGTCTTTACTGATGACAATTAGACAAGCCTGGACTGGGGTACTGGCTAGAAGTAAGAGTCCGGTCAGCCTGGAAGCAAACATAGAGTCCTCCTTGCCAGGTGGAGTTGTAGGCCTGCCCTTCTCACTATACTCGTTGGCTTTACTGATTGTAGCTGTGTTGTAGCCCATGTCCCTGAGTATGACGTTCTGTGCTCACCCGTATGGCTGGCAGCCCGGGCCTTGTGCATGCGTCGCTCCTCCGTGGTGGTGCTGGTCCCTCTGTGCTGCTGAGCCTCTGGCGTCTGATGGGGCCAGGAGACCTGCAATCTCCTGCCCTACGGTATCTGCTGCTGGGCCTGCAGTGCCCCCACAGCCTCGGACTCCGGTGTCCGGTCCTCTGTGTATTTCATCTAGGACGAGCTTCCTCAGCTCCAGTCCCTAGCTCCTCTCTCCTCAAAGTCCTAAACTCCACTCCTCACACTAAGACTAACTAACCCCGCCTCCAGATCCCAGTTGCCAAGGGGAGGGGAGTCCCCTTGCTGGTCTGGAGCCAGGAAAGTGTTGCATGCTTACTATCCCTGACTAGGGGATCCCTGCTTGCTTCCAGGCATGGCATTACCTCTTTTGAGGGAGGCAAAGCCACTGTGGCAACCAGACCCCTGGGGTGCCACATAAGCTCTTGCTATATACAGTGGTGGCCAAAAGTATCGGCACCCCTGCAATTCTGTCAGATAATGCTCAGTTTCTTCCTGAAAATGATTGCAATCACAAATTCTTTGGTATTATTATCTTCATTTAATTTGCTTGCAAGGAAAAAACACAAAAGAGAATGAAGCAAAAATCAAATCATTGATCATTTCACACAAAACCCCAAAAATGGGCCAGACAAAGGTATTGGCACCCTCAGCCTAATACTTGGTTGCACAACCTTTAGCCAAATTAACTGCAAACAACCGCTTCCGGTAACCATCAATGAGTTTCTTACAATGCTCTGCTGGAATTGTAGACCATTCTTCTTTGGCAAACTGCTCCAGGTCCCTGATATTTGAAGGGTGCCTTCTCCAAACTGCCATTTTGAGATCTCTCCACAGGTGTTCTATGGGATTCAGATCTGGACTCATTGCTGGCCACCTTAGAAGTCTCCAGTGCTTTCTCTCAAACCATTTTATAGTGCTTTTGGAAGTGTATTTTGGGTCATTGTCCTGCTGGAAGACCCATGACCTCTGAGAGAGACCCAGCTTTCTCACATTGGGCCCTACATTATGCTGCAAAATTTGTTGGTAGTCTTCAGACTTCATAATGCCATGCACACGGTCAAGCAGTCCAGTGCCAGAGGCAGCAAAGCAACCCCAAAAAATCAGGGAACCTCCGCCATGTTTGACTGTAGGGACCGTGTTCTTTTCTTTGAATGCCTCTTTTTTTTTTCCTGTACACTCTGTTGATGCTTTTTCCCAAAAACCTCTACTTTTGTCTCATCTGACCTGAGAACATTCTTCCAAAACGTTTTAGGCTTTCTCAGGTAAGTTTTGGCAAACTCCAGCCTGGCTTTTTTATGTCTCGGGGTAAGAAGTGGGGTCTTCCTGGGTATCCTACCATACAGTCCCTTTTCATTCAGATGCTGACGGATAGTACGGGTTGACACTGTTGTACCCTCGGACTGCAGGGCAGCTTGAACTTGTTTGGATGTTAGTCGAGGTTCTCTATCTACCATCCGCACAATTTTGCGTTGAAATCTCTCGTCAATTTTTCTTTTCTGTCCACATCTAGGGAGGTTAGCCACAGTGCCATGGGCTTTAATCCCTTAACCCCCGAGGGTGGTTTGCACGTTAATGACCAGGCCAATTTTTACAATTCTGACCACTGTCACTTTATGAGGTAATTACTCTGGAACGCTTCAACGGATCCCCCTGATTCTGAGACTGTTTGTTTTTTCGTGACATATTGTACTTCATGATTGTGGTAAAATTTCTTCGATATCACTTGCGTTTATTTGTGAAAAAAACGGAAATTTGGCGAAAATTTTGCAATTTTAAATATTTGAATTTTTATGCCCTTAAATCAGAGAGCTATGTCACACAAAAGAGTTAATAAATAACATTTCCCACATGTCTACTTTACATCAGCACAATTTTGGAACCAAAATTTTTTTTTGTTAGGGTGCTATAAGGGTTAAAAGTTCACCAGCGCTTTCTCATTTTTCCAACAAAATTTACAAAACCATTTTTTTAGGGACCACATCACATTTGAAGTCACTTTGAGATGTCTTTATGACAGAAAATACCCAAAAGTGACACCATTCTAAAAACTGTACCCCTCAAGGTGCTCAAAACCCCATTCAATAAGTTTATTAACCCTTCAGGTGCTTCACAGGAATTTTTGGAATGTGGAAGAAAAAAATGAACATTTAACTTTTTTCACAAAAATGTTACTTTAGACCCAATTTTTTTTAATTTTTACAGGGGTAACAAGAAAAAATGGACGCCAAAATTTGTTGTGCAATTTCCCCTGGGCACGCAGATACCCCATATGTGGGGAAAAAACACTGTTTGGGCGCACGGCACGGCTTCGAAGGCAAGGAGCGCCATTTGACTTTTTGATTGTAAAATTTGCTTGAATAATTAGCGGACGCCATGTTGCGTTTGGAGAGCCCCTGTGTGCCCAAACATTGGAGCTCCCCCACAAGTGACCCCATTTTGGAAACTAGACCCCCCAAGGCACCTATCTAGATGCATAGTGAGCACTTGGAACCCCCAGGTGCTTCACAAATTGATTCGTAAAAATGAAAAAGTGTTTTTTTTTTCATTTTTACGAATCAATTTGTGAAGCACTTAGGGGTTCCAAGTGCTCACTATGCATCTAGATAGGTGCCTTGGGGGGTCTAGTTTCCAAAATGGGGTCATTTGTGGGGGAGCTCCAAAGTTTAGGCACGCTGGGGATCTCCAAACGCAACATGGCGTCCGCTAACAATTTGAGCCAATTTTCCATTCAATTTGTTAGCGGACACCATGTCGCGTTTGGAGAGCCCCTGATGTGCCTAAACAGTGGAGCTCCCCCACAAGTGACCCCATTTTGGAAACTATACCCCTCAAGGATTTTATTAAGGTGTATAGTGAACATTTTGAACCTAGAGGTACGACACAGAATTTGATAACATTAGGTCATCATATTGAATAAGTTGTCATTAGTCTTGAGCGCAAGTGCTCGCTACTTGAGTTTGCATCAGGTACTCAGGTATGACATGCTCGGGTCCCCGCCCGGATGTTTCACGGTTATTAGACACCCAAAAAAAAACATGCGGGGATCGCTCGTGCATGGCAGGCAATCCCCGCAAAGTTTTTTGGGCCGTGAAGCATATGGGGCGGAGACTCGAGCATGTCACTCAAATACCCACGATACTCAATGCATACCAGAACACCCGATGCAAACTCAAGTAGCGAGCACTTGCGCTCAACACTAGTCGCCATATAGTCATCTTTTTTTCTTACTTTTGAAAAAAATCCCAACCCCATCACAACCCTAACCCCAACCCTAACCCTAACCCTAACACAACCCTAACCCTAACCGTAGCACAACCCTAACCGTAGCACAACCCTAACCTGAGAGTTTATTTTTTACGCCGTTCCTCATGCGGTATAAGTGATTAGACGACCTTATTCTTCAGGTCGGTGAGACTACAGCGATTCCAGAATCATATGGGGTTTTTATGACTGACAGCTGTCACACACTAAAAGACGCATTTTTTGTAAAATCTAGTTTTTGCATCGCCATATTTTGAGAGCTATAATTTTTCCAGATTTTGGCAGACAGTCATTTGACGGCTTTTTTTTTGCGGGATGAGTTGACGTTGTTATTGGTGCCATTTTCATGTATGTGACATTTTTTGATCGCTTTCTATTCCGATTTTTGGGAGGCAGAATAAACAAAAACCAACAATTCAGGAATTGTTTTTTTTTTGTTTTTTTTTATTCTGTTCCGCGTGTGGTAAAATTGATAAGGCAGCTTTATTCTTCGGGTCAGTACGTTTACAGCGGTACCACATTTATATCGTATTTCTATGTTTTGCACTTTTACATAATAAAAGCAATTTTATAGAAAAAAATATTTTTTAGCATAGCTTTATTCTGAGAGCTATAACTTTTTTATTTTTCGGCTGATGGAGCTGTATGGCGGCTTCTTTTTTGCGGGACGAGATGACGTTTTCAGTGGTACCATTTTTATTTATATTTGTCTTTTTGATCGCGTGTTATTCCATTTTTTGTTTGGCAGTATGGTGATAAAGCATTGTTTTTTGCTTCGTTTTTTATTTATTTTTTTTACCGTGTTCACTGAAGGGGTTAACTAGTGGGACAGTTTTATAGGTCAGGTTGTTCCGGACGCAGCGATACCAAATATGTGTACTTTTATTGTTGTTTTTTTTTATAATAATATTTATTGATGGGTACATTATATTCTTATTTTTGGTGGATTATTTTTTTTTTTTTTTTTTTTTTAATATTTAAAAAAAAAATTTTTTTTCACTTTCTGATAGTTTTTATACTTTATTACTTTGTCCCACTCTGGGACTTTCACTTTTTTTTCTCTGATCACCTGCATGGCACAGGAATGCAGCACCATCCCTGTGTCATGCAGGCTGTCAGCGCTGGACAGGGAGAAGATTGTTTGGAGATGCACTGCGCATGTCCAAAAAATCTTCCTGCTGTCTGGTGACCCAGATGTTGTCATGATGACATCGGGTCGTCATGGCAACATCCTGGAAGCCACGGCAGACAGCGCTGGAAGCCGGAAGAGGAGGTGAGTATCTGCGATCACCTCCCCTTGCCTCCGCAAGGGGGAGGTTAATGTGGTTAATGTGCTGGGAGCGGTACGTGACCGCTCCCTGCACATAGTACCGGGTGTCAGCTGTGACAATCAGCTGACACCCGGCGGCGATCGCGCCCGCACAGCCTGTGTGCGCGCGCGATCGCCATGACGTACTAATACGGGTCTGGCTCTTAAGTCTCAGGGCACAGACGCATATTAGTACGTCAAATGTTGTTAAGGGGTTAAACTTCTTGATGACACTGCGCACAGAATACACAGGAACATTCAGGTCTTTGGAGATGGACTTGTAGCCTTCTTTCTTTTCTCCATGCTCAATGTGGTACACACAAGGACACAGGACAGAGGTTGAGTCAACTTTAATCCATGTTAACTGGCTGCAAGTGTGATTTAGTTATTGCCAACACCTGTTAGGTGCCACAGGTAAGTTACAGGTGCTGTTAATTACACGAATTACAGAAGCATCACATGATTTTTCAAACAGTGCCAATACTTTTGTCCACCCCCTTTTTTAGGTTTGGTGTGGAATTATATCCAATTTGGCTTTAGGACAATTCTTTTTGTGTTTTTTCATTGAAGACAAATTAAATGAAGATAATAATACCAAAGAATTTGTGATTGCAATCATTTTCAGGAAGAAACTGAGTATTATCTGACAGAATTGCCGGGGTGCCAATACTTTTGGCCACCACTGCATGAATGATTTAGAAAATATGTATAAAGGTTATTTACTAAGCCCATTTTGCTTCTGCAAATATTTTGGGGGAAAAAACAAAAACAGATCAGCTCTTTTCTAGTTCTGTTTTTTTACAAAAAAAAGTAGTTGTAGAGCTACGTGCGAGGATGTTGTCAAGGGAAGAGGTTCATAAAGATGGTTATGTATATGTGACACCTAAACACATACAAGTAGAAGCACACGCACTTGATCGATATGATCAGCGAACCTTCATTATAAATGACACTATACAGTGTTTCTAAATAATGCTGCCACAATATTGTTGCCATACTGTACAATTAAATAATACAGCTATATAATACCCAAACAATATACCTTATTATTGGAGTTTCTTGGTGGATTGTTGTTGTCTTCTCTGTGGTGTCTTCTCAAGCTAAGTGTATCCCCTTGTCTATTTTCCTTGTTTGTCTTTAGTTGCAGTGGGGACTGACTAGTGCCTAGCTCTAGGGACAGTTAAGGATTAGGTATCCTGCTCAGTGCTAGGCTATTTAGGGACGGTAGGGGAGTCAGGGTGTTGTAAGATCTGCCTAGGGGTCTCCACTCTCCCTTTTCCTAGTTGTTGGGCTTTCCCCCTTTTCCCATCATCGTACACTTGGTCCTCCCCTTACCTAGCGTGACATGGAGTCCGTAATGATAATGTCTGTAAAATGCTGTGGCATATGATGGCCATATATAAGTGAGCAAATAAATAAAATGAGGTGTGATACGTATCACCCCACGTTTTAACATATTCTGCCATTTACATAGGCCCAGGTGTAAAATTCATTTTTTTGACTATTAAAAGCCTTATGTAACACCCCTTTAGGGCTACCACGGTACACTGGGTGTTATGGGGGGTCTCACCTCTCTAGGGCGCAGTGCCTCCACCTGAATCTTGATTGGAGCTCTCTCTGGGACTGCAGAAGGACTGTTATCTTCTGCCAGGGACTGATTCGGGAAGCCCTTGCCACAGCTCAGTACACACTCACAGGGAACAGGAGTAAAACCGTTTAACAGGTTTATTGCTATGTAGCAGAAATGAGGTGGATTTAAGGGAATAACATACAATACAAGTAACTGTGCTCTGTAAAAGTCATATACACATCACAATCTAATTCTACTCCGACCCTGCAAATATAATGTAGCAGGTTTCCCTTTTGTTTTAACTCAGTCTAAAACATTGGGGCCCAGTTGCCGCAGATGCTCTGACAGTTCCCTGTGCATGTGTTACATTCTCAGGCAACAGATGGTGTCGATGATAGGTTTTGACACCTCCACCCCCTTTCTCAGGCTTCACTCTGTAGGCCGGGACACCGGGCAGCTTCTCCATCACCACATAAGGGTCAGGACACCACCGATCAGCAAGCTTGTGCTTCCCAGGAAGGCCCAGAAGTTGGATAAGGACTCTATCTCCAGGCAGTAAAACTTGTTCTCGAACTCTACAGTCATAGCGAGTCTTATTGTGCTTCCCTGACCGACCAGAGGCCTGCTCTGCCAATCTGTAAGCTTTTTTCAAATCTTCTTTTAGCTGGGACACATATTTTAAGTAGGTCTTCCCATTAGAACAGTCAATGGATGTCCCAAAACTAATATCCACTGGTTGCCGGGCTTTTCTTCCAAACATGAGGAAATAAGGCGAGTATCCAGTTGACTCATTTGTGGTGCAATTGTAGGCATAAACCAACTGACTCACATGCCTGCTCCAGTGTCCCTTCTTCCTGGGATCCAAAGTGCCTAACCTGTTCAAAAGGGTACGGTAGAACCTCTCAGGCTGAGGGTCCCCTTGGGGGTGATATGGTGTGGTTCTGGATTTCTTGATCGCACAGAGGGTACATAGCTCCTTGATTAGTTTACTTTCGAAATCTCTTCCTTGATCGGTATGGATGCGGGCAGGCAGCCCGTAATGTACGAAGAATTTCTCCCATAGTGTTTTTGCCACAGTAATTGCCCTTTGATCTTTAGTGGGGTAGGCTTGGGCATATAGGGTGAAATGGTCAGTGACCACTAACACATTACTGACATTGCTTTAATCTGGCTCGATGGAGAGGAAATCAATGCACACTAGCTCAAGTCGGCCATCACTGGTAAAGTTCACAAGGGGGGGGCTGTTCTCAAAGGCAAGGTTTTTCTCAACACTCACCGGGAGCATGATTTGCAGTATTCTTCAATATCCGCTTCCATCCGAGGCCAGTAAAATCGGTCGGCCACAAGACTCATGGTCTTTTCGAC
This sequence comes from Phyllobates terribilis, assembly GCF_046119375.1. Taxonomy (NCBI): domain Eukaryota; kingdom Metazoa; phylum Chordata; class Amphibia; order Anura; family Dendrobatidae; genus Phyllobates; species Phyllobates terribilis. The sequence goes on from NW_027362797.1 coordinate 608,110, forward strand.
GCCAAGATGACCATGGTCATCATGCAGGGACTTCATGACCATCCTCCAAAATCGGGTGGGTAACACCAGCTGTCTGCGGACTCCTCCCTTCTGGCGCTTTGCCTCCCGGTATAGTAGTCCATTTCTTACTACTAGAGACTCTAGCTGCCGAGTCAGCAGGACAGACTCCTCTGTTCTTAATGCATTCTTTTCAGGCCTCCAACCCCTCTTAACCCACCATCGGACTACCCCCACTGATCAATCCTCCTGCTGCGCCTTTCTGACTTGAGTAAGAGTCAGTTGAGGGAGAGAGTCTGAGGTCACATTTGTCACTCGGCAGTACAACAATGGGAGCTCTTCACTGGATACTCCTAAGAATTTAGCACAGCACTGCATAGGGAGGGCATTAGTTTTATGTCTATGGCACAGAGTCTTCACCTCAGGGGCAGGGACCTCTATCCCTCCTCCTTCTTCTTCCTCATTTAAGGGTTCCCTACGCAGGTGAGAGAGTGTGTCTGCATCAATGTTACTGATCCCCGGTCGATACTTTAAGCTGAAATCGTACAAAGAGAGTGCGGCAAGCCACCGGTACCCCGTGGCATCCGGTTTTGCTGTGGTTCTCACGTAGGATAATGGATTGTTGTCGGTATGAACCACGAAGTGTACCCCATAGAGGTAGTCATGCAGCGTGTCCACTACAGCCCAATTCAGAGCCAGAAATTCCAGTTTGTGAACTGGATAGTTGCGTTCACTGGGAGTCAATCCTCGACTAATGTAGTAAATGGGACGTAGACAGCCATCATGGTCCTGATAGAGAATCCCTCCTAGTCCGTCGAGGGAAGCATCTACATGTAACACATATGGTTTACTGGGGTCTGCATAGGCCAACACTGGAGTTTGGGTCAAACATGACTTCAATTTCTCGAATGCCTCGTCGCATAAAGGTGTCCATCTTTTCCCAAAAAGTTCATTAACTCGGAAGTAGACCCTCTTTCCTGACCTTGAGGAGTTGGCTGTCCTGCCGGAAGGGGAATACCCCGGGTAAGGGCAGTTAACGGGTTCGCAATCCGAGACTACTGGGGTACAAATCTTCGGTAGTATCCACAAAATCCTAAAAAGGACCTAAGCTCCCTCAGTTTGGTGGGTTTAGGCCAGTTTACAACCGCCTCCACTTTGGCGGGGTCGGTGGAAATTCCTTCTCTGCTGACTATGTGCCCCACATATTTCACCGTCGTCTGGCAAATCCGGCACTTGTCAAGGGACAACTTCAACCCAGCCTCCTTCAACTGATCCAGCACCTTGAACAACCGCTGGTTGTGTTCTTCCAGAGTCTTCCCAAAAACAATAAGATCATCTAGATAAAGCAGGACCTCACGTAAGTGCATGTCCCCCACTACTTTGTCCATACATCTCTGAAAAGTGGCTGGAGCACCTGTCAGTCATTGAGGCAGTCTCTGAAACTCGAAGAACCCAATGGGGCAGATAAAAGCGGTCTTCTCTTGGTCTTATTTTGACATGGGTATCTGATAGTAGCCACTCCGGAGATCTAACACAGAAAACCATTGGCTCCCTTGCAGGCAATCCAAAGCTTCATCGATTCGGGGCACAGTGTACTGGTCAGGGACTGTATGTTTGTTCAAGGTACGATAGTCCACACACATCCGAATAGCTCCATTCTTCTTTCGAGCTATCACGATGGGGTAAGCATAGTAACATAGTTTGTAAAGCCGAATAAAGACTTGCGTCCATCAAGTTTGACCTGTTAGTTCTGTAATTGCTAAAGTTGATCCAGAGGAGGGCAAAAACCCCAAATGATTTGGCCAATCTTCACCTGAGGAAAAATTCCCTCCCGACTCTGAAACCAGCAGTCAGAATAAATCCCTGTATCAACCTACTATTTTATTTTTAAGTATATGCTGAAATCTGCCTGGTATCTAGAAATGCATTCAGTCCCCGCTTGAACTGGTATAGTGAATCCGACATTACCGTCTCCTCACTCAGTGAATTCCATATTCTCACTGCTCTTACCGTAAAGAACCCGTTCCTATGCTGGTGCTGAAACCTTTTCTCTTCCAGTCTTAGTGAGTGCCCTCTTGTTACCGTAATATCCCTCCTTTTGAACAAATCCCGGGCAAGATCTCTATACTGTCCCCTAACATATTTGTACACATTTATTATGTCCCCCCTCAACCTTCTCTTTTCCAGGCTGAATAGTTCTAGTTTTGCCAACCTCTCTGGGTATTGCAGTCCCTCCATTCCCTTTATTAATTTTCTTGCCCTCCTTTGTACCTTTTCAAGCTCATTTATATCCTTTCTATATATTGGGGCCCATAACTGAGCACAGTATTCCAAGTGTGGTCTGACCAGTGCTTTGTACAGTGGAAGAACAATGTTCTCATCCTTTGCAGCTATACCTCTTCTGATACATCCCATTACCCTGTTTGCCCTTACAGCAGCGGCCTGATTTTGGGCACTCCAATTTAGTTTGCTATCAATCAAGATGCCCAAGTCCTTCTCCATCTCTGAATTCCCCAATGATTTCCCATTCAGTGAGTACTGGTGACTTCCATTTTTCCTTCCCATATGTATGACCTTACATTTCTCCTCGTTAAACCTCATTTGCCATTTAATGCTCCACCTACCCAGCTTATCCAAGTCCCTCTGTAGGTCTGCACTATCCTCTTTTGTATTAATTGTTTTACATAACTTTGTGTCATCTGCAAATATTGATATTTTACTATTTATCCCGTTGACTATGTCGTTAATAAAGATATTAAATAACATTGGGCCTAGTACAGACCCCTGTGGTACCCCACTAGTGACGCTTACCCAATCTGAGTATATTCCATTTATAACCACCCTCTGCCTTCTATCCTTTAGCCAGTTAGCTACCCACTTGCAGACATTTTCCCCCAGCCCCATCATTCTCATTTTGTATACCAGCCTATTATGTGGCACGCTATCGAACGCTTTTGAGAAGTCGAGATACACGACATCCACTGGTTCCCCCTGATCTACTCGAGAGCTAACCTCCTCGTAGAAGTCAATCAGGTTTGTTTGGCAGGAGCGATTCCTCATGAATCCATGTTGGTTCGGGATTAAAAGATTATTAGCATCAAGATGCTCCGTAATTGCCTCTTTAATGAAGCTTTCAAAAATTTTGCCCACAACGGACGTCAGACTCACCGGCCGATAGTTTCCGGCGTCACTTTTCGCTCCCTTTTTGAATATTGGCACTACATTCGCCTGTCGCCAATCAAGTGGCACAGACCCAGTCTCAACAGAGTCCTTAAATATAAGATATAACGGTCTGTCTATCACATTACTTAGTTCCCTTAGTACCCGTGGGTGTATGCAATCAGGTCCTGGTGATTTGTTTATTTTAATGTTACTGAGGCGTTTCTGTACCCCAGCTTGGGTTAGATTTGTCATACTTAGTGGAGGATTAAGTTTGTCACTTCTCATTTCTCCTGTTATTTCGATTTCCTTTGTGAAAGTTGTCGAAAAAAAAATATTTAATAGATTAGCTTTATCCTCATCTTTCTCTATGATTTTGCCTTCCTCACTTTTTATCGGTCCAATATTATCCGGTTTAATCCTTTTACTATTTATATACGTAAAGAACAGTTTGGGATTTGATCTACTTTCCCTAGCAATACGTTTCTCTGTTTCCTCCTTCGCTATTTTTATTTGTTTTTTACAGGTTCTCGTTTTTTCCTTGTAACACATTAGTGCCTCCTTACTGTTTTCCTGTTTTAATCTCTTGAATGCCTCTTTTTTGCCATTTAACGCCCCTTTTACGTTCTTGTTCAACCATATTGGTTTCCTCTTATTTCTGGCCCTTTTATTCCCATACGGTATATATCTCTCGCACTGAGTATTCAGAATTCTTTTGAAGGTTTCCCATTTACTATTCGTATTCCTTTGATTAAGAACTTTGTCCCAGTCAATAAGTTGAAGGCTTTCTTTCAGCTGATCAAACTTCGCCCTCCTAAAGTTTAATGTTTTTGTTGTTCCCTTATTGATAACCCTACTGAAGGGCATTTTGAAGTCGATAATATTATGGTCGCTATTACCTAGGTGCCCCCCTATCTGTACCTCAGTTATTCTATCAGGCCTATTAGTCAATATTAAGTCCAACACGGCCTTCCCTCTCGTTGGTTCCTGCACTAGTTGGGAGAGATAATTATACTTAATATTTGTCAAGAACCTTTTTCCTTTCTGAGATCTACAGGTTTCTGTTTCCCAGTCAATATCCGGGTAGTTGAAATCCCCCATTACAATCACTTCATTATGTTTTGCTACTTTGTCTATTTGTCCTAATAGCAGATTCTCATTCTCCTCTGTTATATTGGGTGGCTTATAGCAGACCCCCAGTAATATTTTATTATTATTTTTAGTTCCCTCTATCTCTACCCACATGGACTCGACCCCCTCTTCTCCCTCTCCTATATCTTCCCTTAGTCTGGGTTTTAGACATGACTTTACATATAAGCAGACTCCTCCGCCTTTCCCCTGTTTCCGGTCCCTTCTAAATAAACTATAATCTAATAAATTTACCGCCCAGTCGTAGCTATCGTCTAGCCAAGTCTCTGTTATACCTACGATGTCATACCTCTCCTCCGATATAAGCGCCTGCAGCTCATCCGCCTTATTGGTCAGGCTTCTTGCGTTGGTCAGCATGCAAGATAAAACTTTGGGGTTATTTAGCATCCTATTCTCTAACGATCTAACTGTACTATCCCCATCCCCCTCTCCACCCTCATTATATTCACTTCTCCCCTTCCCCCTTGCTTGCCTCACATCCCACCTATTTCCTTGGTTCCCCCCCCCCCCCGTCTCTAGTTTAAAAACTCCTCCAACCTATTAGCCATCTTCTTCCCCAGCACCGATGCACCCTTCCCATTGAGGTGCAGCCCGTCCCTACGGTAGAGCCTGTAGCCGACCGCGAAGTCGGCCCAGTTCTCCATGAACCCAAACCCTTCTGCTTTGCACCAACTCTTTAGCTACTTATTCACCTCCCTAGCTTCCCGTTGGCGCTCCTGTGTGGCTCGCGGGATTGGTAGTATTTCTGAGAAAACTACCTTGGAGGTCCTTGCCCTAAGCTTCCTACCTAGGTCCCTGAAATCATTTTTAAGGACCCTCCATCTACCACTCACTTTGTCATTGGTGCCGATGTGGACCATGACCGCTGGGTCTTCGCCAGCCCCACCCAGTAACCTGTCAACCCGATCCGCGATGTGCCGGACTCGAGCGCCAGGGAGGCAGCACACCGTTCGGCGATCCCGGTCTTTGTGACAGATTGCCCTGTCTGTCCCCCTAATAATAGAGTCACCCACTACCAGAACCTGTCTTGCCTGCCCTACACTTCCCCCCTCCCCCTCATTACTGGAGCATACACTCCCCCGGCGGTCAGAGGATCTGTCGTGCTCCAATAATGCCGGTTCTGAACCAGCCTTCCTATACTTCTTCCCTCTATCCCTCCTAACTGTTATCCAGCTCCCTGCCTGTTCAGCCTGCACTTCCCCTCTATGCTCCACCCCCAGTATTGACCCATTGAGTGTCTGCTCGGTGAGCAGCAAACTCCGTTCCATGTTGTCGATGCTCCTCAGTACCGCTATCTGAGCACTTAGATCCAGAATTTGGGCTTCCAAGTGCACGATATGCTCACATCTCTCGCAGCAGTATGGATCCTCGAGCGGTTGCTCACGGAATGCATACATTGCGCAAGATGTACACTGCACCGCTCCGGCCAAAATGGACGTCATTCTAAATATGGGGATACAGTCAGTATATATATACAAGTACAAAACACAATTATTTATATATAGGTGTATGGACGGGGATCAATTAGGGATGTGCAAGTGTATCAATTAGATATCGGCCGGGGATCAGTTAAGTATGGACGGGGGATCAATTAAGTATCAAGTATGGACGGGGGAATCAGATAAGTAGGTCAGGTGGATTAATTAAGTAAAAAGTAAAGTAAAGAAAGAATGAAATACAGTCAGCAATTCAGTCCTAAGTCCTCCCTTCCAAACTCCCTGAATCCAAAGTCACTGAAAAACAAGTCACACACTTACTTTCGTTCGCACTTACGCTCCGGACACATGCAGCTCATTCACACTCGCAAACTAAGAGATTTAAAGAGTTTTTTTTTTTTTTTTTCTTCTTCCTTTTCCAGCAATGTACCCTTCACCTCAATGCACTTCCAAAGGACTTGATGCCCAACCAGCTGCCCCTTATAACCCTTAATTATGACCCCTTCCCCTTAATTAACCCCTTGTGAGTAAATCTACACCTCAGGATTTTAGTGCAATGTAGTTAACCCTTAAATACACAGGTAGTAAACTAAGAAACTAAAACTGTAGTGAGAAAATAGGTTTTAAAAAGCCCAATAAATCTAAACAGGTAGAAAAGCACTCAGCAGGTCACAATGCAGCACTCACCGCAATTCACACAGGTATTTTCTGCAGGATTCCCAAATACCTCTTCACTGAAAAACAAGTCACACACTTACTTTCGTTCGCACTTACGCTCCGGACACACGCAGCTCGTTCACACTCGCAAACTAAGAGATTTAAAGAGTTTTTTTTTTTTTTTTTTTTTTTAGGGGCTACTAGACTCTATGATGACTCCTGTGTCTAACATACCGCGTAGATGCTGCCTGACATCTTCAATATCCGCCGGGGCCAATCTTCGGGATCTCTCTCGGAAAGGCTTTTGATCCTTCAACCAAATGCGATGCTCTACTCCTTGGGCGAGGCCCATGTCCCATTCGCCTAAAGAGAAAGCTGCCCCCCGCATCATCATGCCGTTGATGACCAACCCCCTCTCTTCTCCTTTCAGCTCACTTCCTTCAAAACAAGGGTCAAAACTTTCAGGCTGTAGTTCCCTCTTCTCCTCCTCCGTTCTCACATAGGCTTCCAGACAGACTGGGTGGATGGATAGGGTCTGCGAGTAATTTTCTCCCCCAACTTCCCGACACCGCTGAACTAACTTGCAGAAGATGTTGGCATTTGTTCCCACTATGACAGGTGTTGGTCTATCATCTGCTTCTGCCTCCAGGCAGATTAGCGCTATGATGGGTATCTCTTTATCCACTCCAGCAACAGTCTTTGGGAATCGTAGTGTCACGGACACGTATCCTCTGTAGGGGTAGCTGTGCTCACTCAGTCCCCACACCACGAGTCCAGACAACGGTTTCAGAGGCACGTTGGATAAATATCTCTTATACCATCCTCCGAAGATGATGGACACTTGAGACCCGCTATCCAGCAATACTGTACAAGGTTGACCATTGATATATGCGGGGACATGTGGGGCAGGTCCCACTAAACCTTCAGGCAGTGTTTTCGATGAGGCACTATTGGATGAGGCGGTAGAGTAGGTCTTAGTTGCTGATGGGGGCTCAGTATGGGGTTCTACTGGCCCCCTTTCCCTTTTCCCGACTGCCTCTGAGTGTGATGGGGAAAATGTGAAGAGTTCTTTGAGCTCCACCTCTTCGGACACTGACGAGCTATATGGCCTGGGCTCCCACAGACAAAGCACCCTTCTGTTTTCCTACTCTCTACTCTACAGAGGTCATCATTCTCTCTTCCTGAAGCCAGGGTCTGCTTCTCAGCTACCTCCGCAGCACTTTGTAGCCTCTGTATTGTCTTGGCCTGGACACTTAACAATTGTGTAATCTGCTCCCCCTGTTTCTCGATGACTTTCAACAGTTCTATCTCTCGGCAGTCGGCTGCTGGCTTCAGAGCAACAGTAGTCACCCGAGGGGATGTCTTCTATCTTGCGGCCAAAATAACCTCCTCCTTACGAACTTCCTTAAGCAACTCATGAAAATAACCAGGAATCTTCTTTCTATCACAAGACCTCATCCGTTGGGCAATTGGATCATGAGTGAGAGCTCCTCTGAGTACTTGTTCCAGACGACACTGATCAACTTCTTTAAGGCTGACTCCACCTTTAGATACTATTCTATGACCCAGCTTATCTAGTCAGTATAGATAGTCGGACATCTTCTCATCTGGCTGTTGGTAGGTGGTACGGAGTTTATAGAGTAGATCAGTAGCATCTTCAGGGGATCCAAAAGCATCTTCTAAAGCACTCATATAATCTTGATAAGTTGCTAGTGGCTTGCTCCGCCAAGCAGCCTGCACCACTTTCATAGCAGTACCCTTCAAGCTTTCTACTATTCTCTGCTTCTTTACGCCATCAGTGCACTGCCACTCTTCTAAGCACAGTAAAGTGACATCCCTCCAAGTATCATATCCTTCTTCTCCAGCAGGGGTGGGGAGGGCACCCGAGAAAGTTCTTAGACGACGGTAGTTCCCTTCTGGCTGCATCTTTGCAAACTGACTAACTTTTCCATAGCTGTCATAAGCACATCACCAGGGGCCGCTGTCTCTTCAGGACTGACTCTAAGTGGAGTAGAGGGCGGACATATACTAGTCTTTCTAGGCTGAGTGGTTGATTCCTGTTGCCGGGTCTCAACTTCGGACTCAGTAGGCCAAATGATCTTCCATTGTCGACCATACTCTGGGGACACGGCTACCATGGATGGGAAGTATTCTTTCCTCAAGATCTGCCCGGTTGAGATCAGGGCTGTGGGTAACTGTCCCCCCCTTTCCTTCCTGCGGTCGATCACTTTAGGGTGGGCAAGTTCAGTGAGTCGGTTAACTATTTTTAGTATCTCTTCATCAGACGCATCACAGAGCTCACCTCTCAAAGCAAAGCTTTGTTTGACTGTAACATCCATCTCTTCACACCACAAATACACTTCTTGTTCTGTTAAAGTCTCCATAGTAAATACGCCTGTGTTAGTTATGGATCTCAGCAGTGCCTCCACTGTAACACCCCTTTAGGGCTACCACGGTACACTGGGTTTTATGGGGGGTTTTATGGGGGGTCTCACCTCTCTAGGGCGCAGTGCCTCCTCCCGAATCTTGATTGGAGCTCTCTCTGGGACTGCCACAGCTCAGTACACGCTCACAGGGAACAGGAGTAAAACCATTTAACAGGTTTATTGCTATGCAGCAGAAATTAGGTGGATTTAAAGGAATAACATACAATACAAGTAACTGTGCTCTGTAAAAGTCATATACACATCACAATCTAATTCTACTCCGACCCTATAACGTAGCAGGTAGAGATGAGCGTTGTTCTACTCGAACTGTTCGCCAATCTCAAATTCGAGCTGTTTTGGGCGGTGTTCGAGCCGGTCGGCGAACACGAACAATTTGAGAAAAATTCGGCTGTTCGAGGTTATGTTCGATAACTGTTCGTGCACCAAAATCATAACTGGATTTTTTCTCAGTAATGATGAAAATTAATGTTAATACGCAGTTTGAGTGTACAGCGGGGTGGGGGGAGGGGCAGGGGATGGATCTCTGCAGGAACAATGAAGATCTCCATTTTTTTTTCTCTTTCCCGCATTTGCAGTGGGGAGGTGCAATCTGTCAGCCTATCAGCAGCGCACACACGGAGCGAAGTGCTTTTTTTCACACAAGCAAGGGCATGTGTGATTGGCAGTGTATGTCACATGTCCTTGCCCTATAAGACCAAGCCATTTTCCCCGTCGCCACCATTTTCTCACTGCTGCAGCTGCGTGTTAGACGGCACCGCTGTTGCTGTGTGCGCTATACCTTGTTAATTTCAAGCCAATTTTCGCACAAATATACAGATAGCTTGGGAGTAGGGAATAGTTGTGATTGCAGTCCTTTTAAGGACTAGGTTACAGCATTTCCTACGACTTTTATCAGGCAGGTCTGTGCTCTTAAATAGATAGATTGTGGGAGTAAAGACTAATTGTAATTGGAGTCCTTTTCAGGACTAGGTTACATCAGTTCCTATCAGTTTTTGCCAGGCAGGTCTGTGCCAGTGCTGTGCAAGTTTTTTTCACAGCATTTGGCTGAATCTAGCAAAGCTAATCCTTTTTGGCCTATTGCAGAGTGTGTTAGTCAGTGGAGTAGCCTATCTGTGTTGCAAGATATACCACCTGTGTATAGAATACCAATTTTTTTACTGCACCTAGTGAAGTAAAATCTTTTGGGCATAGCATCATTCTATTAGTCCATCTATACTGACCTCCATCAGGTTGCAAACTGAATATAATTTTTTTCTGCATCTAGCTCTGAAAAAATATTTGGGCTTCTAGCAGTGTGTGGGACTTGGTCTATTAGTCCATCTATACTGACCTCCATCAGGTTGCAAATTAAAAATAATTTTTTTCTTCATTTATCTCTGAAAAAATATTTGGGCTTCTAGCAGCGTGTGGGACTTGTTCTATTAGTCCATCTATACTGACCTCCATCAGGTTGCAAATTAAAAATAATTTTTTTCTGCATCTAGCTCTGAAAAAATATTTGGGCTTCTAGCAGTGTGTGGGACTTGGTCTATTAGTCCATCTATACTGACCTCCATCAGGTTGCAAATTAAAAATAATTTTTTTCTTCATTTATCTCTGAAAAAATATTTGGGCTTCTAGCAGCGTGTGGGACTTGTTCTATTAGTCCATCTATACTGACCTCCATCAGGTTGCAAATTAAAAATAATTTTTTTCTGCATCTAGCTCTGAAAAAATATTTGGGCTTCTAGCAGTGTGTGGGACTTGGTCTATTAGTCCATCTATACTGACCTCCATCAGGTTGCAAATTAAAAATATTTTTTTTCTTCATTTATCTCTGAAAAAATATTTGGGCTTCTAGCAGCGTGTGGGACTTGTTCTATTAGTCCATCTATACTGACCTCCATCAGGTTGCAAATTAAAAATAATTTTTTTCTGCATCTAGCTCTGAAAAAATATTTGGGCTTCTAGCAGTGTGTGGGACTTGGTCTATTAGTCCATCTATACTGACCTCCATCAGGTTGCAAATTAAAAATAATTTTTTTCTGCATCTAGATCTGAAAAAATATTTGGGCTTCTAGCAGTGTGTGGGACTTGGTCTATTAGTCCATCTATACTGACCTCCATCAGGTTGCAAATTGAATAAAAAAAATTTCTGCATCTAGCTCTGAAAAAATATTTGGGCTTCTAGCGGTGTGTGGGACTTGGTCTATTAGTCCATCTATACTGACCTCCATCAGGTTCCAAATTAAAAATAATTTTTTTCTGCATCTAGCTCTGAAAAAATATTTGGGCTTCTAGCAGTGTGTGGGACTTGTTCTATTAGTCCTTCTATACTGACGTCCAGCAGGTTGCAAATTGAATATAATTTTTTTCTGCATCTAGCTCTGAAAAAATATTTGGGCTTCTAGCGGTGTGTGGGACTTGTTCTATTAGTCCATCTATACTGACCTCCATCAGGTTGCAAATTAAAAATAATTTTTTTCTGCATCTAACCCAGCCAATAGTTTTGGCCTAATACCACAGTTTGGCCACTCAGCTCTGCTCGGTTACCATCCATTGTTTTTTTGTGCAAACAACTCCAGAGTTGTGAATTAGTTAACCACCAAAATGAGTGGAAAAAGGCCTGCTGCTGGTGGAAAGGGGAATAGGCGTGTTGGGAAGGGGAAAAAAGGTTGTGTCCGTGGGGTAGGTGCAGAAGAAAGACCATCTTCCAGCCAAACTAAAATGTCTACTTCTTTTAGCGGACAATGTGATAAGATCCCTTTCTTACGGCCACGCCAATCGCTACAAATTCCAGATGAGGCACAAAAACAGCAGGTGCTTCAATGGATATCAAGTGCTCCTTTAAGTGGGCTCTCCTCCACATCAACTTCAACATCACAAATACTCCAGTCCTCAAAGGTGTCACCCCAATCGCACTTGCTTCCTCACAGCTCCCAAATCTCCAGCTGCCCGTCTGAGTATGAGGTAGAACAGATGCTTGAGTCTGCAGAGCTGTTTACTCATACTATAGCCTGGGAATCAGAGGTCGACTCCAGCGCTTCTGTGAATCCAGACGAGGAAATGATCTGCACTGATGCCCAGAATCTTTAAGAGTCGGATCCAGGACCAGACGCAGAAGGTTCTGACCATAATGTAGACCCTCATTCCCAAACTGTAACTCCTGTTGGTGGAGACAATGAGGAAGACGATGATGAGACTCAAATACCTGATTGGAGCGACAACTTTAGTTTTTTGTCAGGGCAGGAACAGGTTGGCTCTGAGGACGACGGGTGTGATAACGCACAGGGTGATGATGATGAGGTTGGAGATCCCACTTACTGTCAACCCACAGTCAGCCAAGAGATGAGGTCAGCAGAGGAGGTGGAGGAAGATGCTAGTGACGACGAGGTCAGGTTGCGCCTTCCTGGACAGAGACGTAGTACTGGAAGCACGTCAACAACTGCATCCTCAAACACAACTCTGCCTCTCACCACAAGTCGTGGTGGCTCTTCAGGTCGCATGGGTGCTAAGCCTTGCATAGCCTGGGGATTTTTTCAGATCGATAAAGATGACCCAACTCGTGTTATCTGTAACATTTGTCAGCAAAAGCTAAGTAGAGGCCAAAAAATACATAGTTTGAGTACTTCATGCATGAACCGGCACATGGACATGAAGCATAAGTTGCAGTGGGAAGCTCAGTGTGCTACAATGCGGCCTAGTCGGCCGGGCCAACCACCGTCTGTCATATCTTGTGCATCCGCGGCCTCTTCATCCTCTGTGACTGGGGGGACAGCAGTCACACCTGTTTTGGGGCGCAGACCTGCCACCTCTTTACCCGCAACAGCCAGCGTGATTGGCAGGTCATCATTTTCTTTGGAGGTGGTAACACCAGCTGGTGTTGAGCGCTGTCCGACATCGATAGCACCACCTTTGGATCAAGGCAACCTAACATGTCCGCCTGCATCTTCCTCACAGACCGGCAGTTTGCCGGGGACACCCTTATCAACCCCGTCTAAGCACAATAGCCAGCCCTCGGTCCCTCAGATGTGGACAAGTAAAAGACCATTTCCTCCTAGCCATGAGAAAGCTAAGAGGTTGAATTTCACCATCTGCAAGCTCTTGGCTACAGAAATGCTGCCTTTCCGCCTGGTGGACACAGAGGATTTTCGAGACCTTATGTCCGTCGCAGTGCCCCAGTACCAGAGGCCCAGTCGGCACTACTTCTCAAAGAAAGGTGTGCCTGCGCTCCACCAGCATGTCGCACACAACATCACCGCTTCTTTGAGAAACTCTGTGTGTGACAGGGTGCATTTCACCACAGACACTTGGACGAGTAGGCATGGACAGGGGCGTTACATGTCGCTGACTGGGCACTGGGTAACTATGGTGACAGCAGGACAAGGGGCTGCTGTCCAAGTCTTGCCGTCCCCACGAGTTGTGCGTCAATCCTCTTTATGTCAAAGTTCCTCCACTGCTTCTGCCTCCTCAACCTCCTCTCGGTCTTCCACCTGCACCCAAAGCCTGTCTGGTCATGCCACAAGCTTTCTAACTGCGCAGAAGGGATCCTGCACACCTCCTTACTATGCTGGCAGTAGGGCTCAACGTCATCAGGCGGTTTTTACATTGAAATGTCTGGGAAATGTGAGTCACACAGCTGAGGAGTTGTGGTCAGCTCTGGAGAACCAATTTCATGAATGGTTGTCTCCACTGGACCTGAAACCAGGGAAGGCCGTGTGCGACAATGCTGCAAACCTGGGTGCGGCCCTTCGCCGGGGCAATGTCACACACGTGCCTTGTATGGCTCACGTGTTGAACCTGGTTGTCCAGCAATTTTTAGCCCACTATCCCAGACTAGATGGCCTTCTGCAGAGGGCACGGTCGCTGTGTGCTCACTTCCGCCGTTCGCATCCCGCAGCTCAGCGACTTACATCTCTACAGAAGTCGTTGAGCCTGCCACTTCACCGGCTAAAATGCGATGTGCCTACCCGGTGGAATTCAACTCTGCACATGTTGCAGCGACTGTGGCAGCACCGACAAGCCCTGGTGCAATACGTTCTGACGTATAGCCTGGGCCAACGAGATTCAGAGGTGGGGCAAATCACGCTGGAGGAGTGGTCTCAGATCAGGGACCTATGCACCCTTCTGCACAGTTTTGAAATGGCGACGAAGATGTTTAGTGCTGACGATGCCATTATCAGCATGACTATTCCGGTGATTTACATGCTGGAGCACATGTTAAACAGAATTCGGAGTCAGGTGGTGGCACAAGAGGAGGTGGAGGAAGTAGAGGAGGAGGAGTTGTATGCGGAAGGGCTAACATCTGCAAGGTCCAGAAGGTCGGCAGCACCAAGGCGGCAGGCATGTGAGGGTGGGGGAGATGGTTTTATCAGGGCGCATGGTAGCAGCCAAACTAGTGAGGAAGGTGCAGGAGCCCAGGAAGAAGTGGAGGACGAACTGATGGAAGACTCATCAGATGAGGGAGACCTTGATCACATTTCTGTTGTGCGAGGTTGGGGGGAGAGGACAGAGGAAGGAAGCATGATTGTTACCTCGCCACCAACACAACAGGGACTTGGTGCTCCTGGATGCGCAACACACATGAGTGCCTTCTTGCTGCACTACCTGCAACATGACCCTCGAATTGTGAGAATTAGAAATAATCCTGACTACTGGGTTGCCACACTGTTAGATCCCCGGTACAAAAGTAAATTTGCCGAAATTATTCCTGCCATAGAAAGGGATGCACGCATGCAGGAGTATCAGCAGAGACTGTTGCAGAATCTTACATGTGCTTTTCCACAAAATACCAGTGGTGCACGTAGTGAATCTCACAGTTCCAACTTGCCAACCGTGGGACCGTCAAGTGTTCAGCACTCAAACCGTAACAGAACCACAGTATCTGCTGGTAACATCAATTTTGCGGAATCATTTCACCACTTTTTTAGCCCATCCTTTGCAAGGCCACAGGAGACAAGAAGTCTGACACATAGTCAACGCCTAGAGACGATGGTACAGGAGTATCTCCAAGTAAACATTGAAGCCACGACTGTGTCACTGGACCCTTGCTCTTTTTGGGCTTCCAATCTGGATAAATGGCCGGAGCTAGCCACTTACGCCTTGGAGATCTTGTCATGCCCCGCAGCCAGCGTTCTGTCTGAACGTGTGTTCAGCGCTGCTGGTGGTGTGCTGACAGATAAGCGCACGCGGCTCTCCACTGATAATGTAGACAGACTCACGTTCATAAAGATGAACAAATCATGGATCCGAAACGACTTTTCTACCCCTGTGTCATCCTGGGGAGAGTAAAAGCTTGATGATTGGTTAAAATCACCCTACCAAACGTTTTAAGCTTTCAAATTACTAATCATGTTTATCTGTATCTTGACTGGAAAATAATTTGGGCTTTGTAGCAGTGTGCAGCACTGATCCTATTAGGCCATCTATAATAAGCTCCACCAGATTTAAAATTAAAAATAATTTTTAGCTGCATCTAGCCCGGAAAATAATTTTGGGGCTCCGAGATGCGCAAGACACATAAGTGCCTTCTTGCTGCACTACCTGCAGCATGACCCTCATATTGTCAGAATTCGAAGTAATCATGACTACTGGGTTGCCACACTCTTAGATCCCCCAAACTTTTCGATCAACCTTTTCATTTTAATAAAGACCAAAAAAATGGTCATTTTTGAAATTATAAGCATTAGCAGGTTGTTAGAAACTGAAATCAAACAGTTTTCAACTCAAAACTTTATTCTAGGTGATGTTACATTTTCACATAGGACCCCTTGTTCGAAAGGAGCTTCTGAACTCTCTCGTCCATTGAATTTGTCAGGTTTTGGATGGTTTCTGCTTCAATTGTTTTGCATGAGGACAGAATACCCTCCCAGAGCTGTTGCTTAGATGTGAACTGCCTCCCGCCATCATAGACACTCCTTTTAATGATGCTCCAAAGGTTCTGAATGGGGTAGAGGTCAGGGGAGCATGGGGGTCACACCATAAGTTTGTCCCCTTTTATGCCCATATCAGCCAGAGATGCAGATGTTTTATGTGCAGCATGAGATGGTGCATTATCATGCAGAAAAATGATCTTGCTGTGAAATACACGGTTCTTCTTCTTGAACCATGGCAGGAAGTGCTGTTTGAGAAAATCCACATACATTATGGAGTTCATCTTTAGCGCCTTCAGGGATCCTAAAGGGGCCGACAATCTCTCTCCCCATGATTCCAGCCCAAAACATTACTCCACCTCCTCCTTGTTGGCGCTGTAGCCGTGTTTGCGTGGGGTGTCCATCAACCAGCCATCCTCCACTCCATCCATCTGGACCATCGAGCGCTGCACGGCACTCATCCGTGAACAAAACAGTTTTGAAATCAGTCTTCATGTAATGTTTGGCCCACTGGAGCCGTTTCTGCTTGTGTGAAGTGGATAGAGGAGGTCGACAGGATGGCGTATGCACAGCTGCAAACCTCTGAAGGACCCTGCATCTTGTTGTTGGGGGGACGTTGGAGGCACAAGCAGCTTCAAAAACTTGTCTGCTGCTATGACAAGGCTTTTTTGCCGCTGCTCTTTCAACCTGACGTAATTGCCTGTAGGAAAGAGTCCTCAATTTGCCCTTATCAGCACGCACACGTGTGTACTGTGAATCAGCTACATACTTCTTGATTGCCAAGACACTTCATCCTGATCATCGCACAATGTTGATTGTAGTCATGCCTTGACCTAAACACTCCACAATTTGTTGCTTCTCAGCAGCCGACACATCCTTTTTCTTTCCCATTTTGGCAGAAAATGTAGGCTGCTTAATAATGTGAGAGAGCCTTCTTAAGTAGTCTTGCCTTTCATTGGACACACCTGCCAAACTAATTAGCACAGGTGTCTGCAATTGCTTACAGTGATATAAAGAGCCCTGACACACATCACCATCAATGAGTTTAACTGACAAACAAACAAATTCTTCCCTTATCACTCCTAAACACTTTTTGCATAATAATTTGGAACGCGGTGTACATGTGCTTTTCCACAAAACACCAGCGGTTCACGTAGTGAATCTTACAGTTCTAACTTGCCAACCGTGGTCTGTATGGAATTGTTCAATAAAGGGCCCAAAATTAAGATAACAACATAGATGGGAGAGGTCTCTATGAATAGGAATTCCTAAGTATTTGATACCCTGTGAGGGCCAGGCAAAGGGAAAGTTGGACTGGATGGAATCCTATATGGATTTGGGGAGGGAGACATCGAGGGCCTCAGACTTCGCTGCATTGATTTTAAAATTTTACCATGTAACAAAGTGATCTATTTCAGCCATAACAGCATGGATGGATATATGTGATTGAGTGATATATACTAGGACATCATCAGCAAATAGAGAGCACTTGTACTCGGTGCCTCCCACCTCAATCCACCTAATATTGGGGTTATGGCGAATTGATGAGAGCAGGTGCTCCGTCACTAGGATGTATAAGAGAGGGGACAGAGGACATCCCTGCCTTGTCCCATTGGTGATTGTGAAAGGTGATGAAAATGTTCTGACGCGCCCCCTGGGCCTTGGGACACCCGGAGCCGGACCCTTTTTGGTGGATGCTGGTGGTTGTAGTCTTCGTGGCGGCGACCCGGTTCCGTGGCTCAGGGCGGTCAAACCAGTGGCGGAACTATTTATGTGGTTTTGATGTTTAAATGTCCGACTACGCCACCCGTGGATTGCGGTCAGAGTGAACCGCCGCTACAGGGCAGACCGCTGAGGCTGGTGTTGTGGGTGAAGCAGAGCGTAGCATAACTCCCCACGGGAGGAGTATAGCCTCAGGGCAGTGTATGCGGAGGATGGGTGTGATGGTGCAGGGCAGCAGCAGTAACGACACGGAGTCAGTGATGCAGTCCAGGGCCTTTACTCACAGTTCTTATTATCCAGACCACGTCTGCAGGTAACGGCTGCCCACGTCGTACTGTGCTCACCAGGTGAGGGGCTCAGACAACTCCCAGATAACTTTGGAGCACTTCACAGGACCCCCTTTGTGTGTCCTTTGTCTGGCCTTTCTTACCAACACTTCTGTCCGGCTGCCTCGGGCCTCCTCTTGGTAAACTTGGCGCCAGTTTCCCTGACCCTATGTGGTGCCTTCCTAGCGGGTGTAGCGAGGGGCTGCGCCACATAAAATGTCAGAGCCTCCGGTTTCTAGCTGAGGGTCGTTTCCTGCCTCCACTAGTTCGGGGACCGGTCTCCCCCTTTGGCCTGACCCCTCCACGCAGGTGGATTCGGGCGTGCGGTGGCGACTCGCCCGTCCGCACCCCTGGGATCCCTTCATTCCTCGTTCCTGGAGCCTTCTCCGCTCCTCTTCCTTCCTTCTCCCTCTTCCAGGCCTGGGCCTCTGTTACTAGGCCCGCCTCCGGAGCAGAGCTCATGCAGAGCCCCTGCTCCCTGCCACTTCTGCTCAGACTTCTCTGCACTGAACTAAGATGGTGCCCACCTTTTATACT
This sequence comes from Phyllobates terribilis, assembly GCF_046119375.1. NCBI lineage: Eukaryota > Metazoa > Chordata > Amphibia > Anura > Dendrobatidae > Phyllobates > Phyllobates terribilis. The sequence continues at coordinate 626,391 of NW_027362797.1, forward strand.
CCCTTCTCAATGCACCCAGGAACTGCTTCCTCCCTGCTCCTGCACTACAGGGTTCCCCTTCCTCAGTGTTCCCTCCCCCCACTCCAGCCAGGGACAGGGACTGTCGTGCCCATCTCAGGGGCATATTGGTCGCCCTGCCCCACGGCAATGTGGTGTAATGCATGCAGGTGTCGGGTCCTGATCCACACTCCATCCTTACCTGAGAGTGAGATATCACACCTCTGGGTGAGGTGCAATACGTCTGTAGCAACCGAGCCCTCAGGGTGCTACAGTTCCATTTATCTTCAGCCTAGGTGACGTATTGCGATACAGGGCCGTGATTTTGGCTATAAAAGGGTCCCCTAGACCCCTACCCCAAGCTTTTTAAGAGAATCATATATGGCGTGCCAGGAGACTCTATGGAATGCTTTCTCAGCATCCAACGAGAGTATCTAATTACAAATTTTTAACTGCATCTAGCCCAGGAAATACTTTGTGCCTAGTAGCAGTGTCTGCTAGTCAGCGGATTATCCCGGCTGTTAAGCAAGCTACACCACCTGTAGTTTAGACACTTAATTTTTTCAAAGGAAATGCTTCGGGACCATGGGATACTCAGTGAAGAGCATCAGGAGGCACCCCAAGGCATAGGGGCTGGGACTGGCAGTAGGATGCCTTGCGGTGGACAGCCGAGCTCGATCCTTATAAAAGCTTTTTAACTGCAGCAGCTTTAGTGGACGCTACTGGAGCTGGAATTACGCGGCTGCTGGCATGAGACTTGCCCTCCAATAGATCCTTGTAAATGGATTTAAAGTGTATTCATTCAAATTAGAGAGACAATTTAAATTAAAAAGCTTAGAGCTGCCTCCACCACAGGGGGGCTCGCTCGACCCACCAGCGGACAGGCACCAGTATTGGGAGAGGGGGGCTGGCCATCAGGGTTCACCGCGGCTCTGGCACAAACCCGGCGACACGGAGGTGGCACGGGCAGGAGCGGACTGGCCGTGTTGGCTTCTCACTTTTTGGATTTTAGAAGGGCATGACATGCCTATATCTGTGTCTCCCCCTCCTTTTACTCCTCCACCTCTTTTATTTTCGCATGACTATATGTACTTGTCACTTTTCCATGTGTTAGTTGTGTCTTCTGAGCAGTTTGTCAGCTTTTGGACACCTTTGAAGGTGTTTTCTATGTGTTTCTATGTGTTTTTGTTTGCCTGCCATTGGTTTTAACGGTGTTCGAAGGTGTTCGACGAACAGTTCGACGAACAGTTCGGCGAACACACGGGTGTTCGACGAACCGAACCGAACTCGAACACTACGGGGGTGGCTCAACACTAGTAGCAGGTTTCCCTTTTGTTTTAACTCAGTCCAAAATGTTGGGGCCCAGTTGCCGCGGATGTTGGCACGCAAATTAGAACCGTTGGTGCACTTAGAAGAATATTAATGTCCATAGCCTGGGTTGTAGTGTACTTACTGTAAATAGCGCTGGTAGAACCACAAGTCTCAGAAGGGCACTCACGGTGCATCTCAAACGGTCGGATGGTTCTCTGGACACCAGCTGGGGGCGGCAGGATTCAGGCCTTTATACGGTGGGAGTGCTGGCAGAACTCTCCGAGTCCTTGATGTAACTTGCTTCAGAGGGTGACAAAACCTCGCTCTCTCCAGCAGTTTAGGTATATCAGAGGGGACGGCAACACTCTGCAGCGTAGAGGTATACAGATCCGCAGCGCTCCGTCCCTCACCACACTCTTCTCCCTCTCAACTTTTGCTTTCACTTTCTGCCCAGCTCCCGTCCCCAAGTCCCTCCTCATCCAAATCATGCTCTCTCCTTCTATCCTTCCAGGCTGTGTCATCTGACTGAAACAAGGGTCCCTGGGAATTGTAGTCCACTGCAGCTCAGGGGAAAAACTGTTAATGTCTGTAGGTCCCTGTTTAACAGCAGCTGCAAAGCTCTTCTTAGTGTCTGTAAGCTACAGTAGTAGCTGCTCTGACAGTTCCCTGTGCATGTGTTGCACTTAAAAAATGGTGAATCTAGTATAGTTCCAGGTGTTTCATTAGGTGAATTATTGAGTTAAGGTTTGGTTGCAGGTGTGAATGGAATGCACTTTATTGGTATGCAAAGTTCCCATTGTTTGCACCCTTTCTTACATTAAGAGGTCTTTGTTACCACAGGTCTCTGTTTAAGATGCTAAATAAGAGTGTGATGAATATGGAAATAAATGTATACATCAGGTGGGGTCTCAGCTGAAACAACTGGTTGATAAGGAAGTGGCACCACCATTTTGTTTGAATACTGTATGAAGAGGAGGCACAACCTGGTCATTAAAATCTTCTTTAATTAGGACTGTCAGACATTATGTCACCAGGTAGGGGGAGCTCAGATAACTGTAGACACCAAGGTTTGTAGCTTTTATCGGCAATAGTGTGAAATACATTTAATCCTTTTTTTTTTTACTTTAATCCCTTCCCATTCTTTGATGTCTTATGTCACAGGCAGGTGGAACTTAATAATACTAGTCAAACAGTCGCATTGTGCGGGCTCAGGAGCTGAACTTGTGCTTGAAGGAGTGTTAGCTGGTATATACAGCTGAGACCCCAAAGTAAATACCGGGGTCCGTGCTAGTGCGGCGCCCCTGCGGGTTCAGTCACCACAGAGGTATTGCATCTCACCCAGAGGTGTGGTATCTCACTCTCAGGTAAGGATAGCGTGCTGCCCGGGACCCTAACACCTGCATCCAACACTTCACTACTCCAGACCGCCAGCAGGGGCAAGATGCGTCGCTCTCCTGCTGAGCCCTGTCCCTGGCTGGAGTGCGGGGAACCAAATAAGGGGGAACCATGTAGTGGATGTGGGTGGAGGACGAAGTACCGAGGAGCACTTGTTAGGAAGATATAAAAGGGGGAGCCATCTTCAAAGAGTCCAGTCCAGTCAGAGAGGAGAGAGGGTGGGGAGCAGGAGCTCTGCAGGAGCTCTGCTCAGGAGGAGGGTCCAGTGAGAAAGGCCCAGGACAGACGGAAGAGAGAGAGAAGCAGGAGAAAGGCTCCAGGAAAGTAGAAAGGATCCTAGGGGCACGGGCAGTGCGGATGCCACCCGTGCGCCCGAGTCTGCAGAGGAGCAGAAGGATCAGGTCGCAGAGAGGGGACCGGACCCTAAACTAGCAGAGTTCTTTAAGCCTCAACTAGATAACCGGAGGGTGCAGCATTTCAGGTGCTGCAGCCAACAGCCACATCTAACTCACCAAAAAGGTGGCCATAGAGGAGCCAGGGGACAGAGAAGACGTCGCCCGACAAGGTCCGTGGTCACTGGCTTGGGACACTGGGTGTGAGGTGCAGGGAGACGGTCAGAAGGAACACACAGAAGGGGTCCTGTTATGTACTCTGGAGGTACCTGAGGGTTTGCTGAACCCCTCCCTGAGTAAGCACAGGATGGCGTGGGAAGTTACCCTGGCCTGGTAACTTGGAGTCTAAAACCATGAGTAAAAACTCTGAAGACTGCATCCCACTGTCTCTGCAAATTATTATTGCACCATCATCCCCTGCACTACACTGCACAGCAACATCTAATAAAATCACCACTTCCTGCCCTGGAGCTAAGCTCTACCTGTGGAGAGCCAAACCAACTCTGCTGCATTATCAATAGCTCCAGAGGATCTGCTCTGCAGCGGTGGCTCCCTTTAGCCACATACCACAGGTGGCATCACGAACATTATATAAAAACTATAAATCCCCTGCAAATATCCCCTTTTATTGACCGCCCTGGGTCACGGACCGGGTCACCGCAACTGTGACATCTCCCCTAGCAACGACTGGCCCGGCTACCAAGTACCCCATGGCCAGGGGGTGCGTCACTAGCACCTATATTGACACTTTAACCCCTTTACCCCCGAGGGTGGTTTGCATTTTAATGACCAGGCCAATTTTTACAATTCTGACCACTGTCACTTTATGAGGTAATTACTCTGGAACGCTTCAATGGATCCCCCTGATTCTGAGACTGTTTTTTCGTGACATATTGTACTTCATGATTGTGGTAAAATTTCTTCGATATCACTTGCGTTTATTTGTGAAAAAAATGGAAATTTGGCAAAAATGTAGAAAATTTTGCAATTTTCAAAATTTTAATTTTTATGCCCTTAAATCAGAGAGATATGTCACACAAAAGAGTTAATAAATAACATTTGCCACATGTTTACTTTACATCAGCACAATTTTGGAACCAAAATTTTTTTTTGTTAGGGAGCTATAAGGGTTAAAAGTTGACCAGCGATTTCTAATTTTTCCAACAAAATTTACAAAACCATTTTTTTAGGGACCACATCACATTTGAAGTCACTTTGAGAGGTCTTTATGACAGAAAATACGCAAAAGTGACACCATTCTAAAAACTGAACCTCTCAAGGTGCTCAAAACCACATTCAAGAACTTTATTAACCCTTCAGGTGCTTCACAGGAATTTTTGGAATGTGGAAGAATAAAATGAACATCTAACTTTTTTTCACAAAAATGTTACTTTAGACCCAATTTTTTTTTATTTTTGCAGGGGTAACAAGAAAAATGGACCCCAAAATTTGTTGTGCAATTTCCCCTGAGCATGCAGGTACCCCATTTGTGGGGAAAAAACACTGTTTGGGTGCACGGCACGGCTCGGAAGGGAAGGAGCGCCATTTGACTTTTTGATTGTAAAATTTGCTTGAATAATTAGCGGACGCCATGTTGTGTTTGGAGAGCCCCTGTGTGCCTAAACATTGGAGCTCCCCCACAAGTGACCCCATTTTGGAAACTAGACCCCCCAAGGCATCTATCTAGATGCATAGTGAGCACTTGGAACCTTCAGGTGCTTTACAAATTAATCCGTTAAAATGAAAAAGTGGAATAAAAAACCACTTTATTTTTACGGATTAATTTGTGAAGCACCTGGGGGTTCCAAGTGCTCACTATGCATCTAGATAGGTGCCTTGGGGGGTCTAGTTTCCAAAATGGGGTCACTTGTGGGGGAGCTCCAATGTTTAGGCACACAGGGGCTCTCCAAACGCAACATGGTGTCCGCTAACAATTTTGCCGATTTTCCATTCAATTTGTTAGCGGCACCATGTCGCCTTTGGAGAGCCCCTGTGTGCCTAAACATTGGAGCTCCCCCACAAGTGACCCCATTTTGGATACTTGACCCCTCAGGGAACTTATCTAGATGTGTGGTGATCACTTTGAACCCCCAAGTGTTTTTCAAAGGTTTATGACGTAGAGCCGTGAAAAAAAAATCATTTTTTTTCCACAAAAACGCTCTTTTAGCCGCAATGTTTTTATTTTCACGAGGGTACTAGAAGAAATTGGACCCCAAAAGTTTTTGTGCAATTTCTACTGAGTACGCTGATACCCCATGTGTTGGAGAAAACTACTGTTTGGGCGCATGTCAGGGCTCGGAAGGGAAGGAGTGACGCTTTGGAATGCAGACTTTGATGGAATGGTCTGCGGGCGTCATGTCACGTTCTCAGAGCCCCTGATGTGCCTAAACAGTGGAAATGCCCAACAAGCGCCCCCTTTTTGGAACAGATACCTGATTTGTCAATTTTATAATGTAGTGTTATACGCCAGTTGTGTAGGACAACCTGACAAACACTACACAACTGAAGTATGACAACCTGACGAACACTACATCAGCTGTGAAGTGTTCGTCAGGTTGTCATACGTCAGAAATTAATTCAGTAGTCCATGGAAGTATGGTACCTTTTGAAGCAGTCTTTCATGCAGAGGCCAGGTTTGTCGGGTCAGGTGTCACATTGGTAAATGGTGTCCTTGCGTATTCCCCTTCGGTAACACACTCGGCACTCCTTTTGTGACTTACCTTTTTTTCCGCTGTGAGGGATCTGGCCCGGGAAATGCTGGCCCAGTACAATTCGAGGTTCTTCAGTTCCAGAAGTAGTGGGGCCCGCTCCGCCACCACTGCCAAATATCAGGGCCTTGATAACTGTCTCCTGGAAGTGAAGGTACGACGCAGAAGTCTGGCCTGCACATTTTGACAGAAGGAAAGCGTTGTGCATTGCCATCTGAATAATGTGCACAGCCAGCTTCTTATACCATACCTTGGCCTTTCTCAAAGCACTGTACGGCTGGAGGACTTGATCGGAGAGATCAACTCCCCCCATGTACTTGTTGTACCCCACTACACAGTCTGGTTTGGAGACCTGTGTAGTGGAACCTCTTACAGTGCTGAGGGTGCTGCCATCACCATGTATGGTGGTCAAGAGAAGGACATCCCTCTTGTCCTTGTACTTGACCACCAACATGTGGTCGGTACATTGGGTTCTGCTCTCACCCCTTCTGAGCAGCTGCCCAATTAGCGTCTTTGGGAGACCTCTCTGACTTTTGCGGTCCGTAGCGCAGGCTTCGGTACCTCGCACAGAGAGGGACTTGAAGAGCGGGATACTTGTATAAAAGTTATCCAAGTACAGGTGATAACCTTTATCCAGCAGTGGGTGCATCAAGTCCCACACAATTTTCCCACTCACTCCCAGAACAGGGGGGCATTCAGGGGGTTCAATCCGGGAGTCCTTCCCTTCATAAACTCTAAACTTGTGAATGTACCCTGAGGTACTCTCACAAAGTTTATACAGCTTGATCCCGTACCTGGACCTTTTACTGGGCAGGTACTGCTGGAATCCAAGCCGCCCCTTAAAAGAAATTAAGGACTCATCCACGCAGATGTCCCTTTGGGCACGTACACTTCACCAAACTTGTTGTTGAAGTGCTCGATGACCGGCCGAACTTTGAAAAGACGATCAAAGTTCGGGTCATCGCGTGCAGGACACCTTGCATTATCTTGGTAATGCAAGAACTTGTGGATTGCCTCATAACGTGTTCGGATCATGACCATTCGGAACACTGGAGTGTTATACAAAACGTCAACACTCCAGTATTGCCGAACCTCTGTTTTTTTCAGGATCCCCATATGAAGTACCAGGCCCCAAAACTTCATAATTTCTTCTGCGTCTACAGTAGACCAGTTAGAAAATGATGAAGAGGGGTTTTGGTCCAAAAATTGATGAGCATACAAATTAGTTTGGCCCCACATGAGGTTTATAAAATCCTCAGAGAAAAAGACTTTGAAAAAGTCTATTTCTGTGAGGCGGGTGGTGTCAAACTTGATTACTGATTCCGCCACGAAATCAGGAATCAGTGGCTCAAAATTTTCGGGGGGCGAGGTCCATATGGGGTCAGTAGTGGCGGGCGCTGGAACATCTTCTCTCCTGCGACAACTGCGGGGCGGTCCAGCAGCACCTGAGGAAGAGGAGGACGATGAGGCGTCGGAAAAGTAAAGAAATGTGGGATCCTCGCCCTCGCTGTCAGTCTGTGTCGGAGGCAACAATAGCGTATGCCTCCTCCGCTGAATAGCGAGTTTGGGATGAGCTGGACATTTTTTTTTCTTGTGTATGTGGTGCGTGTGTGTCAGTACTTCATTTAGAGTGTGTGTGTGTGTGTGTGTGTCAGTGTGCTTGGTGTGAACTTTTTTTTTCTGGAAAAAAAAAAGAGAAGAAAAGGAACTACCGTAGGTGGTGCAAACAGCAAGCACGAGTGCGGATCGGTGAACTATGTCACCAATCAACTCTCGGCAGCTGCTGGGTGTGTGCGTGGATGTGGTGCAAAGGTAGGGGGGGGGGGGGGATTGACAGGGACAAGAAAAAGTCCTGAAAAGCAGCGAGCACGGACGTTGATCAGTGACGTAGACACTGCTCAGCGCTCGGCCGCTGCAGGACGCAGAAAAAAAAAAAAAACTGGGGGGGGAGGAGGATTGGGGTTAAAAGGAGGGGGGAGAGAAGGAGGGGGGAGAGGGGTGGATGAGGGGAGAACAGAGATGGACTTTACCAAAGTCTTCTCTGTTCTTCTTTCAGCAGGATCAGCAGCAGGTTCTGGAAGCGGCTCTGGAGCAGGATCCGCAGCAGCAGGATAAGGAGCTGGAAACCCAGGACCCTGGAGACAGCAGCAGGATGCCGAAGCTGGAGTCCCAGCAACCTGGAGACAGCAGCAGGATGCCGGAGCAGGAGATCCAGGACCCTGGAGACCGCAGCAGGATGCCGGAGCAGCAGCAGCGACTGGAGTAGGTAGGAGAAAGGTCTTGTAGTGTAACAGGAGATTCTGTGGCACTACAATGCCCAGCACAGAGAGATCAGTAGTGTGACTGCTCTGTAGAAATCCTCACCAAGTGTCACAGGGGGTTGACAGGGTGGTGACAGGCAGGTCACAGGCCGGTCACCACCTGGTCACCTCCCGGTCAGGTACTCTGATTGGTGCGATCGATGATGACATCGATCGCACCAATCAGAGATGGCTGGGGCCTGGGCACGCACCACAGGGGGTCACAGGGAGGTGACAGGTAGGTCACAAGCCGGTCACCGCCCTGTGACCGCCCTGTCACCTGTGTTCAGGTGCTCTGATTGGAGCGATCAATGTCATCATCGATCGCTCCAATCAGAGCTGGCTGGGGCTTCTATTACATCACAGGGGGTCATGGGGAGGTGACAGGCAGGTCACAAGCCGGTCACCGCCCCGCGACTGCCCTGTTACCGCGCGGTCCCGCTGTGATCGGTGCGATCGATTAGATCGGCGATTGCACCGATCCTAGCAGTTTGGGGAGAGGGCTAGGGTTACTAGGCAACAGCCTAGGATCGGTGCTCTTATGAGCACCGATCCTAGGCTGCACATCACTGTTTCCGGCAATCTGATTGCCGGAAACAGTGAGAAATGCTGTGATTGGCTGTTCAGAAATGAACAGCCAATCACAGCGATCGTGGGTGTGAAGGGGCGGCGACACCCCCTGAGATGCCGGCACCATCTACCCTAAGGTAAGATGGCACCGGAATTTTAATGCTATCACCGCGACTTCGGTCGCGGTGCCGCATTAAAGATAGGGCGTATTAATACGTATCTGGTCCATAAGGCTCAGGGCACAGATACGTATTAATACGCCCTATGTCGTAAAGGGGTTAAAGTTGTATTCCTATCTTGTACTTTTCTGGCAAATACACAGGACATAATTTTTTATAAGTGATTTTATTGCAAAAAAGTACTAAAATATAAATGAACTATACATGTTTTGTCTCACTGTGTCCATAAGAACCCAAAATATAAAATAAATAGGTTGTTTATTCTGTACAATGAGAACATGAAAAAAACAAAGCCAGAATTGCTGTTTTTTTGTTACCTTCTCTCACATAAAAGTGGAATAAAAATGCGATCAAAAAGGCACCTGTGACGATGAAGCATAAATTCTTAATTATGCCAGACATATTTTCTGATGGCAAGAGAAGCATACCTTTATTTTTATGTTGACTCTAATCTGTGCTCTTCTTTAGTTGATTAACACAGACTATTATTTGTATAAACCTGAATGTTCTTTGATTCTGAAACAACGATATGTATTTACAAGAGCCTCTGTGATACAAACTATGTAAATAGATTAGCTAGAACAAGGAATGTTTTCTAGATATGTTAAATACCATTGTAAGGTGTTTTCCAGTCAATCTTGGGGGGATGAGCTGTGGATACTCAAGCCTTGTGAAATAATATCATCCCTAATTCTTAACCTGTGGATGTGTATTTAACAAGGGGCATGTGTTTCGGAGACAGAATAAGACTTGGGGCAGAGAATCAAGGAACATCAGAAAGACCTTAGAAGGAAAATGAGAGACATCATTCAGGAAAGTAGATGGATTGCATGGCATCCAAAGAGACACAGATTTGTATTCTACATGATTCTAGTCTAAAGATATGGCCCTGACTGGAAAGATTTAGATCTCCTCAGTTAACCATCAGAGAGACCATGGATACTTTTAGGGAGACCAGGAGAGGACGAAGAAGCCACCTGGCGCCATGGATATGTTGTTTTGGGGTTGCTAGGAGGGGCTCACCGGTTGCTTAGAACCCATGGAGACATTGGGAGTTGCCAGGAAGGACCCACTGGTCATCTGACCCCATGGAAACTCTCGGAGAGGCCAGGTTGGGACACTCGGGTCTCCTGGCCTTGTACCTCGATGGACAGCTAGCTTCCTAAGCTTGCCGCTACCTTCTCTCTGTGAGGGCCCACCAGAAGCGGGGGGGGCCACTGGTTGAGGTAGTCGGCCCTGGAAGTCTCCAAAGTTGCAGCTGTTCTATCCCAGGCGGGTGGAGAAGGAAGGGTGAGACTGTGTAATTGCGCACCATCTGGGGCATTTGCCGGGACTGTTCTATGTGTTTATTGTCCGCTTTGTGGTTCAATAAAATATTGTCACGTTGTTTTACCCTCACCCTGCGTTGTTACCCCCACGGAAGACCACAGGTCCTCACAGCACCTATACTCCAAAATAACAACAATAACAAAAAATACAACTCGTCCCGCAAAAAAATAGGTTCTCATACAAATCTGTTAACAGAAAAAATAAGAGTTATGGCTCTCCTTATATGGCAATGTAAAATTGTTTTGTTTTTGAAAATGTGTTATTTTCATGCAGACATCATAAAACATAAGTAAATGGTGATTTTATGTTAATTGTACTGACCCACAGAGTAAAGTTAATATGTAATTTATATGAAACTAGATGGTGGCCCGATTCTAACGCATCGGGTATCCTAGAATATGTATGCGGCCAACCGGGCGCGACTAATCAGCGAAGCTGTGTTTAAATGGGTTGTGCACTACTTTAAATTAACCCCCCAATGTATCTCCCGGGGCCCCTAATGAATTTTGGAGGACCGGGGAGCGAGGCCGCCGGTCGGGGAACTTCTGCTGCGAGCAGCCGGGAGATGACCGGCTAGCACAGGGTGAGCGTGGGAGCGAGTGAGGGTGAGCGTGGGAGCGTGTGAGGGTGAGCGTGGGAGCGTGTGAGGGTGAGCGTGGGAGTGTGTGAGGGTGAGCGTGGGAGCGTGTGAGGGTGAGCATGGGAGCGTGTGAATGTGAGCGTGAGAATGTGAGCGTGTGAGGGTGGGTGTCCGATGGTGAGCGTCAGAGCGTGAGCGTCCGACCGTGAGCGTCAGAGCGTGAGCCAGAGCGTGAGCGTCAGAGCATGAGCATCAGAGCATGAGCGTCAGAGCGTGAGCATCAGAGAGTGAGCGTGAGCGTCAGAGCCTGAGCATCCGAGCGTGAGCGTCCGAGCGTGAGCGTCAGTGCGTGAACGTCAGAGGCTGAGCGTCAGAGCGTGAGCATCAGAGCGTGAGCGTCCGAGCGTGAGCGTCAGAGCGTGAGCGTCAGAGCGTGAGCGTCTGAACGTGAGCGTCTGAACGTGAGCGTCCGAGCGTGAGCGTGAGAATCAGAGCGTGAGCGTCAGAGCCTGAGCATAAGCGTCAGAGCGTGAGCGTCAGAGCGTGAGCGTCTGAGCGTGAGCTTGAGCGTCAGAGCCTGAGCGTGAGCGTCAGAGCGTGAGCGTCAGAGCGTGAGTGTCAGAGCCTGAGCGTGAGCGTCAGAGCGTGAGCGTCAGAGCGTCCGAGCGTGAACTTCAGAGCGTCTGAGCTTGAGCGTGAGCGTCAGAGCGTGAGCGTCAGAGCCTGAGTGTCAGAGCGTGAGCGTGAGCGTCAAAGCGTGAGTGTCAGAGCCTGAGCATGAGCGTCAGAGCCTGAGCATGAGCGTCAGAGCGTGAGCATGAGCGTGAGCGTCTGAGCGTGAGCGTCTGAGCGTGAGCGTCCGAGCGTGAGCGTCCGAGTGTGAGCGTCAGAGCGTGAGCGCGAGCGTCCGAGTGTGAGCGTCCGAGTGTGAGCGTCAGAGCGTGAGCGTGAGCGTCAGAGCGTGAGCGCCCGAGCGTGAGCATCCGAGCGTGAGCTTGAGCGTCCGAGCGTGAGCGTCAGAGCGTCCGAGCTTGAGCGTCCGAGCGTGAGCGTCCGAGCGTGAGCGTCAGTGTCCGAGCGTGAGCGTCAGAGCGTGAGCGTCAGAGCGTCCGAGCTTGAGCGTCCGAGCGTGAGCGTCAGTGTCCGAGCGTGAGCGTCAGAGTGTGAGCGTCAGAGCGTGTGAGGGTGAGCAGGTGAGGGTGAGCGTGTGAGGGTGAGCCGCTAACGGCCTCCATATTTCTCTGAAATCCGCGTGAGCGTCCGAGCGTGAGCGTCCGAGCGTGAGCATGAGCGTCAGAGCGTGAGCTTGAGCGTCCGAGCGTGAGTGTCCGAGCGTGAGTGTCAGAGCGAGAGCGTGAGCGTCAGAGCGTGAGCGTCAGAGCGTGAGCGTGAGCGTCAGAGCCTGAGCGTCAGAGCCTGAGCGTGAGCATCCGAGCGTGAGCGTCAGAGCGTGAGCGTCAGAGCGTGAGCATCCGAGCGTGAGCGTCCGAGCGTGAGCGTCAGAGCGTGAGCGTCAGAGCGTGAGCATCAGAGCGTGAGCGTCAGAGCCTGAGCATGAGCGTCAGAGTGTGAGCGTCAGAGTGTGAGCGTCAGAGTGTGAGCGTCAGAGTGTGAGCGTCAGAGTGTGAGCGTCCGAACTTGAGCGTCCGAACTTGAGCGTGTGAGCGTGAGCGTGAGAGCGTGATCGTCAGAGCGTGAGTGTCAGAGCGTGAGCGTGCGCATCCGAGCGTGAGCATCCGAGCGTGAGCATCCGAGCGTGAGCGTCAGAGCGTGAGCGTCAGAGCGTGAGCGTCCGAACTTGAGCGTGAGCGTCCGAGCGTGAGCGTCCGAGCGTGAGCGTCCGAACTTGAGCGTGTGAGCGTGAGCGTCCGAGCGTGAGCGTCCGAGCGTGAGCGTCAGAGCGTGAGCGTCCGAGCGTGAGCGTCCAAACTTGAGCATCCGAGCGTGAGCGTCCGAGCGTGAGCGTCAGAGCGTGTGAGCGTCAGCGCGAGAGCGTGAGCGTCCGAGCTTGAGCGTCCAAGCGTCAGAACATGAGCGTCCGAGCGTGAGCGTCAGAGCGTGAGGGTGAGCGTCTGAGGGTGAGCGTGTGAGGGTGAGCAGGTGAGGGTGAGCGTGTGCGGGTGAGCCGCTAACGGCCGCCATATTTTTCTGAAATCCCGCGACTCTGATTGGCCGCGGCCTGACCAATCAGTGACGTGGGATTTCCTGGACAGACAGACAGACAGACAGATAGACAGACAGACAGATGGGATAAGACAATTATATATATTAGATGGTCAATGCTGTAAAAAATAAACCTTAACTGGGGAAAAATGTATATTTTCACCATTTGCCATGTGCCGCATATTTATCTCTTGAACTTACTTTTAAGATAAAAAAAAAGATCACCGCATCCCTTGATAAATGTCGTGAGGGGTGGAGGGATATTGTGAAAAAGCACAATCATTATTAAAAATACATAAGATTAAAAGATCATTAAAATCATTAAAAATAAAAATACATAAGATTAAAAACCTGATGATAAATGAATCTATGCAGTAAAAAAGGGTGGGACAGATAGAGTCCTTGTATGCGTAAAGCTGGGTATAAATAGAGATACAAATAGGATTAAATCATTACAAGGATAAACGATCTGTGTATAAATGTGTTTAAAAAATACTCGTTCTGTTAAATGTCTGGTTGACAACACAAAGAAAATAATGGGACCTATAGTGTCAAGTCATAATTATCAATGGCAGGCTCAGACTGAGGGCTCGTCCACACGACCGCTTAACATGGCCGAGTGCTGTCCGATGTTTTATCAGATAGCTCTCTGCCCAATGTTATACTGTGGGGCAGTGCCAACTAGTGTTTTTTTTCTCATGCCGATTTTGCATACAAGTCCATGGACTTGTATGACATCAGTGTGAAACATTGAACTGCACTCGGATGTCATCTGAGTGCAGTGCGAGATGGGCGGCAAATTTAAACGCCGCTCTGCTGATTGGTCGCGGTGGCCGGCTGCGACCAATCAGCAGAGCGGCATTTAAATTTGCCGCCCATCTCGCTGATTGGCCACGGCCGGCCACCGCGACCAATCAGCAAAGCGCCGCGGGATTTCTGAAAAAAGATGGCGGCCATTAGCGGCTCATCTGGCGAACGGAGGTCAGCGGCGTTGCAGCGGGGAGATGAGCGGCGCTAGCAGCACAACTACCCCGACCGGCGCCGCTGACCTCCATGCGGCTAACTTCGGAAGATCAGCGGCATGGCCAGCTGATCTCCTGACAGCAAGTGTGAACGGAGGACTGGGGAGCGGCGCCGACTGTCGGGATGCTTTTGCTGCGAGCAGTCGCTCATCTTCCGGCTTCTCGCAGCAGAAGGAGCCGCACAGGCAGCGCCGTTCCCCGGTCCTCGCTAATACGGAGCCGCACAAGCAGCGCCGCTCCCGGGCCCACACTAATACGACGCTGATTGGTCGCGGTGGCCGGCTGCGACCAATCAGCAGAGCGGCATTTAAATTTGCCGCCCATCTCGCTGATTGGCCACGGCCGGCCACCGCGACCAATCAGCAAAGCGGCGTTTAAATTTGCCGCCCATCTCGCTGATTGGTCGCGGTCGGCCACCGCGACCAATCAGCAAAGCGGCGTTTAAATTTGCCGCCCATCTCGCTCATTGGTCGCGGTGGCCGGCCGCGATTAATCAGCAGAGCGGTGTTTAAATTTGCCGCCCATCTCGCTGAGTGGTCGCGGCCGGCCACCGCGTCCAATCAGCAGAGCGGTGTTTAAATTTGCCGCCCATCTCGCTGAGTGGTCGCGGCCGGCCACCGCGTCCAATCAGCAGAGCGGTGTTTAAATTTGCCGCCCATCTCGCTCATTGGTCGCGGCCGGCCACCGCGTCCAATCAGCAGAGCGGCGTTTAAATTTGCCGCCCATCTCGCTGATTGGTCGCGGTAGCCGGCCGCTACCAATCAGCAGAGCGGTGTTTAAATTTGCCGCCCATCTCGCTGATTGGTCGCGGCCGGCCACCGCGACCAATCAGCGTCGTATTAGTGTGGGCCCGGGAGCGGCGCTGCTTGTGCGGCTCCGTATTAGCGAGGACCGGGGAACGGCGCTGCCTGTGCGGCTCCTTCTGCTGCGAGAAGCCGGAAGATGAGCGACTGCTCGCAGCAAAAGCATCCCGACAGTCGGCGCCGCTCCCCAGTCCTCCGTTCACACTTGCTGTCAGGAGATCAGCTGGCCATGCCGCTGATCTTCCGAAGTTAGCCGCATGGAGGTCAGCGGCGCCGGTCGGGGTAGTTGTGCTGCTAGCGCCGCTCATCTCCCCGCTGCAACGCCGCTGACCTCCGTTCGCCAGATGAGCCGCTAATGGCCGCCATCTTTTTTCAGAAATCCCGCGGCGCTGATTGGCCGCTGCCGGACCAATGAGCAACGCGGGATTTCCAGGACAGACAGAAAGACAGACAGACAGACAGACAGACAGACGGGATAAGACGATTATATATATAGATTAGCATAAAACCACCAACAACATGGACACAGGATGCCCAACTCACTTACTGTGTTTCGCACAAGAAGCTGCATCAGGAGCTAAGTTTATGGATTCATTCTAAATCTGGATTTATGACTTTTTAAATCTAATATATTTTTAATGAAGTTTTCAATTTTTACATTATACTCATATCTCTTGGCCACTTTTTAAAACCATTCCAGCAAGATTGGCGCTCCTATCTTTCTGCGTCCAAAAAGTGGTATATGACCACATATAAGATGTTGCCGTTCTTGGGAGAAATTGCATATTAAAATACAGTGTATTTCATTAATTTTCCTCTTGTAAAAATGAACAGTTTTGATCTAAATCTGCATAATTTAACTCTCACCTTCCTCATCATCAAGGATACCTCACGAGGTGAGATTTTGCATGATGCTCCAGATCAATGTCGATTGACAGTCATTTTCTATTTCTTCCATTTTCTTTACTCATTGCACCAACAGTTGTCTCCTTCTCTCCCAGCGTCTTACTTATGGTTTTGTAGCCCATTCCAGCTTCGTGCAGGTCTATGATCTTGTCCCTGACATCATTAGAAAGCTCTTTGGTCTTGCCCATGTTGTAGAGGTTAGAGTCTGACTGATTAATGGAGTCTGTGGACAGGAGTCTTTTCTACAGGCGACTATGTAAGACAGCTGTCTTTAATGCAGGTAACCAGTTGATTAGGAGCATCTAACTGGTCTGTAGGAGCCAGAACTCATAATGGTTTGTAGGGGATTAAATACTTATTTCTCACTGCAAAATGCAAATAAATTTATCTAATTTATACAATGTGATTTTCTTGATTTTTTGGGGGGGATATTCTATCTCTCAATATCAAAATTAACCTACCCTTAATATTATAGACTGTTCATGTCTTTGTCAGTGGACAAACTTACAAAAACAGCAAGGGATGGAATAATTCTTCCCTTCACTGTATTTAGATTTCCCTGCTCTGATATATTTCTTGTTCTCATTTTGTTTGATTTTTCTATTTAAAAACATAAAACAGAAGAGCAGCGTATTCTTACCACAGGAGCAGCTATGTTATGAAGGGGGTGTCTCATCATAAATGGGTGCAATTTTAAAGCACTTGAAAAAAGCAAAAGCAATTTTGCAATTTGCTTGTTATTAAAAATCCTCTCCAAGAATGGAGTAATTTTTAGGTATTATTGCTTATAGCTGAGGAGTAACTAATCTACTAGGCAAGGAGCAATTCTGAAGCTCTCTGGATTGCTGGATCAGGACCGGTTCAGGACCACCCAGCTCCTCCAATGCTGTAAGACAAGGATGGCTTTGCTTGCAGAAACGAAGAGCACACAGTCCGACAACAACGCCACAACCTCCGCACAAAAGGAAGCTGGGCAGCAGGGAAACGGTGAGCTCCTGAGGTGAAGAAAACCTTTAAGGCCAGTGCACAAGAGCCAAGGAGGCCATATGGAGGGTCTGGGTATAAGCTTCATGCGTTTTGTCTACACCGTGAGCTGGCTCTTTGCTGGAAGGATTTTCCTAGATTCCAGTAGTGGTAACAAGTCCACCAGTAATTCACAAATAGTGGTATACCGTACTGCTTCCCATCATCACTAGAAGAGCACATCATTAGAGAAAAAAACGCAGGACTCACTTTTCTAGGTAACTGACAGCTGCAGCCAATCACTAGCTGCGCTGGTTCTCTGACGTTGTAAAAAAGTAGCCATCACTTCAGGAGTCGTCACCGATCTCTGAAGTGGACTGCGCTTGATTTGCGAGGGCAGTGTAAGGAGAGTATGCCACCATTTTTTATTTTAAGCACATTCGTGCCTTATATTTTTATTACTGTAACAGCAACCTATTTAATATCAATTTAATTGAACCAGTGTTATGTAAAAATGAAGAGTTGTTCTATAACACTCCTAATATTTTCCTTTTGTATATATTTAGCCTACAGAAACAATGTGTCACATTTTAGACAGAGGTTATTACCCAGCTTTTCCAGTCTGCATAATGCCAGATCTGCCCAGGTAGTCATTTATAAGTCATTAACTCTTCTTTTATAATAGTGTGACTAGTCAGGTTGCTATTGGTGACTAAGCCCCGCCCCTTCCGAGACTTTCACGTTCAGCAGTGATGGAACACTCACATACATCTGCTGACATCACAGTGAGTGTGACATCACCGGCACAGTGACATCACATTCCACAAAGTTCCATAAACAACTGACTGCAGCCATTGAGCTTTAGTTGTAGTTGGCTTTGACTACAATATACGTGTGGATTGCATTTAGTAATTTTACATACGTTTTTTGGATAATTGCCCTGTTGTTGCCTGATGCAACATGGACTTTACAGGGAAAAGAAAGAGAAAAAGGAAAGAAACACCAGATGGAGAAGACACTGGAAATAACCAGGAACCTCCACCAAAGATAAGGAAGATGGACTCCAAGAAATCTGGGCAGGATGGTCAAATATTACCTGACAATGAGGGAACCCAGAATATTTCCTTCCTAGACACTGTACAAAACAGATGTGACAAGTTTGTGGGATACATCACAAATCAAGCTGATACCAATCTACAAAAGCTGAGTACAAGAGAGAGGAAAAGAGAGACTGTGGGTCCAACCAGGATCATTAACACGAGAGGTAATGAAAGTGCAGCAGAAGAGAAGAGAACTGGGAGAAAAAGGAAACATCATGAAGATCCAGCCACCAGTCAAGATGACATCTCAGGTGAATTTAGTGGCCCCAGTAGCAAAAAAATAAAGACCACTGTCCCTCTCACCAGGGATAAGTTTATCTGCCATGGCATACTTGGAGAAGGGAGTTATGGGAAGGTTGTACTGGCCACGGATAAGATACGGAAACAAAGTGTGGCCCTTAAAATCATAAAGAAGGAAAGCCTAATCTCCTTCCCTGAATGCCTTGTTGAGCACCATGTCCTGAAGCTTAGCCACAACAGCAGATTCTTAACTCATTGCCATGCCGCGTTTCATACTGAAAACCATGCCTATTTTGTCACCGAGCTGGCCAGTGGAGGGGACCTGCATGACTATATATATAGTACCATTCCCCTGAAGGAACCTGTAACCTTTATAGCAGCAGAAATCGTCTGTGGCCTACAATTCCTGCACAGCAATGACATCATTCACCGGGACTTAAAACCGGATAACATCCTGCTGACTGGTGACGGCCACATAAAAATTACTGATTTTGGACTATCTCTTTATGAGTTTGATAAGAGATTTAATGCCAGAGATTTCAGTGGAACACCTGGGTATGGCGCCCCAGAAATGATCATGGGAGACGCTTATGATGAAGGTGTAGATTGGTTCGCCTTTGGAGTCATATTGTACAACATGATTTTCCAAGACTCACCATTTCCAGGAGACACCACTGAAGAGATTGAGAGAAATGTCATCTACTCTGAACCATCATATGAAAACCTCACTGACCACGATGCTGTGGACATTATGTCCAAACTACTCTGCAAAGACCATTATGTCCGGCTAGGGGTTAATGGAAAAATCAGAAAACACCCCTTATTTTCAAATCTAAACTGGACAGACATAGAAACAGGGAAAGCGCCATCTCCAGTTATTATAAGAAGGAACATGAATGTCAGCATGAGACAGCAGATCCCAGCACCGCGCAGTGAAGACCTGAACGAGACAATTCCGGCTGAAGAACAGAGGATTTTTACGAGTTTCCCATTTGTGGCTCCAGAATGGAGCACAACTTACCACTAAGTGGAGAAACGGCATAATACCATCTAATCCTCCTGTATCTTGACTTAAGACTATCTACTTTGGGGTGTGTGGCACCTCATCCCGTATCCCGCATATTCTTAATATGTAGCAATAAACTTTGCTTGTTTTAATTCATCCTTTGGTTCTTTGGAGCATTTTTCTATTTTTACCTGTGTATATACAGTGTATATATGTACAGGTCATGTGTATATCTAAAGGTCATGTATATATGCATATATATAATGTGTAGGTCACGTGTATGTATAATGTGTATGTGTATATTGTGACAAAAAAACATCAGATTAAGAAACAATTCTGTTGTTTTAACCCCATAGTGACCACCAATACGTCTTTTTACGGACCTGCGATATAAGAGATTAGCATCCCCCCGAGAGGTGACAATCCTGCAGCTATCAGCTGTACACTATAGCTAACAACTTGCTGCATCAGCCACGATCAGGGTCGGCACTGATTATGGCCATTTAACCCCTTAAATTCTGCTGCCAATAGTGACTACGGCATCTAGATGGTTAACAGAGTGTGGGGGCTCCCTCTTTAACTACATTGGCACCCTGAGATCTTGATCGTGCGGTCCTGATGTTCGCCATGGCAGTCAAATAACGGCCTTAGAGCCTGCCGCGTATAGTGGCCTGTTCAGAAGTTATTAAAATGTAGGTGGTGAAAATAAACTTTTACATTCCTGTTATGCCACTTTGCATTAATTCCTGAAAAGCACCTGAAGGGTTAATGAACCACCTGAAAGCAATTAAATTTTTAATACAGGGATGCGGTTTTTAAAATGGTATCACTCTTGGGGGGATTTCCAATATATAGGACCCTCAAAGTAATTTCAAAACTGAACAGGTCCCTATAAAAATAAGTTTTGTAAATTTCTTTGAAAATATGAAAAATTACTCCTCCATTTTTAAACCTTCTAAAATGCTAACAAAATAAAACATTTTACAAATGGTGCTGATAGAAAGCAGACATTATTGAAATGTAATTTATTATTGCTTTGTGTGGTATGACTATCTGGATTAAAGGGGTAATCATTAAAAGTTTGAAAATTGCAATTTTTTGTAAATTTATATCAAATTTCTGATCTTTTTATAAATAAGGAATGATGCCATACGGATGGCAAAATCGATAAAAATCATCCAAATTTTTTCACTATTTTTTTCACACTCGTGTAGCCCCGACCTCACAGTGATACCAGATGTGTTTAGTTTTTTTATGCTTTGCTACTTTTGCACACTATGAACATTTTTTTAGGAAATATAATTTGATTTCCTCTAAATGACACAGTCACTATTGACTCTATTACATCCAGTGGGTTAAACGGCCGAACTCCAACGATGGTCATGAGGAAACAAACAATCAAACTGAGCTTTTACTCACCCGGGGTCCAGCACTGCTTTTTGCTGCTCCAGACATTTTTAATCAGCTGCATCTTCATGTCAACTGCGCTGCAGCCAATCACTGAGCTCTGTGGTACTGCCAAATTAAATGGGGCATTCTTATAATAAAGAGGCACAAAAGGGGCATTATTAGGTATGGAGGCACAGAGGCATACTTCCCAACTTTGAAAGTTAGGAAAGAGTGACGCAAACTATGTAGCAATCCACAGTTTTATTTTACACTAAGCCACTTCCCTAACCTTGGTCAGTCGCTTATATGTGCCTACACAGAAATATTCCTCCTAGTGAACTCATTAATTCTTAACCTGTGGATGTGTATTTAAGAATCTACTTTCCTGAATGATGTCTCTCATTTCCCTTCTAAGGTCTTTCTGATAGACCTTAGAAGGAAAATGAGAGACATCATTCAGGAAAGTAGATGGATTGCATGGCATCCAAAGAGACACAGATTTGTATTCTACATGATTCTAGTCTAAAGATATGGCCCTGACTGGAAAGATTTGGATCTCCTCAATTAACCATCAGAGAGACCATGGATACTTTTAGGGAGACCAGGAGAGGACGAAGAAGTCACCTGGCGCCATGGATATGTTGTTTTGGGGATGCTAGGAGTGACTCACCGGTTGCTTAGTACCCATGAAGACATTGGGAGTTGCTAGGAGGGACCCACTGGTCATCTGGCCCCATGGAAACTCTCGGATAGGCCAGGTTGGAACCCTCGGGTCTCGTGGCCTTGTACCTCGATGGACTGCTAGCTTCCTAAGCTTGCCGCTACCTTCTCTCTGTGAGGGCCCACCAGAAGCGGGGGGCCACTGGTTGAGGTAGTCGGCCCTGGAAGTCTCCAAAGTTGCAGCTGTTCCATCCCAGGCGGGCGGAGAAGGAAGGGTGAGACTGTGTAATGTTGCACCATCTTGGGCATTCGCTGGGACTGTTCTTTGTGTTTATTGTCCGCTTTGTGGTTCAATAAAATATTGCCACGCTGTTTTACCCTAACCCTGCGTTGTCTGAGTAGCGTTACCCCCACGGAAGACCACGGGTCCTCACAGCACCTATACTCCAAAATAACAACAATAATAAAAAAATACAACTCGTCCCGCAAAAAAATAGGTTCTCATACAAATCTGTTAACAGAAAAAATAAGAGTTATGGCTCTCCATATATGGCAATGTAAAATTGTTTTGTTTTTGAAAATGTGTTATTTTCATGCAGACATCATAAAACATAAGTAAATGGTGATTTTATGTTAATTGTACTGACCCACAGAATAAAGTTAATATGTAATTTATATGAAATGGTCGATGCTGTAAAAAATAAACCTTAACTGAGGAAAAATGTATATTTTCACCATTTGCCATATGCCGCGTATTTATCTCTTGAACTTACTTTTAAGTAAAAAAAAAAGATCACCGCATCCCTTGATAAATGTCGTGAGGGGTGGAGGGATATTGTGAAAAAGCACAAACATTATTAAAAATACATAAGATTAATAAATCATTAAAAATAAAAATACATAAGATTAAAAACCTGATGATAAATGAATCTATGCAGTAAAAAAAGGGTGGGACAGATAGAGTCCTTGTATGCGTAAAGCTGGGTATAAATAGAGATACAAATAGGATTAAATCATTACAAGGATAAACGATCTGTGTATAAATGTGTTTAAAAAATACTCGTTCTGTTAAATGTCTGGTTGACAACACAAAGAAAATAATGGGACCTATAGTGTCAAGTCATAATTATCAATGGCAGGCTCAGACTGAGGGCTCGTCCACACGACCGCTTAACATGGCCGAGTGCTGTCCGATGTTTTATCAGATAGCTCTCTGCCCAATGTTATACTGTGGGGCAGTGCCAACTAGTCTATGGACTTGTATGACATCAGTGTGAAACATTGAACTGCACTCGGATGTCATCTGAATGCAGTCCAATTACCACGGACTCAGACAAGGGAGAAGATGGAGAAATTATGTACTCTGTCTACTCTGCATCGTTATCCAGCACTTTGATTCTTTTTATTATTCCTCTTATTATTTTTTGTAATCCATTAAAAACAAGTATGTGGAAAACAGACTTCTGAATGAGGCCTAAATGTCTGGAAGGATCACTGCTGGAAAAAATATAGCCGGAATAAAAAAAACTGCACCTTGCGTTATAGGTGATTTGTGCATGCGCGGGATCTGGAAGACGAGACTGTACGTCACAGGGCAGGGGAGGGGGGGAACATTGTAATTAGCAAAGTAGTTTGGGATTTCTTCCCGTCCCCCGGCTCTCAAGAATGAGAAAACTAACTGAATAAAAAGACATTTCAAAGCAAGCAGACCTCTAATATTAGGCATACAGGTATGTATAGACTTACATTTCTATCACCTGTATGCCTATATTAGAGGTCTGATAAGTCCCCGGGGATGACAGATTCCCTTTAAAAACCTTCACAGTTTCTCTAGTAGCCAAATGTCCTGTGGTCTCAGCAGCGACCCCTTTTTGTTTAGATTTGATTGATGTTTATGCATATAAAGGTGGATGATGCAGGAGAGGTCAGAGGCATCAATGAAACCTAAAGGAGAGGGGTTATGAGGAGATCACTGGATACCAGGGGCGGACATATCATTGGTGCAACCTGTGCGGCCCCACAGAGGCCCAAGAGGTAAAAGGGCCCATTTCTACCTCCAAAGCAGGTACAATTTTGCATTTTTAGCAGCTCTTGGACTGCAAAGGGCCCATATATTGTTCTTGCACAGGGGCCCTTTTCTGCCTGTGTCCACCAGTGCTCGATACACGTCTGCTAAAGAAACATCCAGTCTACGATATTAGAGTAATTTGCAACAAAGCAGGAGATATTAAAACTTCTGTTTCTAAGGTACATTTATTATTACTACTACACCTGAGTTTGTACCCATTTAATAGTGATAGTGGTCTTGGAGAGTCAAAATAGCGAACAGATTATTTTTCAGTTGTAAATGTACTTTCAGATAGCGACCACTAGATGTCCCTAGTGAGCTGACATGAAGTTGGCACAAGTATTAAGGCACTGCACATTCACTCATCTCAGGTGTAAAGGAGTCTGGGCTTATGGTGTTGATGACTTATCTACAGGATAGGTCATGAACAGCTGATTGGTGGGATTTCGACACTCAGCGCCCCCCACCGATCAGCTGTTTTTTTGCTCTAGCGGACTGTAAACACTGTAACTACAGTATGCCTGGACAACACCTTTAATTCTGTGCTCTCAGCAGACAGTGTTTTTGCTCTGCCTACCTACAACGTATATATAGTAATCTGAAGGGGTTTTCCAGGCTTAAGATACTGGTAAGTTATTCTTAGGATAGGTCATCAATATCAGATGCATGGTGTCCCAGAACGCAGTACCCCACCGATCAACTGTTCTCAGTCTCTGCTCCAATACAACCTCAAAAACTCCTGTGTGCACATATCTGAAGTGAAATTTCACATTTGGCGATCACTGACTATATTATTTTAACAAAAGAACTAACAGCCTAGTAATACATATGCAAATCAACAGAAATAAAACTGGTAAAAAACACAACAGAATTCAATTTGTAGTAAATCACTTAATGACCACACGATTGTTACAATTCCTCTGCCACTGGAAACCTGCAGCGTGTGGAGGGTCTTCCTGAGGAAGATGAAGCTTGAGCGTTAGGGTGCAGACAGGCAGCCATATAACTCGGGTGAAGATCGCATCGCAATCCTCGGACTGGCTGTCGGCTCCTGACCTGAGCGTGACAGCTGCAGAGAAATACATGCTGCCACGCTCAGGTCAGGAGCCGACGGCCAGTCCGAATATTGCGATGCGATCCTCACCTGAGTTATACGGCTGTCTGTCTACGACCTTAGGCCACATTTATACGTTCAGTATTTGGTCAGTATTTTACATCAGTATTTGTAAGCCAAAACCAGTAGTGGGTGAAAAATACAGAAGTGGTGACGTGTTTGTATTATACTTTTCCTCTGATTGTTCCACTCCTGGCTTGGGCATATAAATACTGAGGTAAAATACTGACCATATACTGAACGTGTGAACGTGGTCTTAGAATTGGTGCGAACCAAGTCACAGGGTCTAATTCATCGGCCACGTCCGTAATCTGTGCTTGCTGGATGGGAGGCCTGAATATCACTTCTTACCTCCTGGTGTAGCGCCCCGAGGGTTCGGCCGCTACAGGGGTATTGCACCTCAGTCCAGAGGTGTGGTATTCCACTCCCGGGTAAGGATGGAGAATGGACCAGGGCTCAGTTAGCTGCATGCAGCACACACACCCCATTTCCCAGGGACAGCTCAACGGTGCTCCCACTAGACAGAAGTGCAGGCACGACCGACCATGTCCCTGCTGGAGTGGGGAGGGAGGGGTGGAACACCCAGTGCTGTAGGGGCAGATAGGGGGCGGTTTCTGAGCGTAGGAAGGAGCCCATTGGTTGCTGGTCACCTGGGCTCATGGCTAGAAGGAGGTATAAAAGGTGGGCACCATCTTAGATCTAGGTTCGTTCAGTTCGTTCTGTGGAGAGGAGAAGACAGGGAGCAGCAGCTCAGGCTGAGTGCTGCTCCAGAGGCAGGCCTAGGGAAGAGGCCGGGGCCTGAGAGGAGAAGGAGAAGTGGGCCTGGAGAAGAGGCCGAGGAGGAGGTGAAGGGGAGCTGAGATTCTAGCTCATCTCAGCTCCAAGAGAAAGGAACAGAAGCAGAAAGGAACAGCAAAGAAGGAGAGACAGAGAAACAGAAGGGCTCAGGAACAAGAAGGTGGAAGGGACCCTAAGAACCCACGAGAATCCAGGGTGCAGGGTCAGGCAGATTAAGGGTACCGGATCCCAAGTTGGTGGAGGAGAAACAACCCTCAGCCAAAGACCGGTCGTCGTGATCATATATTGGTGCGACACCTCATCAAACCTGCTAGGAAGGCACCATATAGGACAGCGGAGGACGGTGCCCACGTTTAACCGCACAGGTCCGCGGCAGCTGGACAAAAGTGGGTCACTGGTGAGGCAGGCCAGAGAAAGGATAAAAGGGGGTCCTGTGCCATGCTCCTGAACTGCCTGGGAGTTGACCAAGCCCCACACCTGGTGGACGCAGCACGGCTCGGGCAGTCATTGACAGCTGAAGTGACTTGGATATTAACCGTGAGTAAAGACGCTGGACTGCAGTACGTTGTCTGTGTGCTTTTTCGCTCCTCCGGCACTACCGGTACTGGGACTCTCACTACCATCACTCCCACCATCCACTACACTGCCCTGGGGCTGCACTCTTCCCGTGGGGAGTCACATCACCTCAGCTGCACCCATCATCAGCCCCAGCGGTCTTCAAGCAGCGGCGGTTCCTAATAACCGCAAATCCACGGGTGGCGTAGTCGGACATTATCTAAGCACGTAGCAGACTACCATTGGCCTGACCACCCTGAGCCGCGGGACCGGGCCGCCACCACTACTACCCCCAACGTCTCCCTATCGCCCGGTTCCGCGTGCCCCACGGCCCAGGGGGCGAGTCACTGGCATCGGTGGATCTATTTTTGATTAGTCGGCCTGGTGCGACATCACATGTACATCACACTCCAACAATGATGTGCCAGGCCGGAGGAGCCGAAGATGCCGTTAGGCAAGAGGCGGTTCTCAGGGCGCCCTTAGAGCAGACACAGATTACTGACCTGGCCAATTGATTGGGTCCTGCAAATCAATTCGCACCAATTCTATTATTACACTATTCTATCCAACAGGACAATGATCCCAAAAGTCCACCAAGGCATGGTTTCAGAAGAAGTCTTGGAAGATTCTGAGGTAGCTGTCACAGTCGCCTGACTTGAAACCCATAGAAATTTTTGATGGGATTTGAAGAAGGCGGTTGCAACATGGAAAGCCAAGAAAATTAGTGACCTGTAGACCATGATGAATGGGTTATGATTCACCAAGAATGCTACCAGAAGCTATGTCTGGCTGGGTATCACCATTGCAATTCTACTAAGTAGAGTTAGCAGCGTGGTGGTGTAACACAGCGTGGAGCAGTAGCCGTGGGCGAGGCACTCGTCTCCAGCGCCCCGGCACATTACATGAAAGTGAAGGTCCTGGCTGGGTGTGTGGATTTATGCTGTGAGATCCTTACACCCATGCAGGCCAAATGTAGCTAATGTTGCTGGTTTTCCAGGACTAGATGTTTCACAGTTCAATGAGAGAGGCCATCATTAGAAAGTAAACTCTACTGAACGGCAACTTAATCAGGGTTATAAACAAGGGATAGCGGGTACAAAGTCTTAAAGACGTTTCCTTTACTGTATGAAGCAATTTCCACACAGTATCATTCCTCTGTAGTATACTCCAGGGCTTTCTATATCTGCTGTTTCTCCCTACTTCGCCACAACCCAGCTTTAACTCAGCGGTCCTGGTTAACAAGCCTCCACTACTTGTTCAGCAGTTCCGTATCCTATTTCTTCCACTGCTGTGGCCCTGGAGCTCCTGCTCGGGACCCTTCATTAGTCCCAGTCTCAAAGTCCCGTTAAGGACATTTCTTTCTGCGTTACAAGCCCAAGGTCTCATGGCTAGGCGTCCACTCCAAGGACCCGTCTCCGGGAGGCCACTCTGTCTCATCAGTCACTTTTCCTCAGGATCTCACTCTCCTTTCCCTTCAGTCTCCTCTCATTCAGGGTCCCTCTCCAATGCAGCACTGCTCACTATGGACCTTTTAGTCCGCTCACTTTGTAATCTCGATCCTATCTGACTTCCTAGCAGTAGTCACTTTCCCTTATACTAGCCCCTTCTACTGTGGCCTAGTCCCAACTTTTAACTCTAACTTACGCTATGGTCAATTATATACACTACCAACATCATTAACATATTTATCGCTTTACACTATTCATATTACATCACAATACTATTAACACTTATCACATTACACAATATTTTCAAGATCCAGGACACAATTCACATGACATAATACAAAATGAATTTGTTTCTTCAAAGAGGAAACGCGGATAGCCTGTCCAAGGAGTTTGTATCTTCTCCCCATGTTTGTGTGGGTTTCCTTCGGGTCCGGTTTCTTCCCACACTCTAAAGACATACTGATAGGGAATCTAGATTGTGAGCTCCAATGGGGACAGTCATGATAATATCTGTAAAGTGCTGTGGAATATGATGGAGCTATAAAAGAAAGTAAAATAAATAAGTAATAAGGATGTTTGTCAAAAAGGAGATGAATAATTCTGAGACTGCAATAGTCATTAAAAATCATCTTTTTTGATGAATTTGGAGAGACCACTTGTTATATTAGTTGTGTTGAGCTATGTAAATAGTGTTTGTTTCATTTGTTTGTTTCCCACAAACAGCAGAAAGTTTGTACATTTTTACTAATAAACCTAATATGCAGTGGTGATTAAATCATTTTGATTGCAACTGTGTACATACTTCCAAAATACAGTACTTTGTAGAAATGCAGGAAAATAGTGGTCGTTTATTTGTTATGTTTTTTCCTCCCACAGATTCCTGGCCCCCATTGTGTCTCATTCTTGGCCCCCATTGTGTCTCATTCTTCCACCCATTGTGTATCCATCCTGGTCCCCAGGCCCGATATGATGTCCCATCCTGGTCCCCAGGCCCCATATGATATCCCATCCTGGTTCCCAGGGCCCATATGATGTCCCATCCTGGCCCTCGGGCCCCATATGATGTCCCATCCTGGCCCTCGGGCCCCATATGATGTCCCATCCTGGCCCCCAGGCCCTATATGATGTCCCATCCTGGTCCCCAGTTCCCATATGAAGTCCCATCCTGGCCCCATGTGATGTCCCATCCTGGCCCCCAGGCCCCATATGATGTCCCAAACTGGCCAATATGCCCCATATGATGTACCATCCTGGTCCCATCAAAAAATAGAAAAATGCTTTTCCATACCACGGACCCGTTGCGTCCTCTTCCTTATCCATTTGAGGCGTTGCCACGCTGCCGCATGGCTGTGACTTAATTCGCCGGCAATGTGCGCACCGATGTCAGCTGCTAGCCTCCAGGTGGTTGGCAGCTGGTAACTGTTGCTGTCAGGGTCAGCTATAGGTTTTCGTGGGCCCCAGGTGAAAGTCTCAATGGGCCCCTTTAACACATACCACGATTAATGATGCACAGATAAGAAATAAAGGTATAGTACAATGCCAAAGATTTAACTTACTACTTACATCAGGAGTGATATCTATTGTAAATTCTACAATGACTCAGAAACTGGCGAATCCTTGCAGCGCACACTATGTGCACTACATTTTAGACCGAACAGTATAGTCTTCTGTACAGAATTGTGGGCACTACATAGTCTTCTGTACAGAATTGTGGGCACCACATAATCTTCTGTACAGAATTGTGGGCACCACATAGTCTTTCGCACAGAATTGTGGCCACCACATAGTCCCCCGCACCGAATTATGGCCACCACATAGTCCCCCGCACCCAGTTGTGGCCACCACATAGTCCCCCTCACCAAATTGTGGCCACCACATAGTCCCCTGCATCGAATTGTGGCCACCACATAGTCCTCCATATAGAACCTCCGTACAGAATTGTGGGCACCACATAGTCCCCCGTACAGAATTGCGGGCACCACATAGTCCCCCGTACAGAATTGCGGGCACCACATAGTCCCCCGTACAGAATTGCGGGCACCACATAGTCCCCCATACAGAATTGTGTGCACCACATAGTCCCCTGTACTGAATTGTGCGCACCACATAGTCTCCCGAACAGAATTGTGGGCACCACATAGTCCTCCGGACAGAATTGTGGGCACCACATAGTCCTCCGGACAGAATTGTGGGCACCACATAGTCCTCCGGACAGAATTGTGGGCACCACACAGTCCTCCGGACAGAATTGTGGGCACCACATAGTCCTCCGTTCTGAATTGTGGGCACCACATAGTCCTCCGGACAGAATTGTGGGCAACACATTGTCCTCCGGACAGAATTGTGGGCACCACATTGTCCTCCGGACAGAATTGTGGGCACCACATTGTCCTCCGGACAGAATTGTGGGCACCACATTGTCCACCGGACAGAATTGTGGGCACCACATAGTCCTCTGGACAGAATTGTGGGCTCTACATAGTCCTCTGGACAGAATTGTGGGCACCACATAGTCCTCCGTACAATATTACGGGCCCCATATATTGTGCCATACAGTATTACGGTTCCATACAGTATTACGGGCTCCATATAGTGCTCCATACAGTATATAATGGCCCCATATATTTCTGCATACAGTATAATTGCCCCATATATTGCTCTGACGCGCCCCCTGGACCAGTGTTGTTTGGGGGATACCCGGATCCGGATCAGATGGGGGTTGTAGTCTCCGAGTGGCGGTGACCCGGTCCGTGCCCAGGGTGTCAAGCTCAGTGTGTGGCAGTCCTACAGATGTTACTGAATGTTCTTTAGTGTCGACTACGCCACCCGTTGAATTGCGGTCAATACGGCCGCCGCTGCAGCAGGGTCCACTGAGGCTGGTGATGTGTGTGCAGCTTAGGTAGTATAACCCCCAACGGGAGGGGTATAGCCTCAGGGGGTCAGGTGTAGAGGATGGTGGTTGTGGAGGTGCAGGGAGGATGGTAATGAGACTCGGAGTCGGGCTGTGCAGTTCAGGGTCTTTACTTACTGCTGTTGTTCTGGTCACTCCGGCCTTGAGTGACCGCCCGAGCCGTGCTGCGTCCACCAGGTCCTGGACTCGGCCAACTCCCAAGTAATTCTGGAGCGTGATCCTGAGCTCCCTTTCTGACGTTCCTTCTCTCTCTGGCCTTCCCCACCAGGGATCCACCTAAGTCCGGCTCCCTCGGGCCTCTTGTTGGTAAACCCTTGTCTCTGGGTTCCCTGACCCTATTCCTGGTCTGCCTTCCGGGTGGATTTAGTGGGTGGTCGTGGCAGATCCTGCCCACGACCTCCGGTCTCTGGCTGAGGATTAGTGCCCTCCACCAGCTTGGGATCCGGTACCCTTGTGCCAACTCTTCACCCGCTGATCTAATCCTGGGTTCTTGGAGTTCTCTCTTCTCCCCCTCTGGGTCCTTCTTTCTCCTCTCTCTCTCTGGGCCTTGGAGCTGCTCTTCTCCTCTGCTCTCTTCCTCTGACTGACTGACCAAACCTCTACAAAGACCCTGATCTAAGATGGTTCCCCCCTTATATACTCCCTCTATGTGTGAGCTCAGGTGACCAGCACCCAATGAGCTCCTAGCACTACCCAGACTGCTCCCCCTATCTGCCCCTACACTACTGGGATGTTCCACCCCCCTCCCACTCCAGCCAGGGACAGACACTGTCGTACCTGCACATTTCTCTAGTGGGAGTACCATTGGTCTGTCCCCCGGAAATGGGATGTGTGTAGTGCATGCAGCCTACTGAGCTCAGTTCCACACTCCATCCTTACCCGGGAGTGGAATACCACACCTCTGGCTTGAGGTGTAATACCCCTGTAGCAGCCGAATCCTCAGGGTGCTACAGCTCCATACAGTATATAATGGGCCCCATATATTGCTCCATACAGAATAATGGCCCTATATATTGCTGGCCCCATGTATTGCTCCATACAGTATATAATGGCCACATATATTGTTCCATACAGTATAATGTCCCCATATAATGCTCCATACAGTATAATGCCCTATATGTTGCTCTATACAGTATAAAATGACCCCATATATTGCTCCATACAGTATACAATGACCCCATATATTGCTCCATACAGTATACAATGACCCCATATATTGCCCCATACAGTATACAATTGCCCATACAGTATAATGGGCCCCATGTCGTGCTCCATACATAAAAAAAATAAAATATTTACCACTCCTCGTTGCCCGCTGGCCGCTGCTCCAGTCTCCTCAGTGTCTTCTGGCTCTCTGTACTGCTCAGCACAGAGGGTGCGCTGTAGTGACGTCATTGCACCCTCTGCCCTGAGACGTCAGCGTCAGAAGACTCTGAAAAGAATAGACCAGAGCAGCGGTTAACGGGAAGATTTGAGCATTTCCGAGGACGCACGTTCAGTTACTGAGCGAATGACCATATCCCCTCCCCTGGGCCCCCCTCCTCACTGGGGCTCCATACACTAGTAAGGGCAGTAATGCCCTGATGGCGGCCCTGGAATCGGATGATGGACCGGTCTTCTAGTCAGATGCTGCTCCATCCGCAGTCATTATACAGTTGTGTTTAAAAGTTTACATAGCCCTTCAGAATTTTTACTTTCTTGGCCTTGTTTCAGAGAATATGAATGATAACAAAAAATCTTTTTCTCTACTCATAGTTATTGGTTGGGGGAAGCCATTTATTGTCAAACTACTATGATTTTTCTTTTTAAATTTTAATGACAACCAAAAACATCCAAATGACCCTGATCAATAGTTCACATACCCCACTTCTTAATAACGTGTATTGCCCCTCTAACATCAATGACAGCTTGAAGTCTTTTGTGGTAGTTGTTGATGAGGTTCTTTATTTTCTCAGATGGTAAAAAGCCTCCAGTTCCTGTAAATTCCTGGGCTGTCTAGCATGAACTGCACGCTTGAGATCTCCCCAGAGTGGCTCAATGATATTTACGTCAGGAGACTGGGATGGCCACACCAGAACCTTCACTTTGTTCTGCTGTAGCCAATGACAGATCGACTTGGCCTTGTGTTTTGGATCTTTGTCATGTTGGAACACCGCTAGTTTTTAGACAGTCCTGAATTTCAGCTGATGTTATTTGTGGGTTTTTCTTTGCATCCCGAACAATTTTCCTGGCCGAAATCTTTGTTGGTCTACCTGACCGTGGTTTGGTTTTCACAGAGCCCCTTATTTTCCATTTGTTAATCACAGTCTGAACGCTGCTGACTGACATTATCAGACTGACATTATCAATTCCATGGATATTTTTTTGTATACTTTTCCTGTGTTATACAGTTCAACTACCTTTTCCCATAGATCCGTTGACAATTCTTTTGCTTTCCCCATGACTCACAATTCAGAAATGTCAGTAGCTGGATGAAAAATGCAAGAGTCTGTCTGGATCCCAGAAACTCACTTAGCTTTTATGCACAAACACTGATTACAAGCAAACAGGTCACAGGTGAGGATGTTACCTTTAGTAGCTATTCAAACCTATTTGTGTCAAATTCTGTGCATGTTATCAGGCCAAAATCACCAGGGTATGTAAACTTTTGATCGGGGTCATTTGGATGTTTTTGGTTGTCATTAAGATTTAAAAAGAGAAAACACAGTATTTTGACAATAAATGGCTTCACCCAACCAATAACCATGAGTGGAGAAAAAGGTTTTTTGTTATCATTCATATTCTCTGAAACAAGGCCAAGAAAGGAAAAATTCTGCCGGGATATGTAAACTTTTGAGCACAACTGTATATCTAACAAGAGAGGACTCTATGTAAAAGAGAAATCACTGTGATTAACAAAAATAACGAGAATACGCTATGTAAGGGGCGGTATGTAACAAGACATACTACGTCCCCACCATGGTGCTCATTGCCATGTGCCCCCAGTTACCGGCACGCAGATGTCAGCTGCCGACTCCTGATTGGCTGCCCGCATGTATTGCAGTGAAGAGCTCTGGTGGGTCCCCTGCGGCACATTACATTACATTTCAGCTGCATGTGCATCCAGGCCCCCTCCACCTCTGGGCCCCCGGCTGCACCGGCGATATTTCCACCCCTGGTGCAGTGAGTATCTGGGATCCCTAACATCACAGCTGAGCCTAGAGCACATGCAATGCCGTCCCTGGTACGCCATACTATGTATATTACTTACCGTACATCAGCAACTGGGTGAGCAATGTTTACTTACAACACAAGTGTTCTCACATTATCGTTGGTGCAATTAAGGTATTTTTTTGTATTATATGCACACTACTTGTGATCTGGCACAGAATAAAAATACATTTTTGTTATTTCATTATGACATATGAGGAGATTACACACATGTGCACTATGCTTTCCTGATGTATATTAATCACTGATTATGGCGTGTAACCTATATATACCTTGTTTCTGCACTGTGAATGCTCATTGCTCACAGCTGAAAGAGATTAAACGTCGCACATACATGGTTGAGAAAAAAACATTTTTTTTACCATCATGTCTGGGGTGCTGACATTTTTTGCTGTATATCACTATAAATATGTATCTAAATCAATCTCTAATCATATGGTTACTATTTTTTTTATATGTAAAGCAATAACTGCACACCTGTCCTCATATATGAAATGTATATCTACAGACTCGAGCCAACCGATCACAGGATCTATTGTAGTCGGACCAAGGTCCTGCAAACTTCTTCAGCTGGTATTGGGACACAAGCATCCTGGATGTATGTGGCATTTACAAGGACACACTATTTCTTGACAGACCCAATAACTTTGAATGACCCTGATCTGATAACCATGGAGTCGTATGGATCTTTTTATTTGGCTCTACATTACACTGTATTATATACTGATGCTGGATACACAGTGACTTTGGCCATGGCACAGGTTGTGTAGCACAAAATCATTGTAACTGCTGCTACATTACATAGGAGTAGAAAAAAGTGAATAGGGTCCAATACATTACGTTCCCTAGGTACCGTGACAAGCAATTGAAAAAAAACGTAACTTTGCACATTACAGCAGGGGTCACAATGTTCAGGCCTGGTGTCAGAACTCAGCACCCGGGCAAGTACCGGGGCCCTGAGCAGGTGGGGGGGCCCACTCGCTGTCGGGCATGCCGGCTCGCTATGGGACCCACTCCCCTGCTTGCTCAGGGCCCCGGCACAATAATTACCTCTCCCCATGCCTCAGCAGCAGGTCCTGCATCTTTCGCGGCTGCTGCACTGTGACGTCTCAGGTCAGAGGGCGCGATGACGTCTTTCCACCGCACCCTCTCTTGAGCAGTCACAGCACAGAGCGGGAAGACGGCAACATGGCTGAAGAGTCCAGAGCAGCGGCAGCAGGTGAGGAGAAGTGAGGTGAGTATTTGATTTTTTTTTAATGTATGGAGGCATGGGGCATTATATGGGGGGGATGTGACATCCTGCATGGGGCTCTATATGGGGGGGTGTCATCCTGCATGGGTCACTATATGGGGGGGTGTCATCCTGCATGAGGCATTATTTTGGGGGGGTGACATCCTTCATGGGGCATTATATGGGGGGGGTGACATCCTGCATGGGGCATTATATGGGGGAACAACTTGCATGGGGCATTATGTGGGGGTACAGCCTGCATGGGGTATAATGTGGGGGCATAGCCTGCATTGAGCATTATATGGGGGCCAGTATCCTGTATGGAGCATTATATGGGAGCCAGTATCCTGTATGGAGCGTTATATGGGGGCCAGTATCCTGTATGGAGCGTTATATGAGGGCCAGTATACTGTATGGAGCGTTATATGGGGGCCAGTATCCTGTATGGTGCGTTATATGGGGGCCAGTATCCTGTATGGAGCATTTTATGGGGGCCAGTATTCTGCTTGGAGCGTTATATGGGGACCAATATTCCGCATGGAGCATTTTATGAGGTCCATTATTCTGCACGGAGCATTTTATGGGGTCCATTATTCTCTATGGAGCATTATATGGGGTCTATTATTCTGTATGGAGCAATATATGGGGTCCATAATACTGTATAGAGGACTATGTGGTGCCCATAATACTGTATGGAGGACTACACTATCCAGTCTGCACTGTGCGCTGCAAGGATTCGCCGATTTCTGTGCTATTTTAGAATTTACAATAGACATCGCTCATGTTATGTAAGAAGTGAAATCTTTGGCATTGTACTATATATATATATATTTCTCTGCGTTTTCTGTGAATCATGAATCGTGGTATGTATTAAAGGGGCCCACTGAGACTCTTTCGCCCAGGGCCCACAAAAACCTGGAACCGGCCCTGACAATGTGATCCTACTCACTAGTATCATCCAGCCTCATATAAGCAGAGGGTAGTGCTGGATACTTGGGCCAGGCAGTTCTAGCTCTGCCTGTGAGTTTAGAAAAGCAAAGGGAGTTGCCTAGTCTGGAGAGCAGCATGTAAACAAACTGGGTGCAGGCAATGAATTAAAATTCAGGACAAACAAAAGTTAGAAACCAAAAATTTTTATAGGGATATTATAAATTACAATAGAGCACAGATAATCTTAAAAATTGGATTTTAGGGTCGGGCAACCTCTTTAAATTGATGCCAGATGGAATTTTGCTGTTTTTTGTTGCCAGATGGTATTAGCTGGTTGTTGCTGTTGCCAGATGGTATTAGCTGGTTGTTGCTGTTGCCAGATGGTATTAGCTGGTTGTTGTTGTTGCCAGATGGTATTAGCTTTTTGTTGTTGTTGCCAGATGGTATTAGCTGGTTGTTGTTGTTGCCAGATGGTATTAGCTGGTTGTTGTTGTTGCCAGATAGTATTAGCTGGTTGTTGTTGTTGCCAGATGGTATTAGCTGGATGTTGTTTTTGTTGCCAGATGGTATTAGCTAGTTGTTGTTGCCAGATGGTATTAGCTGGTTGTTGTTGCCAGATGGTATTAGCTGGATGTTGTTCTTGTTGCCAGATGGTATTAGTTGGTTGTTGTTGCCAGTTGGAATTAACTGATTGTTGTTGTTGCCAGATGGTATTGGCTGGTGGTGGTGCTTGTTGGAGGATGTTATTAGCTGGTGGTGGTACTTGTTGCCGGATGGTATTGGCTGGTGATGGTGCTTGCTGCCGGATGGTATTGGCTGGTGGTGGTGTTTGTTGCCGGATGGTATTGGCTGGTGGTGGTGCTTGCTGCCGGATGGTATTGGATGGTGGTGGTACTTGTTGCCGCATGTTATTGGCTGGTGGTGGTGCTTGTTGCCGGATGGTATTGGCTGGTGGTGTTGCTTGCCGCAGGATGGTATTGGCTAGTGATGGTGGTGGTTGCCAGATGTTATTGGCTGGTAGTTGTTGTTGCTAGATGGAGGTTTCTTTGCTATATATAGTGGAAATATAACAAATAATGTTAAAGCACATTTCATTCACAAGATATTGATGAGCTATTCGCAGGACCTATCCCCAAAGATCAGCTATTCTAAGACCGGATATGCATTGTCTGGTGATAATCGCTATACTTTGACTGGGACTATCACGTTGGAACTCTATTCAGTATGTTTATCTTAAGCCGGAGCTTATAATAGCTGATCAGTGGGGGTGCTGGATGTTGGACCACCCACTAATCTGATATTGATGATCTATACTAAGCATAGGTAATCAATATCTTGTGACATGACAAAACAACCCCTTTACGTAACAGATTAGCAATTCTTAACATCTTACCATCCTGGTTAATAATGAATAAAGTTACTGCATAATTTGCTTTAACTACAGGATGTAATTTAATGCCGAGACCATTCCTATACGCAATGGCTTAATGTTGCACGATTTTGCAGAAAAAAATAAGGAAATTGTAAGGTTAGTCTGTATATTTACTGTAATTATACAGATTTGGAGCTTTGTGTAAAACACTGTCATTGGGGAATAAGGTTTTAAATTCCCAAACACAAACAAAGAACAGAAGACATAGAAATCGGATTCCGAGTCCATATTGACTACCGTGAATTATACCAGCTTGTAATAAGTTAGTAAAAATTTAGAATACTGAAAATTTAAATCTTAAAGCTAGAGGCAGCATATTACAGAAACACGAGTGTTAAGAAAAATATCCTCCATTTCCAGATCCCATGATATTGAGTTCACTCGCTTACTCAACAAATATGTCCTGAAGACTCATGAAATATGAGGGGATCTCCTGATGTTCTGGGACAGTAGCACCATTCAAGTGAATAAAACTGCCATCAATTAACTCTTTACCGACATCCACTATAAATGTATCGTGCAAGTCGGTAGCGGGTGTAGGGGTGAGGCCGCCCCATACCCGACAGATAATGGCTGTGACACACAGTCAAAACCTACCTCTAACAGCCGAGACTGTCACCCTATTAAATGCCGCTGTTACACTCTGACAACGGCATTAATAGCGTGTTGGCATGGTGGTGCGTCATTATATGCGCCAATCAGCGCCTCTGTAACGTGATCGCAGGACGCCAATGAAGACCTCCATGCTCTGAGGTGTGGCTTCAAAAGAGAGTGTGGTTTTTACTATATGCAGTAATACTGTGGTATTACTGTGTATAGTGCAAGTGATCAGACTATCGCATGTTCAAGTCCCGTAAGTGGACTAACAAATACAGTAAAAAGTTTTTAAAAATATGAAATAAAAATAAAAAAGCATAAAAGTTTGAATCCATGCCTTTATCCCCCATTTAAAAATAAAGATAATAAAAAATAAACATCTATGGTATCGCTATATCCATAAGTGTCCAATCTATCAAAGCATAAAAATAATTAACCTGTTTGGTAAACACCTTAAACAGAAAAATACTCAAAATGACAAAATTGTGGTTTTTGTTTGCCGCAACACTGTAAGAAAGTTGTAAGAAGTGATGAAAATGTCATATCTATCAAAAAATGGTATCAATAAAAACGTTGTCTCACCCCCCAAAACAATAAGTCCTCACACAGCTCTATAGTCCGAAAAATGAAAACATTATTTGTTTTGGGAAATGGCGACACAATCCCCCCCAATTATTTTTCAAATATCTGATTTTGTTTTCACCACTAAAATAATGAAAAAACTACAAGTTTGGAATCGCCATAATCATACTGATGAGGAGAATCATATTGGCAGGTCATTTTTTTACCACACAATGTTTGCCGTAAAAACAATTCCAAAAAACAATGTTAGAATTAGTTTTTTTGCAATTTCTCTGTACTTGTTTTTTTTTCCCATTTTCCAGTACACTTTGTGGTAAAATAAATGGTCTCATTCAAAATTACAACTCATCCCGCAAAAAACAAGTCCTCACAAGAATATGTGGACAGGAAAAAAGAAAGTTATGACTCTTTAAAGAAGAGGGAGGGAAATAGAAAAATGGAAATTGTCCATGTCTGCAAGGGGTTAAACAAAACTATATATTGTAGGGATAGGACATGAACGTTATAGTCCGCGAGAAGCCTTTTAACTCTAGTAATTACATCCCTGACCTGTGCTCGGGCAGGAGGTATAACATATTTTTTAGACTATAGAACGCAAATTACTGTATTATAAAACACACCCCAGGTTTAGAGAACAGAAAATATTTACTAATAATTAAAACTTCCTTTTTGGTGTAAAGAAGTGGAGGGGTCAATATCACTAACTTTAATGCACAAGGGTAGGATATTTAAGTGATGATCAGATCAGCTGTCATGTGTCTGGAAAGGTGCGGGCTCATCGCCATAGCCCGTACCAAAGCGGGAGACACGCCATGCACTCTACATATAGGGCGCATGCCGTGAAAGGGTTAAGCATAATTTTGTTCTTGCTAAAAAAATACATCTAGTCCAGAAAATACAGTATATATGCTATATGAATTATAAAACAAATCACATAGAATGTGACTTCAGAAGTGCATATTAGTTTGTAAAACAAAACAATAAGTCTTGTCAGTGTAATTGTACTTGACTTGTAGAATAATGTTATCATGTAATATATACTGAACAGTGAATGCTGTGACTATAAATCCCAATAAGCAATGGTGAAATTACTGTTGATTTAATTTCATTCCCTAAAAAACTTACAAGTTTTTCAAAACTTTTTATGTATTTTATAAAAACTACTGACTGATTTGGAAACTGCTGCGCTTTTGCAAACTGCAGCATGTCACTTCTTTCAGCGTTTTTTCAGCCATAGGAAACAATGGGTAAGTGCTGCATTTATTGTGCAAACACCTAAGGAAGTTACATCATGGTTTTTTTGGGCCACTAAGCTCTATCAACATGCAGAAGAGACAAGAAAAACGCAGCAATAAAAATGCAGAAAAAAAATCAGGAAAACCTGCTTTTTGTAAGTATCTTCTTTACTGCCAAGAGAGCAGGTATTGCCTGTGGAAAAAAAGCAACAAAAACGCAACGTGTGCACATAGCCTAAACTAAAAATTGGTTGCATCACGAAGACTATGTGCACATAACATTTTTTTGAAGGTTTCTTTTTAAGAAAATCCTCTCCAAAATTCACCTCAAAAATTATTTCAGAAACTCTTGGAAAGCAATTCCAGTTCATTTCTATGGGAAATCCACTCTTTTTATATCAGGAGGATTTTTTTAGTTTTTTTTTTCTCTGAAGAGGTTTAGAAAAACAAATTGCATGTCATTTCTTTGAAGATGATCCAAAAGGAAACTTCTCCAAACATGGCAGTGTCCAATCAGAAGGCAGCAAAGAACGCATCAGGGAAAAAACTCCTCCAAAACCTCTTAAAAATCCGGCATATAAGATGCGTGATCAATAAATGGCCGCTATCTGTGCAGATATATACAGTAGAAAGGAATCATCTCTATCCTTATGTCATCTAGAAGGTTTGCTCAGTAATCTCTGCTCTTACATGATCAGGGTGGTGGTCTTCCCCTTTTCATCATTTTCGGTGGTTTTGCTTCTACAATACATAAAACATATATAATCTCATGTAAATGTGCAGGTAACAGTGCGGATTAGGATCAATATTCACAGTGAAAATATACCAATAAAATCATACTTTATTAGATATTCATTAAAAAGAGCAATACTTAAAACCAACACAGTGCAGGGCCGGGTAGTGATCCCTTATGGAAAACTACAAGTGTAACATCTAACGATGTGGGGTCCCAAACTGACCCTAATACATATCCTACCTAACCGTAGAGGTTGGCACCCTAGAAAACCCAGATGGCGTCACTGCTCAAAGACTGGCCCGAATTATCCCAATGGACCCAAACAATCTTTTGCATAGGGGAACAGGTCACAGTTGTTAAGTCAAATTACAGAAGGGGCATATCAGGACACAGGTAGAAATCCAAA
Organism: Phyllobates terribilis; assembly: GCF_046119375.1. Lineage (NCBI taxonomy): Eukaryota > Metazoa > Chordata > Amphibia > Anura > Dendrobatidae > Phyllobates > Phyllobates terribilis. Next base: position 666,657 of record NW_027362797.1, read on the forward strand.
CAGTAGAGAGCAAGTTCTCATATATGGCATTAAAAGTGATTGTAGCCTAAAAGACAAAGCCCCAATCAGCGCTAAACATATTGTAACCAAATCACTCAACGCGTTTCCCAACTGGACAGCCCCATAAGCAAACAGAAGACCGCTTAGAATTTGTATAATTGGACCAAAATGGAGAAAATGGTATAAAATAATAATAGAGCCATTTCTCACATGATAAATCCTGCACTACCGCACTGAAGTTAGCGACTACCCATGTGACCGCTGCAGCTAATCACTGTCCTTGTGGGATTTCTCTTGTTCAGCCAATTTTTTATATATTGGAAAACCACATAAATGTGACTGGTATGGGTTATGGAAGGGATGAGAATAAACGATGTTGGCAATCACGCCATGGAGTGGCTACAGATGTTTGACCCCCATAACGCTGACCCTAAGTAATAGTAATAAGCAGAATTAACTTCAGCCTATTGGTTTAACCCTCCACAACAGTGAATGGTCTCTCATGTAGACCCTCGGGGAATGGAACCAAAATGATCGATATAGAAGAGTTTATATTCCATATGAATGATATATTCTAGTCATTATTACTCACTTTAGAAGTGTTTTTTACAAAGCAGGCCCTTTATTAGCAATTCCTGAGAAACCAGGTATGCTATTATTAAGCTGAGCCACTAGTCAGCCAGGTGGATCGCCTGTGGTGTAAAACAACTACTAGTGAGTGATAGAAAGCCCTGGACCCCCGAGTATGAGCAATAAATAGCTGGGTCACTACAAGCACTGTACTCCACCACTGGGTCAAGCGGAAACACTACCTTATATATCACGCTGGTCATATAGTATTATATTTCCAAAAATAACAAACATACTGGATGGTTTCAATGGATGAACTCTCAATACTATTTTCGGGAATAGATGGCCCGAAAAGTCTTTCTGTGATTTTGTGGATCCTTCTGTTGTAAAAGAAAAGTAGTGATAAATATTTCCCAGCAGCGAATGTATGACAGCAACCTCAGAGCCACAATAATGTGACATAGGTGACATATCGGAGAGATCGCACCACTCAGTGGCGCCCCCTGCAGTCACACTACACCCCATCTAATGACAGCTTCCTCTCCCTACAGCTTCTTTCATCAGCTCAGGATGATGGACGGTTAAGTAATGTGTTTTATTACTGGACCCTTTAGTTTTTGATACAGTCTAAGACCTGAATTTATCAAAGCAATTTAACCAGAATTCTGGGATAAATTGTAAAATTTTAGTACAACTTGGAGTTGCGCAAATATTTAGCAGCTTTTGGCGTTTTGATATAATTTTCTCCCAAAATGTTGCATGCCACTCGTCAGATGCCCGATTGATGAAGAGGCAGACACCTCATCATGGGTCAGGAGCGTCTGACGCCACCACGTCCCTCATCAAGACCACAACGAAAATCACCGGTCTTTATGTATCCGCTTTCTTAATATAACTCCGATCCAGTTACTGTTTCTTAAAGTTAGAATTAGTCACGGAGCTGAGTAATGCGCCCACTGGGTGTACTTGGTGCGTAAGTTCAAAATCTACAATAAAAAAGTGACATTTTGGGTTTTCTTTTCAACTTTAATGTTACGAAGTAAAGAAGGGATGAGAATGATTTTAGGGAATTACTTTCTATTTCATCTGCACTCGTGTTTACATGTGAGGTCCATTTATAGGTTGAAATGAGATCTAGGTCCATCAAGTTCAACCTTTCTCCGCCAATTATACGTTTTTTCACTAAATTATCTACAACCCACAATGTTATGTGTTCTGAGGAAATCATACAGCCCTTTCTTGAAAGCTGTTATAGTGTCAGCCATTACTACCTCTTGTGGTCGGCATTCCACAGTCTTACTGCTCTGACTGTAAAGAACCCTTTCCTGTTTAAGCGCCGGAATCGCCTTTCTTCCACCTGTAATGAGTGCCCCTGGTCCTTAGTATGGTCTTTGGAAGGAATAAGTCATGTTCCATTCCTTTGCATCGAGCACACTTATATTTATAAATGAGATCCCCTCTGATGTGTCTTTTTTTCTAATCTAAACAAACCCAACTTTTTCAACCTCTCCTCATATGAAAGGCCTTCCATCCCTTGTAATAATTTAGTTGCCCACCTTTGATCGGACTCTTACTTCTGAATATCCTTTTTAAAACATGGAGCCCAAAACTGGATCCTTTATTCCAGATGTGGCCTCACAAGTGATTTATAGAGGGGTAACAGTACGTAACGATCACAGGATTTTGTATACTTTTTATACACCCTAAAATCTTGCTTGCTTTTGCGGCTGCTGCTTGACATTGAGTTCTGCTGCTCAGCTTACTTGTAACCAGAATACCCAAGTCCTTCTCCTGCTCTGTAGTCCCGAGAATACTCCCATTTAATGTATATGCAGCAATAGGATTACTCCGTCCTAGGTGCATTACTCTACATTTATCTACATTAAACCTCATCTGCCAAGTGTTTGCCCATTCAGTCATCTTATCCAGATCATTTAGCAGGTCCATTGCTCTTATAAGATCACATTCCTACATCATACCTCCCAACTTTGAAAGACCGAAAAGAAGGTCATGTGTAGTGAGGGTACTTAGTCGTCTATCATAGTAGAATACCCCTGTATATGCCCCACTCCCACAGTATAAAACTTCTACAGTATGACACCCCCACGATGTCCCTCCATACAGTATGATAGCCCTGTGATGCATTCCCACCCATAGGATAATACCCCCTACACACACACACTACAATGCACTTACACATGATGCTCCAAAAAGTTGCAGCCCCACACAGTATGTTGCCCCTCGCACTATGATGCCTCCACAGTATAATGCCCCAAGGGGCTCCTTCACACTCAGAACAATGCCTCAAAATGCCCTCCCCAGTGTCCTCCCCACGACACTCAGAATAGTGCAATGGCTAAAAAAACTCACAATGCCTTGTCCCCATGATAAGTGTGAATCCACACGCTTGCTCTATTCTATGATGTACTAGATGGTGGCCCGATTCTAACGCATCGGGTATTCTAGAATATGTATGTGTCCGACCGGGCGCGACTAATGAGCGAAGCAGTGTTTAAATGGGTTGTGCACTACTTTAAATTAACCCCCCAATGTATCCCCCTGGGGCCCCTAATGAATTTTGGAGGACCGGGGAGCGAGGCCACCGGTCGGGGTACTACTGCTGCGAGCAGCCGGGAGATGACCGGCTAGCACAGGGTGAGCGTGTGAGGGAGATGACCGGCTAGCACAGGGTGAGCGTGTGAGGGTGAGCGTGGGAGTGTGGGAGCGGGTGAGCGTAGGAGGGTGAGAATGTAAGGGTGTGAGGGTGAGCGTGGGAGCGTGTGAGGGTGAGCGTGGGAGCGTGTGAGGGTGAGCGTGGGAGCGTGAGAATGTTAGCGTGTGAGGGTGAGAATGTGAGCGTCTGAGGGTGAGCGTCTGAGGGTGAGCGTCTGAGGGTGAGCGGGTGAGGGTGAGCGGGTGAGGGTGAGCGGGTGAGGGTGAGCGGGTGAGGGTGAGCGTCTGAGGGTGAGCATCAAAGCGTGAGCGCCGAGCGTGAGCGTCCGAGCGTGAGCGTGCGTGTCTGAGCGTGAGTGTCTGAGCGTGAGTGTCTGAGCGTGAGCGTCTGAGCGTGAGCGTCTGAGCGTGAGCGTCTGAGCGTGAGCGTCAGAGCCAGAGCGTGAGCGTCTGAGCGTGAGCGTCTGAGCAAGAGTGTCTGAGCAAGAGTGTCTGAGCAAGAGCGTCTGAGCGTGCATGTCAGAGCGTGACCGTGAGCGTCAGAGCGTGAGCGTCCGAGCGTGAGCCTGAGCATCCGAGCATGAGCTTCAGAGTGTGAGCGTCAGAGCGTGAGCGTTCGAGTGTGAGCATCAGAGCGTGAGCATCCGAGCGTGAGCGTCAGAGCGTCAGCGTCCGAGCGTGAGCGTCAGAGCATGAGCGTGAGCGTCCGAGCGTGAGCGTCAGAGCATGAGCGTGAGTGTCAGAGCGCGAGCGTGAGCGTCAGGACGTGAGCGTCAGAGCGTGAGCGTGAGAATCAGAGCGTGAGCGTCAGAGCGTGAGCGTCAGAACGTGAGCGTGAGAATCAGAGCGTGAGCATCAGAGCGTGAGCGTCAGAGCGTGAGCGTGAGAATCAGAGCGTGAGCGTCAGAGCGTGAGCGTCTGAGCGTCAGAGCATGAGCGTGAGCATCAGAGCGTGAGCGTCAGAACGTGAGCATCAGAGCGTGAGCGTGAGAATCAGAGCATGAGAGCGTGAGCGTGAGCGTCTGAGCGTGAGCGTCTGAGCCTGAGCGTGAGCGCCAGAGCGTGAGCGTGAGAATCAGAGCGTGAGCGTCAGAGCATGAGCGTGAGCGCCAGAGCGTGAGCGTCAGAGCGTGAGCGTCAGAACGTGAGCGTCAGAACGTGAGCGTCAGAACGTGAGTGTGAGAATCAGAGCGTGAGCGTCAGAGCCTGAGCCTGAGCGTCAGAGCGTCTGAGCGTGAGCGTCAGAAGGTGAGCGTGAGCGTCCGAGCGTGAGCGTCAGAAGGTGAGCGTGAGCATCCGAGCGTGAGTGTCAGAACGTGAGCGTGAGCGTCAGAGCGTGAGTGTGGGAGCATGAGAATGTGAGCGTGTGAGGGTGAGCGTGTGAGGGTGAGCATGTGAGGGTGAGCATGTGAGGGTGAGCGTCCGAGGGTGAGCGTCTGAGGGTGAGCGTCCGAGGGTGAGCGTCAAAGCGTGAGCGTCCGAGCGTGAGCGTCTGAGCGTGAGCGTCTGAGCAAGAGCGTCAGAGCGTGAGCGTGAGCATCAGAACGTGAGCGTCAGAGCGTGAGCGTCAGAGCGTGAGCGTGAGAATCAGAGCGTGAGCGTCAGAGCATGAGCGTGAGCGTCAGAGCGTGAGCATCAGAACGTGAGCGTCAGAGCGTGAGCGTCAGAGCGTGAGCGTGAGAGCGTGAGCGTGAGAGCGTGAGCATCAAAGCGTGAGCGTGAGCGTCAGAGCGTGAGCGTCAGAACGTGAGCGTCAGAACGTGAGCGTGAGAATCAGAGCGTGAGCGTCAGAGCGTGAGTGTCAGAGCGTCAGAGCATGAGCGTGAGCTTCAGAGCGTGAGCGTCAGAACGTGAGCGTCAGAACGTGAGCGTCAGAACGTGAGCGTCAGAGCATGAGCGTCAGAGCATGAGCGTCAGAGCGTGAGCGTCAGAACGTGAGCGTCAGAACGTGAGCGTCAGAACGTGAGCGTCAGAGCGTGAGCGTCAGAGCATGAGCGTGAGTGTCAGAGCGTGAGCGTCAGAACGTGAGCGTCAGAGCGTGAGCGTGAGAATCAGAGCGTGAGCGTCAGAGCGTGAGCGTCTGAGCGTGAGCATCAGAGCCTGAGCCTGAGCGTGAGCGTCTGAGCGTCAGAGCGTCTGAGTGTGAGCGTCCCAGCGTGAGCGTCAGAAGGTGAGCGTGAGCATCCGAGCGTGAGTGTCAGAACGTGAGCGTGAGCGTCAGAGCGTGAGTGTGGGAGCATGAGAATGTGAGCGTGTGAGGGTGAGCGTGTGAGGGTGAGCATGTGAGGGTGAGCATGTGAGGGTGAGCGTCTGAGGGTGAGCGTCCGAGGGTGAGCGTCCGAGGGTGAGCGTCCGAGGGTGAGCGTCAAAGCGTGAGCGTCCGAGCGTGAGCGTCTGAGCGTGAGCGTCTGAGCAAGAGCGTCAGAGCGTGAGCGTCTGAGCATGAGCGTGAGCGTGAGCGTCAGAACGTGAGCGTCAGAGCATGAGCGTGAGAATCAGAGCGTGAGCGTCAGAGCGTCAGAGCATGAGCGTGAGCGCCAGAGCGTGAGCGTCAGAGCGTGAGCGTCAGAACGTGAGCGTCAGAACGTGAGCGTCAGAACGTGAGTGTGAGAATCAGAGCGTGAGCGTCAGAGCCTGAGCCTGAGCGTCAGAGCGTCTGAGCGTGAGCGTCAGAAGGTGAGCGTGAGCGTCCGAGCGTGAGCGTCAGAAGGTGAGCGTGAGCGTCCGAGCGTGAGCGTCCGAGCGTGAGCGTCAGAGCATGAGCGTGAGCGTGGGAGCATGAGAATGTGAGCGTGTGAGGGTGAGCGTGTGAGGGTGAGTGTGTGAGGGTGAGCGTCTGAGGGTGAGCGTCCGAGGGTGAGCGTCCGAGGGTGAGCGTCCGAGGGTGAGCGTCCGAGGGTGAGCGTCCGAGGGTGAGCGTCCGAGGGTGAGCGTCCGAGGGTGAGCGTCAAAGCGTGAGCGTCCGAGCGTGAGCGTCAGAGCATGAGCGTGAGCGTGGGAGCATGAGAATGTGAGCGTGTGAGGGTGAGCGTGTGAGGGTGAGTGTGTGAGGGTGAGCGTCTGAGGGTGAGCGTCCGAGGGTGAGCGTCCGAGGGTGAGCGTCCGAGGGTGAGCGTCCGAGGGTGAGCGTCCGAGGGTGAGCGTCAAAGCGTGAGCGTCCGAGGGTGAGCGTCCGAGGGTGAGCGTCCGAGGGTGAGCGTCAAAGCGTGAGCGTCCGAGGGTGAGCGTCCGAGGGTGAGCGTCCGAGGGTGAGCGTCAAAGCGTGAGCGTCCGAGCGTGAGCGTCTGAGCGTGAGCGTCTGAGCAAGAGCGTCAGAGCGTGAGCGTCTGAGCATGAGCGTGAGCGTGAGCGTCAGAACGTGAGCGTCAGAGCATGAGCGTGAGAATCAGAGCGTGAGCGTCAGAGCGTCAGAGCATGAGCGTGAGCGCCAGAGCGTGAGCGTCAGAGCGTGAGCGTCAGAACGTGAGCGTCAGAACGTGAGCGTCAGAACGTGAGTGTGAGAATCAGAGCGTGAGCGTCAGAGCCTGAGCCTGAGCGTCAGAGCGTCTGAGCGTGAGCGTCAGAAGGTGAGCGTGAGCGTCCGAGCGTGAGCGTCAGAAGGTGAGCGTGAGCGTCCGAGCGTGAGCGTCCGAGCGTGAGCGTCAGAGCATGAGCGTGAGCGTGGGAGCATGAGAATGTGAGCGTGTGAGGGTGAGCGTGTGAGGGTGAGTGTGTGAGGGTGAGCGTCTGAGGGTGAGCGTCCGAGGGTGAGCGTCCGAGGGTGAGCGTCCGAGGGTGAGCGTCCGAGGGTGAGCGTCCGAGGGTGAGCGTCAAAGCGTGAGCGTCCGAGCGTGAGCGTCTGAGCAAGAGCGTCAGAGCGTGAGTGTCAGCGCGTGACCATGAGCGTCAGAGCGTGAGCGTCGGAGCGTGAGCCTGAGCGTCCGAGCATGAGCGTCAGAGTGTGAGCGTCAGAGTGTGAGCGTCAGAGCGTGAGCGTCAGAGCGTGAGCGTCTGAGCGTGAGCGTCAGAGCATCCGAGCGTGAGCATCCGAGCGTGAGCATCAGAGCGTGAGCGTCTGCGTCAGAGCGTGAGCGTCAGAGCGTGAGCGTCCGAGCGTGAGCGTCCGAGCGTGAGCGTCAGAGCATGAGCGTGAGCATCCGAGCGTGAGCGTCAGAGCGTGAGCGTCAGAACGCGAGCGTCAGAGCGTGAGCATCAGAGCGTGAGCATCAGAGCGTGAGCGTCAGAGCGTGAGCGTGAGCGTCAGAACGCGAGCGTCAGAGCGTGAGCATCAGAGCGTGAGCATCAGAGCGTGAGCGTCAGAGCGTGAGAGCGTCAGAGCGTGAGAGAGTCAGAGCGTGAGAGAGTCAGAGCGTGAGCATCAGAGCGTGAGCGTGAGAATCAGAGCGTGAGCGTCAGAGCGTGAGAGAGTCAGAGCGTGAGAGAGTCAGAGCGTGAGAGAGTCAGAGCGTGAGCGTCCGAGCGTGAGCGTCAGAGCGTGAGCGTCTGAGTGTGAGCGTCTGAGCGTGAGCGTGAGCGTCAGAACGTGAGCGTCAGAGCGTGAGCGTCAGAGCGTGAGCCTGAGCGTCCGAGCATGAGCGTCAGAGTGTGAGCGTCAGAGCCTGAGCGTGAGCGTCCGAACGTGAGCATCCGAGCGTGAGCCTCCGAGTGTGAGCGTGAGCGTCCGAGGGTGAGCATCAAAGCGTGAGCGTCCGAGCGTGAGCGTCAGAGCGTGAGCTTCAGAGCGTGAGCGTGTGAGCGTCAGAGCGTGAGCGTCAGAGCGTCAGAGCCTGAGCGTCAGAGCCTGAGCATCCGAGCGTGAGCTTGAGCGTCAGAGCTTGAGCGTCAGAGCGTGAGCGTCAGAGCGTGAGCGTCTGAGCGTGAGCGTCAGAGCGTGAGCGTGAGCGTCCGAGCGTGAGCGTGAGAGTCAGAGCCTGACCGTCACAGCCTGAGTGTGAGCGTCAGAGCGTGAGCGTCCGAGCGTGAGCGTCAGAGAGTGAGCGTCAGAGAGTGAGCATGAGCGTCAGAGCATGAGCATCAGAGCGTGAGCGTCTGAGCGTGAGCGTCAGAAAGTGAGCATGAGCGTCAGAGCGTGAGCGTCAGAGCGTGCGCGTGAGCATCTGAGCGTGAGCGTCTGAGGGTGAGGGTGAGCATCTGAGGGTGAGCGTCCAAGCGTGAGCGTCCGAGCGTGAGCGTCAGAGCGTGAGCGTCAGAGCCTGAGCGTGAGCGTCATAGTGGCAGCGTCAGAGCGTGAGCGTTCGAGCGTGAGCGTCAGAGCGTGAGCGTGAGCGTCTGAGCCTGAGCGTCAGAGCCTGAGCATCAGAGCCTGAGCGTCCGAGCGTGAGCGTCAGAGCGTGAGCGTCAGAGCGTGAGCGTCTGAGCGTGAGCGTCAGAGAGTGAGCATGAGCGTCAGAGCATGAGCGTCAGAGCGTGCGCGTGAGCATCTGAGTGTGAGCGTCTGAGCGTGAGCGTCTGAGGGTGAGCGTCCGAGCGTGAGCGTCCGAGCGTGAGCGTCAGAGCGTGAGCGTCAGAGCCTGAGCGTGAGCGTCAGAGCCTGAGCGTCAGAGCCTGAGTGTGAGCGTCAGAGCGTGAGCGTCCGAGCGTGAGCGTCAGAGAGTGAGCATGAGCGTCAGAGCGTGAGCATCAGAGCGTGAGCGTCTGAGCGTGAGCGTCAGAGAGTGAGCATGAGCGTCAGAGCGTGAGCGTCAGAGCGTGCGAGTGAGCATCTGAGTGTGAGCGTCTGAGCGTGAGCGTCTGAGGGTGAGCGTCTGAGGGTGAGCGTCCAAGCGTGAGCGTCAGAGAGTGAGCGTCAGAGAGTGAGCATGAGCGTCAGAGCATGAGCATCAGAGCGTGAGCGTCTGAGCGTGAGCGTCAGAGAGTGAGCATGAGCGTCAGAGCGTGAGCATCAGAGAGTGCGCGTGAGCATCTAAGCGTGAGCGTCTGAGGGTGAGGGTGAGGGTGAGCATCTGAGGGTGAGCGTCCAAGCGTGAGCGTCCGAGCTTGAGCGTCAGAGCGTGAGCGTCAGAGCCTGAGCGTGAGCGTCATAGTGGCAGCGTCAGAGCGTGAGCGTTCGAGCGTGAGCGTCAGAGCGTGAGCGTGAGCGTCCGAGCGTGAGCGTCAGAGCCTGAGCGTCAGAGAGTGAGCATGAGCGTCAGAGCATGAGCGTCAGAGCGTGCGCGTGAGCATCTGAGTGTGAGCGTCTGAGCGTGAGCGTCTGAGGGTGAGCATCTGAGGGTGAGCGTCCGAGCGTGAGCGTCAGAGCGTGAGCGTCAGAGCGTGAGCGTCAGAGCCTGAGCGTGAGCGTCAGAGCCTGAGCGTCACAGCCTGAGTGTGAGCATCAGAGCGTGAGCGTCCGAGCGTGAGCGTCAGAAAGTGAGCATGAGAGTCAGAGCGTGAGCATCAGAGCGTGAGCGTCTGAGCGTGAGCGTCAGAGAGTGAGCATGAGCGTCAGAGCGTGAGCATCTGAGTGTGAGCGTCTGAGCGTGAGCGTCTGAGGGTGAGCGTCCAAGCGTGAGCGTCCGAGCGTGAGCGTCAGAGCGTTAGCGTTATAGTGTCAGCGTCAGAGCGTGAGCGTCTGAGCGTGAGCGTCAGAGCTTGAGCGTCCGAACGTGAGCGTCAGAGCGTGAGCGTCAGAGCGTGAGCGTCAGAGCCTGAGCGTGAGCGTCAGAGCCTGAGCGTCAGAGCCTGAGCGTCCGAGCGTAAGCGTCCGAGCGTGAGCGTCCGAGGATGAGCATCAAAGCGTGAGCGTCCGAGCGTGATCGTCAGAGCGTGAGCGTCAGAGCCTGAGCGTCAGAGCCTGAGCGTCCGAGCGTGAGCGTCCGAGCGTGAGCTTCAGAGCGTGAGCTTCAGAGCGTGAGTGTGAGCATCAGAGCTTGAGCGTCAGAGCGTGAGCATCTGAGCGTCAGAGCCTGAGCGTCAGAGCGTGAGCGTCAGAGCGTGAGCTTCAGAGCGTGAGCGTGAGCGTCAGAGCTTGAGGGTGAGCGTCAGAGCGTGAGCGTCTGAGCGTGAGCGTCAGAGCTTGAGCGTGAGCGTCAGAGCGTGAGTGTCAGAGCGTCAGAGCGTTAGCATCTGAGCGTGAGCGTCTGAGCGTGAGCGTCTGAGGGTGAGCATCTGAGGGTGAGCGTCAGAGCGTGAGCGTCAGAGCGTGAGCATCAGAGCCTGAGCGTGAGCGTCATAGTGTCAGCGTCAGAGCATGAGCGTCCGAGCGTGAGCGTCAGAGCGTGAGTGTGAGAATCAGAGCGTGAGCGTGAGAGTCAGAGCGTGAGCGTCCGAGCGTGAGCGTCAGAGCATGAGCGTCAGAGCATGAGCGTGAGCGTCAGAGCGTGAGCGTGAGCGTCAGAGCGTGAGCGTCAGAGCGTGAGCGTGAGCGTCAGAGCGTGAGCGTCAGAGCGTGAGCGTGAGCGTCAGAGAGTGAGTGTCAGCGTCCGAGCGTGAGCGTCCGAGCGTGAACCTCCGAGCGTGAGCGTCCGAGCGTGAGCGTCCGAGCGTGAGCGTCAGAGCGTCAGAGTGAGTGTCAGAGCGTGAGCGTGAGCGTCAGAGCGTGAGCGTCAGAGCCTGAGCGTGAGCTTCAGAACGTGAGCGTCCGAGCGTGAGCTTCAGAGCGTGAGCGTCAGAGCGTGAGCGTCAGAGCATGAGCGTGAGCGTCCGAGCGTGAGCGTCCGAGCGTGAGCGTGAGCGTCCTAGCGTGAGTGTCAAAGCATGAGCGTGAGCGTCCGAGCGTGAGCGTCAGAGTGTGAGCGTGAGCATCAGAGCGTGAACGTCATAGCCTGAGCGTGAGCGTCAAAGCGTGAGCGTCCGAGCGTGAGCGTCAGAGCGTGAGCGTGAGCGTCAGAGAGTGAGCGTCAGAGCGTGAGCGTCAGAGCCTGAGCGTGAGCTTCAGAGCGTGAGCGTCCGAGCGTGAGCGTCAGAGCGTGAGCATCAGAGCGTGGGCGTCAGAGCGTGGGCGTCAGAGCGTGAGCGTCAGAGCGTGGGCGTGAACGTCCGAGCGTGAGCGTCCGAGCGTGAGCGTCAGAGCGTGAGCGTCAGAGCGTGAGCATGAGCGTGAGCGTGAGTGTGTGAGCGTGAGCGTCTGAGCGTGAGCATCAGAGCGTGAGCGTGAGCATGTGAGCGTGAGCGTCAGAGCGTGAGCGTCAGAGCGTGAGCGTCCAAGCGTGAGCGTCAGAGCGTGAGCGTCAGAGCGTGAGTGTGTGAGCGTGAGCGTCTGAGCGTGAGCGTCTGAGCGTGAGCATGAGCGTCTGAGCGTGAGAGTCTGAGCGTGAGAGTCTGAGCGTGAGCGTCTGATCGTGAGCGTCTGAGGGTGAGCGTCTGAGGGTGAGCGTGTGAGGGTGAGCCGCTAACGGCCGCCATCTTGTTCTGAAATCCCGCGTCGCTGATTGGCCGCGGCCTGACCAATCAGCCACGTGGGATTTCCTGGACAGACAGACAGACAGACAGACAGACGGGATAAGACAATTATATATATTACATGAGGCTGGACGCTACACGCATGATCTAGTGACATCACTATGTCTTCTGCACCAGACCTTAGAAGGCGTGGAGAACATAGGCCGTGTGGTGGTGCAGGGAGCTGACAGCTTTCTGCTCCACTATTCTATTCAACCATATCTATGAGGATACAGATAAGAAATGTGCCGACTTCCTGGGACATCTTCCCAAATCCGGCATCCTAGACAGGAGGTATGCTATAGAAAGCATACATACTTATATATGTAACTCATGTCTTTCTAATGGAGCCATATACAAATGCTGAGCCATGGTCTATTTCTCCTGTTACCATTTTAAACAGTCAAATAAATAAAATGTATCTAATTTGTGTCCTATACATCTCCTAAACTGAGAAATGACTATATAGTATGTACAGACAGGGTTATATGATTTCTACCTGAATAAAAGCACTTACAGAGATTTCTCTATCTCATCCAGCTCTTTCTTTTCCCTTTCTAATCTCTCGAGTAACACTTGTTTGATTTCTTTCCTGTTGTACATGGAACATAATTATCATCTCATATGTAAGTATAGAAATATCAGCAACTTGAAGAGCATTAGTGAACAAATTCTGCCCCTTGACCTTCATCCAAAATACTTTGCCAACATTTTCCGTCCACATCACACAAATTATACAATTTTGTCTATGTGGAGCTACCACTAGAGGGCGCTCACTGTATATGGACAGAAGAAACCTAGAAGGCAGGAGGCATAAATAGACCTCATGGTTATTATATACTTCTGATATACGTCTATCTCAGACTTATTTAATGCTTTAATGACTGGGAAATTTTCCATTTTGGAACCTTCAGTTTTTACTCCCCTTCTTCCAAGATCCATATCCTTTTATTTTTTAGCTTACTGTCATTTCAGGACTTGAATTAGCAGATCGAATTCTAGTTTTGATGGACAACAATCACTTTACCATATAATGTACTGAAAAACAGAAAAAAAAAGTCCAAAAGTGGTAAAATGGTGAAAAAAAGACAATTCATTATGACATGTATTATTTGGTAAAAATGGCCAGCAGTATTATTCTTTAGGTCAGAGTATGGTGATACCAAACTTATAAAGATTTTTTTTAGAATTTAGAGGTAAAAAATCATTTAAAACTTTGTAAACAAAAATAATTGGTTTGTGACACCATTTTCTGAGCCTTGTAACTGTAGACCTGAGCTTCCATTTTTATGGAGACCATTTTAGTGCTCATACGACATTTCAATTTATTTTTGGTGCATTTTTTGTGGGTGGTACAACATCCAAAGTTATATTCTTTAGTTTTGACGACTTTTTGGTGTTTTATGTGTGGTTAAAATTAGAGATGAGCGGTGTTCGACTCGAACTGTTCGCCAATCTCAAATTCGAGCTGTTTTGGGCGGTGTTCGAGCCGTTCAGCGAACACGAACGATTTGAAAAAAATCCGGCTGTTCGAGGTTATGTTCGATAACTGTTCGTGCACAAAAATCATAACTGGATTTTTTCACAGTAATGCTGATAATCAATGTTAATACGCAGTTTGAGTGTACAGCAGGGCGGGGGGAGGGGCAGGGGATGGATATCTGCATAAATAATGAAGATCTCCATTTTTTTTTCTCTTTCCCGCATTTACAGTGGGGAGGTGCAATCTGTCAGCCTATCAGCAGCGCACACACGCAGCGAAGTGCTTTTTTTCACATAAGCATGGGCATGTGTCATTGGCTGTGTATGTCACATGTCCTTGCCCTATAAGACCCAGCCATTTTCCCCGTCGCCACCATTTTCTCACTGCTGCAGCTGCGTGTTAGACGGCACCGCTGTTGCTGTGTGCACTATACTTTCAGTATTAATTTCAAGCCAATTTTCTCAGAAATATACAGATAGCTTTGGAGTAGGGAATAGTCGTGATTGCAGTCCTTTTGAGGACTAGGTTACAGCATTTCCTACGACTTTTTGCCAGACAGGTCTGTGCCAGTGCTGTGCAAGTGTTTTTCACAGCATTTGGCTAAATCTAGCTAAGCAAATCCTTTTTGGCCTCTTGCAGTGTGTGTTAGTCAGTGGAGTAGCGTATCTGTGTTGCAAGCTACACCACCTGTGTATAGAATACAATTTTTTTTACTGCACCTAGCCAAGTAAAACCTTTTGGGCATAGCATCATTCTATTAGGCCATCTATACTAAGCTCCACCAGCTTGCAAATTACTAATAATTTTTATCTGCATCTAGCTCGGAAAATAATTTTGGGCTTGTAGCAGTGTGTGGGACTTATTCTATTAGTCCATCTATACTAAGCTCCACCAGCTTGCAAATTGCAAATAATTTTTATCTGCATCTAGCTCGGAAAATAATTTTGGGCATAGTGGCAGTGTGTGGTACTCATTGTATTAGGCCATCTATACCAAGCTCCACCAGTTTTGAAATTAATAATAATTTTTAGCTGCATCTTGCCTGGAAAATAATTTTGGGCATAGTAGTAGTGTGTGGTACTCATTGTATTAAGCCATCTATACCAAGCTCCACCAGCTTTGAAATTAATAATAATTTTTAGCTGCATCTTGCCTGTAAAATAATTTTGGGCATATTAGCAGTGTGTGGTACTCATTCTATTAGGCCATCTATACTAAGCTCCACCAGCTTTCAAATTACTAATAATTTTTAGCTGCATCTTGCCTCGAAAATAATTTTGGGCATAGTAGCAGTGCGTGGTACTCATTGTATTAGGCCATCTATACCAAGCTCCACCAGCTTTGAAATTAGTAATAATTTTTAGCTGCATCTTGCCTGTAAAATAATTTTGAACATATTAGCAGTGTGTGGTACTCATTCTATTATGCCATCTATACTAAGCTCCACCAGCTTTCAAATTACTAATAATTTTTAGCTGCATCTTGCCTGGAAAATAATTTTGGGCATAGTAGCAGTGTGTGGTACTCATTGTATTAGGCCATCTATACCAAGCTCCACCAGTTTTCAAATTAATAATTTTTAGCTGCATCTTGCCTGGAAAATAATTTTGGGCATAGTAGTAGTGTGTGGTACTCATTCTATTAGGCCATCTATACTAAGCTCCACCAGCTTTGAAATTAATAATAATTTTTAGCTGCTTCTAGCCCGGAAAATAATTTTTCTTCCCAATAGTGGTAGCAATAGAAATATGGGGCGCGTGCCTGGCTAACAAAAATATACGCTTCATAACTAAAAACACCAGCCTAACGCACTGCATTAATAAGATGGCATCATCGTCTCCCCCAGTGCTAGGCCTACTACGCCAGCTAGCATTCCTGTGCCTAAAACACAATGTATGGGTCCGAGCTAGCCACGATGCTGAGTGGTCTAAAGCTGCTGCTAACGCTTTATCACAATTCAATTGGCAGATTTTCACAGAGCTCCTCCCCAACGCCCACCCATCGGGCAACAGTTGCCCACCCTCCCTATGGGATCTAGTGGCGAATAGTTGATGCCATTAATCAGAGCGTCAGTTGCCCCGTCTACGTGGCATGCATACGGTAAGGCATGGGAAGAGTGGACACGACTAGTAGCAGGCAGGCGGGTTGACCAATGTGAACAAGCCAGATTACAAGTCACCATAGAATTTCTCCACCAGCTAATGATGATGGGCATATCAGGGGCGTCAGCGCAGCGGTGTCTGACAGGAGTAGCATTTCACTTCCAACTACTGAATTGGGGAGATGTGACAAAGAGATTCATCATCAGACAATCCATAAAAGGGTGGAAAAGGGGTCAGCCAAGTCAGGAGTGTAGACGTCCCGTCCCGTGTCACTAAAACTGATTTCTCACATCATATCCCTAACACCATTAACATGACACTCACAATTTGAAGCAACACTACTGTCTACTGCATTTGCGATCACCTTCTTTGGGGCGCTATGCATAAGCGAATTAGTCCCTCAATCCAAACTTACCACCAGTGGAGGCTTATTACACCAGGACGTAGTCATAGCCAATAATGCAATACGTCTACGCATACGCCAATCGAAAATGGTTCCAGCGGGCAGGGGCACTTGGGTACTTCTGCAACCCACAAACGGTACACTGAGTCGGGTAACAATAGTAAAAACATATATAACCATCAGATCACAAAGTAATTTCTTCCTATCACACATTGATGGAATGCCATTAACAAGATACCAGTTCCAAGCTATATTTAATAAATGCATAACATTGGCAGGGAACCACCCCAAAGATTATGGGACACACTCATTCCGCATAGGTGCAGCCACGGAAGCAGCAAGAGCAGGACTGTCAGAAACGGAAGTTCAGAGGATAGGGAGATGGCGATCCACGTGTTTGGCGAGATACATAAGACCGGACTTGTTATCCTAACGTGGTTTGTTTCTTTTACAGGTGACACTAAGCCAACAGTGTGGGTGATAGGCCACTCGTATATATATTGGGCAGAAAAAAGGGCGAAAGTCCGCCCAGGGGGGAGGAAATTAGAGTTTCATAACACATATTTCAACTGGAGAGGTATTGGAGAGTTACACTTGTTGGCCAACTTGCCGGTGTGGAGACCCAGGGCATGCTGTAACAAGCTGAATTATTTTAGAAATAAAATGCCTTTCTAATGGAATGAGTATAAAGAGTTAATAAAGCTGTGACCGATCCTCACCCATCCAGTTGTAAGAGTTACATTATTGTATTGTCAAGGAAAGGGGGGCGGTAGGGCGGCTGAGCGTCTGGGTTTGGTTGGGGGTCCCCACAGTCTGCCTAGGCTAGATGCATTTAAAAATTCTTATTAGATACACAGGCGGTGCAGCTTGCTTCGCAGCTGGGCTACTACGCCCAAAGTATTGCCTAGGCTAGATGCAGTTAAAAATTCTACGCTGACTAGCAGTCACTGAAGCTTTGGAGCAGACCTCTGAGTAAACAGCTCTTCAGACTCAACCATCTGTGTTACCCCAAGCCATAGTGTATGTAGTTTCTTACAGTTAAAAGGGGGGGGCGACCCAACCCACCTGGAATTGACGATGCCAACGTCACGTAAAACACAGCAAGTGGACTCCAAAAAGAGTCTCAATTTTTTCCAAAAATTGTGGCACAGACACCACTTAAGTGGCATCAATTGCCCCAGAGTTGCTTAAAACGGTTGGTGAGGTGATTTTACCAAAACCTCAAGCTTTTAGTCTCCCCAGGATGACACAGGGGTAGAAAAGTCCTTGCGGATCCATGATTTGTTCATCTTTATGAACGTGAGTCTGTCTACATTCTCAGTGGACAGCCGCGTGCGCTTATCTGTCAGCACACCACCAGCAGCGCTGAACACACGTTCAGAGAGAACGCTGGCTGCAGGGCATGACAAGATCTCCAAGGCGTGAGTGGCGAGCTCCGGCCATTTTTCCAGATTGGAATCCCAAAATGAGCAAGGGTCCAGTGACACAGTCATGGCTTCGATGTTCACTCCTCTCTAGGCGTTGACTATGTGTCCGACTTCTTGTCTCCTGTAGCCTTGCAAAGGATGGTCTAAAAAAGTGGTGAAACGATTCCACAAAATTGCTGTTACCAGCAGATACTGTGTTACTGTTACGGTTTGAGTGATGAAAACTCGACAGTCCCACGGTTTGCAAGTTAGAACTGTGAGATTCACTACGTGCACCACTGGTGTTTTGTGGAAAAGCACATGTAAGATTCTGCAACAGCCTCTGCTGATACTCCTGCAAGCGTGAATCCCTTTCTATGGCAGGAATTATTTCGGTAAATTTACTTTTGTACCAGGGATCTATGAGTGTGGCAACCCAGTAGCCGGGATTACTTCGAATTCTGACAATCCAAGGGTCATGTTGCAGGTAGTGCAGCAAGAAGGCACTCATGTGTCTTGCGCATCCAGGAGGACCAAGTCCTTGTTGTGTTGGTAGCGAGGTAAGAATCATGCTTCCTTCCTCTGCCCTTTCCCCGCAACCTCACACAACAGAAGTGTGATCAAGGTCTCCCTCATCTGATGAGTCTTACATGCCCATCGCCAGTTCGTCCTCCACTTCTTCCTCGGCTGCTGCACCTTCCTCAACAGTTTGGCTGCTACCATGCGCCCTGGTTAATCCCTCTCCCCCACCCTCCCATGCCTGCCGCCTTGGTGCTGCCGACCGTCTGGACCTTGGAGATGTTATCCCTTCCGCATACGACTCCTCCTCTACTTCCTCCACCTCCTCTTGTCCCACCACCTGACTCTGAATTCTGTTTAACGTGTGCTCCAGCATGTAAATCACCGGAATAGTCATGTTGATAATGGCATCGTCAGCACTACACATCTTCGTCGCCATTTCAAAACTGTGCAGAAGGGTGTGTGGCGCCCATGAGGGTTCAGTCGCCACAGAGGTACTGCATCTCACCCAGAGGTGTGGTATCTCACCCTCAGGTAAGGAAGGAGTATGGCTCGGGACCCTAACACCTGCATCCAACACATACCCGCAGTGAGGGTAGGGTGAGATTGCTCCTAAGGGAGAGCACAGTCCCAGGTCCCTAGCTGGCGGGAGGGTCCTATGTAGTGGGTGTGGGTGGAGAAAGCAGCTTAGGGGAGCACATGACAGGGAGAGTATAAATAGGAAGCTATCTTAGAAAGAGCAAGCCAGTCAGAGGAGGAGAAGTGACAGGAGCAGAGGCTCTGCATGAGCTCTGCTCCGGAGACGGGCCTAGCCTTGGAGGCCCAGGACTGAAGGAGAGAAGAGAGGAGTGGGAGCAGGAAGGCTCCAGGAACCGAAGGGACCCTAGGGGTATGGGCCGTGCAGAAGGCCACCCATACGCCTGCTTCTACTAGGAGGTAGAGGGGTCAGGCCAGATAAGGGGAACAGGTCCCTCAACTAGCGGAGAAACAGCAAGGCTCAACTAGAAACCGAAGACTGCAGCATTTCATGTACTGCAGGCCAAAGTCCACACCAGTCTCACTAAGAAGGTAGCCACATAGGACCCAGGGGACGGAACACACGTCGCCCGCCAAGGCCCGAGGATACCGGATAGAAGTGTCACTGGGTGTGAGGTGCAGGGAGAAGGCCAGAGAAAGGACACACAGAAGGGGTCCTGCAAAGTACTCCGGAGCTATCTGGGGGTGGACTGAGCCCCTCACTGAGTACGCACAGCACGACGGGGGAGATTGCTCTGGTACCTGTAATCTGGACTGCAACAACTGTGAGTAAAGATCTTGGGACTGCATCACACGGACTCTGTGTTCATTACTGACTCCCTGCACTACAACCACCATCATCCACCCCCACTGCCCTAAAGCTACACTCTTCCTGTGGGGAGTAATAATACCATTGCTGCAAAACCACCAGCTTCAGAGGACTGTTCCGCAGCGGCGGCCCCTTTGGCCGCACTCCACAGGTGGCGTAGTCGGACATTATAAAACCCATATATGCAAATTACCCTTGGATTGACCGCCCTGGGTCACGGACCGGGTCACCGCCACAGTGACTACAACCCCCAGCGTCTACCGGCCCGGCTCCGGGTAGCCCACGGCCCAGGGGGCGCGTCAACTTCATAGGTCCCTGATCTGAGACCACTCCTGCAGCGTGATTTGCCCCACCTCTGGATCTCGTTTGCCCAGGCTATACGTCAGAACGCATTGCACCAGGGCTTGTCGGTGCTGCCACAGTCACTGCAACATGTGCAGAGTTGAATTCCACCGTGTCGGCACATCGCACTTCAGCCGGTGAACTGGCAGGCCCAACGACTTCTGTAGAGATGTAAGTCGTTGAGCTGCGGGATGCGAACGGCGGAAGTGAGCACACAGCGACCGTGCCCTCTGCAGAAGGCCATCTAGTCCGGGATAGTGGGCTAAAAATTGCTGGACAGCCAGGTTCAACACATGAGCCATACAAGGCACGTGTGTGACATTGCCCCGGCGAAGGGCCACACCCAGGTTTGCAGCATTGTCGCACATGGCCTTCCCTGGTTGCAGGTCCAGTGGAGACAACCATTCAACCATTCATGAAACTGGTTCTCCAGAGCTGACCACAACTCCTCAGCTGTGTGACTCACATTTCCCAGACATTTCAAAGTAAACACTGCCTGATGCCGTTGAGCCCTGCTGCCAGCATAATAAGGAGGTGTGCAGGATTCCTTCTGCGCAGTTAGAAAGCGGGTGGCATTACCAGACAGGCTTTGGGTGCAGGTGGAGGACCGAGAGGAGGTTGAGGAGGCAGAAGCAGTGGAGGAACTTCTAGATAAAGAGGATTGACGTACAACTCGTGGGGACAGCAAGACTTGGACAGCAGCCCCTTGTCCTGCTGTCACCATAGTTACCCAGTGCCCAGTCAGCGACATGTAACGCCCCTGTCCATGCCTACTCGTCCAATTGTCTGTGGTGAAATGCACCCTGTCACACACAGAGTTTCTCAAAGAAGCGGTGATGTTGTGTGCGACATGCTGGTGTAGCGCAGGCACACCTTTCTTTGAGAAGTAGTGCCGACTGGGCATCTGGTACTGTGGCACTGCGACGGACATAAGGTCTCAAAAATCCTCTGTGTCCACCAGGCGGAAAGGCAGCATTTCTGTAGCCAACAGCTTGCAGATGGTGAAATTCAACCACTTAGCTTTGTCATGGCTAGGAGGAAATGGTCTTTTACTTGTCCACATCTGAGGGACCGAGGGCTGGCTGTTGTGCTTAGATAGGGTTGAGTAGGGTGTCCCCGGCAAACTGCCGGTCTGTGAGGAAGATGCAGGCGGAAGAGTTAGGTTGCCTTGATCCAAAGGTGGTGCTCTCGATGTCGGAGAGCGCTCAACACCAGCTGGTGTTTCCACTTCCAAATGAAATGATGACCTGCCAATCACACTAGCTGTTGCGGGTAAAGAGGTGGCAGGTCTGCGTCCAAAAACATGTGTGACTGCTGAGGATGAAGAGGCCGCGGATGCACAAGATGGGGCAGACGGTGGTTGGCCCGGCCCGCTAGGCCACATTGTAGCACAGTGAGCTTCCCACTGCAACTTATCCATATGACGGTTCATGCATGAAGTACTCAAACTATGGATTTTTTGGCCTCTACTTAGCTTTTGGTGACAAATATTACAGATAACATGAGTTGGGTCATCCTTATCGATCTGAAAAAATGCCCAGGCTATGCAAGGCCTAGAGCCCATGTGACCTGAAGAGCTACTACGACTTGTGGTCAGAGGCAGAGTTGTGGTTGAGGATGCAGCTGTTGACGTGCTTCCAGTACTCCGTCTCTGTCCAGGAAGGCACAACCTAACCTCGTCGTCAATAGCATCTGTGACGCCCAGCTGAGCTTGGTATCACAGATCCTAGAAAAGTGCATTGATGGAATCCTCCACAAGAGGCCCCCATAAACATTCACACATCTCCACCTTCCACCTCAGACCAGCAGAGGGAGCCCGTTAGGGATATAAATAGGGAAGGTGAAGCTAGGCAATTCAGTTCCTCTGAAGAGTTCCTGCAGTAGAGAAGCCTAACAGAGGTCAGTCTGCAATGGAGCTCAGTCTAGTCTAGAGAACTCAGTTAATAGTTCAGCAGTGGAGCACGAGGCTCCTGCTAGCTAGATTCAGGGAGCCCATTTAGAGCTTAAGGTGTGCCGGCGCCATAAGATCGGTGAAATGCGGCAAGCTGCCGTTAGTGTGTATAGCCTAGTGAGGGCCCGAGTAGGTCGAAGGCGAGTGGAGAGTTAGTACATAAGGGACAGAGGAGCTTAACCAGCTCACCCCAAAGCATTTACCGGACACCGGATCCGAGCTTACCGGGATCTCTATGACCCAGTAAGGCATAACCGGAATCCCTGGAGAACTACAAGTCCCAGGATTGCTATGGTGCTGATACGTAACAGAGCCAGGAGACGCTTAGGCCCCGCATGCTGGGAGCATGAACTCCAAGACAAGGCCCTACCACAAGGTCAGACAGCGCAGGACAGAGACAAAGTTAGGCCTAGCTCCAGGCAGGTCAGAAACTTACTACGCAGAGGCAAGAAACAGGAGGCCCTACACCCGCTCATTGGGGAGGATCCTGATATGCACCCTTCACCCTACAGTGCTTCGGGATGTGCCTGAATTTCCACCAGTAAAAGGTACTGAAGTGACTACCGTGTCCGTTCCCGTTCTTGCTCTGACCCAGCTGGGTCTCGTCTGTCCTGCATTCCCCCTGCATACGCTTTTCTGAGGCCTAGATCCACCTGTGGGGAGCTATACCATCGAGCTGCCTTATCACCGGCCTCAGTGGACTGCTGCAGCGCTGGTGCTTCTCACCAGATGCCACAGGTGGCGTCACGTACTGTTATAAAATTAACAATTATCCACCCTTTTAAAGAGTGACCCCAGGGTACGGGCCCGGGAGCCGACCACCGCGACATCCCCAAGGCCAGGCAAAGGCCCGGGTACCGAGTCATCCCCATCCCCTGGGCTAGTCACATCCTCCTCCACCTCCTCTGCTGACCTCATCGACTGGCTGACTGTGGGTTGACAGTAAGTGGGATCTCCAACCTCGTCATCATCACCCTGTGTGTTCTCACACCCGTCGTCCTCAGAGCCAACCTCTTCCTGCCCTGACCGAAAAGTCAAGTTGTCGCTCCAATCAGGTATTTGAGTCTCATCATCGTCTTCATCATTGTCTCCACCAACAGGAGTTACAGTTTGGGAACGAGGGTCTACATTATGCTCAGAACCTTCTTCATCTGGTCCTGGATCCGACTCAAAGATTCTGGGCATCAGTGCAGATCATTTCCTCGTCTGGATTAACAGAAGCTCTGGAGCAGACCTCAGTTTCCCAGGCTATAGTATGAGTAAACAGCTGTGCAGACTCAACCATCTGTGTTACCCCATACTCAGACGGGCAGCTGGAGACTTGGGAGTTGTGAGGAAGCAAGTGCGATTGGGGTGACACCTCTGAGGACTGGAGTATTTGTGATGTTGAAGTTGAGGTGGAGGAGAGCCCACTTGAAGGAGCACTTGATATCCGTTGAAGCACCTGCTGTTTTTGTGCCTCATCTGGAATCTGTAGCGATGGGCGTGTCCGTAAGAAAGGGATCGTATCACATTGTCCACGAAAAGATGTAGACATCTTAGTTTAGCTGGAAGATGGTCTTTCTTCTGCAGATGTTACTCCCCCCCCACCGCGTGGGGGTTCGACCCACCGGCGGACAGGCACCAGTATTGGGAGAGGGGGGCTGGCTGTCAGGGTCCACCGCGGCTCTGGCACAAACCCGGCGACACGGAGGTCGCACGGGCAGGAACGGACTGGCCGTGTCGGCTTCGCACTCCAGCGTAGTCCCTTATATAGCGCTATCATATTCCGCAGCGCTTTACATACAAAATTATTATCTCTGTCCCCATTGGGGCTCACAATCTACATTCCCTATCAGTATGTCTTTGTAGTGTGGGAGGAAAACGGAGAACCTCGAGGAAACATCGGGAGAACATACTGTTATGCACACGCCCGGACTGACTGGCGTGTGCGGGTGTTGTGGTTCCACTGGACCATGGACCGGAGAGTGCCTGGAGGGGCGTGACTAAGTATCTGGCCGATCCGACCAAGGTGGCACGACGGCATACGACGCCAGTGCACCAGGGAGAAACCGGGCAGAGGGACCAGGTGCTACTCCAGGTCAAACTCCGGACACGGGGGTTGACCCACACTGGAATTACTGGAACAGGCAGGTTAGGCTGGCACAGACTGGTGGATGTAAGCAAACACGGCAGGTATGCAGAGGGGTGGATACAGGCGAGTATGCAGGCAGGGAGGTACTGGCCGAAAGGACGGGCTGGAGCACAGAAAGGTTAAGACCCAGTACAGACTGGGTCACAGAACCGCAGATGCGGTAGACAACCACAGCAGAGAGGGAACGCCCAAAGCGGTGGGCAAGAACAGAGCAGGACGGGGCTGCAGGAGCAGCGAGCACAAGCAGGGCAGGACAGGACTGCCGGAGCAGCGGGCAGAAGCAGGGCAGGACAGGACTGCCGGAGCAGCGGGCAGAAGCAGGGCAGGACAGGACAGGACTGCCGGAGCAGCGGGCAGAAGCAGGGCAGGACAGGACTGCCGGAGCAGCGGGCAGAAGCAGGGCAGGACAGGACTGCCGGAGCAGTGAGCAAAAGGGCAAGAGCGGAGCAAGGCTGCCGGAGCAGTGAGCAAGGAGTCAGAGCAGGACGGACAGGGCTCTGTTCACACGGAACAGACAGGAAGGGAAAGGCAGAGCCAGATACCCACAGGGTACTTGCAGTGAAGTAGCGAGGGGACCACAAACTCACAAACGGGAGTACAGAGACAACAAGCAGGAGTTAGGTACGAGTTCAGACTCTGCAGAAAAAGGAAAGGAATGGACATAGAGGCAAAACAGGTAAAGGATAGGAGAGAGTTCAGACTGGAACTGAGTGTACGGAAGAGACCGACACTGCAGCGGGATACAGGAGCGGGTCTGGGAATACGGCCCCCAGAGAGGCGGGACGAACAGGCAAGGAGCGTGTTCAGACAGGACAGACAAGATACAGGAACGGATCTAGGTAATCGGCCCCTAGAAGGCGGGAGGAACAGGCTAGGAGCGTGTACAGACAGGCCTGGAAATACAGCCTCCAGGAAAGGCAGCAGGCAAGAGTACACAGACAGGACTCAGTTCAGACACGGGAACTGATACCACAAGGCAGGAGACATAGACAGGACTCAGTTCAGACACGGGAACAGATACTGCAAGACAGGAGAAATAGACAGGACTCAGTTCAGACAGGAACAGATACCGCAAGGCAGGGACACAAACAGGACTCTGTTCAGACGGGAACAGATACCGCAAGGCACAGACAGGCAGATCTAGGAATACGGCCCCTAGAAGGCGAAAGAACAGGCAAGAAGCGTGTTCACAAGAACAGACCACAGTTCAGACACAGAACTGGAAAACAGGCAGGAAAACAGGATAGGACCTGGCATGTCAGAGACAAAAAAAGCCGACTGACAGGACACAATGCTCAGGCGCCATCTTGAGGAAGAAGGTGGTATAAATACCCAAAGATGGACAGCAATAGGCTGAAGGTGCAACAGGGGCGTGTCCGCAGCAGGTACAAGAAACAGGAAGTTCAGCGGGCGTCGCCCTATGCAGCCAAAACAGACAAACAGACAGCAAGGAGGGAAGCCAGAGAGACATTCTGGACTGGAGATCAAGTGCGCGCTCTTGCACAGTGGGAGATGGACCACCATGCAAGGACGCCGCCAGGTATGTTACAGTACCCCCCCCCTTACGCCCCCTCTTCTTCAGGCCTGCCAGAATCTTCCGCAGGGAATTCGAGGACCAGTCGTTCACTTCAAGGAGATCACTTCCACTGTCCACAGGAAAAATTGATCTCATCTGGTTAGCTAGGATGCTACCTCCTATCCAGCCATCCCTAGCAACAGACGAAACGGGTGGAGTACCAGGAACAGCACACAAGGAAGTCTCTCTCCACATATTTTCAGGTGGCACCCCAGAGGGTACAGGAGACGACTGGAAGTCCTTCACCGGGTTGGAGGGGGACAGAGACTTGGGGGTAATCTCTGCTTCGAGGTACATCTTGTCAAGCTCACAGGAAGAAATAGACGGGTTATCAGGTACATAATGAGGAAAAGTCACTGTCTCTTTGTTATCTGGTGGTACCCCGGAGAATTCAGGAAACAACTGGAGGTCCTCCGCCGGGTCAGAAGAGTGCAGAGGCTCAGAGAAAACATCTGCTTCAGAGTACACTAGGTCGGACTCACTGGAGGAAGCAGGCGAGGTATCAGATCCAGGATATAGGAAAGTCTCTGTCCATTCACCACCAGGTGGCACCCCGAAGGGTTCTGGAGACAACTGGAGGTCCTCCGCCTGGTCGGGGGGGTGTAGAGACTCGGGATTAACCTCTGCTTCGGAGTACACTAGGTTGGACTCACTGGACGAAGCGAGCGAGGTATCAGGTACAGAGTAAAGGAGAGTCTCTGTCCTTTCGCTACCAGGTAGCACCCCGAAGGGTTCTGGAGACAACTGGAGGTCCTGCGCCTGGTCGGAGGGGTGTAGAGACTCGGGAGTAACCTCTGCTTCGGAGTACACTAGGTTGGACTCACTGGACGAAGCGAGCGAGGTATCAGGTACAGAGTATAGGAGAGTCTCTGTCCTTTCGCTACCAGGTAGCACCCCGAAGGGTTCTGGAGACAACTGGAGGTCCTCCGACTGGTCGGAGGGGTGTAGAGACTCTGGGGTAACTACCACTTTGGGGTACCCATTGTCAGGCTCACAGGACGAAGCGGACAAAGTATCGAGTACCGAGTGTAGAGAAGTCTCTCTCCATTTGTCATCGAGTGGTATCCCGGAGGATTCAGGAGGCAACAGGGGGTCCTCCACCAGGTAGTAGAGGTGCACAGACTCAGAGGTAACCACAGCTTTGGAGCATCCTTGGACATGCACACCGGTTAAAGTGGGTGAAGCATCTGATGCTGGGTGCAGGAAGTTCTCCTGTGTGGAGTCTGGATGGGCAGAAGTCTCTTCGGGCAGGAGAACCGGAGCACTACCCACGCACATTACCCGTTGGGGCTTCTCCGGGATACAGGGAGATGAAGCTTCAGTAAGGACTTCAAGGTTGGGGTCAGGAGGTCTCAGGGAGGACAGACCCTGGCGTGACGGCTTGCCTCTAAGTCTAGCACGTCTGGACTGCCTCTTGAGGTTGGGAGAAGTATTCCGGAAAGCGTAGTCACCCTGTGAGGATTCTGGGTGGGCAGTAGTCTCATTGGGCTGGAGGACTATTGCGCTACCCACACACATTACCCATCGGGGCTGCTCCGGGATATTGGGAGGTGAAGCTTCAGCAGGAGCCTCCGGGTTAGGATCATCGAAGACCATTAGAAAGGCCACCAGGAAGGCCATTAGGTCCAGGAGGATCGGATCCCGTGTTTCATATAGGGGGTTGATCCATTCCAAGGCATCACCCGCCAGGTAAGACATAATGAATGCCACCTTAACCCGATCGGTGGGAAAACATAGAGGGTAGAACTTGAAGTGTAGCATGCATTGCTCCACAAATGCACGACTTTGTCTTGGATCCCCATAGTAACGTGGCGGATCCGCAGGAACGAGAGCAGATAGATCCATCTGGACGGGTGCGTAATTCGCCTGGAACTCAGCTGAGAAAAAAAAAAATAAATTTTATTTATTTATTTTTAATGCATGTATTCGCTGGAAAACTTCTCAGAGAGCGAAGGCCGTGGGGCTCAACGGGAACCATGGCCTGAGCATGCTGTTATGCACTCGCCCGGACTGACTGGCGTGTGCGGGTGTTGTGGTTCCACTGGACCATGGACCGGAGAGTGCCTGGAGGGGCGTGACTAAGTATCTGGCCGATCCGACCAAGGTGGCACGACGGCATACGACGCCAGTGCACCAGGGAGAAACCGGGCAGAGGGACCAGGTGCTACTCCAGGTCAAACTCCGGACACGGGGGTTGACCCACACTGGAATTACTGGAACAGGCAGGTTAGGCTGGCACAGACTGGTGGATGTAAGCAAACACGGCAGGTATGCAGAGGGGTGGATACAGGCGAGTATGCAGGCAGGGAGGTACTGGCCGAAAGGACGGGCTGGAGCACAGAAAGGTTAAGACCCAGTACAGACTGGGTCACAGAACCGCAGATGCGGTAGACAACCACAGCAGAGAGGGAACGCCCAAAGCGGTGGGCAAGAACAGAGCAGGACGGGGCTGCAGGAGCAGCGAGCACAAGCAGGGCAGGACAGGACTGCCGGAGCAGCGGGCAGAAGCAGGGCAGGACAGGACTGCCGGAGCAGCGGGCAGAAGCAGGGCAGGACAGGACAGGACTGCCGGAGCAGCGGGCAGAAGCAGGGCAGGACAGGACTGCCGGAGCAGCGGGCAGAAGCAGGGCAGGACAGGACTGTCGGAGCAGCGGGCAAAAGCGGAGCAAGGCTGCCGGAGCAGTGAGCAAGGAGTCAGAGCAGGACGGACAGGGCTCTGTTCACACGGAACAGACAGGAAGGGAAAGGCAGAGCCAGATACCCACAGGGTACTTGCAGTGAAGTAGCGAGGGGACCACAAACTCACAAACGGGAGTACAGAGACAACAAGCAGGAGTTAGGTACGAGTTCAGACTCTGCAGAAAAAGGAAAGGAATGGACATAGAGGCAAAACAGGTAAAGGATAGGAGAGAGTTCAGACTGGAACTGAGTGTACGGAAGAGACCGACACTGCAGCGGGATACAGGAGCGGGTCTGGGAATACGGCCCCCAGAGAGGCGGGACGAACAGGCAAGGAGCGTGTTCAGACAGGACAGACAAGATACAGGAACGGATCTAGGTAATCGGCCCCTAGAAGGCGGGAGGAACAGGCTAGGAGCGTGTACAGACAGGCCTGGAAATACAGCCTCCAGGAAAGGCAGCAGGCAAGAGTACACAGACAGGACTCAGTTCAGACACGGGAACTGATACCACAAGGCAGGAGACATAGACAGGACTCAGTTCAGACACGGGAACAGATACTGCAAGACAGGAGAAATAGACAGGACTCAGTTCAGACAGGAACAGATACCGCAAGGCAGGGACACAAACAGGACTCTGTTCAGACGGGAACAGATACCGCAAGGCACAGACAGGCAGATCTAGGAATACGGCCCCTAGAAGGCGAAAGAACAGGCAAGAAGCGTGTTCACAAGAACAGACCACAGTTCAGACACAGAACTGGAAAACAGGCAGGAAAACAGGATAGGACCTGGCATGTCAGAGACAAAAAAAAAGCCGACTGACAGGACACAATGCTCAGGCGCCATCTTGAGGAAGAAGGTGGTATAAATACCCAAAGATGGACAGCAATAGGCTGAAGGTGCAACAGGGGCGTGTCCGCAGCAGGTACAAGAAACAGGAAGTTCAGCGGGCGTCGCCCTATGCAGCCAAAACAGACAAACAGACAGCAAGGAGGGAAGCCAGAGAGACATTCTGGACTGGAGATCAAGTGCGCGCTCTTGCACAGTGGGAGATGGACCACCATGCAAGGACGCCGCCAGGTATGTTACACATACAAACTCCTTGCAGATGTTGTCCTTGGGAGGATTTGAACACAGGACCCCAGTGCTGCAAGACTGCAGTGCTAACCACTGAGCCACCGTGCTGCCCACACATCACATGATAAATTGAATAGTGTTATTCAAATATACAAGTCGTCCCGCAAAAAACAAGCCCTGATATGGCTGTCGATGCAAAAGTAAAAAAAGTTATGACTTTGAAGTAGAGGGAAAAAACAAAACACAAAAACGGAAAATGACCATGTTGGTAAGGGGTTAAATAGGTAAACAGCCGCAGGTGGAGCTGACTCCGCTGCAGCTGTTATAGGCCGATGACGGCTGTGAAACGCAGCAAGTATCTACCTGGTCCAGTTTCTGAGCCGCTCTATGCTCCTGATGCCACCACATGCCGTCATCATCTGGTTAAAGCAACTTTCCAACTCACAATAAAAGAATCACAATACATTGTGATGTAGCAGACATCCCTTTAATGGTTCAGTGTGTTTGAATGACCATGTACCTCCCCCTTTAACGGACTGGTCACATGACTGTGACATCACACAGGTCCTTATGCACTCAGAGGGTGTGGACACATGACTCTGACATCAGTTAAGGTCCTATTTGTGGATGTGTGCATGTGTGCTGCAAGATATATAAACCCTGTGTGTTCCTGTGTGGGTGTGTTCTGGTGTGTAGGAGTTCCTATGTGTTGGGAGCTCCTGTGTGGGCACTGTGTGAGAGGCACGAGGCTGTTCCCTGTGTGTGTGGGGAACACCGCTCGTGTGAGGCCTGGTGGACTCCGGTGGAGGTGAAGCCTGGATCCCTGTGAGAGTGTGGGGGATGCCAGTAAGCCTCGGAGTGCCACACAAGCGTCCTGAAAGGTTAAGCCTGGATATATGTAGTATGCCAGTAAGCCTTAAAGGGTGGAGGGCTGGAGACCACGTGTGGTCAAGCCTTAGAGTCACAGTGGCGGTGGACTAAAAGCAGCTGAAAGCCGATAAAGGTAATACTCTTTATGTTATGGACATTTTCATGGACATTGTTTTATTACCTTGCGGGAGGCTGTAATTAGAGCCAAGTGGGCCAGTCTGCCACTTGGGCTCGTGGACATGTTGTATGGGAAATACGGTTTATGACGTGTAATAAACTGTGGATTGTGAAAAACGGCAAAGTAGTTGCTGGTGTGCAGTGATTGACGCAGCAAAGCGAGTATCCCCCAGGATAATAAGTAGCGCTGCCTTACAACATATATAATGCAGATCTGGTCCCTCCCGGTCATCACTCACAAGACGTCATTGCTCATGAGACATGACCGGGAGTGACCTATGACGCTTCATAGATTGCAGTATAGAATCGGTGGACGTCGTGGGAGCGGCATGAATTACATCCGACCTGCGGGGATTATTTTTTTAATAATTAATTGGTGAATGAGGGACTGTTTATTATTTTTATTTCTTTATTATTTTTATGTCTTTCAGGTTACCATTTGTGGACTACTTCGGATTCGGTGGACTATATCGGAATCCCTGGACTGGATGCTTATCTCCTGTATTTAATACCATATTTTATCCATGATGGAATAAATATCAAGTTTTATGGCATTATCTTTGCTTTGCTCGGCTGAAATTTTGGATTGAAAAGTCTGTGTCTCCTGACAGATGTTCCTGCGATCTGGGAATCCTCACCACCAGCGGTGAGATGACTTTATCTATATGTTTAATATATAATAATATCTGATATATTTGTACGGGCGTCATATTAAGATATTGGCTCATTTTTCTTTTCTTCTTACAAGTCAAATAACAATTCCTATAATGTTTATTATATCCCATAAAAACACTTTGCCTTCTTTTTCCAATAAAATATGATACATGAGCGACACCCAGTAAATGGCAACTATATGTGTAAAGCCAAGGCCCCACTATCAGTATTTAGTCAGTATTCTGTCAGTATTTTTTCTCAGGAGTGGGAGCCAAAACCAGGTGAGGAACAATCAGAGAAAAGGTGTAATAGAAACAAGTCACCAATTCTGCATTTATCACCCACTCCTGGTTTTGGCTCCCACTCCTGAGAAAAAATACTGACCAAATACTGATAGTGGGGCCTTGGTTTAATAGGTATACTGTGTATCATGTGCAGACAGGTTTTATATCATCTGTTCCTGAATACAATGAATGACACATCTGAGATAAGGAAACATCTACCGTATTTTTCGGACCATAACACGCTCTTTTTTTCCCGAAAATTTGGAAGGAAAATGAGGGGTGCGTCTTATGGTCCGAAAATAGCTTACCGGGGAGTTGTGGTGATGGTTGAGTGGGATCATAGGAAGCAGGGCCCTCCGTTCCCTCCCTCAGGAACCCGGCGGCGGCAGAAGAGGTGAGATGCTGCGGGGCTGGTGTCGGGCGGTGAGGCAGAACGGAGTGCGCTGCTTTTCTGGTGGCCGCGGCCACCTTCCTGAAGCTGTGATCTACAGGAAAATGGCCGTCAAGCTCCCAGTCTGCGCATGCGCCTGCTCGGGCGGCCATTTTCCTGTAGATCACGGCTTCAGGAAGATGGCCGCAGCACACACTGCTCTGCCTCACAGACACCGGCCCCGCAGCATCTCGCCTCTTCTGCTACCACCACCAGGTTCCTAAGGGAGGGAACGGAGGGCCCTGCTACAACGATCCTGCTCCACCACCACCGCAACTCCCCGCTGCTGGAGCACCGCCTTCTCGTACCCAGGGTCCGCAGCATTCCTCCACTTCTGCCAGCTTCCTGAGGGATCCAGCCTCCTGTGACCCCCTGCTCCACCGCCCCCCAGGTAAGGTACCTATTAAGACTATAAGATGGACCCCCATCTTATAAAAAATATTTTTCCCTTTTTTCAACCCAAAATTTGGGGTGCGTGTTATGGTCCGAAAAACACGGTATATCATTGTGATCTATAAGGTTTGCTTATATTAGATCAGTAATTCTCTGCAATTTTATTTTCTTCTTTCCCTCTTTCTTACTATTGTACAAGGAAGATACATCAATTTGTTAAATGGTCACAAACTCAATAGTACGAGCAAATGTAAGAAGCTTTGTAATATATCTTATCAGAGAGATAAGCCTCATTCTCCCCTTATGAACCACATCTACTCCCACCTGCGTCTTGTACTCATCAGCCAAAAAAAACAATTAAAAAAACAGTTTAAAGTGAACCTGTGGGCTAGAGTTGGTCGGGGGGTGTTTTACAATAAAATGGTGTGTTTTTTTTGTTAACATACTGAGTTAATAATGGGGTCTCTGATAAGCGCCTCTCCATTATTAACCTCAGGGGTTGATGCCAGCGGACATTAGACAGCTGACAACAACTCCGAAAAACCATTACCACGATTGCCACCGTACCAGGGCAATAAGAAAGAGCCGGGCAAAGCGCCAGAATTGGAGCATCTAATGTGATGTGCCTCGGTAAGAGGTTAAAGGGGTTGTCCACCTTTGGGGACAATTTTTTTATCTTATTTGAATGTATCTATTTGTGGCTAAAAATCATGTTTCTAATTGGGTGTCATTAAAGCATTTGCACAGTTTGCCTTCTATAGCTTCTGTGTTGCAATATCTATTGCTGGCTGCATAATGAGTTAACTGAAAATCTGTCAGTGAACTTGTTCTAATGGTCCAATGCAATGGGAGAGTTTGTAACTTTGGCTATGTGCCCACGCTGCAGAAATGAAGCAGAAAATTTCTGCTTCATTTCTGCATGTCCTCTCCCGGATAAACGCATGCGGAATTCCGCACTTGTTTATCGTGCGATTTCCACACGCGGAATTGCCTTGTGTTTTTTCTTGCATTGCAAAGGCAATTCCGCTTGCGGAAACGCAAAATTAATTGACATGCTGTGGATTTTTCCCCGCATCATAAGCGCTGCGGAAAAATCCGCAGCATGGGCATTAAACTTGCGGAATCCCCTTGGGGACCATGGGGGGCGGATTACAAGCATTTACGCTGCGGAAATTCCGCAGCATATACGCTTGAAAAACGCTACGTGGGCACATATCCTCAATCTGTCTTTTTTAGCTCCTCTCAGCTAATTGATGATCACAGATCACATCAAAGTTGAATGTGCAGGGAAACAAAGCGCCTGTAAAAGCCAAATGGGGCAAAATTTATAATGAAACCAAAATGCAAAAATGGTTCATCACCAATCTACTGCAGTAATCAATTATCTCCTTAATTTTAAACCATATTTTATCAATGATGGAATAAATGTCAAGTTTTATGGCATTATCTTTGCTTTGCTCGACTGAAATTTTGGATTTGTAAAAGTCTGTGTCTCCTGACAGATGTTCCTGCGATCTGGGAATCCTCACCACCAGCAGTGAGATGACTTTATCTATATGTTTAATATATAATAATAATATAATACAAGAAAACCATAGATATACCTCCGGTGGTAAATAATATAAGTATATATATATATAATAATATGCAATATTAGACCATCCGGAGTGAAGGACAAATATGGGCAATCGGAAAAAACATATAGCAAACAAGAAAGAGGAAGGCCGATCATAAAGTCCCAAATATCAGAGTACGGTGAATAATCTCATTTTTATTATTAATGAACAGGTGATGACAAAGAGAAATAATTAAAAATTTAAAAGCGGGGGCGAATGTCTGAGTAAAAAGTAATAACTAATAGTTCATGCGGGAGAAGACAAAGGAGGAAGGATATTGGTGTAAATACAAAAATGGAGGATAAAAAATATAAAGACAAGAAACAAATTACTAAAAAACGTGTTGACAAAGTGAGTAATAAATAAAATAAATAGTAGAAGATGCAAATAATCAATGCAATTAATATAGAGAATTATATCATACAGACATGTAGGTGTATAATTGATAAAAATTAATATAAAGAGTGAACTTACATAATACCAACAAATAATATTACATTAGTACATTGTGCAATGATAGTAAAGGAAAAAGGCAATGGAAACAGCTGTGAGTGGAAAACAAAATGATGAAAATCCTCCAGTATAGATAAACTATATAATAAAGTTTGAAATAATAAAAAGAAAGTAACTTACACTGAAATGAATACCTCCCGCATGCCAGACATGCGTCCACCCCGACGCGCGTTTATTACTTTTTACTCAGACATTCGCCCCTGCTTTTAAATTTTTAATTATTTCTCTTTGTCATCACCTGTTCATTAATAATAAAAATGAGATTATTCACCGTACTCTGATATTTGGGACTTTATGATCGGCCTTCCTCTTTCTTGTTTAATATATATAATATCTGATATATTTGTACGGGCGTCATATTAAGATAATGGACTACAACTACCACTTTAGGAGGACACCATCCAATAACTGGGATCTACCTGCAATATGTCATAAATTAACAATGCAAATTTCAGAAAGAGAAAGAGGACATGCACCTAAGCAGTGATCACCAGAAAAAATAATCAAAAAACTATTTAGATACAAATTACATCAGTTTATTTTCAATATCTCCTGACACATATACAAATAATGGACAAACCAAAAACAATAATGTTAAAACACCATTAAAAATAGTGGAAAGGTCCACTACATGAGGAGCCCACTACTTAAGAAACCTTCCTATGTTATAATGAATGGTATAAAGTGCACAAGTATGCAGACAAATAGATAAGCCCTCACAGGCTATGGGAAATGTCTGTGGTGGTCACTATTGCACAAACCCAAAGTATTCTGTATAAATAAAGAATACAAAAGAAAATATATATATATACATAAAGTGCAGCAACAGGTACCTACGTGCGAATTACTATGGTATCCCTGTGTACAGGGTGATGGGTCAATAAAGTAGAATAGCTGTTGGAAATACACCCTTTCACCTCACACTGAAGAGATAGCCACTCCATAATCACTCATACATTCAATTACGGCGACCAATGCTGCCCCTCACAAAAATAAAGAGCCAATTATGCAACATGACCATAGATAGAGGATACCCAATCAAATCAGCCTGTTAATAGGAAGGTGTAGATAGGACCTCAGTGCCCAACGCGTGTCGCCACTCACGGTGGCTTCATCAGGGGAATTTAAGGTACTTGTCCACGTGTCATTATACATAAAGCCCAAGAACATATTATTACCGAGAGATCAGCTGTATTCCGGAAGACGCGGAGCTCCGGGCATCGCAAAGCGGAAATGCAGGGCATCAATCACATGCCCATATCACCAGCATATGAAGTTTATAGGGATACATTGAATTGACCAATCCTCCACAAAGTGTATAGGCCCACAGGATAAATGGGATGGGTGCCAAAAAAAAAAAAAACTGCACAGGGACAGCAATGTACGATACAGATATGACGCTGGAGGCACATGGTGCGCCTGCGCTGAGGGGAGGTCCTCCGGCTCCGTGTCCTGCATTGCGATGCCCGGAGCTCCGGCGTCTTCCGGAATACAGCTGATCTCTCGGTAATGATATGTTCTTGGGCTTTATGTATAATGACACGTGGACAAGTGACTCGCCCCTGAGCCGTGGGGCACCCGGAACTGGGCTTCAGTGCAATGTTGGGGGTAGTGGTGGCAACCCGATCCCGTGGCTCAGGATGGTCAGACTAAATGCTGTGGCAGTCTATTTGTATAGTTATGAATGTCCGACTGCGCCACCCGTGGATTGCGGTCAGGGTGAACCGCCGCTGCGGGGCAGCCCGCTGAGGCTGGTGTTGTGGGTGCAGCAGAGAATAGTATAACTCCCCACGGGAGGAGTGTAGCCTCAGGGCAGTGAGTGTAAATGGTGGGCGTTGTGGTGCAGGGCGTCCCAGTACCGTTAGTGCTGGCACGGTAAGAAACACAGAGTCAACGTGTTGCAGTCCAGTGTCTTTTACTCACAGTTGTTATCTGAGTCACTTCTGCTGGCAATGACTGCCCAAGCCATGCTGCGTCCACCAGGTGCGGGGCTCTGTCAACCCCCAGGCAATTCAGGAGTATAGCCCAGAGCTCCCTTCTATCCTTTCTCTGGCCGTGCCCCACCAGTAACCAAACTTCTGTCCAGCTGCCTCGGGCCTTCTCTGGGAGAACTTGGCACCTGCCTCCCTGACCCTATGTGGTGCCTTCCTAGTAGGTTTAGCGGGGGGGTCGCACCAATAGATGATCACGACCTAAGGTTCTTGGCTGAGGGATGATTTACCGCCACCAATTTGGGATCCGGTACCCTTCTCTTGCCTGACCCGTCACCCAATATCACGCTGGTCCTTAGGGTCCCTTCTGCCTTCGTGTCTCTGAGCCTTTCTACTCCTTGGTTCCTTCTCTTTCTGTTCCGTTCCTTCTCCTCTTCTCCCTTCTGGCTCCGGCCTTCACCCTAGGCCTGCCTCGTGGAGCTGAGCTCAGGCTGAGCCACAGCTCCCTGTCAGCTCTCCTCTCAACTTCTCTTTCTTGTTCTCCACCCTGAACTAAGATGGTGCCCGCCTTATATACCTCCTCCTCTGTGTGTGAGCTCAGGTGGCCAGCACCCAATGAGCTCCTACCTATGCTCAGAACCCAACCCCTATCTGCTCCTACACCACTGGGTTTTCCTCCCCCCTCCCCACTCCAGCCAGGGACATAGTCAGTTGTGCCCACATAACATATAAATGGGAGCACCGTCGAGCTGTCCCCCCGGAAATGGGGTGTGTGTGGTGTATGCAGCTAACTGAGCCCTGGTCCATACTCCATCCTTACCCGGGAGTGGAATATCACACCTCTGGTTGAGGTGCAATACCCCTGTAGCGGCCGAACCCTCGGGGCGCTACACAAGTACCTTAAACTCCCCTGATGAAGCCACCGTGAGTGGCGACACGCGTTGGGCACTGAGGTCCTATCTACACCTTCCTATTAACAGGCTGATTTGATTGGGTATCCTCTATCTATGGTCATGTTGCATAATTGGCTCTTTATTTTTGTGAGGGGCAGCATTGGTCGCCGTAATTGAATGTATGAGTGATTATGGAGTGGCTATCTCTTCAGTGTGAGGTGAAAGGGTGTATTTCCAACAGCTATTCTACTTTATTGACCCATCACCCTGTACACAGGGATACCATAGTAATTCGCACGTAGGTACCTGTTGCTGCACTTTATGTATATATATATATGTAGCACCCTGAGGACTCGGCTGCTACAGCGGTATTGCACCTCAAACCAGAGGTGTGGTATTCCACTCCCGGGTAAGGATGGAATGTGGGACTGAGCTCAGAAGGCTGCATGCACTACACTCATCCCATTTCCGGGGGACAGAACTACGGTACTCCCACCAGTTAGATGTGCAGGTACGACAGCGTCTGTCCCTGGCTGGAGTGGGAGGGGGGGAGGAACATCCCAGTAGTGTAGGGGCAGATAGGGGAGGGGCTCTGGGCATAGAGGTAGGAGCCCATTGGGTGCTAGTCACCTGGGCTCACACATAGAGGGAGTATATATGGTGGGCACCATCTAGAGATAGGGTCTGTCAGGAGAGTTCTGAGGAGGAGTTCAGCCAGGAGGGCTGACAGGGAGCTGTGTCTCCGGCTGGGCCCAGCTCCAGGGCCAGGCCTGAAGCAGAGAGGAAGAGGAAGAGGAAGAAAGGCCCAGAGGCATAAGACCAAGAGGGAACCCTGAGATCCCACGAGTGAGCTAAAAAGGGTGAAGGGTTGGCAGAAGAGGGCACCGGATCCCAAACTGACGGAGGCAAAACATCCTTAATCAGGAACCGGAGGTCGTGGTCAAGTTTTGCCACGACCCTCACCACATTCACCAGGAAGGTACACCACGAGTAGGGTCAGGAAAGCCTTAAAAGGTTTTACCATATAGAGGCCCAAGGGAACCGGACAAAGGTGGATCCCTGGTGGGGATGGCCGGAGAGAGAGAGAGAGAGAGAAGGGAGCTCAGGACCACGTTCCGGAATTGCCTGGGGGTTGGCCGAGTCCCGTACCTGGTGGACGCAGCACGGCTCGGGTGGTCACTCCCGGCCGAAGTGACTGAAGCAACACAAGTGAGTAAAAACCCTGAAACTGCATCCCACGTCTCTGTGCCTCCTTACCGCACCATCACAACCCCCATCATCTACACCTGCTGCCCTGAGGCCATACCCCTCCCGTTGGGGGTTATACCATCCCCGCTGCACCATCCTTCCACCGGCCTCAGCGGTCTGCTCTGCAGCGGCAGCTCCAAAGCTGCATTCAACGGGTGGCGTAGTCATCCAACACCTACTGCTAATAGACTCGCCACTTAGTTTGACTCCCTGGGCACGGACCGGGTCACCGCCACGAGACTACTACCCCCATCTGATCCGGCTCCGGGTAAGCCCCCGTGCGCGCGATGCCGCACGACACAGAAGGCCCAGGGGCGCGTCATATATATTTTCTTTTGTATTCTTTATACAGAATACTCTGGGTTTGTGCAATAGTGACCACCACAGACATTTCCCATAGCCTGTGAGGGCTTATCTATTTGTCTGCATACTTGTGCACTTTATACCATTCATTATAACATAGGAAGGTTTCTTAAGTAGTGGGCTCCTCATGTAGTGGACCTTTCCACTATTTTTAATGGTGTTTTAACATTATTGTTTTTGGTTTGTCCATTATTTGTATATGATATTAAGATATTGGCTCATTTTTCTTTTCTTCTTCAAATAACAATTCCTATAATGTTTATTATATCCCATAAAAACTCTTTGCCTTCTTTTTACAATAAAATATGATACATGAGCGACACCCAGTAAATGGCAACTACTGTATCTGTGTAGTAGATATACGGTGTATCATGTGCAGACAGTATTTTTCGGACTATACTGTAAGGTCTTATAACTCTATTACCTGCAGATATCGGATTAATCTGCAGGTTAATTGTAGAGATGAGCGTTGTTCTACTCGAACTGTTCGCCAATCTCAAATTCGAGCTGTTTTGGGCGGTGTTCGAGCCGTTCGGCGAACACGAACAATTTGAGAAAAATTCGGCTGTTCGAGGTTATGTTCGATAACTGTTCGTGCACCAAAATCATAACTGGATTTTTTCTCAGTAATGATGAAAATTAATGTTAATACGCAGTTTGAGTGTACAGCGGGGTGGGGGGAGGGGCAGGGGATGGATCTCTGCAGGAACAATGAAGATCTCCATTTTTTTTTTCTCTTTCCCGCATTTGCAGTGGGGAGGTGCAATCTGTCAGCCTATCAGCAGCGCACACACGGAGCGAACTGCTGTTTTTCACACAAGCAAGGGCATGTGTCATTGGCAGTGTATGTCACATGTCCTTGCCCTATAAGACCAAGCCACTTTCCCCGTCGCCACCATTTTCTCACTGCTGCAGCTGCGTGTTAGACGGCACCGCTGTTGCTGTGTGCGCTATACCTTGTTAATTTCAAGCCAATTTTCGCACAAATATACAGATAGCTTGGGAGTAGGGAATAGTTGTGATTGCAGTCCTTTTAAGGACTAGGTTACAGCATTTCCTACGACTTTTATCAGGCAGGTCTGTGCTCTTAAATAGATAGATTGTGGGAGTAAAGACTAATTGTAATTGGAGTCCTTTTCAGGACTAGGTTACATCAGTTCCTATCAGTTTTTGCCAGGCAGGTCTGTGCCAGTGCTGTGCAAGTTTTTTTCACAGCATTTGGCTGAATCTAGCAAAGCTAATCCTTTTTGGCCTATTGCAGAGAGGCTACTCCACTGACTAACACAATCTGTGTTGCAAGATATACCACCTGTGTATAGAATACCAATTTTTTTACTGCACCTAGTGAAGTAAAATCTTTTGGGCATAGCATCATTCTATTAGTCCATCTATACTGACCTCCATCAGGTTGCAAATTGAATATAATTTTTATCTGCATCTAGCTCTGAAAAAATATTGGACTTCTAGCTGTGTGTGGGACTTGTTGTATTAGTCCATCTATACTGACCTCCATCAGGTTGCAAACTGAATATATTTTTTTCTGCATCTACCTCTGAAAAAATATTTGGGCTTCTAGCAGTGTGTGGGACTCATTGTATTAGACCATCTATACCAAGCTCCACCAACTTTGAAATTAATAATAATTTTTAGCTGCATCTAGCCCTGAAAATAATTTTTCCCAATAGTGGTAGCAATAGAAATATGGGGCGCGTGCCTGGCTAACAAAAATATACGCTTCATAACACAAAACACCAGCCTAGCGCACTGTATTAATAAGATGGCATCATCGTCTCTCCCAGTGCTAGGTCTGCTACGCAGGCTAGTATTCCTGTGCCTAAAACACAATGTATGGGTCCGCGCTAGCCACTATGCTGAGGGGTATAAAGCTGCTGCTAACGCTTTATAACAATTCAATTGGCAGATTTTCACAGAGCTCTTCCACAACGCCCACCCATCGGACAACAGTTGCCCACCCTCCCTATGGGATCTAGTGGCGAATAGTTGATGCCATTAATCAGAGCGTCAGTTGCCCCGTCAACGTGGCATGCATACGGTAAGGCATGGGAAGAGTGGACACGACTAGTAGCAGGCAGACGGGTTGACCAATGTGAACAAGCCAGATCACAAGTCACCATAGAATTTCTCCACCAGCTAATGATGAGGGGCATATCAGGGGCGTCAGCGCAGCGGTGTCTGACCGGAGTAGCATTTCACTTCCAACTACTGAATTGGGGAGATGTGACAAAGATTCATCATCAGACAATCCATAAAAGGGTGGAAAAGGGGTCAGCCAAGTCAGGAATGTAGACGTCCCGTCCCGTGTCACTAAAACTGATTTCTCACATCTTATCCCTAACACCATTAACATGACACTCACAATTTGAAGCAACACTAATGTCTACTGCATTTGTGATCGCCTTCTTCGGGGCGCTATGTATAAGCGAATTAGTCCCTCAATCCAAAATTACCACCAGTGGACGCTTATTACACCAGGAAGTAGTCATAGCCAATAATGCAATACGTGTACGCATACACCAATCGAAAACGGTTCCAGCGGGCAGGGGTACT
Source organism: Phyllobates terribilis (assembly GCF_046119375.1). Classification (NCBI taxonomy): domain Eukaryota; kingdom Metazoa; phylum Chordata; class Amphibia; order Anura; family Dendrobatidae; genus Phyllobates; species Phyllobates terribilis. The sequence continues at coordinate 707,217 of NW_027362797.1, forward strand.
TGGGTACTTCTACAACCCACAAACGGTAAAACTGAGTCGGGTAACAATAGTAAAAACATATCTAACCATCAGATCACAAAGTAATTTCTTCGTATCACACATTGATGGAACGCCATTATCAAGATACCTGTTCCAAGCTATATTTAATAAATGCATAACATCGGCAGGGAACCACCCCAAAGATTACGGGACACACTCATTCCGCATAGGTGCGGCCACGGAAGCAGCAAGAGCAGGACTGTCAGAAACGGAAGTTCAGAGGATAGGGAGATGGCGATCCACGTGTTTGGCGAGATACATAAGACCGGACTTGTTATCCTAACGTGGTTTGTTTCTTTTACAGGTGACGCTAAGCCAACAGTGTGAGTGATAGGCCACTCGTATATATATATTGGGCACAAAAAAGGGCGAAAGTCCGCCCAGGCGGGAGGAAATTAGAGTTTCATAACACATATTTCAACTGGAGAGGTATTAGAGGCCTGCTATGGCCACAGGTACTAATGGAGGTAATCAAGGTAGGGAGAGAGGCAAGAGGTCCGGTCATCTTAGTTATACAGGCCGGGGGAAACAACCTAGGTCATCACAAGAGCGCATAACTAATGGCAATAATGAAACTAGACACTGAGCGCTTCAGAGAATTTTTCACAAAATTAGCTATAGTATGGTCAGAGATTGTGCCGATAGCGGTATGGCAAGGTGCGCGAGACATCACGGTCATCGAATGGACAAGGCGGGTAATAAATATTCGGATGGCAAAATTTAGAAGAGACAGAGGCGGTGTAGTGATACGACACCGACAACTGGAAGGAGATAAAGCAGGCCTCATACGGCCCGACGGTGTTCACTTAATAGATATTAGACTGGACATATTCCTGTCAGGACTCCAGGACGGAGTGGAACAAGCGTTAAGAGTGATGGGTGGGGGTCAGAGTCCTGCATACGAGTACGCTGGATCCTCCGTGGCCTGGAAATAGAAAGGACATGTTGGAGAGTTACACTTGTTGGCCAACTTGCCAGAGTCGGGACCCAGGGCATGCTGCAACAAGCTGAATTATTTTAGAAATAAAATGCCTTTCTAATGGAATGAGTATAAAGAGTTAATAAAGCTGTGACCGATCCTCACCCATCCAGTTGTAAGAGTTACATTATTGGGTTGTCCATGAAAGGGGGGCGGTAGGGGGGCTGAGCATCTGGGTTTGGTTGGGGGTCCCCACAGTCTGCCTAGGCTAGATGCATTTAAAAATTCTTATTAGATACACAGGCGGTGCAGCTTGCTTCGCAGCTGGGCTACTACGCCCAAAGTATTGCCTAGGCTAGATGCAGTTAAAAATTCTACGCTGACTAGCAGACACTGAAGATTTGGAACAGACCTCTGAGTAAACAGCTCTTCAGACTCAACCATCTGTGTTACCCCAAGCCATAGTGTATGTAGTTTCTTACAGTTAAAAGGGGGGGGTGCGACCCAACCCACCTGGAATTGATGATGCCAACGTCACGTAAGACACAGCAAGGGGACTCCCAAAATTGTGGCACAGACACCACTTAACCCTAGAACGCATACCTGTGGCCTTGCAGGCCCGCCCAGTTAATTGTTTTCTATTTTCTGCAAGATTGCTTTAGTTAGAATTTTGAAACTCTAGGTATTCTTCATGTATATAGTTGTTTGTCATTTGAGTTTGAGTTATTCCATGTTATTTGCACATGGGCCTAAAAGGCCCCAGGTATATGAAGGTGTAGATTTTTATGGTCATGCGTTCTAGGGTTAAGTGGCATCAATTGCCCCACTGTTGCTTAAAACGGTTGGTGAGGTGATTTTACCAAATCCCCAAGCTTTTAGTCTCCCAAGGATGACACAGGGGTAGAAATGTCCTTGCGGATCCATGATTTGTTCATCTTTATGAACGTGAGTCTGTCTACATTCTCAGTGGACAGCCGCGTGCGCTTATCTGTCAGCACACCACCAGCAGCGCTGAACACACGTTCAGAGAGAACGCTGGCTGCATGGTATGACAAGATCTCCAAGGCGTGAGTGGCGAGCTCCGGCGATTTTTCAAGATTGGAATACCAAAATGAGCAAGGGTCCAGTGACACAGTCATGGCTTCGATGTTCACTTGGAGATTCTCCTGTACCATCCTCTCTAGGCATTGACTATGTGTCAGACTTCTTGTCTCCTGTGGCCTTGCAAAGGATGGTCTAAAAAAGTGGTGAAACTATTCCACAAAATTGCTGTTACCAGCAGATACTGTGTTACTGTTACTGTTTGAGTGATGAAGACTCGACAGTCCCACCGTTGGCAAGTTAGACCTGTGAGATTCACTACGTGCACCACTGGTGTTTTGTGGAAAAGCACATGTAAGATTCTGCAACAGATACTCCTGCATTCGTCAATACCTTTTTATGGCAGGAATTATTTCGGCAAATATACTTTTGTAGCGGGGATCTAAGAGTGTGGCAACCCAGTAGTCGGGATTACTTCGAATTCTGACAATCCGGGGGTCATGTTGCAGGTAGTGCAGCAAGAAGGCACTCATGTGTCTTGCGCATCCAGAAGGACCAAGTCCTTGTTGTGTTGGTAGCGAGGTAAGAATCATGCTTCCTTCCTCTGCCCTCTCCCTCCAACCTCGCACAACAGAAATATGATCAAGGTCTCCCTCATCTGATGAGTCTTCCATGCCCATTGCCAGTTCGTCCTCCACTTCTTCCTCGGCTCCTGCACCTTCCTCAACAGTTTGGCTGCTACCATGCGCCCTGGTTAATCCCTCTCCCCCACCCTCCCATGCCTGCCGCCTTGGTGCTGCCAACCATCTGGACCTTGGAGATGTTATCCCTTCCGCATACGACTCCTCCTCTACTTCCTCCACCTCCTCTTGTCCCACCACCTGACTCCGAATTCTGTTTAACATGTGCTCCAGCATGTAAATCACCGGAATAGTCATGCTGATAATGGCATCGTCAGCACTAAACATCTTCGTCGCCATTTCAAGACTGTGCAGAAGGGTGCATAGGTCCCTGATCTGAGACCACTCCTCCAGCGTGATTTGCCCCACCTCTGGATCTCGTTGGCCCAGGCTATACGTCAGAACGTATTGCACCAGGGCTTGTCGGTGCTGCCACAGTCGCTGCAACATGTGCAGAGTTGAATTCCACCGTGTCGGCACATCGCATTTCAGCCGGTGAACTGGCAGGCCCAACGACTTCTGTAGAGATGTAAGTCGTTGAACTGCGGGATGCGAATGGCAGAAGTGAGCACACAGCGACCGTGCACTCTGCAGAAGGCCATCTAGTCCGGGATAGTGGGCTAAAAATTGCTGGACAACCAGGTTCAACACGTGAGCCATACAAGGCACGTGTGTGACATTGCCCCGGCGAAGTGCCGCACCCAGGTTTGCAGCATTGTCGCACATGGCCTTCCCTGGTTGCAGGTCCAGTGGAGACAACCTTTCATGAAACTGGGTCTCCAGAGCTGACCAAAACTCCTCAGCTGTGTGACTCACATTTCCCAGACATTTCAAAGTAAACACTGATGCGTTGAGCCCTGCTGCCAGCATAGTAAGGAGGTGTGCAGGATTCCTTCTGCGCAGTTAGAAAGCAGGTGGCATTACCAGACAGGCTTTGGGTGCAGGTGGAGGACCGAGAGGAGGTTGAGGAGACAGAAGCAGTGGAGGAAGTTCGAGATAAAGAGGATTAACACACAACTCGTGGGGACGGTAAGACTTGGACAGCAGCCCCTTGTCCTGCTGTCACCATAGTTACCCAGTGCCCAGTCAGCGACATGTAACGCCCCTGTCCATGCCTTCTCGTCCAAGTGTCTGTGGTGAAGTGCACCCTGTCACACACAGAGTTTCTCAAAGAAGCGGTGATGTTGTGTGCGACATGCTAGTGGAGCGCAGGCACACCTTTCTTTGAGAAGTAGTGCCGACTGGGCATCTGGTACTGGGGCACTGTGACGGACATAAGGTCTTGAAAATCCTCTGTGTCCTCCAGGTGGAAAGGCAGCATTTCTGTAGCCAACAGCTTGCAGATGGTGAAATTCAACCTCTTAGCTTTCTCATGGCTAGGAGGAAATGGTCTTTTACTTTTCCACATCTGAGGGACCGAGGGCTGGCTGTTGTGCTTAGACGGTGTTGAGTAGGGTGTCCCCGGCAACTGCCGGTCTGTGAGGAAGATGCAGGCGGACATGTTAGGTTGCCTTGATCCAAAGGTGGTGCTCTCGATGTCGGAGAGCGCTCAACACTAGCAGGTGTTTCCACTTCCCAATGAACTGACGAACTGCCAATCACACTGGCTGTTGCGGGTAAAGAGGTGGCAGGTCTGCGTCCAAAAACATGTGTGACTGCTGAGGATGAAGAGGCTGCAGATGCACAAGATGGGGCAGACGGTGGTTGGCCCAGCCGGCTAGGCTGCATTGTAGCACAGTGAGCTTCCCACTGCAACTTATGCTTCATATCCATGTGACGGTACATGCATGAAGTACTCAAACTATGTATTTTTTGGCCTCTACTTAACTTTTGCTGACAAATATTACAGATAACACGAGTTGGGTCATCCTTATCGATCTGAATAAATGCCCAGGCTATGCAAGGCTTAGAGCCCATGTGACCTGAAGAGCCACTACGACTTGTGGTCAGAGGCAGAGTTGTGGTTGAGGATGCAGTTGTTGACGTGCTTCCAGTACTCCGTCTCTGTTCAGGAAGGCGCAACCTAACCTCGTCGTCAATAGCATCTGTGATGCCCCGCTGCGCTTGGTATCACAGATCCTACAAGAGTGCATTGATGGAATCCTCCACAAGAGGCCCCCATAAACATTCACACATCTCCACCTTCCACCTCAGACCAGCAGAGGGAGCCCGTTAGGGATATAAATAGGGAAGGTGGAGCTAGGCAGTTCAGTTCCTCTGAAGAGTTCCTGCAGTAGAGAAGCCTAAGAGAGGTCAGTCTGCAGTGGAGCTCAGTCTAGTCTAGAGAACGCAGTTAATAGTTCAGCAGTGGAGCACGAGGCTCCTGCTTGCTAGATTCAGGGAGCCCAGATAGAGCTTAAGGTGTGCCGGTGCCGTAAGATCAGTGAAGCGCGGCAAGCTGCCGTTAGTGTGTATAGCCTAGTGAGGGCCCGAGTAGGCCGAAGGCGAGTGGCGAGTTAGTACATAAGGGGCAGAGGAGCTTAACCAGCTCACCCCGAAGCATTTACCGGACACAGGATCCGAGCTTACCGGGATCTCTATGACCCAGTAAGGCATAACCAGAATCCCTGGAGAACTACAAGTCCCAGGATCGCTAAGGTGCTGATATGTAACAGAGCCAGGAGACGCTTAGGCCCCGCATACTGGGAGCGTGAACTCCAAGAGAAGGCCCTACCACAAGGTCAGCCAGCGCAGGACAGAGACAAAGTTAGGCCTAGCTCCAGGCAGGTCAGAAACTTACTACGCAGAGGCAAGAAACAGAAGGCCCTACACCCGCTCATTGGGGAGGATCCTGATATGCACCCTTCACCCTACAGTGCTCCGGGATGTGCCTGAATTTCCACCAGTAAAAGGTACTGAAGTGACTACCGTGTCCGTTCCCGTTCTTGCTCTGACCCAGCTGGGTCTCGCCTGTCCTGCATTCCCCCTGCATACGCTGCCCTGAGACCTAGCTCCACCTGTGGGGAGCTATACCATCGAGCTGCCTTATCACCGGCCTCAGTGGACTGCTGCAGCGCTGGTGCTTGTCACCAGATACCACAGGTGGCGTCATGAACTCTTATAAAATTAACAATTATCCACCCTTTTAAAGAGAGACCCCAGGGTACGGGCCAGGGAGCCGACCACCGCGACATAGAATCATAGAATCATAGAATGGTAGAGTTGGAAGGGACCTCCTGGGTCATCTGGTCCAACCCCCTGCTCAAAGCATCCCCAAGGCCAGGCAAATGCCCGGGTACCGAGTCATCCCCATCCCCAGGGCTAGTCCCATCCTCTTCCACCTCCTCTGCTGACCTCATCGACTGTCTGACTGTGGGTTGACAGTAAGTGGGATCTCCAACCTCGTCATCATCACCCTGTGTGTTATCACACCCGTCGCCCTCAGAGCCAACCTCTTCCTGCCCTGACCGAAAAGTCAAGTTGTCGTTCCAATCAGGTATTTGAGTCTCATCATCATCTTCATCATGGTCTCCACCAACAGGAGTTACAGTTTGGGAACAAGGGTCTACATTATGCTCAGAACCTTCTTCATCTGGTCCTGGATCCAACTTATAAAGATTCTGGGCATCGGATCAGATCATTTCCTCATCTGGATTAACAGAAGCTCTGGAGCAGACCTCCGTTTCCCAGGCTATAGTATGAGTAAACAGCTGGGCAGACTCAGCCATCTGTGTTACCCCATACTCAGATGGGCAGCTGGAGACTTGGGAGCTGTGAGGAAGCAAGTGCGATTGGGGTGACACCTCTGAGGACTGGAGTATTTGTGATGTTGAAATTGAGGTGGAGAGCCCACTTGAAGGAGCACTTGATATCCGTTGAAGCACCTGCTGTTTTTGTGCCTCATCTAGAATTTGTAGCGATGGGCGTGTCCGTAAGAATGGGATCGTATCACATTGTCCACGAAAATGTAGCACCCTGAGGACTCGGCTGCTACAGGGGTATTACACCTCAAGCCAGAGGTGTGGTATTCCACTCCCGGGTAAGGATGGAGTGTGGAACTGAGCTAGTAGGCTGCATGCACTACATACATCCCATTTCCGGGGGACAGATCAACGGTACTCCCACCAGTTTATGTGCAGGTACGACAGCGTCTGTCCCTGGCTGGAGTGGGAGGGGGGTGGAACATCCCAGTAGTGTAGGGGCAGATAGGGGGAGTAGTCTGGGTAAATGTAGGAGCTCATTGGGTGCTGGTCACCTGAGCTCACACATAGAGGGAGTATATAAGGTGGGCACCATCTTAGGACAGGGTCAGTCAGTCAGTGAGTCAGCAGTAACTCCAGGAGAGGAGAAGGAAGAGGGACCCAGAGGCGCAGGACGAGAGGGGACCCCAAGATCCCAGAATAAGGACAAAAGGGTGAAGGGTCGGCAAAAGGGTACCGGATCCCAAGCTGGCGGAGGCCAAAGCAAACCTTAGCCAGGAACCGGAGGTTGTGGGCAGGATCTGCCACGACCCTCACCAAATCCACTAGAAAGGCACACCAAGCATAGGGTCAGGGAGCCCAGAGGAGGCTTGACCAACAAGAGACCCGAGGGAGCCGGACATAAGTGGATCCCTGGTGGGAACGGCCAGAGGAGGGGAGAGTCAGAAAGAAGCTCAGGACCACGCTCCAGAATTGCCCGGGAGTTGACCGAGTCCCGCACCTGGTGGACGCAGCACGGCTTGGGTGGTCACTGCTGTACAGAGTGACCCGAGCAACACCAGTGAGTAAAAACCCTGAAACTGCATTTCATGCCTCTGAGTCTCCTTGCTGCACCTTCATAACCACCATCCTCCACGTCTGACCCCCTGAGGCTATACCCCTCCCGTTGGGGGTTATACTACCACAGCTGCACACACACCACCAGCCTCAGCGGACCATCCTGCAGCGGCGGCCTTTTGACCGCAAATCAACGGGTGGCGTAGTCGACACTAAGAACATCTGCAAGGACTGCCGCACACTGAGTTTGACACCCTGGGCACGGACCGGGTCACAGCCACTCGGAGACTACAACCCCCATCTGATCCGGCTCCGGGTATCCCTAACAACATGGCCCAGGGGGCGCGTCAAAAAGAAGTCGACATCTTAGTTTGGCTGGAAGATGGTCTTTCTTCTGCAGATGTTACTCCCCCCCCCCCCCCCCCCCACCCCACCGTGGGGGGCCTCGACCCACCAGCGGACAGGCACCAGTATTGGGATAGGGGGGCTGACCGTCAGGGTCCACCGCGGCTCTGGCACAAACCCGGCGACACAGAGGTGGCACAGGCAGGAACGGACTGGCCGTGTCGGCTTCTCACTTTTTGGATTTTAGAAGGGCATGACATGCCTATATCTGTGTCTCCCCCTCCTTTTACTCCTCCACCTCTTTTCTTTTCGCATGACTATATGTACTTGTCACTTTTCCATGTGTTAGTTGTGTCTTCTGAGCAGTTTGTCAGCTTTTGGACACCTTTGAAGGTGTTTTCTATGTGTTTCTATGTGTTTTTGTTTGCCTGCCATTGGTTTTAACGGTGTTCGAAGGTGTTCGACGAACAGTTCGGCGAACACACGGGTGTTCGACGAACCGATCTCGAACACTACGGGGGTGGCTCAACACTTGTTAATTGCGTTATGAAGGTGCCCGGCCGCTATTCTGAAAGTGCGTCACCTGGAGAAAATCATCTTTATTTCTTCAGTCATTGAAGCGTGCCTGGGGGAGTTACAGTCACGGCTCACAGCACTGAAAGTGGCGGCTGTAACCGCACCCCAGCACTGACTGACCGGTCGCTCAGAAGTGCATCAGTGCGTAGCCGGCTGTCAGTCAGTGTCGGGGTGTGGTTACATCTGCCGCTCTCTGTGTACTGAGTGGTGACTGAAGCTGTGCCAGACACTCCTCTATGACTGAAAGCTGGTGGCTCCTCCATTGCCAGCATCCGTGGTAATCGCACTGCATTTGGATGACATCTGAGTGCAGTCCGATATTTTGCACCCATAGACTTGTATGGGTGATTGAGATCCGATTCTCGGATGCAGTTGCAGAATGATGCTATTGTTTTCTCACGCTGAATCTTCATGAGAAGATAATCGCAGATCTGAGCTGTACCAGGGAATAACACCGGTCCGAGTGCTATGCAATGTTGTATCACACAGCACTCGGCCGTGTTATATACGCTCATGTGTCCGAGCCCTTAACCTGCACATTTACCCTATATCTACAGGCTAATAGCATTTGAGGACATGACAGGTTTCCTTTAAAATCCTCCAAATGGTGCATCTTTCCTGTGGTGTTATTCTTCACTTTACCTTTTTTTTTGGGGGGGGGGGTCAGAGGCTTTTTTTTTTTTTACATACGCAGCATGCTGTAGTCGGATTTTTTTCAGACCGTCACCGACCTGATGATATTGTATCCCAAGAATAAATCCCGTTAAATCAGGCAGCGCTGCTGAATAAATTGATCTTGATAATATTGGCGCACTAGGCGGCACTAGGCAGGGAATAGTGCAGAGAATATATGCACTAGACCAAAACCGTCCCGCCCTCGGGGCCCTTGTATCCTCCTTTACATATATTACTTTATAATACTATGTTCTCTGATATAGTCAGCAAAATACGGTATATTATAAGACGCATCCCAAATTTTGGGGAGGAAAATAAATATTATCTTTTTTAATAAAATGGTGGTGCGTCTTATAGTCCACTTTTACTGTAGCTTACCAGGGGAGGGCGGCTGTGGAGGAGCGGGGTCACTGCTGCAGGAGGCTGGCGGCGGTGTCAGAAGTGGGGCGATGCTGTGGGCCCCCGGCCGGGAGGAGGGGGTATTCAGTGATGCGAGGGTGCGGTGGGCCTCGGGTTTTCACAAAATGACAAAATGTCAGAGGAGTCCCCGCACTTCCCATCCTTTTCACTCTGGTGAACTTTGGGAAAATGGCCGCCAAAGGCGACACATGTGCAGATTGAGATCTCAGGAGGCGAGACCTCACTCTGTGCATGTGCCGCCTCTGGCGGCCATTTTTCCCCAAATTCACTTCTGACACCGCCGCCAGCTTCCTGCAGTAGCGACTGTGCCTTCTGGGAACCTGCTCCACAGAAGCTGCCCCCCCCCCCCCGGTAACTACATTCGAATTATAAGGCACACCCCCATTTCCCCCCAAATGTAGGGGGGAAAAAGTGAGTCTTATAATCTGAAAAATACAGTACGTACTAGATGGCTGGGCACCAGCAAAGCCATCTCTTTTTCTTCTTTTTTTTTCAGGAATGTAACAGAAAGCAGTTTTCATACATGAGGCCTCGTATCATGACTCACTCATTATATACTATATTACAATACATACTTCTGATTTAAAGGGAATCTGTCACCACATTTTTTACTCTAAATCCAGTGATATGTCACTTACTGGGCTGCTTGCTGTTTTATCAGCAGTAGATTAACAGTAAAGGACTAGTAAACCTCCCTCCATGTAGTCCTCCATATTGATAATATCTGTATAACCCCGCCCTCACCACAGATTGGCAGTTTTCTGTGTACACTGTGCATAGGCAGAAAGCTGTCAGTGGTGGGGGTGGAGTTACTCTGAGCTCAGCATTCAGAGAACTGGTAGATCTGCAACAGATAAAGCAGTGATTTTATCAAAACTGCTGTAAATAACCCAGTAAGTGATACATCTCAGGAATCAGGGTCTCTGCCCCTACATCATGCTGCTCTGAGATGGGGCAGCAATAGCCTGGTGGCAGATTCCCTTTAATGTGTTTACATCTAGGCATTCACCAGTCCTGTGTGTGTCTTATAACCACCGTATAAGTGAGTAATATTGATATTCATTAATCTATAATTTTACTCTAAGACCAAATCTGGGGACGACTCCACTTTCTAACTTGGTGGGGGTCCGACTACCAGTACTACAGTTCCTGAGAGTGAACGGTCCGCAGTGCTGGTTTAGTGCTGCATCCCCTCAGTTATTCTATGTAACACTGTGCTCTCAGCCATGTCTGTATTAGGCCACATTCACACGTTCAGTATTTGGTCAGTATTTTACATCAGTATTTGTAAGCCAAGACTAGTAGTGGATGACAAAATACAGAAGTGGTGACGTGTTTCTATTATACTTTTCCTCCAATTGTTCCACTCTCTGATTCTGGCTTACAAATACTGATGTAAAATACTGATGTAAAATACTGAACGTATGAACGTGGCCTTAGGTGCAGCACTGTCCCAATCACCTACATAGAGCTGTGCTGTAGTCCCTGCATAGTTGGTGGGTTTTTTCATTGAATCTTGACAATAACTATTGTTTCACTCGGTCAAATTGTCATAGTTTCCATATAACTTAGTGCGTTGCTTGGTTAAACTTTACACTAAGTTACAGTCCATAGTGCGAGCGTAGAGGAAACCCGTAAGACTATGTTCACATGTTCTGTTTTTTCTGCATTTTTTTTTCAGCAAATTTATGCAAAATCTAAGCTGCGTGTAACAGTACCAGCAAAAGCTGAGATTTCAGAAATCTCATGCACACACATTGTTTTTTTTTCCTGACTGAATTGAAAACCTGTTGCGTTTTTGAAAACTGCAGCATGTCACTTCTTTCAGTGTTTTTCCCCCATAGAAAGCAATGAGTAAGTTCAAAAACGCAGCAAAACGCAGGAATCAGGTTTTGCTGTGTTTTCAGTAAAAAAAGCATGTACAGCAGTATGTGAAACACATTTATTTTTATGATTTTCCCAAGTTTAAACCCATAATGTCTTGATCACGGGTTTGGACATGGTGACCCTGGAGGTCTCTTCCAACTCTAACATTTTATGATTCATCACCTGAGAATGGCAGTTAGGATTAGTACATTTTAATTAAATTAGTGATGTGTGTAAAATAAACATTGGCCGACCAAGGTGTGAAATTGAACAATACCTGGTCAACTCAAAGGCTGAGTAAAGTGTGAAAGTAAACAGTGTCTTACAAACTCAGTGTTTTGCCAACATCTTAGGTAAGCTATTCCTGACCTATTCACCTCCCCCCTGTTACATTTGTAATTGTGTATTTTTTCATGAACTCATATGAACTTTTTTCTTCAGAATAGTCACTATTTTTTCAGATTTAAAAATCTTTTTTCACTATATAATTTGATCAAATTGACCTTTTTTTTCCAAAAATGATTGTCTGGTTTCACATATGTCTTGCATTGGTGACCTGTGCTGGAAGCAAAGCTGAACTTTGGGATCCTGAAAAACACAGCAACACCTGCTTTTTGTAAGCAGCTTCTTTACTGCCAAGAGAGCAGGTTTTGCCTGCAGAAAAAAACGCAGCAAAAATGCAACGTGTGAACATGGTCTTAGAATGTATATTGTTATGTTATCTATAACGTTTGCTTTTATTAGCTCAAATCTCAGCACTTACAGAGACAGACTAATGTTTTTCAGGGCCATGTTCTCCTCTTCAATCTTCATTTCTAGAAGCTGTATGTTCCTCTTCCTATTGTACATGGAAAAAATATATCTCATATTGAAATACACAAATTCCATTAATTATTACGATGTACATTAGTGACCATGACAAATTTGGCTAAATTCCTCCCTTCCCCCTTCATTCTAGGTACTTTCATTGCCAACATTTTACATTCACTACATTCCACAGTTAAATGGAATCCATCAGCAGGTGGTTACTATTTAATCTGAGAGCAGCATGATGTAGGGGCCGAGACCTTGATTCCAGCAAGATGTCATTTATTTTTAATGCACCCTACTGGTAAGTCAGCCTAAAGCCTCATTCATTTTTTTTGCATACAAGAAATAGATATTTTTATCAGTTCTCTGGATCCGATTTCAATCTATTTGTTGTTCACTCATCAGTTTGTACCATCAGTGCACCATAACTTTTTTTTTAATAAAATAATAGGAGGAGAAAGAGAGAAACAAACGGGTATAAAGTATATCGTAAAGTATTCTATCTTAACCCAATCATGGACCTATAAAGAAATAGAGCGGACCACCGAAGTAAACATGGTAACTGAAAAACAAGAGAAACACAATGCGAAACAAGGTCCAATTGATCTGTGAAAACATAAATCACAGAACACAGGGAAATGTAAGAACAATGCGGTAGAGGGGCACTAGGGAAGGGGGTGCGGTAAATATCACAAAGTATAGACAAGGTATGAATAATCTTATCAAGAATCCATCAGTGTAGGCTGCTATATAGTATATACATAAAGTGCGGTAATTATTAAAGTGCAAGTGCCTGAAAAATATAACAGAATTCCACTAAATACTATGTAATATCATATTAATGCCAATGGCTGAATCATATAAAGTAGTAGTGGATTTAAATAGAACAGAAAAAGTATAAATCAATAAGATACCAGGAGAATATATATCGAGCACATAGCTCACTGTTATGTATTAAGGGCAAATCAGTATGTCCCTCTATATCAAAGACATCAAAAGGAAACCAAGCAGACAGCCAAAACATTGATGTATATAATGCACAGCAACTACTTACATCCACTATGGATAATAGCACACTCCTCATTGGCACACACCCCGATGCGCGTTTCGGCACAGCTGCATTCGTCATTTCGCCCCCCCCCCCCACTGCTCTATTGAATAACATTGGTTTGAATGCTATCTAATAAAACAATTGGATAGCACTCGCCCAATTTATATGATCGTGCAACCCTAAATGCTAAAATTCTGTTTGCCCGCTGCTGCCAGGACCTAGAAGATAATTGGCAGAAAAAAGACCCCGTGGTCCATCTTGTCTATATCTTTTCCCTTTTTAAATTTACAATAGATGATTATTCCAGACATTTAATTTAATTTACTGGTGATTTCCTAACTATGTACCACAAAGTGAATATTGTAAACATTGATAGCAAACAAATAACAATATTGCAGTTGTTTTGCATTTTGTCTTCTGCAGCCTCCATAAGTTCTAATACACTGCAGGCTGCTCAGTCCTGTTCACTGAGAAAACTAATATATCAAAAAGGAGGTCAGTAGATTACAACTTCTGATTCAGGATACAACATCAACAACTAAACTCAAGCCGAATCAGCCCAGTTTCAAGGAAGATATGAATGCAATTCTTAAAATTAAATCGTTTTTATTTCCAATAATTTGCTAAAAAAAAAAATTTATATATAAAAAAACCGGTACTTTCAAAAATCGCAAAGTCAAATCTCAATTACAAGCTTGTATTATTATAGTAAGTTGTCTCCTTTAATAAATCTCCCCAATCAGTCTCCTCTTCAGGAGCTAGACATTGAGCCATGTAAGTACTCCCCTTAGAATGCCTGCTACCTGTGAACTCTGAATGAATTTGCCTCCATATGCATAGCTCCTTATCCATGAAATTAACTATTTGTTGCTGGGTTTTATTCCCTGTTTTTTTGACATTACCTTGTCTGAAAAATAGTGTTGAGCATTCCGATACTGAAATATCGGGAATCTGCCGATATTCGCGGTATCGAAATTCCGATGCTTTTACAATATCGAATACCGGAATCGGAAGTTCCCATAATGCCAGCGCTCTGCAGTGTCTCTGAAGGATGACAAGCTGGATGGCAGCGCTCAGCTGCGATCCAGCCTGTCATCAGAATGCCATCCCAGCATGAGAGAATTCTCCTGATTGTTTAAAAGCCGGCGGGCTGTAAAAAGCCGCCGGCTTTTAAACAATCACACAGCCCCATACTGCTTCCCCGCAGCCTCCCACCCCGATCCTCCGCTCCCCTCGCCACCTCCCATCCCCATGGTAAGTTAGGACCGGGTGGGGAGCGCAGCACCAAGGAGCGGGGAGCGAAGACCCGGGCGGGGAAGCCGGAGGTGAAAAGACTTCACCGCCGGCTTTCACGTTCTGTGCTGCGCTTTCCCGCCGGTTATTTCAAATGAACAGCTGAGGTATCAGGTGATGCCGATCAGCTGTTCATTTGTAGTAGCCGCAGTGCCCTCAGAGGGTTCATGTGAGTTCATGCTTGACTGCATGAACTCGCATGAACTTTCCCACGGCCGCGCAGGTCAGCCATACCTCCCAGACCATCAGCCCGTCATGATTGGTGTGTGCGCGGTGTCTGTGCGATGTCTGCGGGTGTGTGCGTGCAGGTAGACATAGGCCGATGTGACACTACTACTCCCATCGGCCTATGTCTGCCCCGCGTCCACTCGTGCCAGCAGGATCAGCTTGATGGGAGCAGTAGTTCCCATCAGCCTGATCCTGCTATTTAAACTGCCCCATGTGTTATTTTTGCCCCTATACGTGTTTTTTTATGCCCCCATATATATTTGTCTTTGGTCCCCCAATAAATTTTAAATACATGTCATTGGTGGCCAGTGGTTACCTAAAATAAATTAGTTTATACATTACCTGTCCCCGCCGATCGCCACCTAAAATAAAGTAAAAAATAAAAAACTACACCTATACTCACCTAGACACCTAATTCCCCGAAGCCATCGATCTCCTGTAATAAAATATAAAATAATAAACCACAACCTTATCCTTACCCCTCCGTAGTAGTCCACGAGTGTCCCACGATGATCTCCAGTTTAGAGCAGCCACATAGAATGTGACCGCTCTGAACCGCTGCCGCCGCTAGAATGACAGCATAAGCGGGTTCGCCGGAGTTCAGGCAGCGCTGCTCCGGTCAGAAATTCCCACGGTACAGCAGTGCCGTAAAGGAGGTCTCCGGAGCTGCGCTGACTGAATGCACTCCGGTGACCTCAGTCAGGGGCTCACGCTGCCGGGAGCGGACGTGTTCCCGGCAGTGTGAGCTTACAGCAGCCATGCACAGCTCTCACCATCTCCAGATGTGACAGCTGTGCATGGGAGATCAGCGCAGGAACGTGGACAGGTAACTATTTTTTTTTAGTAAACTAAGAATTAAATAAAATGGTGTGTTTTATTTCAAATAAATTATTTTTTTCTGGGTGTAGTGTGTGTTTTTTCTTTTTAACACTTTGTAGGTTAGTAGTGGGGGTGTCTTATAGACGCCCATCATTACTAACCTGGGCTTCCCTGGGCTGCATGGCAGCTGGCGCTGACATGAACCCCAACCCTATTACCCCCTGCCACCGCACCAGGGCAGCGTGGAAGAGCGAGGCTAAGTGCCAGAATTGGCACTTAGGGGTTAATAAAGATGCAGTCCCTAAATTATTATTTATTTTTTAATTAATTTTTCCCAAAAATGTTGACGTGGGCTTTGCCATATTTTTGTATGCCAGCCAGGTACAGCAGGCAGGAACAGGCTGCCCCCAACTCCCAGCTGCCTATTTGTACCTGACCGGACACAACAATACAGGGAAGCCCTTTTTTTCTTAATTATTTCATGAATTTCATTAAATAATTAAAAAAAAAATACGTGGGGCTTCGCCCTATTTTTGTGTCCAGCCAGGTACAACTAGGTAGCTGGGGGCTGGAATCTGCAGCGCAGGGAGGCCCAAGCTTTCTGGGCCCCACCCGCTGCAAATTGCAGTCCGCAGCCACCCCGGAAAATGGCGCGTTCATAGATGCGCTGTACCAAACTCATCCAGGGCCCTGGTGCGGTGGCTCACTGGGTAATAAAGGGGTTAGGGCCAGCTTGGCATTATCAGCTGGCCCTAAGCCCGAAATTCATGGGGTCACGCCAATATTATACATGACTGCCATGAATTTCTAGTAAAGTATTTAAAAAAAAAAAAAAACACAACACCCAGAATAAAGTCCTCAGTGTCAGGCTGTGACGGCATCCCGATGAGCCGAGTCTCTCACGCTCACCGCATGCGCAGGAGAATTCTCCCACGCTGTCAGTGACGTGCATGAGGTGAGCTGAGTTCATTGTCGGCTCATCTGGATGCCGTCACAGCCAGACACTGAGGAGCGCAAGCATGCCTGCGCTTCTCAGTGTCTGCAGGATGACGGGCTGGATGGCAGCGTTCTGCTGCGGTCCTGCCTGTCGTCTCGATGTAGCAGAGCTGGAGCTGTCCTGGGAACCATCGAAAGGTAAGGATGATGTTGCTTTATTATTTTTCTTTTATTGCAGGAGATCGTTGGCTTCAGCTGGAATGGGCGTGATGGTAAGTATGGTTTAATTTAGAACAATAAAGAATTGTGTGTTTATTTCAATTAAAGGACTTTATTCTGGGTGTTTGTGTTTTTTTTAACTTTGACTATGGAGTTAGTAATGGGGGTGTCTTATAGACGCCTCTCCATTATTAACCTGGGCTTGATGTCAGCTGGCATTATAAGCTGACATCAACCCCAGCCCTATTACCCCACTGCCACCGCTACAGGGCAGTGGGAAGAGCGAGGCTAAGTGCCAGAATTGGCTCATCCTATGGATGCGCCATTTCTGGGGCGGCTGACGGCTGGTGTTTCTAGCCTGGGAGGGGGCCAATATTCATGGCACCCTTCCTGGGCTATTAATATCAGCCCCCAGCTGTCTGCCTAGCCTTTGCTAGCTATTAAAAAAGGGGGGACCCCACGTCATTTTTTTGGGGGTTCTCACATTTTAATAGCTAGTAAAGGCTAGGTATTCAGTTGGGGGCAGATATTAGTAGCCTGGGAAGCTCCGTGGGTATTACCCTCTTCCCAGGCTTCAAACATCTGCCCCAGCTGTCAGCTTAACCTCCGCTAGAGACTGGCGTAGGGTTCCCCGTAATTTTAATTTTTTTTTTAATAAATCCTTTATTTTAACACTAAATGACAGGTACAGTAACCAACACTATCACTGTACTTCATATATATGTGACTGACATGTTTCTATCTATCTAATCTATGTGTGATGCTCTATTCTTTCTGTTCTAAATTGTCGGGTACCGGTGTATGCCGCTGCTGAATTGCCGGCTTTTCATGTTTGACTGTGAGCACTGTTCCCATCGATTTGGGCAACCACCTCCCCCAATACATTCTACATTATTGTTAGTTGTTTTCCTTCATATAGAATTAACCTACAAGGAAAGAAAGGGTTTATTTTCATTCCGATATTTGTGTCCCATTGACTTGCATTGGTTTCCGGTATCGGAATCGGCGATATCCGATACTTTTTGGGTATCGGCCCGATCTAATCCGATCCGATATTTCCTGATATCTGAAGGTATCGCTCAACACTACTGAAAAATACAAAATGCAACCAAAAATTCATATATTTGTATACCCATCAATATATTTATTTACATACCTTTCAACACAGAGAGGAAAAACTTTTTTGCACTTGCACTTTTTATCTCTGAATTTTTGAGTAAGGGGTTTTAATTTATATTAAAACACTTTTTCAGCACTTTATTACTAGGGATTAAGTGCAATAGAAATGGAGTAGAGTATCTTGACACGATTTATTAAAGGAGACAACTTACTATAATAATGCAAGCTTGTAATTGAGATTTGACTTTGTGATTTTTGAAAGTACCTGTTTTTATGTATAATTTTTTTAACAAATTATTGGAAATAAAAATGAGTTAATTTTAATAATTGCATTCATATCTTCTTTGAAACTGGGCTGATTCGGCTTGAGTTCACTGGGAAAACTGTCAGATGAGCTCTGTATTCAGATCACTACAGAAACTATACGTCCTTTCTTTCTAAAGAAGCCATACTACAACAGTGGCTCATGTGTGTTTTCTCCTGGTTCCCATTACCCTTAGTGACCAAGTCCATTTTGACCCTAATGACCAGGCCAAATTTTTGAAATCTGACCAGTGTCACTTTGTGGTAATAACTCTGAAATGCTTCAATGTAGCTTAGTGATTCTGAGACTGTTTTGTTCATGACACATTGTACATACAGTAGTAGTAAATTTAGGTCCATATTTTTTGCAAATTTCAAACTTTTAATTCTTATATCCTTAAACGAGTTAGTCATGCTGTACAAATAATTAATAGATAACATTTCCCATATATCTACTTTATATCTGCATCATTTTTCAAACATCATTTTATTTTGATAGGATGTTAGAAGGGTTAAAAGTTTAGCAGCAAATTTTCATTTTTTCAAGAAATTAACAAAACATGTTCCTTTAGGGGCCTATTCAGATTTGAATGGACTTTGAGGCTTTTACATTTTGGAAACTCCCCAAAAATGATACCATAGTAAAAAACGCACAACTCAAATACTTCAAAACAGCTGTAAATTTTTTTTTTTCAACCCTTCGGGTGCAACACAGGTATTAATGCAAAGTGAAATGTAAAAAAACTTAATTTACTCTGTCGCCTCATTGGGGGACACGGGACCATGAGTGTTATGCTGCTGTCCACTAGGAGGCAACACTATGCATAATCTGAAAAAGATTTACCGTGGCTCCTCCTCTGCAGTATACACTCCTGGACGGCGTCAGCCATCTCCAGTTTTTGCTTAGTGTCGCATAGGAGGCACACCTAAAACTTTTACTCCTTTTTCATCGACGGGATTACAGATAAAGAAAAGTGGGTCTCTGCGAGACTCCTGGCATGGCTCCTTCCTCGGCCCCTTATTACAGGGTGCACGGTCGAAGTCGAGATGGCTATTCCCCATGTCGCTCCTTCCCCAGCCCCTCGGGTGCTGGTTCGAAATCGAGACCCCCCTCCTTCCCCAATTCCTTTTGGTTTCTGGGTTGAGGTCGAGGCGAGGATATAGCCCCCTGATGGTGACAGCATCACCTCCCTAATCCCCCTCTGGGGGTATTAGGTTGAAACGCCTCAGGTAGGGCCTGTACAGGCAGCACTCTGCAGCTCCCAGCAGCCAGCACACTGCGCCTGAATCCAGGGACCCCAGCCCTGCTGCGGGCTCCTGTCGGGGCCGGGGGGAGTGCAGGCAGGCATGACATGAGAGGCACAGGCCTCCCTGTGCCCTGTCTCTGCGGCAGCACCAGCTCTATGGTGCCTCAGGGGGACTCTTCACAGGGCCCCCCCTTCCGCTAATACCCCACCGCTATCCTGCCTTTATATCCGGGGGGGCCCGGTTCAGATCTGGCCCCCTCCCGGACTTCCACGCCGGCCTGCAGCCCCTTTGGGCATCAGGCATCTAATTTAGGCCGCGGCTTCGGCCTAGCCGAGGCCGCCACCTCCTCTCCCGCCTGCCCCCCGGATGACAAATATGACACTCTACAGTGTCATAAAGTGGGCGGATCGAGACTGAAAGGGTGCGATTTCACACTGCTCTGCCGCCCTTTTCAGCTCTCCGCTCCCCCTTCTTTCTTAACCTTACTCCGGCGGCCATTATCTGCTGCAGGATAAGGGATTAACCCTGCAGTTACTGGTCGGCCGACCCAGACCAGGCCAGCCAGTCTCCGGGGGGCACAGGACTGTGGATCTTCGGCGCTGGACCCAGGGACACACTGGTGGGATAAGATCACAGCTGGAGTTCTTCCTCGGCTGTGAATCCATTATTCCTTATAGGCTCCTCTGCATAGCCACCCCTGTAGGGCCCTCTGCATAGCCACCCCAGTGCACTATGCCGGGCTCAAGGTCCAAGAGAACCAGGCAGGACTGCTTTTATGCACTCTGTACAGCCTGCAGTAATACTCTCCCCAGTGGCAGCACGTACCCGCACTGCCAGGACTGCACCCAGACTACTGTGCCAGAGCCCCAGGAAGCCCCTGCCAATGCTTTGGTGTCTAATGACATGCCGGGATGGGTCACAATCTATGACGCAGTCTATAGATAACCTAGCCTCCACATTGCTTCAGGCTCGGCAGAGTCATGCCTCGGCTATGAACACTGCCCTGCAAAGGGAAAGCTCGACTCAGGGACATGACGACCCGGGCACATCCACGTCTAGATCTGGACGCAAGCGGACCCACAGGTCACGTTCATCTGCATCATCCCATAGCACATGGTCATCCCCTTCTAGGGAAAGACACCGTAGTTCCAGGTCATCTAGACCGTCCCCTACCAGGGACAGACAATGCAGATCTCCGCAGCGATCCCTGACCAGAGAAGGCCTCCGCCCCGCTTCACCCAGCAGGAGATGCCTTAGCGATGCACAGGATTCGGAAGGCATCTGTGATTCCGACTCGGACAAGGAAACTGAAGGTTCCCTGATCCCAACCCCCCCCCCCCCCCCCCCTAGCAATACAGCGCTAGTTGAGGACGTAATCTCATCCATCCATCGGGTGCTGGACATTTCTACCAATCGCAAATATCTGGAGGCGTGGTACCCCTTCCCACAGGGGGTCACCAAGGAATGGACAGATCAACCCGAAGTGGATCCCCCAGTCTCTAGACTAGCAGCACAGTCACTCCTTTCACTGCCAGATAGCTCAACCCTCAGGGATTCAGCAGACCGGCAGGTGGAACGCATGGCTCGTTCAATTTTCGAGGCCGCATGGGGCCTCCCTGGCTCCCGCGTTCGCCTCAGTTTGGGCTGCTAAGGCCATCCTGGTTTGGGCCCAAAAATTTACAAGCTGGCCTCCAAGTATCTGCTCCTGAGCGGTCGGACCAAGCGGTTCAAATAGCAGTTGTAGCAGATTACATGCTTCATGCAGCTCTGGATTCAGCAAGGGGTGCAGCGGGAATAGCATCAAACGCCATCACGATTCGGCGTATCCTCTGGCTGCGGGAATGGAAAGCAGACGCAGCCTCAAAGAAGTCCCTCACGCACCTCCCGTACCTCAGTGGTTGACTTTTCGGTGAACAGTTGGTCACGATGATATCCAACGCCACCGGGGGTGAGTACCTCTCTCCCCCCAACTGAAACCCAAACGCACCTACAAGAAGCGTAACCAAACTCTATTCCGATCCTTTCGGAACTCTTCGGGCTGGTCCGTCTCGCGTCCAGCACAAAATAGCAACCGCTCCCCACGCAGGGACAACTTGCGGTCGACGCAAAAGTCGGACAAGACCTGTCGGCTGACTTTTGCTCTTTCATAAAGTCTGTCTTCCAACTTACCAAACAGACTCTTTCCTTCTGTTCCCCCAAAGCCGCCAGCCAAGGCTTGTGCCTTCCGCCAAGCGGTCTCCTTTCTTTTTCAAGCAGGAGTCATATTACTGGTCCCCGCGGCCGAGCTCTTCCGAGGGTTCTACTCCAATCTATTCGTAGTCCCCAAGAAAGGAGGCGGCGTACGGCCCATACTGGACCTAAAACAGCTCAACAAATATGTACTGGTACGGGTACGTCCCTTCCGCTTGGAGTCCCTTCGGTCCATCATTGCGTCCATGGAGAAGGGAGAATTTCTCACCACCATATACATACAAGACGCATACCTGCACCCTGCCCATCAGAGATTTCTCAGGTTCGCAATCGACCAGGACCACTACCAGATGTTTTGATCGCCCGTTATTGCATTTTATTGCAATGTTGTGGCGACCAAAAAAACTTTAATTCTGGCGTTTAGAATGCTTTTCTCGTTACGCCGTTTACCGATCGGATTAATTCTTTTTTTATATTGATCGGGTGATTCTGAAGGCATCAATACCAAATATGTGTATGTGGGGTTTTTTTTCAATTGTTTTATTTTGAATGGGCTGAAAGGGGGGTGATATAAACTTTTATATACTTTTTTAATATTGTTAAATACATTTCTTTTTTTACACTTTCTGCTTGTTTCAATAGTCTCCATAGTAGACTATTGAAGCAGCAGTTGTTTGATCTCCTCTGCTGCATACAGGTGGTGAGCAGATCGCCTATATGCAGCAGAAATGCTCACTTGCTATGAGCGCCGACCACTGGGCAACCACAGAGGCCTTCTGCAGACCCCGGGTTATCATACCAACCCATCAGTGACCTGCGATCACGTGACGGGGTCATCGATGGGCTGGGCTAATGACGCGCTTCCGGGAAGTGCAAGTTAAATGCCGCTGTCAGAAATTGACAGCGGCATTTAACTGGTTAACAGCCGCGGGTGGATCAAGATTCCACCTGCAGCTGTTGCTGGCACATGTCAGCTAATTTATACAGCTGACATGTGCCCGGTTCAGTGAGGGCTCAGCGCCGGAGCCCGCGCTGAACTGGGGGTACCGACGTGGTGCGTACTAATACGCACCACGTCGTAAAGGGGTTAAATGTGATTCCCCTTTCCCCATCTCATACTCGCCTGCCGCCACCTTCATCCTTTTCCAGCGCTGTCTCGGCCAAAGAATGACCTGCCGGCAGCTCCAGTGCTTCACAGAGCATAGAAGTCACTTTTTAATACATCTTTATGAGAGCCTCATTATGGCCTCGTCCTGCCTCTCATAAAGACTTGTATTGAGCTCTTGTAACATAACTTCTGACTTCTGGCCAGTCAGAAGTTACTGGCACAAGATGGTGCCACGGGACCAGAGCGGCGTCGGTAAAAGATAAAGCTGACGGAAGGTGAGTATAAGAATGGGAACAGAGGGGCTTACATTTAAAGCGCCATTCCAGTGGCGAAAAAAAAACTTGTTTGTGCAGTGGGTTCAAAACCTGAGTCTACTCCATACATCGCCACCATACATGTGCCGTACATGTATGGTGGATGTCAGAATAGGCTTACATTTTTCCTGGTCTGATCACCAGGCGTCCTACTATTAAGACTCCCACTAATCAAGAGAATGGGGTTAACTCGTTCTGTATGTATCTCAAGAAGTGTAACAAATAGTTACAGTAATGTATCAAAAATTTAATCTTAAAATATATATATATATATTATATCACCAGAGATACTCTTGGATTTAATTGTGTACCTGCATTACAGAAGTTTTTCATAGGTATTTGAGGCTTGTAAACTGAAATAAATGCTTGTTGCGAAGGTATTTTATTTGTTTAGATTAACACAGCCTTGGAAATAACTGACTTCAGTCAACACGTTTTTTCTACCTAACATGAGAGCACCAAATTGTGGACACAAAGACCCTAATTCCATCTATTTGTCACTTACTGGGCTGCTTGCTGTAGTTTTGATAAAATCACTGTTTTAACAGCAGGAGATTATCCCTAGAGGACTAGTAAACCTGCTGCCATGGAGTCCTCCATTTTCATGAGCTCTGTGTAATCCTGCGTCCACTAATGATTGGTAGCTTTCTGCCTATGCACAGTGTACACAGAAAGCAGTCAATCAGTGGTGTGGGCGAGGTTAAACACAAGCAGTATAGTTGTGGGTTTTAAGGTGTCTATTGATGAACAACATGTCTTCCTAAGGGGAGTCTCAGTCCCTATCCCTACAATGGGTGCCTTCTTGGGGCCAGGGTGCAGCCATAGGCCAAACCAATTCAGGTAATCGCTTCTCTGCCTTTTGGCTAAGATCAACTGTAGTACCTTTTCTTATCAGTTTAACATCTGATATGTCCCCTATATGTCCACTTATTTTCACACATTCTCTTCACCTCTCCCCCCTAATGTCCCATGCGCCTCAAGACCGGGAAGGGTTGGGGGGTAGAGAGGGTAACTAATTATTGAACAAACGAGCAGCGGTCCCACCTGCTTCCCAATCTGGAGGCTTCCTACATACTGAAGCTGGCTGCTGCAGCACAGCCAGATAAAAGCCACTAGCCCATTATGACACGTGCAATGTCTGTTCCATTCTTCCATTCTTGCATTATTCCATTGTCCCATTGTTAGGAGGCAATGGAGCAATAGGACAATGGAGCAATGGAATAATGCAAGAATGGAAGAATGGAACAGACATTGCACGTGTCATAATGGGCTCCTAGCTTTTATCTGCCAGTGCTGCAACAGCCAGCTTCAGTCTGTAGGGAGCCTACAGACTGGGAAGCCGGGGGGGGGGAGGGGACAGCTGCTCGTTTGTTCATTAATTAGTTATCCTCTCTACCCCCCCCCCCCTCGGTCTTGAGGCATGTAGGACATTGGGCAGGGGGGGGAGAATGTGTAAAAATAGGTGGACTTATGCAGATTAAAAACGTTTGGGGTGCATCTGCAACAAGCAGTATATTTGTGGGTTTTAAGGTGTCTATTGATGAACAACATGTCTTCCTAAGGGGAGTCTTTGTCCCTATCCCTACAATGGGTGCCTTCTTTGGGCCAGGGTGCAGCTCTAGGCCAAAACCAATTCAGGTAATCGCTTCTCGGCCTTTTGGCTAAGATCAAGTGTAGTATCTTTTCTTATCAGTTTAATATCTGATACGTCCACCTATTTTCACACATTCTCCTCTCCCCCCTAATGTCCCATGCTCCTCAAGACCGGGAAGGGTGGGGGGTAGAGAGGGTAACTAATTATTGAACAAACGAGCAGCAGTCCCCAGTATGCTCCCTACATACCCATTATGACACGTGCAATGTCCGTTCCATTCTTGCATTTTTCCATTGTCTCATTGTTAGGGGGCAATGGAACAATGGGACAATGGAAGAATGGAACAGACATTGCACGTATCATAATGGGCTCCTGGCTTTTATCTGGCAGTTCTGCAGCAGCCAACTTCAGTCTGTAGGGAGCCTACAGACTGGGAAGCACTGGGGACCGCTGCTCGTTTGTTCATCAATTATTTATTCTCTCTACCCCCCACCCTTCCCGGTTTTGAGGCGCGTGGGACATTAGGGGGGAGAAAAGAGGAGAATGTGTGAAAATAGGTGGACTTATGCAGATTAAAAACATGTGGGGTGCATCTGCAACAAGCAGTATAGTTGTGGGTTTTAAGGTGCCTATTGATGAACAACATGTCTTCCTAAGGGGAGCCTTTGTCCCTATCCCTACAATGGGTGCCTTCTTGGGGCTATGGTGCAGCAATAGGCTATAACCAATTCAGGTAATCGCTTCTCGGTACCTTTCGAAAAGGCGGCTTTGGCCGTCGGCCACCCTAGCAGATTGATGGACACTGGGGTTTAGGCCCTTATTAGTACGCCAGGTGGCTAATATAGTCATCTAGTGGAAAGCATGGCCCCCCAGGATCGACGCCATTGGGCCGGGGAAGATCGAAAGCCCGAAGTGTGAAGTGCCCCAGGATTGGTGACCCTGGGGTGCCTTAACTCACTGGTATTGGGAACCCCACTTGAGTTTCTGGCACATTTGCACAAGCACTTCAAATTTTCTTTCTTTGCACACACCCTTATTCCGGGCCTTCTGGCCTTTAGGATCTGGAATTTTTCAATTCCCGGTCGAAGGTCCAGGCAGTATTATACTGTGAAACCTTCGCTATTTATTTAATCTTTTTGTCACTGTGTGTGCACTTATTCACTTGTGTCACGTCCTTCTAGGATTTTGTCGGTATGCTTTTCCCTAACTGGTTCCTCTCTTGGCAGGTCTAGGGGGAAAGTGTGTGGCCATCAGGTTCCACTCCCCCCTGAACCACCCTGGCTCTCCTCTTTCGGGAGGAGAGCATTGTTGGCTTCCCTCTTCCGGGAGGGAAGCACAGTCTTTGGCTCCCACTGCCTTGCTCGGGTGAGAACTCGGGCAGGCGCTGGGGGTAAGATTGGGTCGCCTCTGGCTTTGGCTGGAGGTGGCTATTTGTCCCTGGAATAAACATCAGACAGCACTAGTCCAAGTTATACACTCATGTGAGTGACGCCTAAGTTTCTCTCTCTCACCTGTAGAGTGTTAGCTCTTATGATCAGCAGGGTCCACTCTCTCTTCTGTATACTACAGTGTAAGCTCTCTTGGTCAGCGTGGTCCTCTCTCTCTCCTGTAGCGTGTAAGCTCTAATGGTGAGCAGGGTCCTCCATCTCCATTAGAATGGAAGCTCTTGTGGTCAGTGGGGTCCTCTCGCTCTCTTTTTCTCTCTCTCCTGTGGAGTGTAAGCTATACCAGCCAGGTCCTCTCTCTCTCTCTCTTCTCCTCCACGTGTATTTGCTGAGCAATTACAAGCTTTCCTGTATTGAGATTCTCTCAAATTTATTCACCGCCAATCAACTTATTGGGCAAAATTCATCGAAGTTGGCAAATACTAATTTCAAAATATCTGCTCATCTCTACTCAGCACCTTCTGATGACTAACTGAAAATAAAACAAAAAAAATACTATGCAAACACAGGGCCACTAAAAAAAACAAAAAAATCAAAACAAGAAATAAAACCCCTACACATACCACATACAAAAATTTGCAATTGTTTTGTTTTAATCAAACTGCTTCTACAATCATTGGATGCTATGTTTAACCACATCCCGGAATGTGATCAAATAAAAGAAATTGCGGCACTGATAATATTGATGGTCATTCCTGCTAAACTGTTATATTTTATTAAATGTGCAAATATTCATGCTTGTTTCTCATTTTTGTTTGCTTCTCTTTATAGTAACCATGGAGGCTTTCTCTTTAAAAAAAAAAAAGTTAAATTTCACAATTGTGAGGAATGTGCCAATGGATCATTCTAGATGAAAGAACAAGGCCGATGGCAATCATTCCCTTGACATTCACGTGTTTTCGCAGAAGAACAGGCAGCCAAATAGTACTGTTCTGTATGATATAAAGCCACAAAAAACTTCCATGGAAAGAGAAAAGAGAAGTCAAAGCTAGTAAAACAAACATTTGTTACAATGAAAGAAACAAATATGATAATGGATGAAGCAACCAACTCTTCCCTATAGTAAAGAAATGCGTTGATGTGTGCCAACGCTTCTAAATGCTGATTAAATCACATTTAAAGGGAATCTGTCAGAAACCCTTTACTCCCCACCCTCAGTCACCCCAAAATCATTGATATGATTGTGCAGACCTTTAAAGGCTACACCAGTTGATCCTTTTATGAACCCAAAGCATTGATCCAGCAGTGAGAAATTGTGTTTTGAAGTGATGTCTGGAAGTGCATTGGGACCTGACAATATACTTCTAGCTTTTCAGCCTCACGTTGTACTCACTACCAAACTGCATCCTCCCCCGGCTGATTGACTTGCCGTTTGCTGTCATACCCGACCACTGACCTGTCAATAACGTACAATACCGTAAGTAGTGATATCCCTCTTTGTGGCTCCATACAATACTAATGCTTATGTCCCCTTATGTAGTACCAAGTACAATATTAATATTTCTTTGTGCCCCCATATAGTAGTAATGTTTATCTTTGCACCCAAATACACCAGTAACGACCCTACCAGTGGCACTCATACAGTAGTAACATACACCTTTTATGCCCTGCTACAGTTGTAATGTCCTTAATTGTGGTCGCATACATTCTTAAGTTATAGGGCGACAATTTGGGGTATTACTAGTGTGTGAGGCAACAATTGCAGACATTATTAATGTGACCCCATAAACTAATAATTTCCCCCATTGTGGCCCCTTATACTGATGATATTCCCCAATTTATATCGCCGTACACTAGAAATGTTCCCCATTCTGGCCCTACACACTTGTAATATCCCCCATTCTGGCCCTAGACACTTGTAATGTCATCCATTCTGTGTAATGCACACGCCCGGACTGACTGGCGTGTGCGTGTATATGTAGTGATTCCACTGGACCGTACCGGAGAGTGAATGCCTGGAGGGGAGTAACTAAGTATCCACCCGATCCGACCAAGGTCGCACGACGGCATACGACGCCAGTGCACCAAGGAGGGACCGAGCAGAGGGACCAGGTGCTACTCCAGGTCAGACCCCGGACACGGCTGTTGACCCACACTGGGGAATACAGGAACAGGCAGGTTAGGCTGGCACACAGACTGGTGGGTACAGGCAGACACGGCAGGTATGCAGACAGGTGGATGCTGGCAAGCACGACTGGTATGCAAACAGGGAGGTACTGGCAGGTACGGCCGGTATGCAGGCAGGTGGATGTTGGTAAGCACGACTGGTATGCAGGCAGGGAGGTACTGGCAGGTACGACAGGTTGGAGCACAGAGTGGATAGGACCCAGTACAGACTGGGACTCGGGAACAGAACCGCAGATGCGGTGGACAAACACAGCAGAGTGAGGCCGCCCGGAGCGGCGAGCAAGAGCAGAGCAAGACGAGACCGCCTGGAGCGGTGAGCGAGAGTAGAGCAGGACGAGACTGCCGGAGCAGGGAGCAAAGGGTCAGAGCAGAGCGAGACTGCCGGAGCAGTGAGCAAAGGGTCAGAGCAGAGCGAGACTGCCGGAGCAGTGAGCAAAGGGTCAGAGCAGAGCGAGACTGCTGGAGCAGTGAGCAAAGGGTCAGAGCAGAGCGAGACTGCCGGAGCAGTGAGCAAAGGGTCAGAGCAGAGCGAGACTGCCAGAGCAGTGAGCAAAGAGTCAGAGCAGAGCGAGACCACCTGGAGCAGTGAGCAAAGGCAGAGCAGGCAAGAACCGCCGGAGCGGTGAGCAAGGCAGAGCAGGCAAGAACCACCGGAGCGGCGAGCAAGGCAGAGCAGAGGGGACAGGGCTCTGTTCACACGGAACAGACAGGAAGGGAAAGGCAGAACCAGATAACCACAGGGTACTTGCAGTGAAGTAGCGAGTGGACCACAAACTCACAAACGGAAGTACAGTGACAACGAGCAGGAGTTAGGTACGAGTTCAGACTCTGCAGAAAAAGGGAAGATATGGGGGATCGTATAGTAAATTTCTTCCTTAATCCTTATTATTTTGTGTAACTGCTTAGGTATTTTAATGTCTCCTTTGTAAAATCCTTGTATATATTTTTCCTAAACACTGCCTCCCTTTTGGATTAAACATAAAATTGAATAGTTCTGTTTCTTTTGTCCTGTAATCTTTCCCTCCCCCAAAGCCATACGCTACCAGAATGCAGGCATTCGCCCAGGCCTGTATTATATTTCAAAGCTGGATGATGGTGGCAGCTATTGTAAAGCTGACAGTGACCTACAGAGGGCGTAAACACGTATTCCATGCATTGGAATCCCGAGGTGTGACGCCATACGCTCACTGGTCATTTGCCGATACCTAAGTAGAGAGTAGTCTGGATCGTATGCTCGTGATTCCGGACGAAATCCATGACACAGTGACGGCACGGTGAGATATTGCGTGATCTCCCTGATGTCGTTGCTGTGGGAAAACCTGACAGTACCCAATTCTGACTCCATAAACTAATAATATCTCCCAATTATGGACCTAATGTCATCAATTCTGTACCCCATACACTTATAATATCCCCCATTCTCGCCCCTATAAACTTATAATGTCTTCCACTTATAATTGTCTTCCATTAAAGGGTAACAAATATATATGTCTGCAAGAGAATCCACCAAAATAGGACTAACTTAAAAATTCCCTAAAATCACAATTTTATTATTTGTACAATAAAAAACACTTAACTGAACCACAAACAAAAAAAACTTAGATATACATACTGTACCTTGTGTGTCTTTATCAAATGAGTATGACAAAGATATATGTATTGCCCTATGTATAATTCCTTAAAGGGGTTTTTCCATGAACAAAAGTTCATATTAATCAATAGATCTTGGAATGATAATAATTTCCACAATTGGATGTGTTTAAATAAAATGTCCCTGTGCTGAGATAAACTTATAAATTTGCCCCTGCTGTGCACTGTGTAATTGCCGTGTCTGACCGTGTACAGAACATGGTCTGATCATACCACAGCTCCTGGGCAGGGGAGGAAGCAAAAGAGTATACAGACAGGACAGCACTGGATCACAGCTGATTCTTTCTTTGAAGTGAAACTTTGTTTAAAAAACAGGCAGTGAAATGTTTATATTTTTTTATAATTTTATATAAGATTATCTCAGCACAGGGACATGCCCTGTCATGGCCAAGAAAAACAGGACACAAAAATGTTAATCCTTAGAGCTATTACTCCTACAGTAGCAAAACCTTACAATTAGCATAGCGATACTTTATGAGGAGTTATGTTCCTTGTCCATTTTGATACACAAACACTTAGTTCATCAGGATTGTGAGGGGACTGTAGATCACATTCCCTGTGACGCCTGGATAGCAGCTGATGCAAAATGTTTGTACCCGGCTGTAGATGACATAGCGATATAGCGCTAAGTTTATAGTCACCTATGATGCTAATCACAGGACACACCTTAGTTTCCGTAAGCTCAGTCAAACAAAACAGCTATTGTCCATAGCAACCAGCAATACTTGCGATTCTCTGCACGCGGCCTGTGCATTTAATCAAGATGACCTATGTCAAGGCTCACCGGAACAGATTGCAATTCGTAACGGATCCGTTTTTACTCACTGGATCCAGTATGAAAAAGTGATCTGTTAAAAATGAAAGAAAATGGCTAATTAACTGATCCATTTTCCATGCTAAGCATCTCTGGGAACTCCTTCAAGATTGTTGGAAGACCATTTCCGGTGACTACCTCTTGAAGCTCATCAAGAGAATGCCAAGAGTGTGCAAAGCAGTCATCAAAGCAAAAGGTGGCTACTTTGAAGAACCTAGAATATAAGACATATTTTCAGTTGTTTCACACTTTTTTGTTAAGTATATAATTCCACATGTGTTAATTCATAGTTTTGATGCCTTCAGTGTGAATGTACAATTTTCATAGTCAAGAAAATACAGAAAAATCTTTAAATGAGAAGGTGTGTCCAAACTTTTGGTCTGTACTGTATTTTACTTCACGATAGTGGTAAAATTTTTTCCATAAGACTTGCGTTTACTTGTGAAACAAAACGGAAATTTGTCGAAAATTTTGCAATTTTCAAACTTTGAATTTTCATACCCTTATATCAGAGAGATATGTCACACAAAATAGTTAATAATCAACATTTCCCACATGTCTACTTTACATCAACACAATTTTGGAACCAAAATTTTTTTTTTGTTCAGAAGTTATAAGGGTTGAAAGTTGACCAGCGATTTCTAATTTTTCCAACAAAATTTACAAAACCATTTTCTTAGGGACCACATCACATTTTGAAGTCACTTTGAGGGGCCTTTATGACAGAAAATACCCAAAAGTGACACCATTCTAAAAACTGCACCCCTCAAAGTGCTCAAAACCACATTCAAGAAGTTTATTAACCCTTCACGTGCTTCACAAGAACTGAAGCAACGTGGAAGGAAAAAATGAACATTTAACTTTTTTTCATAAAATGTTTACTTCAGACCCAATTTTTTTTTTCACAAGGGTAGCGAGAGAAAATGGACCACAAGATTTGTTGTGCAATTCCTCCTGAGTAAGCTGATGCACCATATGTGGGGGAAAACCACAGTATGGGTGCATGGCAGGGTTCGGAAAGGAAGGAGCACCATTAGACTTTTTGAATGTAAAATTTGCTTGAATAATTAGCGGACGCCATGTCGTGTTTGGGGAGCCCCTGATGTGCCTAAATAGTGGAAACCCCCACAAGTGACACCATTTTGGAAACTAGACCCCTTAGGGAACTTATCTAGATATGTGATGAACACCTTGAACCCCCAACGCCTTCACAGAAGTTTATAACATTGAGCCATAAAGATAGAAATTTCATTTTTCCCATAAAAATGTTTTTCAGTACCCAATTTTACGTTTTCAAAAGGGTAACAGGAGAACTTGTCCCATGCCATTCGTTGTGCATAGAAGTTTGTTAGAACCCTCCTGTTTTGTTTTTTCCATCTTGTGTTTTGTGGTCACGTGACCATCTGCCTTTATATTCCAGCTCCGCCCTTTTGGCTGAGCTGGACTTCAGTGTTTGGAAGAGAAAGGGAGAAAAAGCGCGCTATGTGAAGGACTTGATCGGTAGATGTGATGGAAACAGACAAAAGGCCACTCACCTGCTGGAGTTGTGCACCCCTGCACAACTCCGGTGTTAGTGTGGAAATGGAAGGAGCAGGCACGTCTCACCGCAAGGTACAGGTAGCTTGGCACACCACGTGCCGTGTGCTGCAGACCGCCGCTCGTGCTCACCGTTTCCGGGTTCCAAAATTGAAGGCCACTTGTCCGCCCACAGATCAGATGTGCATCACCACAGGTCCTGAAAGCTAGGAGAGTGCAGCCCCCAACCGCAGGTCCTGAGTTGAGCAGCCAAAGGGGAAGTTAATAGTGGTGGGATTTAAGAATGATTGACTAAAAGCTGCTCCTGCCGCTAACCCCCAAGCGGGATTGAAAGTGGTCCAAATTATAGACCGCTTTTTTATTTAGACTGCTTTTTTATTTAATTTGGACTTCAGTGTTTGACTGTTTCTCTAGCTAGGTGCTTCTGTGCCTTTCTCTGTCAGTTCATTTGGTCCTTCTGGGACCTCTAGTACTTTTTTGTTTGTTTGTCTTTTTGTGTTCTGCAACAACTTCTCTGTTTAGGAGGTGTCACATTTTTGTTCCAGTCCTTAGTTCTTTTAGGGACCCCTCCCCTTATGCTATAGGTCTTCGTTCAGACTAACCGAGGACTAAGGCGGGTCTGTTCGCTAGGAACAGGCAGCCCGCTACATCGTAGGGATTCAGCTTAGTTTTACTGTAGGGACAGTTTTCCCTTTTCTTTCCTTAGTACTTGCTGCAGATCATAACAGTTTATAACATAGAGCCTTGAAATTAAGAAATCAAACTTTTTTTCCACAAAAATGTACTTTTAGCCCCAATTTTTTTATTTTCACAAGGGTAACAGGAGAAAATGGACCACAAAATTTGTTGTACAATTGCTCCTGAGTAGTGTTGAGCATTCCGATACTGAAATATCGGGTATCGGCCGATATTCGCGGTATCGGAATTCCGATACTTAATTCCAATACTTTTAGAATATCGTATACCGGAATCGGAAGTTCCCATAATGCAATGAGCCAGTTTCATTTTATTCAGCCAATGAGGATCCTAAGAAGTGTGGGCACATCCTGTTAGGCATGTAGGCATGTTGACTAATGGCATGGCTGTGATTGGCTGCTGAAATGATGTCATGATGCACTATAAAAGCCGCCGCCGCCATTTTGAGCTCACTCTGCTGTGAATTCAGTTAGGGATAGGACGCTGTTGTTCTGAGGGACTGTTTAATCTACCTATTTGCTGTATTCTGCTTTACCCAAGCTACTTTATAAATCGCTGTGCCTTGCAGCACTAGTGCACAGTTCTCTGTGCTGTTCACCGCTGTCTGCAAGGTCTGTGTGTGTGAGTGCAGCTCACCCTGTAGTGTGTGCTTCAGCCACGTCTGGTTGTAGTGCGCTCAGTGTGCGTCACTGCCTCATACATTGTCCTTTTTTGCTAATTGATCATTTTTCCTGATTTCTCCTATTAGTGTGGTGGTTCCATCCGTATCCAGCTACATTGGTTCTAAACACACTGTAAGGGTGGTGAGGATGGCATCTCACTCCTCTGATATTTCTGTTGGTTGAATGTATTTTACATGCATGTTACTGCTATGTATTTAATGGTTATTTCCCTTTGGACTGCAGTGTTGACCGGAGGCCACAAGATGTCACTCTTTCTTTTCACTCTGGTACAGAGTGTAGGTGAAATCTGCCCAGATACAGACATCAGATACACAGACAGTTTGAGGGTTAATTAGAAGTACAGCCCATAGTGGGAGGGAGCTTTGTGGCTTCTGGGAGAAGGGATCCATTTTAGTCAGTCTAGAAAAAGTAAGAGAAAGAGGAAAGACATTGTTCCTGGTGTGGAACTACAAGGCTCATGAGGACAAGGATCTAGTTACAGAGGCAACAGGACGACGCAGGCAAGTGGGGAAACCTGAAGGAGCAAAGCTTAGAAGTCCAGGAAACGTACTGTCCAGCGAGAAAGGGACCTTGGGACAAGGCATCGCCCTGCTGTGGGTACTGAAACAGGGAGCACGTCTCTACGAGCGGCCCCTGGGACTGATATAAGCAAGGACACAGGGGATCAGGGCATAGCGACACACGTGGACCCGTATGACTCTACCCCTAAGAAAATGCAGGCATTTAAGATCTCTCCTCACTACTGTGCCGTACCTGTTGCCAGAAACAAAGTGCAGACTGTAACTCTGAGAATGGAGCCTGAATACTGTGTGGCAAGTGATGAAGAATGCATAACCTGTTACTCTATGTTCACCTGTTTGACTGTGCATAAAAAGAACACTGTTTATAACAGTTGGTTTGGCTTTTTGACTGAGAGGGTTAAACGGGACAGTTCTGCAGCCAACGCATTAACAGGGATTGTGGAGATCTCAGATCTCAAAGCATCGTTGCACATGCAGCCACACAGTACACTATTTCCTGTAGTGGGCCGGGGTGTGAAAGAAGTGATCCTCTCCCATGACTACCACCCTGAGTCCCGTTACATATGGCGTAGTCGGCAGGATGCGAGCTCCACCCCGCTCTCTTCATGCGAGGAAAAGACCCGTGGCACAGATGAGAGGGCGCCTCAATACATGCGGCCCAAGATGGCGGTCAGAAGCATGGACTCCCAGATGGCAACGGCGGCGGTGAAGAGAAGAAGAAAGACCACCTATCATGGGCGTGGATGGCGCCCGAGAGCGCGAAAATGTGTCCAGCCCCTAAGGGTGTCGGCCACAAGAAGGATGTGCCCTGCAGCTAGGATCCAGCCTGGAGTGGGAGGTGCATACCTAAGGAGGGCGCGGCGCAGTGCAAGCAGCTGCCCGTCGGGTGGAAGATGGTGAATGCAGGAGGCGTGGCCGAATAAATTAAAAATCTATGAAAATGAACAAATGAAAGTCAGACATTGCTTTTAAACCCTGCTTCCACAGAATTTAAAAAAAAATTAAACTCATGAAATAGGCCTGGACAGAAATGACGGTACTCTTAACTTAAAATTTTGTTGAATAACCTTTTGAGGCAATCACTGCAATCAAATGATTCCTGTAACTGTCAATGAGACTTCTGCACCTCTCGACAGGTATTTTGGCCCACTCCTCATGACCAAACTACTCCAGTTGTCTCGTGTTTGAAGGTTGAATGTTTCAGCTCTTTCCAAAGATGCTCAATAGGATTTAGGTCAGGGCTCATAGAAGGCCACTTCAGAATAGTCCAATGTTTTCCTTTTAGCCATTCTTGGGTGTTTTTAGCTGTGTGTTTTGGGTCATTATCCTGTTGCAAGACCCATGACCTGCGACTGAGACCAAGCTTTCTGACACTGGACAGCACATTTCTCTCTTTCCCTTGATAGTCTTGAGATTTCATTGTACCCTGCACAGATTCAAGACACCCTGTTCCAGATGCAACAAAGAAGCCCCAGAACATAACCGAGCCTCCTCCATGTTTCACAGTAGGGACAGTGTTCTTTTCTTGATATGCTTCATTTTTCCATCTGTGAACATAGAGCTGATGTGCCTTGCCATAAACTTCCATTTTTGTCTCATCTGTCCATAGGACGTTCTCCCAGAGGCTTTGTGGCTTGTCAATATGTAGTTTGGCAAATTCCAGTCTGGCTTTTTTATGATTTGTTTTCAACAATGGTGTTCTCCTTGGTCGTCTCCCATGAAGTTTACTTTGAATCAAACAATGACGGATGGTGCGATCTGACACTGATGTTCATTGAGCTTGAAGTTCACCTTTAATCTCTTTAGAAGTTATCCTGAGCTCTTTTGTTAATATTCATATTATCCGTCTCTTTGATTTGTCATCAATTTTCCTCCTGCGGCAACGTCCAGGGAGGTTGGCTACAGTCCCATGGATGTTAATTTTCTGAATAATATGTGCAACTGTAGTCACAGGAACATCAAGCTGCTTGGAGATGGTCTTATAACCTTTAACTTGCTTGTCTATAATTTTCTTTCTAATCTCCTGAGACTACTCTTTACTTTGCTTCCTCTGGTCCATGTTGAGTGTTGTACACAGCATGTCACCAAACAGCACAGTGAGTATCTGTAGCCTTATATACCGGCCCACCGACTGATTACAAGATTGTAGACACCTGTGATGCTAATTAGTGGACACAACTAGATTTAACGTGTCCCTTTTGTCACATTATTTTTAGGGGTACCATCATTTCTGATGAGGCCTATTTCATGAGTTTAATTTTTTTTTAAATTCTGTGGAAGCAGGCTTGAAAAGCAATGTCTGACTTTCATTTGTTCATTTTCATAGATTTTTAATTTATTTCTTTTGTCAGATTCAAGTTATTTCTGTGACCATTGTGGGATTTTCTTTCATTAAACGAGGGGTACCAACAATTTTGACCGCGTGTGTATGTGTCATTTTTTTGGTGTATGTATATGGGGGAGTTGCAAGACTGTTCAGCCAAACGAACATTCAGTTGACAGCTATGACATGTATATGACCAGCTTTACTATACTGTTTCTTAAGAAAAAAAAGTTTAAAAATCATACACCTGTGAACAACTTAAAGTGGTTGTCCAATTTTGTAGTAAAGTGGCTGAACATCTTGATCTGCTTTAAAACAACAAAATCAGCATTGCTTTCCTACTGAAGCACCTACTACAGTATGTGTAAGCTCTTAAGGTCAGTGGGTTCCACTCTCTCTCTCTTTTCCCCACTTGTATTTTCTGAGCAATTAAAAGCTTTCCAGTATTGAGATTCACGAGAATGTATTTGCCACAAATCAAATTTTGGGGGAAAATTTGGTGAAGCAGGCGAATTTGAATCTCAAAACATCCACAAATCTCTAAAAAGTTCTTGTCACTTGCTAAAAAATGAGTTAAATAACTTGTAAAAAAAAAGCCCTGAGCTTCTCTGATTCCACTGCTTTTTCAGTATTGCACAGCATTGCTGACCTAGATGTCTAGTACTCTTAGACGCCACTGAGCCAGAATTGGGAGGGAGAAGTGAAAGAGCAAATCCAGAGAAGATTCTGATTCTGAAGAACTGCAAGCAGAGATTTCACATATTGCACTCCAAAAGCAAGAAATGTGAATATCTCTGCAATTTAGTCATACATCGCAAAATAAAAAAAAAAAAGTGGTAGATTCAGGGGAGCTCAAAGATTTTTACAAGACAAATAAACTCCATTTTTTATGAGTAAATGATGGGTCATCTTTAACTACTGTAAGCACGCAGTCAATAAAATAGCGATATTTAAGTGAATTATTTTAATTAGAAAAACAAAATCATCTAGCTGCAGTGTCATAATAGGAAACACTCAACGTGACACATATCTCAAAGACAGAAAAGAGTTAGTAAGACGGTCTCTAATATTTGATCTTTTTGTAGCTGTGCTAAGCCATAGCAGTAAAACCATGTAATATTTATACCGGAGTCTGCAATTTGTTGTCTGCTGGCATTGCTAAACCAGAGCAGTAAAGCAATGTAATATTTATACCAGAGCCTGCGTTTTGTCGACTACTGGCATTAGATTATTGTCTTTTATTTGTAATTTCAAAGCATTTTAGATGTTTCTCAATGACTTATTCATAACTACACAATACAAAGGAAACTGTCTCCCAATGCGTGTACATCATACTGCCTGCTTTCCAGGCTCAGACATGCTTAGAGGTCGAAACATTGCATGTCACATGGGTAAAAACCAATGCTGATTTTTTTACTACTGTACTTTGGAAAGCTGTGTGATCAGAGGTAATCAAACCTAGTTCATACTTTCTTATAGGGAACCTGACAGCGGGATTGAAACCTATAAACTAATTATCTAGTTGCATTTGTCTTTAAATGGTTATTACAGGCAAAACTATTGTGTGGGCAAATTCACAGAATTTTGCAATACTTGCCTTTTCAAAGATTGTTCTTCGCATATTCTTGTGAATTGGACTAGTCTGAAATTTCTGCTATGTGCGGGCCAGTCCTATCCAACCTGTCCGTATCATGCCCACTGAGCTGTGGTCCGATCCCTGAGTCGCCCTTACACTGTCCTCCCAGAAAACTGTATCCTGAATATTACAACTTAGAGCATGTAAGTTAAATCTGTCGTTTGTGCACTTATTCCCCAGTAACAGCCACAAACTCCAGTCTATCATACATGCTTACCCTGGAGAGTGCTCAGCACAGCACTGCTTTCAATCTGGACGCATCTTGGACTAGTCCAATTCACAAGAATGTGCGAAAAATTATCTTTGAAAAGGTGAGAATCGCGATATACTGTGAACTTGTTCCACACAATTGGGATTGTCTGTAATCACCATTAAAGGACAAAAGCAGCCCTTCAATTAGTTTATAGGTCTCAATTCTGCTGTCAGGTTCCCTTTAAGTATTGACAAGATTTGAATACCGCTGCTTACCTTTCAAAATCCTCCTGCGTATAATCCAAAAAAACACAGCTTTCCAAAGAATGGTGGTAGAAATTCAGCATTGGTTTATTTATCCATGTGACATGTGATGTTTCGACTAAATATGTCTGAGCCTTTGAAAGCAAATATTTTTAACCAAGAATCCCTATCAATCATCCAAAAATTGGCAGTGCTCCAAAGTATAGTGGTAAAAAAAATCAGCAGTGGTTTATTCATCCTTGTTGCATGTGATGCGATGCTTCAACTCCCAAATATGTCGAAGTCTTTGTCATTGCTGGAGAAAGACTAAGGCTGCGTGCACACGATGCGTTTTTCATGCGTTTCAGCTGCGGAATTTCCGCAGCGGAAACGCATCAAAAACGCATGGTAATCCGCACCCCATGGTCCCCAATGGCATTCCGCAATGTCAATGCACATGCTGCGGATTTTTCCGCAGCGTTTATGCAGCGCTCATAAATCCGCAGCATGTTCATTAATTTTGGTCTCGCGAGATGCCGGCAAGCCAGGAAGGAGCGAGACAGCACACGCGGCGGCATCGGAGGTAAGTATAGCTTTTTATTTTTACGGTCACACTGTATAAATCCATGCAGTTTGCATGGATTTATACAGTGTGACCTAGTTGTCAAGCACTTTCCAAGTGACGCTATCGCCTGGAAAGTGCTTGTGAGTCCGCATGCGGAAACACATGCGTTAGCGCATGTAGATCCGCATGTATTCCGCATGTATTCTGCAGGAAAAACGCATGCACAATCTGCATGCGTTTTTTCTGCCAGGGAGATGCAGAAATGCTGCAGAAATTTTCTGCTTCATTTCTGCATCGTGGGCACATAGCCTTAGGCATATTTGTGAATTAAAACATCACATGTCACATGGTGAGTAAAACCATTGTCGATTTATGCACCACTGTCGAGATTATACACCACTGCTGATTCTTCGACCACTTCTGATTTATACATCACTACTCATTTATTCCAAACCAGGAATTGAAGCTCGAGGAGGGTAATTTGCTTATTTCCGGTGTATTGTGGAAAGAGTGAAGAGTTGCCGTGAGTCTTAAGATCTTTGGGTATAGCTGGATCCATCAATTCCTATTTTGCATCTGTGTTCTCTAATAAAGCAAATGTAACATCGACTGATCTTCACTGTGCTATGAAATGAGTAAAAGAATCCACAAAATCTATAAACAGGGAGATGGAGACTAAACACTTGGCTAATTTTAAATGAATTTAAATCTCCTGGTCCAGATGAATTACATCCTAGGGTACTGAAAGAGATAGCAGAGGAAATTGCAGAACCACTAGCCAGAATCTTTGAAAATTCCTGGAAAACAGGAGAAGTCCCAGAAGATTGGAGAAGGGCAAATGTTGTCCCAATCTTCAGAAACCAAAAAAGATGGAGCCAGGAAATTACAGGCCAGTGAGCCTTACTTCTATACCAGAAAAGGTCTGTGAACAAATTATGAAACAGCGTGTATGTAAGTACTCAGATAAGAATACAGTAATTAACCGAGCCAGCATGGGTTTGTAGCAAACAAGTCAGCCAGACTAATCTAATTTCCTTCTATGATGGAAT
Organism: Phyllobates terribilis; assembly: GCF_046119375.1. NCBI lineage: Eukaryota > Metazoa > Chordata > Amphibia > Anura > Dendrobatidae > Phyllobates > Phyllobates terribilis. Next base: position 747,187 of record NW_027362797.1, read on the forward strand.
CTCTGACGGGGTGGATCAGGGAAATGTGGTAGATATAGTATATCTCGACTTCTGCAAAGCATTTGATAAAGAATCTCATGATATCCCTATTAAAAAAATGACCAAGTATGGGATTGACAAGGCTACCTTTAGGTGGCTCAGTGATCATAATCAAAGAGTGGTAATAAATGGTTGCAAATCCAATTGGAAGAGTGTTTCAAGGGTACCACAAGGCTTCGTCTTGGCCCTAGTATTCAACATTTTTATAAATTATATAGATAAGGGAAGTAAAGGTAAACTAATCAAATTTGCAGACGATGCAAATCTAGCTAGCACTAGAGAAGGCAGAGAACGGATTAAGAAGGATCTAGATAAGCTTGAACAATGGGCAGCAACTAATAGAATGATATTTAACAGCGAGAAATGCAAGATTCTACATCTGGGTAAGAAAACGAAAATTTCATCTACAGAATGGGAGGAAAAGAACTAAGCAACAGCATATGTAAAAAATACTTGGGTATACTAATAGATCATAGACTGCACATGAGTCAACAGTGTGATGCAGCAGCAAAAAAGGGAAACCTAGTTCTGGGATGTATTGAGAGAAGCATACAGTCTAGATCACGTGAAGTAATTATCCCCCTCGACTCCTTCTTGGTCAGACCTCATCTGGAATACTGTGTCCAGTTCTGGGCACCACATTTTTAAAAGGACATTGAAAAACTGGAGCAAGTTCAGAGAAAAGCTACCACGATGGTTCCTATGAGGAACGGTTAAAGGATCTAGGAATGTTAGCTTGCAAAAAAAGAAGGCTTTGAGGAGACTTAATAGTTATCTACAAATATCGGAAGGGATGTCACAGTGTAGAGGGATCATACTTGTTCTCATTTGCATATAGAAACACGAGAAGCAATGGAATGAAACTGAAAGGGAGAAGATACAGATTAGATATTAGAAAAAAACTTTTTGACAGTGAGGGTGGTCAATGAGTGGAACACGCTGCCACGAGAGGTGGTGAGTTCTCCTTCAATGGAAGTCTTCAAACAAAGGCTGGACAGATATTTGTCCGAGATGGTTTAGTGAATCTTGCATTGAGCAGGGGGTTGGACATGATCCTGGAGGTCCTTTCCAACTCTACCTTTCTATGAATCTATGATTCCCCATTGCTGATTTATACACCACTGCCGATTTATACAGCACTGCTGATTCATAGACCTCTGCTGATTTATACACTACTGCTGATTTATACACCACTGCTGATTTATACACCACTGCTGATTTATACACCAGTACAGATTCATAGACCACTGCTGATTTCTACACAACTGCTGATTTGTAAACCACTTCCGATTTATAAGCCACTGCTGGTGTATACACTGCTGACAATTTATACACCACTGCCGATTTATACACCATTGCTAATTCATAGACCATTCCTGATTTATACACGAATGCTGACTTATTTACCACCATACTTTGGAGTGCTTTCAATGTTTGATTGATAGATATTCTTGAGCCTACTTTATACAGCCTCTGGTTTAAGTATTTAGCACAGCAATCCAGCTGATTAATTGCATATATAACTACATTGTCTTCAAGGGTAAGTCACCTTACATTTTCATTTAAAAGTTATATATAGAATTAATCTACATAAAAAGGTGAGTATGTGGTAGTTATTCAGGAAAATGTGGGGTTTGAAGCATAAATCATTTTGAATGTAGATCTGGGATGTAATACAAGATAACTGGGCATACAGTGGGGAAAAAATGTATTTAGTCAGCCACCAATTGTGCAAGTTCTCCCACTTAAAAAGATGAGAGAGGCCTGTAATTAACATTATAGGTAGACCTCAACTATGAGAGACAAAATGAGAAAACAAATCCTGAAAATCACATTGTCTGATTTGGAAAGAAATTGTTTTCAAATTTTGGTGGAAAATAAGTATATGTTCAATTACAAAAATTCATCTCAATACTTTGTTATATATTCTTTGTTGGCGATGACAGAGGTCAAACGTTTTCTGTAAGTCTTCACAAGGTTGGCACACACTGTTGCTGGTATGTTGGCCCATTCCTCTATGCAGATCTCTTCTAGAGCAGTGATGTTTTGGGGCTGTCGCTGGGCAACACGGACTTTCACCTCCCTCCAAAGGTTTTCTATAGGGTTTAGATCTGGAGACTGGCTAGGCCACTCCAGGACCTTGAAATGCTTCTTAAGAAGCCACTCCTTCGTTGCCCTGGAGGTGTGCTTGAGATCATTGTCATGCTGAAAGACCCAGCCACATTTCATCTTCAATACCCTTGCTGATGGAAGGAGGTTTGAACTCAAAATCTCAAGATACATGGCCCCATTCATTATTTCATGTACACGGATCAGTCATTCTTGTCCCTTGGCAGAGAAACAGCCCTAAAGCATGATGTTGTCACTCCCATGTTTTACAGTAGGTATGGTGTTCTTTGGATGCATTCTTTCTCCTCCAAACACGACAAGTTGTGTTTCTACGAAACAGTTCTACTTTGGTTTCATCTGACTATATGACATTCTCCCAATATTCTTCTGGATCATCCAAATGCTCTCTAGCAAACTTCAGATGGGTCCGGACGTGTAATGTCTTAAGCAGGGGGACACGTCTGGCACTGCAGGATCTGAGTCCCTGGCGGCGTAGTTTGTTACTGATGGTAGTGACTCACCCAGGGGAACGGGAAGACTCTGTACCCGGGACTTTGCCTTGGGGATGTCGCAGTGGTCGGCTCCCGGGCCCATACCCTGGAGTCCCTCCTTTTAAAAAGGGTTGGCGATTTATGAAGTTTAAGTTTATGAAAGTTCGTGACACCACCTGTGGCTTCTGGTGAGGATCACCAGCACTGCGCAGTCCACTGAGGCCGGTGATAAGGCAGCTGGATGGTATAGCTCCCCACAGGTGGAGCTAGGCCTCAGGGCAGCGTGCGGACGGGGAATGCAGGACAGACGAGACCCAGCCGGGTCAGAGCAAGAACAGGAATAGACACGGTAGTCACTTCAGTACCTTTTACTGATGGAATTCAGGCACGTTCCTGAGCACTGTAGGGTGAAGGGTGCATGTCAGGATCTTCCCCAATAAGCGGGTTTTGGGCCTCCTGTCTCTTGCCTCTGCGTAGTAAGTTTCTGACCTGCCTGGAGCTAGGCCTAACTTTGTCTCTGTCCTGCGTTGGCTGACCTTGTGGTAGGGCCTTCTCTTGGAGTACACGCACCTTAGCTGCGGGCCTATGTGTCTCCTGGCTCTGTTACGTATCAGCACTTTAGCGATCCTGGGACTTGTAGTTCTCCAGGGATTCCGGTTATATCTTACTGGGTTGTAAGACTGAGTCTTGATCTGGATAAGCTCCACTGCAGGATAGCAATTGCAGGAGCTGGAACAGGCTTTTGTCCTCTGAGGTAACTCTTCTCAGACTGCACTGGACTCACTGCTAAACCAGAATAGACTCACAACTAGAGATGAGAGGTGTTCGACTCGAACTGTTCGCCAATCTCAAATTCGAGCTGTTTTGGGCGGTGTTCGAGCCTTTCGGCGAACACGCACGATTTGAAAAAAATTCGGCTGTTCGAGGTTATGTTCGATAACTGTTCGTGCACCAAAATCATAACTGGATTTTTTCTCAGTAATGATCAAAATTAATGTTAATACGCAGTTTGAGTGTACAGCGGGGGGAGGGGCAGGGGATAGATCTCTGCAGGAATAATGAAGATCTCCATTTTTTTTTCTCTTTCCTGCATTTACAGTGGGGAGGTGCAATCTGTCAGCCTATCAGCAGCGCACACACGGAGCAAACTGCTTTTTTTCACACAAGCAAGGGCATGTGTCATTGGCAGTGTATGTCACATGTCCTTGCCCTATAAGACCAAGCCATTTTCCACGTCGCCACCATTTTCTCACTGCTGCAGCTGCGTGTTAGACGGCACCGCTGTTGCTGTGTGCGCTATACTTTGTTAATTTCAAGACAATTTTCGCACAAATCTACAGATAGCTTGGGAGTAGGGAATAGTTGTGATTGCAGTCCTTTTGAGGACTAGGTTACATCATTTCCTACGACTTTTATCAGGCAGGTCTGTGCTCTTAAATAGATAGGTTGGGAGTAAAGACTAATTGTAATTGCAGTCCTTTTCAGGGCTAGGTTACATCAGTTCCTATCACTTTTTGCCAGGCAGGTCTGTCAGTGCTGTTCAAGTTTTTTTCACAGCATTTGGCTAAATCTAGCAAAGCAAATCCTTTTTGGCCTCTTGCAGTGTGTGTTAGTCAATGGAGTAGCCTATCTGTGTTGCAAGCTACACCCCCTGTGTATAGAATACACATTTTTTTACTGCACCTAGTGAAGTAAAACCTTTTGGGCATAGCATCATTCTATTAGTCTATCTATACTGACCTCCACCAGGTTGCAAATTCAATATAATTTTTATCTGCATCTAGCTCTGAAAAAATATTTTGGCTTGTAGCAGTGTGTGGGACTTGTTCTATTAGTCCATCTATACTAACCTCCACCAGGTTGCAAATTCAATATAATTTTTTTCTGCATCTAGCTCTGAAAAAATATTTTGGCTTGTAGCAGTGTGTGGGACTTGTTCTATTAGTCCATCTATACTAACCTCCACCAGGTTGCAAATTCAATATATTTTTTTTCTGCATCTAACCCAGCCAATACTTTTGGGCTAATACCACAGTTTGGTACTCAGCTCTGCTCGGTTCCCATCCATTGTTTTTTGTGCAAACAACTCCAGAGTTGTCAATTAGTTAACCACCAAAATGAGTGGAAAAAGGCCTGCTGCTGGTGGAAAGGGGAATAGGCGTGTTGGGAAGGGAAAAAAAGGTTGTGTCCGTGGGGTAGGTGTTAAAGCAACAGTAACATCTGCAGAATAAAGACCATCTTCCAGCCAAACTAAAATGTCTACTTCTTTTAGCGGACAATGTGATAAGATCCCTTTCTTACGGCCACGCCAATCGCTAAAAATTCCAGATGAGGCACAAAAACAGCAGGTGCTTCAACGGATATCAAGTGCTCCTTTAAGTGGGCTCTCCTCCACATTAACTTCAACATCACAAATACTCCAGTCCTCAGAGGTGTCACCCCAATGGCACTTGCTTCCTCACAGCTCCCAAGTCTCCAGCTGCCCGTCTGAGTATGGGGTAACACAGATGGTTGAGTCTGCACAGCTGTTTACTCATACTATAGCCTGGGAATCAGAGGTCGGCTCCAGAGCTTCTGTGAATCCAGACGAAGAAATGATCTGCACTGATGCCCAGAATCTTTGAGTCGGATCCAGGACCAGACGCAGAAGGTTCTGACCATAGTGTAGACCCTCGTTCCCAAACAGTAACTCCTGTTGGTGGAGACAATGAGGAAGACGATGTTGAGACTCAAATACCTGATTGGAGCGACAACTTGACTTTTCGGTCAGGGCAGGAAGAGGTTGGCTCTGAGGACGACGGGTGTGATAACACACAGGGTGATGATGACGAGGTTGGAGATCCCACTTACTGTCAACCCACAGTCAGCCAGTCGATGAGGTCAGCAGAGGAGGTGGAGGAGGATGCTAGTGACGACGAGGTTAGGTTACGCCTTCCTGGACAGAGACGTAGTACTGGAAGCACGTCAACAACTGCATCCTCAAACACAACTCTGCCTCTGACCACAAGTCGTGGTGGCTCTTCAGGTCGCATGGGTGCTATGCCTTGCATAGCCTGGGCATTTTTTCAGATGGATAAGGATGACCCAACTCGTGTTATCTGTACCATTTGTCAGCAAAAGCTAAGTAGAGGCCAAAAAATACATAGTTTGAGTACTACATGCATGAACCGGCACATGGATATGAAGCATAAGTTGCAGTGGGAAGCTCACTGTGCTATAATGCGGCCTTACCGGCCGGGCCAACCACTGTCTGCCACATCTTGTGCATCCGCGGCCTCTTCATCCTCTGTGACTGGGAGGGACAGCAGTCACACCTGTTTTGGGACGCAGACCTGCCACCTCTTTACCCACAACAGCCAGCGTGATTGGCAGGTCATCATTTTCTTTGGAGGTGGAAACACCAGCTGGTGTTGAGCGCTGTCCGACATCGATAGCACCACCTTTGGATCAAGGCAACCTAACATGTCCGCCTGCATCTTCCTCACAGACCGGCAGTTTGCCGGGTACACCCATCTCAACCCTGTCTAAGCACAACAGCAAGCCCTCGGTCCCTCAGATGTGGACAAGTAAAAGACCATTTCCTCCTAGCCATGAGAAAGCTAAGAGGTTGAATTTCACCATCTGCAAGCTCTTAGCTACAGAAATGCTGCCTTTCCGCCTGGTGGACACAGAGGATTTTCGAGACCTTATGCCCGTCGCAGTGCCCCAGTACCAGATGCCCAGTCGGCACTACTTCTTAAAGAAAGGTGTGCCTGCGCTCCACCAGCATGTCGCACACAACATCACCGCTTCTTTGAGAAACTCTGTGTGTGACAGGGTGCATTTCACCACAGACACTTGGACGAGTAGGCATGGACAGGGGCGTTACATGTTGCTGACTGGGCACTGGGTAACTATGGTGACAGCAAGACAAGGGGCTGCTGTCCATGTCTTGCCGTCCTCACGAGTTGTGCGTCAATCCTCTTTATCTCGAAGTTCCTCCACTGCTTCTGCCTCCTCAACCTCCTCTCGGTCCTCCACCTGCACCAAAAGCCTGTCTGGTCATGCCACAAGCTTTCTAACTGTGCAGAAGGGATCCTGCACACCTCCTTACTATGCTGGCAGCAGGGCTCAACGTCATCAGGCGGTTTTTACTTTGAAATGTCTGGGAAATGTGAGTCACACAGCTGAGGAGTTGTGGTCAGCTCTGGAGAACCAGTTTCATGAATGGTTGTCTCCACTGGACCTGCAACCAGGGTAGGCCGTGTGCGACAATGCTGCAAACCTGGGTGCGGCCCTTCGCCGGGGCAATGTCACACACGTGCCTTCTATGGCTCACGTGTTGAACCTGGTTGTCCAGCAAATTTTAACCCACTATCCCGGACTAGATGGCCTTCTGCAGAGGGCACGGTCGCTGTGTGCTCACTTCTGCCATTCGCATCCCGCAGCTCAGCGACTTACATCTCTACAGAAGTCATTGGGCCTGCCACTTCACTGGCTAAAATGCGATGTGCCTACCCGGTGGAATTCAACTCTGCACATGTTGCAGCGACTGTGGCAGCACCGACAAGCCCTGGAGCAATACGTTCTGACGTATAGCCTGGGCCAACGAGATCCAGAGGTGGGGCAAATCACGCTGGAGGAGTGGGCTCAGATCAGGGACCTATGCACCCTTCTGCACAGTTTTGAAATGGCGACCAAGATGTTTAATGCTGACGATGCCATTGTCAGCATGACTATTCCGGTGATTTACATGCTGGAGCACATGTTAAACAGAATTCGGAGTCAGGTGGTGGCACAAGAGGAGGTGGAGGAAGTAGAGGAGGAGGAGTTGTATGCGGAAGGGCTAACATCTGCAAGGTCCAGACGATCGGCAGCACCAAGGCGGCAGGCATGTGAGGATGGGGGAGATGGTTTTACCAGGGCGCATGGTAGCAGCCAAACTAGTGAGGAAGGTGCAGGAGCCCAGGAAGAAGTGGAGGACGAACTGATGGAAGACTCATCAGATGAGGGAGACCTTGATCACTTTTCTGTTGTGCGAGGTTGGGGGGGGAGAGGGCAGAGGAAGGAAGCATGATTGTTACCTCGCCACCAACACAACAGGGACTTGGTGCTCCTGGATGCGCAAGACACATGAGTGCCTTCTTGCTGCGCTACCTGCAACATGAACCTCGAATTGTGAGAATTAGAAATAATCCTGACTACTGGGTTGCCACACTGTTAGATCCCCGGTACAAAAGTAAATTTTCAGAAATTATTCCTGCCATAGAAAGAGATGCACACATGCAGGAGTATCAGCAGAGACTGTTGCAGAATCTTACATGTGCTTTTCCCCAAAACACTAGTGGTGCACGTAGTGAATCTCACAGTTCCAACTTGCCAACCGTGGGACCGTCGAGTGTTCAGCACTCAAACCGTAACAGAAACACAGTATCTGCTGGTAACATCAATTTTGCGGAATCATTTCACCACTTTTTTAGCCCATGCTTTGCAAGGCCACAGGAGACAAGAAGTCTGACACATAGTCAGCGCCTAGAGACGATGGTACAGGAGTATCTCCAAGTAAACATTGAAGCCATGACTGTGTCCCTGGACCCTTGCTCTTTTTGGGCTTCCAATCTGGATAAATGGCCGGAGCTCGCCACTTACGCCTTGGAGATCTTGTCATGCCCCGCAGCCAGCGTTCTGTCTGAACGTGTGTTCAGCGCTGCTGGTGGTGTGCTGACAGATAAGCGCACGCAGCTCTCCACTGATAATGTAGACAGACTCACGTTCATAAAGATGACCAAATTATGGATCCGAAAGGACTTTTCTACCCCTGTGTCATCCTGGGGAGAGTAAAAGCTTGACGATTTGTTAAAATCACTTCACCAACCATTTTAAGCTTTCAAATTGCTAATCATGTTTATCTGTATCTAGGCTGGAAAATAATTTGGGCCTTGTAGCAGTTAGCAGTACTGATTCTATTAGGCCATCTATACTAAACTCCACCAGATTTCAAATCAATAATAATTTTTAGCTGCATCTAGCCCGGAAAATAATTTTGGAGCTCCTAGATGCGCAAGACACATGAGTGCCTTCTTGCTGCACTACCTGCAACATGATCCTCAGATTGTCAGAATTCGAAATAATCCTGACTACTGGGTTGCCACACACTTAGATCCCCCACACTCTTCGATCAACCTTTTCATTTTAATAGAGAACAAAAAAATGGTCATTTTTGAAATTATAAGCATTAGCAGGTTATTAGAAACTGAAATCAAACAGTTTTCAACTCAAAACTTTATTCTAGGTGATGTTACATTTGCACATAGGACCCCTTGTTCGAAAGGAGCTTCTGAACTCTCTCGTCCATTGAATTTATCAGGTTTTGGATGGTTTCTGCTTCAATTGTTTTGCATGAGGACAGAATACCCTCCCAGAGCTGTTGATTAGATGTGAACTGCCTCCCGCCATCATAGACACTCCTTTTGATGATGCTCCAGAGGTTCTCAATGGGGTTAAGATCAGGGGAGCATGGGGGTCACACCATAAGTTTGTCCCCTTTTATGCCCATATCAGCCAGAGATGCAGATGTGTTATGTGCAGCATGAGACCGGGCATTATCATGCATGAAAATGATCTTGCTGCGGAATACACGGTTCTTCTTCTTGAACCATGGCAGGAAGTGCTGTTTGAGAAACACCACATACATTATGGAGTTCATCTTTGCCTCGTCAGGGATCCTAAAGGGGCCGACAATCCCCATGATTCCAGCCCAAAACATTACTCCACCTCCCCCTTGTTGGCGCCGTAGCCGTGTTTGCATGGGGTGTCCATCAACCAGCCATCCTCCACTCCATCCATCTGGACCATCGAGCGTTGCACGGCACTCATTGGTGAACAAAACAGTTTTGAAGTCAGTCTTCATGTATTGTTTGGCCCACTGGAGCCGTTTCTGCTTGTGTGAAGTGGATAGAGGAGGTCGACAGGATGGCATATGCACAGCTGCAAACCTCTGAAGGACCCTGCATCTTGTTGTTCGGGGGACGTTGGAGGCACCAGCAGCTTCAAAAACTTGTCTGCTGCTATGACAAGGCTTTTTTGCCGCTGCTCTTTTAACCTGACGTAATTGCCTGTAGGAAAGAGTCCTCAATTTTCCCTTATCAGCACGCACACGTGTGTACTGTGAATCAGCTACATACTTCTTCATTGTGCGATGATCAGGATGAAGTGTCTTGGCAATGTTGATTGTAGTCATGCCTTGACCTAAACACTCCACAATTTGTTGCTTCTCAGCAGCTGACACATCCTTTTTCTTTCCCATTTTGGCAGAAAATGTAGGCTGCTTAATAATGTGGGACAGCCTTCTTAAGTAGTCTTGCCTTTCATTGGACACACCTGCCAAACTAATTAGCACAGGTGTCTGCAATTGCTTACAGTGATATAAAGAGCCCTGACACACATCACCATCAATGAGTTTAACTGACAAACAAAAAGATTCTTACCTTATCACTCCTAAACACTTTTTTGCATAATAATTTGGAACACAGTGTACATGTGCTTTTCCACAAAACACCAGTGGTTCACGTAGTGAATCTTACAGTTCTAACTTGCCAACCGTGGTCTGTATGGAGTTGTTCAATAAAGGGCCCAAAATGAAGATAACATAGACGGGAGAGGTCTCTATGAATACGAATTCCTAAGTATTTGATACCCTGTGAGGGCCAGGCAAAGGGAAAGTTGGACTGGATGGAATCCTGTATGGATTTGGGGAGGGAGACATCGAGGGCCTCAGACTTCGCTGCATTGATTTTAAAATTTGACCATGTAACAAAGTGATCTATTTCAGCCATAACAGCAGGGATGGATATATGTGATTGAGTGATATATACTAGGACATCATCAGCAAATGCAGAGCACTTGTACTCGGTGCCTCCCACCTCAATCCACCTAATATTGGTTATGGCAAATTGATGAGAGCAGGTGCTCCGTCACTAGGATGTATAAGAGAGGGGACAGAGGACATCCCTGCCTTGCCCCATTGGTGATTATGAAAGGTGATGAAAATGTTCCATCTATCTTCAGCCTAGGTGACGTATTGCGATACAGGGCCGTGATTTTGCCTATAAAAGGGTCCCCTAGACCCCTACCCCAAGCTTTTTAAGAGAATAATATATGGCGTGCCAGGAGACTCTATGGAATGCTTTCTCAGCATCCAACGAGAGTATCTAATTACAAATTTTTAACTGCATCTAGCCCAGGAAATACTTTGTGCCTAGTAGCAGTGTCTGCTAGTCAGCGGATTATCCCAGCTGTTAAGCAAGCTACACCACCTGTAGTTTGGACACTTAATTTTTTCAAAGGAAATGGTTCGGGCCCCCGGGACACTCAGTGAAGAGCTTCGGGGAGGCACCCCAAGGCACAGGGGCTGGGACTGGCAGTAGGACGCCTTGCGGTGGACCGCCAAGCTCGATCCTTATAGCAGCTTTTTAACTGCATTTGCTTTAGTGGACGCTACTGGAGCTGGAATTACGCGGCTGCTGGCATGAGACTTGCCCTCCAATAGATCCTTGTAAAAGGATTTAAAGTGTACTCATTCAAATTAGAGAGACAATTTAAATTAAAAAGATTAGACCTGCCTCCACCGCAGGGGGGCTCGCTCGACCCACCAGCGGACAGGCACCAGTATTGGGAGAGGGGGGCTGGCCGTCAGGGTCCACCGCGGCTCTGGCACAAACCCGGCGACACGGAGGTCGTACGGGCAGGAACGGATTGGCCGTGTCGGCTTTGCAGTTTTTTGGTTTTAGAAGGGCATGACATGCCTATATCTGTGTTTCCCCCTCCTTTTACTCCTCCACCGCTTTTCTTTTCGCATGACTATATGTACTTGTCACTTCTCCATGTGTTTATTGTGTCTTCTGAGCAGTTTATCAGCTTTTGGACACCTTTGAACATGTTTTCTATGTGTTTCTATGTGTTTTTGTTTGCCTGCCATTGGTTTTAACGGTGTTCGAAGGTGTTCGATGAACAGTTCGGCGAACATACGGGTGTTCGACGAACCGAACTCGAACACTACGGGGGTGGCTCAACACTACTCACAACTCACTGCTGCCTGGCTCCACCTTCCCTTTTATATCCCTAACGGGCTCCCTCTGCTGGTCTGAGGTGGAAGGTGGAGATGTGGGAACGGTTATAGGGGCCTCTTGTGGAGGAATCCTTCAATACACCCTTCTAGGATCTGTGATACCAAGCGCAGCTGGGCGTCACAGCAGCCTGTGTAACGTTGGTCCCAACTCTCTGCAGGTCATTCACTAGGTCCCCCTGTGTGGTTCTGGGATTTTTGCTCACCGTTCTTAAGATCATTTTGAGCCCACGGGGTAAGATCTTGTGTGGAGCCCCAGATCGAGGGAGATTATCTGTGGTATTGTATGTCTTCCATTTTCTAATTATTGCTCCCACAGTTGATTTCTTCACACCAAGCTGATTGCCTATTGCAGATTCAGTCTTCCTTGTTATGATCTGCAACATGTACTAAGGAAAGACCAGGGAAAACTGTCCCTACAGTAAAACTAAGCTGACTCCCTACGATGTAGTGAGCTGCCTGTTCCTAGCGAATAGACCCGCCTTAGTCCTCGGCTAGTCTGAACGAAGACCTATAGCATAAGGGGAGGGGTCCTTAAAAGAACTAAGGACTGGGACAAAAATGTGACACCTCCTAAACAGAGAAGTTGTTGCAGAACACAAAAAGACAAACAGACAAAAAAGTACTAGAGGTCCCAGAAGGACCAAATGAACTGACAGAGAAAGGCATAGAAGCACCTGGCTAGAGAAACAGTCAAACACAGAAGTCCAGCACAGCCAAAAGGGCGGAGCTAGAATATAAAGTCTCGTGACCGCAAAACACAAGATGGGAAAAAGCAAACAGGAGGGTTCTAACATTCCCAGCCTGGTGCAATTTTGTTTCTGGTGTCCTCCGACAGCTCTTTTGTCTTCACCATAGTGGAGTTTGGAGTGTGACTGTTTGAGGTTGCGGACAGGTGTCTTTTATACTGATAACTAGTTCAAACAGGTGCCAGTACTACAGGTAATGAGTGGAAGACAGAGGAGCCTCTTAAAGAAGAAGTTACAGGTCTGTGAGAGACAGAAATCTTACTTATTTGTAATTGACCAAATACTTATTTTCCACCAAAATTTGAAAACAGTTTCTTTCCAAATCAGACAATGTGGTTTTCAGAATTTGCTTTCTCATTTTGTCTCTCATAGTTGAGGTCTACCTATGATGTCAAATACAGGCCTCTCTCATCTTTTTAAGTGGGAGAACTTGCACAATTAGTGGCTGACTAAATACTTTTTTTCCCAACTGTAAGTACGATAAGTGATGCAATGACTTTCTAAAGTTACACAATTATTTATAGAAATTGATTAAAAAAGGGTACTAAAAGACACATGGTTTAAGTTACAAATACATATATGTATATTTTAAGTAGCAGCAAGAAGTGTCTGTGAGCAGTGCTGCTGTTGGGTGAGCTACCAAAAGGAGACTAAGGGGACAGAGATTAGCGCGACCTGGACCTCAATGAAGAGGCAGAGTGGCATGCCACCTTAAAGGGGCCCTTGGATAGGATGATATGTCATGAGAAACCTTGAGCTTGCTAAACACCTAAGATAGCAAAACTAAACAGGACTAAGTTTGAATGTCCGACTACGCCACCCGTGGATTGCGGTCAGGAATGACCGCCGCTGCAAGGCAGACCACTGAGGCTGATGTTGGTGTGCAGCACAGGGGTAGGACAACTCACCACGGGAAGAGTGTAGCCTCAGGGCAGTGTAGGTGAATGCTGGGGGTGATAGTGCAGGCCGCAGTAATAAGAGTCCAGAGTCCGCTTCAAACAGTCCAGGGTCTTTATTGTAGGTATTACTATTGACCCAACAGGAGTACTGGGTAGGAATGGGCCTGGGTGTCTGAGAGCATTCGGGCGAGCCCCACTGGTCAGGGTGAGTGTGAAGGCCTACCGTTCTCTCTCTGCCCTTGCTGACTATCCCCCCTTTCGTGGTGTAATAGCCCACGTCCCTGAGCTGGCCGTGTACTTCGCCTGTATGGCTTGCGACTCGGGCCTTAGGTACCTTTTGCTGTACTGGTCCCTCTGTGTGGCGGAGCCTCCAGGCTTCTTAGGCCAAGGGACAGGTTTTTCTTCTGTGGCCATCTTCACAAGAGGGCACCAAGTGCAACTATCTACATGGTAGTTCTGGTTATTCACAGTCCATAACCTGTCAGTCCATTGTATCTAGGGAAACTGGAAACACATCATTAATAACCAGGGTACAAACATAAAACATTAAATATATACACTGTGCATTTAGATCCTCCAGCGAGCTGGTATTTGACCTCTAGTGCTCCGGGTTGACCTGCGTAACTCACTGTCTGGTGGTGGTCTAACCTGGCTTTCCCCACTAGCATTTAGGGTACAGCTACTAGCTGGGTTTACAGGCAGGGCAGGAAGCTGTCTGCGGGTCCTTTGGCTTACCGCAGGCATGGCAGGCTCACTGTCAGCAGAGGGTTGACTCTCCTGGGCTGCTGGCATGGGTTCTTCTGCCTCCGGAGCTGCTTGTTCTTCTTGTTCTTCCTGCTCTCCTGTAGGCTCCTGCTGGGTAAGTTGAAGGAAGTGTAGGATGGGTACCACTATGGCATCGTTTATCTGAGTCCAGGACCGGGGGAACTCTCCGAGAACGGTGCTGACCATTTGCTCCTTGTCCACTGCTGGCTCAAGGTCATCTTGATCTTCACTTGGATTCTGCAGTTGCTCGGGGCATCGTTTTAGGTGGTCTCTGGAGACAGTGCTAGTGGTTTCTCCTCCATCCTTGGTAATTACACATACTTTAGGGTTGTCGTGGTTGGATGGCAGTACTGTGTACGGGTCGCTCTCCCACTGGTCATCTAGCTTGTGAAGCCTTCTCTTCCACTTCAGGACCTGCTCACCAGGTTCCAGGGGACCAGCAGGGGCGTGTTGGTTGCTTTTCTCTCGCTTGAGCCAGACTCCACTCCACACTCTCCTGTACCTTCTTGTACTGTAGCCGCCGTTCCGTATCCCAGTCCGCATCTGGGGAGGTGTCCTCGGGTGTCAGGACTCCCATCTCCAGGTCCATAGGCAGCTTACCTGGTCTTGCTTGCATCAGGTAAGCCAGGGTGCAGTTGGTAGCATTCACCGGGATATGGTTGTACAAGTCTATCAGGTCTGGCAGCTTCTCCGGCCACAGGCTGCGTTCTTTCAGGGGCAACGTCTTGAGGAGATCGATGACGATATTGTTCATTTTCTCACACAGCCTGTTGGTTTGCGGGTGGTAAGGCGTTGTCCGAATCTTCCTACAGCCGTAGAGGTTACAAAAAACTCCTGGAAGTCTTCCGCCTCAAAAGCTGGACCTTGATCTGTCAAGACCTGTTCTGGATACCCGTATGGACGGCAGAAGTGTTGTTGGAAGACTCTGGCCGCTGTTTGGGCTGTCAAGTCTTTAACAGGAACCACCACCAGGAACCGGGAATAGTGGTCCACTATTGTCAGGGCATAGACGTAGCCCGACCGGCTTGGAGCCAGTTTCACGTGGTCCAGAGCTACCAGCTCAAGAGGCTGCCTGGTGACGATGGGCCTCAAGGGTGTCTTCTGGCTGGTATGGTCCTTCCTTCTGAGGTGACATGGGCCGCAGTCCCTGCTCCACTTCTCTATGGCCCCTCTCATACCGATCCAGTAGAACCGCTCTCTCGGTAGGAACTCCGGTGTCTTCCACCCGAAGTGTCCCGCTCTGTCATGGTAGGCCTCCAGGACCATTGCTGCATCCTGTCTCGGGACCACTACTTGCCAGGTCAGCTCGTGCGTCCGATGGTTGACCAGCCTTCGGCACAGCTTACCTTCGTAGAGGAATAGCCTGCTTTTCTCCTTCCATAACTGCTTGGCTTCCTCTGGAGCGTCCGTGCCAGGGCTAGCGTCTGCCTGGGTTAACAGGTCTTTCACCAGGCGAACTGCAGGGTCACTATCTTGCGTTTCAGCCCAGCCGTGGTGTGGTAAGGGGTTGAACATGACGGTGGTTAGATCTTTGTCTCTTACCCGGTGAGAATACTGAGTGGCCCCATACCGGTGGAACGCAGGGAGCTCTACTTCCTCCAGCTCTCCCGAGTCTTCCTCTCCTTCGGTTAGGTGGGGCATTCTTGATAGAGCGTCTGCATTGGCATTGGTTCTGCCTGCCCGGTATTTGATTGTGAAGTCATAATTTGATAGCCGGGCCATCTACCGCTGTTCTAGGGCACCAAGTCTTGCATTGTCCAGGTGTGTCAACGGGTTGTTGTCCGTGAACTTTGCGGAGGCCAGGTAATGTTTAAACTGTTCTGTGACGGCCCACACCTCCACCAAGAATTCTAGCTTGAAGGAGATGTAATTCTCCGGGTTCTTTTCAGTGGGACTCAGCTTCCGGCTGGCGTACGCGATCACCCTTTCTCTGCCCTGTTGGTTTTGGGACAGTACGGCTCCTAGCCCCACATTACTGGTGTCTGTGTGGAGGATAAAGGCTGGCCATAATCGGGGTAGGCCAGGATCTCATCCCCCGCGAGGGCCATCTTCAACTGGCGGAAGGACTCCTCTTCCGGCTTGTCCCACTTGAAGGGTGGCTTGTGACTTCTGGATTTAGACTGACCTATCAGGAGGTCCTGCATTGGAGCTGCCATCTTAGTGAACCCGGGGATGAACCTTCGGTAGTAGCCTACCAAAACGAGGAATTGCCTCACTTCTTTGATGTTAGAGGGGCTTGGCCAGCTCTTGATGGCTGTAACCTTGTCGGGGTCGGGGGCTACTCCCTCAGCACTCACCACGTGCCCTAGGTACTGTACCTTCGGTTATAACAGGTGACACTTTGAGGGCTTCACTTTCAGGCCATAGCCTGCCAGGGCTTCGAACACCTCGGCCAGGTGCTTTAGAAGGTCCTCGTAAGTCTTCGAAAAGACAATCACGTCGTCCAGGTAAAGTAGGACCGTCTCGAAGTTTCGGTGCCCTAGACAGCATTCCATCAGCCTCTGGAAGGTCCCGGGTGCATTGCAGAGCCCGAATGGCATACAGTTGAATTCACTCAATTCCATCGGGGTGGTGAAGGCGGTCTTCTTGTCAGCCTGTGCCACAGGAACCTGCCAGTACCCGCAAGTAAGGTCCAAAGTAGAGAAGAAATTAACTGATTTTAGTGCGGCTAAAGACTTCTCTATCCTAGGTAACTGGTACGCGTCTTTATGGGTGATATGATTGACTTGTCTATAGTCCACGCACATTCTCATGGTACCATCTTTCTTTTTTACCAGAACCAAGGGGGCTGCCCAGGGGCTACAGCTAACTCTAATGACCCCGGCTTCTTTCATTTCTCTCAGCATGCCCTTTGCGTTCTGATAATGTGCAGGGGGTACAGGTCTGTATCTCTCTTTTATTGGTGGGTGGCTCCCCGTGGGGATGTGGTGTTCTACCCCTTTCACCCTGCCGAAGTCTAGCGGGTGCTAGACTCCTTGTTTTTGGTGCAAGGGAGTGGAGTCAGCACCCACGTGGAGTTTCTGGCACCAGTCCTCCTTAGGTTTCTGGGAGCCATTACCCTCCACCGGTGGAGATGGAGGCAAGGGTTCCACGACCCTGAGAGCATTGTGTTCGACAGCAAACAATTTGGCTAATGTAGCGTACCGGGGCAAGTGTACTTCCCTTTCCCCAATGTTTAAGATCCGGACGGGCACCCTTCTATGGCGGACATCAACCACCCCCCGGGCTGTCAAAATGGTGGGCCTGCTGTCTGAGTACACGGGTTCTACCAAGGCTTGGTAGTCTCTCCCTCTTAACCCGATTGCAGTCCGACACCAGATCATCATTTCACTTTTGGGAGGCATGGCAATGGGGAACGGGTCGCTCATCCTCGCGCTACCGATCTCACCACCAGACAGTTCTACCTGTTGCCGTCTCATCAGGGCTCTTGTCTCTTTCTGGAGGACCCTCTGTTGGCTGGAGCTCGCATTCATCGCCACCTGCTGCAAAATTACAATCACTTCTGAAAGACAATTTTCAATCACGTTAGTACACAAGGTTATTTTAGGGTGACTTTCTCGACGGTCAATGTCCACAATGATCACTCTCTGTGCCGGCAGTTCAACTTTACCAATCTTGATGGTCATCTCTCTGAACCCCACCTGCGGCACGGGTTGACCATTGCTGGCGATGATGCTCAAGTCACTGTCTGGATAGCGGGTTATGTCAGTGTCACTCCAGTACTGCTTGAAAAGTACATAGGGGATGGTAGTCACTTGGGACCCGGTGTCCAGCAGTGCTCTCATGGGGATACCGTCCAGCACTACGGGTAAAACCGGGCGTCCCCCTACGTACTTATCACGCCAATTATACGGGCCTGATTACCTTATGCCTGGGGATTGGCCCTCTGCCCCAGGTCGGACCCATTTAAAGTACAGTACCTGGCTATGTGTCCCGGCTGGCTGCAACGGCGGCAAATCGGCTGTCCATCCTCAGTGTAACGGTCGGCGGGCCTCCCTCTGAAAGACGGGATCCTCCTCTGTCGACGCCACGGGACATCCTCCGGACTTGAAGCCAGCTTGATTGGTCCTGATGGGTCCATCTGTAACGACTGTACGGTCCTGGTCAATACAGCGACACGGTTTGTTAGTTCTTGGACCTGATGGTGCAGGTTTGCAGGCGGGGATGGATTTAGGGCCTGCGCATCAGCCCCCACAAGGTCTGCGGGATAGGGCGCTGCCCCCTGGTGGTAAGTGATGGCAGGGCGCCGGGAAGCTATAGCGCCACCTGGCGCGGGTTCTCGGAGCACCCGGATGGCCCTATCCTTAAACTGGGCAAAGGTCAGGCCAGGGTTCTGAAAGGCCATGAGGCGCAGCTGGGTTCTGTGGGCACTAGACAGCAGACCTTCTATGAACTGTTCAGTTAATAGCTTATCTGTATCCTGCACGCTGTCAGGGTCAGCTTGTTTGATTGCTCTCAAGGCTTCTTGCAAGTTTAGGGCATAGTCTCTAATGCTGTCTTGTGCCCGTTGCTTACATCCGTAGAACTGCATTTTAATTTCAGCTGAGGTACGGGTATCAAAGGTACTCCGCAGCTGGGTCAGAATGTCCTTTACAGTCCTTTTCTCCTCATCTGACCATGATTTCACTTCCCGCTGGGCTGTACCGGTTAGCTGCCCCGTCAGAATGCTCACTTTCTGTTCTTTTGTCAGGGGATAAACTTTAAATAAACTGTGCAGTCTTTCCTTAAAGTCAGTTAATGTATGGGATTCCCCTGAGTATTGGGGCAGCCAGGCCGCTCCGGGGATGTAGGGCATGGAGAACGGCATCACCGCTGCTGCCGCCACGCTGGTGGTAGAAGGTCCCTTCGCGTCCGACATCTTCCTTCCCCCTAGTTAACCGTGGCCTACCTTCCATTGTTCCTCTTTCGTAGGCTGCGGCTCCGCTGGTGCTGCTCCGGGCGAGGACTTGCGTCGCGTCCTGGTGACGTCAGCGTCTCTTTCTCTCCTTCCAGGACCTTGCGCAGCGTCGGTGAGGAGGGCGGTGTTTCGGGTCTCGCGCGGTTTGGACGTCCACGCCCCTCTTCTTCCCGCGCGGCGTCATGAAGATGGCGCCCGATGGCGGGAAAGCGACTGAGGATGGCGGGAAACGGCTGAAGATGGCGGGCAATGGCTACGCATGGCGGGAAACTTCACTCAGGTAAGTATAAAGTCTTTTTCAGGCACGCAATACCAGTTTGTGGCGGGTTGGTCACAATCCTGCCGACTACGCCAAAGCTGACTCGCCCCCTGGGCCATGGGGTACCCGGAACCGGGCTTCTATGCGATGCTGGGGGTAGTAGTGGCAACCCGATCCCATGGCTCAGGGTGGTCAGACCAAATTGTGGCAGCCTATTTATCAGTGTTTTTGAATGTCCGACTACGTCACCTGTGGATTGCGGTCAGGAATGACCGCCGCTGCGAGGCAGACCACTGAGGCTGATGTTGGTGTGCAGCACAGGGGTAGGACAACTCACCACGGGAAGAGTGTAGCCTCAGGGCAGTGTAGGTGAATGCTGGGGGTGATAGTGCAGGCCGCAGTAATAAGAGTTCAGAGTCCGCTTCAAACAGTCCAGGGTCTTTATTGTAGGTATTACTATTGACCCAACAGGAGTACTGGGTAGGAATGGGCCTGGGTGTCTGAGAGCATTCGGGCGAGCCCCACTGGTCAGGGTGAGTGTGAAGGCCTACCGTTCTCTCTCTGCCCTTGCTGACTATCCCCCTTTTCGTGGTGTAATAGCCCACGTTCCTGAGCTGGCCGTGTACTTCGCCTGTATGGCTTGCGACTCGGGCCTTAGGTAACTTTTGCTTCTCCGTGCTGTACTGGTCCCTCTGTGTGGCGGAGCCTCCAGGCTTCTTAGGCCAAGGGACCTGAAATCCCTCCCGGGTTGGTTACTCTGCTGCTGGGCTTACAACCCTGACAGCCTCGGACCCCAATGTCCGGTAGTGTAGTTCTCTCATCCAGGACCGGCTCTCGTCGCCTCTGTCCCTGGCTCGCAGCTTCTCCTCTGCCTCACGGACTCCTTGGCTACAGCTGAACTGTCCCTACTTCTCTGGGACTAGTCTCAGTCCTGAGCTAGGTCGTCCAGTTCTCCCTAACCCTGCCCTCAGTTACAGCTTTTATAGGGGCAGCCAGCTCCCCCTACTGGCCTGGGACAGGAGGTGCTGTATGCTAATTGTCCCTGACCAGGGAACCTCCCTCCTGCTCTCAGACACAGCCTTTAGTATTTGTGGCATCCAGGCCTGGGGTGACACACTGACACCACTCCTCCAGCTGTCCCTTGGGGTTGTTGTCCTCCGCCTGACTTGACGGGGGCAAGGGCTCTAGTGTCTGTATGTTGTTATTACTGACAGTGTACAGCTTTGCTACAGTAGCATACCGGGGTAGTTTCACTTCTTCCTCACCACAATTCAACACACGGATTGGTACTCTTCCCCTGCCTACATCCACCACCCCTCTAGCTGTCAGCAGTGTAGGTCTATGCTCTGAATATACCTGTTCTACAATTGCCTGGTATTCCTTTCTTCTGATACCCATAGCTGCTCGACACCATATCATCATTTCACTGTTTGGTGGTAATACAATGGGAAACGGGTCCGTTACCCGCGCACTGCCAATCTCCCCTCAAGACAGATTTACCTGTTGCTTGTGAATTAAGGCACGGATTTCTCTTTGTAGGACTCTCCTCTGCCCAATGCCAGCAGTCTCTGTAATCTGTTGGAGTGAAAACAGCACTTCTTCAAGGCAGTTTTCAATCACATTAGTACCAAGCACCATGTAAGGACATTTGTTATTGGGGTCATCTTCTACCACACATAACCCCTGGCATCTCATCTTTACCCTCCCCAGCTTTATTGTCACCTCTCTAAACCCCACCTGATTCAGTGGTTGACCATTAGCTGCTAAAATGACAAGACTAGAGTCTGGGGGGCTAAGATCAGCATCAGACCAAAATTGCTTGTAAAGGATATGTGGGATGGTGGTGACTTGTGACCCAGTGTCCAATAGGGCCGATGTGGGGATTCCTTCTAGCGTAATGTTGACGTACGGGCGGCCTCCCACATACACACGCCTGTCATATGGGCCCTGCTGTTTTATTCCTGGGGGTTGGCCCTGGGACCCAGGAATCTCGGGTTTAAACGACATCTTCTTGCAAAGTGGCCCAGTTTGTTGCAACAAGGGCAAATGGGTTGTCCTGAAGAATCCGTGTGGTCGGTGGCTCTGCGTCGGAATGGTGCGCTGGTCCCCTGCACGGGCAACATGAGCTTTCTCCTCATCCACTGAACATCCTCAGGTGATTCAGCTAACTGGATTTTGCTTGGTGGTTGTGCCTCCGGCCTGGCTTGCAAGAGTTTTAGCACGTAGTCCATGTTTTTGGTTAGTTGTAACACTTGATTACGTAGGTCATCAGCAGATTCGGGTACGACAGCTTGTCCTACCGATTTTACAGAGTCTTAAGGTTTAGACTCTAAGTTCATGTGAGAGGTATTAACCTGCCAGGATATGATTGCAGGTTTTGTAGGTAATGGGTCTCGTAGCACAGTTATAGCACGGTCCTTTAAGGTATTAAAATCCACATCTGGATGATCTAGGACCCACATGTGCACCTGCTGACGATGAAAGTCTGATCTCAACCCATTCATAAACTGTTCTGCATGCAATTTATCTTCATCTTGCACACTTGCTGAATCTACCTGTTTTATGGACCGGAGTGCCGCTTGTAAACGTAGGGCAAAGTCTCTGATGGTATCTTGCGGTCTCTGCTTGCATTGGTAGAATAGCATCCTTAGTTCAGACTGTGTGCATTTTTCAAAAGCAGCTTTGAGCTTATCAAACACATTTTCTATAGAGTCTCCATCAGCATCGCTCCAAGTCTCAGCTTCTAGCTCCGCTGCACCTATTAATTGTCCCTGCACAACGGAGACTCGCTGCTATTGACGCGCCCAGGGTGTTGGGGATGACTCGGCGCCCGGGCCTTGCTGTTAGTTTTGGGGGATGTCGCGGTGGCCGGCTCCCGGGCCCGTACCCTGGGGTCACTCTTAAAAAGAAAAAGGGGGAAAGTAAGTGGGATAGGGGAAAGTTCGTGACGCCACCCGTGGTGTCTGGTGTGGACCACCAGCGCTGCTACAGTCCTCTGAGGCCGGTGGTCAGGCAGCTTAGTTGGCGTGGCTCCCCACAGGTGGAGCGGGGCCTCAGGGCAGCGTAGGAGAGGGGATGCAGGACAGAGGGGACCCAGCCGGGTCAGAAGAAGAATAGGCACACTCACAACAGTTCACTTCAGTACCTTTACTGGTGGTGTTTCAGGCACGATCCAGGGCACTGTAGGGTGAAGGGTGCATTTCAGGACTCACCCCAGTGAGCGGGTGTGGGGCCTCCTGTTTCTTGCCTTTTCCTGATAAGTTTATGACCTGCCTGAAGCTAGGCCTAACTTGGTCTCTGTCTTGCAGCGGCTGACCTGGTGGTAGGGCCTTCTGTTGGAGATCACACTCCCTGGTCTCTTGGGCCTCAGTGACTCCTGACCCTGGGATAACGGTCAGCTTCTGGTGTTCCTGGGACATATAGTTTGCCAGGGGTTCCGGTTGTTTCTGCCGGTCCTTAGGAATCCCTGCAGACGCGGACCCGGTGTCCGGTAAATGCTTGTGGGGTGAGCTGGTTAAGCTCCTCTGCCCCCTATGTAGCTCGCTCACTCCTCTTGCCTTTGGCCGCTCGGGGCCCTCACTTGGCTTCACACTGGCAGTAGGCCTCGCTACTCTTCACCGTTCTTATGGCGTCGGCCGTTGGCTCAATAGTCTGAGCTTTGAGTCTGAACTCTCTCTAGAGGGACTGGAACTACCTCTGTCCCCTGAGGAAACTGTTCTCTAGACTGCACTGCCTAGCTCCACCTTCCCTATTTATATCCCTAACGGGCTCCCTCTGGTGGTCTGAGGTGGAAGGTGGAGGTGTGTGAATGCTATGAGGGCCTTTTGTGGAGGAATCCGTCCATGCACCCCTCTAGGATCTGTGGCACCAATGCGCAGCAGGACGCCTCATTTTCCTGTCATTGCATACATGTCCAGCACCGCACACATTTTACGTTTGAAAGCTGCTAAGGTACCGGGTTTACCTTCATACGTCGGTAACCATTTGGCCCCCGGTACGTACGGCAAGGCAATTGGCATTATCAGGGCCATCGCTTCAGATGCTGCGGCTCCTTCTCCAGCTGAGGAATCGGCTGCTGCTGCGTCTTGGGCGTCCCCTCCATCAAGGTCTCGGACATCATCTGTTTCACTCATGACGGTGCCCCCCTAGTTAATCGTTGCCAGCCGCTACAATCAACTCCTTCGGTAATCGGTGACTCTATGAGAAAAGGTCGAGCACTTAGAGTCTTTTCAGAATCAGCCACTCCCCTTCGTCAATCTCCGGCAGAGCGAAGAAGAAAAAGGACAAACAAAAAAACAAAAATGGCGTGGCTATCCTCACGCTTCTTTAGCCGCGCAACCGCGACTCTCTCCCGGCTCTGTGACGCAGCTCAATTTCTCTATGACGCAGTAATGACGGCCCGTTTTACAGTACACAAACCTTCAATAAAGTCCAATTTATTATCTCCACCTGATGAAGGCAGCGGACCGCTGCAGAAACGCATTGTGGGCATTAGAGCTTCAATAAAGAGGTTTGTTTTATCCTTTTCCAGCGCCTTATCCAATTTTCTAGCGTCCCACTGACCACTTCAATTTGCACACTGTTCACTTTTCCCTTGGGAGTTGTGGCTGGAGGCTGCAGAGAACTGGATACAATTTCAGCTGCAGGACCTGTAGTACCTGCGATGATGTCATCACCCATGTGACCCCACCCGGAATCACATGATTGGAAGCTCCATCTGCTAATCCAGAGGAGACACTGAAGGCATCGTGGCAGCGCTATCAGTGCCAGTAGCTGTTTAACCTGGGTTGTGCGGTCTGCACAACCCACTCAGGTGAGCAGACCACTGTATCTGCACGTATATTCTACTTCCATACAGGTTCACACAAGCACTGCGCTTTTCCACCCCACCCCCTTTTTTTGTCTTTCAAAGATACAGTCATGGCACCCTTGAAATTGTTCCAGAGAATGAAGTATTTCTCCCAGAAAATTATTGCAATTACACATGTTTTGTTATACACATGTTTATTGTGTGTATTGGAACAACACAAAAAAAAACCAGAGAAGAAAAGGCAAATTGGACATAATTTCACACTAAACCCCAAAAATGGACTGGGCAATATTGTTGGCGCCTTTCAAAAAAATGTGCGTAAACAACTAGGTTTCAAGCATGTGATGCTCATTCAAACTCATTTGTGGCTAGTAACCGTAGTGACTGAAACCAGATAAAAAGGGGAGAAGTTGATTCAATCATTGTATTGCGTGGCTGTGTGTGCCACACTAAGCATGGGGAACAAAAAGAAGAGAAGAGAACTGTCTGAGGACTTGAGAACCAAAATTATTTAAAAATATTAACAATCTCAAGTTTACAAGTCCACCTGCAGAGATCTTGATGTTCCTTTGTCCACTGTGTGCAATATCATCAAGAAGTTTACAACCCATGGCACTGTAGCGAATCTCCCTGGTTGTGGACGGCAAAGAAAAGTTGATGAAAGGTTAGAATGCAGGATAGTCTGGATGGTAAATAAGCAGCCCCAATCAAGTTCCAAAGAAATTCAAGCAGTCCTGCAGGTTCAGGGTTCATCAGTGTCAGCGCAAACTATCCGTTGACATTTGAATTTAATGAAACCCTATGGCAGGAGACCCAGGAACACTCCACTGCTGACACAGAGACATACACACGTGGTTAAAATTGTTGGTACCCCTCGTTTAATGAAATAAAAACCCACAATGGTCACAGAAATAACTTGAATCTGACAAAAGTAATAAATTAAAAATCTATGAAAATGAACAAATGAAAGTCCGACATTGCTTTTCAGCCCTGCTTCCACAGATTTTTTTAAAAAAATTAAATTCATGAAATAGGCCTGGACAGAAATGATGGTACCCTTAACTTTAATATTTTGTTGAACAACCTTTTGAGGCAATCACTGCAATCAAACGATTCCTGTAACTGTCAATGAGACTTCTGCACCTCTCGACAGGTATTTTGGCCCACTCCTCATGAGCAAACTGCTCCAGTTGTCTGAAGGTTGCCTTTTCCAGATGGCATGTTTCAGCTCTTTCCAAAGATGCTTAATAGGATTTAGGTCAGGGTTCATAGAAGGTCACTTCAGAATAGTCCAATGTTTTCCTCTTAGCCATTCTTGGGTGTTTTTAGCTGTGTGTTTTGGGTCATTATCTAGTTACAAGACCAATGCTCTGCGACTGAGACCAAGCTTTCTGACACTGGGCAGCACATTTCTCTCTAGAATCCCTTGATAGTCTTGAAATTTCATTGTACCCTGCACAGATTCAAGACACGCTGTTCCAGATGCAGCAAAGTAGCCCCAGAACATAACCGAGCCTCCTCCATGTTTCACAGTAGGGACAGTGTTCTTTTCTTGATATGCTTCATTTTTCCATCTGTGAACATAGAGCTGATGTGCCTTGCCAAAAACTTCCATTTTTGTCTCATCTGTCCATAGGACATTCTCCCAGAAGCTTTGTGGCTTACCAAGATGTAGTTTGGCAAATTCTAGTCTGGCTTTTTTTATGATTTTTTTCAACAATGGTGTTCTCCTTGGTCATCTCCCATGAAGTCCACTTTGGATCAAACAACGACGGATGGTGCGATCTGACACTGATGTTCCTTGAGCTTGAAGTTCACCTTTAATCTCTTTAGAAGTTATCCTGGGCTCTTTTGTTACCATTCGTATTATCCGTTTCTTTGATTTGTCATTAATTTTCCTCCTGCGGCCACATACAGGGAGGTTGGCTACAGTCCCATGGATCTTAAATTTCTAAATAATATGTACAACTGTAGTCACAGGAACATCAAGCTGCTTGCAGATGGTCTTATAACCTTTACCTTTAACATGCTTGTCTATAATTTTCTTTCTAATCTCCTGAGACAACTCTTTCCTTTGCTTCCTCTGGTCCATGTTGAGTGCGGTACACACCATGTCACTAAACAGCACAGTGAGTATCTGTAGCCCTAGATACAGGCCCACTGGCTGATTACAAGGTGGTAGGTGTGCAACCAAATATTAAGTTGTGGGTGCCAACAATTTTGTCTGGCACATTTTTGGGGTTTAGTGTGAAATGTCCAATTTGCCATTTTTTTCTCAGTTTTTTTTGTGTTGTTCCAATACACAAAGGAAACAAATATGTGCACAACAAATTGTGTAATTGCAATAATTTTCTGGGAGTAATACTTCATTTTCTGGAACAATTTCAAGGGTGCCAACAGTTTTGGGCCTCATCCAGACATCTATTTTTCACATATGTGTTTTATCCTTGTTTTTTATGGATAGAACATGTATCCATTACAGTCTGTAGTGCTGTTTACATGTCTTATTTTGGAAGGGAGGGGCAGACAATTCAGTCCAAAAAAAATGGAGATATGTCCATTTTTAATGTGAGTCGGGGATCAACACAACTGATGGTCCCAACCCCATTTATAAGGCAAGAAATCCCACTTATTAAACCTGACAGGGCACATCTGTGAAGTGAAAACCATTTCTGGTGACTACCTCTTGAAGCTCATCAAGAGAATGCCAAGAGTGTGCAAAGCAGTCATCAAAGCAAAAGGTGGCTACTTTGAAGAACCTAGAATATAAGACCTATTTTCAGTTGTTTCACACTTTTTTGTTAAGTATATAATTCCACATGTGTTAATTCATAGTTTTGATGCCTTCAGGGTGAATGTACAATTTTCAAAGTCATGAAAATACAGAAAAATCTTTAAATGAGAAGGTGTGTCCAAACTTTTGGTCTGTACTGTATGTTTCATCCATGTGCTGTCCATTTTTCTGTCTGGTTTCTAGGCTATACCTGGAAAATTCCCTTTTAGCAGTATATTTGCATTTCTTGTTTTGATAGTAGTTAGAATATGTGCTGTCAGCATTCATCAATCATGTCAAAGCTGGATATAGACCGCTTAATTTTTCTTGTTCATAATAGGACCGAATTGTGAGAGAGCATTTGTGAGGGATATCATGACTGTGCATTGGTTGAGTAGTTGTTGGAGCTCTTCGCATCCGAGCTCGATCACAGAAGTGGAGGAGCTGTAGGGAGAAGTTTAGACGAGGTCCATGAAATTCACACTGGCTCAAAACAAATAAGAGACCCTATGTTTATGGTCATTGGATATCATTGGAGACTGGCCACTTCTGAAGTTCATCAGCGCTGGAAGTCTCTTAAGCAAGGAGAGCAGTGCTTACAAGCTCCTTGCTTTACAGCTTTCAAGCACTGCTATGAAGCTGGCTGAATTGCTAGATCTTGGCAGGTTCCATGCCCTGTTCTCCTCTGATGTTGTAGGGACAACCCTGCCTCTGCTTGCAGTATCGGAGAGAGCACACAGTTCACACCAGTGGCACAACCATGCCACTGCTTCAAAAAGACAACCATAAGGAGTGCACCATCCTCCATCAGGAATTAATATTTTTACAGATTTTGTTTAATAATAAGCCAATTTTCATATTGACATTTCTTAAAAGCACTTAAGATAATCTTGAGGAAAATGTAAATGAGGAGGAAGAAGTGCCTGGCCCATCCCTGTCTAATACTACAACCACTGGTGATGTCTAGGATGAATGTGGAGCAACAGCTGCAGCCCCAGTTTCTTCATCTCCAGAACATCAAACTTCCTTAGGACATAGGAGAAGCCAAAGTCGGAGAAGGATTCTTGAATAGGGATGAGAGGACCCATGGAAGTTCGGGTTCTAGTACCCAACCCAAACTTTAGTCCAAAGTTTGGATCGGGTACCAGAACTGTACCTCAACTTGAACCAGAACCCAAACCCCATTGAAAACAATGGAAACCTGAACTTTGGATCTGGGAAATAAAAATTTCTTCTCTCTCTCTCTCTCTAATGGACTTCCTTGGAACTCCGAACATTAAAACGACAGTACCTGTCCGGTATGAACCCCAAACTTTTACGTTCGGTTTCGCTCATCTCTATTCTTGACCTCTCTGCCACTTGAAAGTAAACAGTGGGTTCTGAACTATTTACAATGAAAGAAGCAAAAAGGAGGGCACCATCAGTAAGATAAGATGTTGCTCAACCCGTCACATACCCAAGCCAGAACAAGTAGCACGCAAAAAAAGGAAGGAAAGTGGTATGCATGGAAAGACAGGGAGCACTAAATGTATACCAACATGATTTTATTAATTCATAAGGGCCGGACAAACATGCAAAAAGTTAAAAACATTTAAAAAGCATAACGCTTAAATACATCAATAGTACCACATTTGAATATAACAGTGGTCAAAAAAAACCCTATATGTGTACAAACATCACCAATAGATATGTAACATCAATACTTGCACCCAGCTTATTTATGTAGACCCATGTAGGTCCCTGTGACCAAATAAATAAATCCTTCTCCTATTTTAGGTGACTCGGCAGCCGGGCCTCTAGTTGCCGGGGGATATCACGGTGGCTGGCCCGGTCCGTGACCCAGGGCGGTTAGTTAAATGGGGGGAATACTTTTATTATATGGGGTTGTTGGGATTATTTGTGACTCCACCTGTGGTGTCTGGTGAGGATCACCAGCGCTGCAACAGTCCTCTGAGGCAGATGGTAGGGCAGCTTGTGATGGAATGGCTCCCCACAGGTGGAGCGGGCCTCAGGGCAGCGTGGGGAATGTACTGGATGGTGGTGCAGGGGAGAGACGGCAGGACGGTCCCGGAGGAAGGACGGACACTCACACGGGGGTAAGCTTCAGTACCTTTACTGGTGATGCTGCAGGCACGGTCCAGGGTACTCCAGGTGAAGGGCGCACTTCTGGACTCTACCCAGTGAGCGGGTATAGGGCCTCCTGATCCGTTGCTTTACTCTCTAAGCTTCTGGCCTGGCTGGAGCTGGGCCTAGCTTGGTTACTGTCTCTCTCTGCACCTGCTATCCTGGTGGTAGGGCCTTCTCTTTGGAGATCACTCTCCCTGGACGCTGGGACCTCTGTGACTCCTAGCCCTGGTTCTGCAATCAGCATTTGGTGAACCTGGGACCTGTAGTTCTCCAGGGGTTCCGGTGGTTCCTACTGGGTATAAGGAGTCCCTGTAGGCGCGGACCCGGTGTCCGGTGTATATATATATCGGGGTGAGCTTACTATGCTCCTCTGCCCCCTTAGTTCCACTCTCCTTTTCCTCTCGCCGTCGACCACACTCGGGGCCCTCACTACTTGGCGGCTGGCGTGCTGCGTCTTCACCGCTCTCTGAGCGTCGGCACGCTCTCTGCTCACTCTGAGCTGACTGACTGAACTGAAACTGAACACTGACTGAGAACTCAACTGAGCTGCCTAGCTCCACCTTCCCTATATATGTCCCTAACCGGCTCCCTTTGCTGGTCTGAGGTGGAAGGTGGAGGTGTATGAATGTAGTGACGGCCTCTTGTGGAGAAGTCAATCCATGCACCCTTCTGGGTTCTGTGGCATCAATGCGCAGCAGGGCTCCACATAGGCACCAAACAGTTTATGGTAACAATAACAGCACCACTATATTATATACATTCATTTAAATAAAAGCAGTGTTATCAAAATTCATAGTGGTAAATAGCCACAATTTTACCCAAGAAAAGGGAAGACGTAGGAGAGGGATTAAACGTCCCCATGCCAATATTTAGAGACTCCTAAAATACGACCTGTAAGCTGGGGTAAAAATGTACCCGTGTATATCAAGGGGGTCAGAAGGACCACAACCCCACGTGTATCGCCACTAACGCTGTGGCTTCAACAGGGGAGAGGTGTGGTATTAGAGCAGCTGAGCTGGTCTCTTATTTATATCTAAAAGAAAATTTAGTAATTACCCAGGCTGGTCCCAGATGCGAAAATCACCATCCGATGCAGCCGCCATGTTGTCCCAGCGCGAGCGCATTAGAATCAGATGTGCAGAACCGGAAGGAGAGAGGTAAGTATTTCCGGGACGCATCCATCCAGCGTCTGGGTTATGCGCATGCGCGGGAACGCGCCCTATCTAGGTGCACGTGACCACGTCCCTGCATTATTGCAGGTATGTATGTGGAAGCAGGGCATGTCCGACACACTGACCCATGAGGTGGTGCAATTCATTGGGTCAGTGTGTGAGGCAGCATCATGATCATGCACTCTGACACACTAGACACCGGATCGAGGTGTCCAGATCTCAACAAGTGGCAAAAAATGGCAAAAAATAATAAATGTGGCGTAATAGGGCCAATGGCCATATATAAATAGGCGTATGAGGAAAGATAGAAAAATATACTAGGAACGCCAAAAAAGACCCTTATTGTTATTATTAGTGCCATAGATTTTATGATAACCAAAGGAACCCCTAAGTCACATACCCAACAGAAGAGACATATAAGGGATGTGCGGCTGCACCATTCATTCAGACATACAGTACAGACCAAAAGTTTGGACACACCTTCTCATTTAAAGATTTTTCTGTATTTTCATGACTATGAAAATTGTACATTCACACTGAAGGCATCAAAACTATGAATTAACACATGTGGAATTATATAGTTAACAAAAAATGTGAAACAACTGAAAATATGTCTTATAATCTAGGTTCTTCAAAGTAGCCACCTTTTGCTTTGATGACTGCTTTGCACACTCTTGGCATTCTCTTGAAGAGCTTCAAGAGGTAGTCACCGGAAATGGTCTTCCAACAATCTTGAAGGAGTTCCCAGAGATGCTTAGCACTTGTTGGCCCTTTTGCCTTCACTCTAAGGTCCAGCTCACCCCAAACCATCTCAATTGGGTTCAGGTCTGGTGACTGTGGAGGCCAGGTCATTTGGCGTAGCACCCCATCACTCTACTTCTTGGTCAAATAGCCCTTACACAGCCTGGAGGTGTGTTTGGGGTCATTGTCCTGTTGAAAAATAAAATGATGGTCCAACTAAATGCAAACCGGATGGAATAGCATACCGCTGCAAGATGCTGTGGTAGCCATGCTGGTTCAGTATGCCTTCAATTTTGAATAAATCCCCAACAGTGTCACCAGCAAAGCACCCCCACACCATCACACCTGCTCCTCCATGCTTCACGGTGGAAACCAGGCATGTAGAGTCCATCCGTTCACCTTTTCTGCATCGCACAAAGACATGGTGGTTGAAACCAAAGATCTCAAATTTGGACTCATCAGACCAAAGCACAGATTTACACTGGTCTAATGTCCATTCCTTGTGTTCTTTAGCCCAAACAAGTCTCTTCTGCTTGTTGCCTGTCCTTAGCAGTGGTTTCCTAGCAGCTATTTTACCATGAAGGCCTGCTGCACAAAGTCTCCTCTTAACAGTTGTTTTAGAGATGTGTCTGCTGCTATAGAACTCTGTGTGACATTGACCTGGTCTCTAATCTGAGCTGCTGTTAACATGCGATTTCTGAGGCTGGTGACTCGGATAATCTTATCCTCAGAAGCAGAGGTGACTCTTGGTCCTCTTTTCCTGGGGTGGTCCTCAAGTGAGCCAGTTTCTTTGTAGCGATTTATGTTTTTTGCAACTGCACTTGGGGACACTTTCAAAGTTTTCCCAATTTTTCGCATTGACTGACCTTCATTTCTTAAAGTAATGATAGCCACTCGTTTTTCTTTACTTAGCTGCTTTTTTCTTGCCATAATACAAATTCTAACAGTCTATTCAGGAGGACTATCAGCTGTGTATCCACCAGACTTCTGCACAACACAACTGATGGTCCCAACCCCATTTATAAGGCAAGAAATCCCACTTATTAAACCTGACAGGGCACACCTGTGAAGTGAAAACCATTTCCGGTGACTACCTCTTGAAGCTCATCAAGAGAATGCAAAGAGTGTGCAAAGCAGTCATCAAAGAAAAAGGTGGCTACTTTGAAGAACCTAGAATATAAGACATATTTTCAGTTGTTTCACACTTTTTTGTTAAGTATATAATTCCACATGTGTTAATTCATAGTTTTGATGCCTTCAGTGTGAATGTACAATTTTCAAAGTCATGAAAATACAGAAAAATCTTTAAATGAGAAGGTGTGTCCACTTTTGGTCTGTACTGTATATACCCCCCTACAAAAACAATTTTAAGACACATAGAGGTGGGCCACAGTAACGACATGTTCCCATTAGAAAGGAGCGGTTCTGCTATACAGTTATAGGGTATGCAGTAAATGCAACGGCTGGCAAAAATTTGGAGGCACTCCAATGCCCCTTGCAAGAGATGTAGAGGAGGGCCTCCTGAAAAAAATGTTCCCATTATTAGGATGTGGGTCTCCCTTACTGTCTGCCTATGCAGTGAATGCAATGGCTGCCAAAAATTTGGAGGCTCTCCAATGCCCCTTGCAAGAGACATAGATATGTTGATATGGTAGATATGGTGGTGGAGGATGAGGATGAGGAGAAGGAAGAGGACAAGACCAAATAGACAATATCAGGAAGCGTATAACCCATGTCTGGGTGTGAAGACAGAGGTGCATGGGAATAGAGTTAGACCTCCCCAAAAAAAGACACTGTATTTGAGTTTGTTACGCTGCTATCATTCGGTGGTGTTGAGAAGTCTGGCCCAATCCAGCCCTTGTTCATTTTTAGAAGAGTCAGCCTGTCAGCATTTTCCGTTGACAGGCGGATGCGCCTTTCTGTTATAATTCCACCAGCGGCACTAAACCCACTGTGACAAAACGTTAGCGGAAGGGCAGGCCAGGACCTCCAAGGCGTAGAGAGCCAGTTCATGCCACGTGTCCAGCTTGGATACCCAATAATTATAAGGTACAGAGGAATCACAGAGGACATTGGTACGGTCGGCAAGGTACTCCCTCAGCATCTTCTGAAACTTTTCCATCCTTGTGAGAGTACCCCACGCCTCAGGGCCTGTGCAATGGGAGGGTCTGAGAAAACTGTCCCAGAACTTTGACAGTGTTCCCCTTCCTCTGCTGGATTGGATTTGTGTCTCTCGCCTGTACTCCTTGGTTGTCCAATGAACTGTGACCTCTGCTGCCAGGGTTTTCAGATGGGAATTTTTTTAATAATTTCGCAACAAGGGCCTTCTGGTACTGCCCCATTTTATTAAGCCTGTCAGGCGCGGGAATAAGAGATAGAAAGGTCTCCTTGTACCATGTGTCTAGAAGTGTCACCAACCAGTAATGACTGTCACTCAAAATTTGGACAATGTGAGGGTCACGGAAAAGACAGCGTAACATAAACTCAGCCATGTGTGCCAGACTGCAAAGAGGCAAGATTTCCGTGTCCTCACCAAGAGGACGACTGACCACGCTCTCCTCCTCATCCTCTTCCTCCTCCCTGTCCTCAGGCCATCCATGCTGAACAGGCGGTATGACAGTTGTGCAGGTAGTACCATCTATAGCGCAGGAAACTAGCTCCTGTTCTTGCTCATCCTCCTCCTCTTCCTCAGTATCACCCAATCCACTTTGGAATGAGATGCGGCTGGGCTGTGTGGAATCATCCTGTATGGTTCCTTGCTCCATCTCATCATTCTCTGCCTGCAATGCATCCTCATTAATTGTGAGCAGACAGCGTTTCAGAAGACAGAGAAAAGGGATAGTAACGCTAATTATGGTGTCATCGCCGCTCACCATCTTGGTGGAGTCCTCAAAATTTTGGAGGATGGTACAGATGTCTGACATCCATGTCCACTCCCGAGGTCTTATGTGTGGAGTCTGCCCTGAATACTGACTGCCTTGTTGATGCTGGTAGCCAAAAGCTGCCCTCTACTGCTCACAAATATTTCCCAACATCTGCAATGCAGAGTTCCAATGCGAGGGGACATCGCACACCAGTTGGTGAGCTGCAAGCTGCAAACACTGCTGAAGCACGACAAGGGTGGCGGAAGCTCTAGCTGACTTTCTAAAATGGACACACATGCGGTGTACTTTGACAAGCAGATCTGGCAGATCTGGGTAGGTTTTGAGAATCCGCTGAAACACAAGCACATGGGCCAGGAATAGTACGTGTGTAATGTGGGGACGGCACAATGGGAGAAATAGTGGTGGCTGGGGACCGAGTACCGAGGGACGTCCACCGCCATCAGGTTGCGGAAAGCTTCCGTCTTCAAGAGCCTAAAAGGCAACATTTCGAGCGCAAGCATTCGCAAAATGTGTGAATTTAGTACTGTGCCCATGGGGCATTGGTTGCGTATTTGCGCTTGCGCTCCAAGAACTGGGGTAGGGACAACTGAACGCTGCACTGGGACAGGGACGTGAACGTGCTTGCTGATGTGCTAGTTGAGAGTGTGCAACGACAGGTGCAGGGCGAGAGGTATCTTCGCATGCGCCATGGACGGGTGATTGGCGTGCACGCACAACAGCAGAAGAAGCAGTGGTGTCACCCGCAGACACTGTTGCTGGACCCTGGGGTTCAGCCATCTTAGTCGGGTGCTTTGCTGCCATGTGCCTGATCATGCTGGTGGTGGTCAGGCTGCTAACCCCAAAAAGGCCATTTGCACCATCTGCCAGGCCAGCATCAGTAGGGGTATCTGCAGAGTCTTTAAAAAACAACCAGACTCAGGAAGACCTAACAGTTGTGCTGGCAACTTTTGTCATGTTGGCGTTACGGGGAGCGCTTTCCCACCTTGTGTCTGCGGCCACTACACTGCTTCTTCCTGCCTGATGTGGTGCTATGCCTCCCTCCCCCTGTGTGCTGCTGTCCTCGCCCTGCATGTCCGCATGCCAGGTTGGGTCAGTTACTATATCATCCACCACCTCGTCTTCCACTTACGCACCCTGGCCCTCCTCCTGACTTTTTGGCAAATGTGTCTTATCATCATCCACCTCTTGTGACAGTAATTGCACTTTCCCACCATTGCCTTTGTGTGACCATGGCTGCTCAAATATTTGGGCATCGCTACACGGGTTCTCCTCTTCACCTGCTTGAAGCCGGCCGGGCTAGTGGCCTGAATCTATAAATGGAAAAGTGAACAGCTCTTCTGGGTGTCCAAGTGTGGGATCAGTTGACTCTGGGAACTCGGCATGGTGGGAGGAAGGAGGGTCAGGGTGAGGAATATGCGGTCCAGACTCACAGCTACTGAGACTTGACCATGTGGAAGACAGGGTAGTGGTGGTGGCAAAGTGACTGGAAGCATTATCTGCTATCCAACCAACAACCTTTTGACACTGCTCTGTGTTCAATAGTGGTGTTCTGCGGTCCCCTGGGACAGGAAGGTCGAGCAACATGATGTGGGTGTTTGTTGTGGCACAATTTCAGCTTTCCCATGGCCTCGGCCTCGACCTCTGTATGCACCATCACCATCACGTCCACTTCCCCGTCCCTTAACACGCACCTTGCCCATTTTAAATGGAGGACAATATTTTCCACGTTCACTACAAATGGCTGAATTTGAACCGCAGTTATATGATACGTCTGACAGAGAGCCACGGTTTTAAAAAGCGGGCCTGTAGTTTACTAATACTATTCTTCACAGCGACCTCGTGTGAATAGCTTCACTGACACACTGCAACAAAATGGAAATGAAATCCAGAAATGGCTGATTTTGGAACGCAGTTATATGTGATACTTCTGAAGGAGAACCACGGTTTTAAGTGGCGGGCCTGTAGTTTACTAATACTATTCTTCACAGCGACCTCATGTGAATAGCTTCACCGACACACTGCAACAAAATGGAAATGGAAGCCAGAAATGGCTGATTTTGGAACGCAGTTATATGTGATACGTCTGACGGAGAACCACAGTTTTTAAAAGTGGGCCTGTAGTTTAGTAATACTATTCTTCACAGAGACTTCGTGTGAATAGCTTCATCAACACACTGCAACAAAATGGAAATAGAGGCCAATATTTTCCACGTTCAGTTCAAATTTCTGGATTTTTATCGCTGTAATATGGAAAAGATCTTGCTGTATTCTGCAGTGCTAACAAGCAAATGGAGCAGAAAAATGGTGTACTATAATAATCAGGATTAAGATAAAAAAAATTTAGCCCTGGTCCCTGATATCTGGGGCTATGTTTACAAATATCTATAATAGCAGGATCAGTCAGAACGTGCAATGGACCCTCTTGTGCAGTATGCACTGCAGTCTGCCACATACACTGCCTGCCTTGCTTTTTAAGCAAATAACCAGGATTAAGATAAAAAAAATAGCCCTGTAGACATGGCCCAAGATATCAGGGGCTATGTCTACAAATATCTGTAACAACAGCAGCAGCAGACAGAATGTGCTATATGCACTTCAGTTTGCCACAAACCCTGCCTGCCTCCTAACTCCTGCTATTACCATTCACCACTGAATATATGCAGCTGGTTTAGTCCTCCTCAGAAGGACTGTTAGTTCAGAGGGATATATGTATATGCTGTGGAATACGTATACTAACTAAAAACAAGCAAATCTCTCCCTGACTCAGCAGCAGCTATCCCTACTCTGCCTGTTTCTGGGGTAGACTGTGACGAGTATAGCAGTGCCATGTCTTATATAGACCCGATGACGTTATGCGGCCAGCCAATCACTGCAATGCCCACAACTAACATGGCTACGGCATTACAGTGCGTGGCAGGCAATTCCTACATGCTCATTGGCTCTCTAAAGAGCACCAAACATGCAGGGCGGGGTCCCGAGCTCATGCCGAGCAACCCCAGAAATACTCGCCGAGCGCTGAGCTTGTCGAGCACAGTCATGCTCGGGCGAGTACAGAGTAGTGGCGAGCACGTTTGCTCATCACTAGTAAATACATATAAATCAAAATAAATAGCATATATACAAATCATTCATATTTGCATCAATTGATCTGACAGCCATGATTAATCCAACCACAATGCATTACAAAGTGCCAAGTGCATATACGAGAGTCAGTCAATAAGTAATGCCTCCTATTTTTTTTCTCCTTTTAATTGGCAAGAAATTCAAATGCAATTACATAGGTTGAAAACCACAACTTTAACGATTAATTTGTCACTTTTCAATATAATCTCCATCCATTTCCACAGTCTTGGTCCACCGTTTAACAAGGGCATGTATTCCAGCATGGTAAAAAGCATGGTCTTGCTTCCTAAGCCATTGACGCACTGACTTTTTCACGGCCTCCTCATCCTCAAAGTGAATCCCACGATGAGCTTCTTTTAGCCCGAACAGATGGAAGGTCACCACGAATGATGTCCTCAACTTGCTGAATGTTGCTTGGAGTCACTGCGGTTACTGGCCTGCCACTCCGCATTTTGTCAGCCAACGGTGATGGCCCTTCAGCTGTGTTATAGCGACGAACCCATCGTCTAACAATACTGACATCCACTGTTGCATCACCGGACACATTTTTCAGTCTCTCATGAATTCGAATGGGCGTTTCACCTTCTGCATGCAAGAATTCAATCTCAGAACGTTGTCTAATACGAACATCGATGTCAGCCATTTTGTGAACGGATACAGTCCTGCCACCTGTTGGTGCAGGAAGTTGCAATTGCTGTGCATTGGAGAAGAAGGTTTGAGGAATTGTACCAAATTCGAATATTTAACATAACTACCTTATTTAAGGAGAAAAAAAATAGGAGGCATTACTTATTGACTGACCCTCGTAAATCAAAAATAAATTTTAATGTTAAATGCCAGACATATAATTAGAATGTATTGCAATATTAGTTAATAAATTGACCAGTATATAAGGGCTCAGGATACATCAGAACTTATTGTGTAAGTAACTGTAAGTAAGAGTATTGTGTAAGTAAAATATGGCAATGTCCCTCACTATACATATGTGTATCCTCTGACCATTAAGTCAAATTAAAGGAGACAAATGGATGTGTTTATAATAAACACCGTAGCGAGGAGGAGACAACAGTAGAAACCCTCACAGAAGATCCATCGCTCTATCCACATAAACATACCAGTTAGCTGCACTAACGTGTGTATATGGACTGGAGTGAGATCCCCGACGCCGCAATACGCATTTCACCCTTTCTTCCTCAGGGGGCATGATTACTCAGGGGGCGTTATTTGTTATTAAATGTATGATGTTTCTTCTGTGTGTTGTAAGTTTTATCTCTTTTTTCCCTCTAAAATTTATGCTGTAGTAAAAAAATTTTGTTCAAAAATGGCTGTTTGCTATTATTATTCTAGTGCTGTATGTGAATTTTCCATGTTATAAAACCTCTTAACTTTCCCTTATTACCGTAAGTGAAAAATAGCCAAGAGATCATCAGTCACCTGAAACTGAGGATGAACTTCTTTATCTTTTTATACGTAATTGTTTTTATTTTGGTACACTTGAAAGGTAATCATTCTTCTTATATTAATAATTTTTATTTATATAGCGCCAACATATTCCACAGCACTTTACAATTAAGTAGGGAGTGATGACATATACAGACAATATAAACAATACAATGTATCACATTTCAACAGTTACAGGAGGGTTGAGGACCCTGCTCGCAAGCTTACAATCTATATGAAAAAGGGGGGACACAATAGGTAGAACATGGTCATCAGCCAGTATCTGTCTGTCTATGTGCAGTTACCGTGTGGTATTTGGTGTATGGAGGATGTGGAGACAGATGAATATGCAGGGGCAGATTAAGATTAACATTTAGGAGGGGACAGGGGAGAGTTAGGTTGATGAGTTGAGGTGATAGGCTTATCTAAACAAATGTCTTTTTAAAGCACGTTTGAAGACATGGGGCTAGATATCAGTCGGATCGTTTGGGGCAGTGCATTCCGGAAAACTGGGGCGGCACGAGAGAAGTCTTGGAGACGGAGGTTTGAGGTTCGGACTAAGGAGGATGTTAGTTTTAGATCAGTAGCAGAACAGAGGGCATGGGAGGGGCGATAGATAGAAATGAGGGATGAGATATAGGGCAGTGCAGAACTGGGTGAGAGAGATGAGTTTGTATTGTATTCTGTGGTGAATGGGTAACCAGTAGTGTTGAGCGAGCATGCTCGACACTGCTCGGCACTCGCCTGAGCATCTCACTACTCGGGATGTTCGGCGATCACCGAGTATTTTCGGGTTACTTTGGCGGGAGCTCGGGTCTCCGCCCTGCATATTTGGCGCTCTTTACAGAGCCAATGAACATGCAGGGATTGCCATCCAGTCACTGTAATGCCGCAGCCATGTTGGTTGTGGGCATTACAGTGATTGGCTGGCCGCACAGCATCACCTCGAGTATTTAAAACCGGGCGCCGCCATCTTGGACAGTCGCTCCAGATCAGACAGTGTAGGGAGAGTGCTGCTGAGCTAGGGAGAGATTTATACTGCGAAATACTTAGTGTAGGGTCTTTAAAGCCTGCAAAATCAACCAAACAGTCCTTCTGACAACTAATATCCATCCCAGATATCTGGCAGGCTGTATAGGAGACGCAGTGGTTATGCCAACAAACACTGCATTACAGTCCTGTGTACTGTAATGCTGCTCAAATTGCTAAACTTAGCCCCAGGTCTCAGGGGCCAGGAAAAATCCTTTTTTTTTCATCTAAATCCTCTTTTTTTTTTTTCCTCAGTCAGACTGTACAAATACCAGTCTTATTAAGCTTTTGGTATTCCCCCCCCCCCCCCCCCCAAAAAAAAAAAAAAATTGAGTGTGTCTGTGAATGTTCAGACACTAATATATCTGTTTAAAAGAGTCTGCTTTCGGCCAGATAGCTAGAACTGTGGATTTGCAGTTCCACGGTTCAAATCTCTGTTTTATCCACATTTTTGCCTTTTTTCCATAAAAAAAAACAGTTTGAGTGTCTCGCTGACTGTTCAGACACAAATATATCTGTTTAAAAGATTTTGGTGTAGGCCAGAGAAATAGAACTGTGGTTTTCCTCTTCCACGGTTCTAATCTCCTTTATATTACCCTTTTGCCATTGATAGTGCGAGTGTAAGCTATTTTTTACTTCATTTACAATGGGCAAGGCACGTGGCAAGGGACGTGGAACTGGACGTGTTGGTGATGGTGCGTGCAGAGGACAGGGCCGTGGCCAAGGTGAAAATGTGCCACAACCAACAGCCATATCTTCTCGCTCCCAGTTCTTGACCGAACTACTATGGAAGCACACAACAACACTATTGCAAACTGATCAGTGTGAACAGGTTATTAATTGGATAGCAGATAATACTTCAAGTCACCTGGGCACCACCACCTCCGGTCTGTCTTCCACACGGTCAAGTCTTAGTAGCCATGAGGCTCGACCGCATACTCCTCCTCACCCTGATGCTCCTTCCTCCCACAATGCCGAGTGTCGTCAGACAGCAACTGATCCCACAGTTGGACACTCTGAAGAGCTGTTCACTGGTCCATTTCCATATTTGGGCCCCTCGCCTGCTCCGCTTGAAGTGGTGGAAGAGGAGATCCCATGTAGCGATGGGCAAATATTTGAACAGCCAGGGCCACAGGAAGGTGACGCTGGCAATTTGTCACAAGAGGTGGACGATGATGAGACACAATTGCCACGAAGTGAGGAGGAGGATCGTGGTGCAGAAGTGGAAGTGGAGGAGGTGGTGGATGATCTAGTAACTGACCCAACGTGGCAGGAGGACACGCAGAGCGAGGCCAGCAGCACACAGGGGGAGGGAGGCAGAGTACCTAAACAGGCAGGAGGAAGCAGTGTGGTGGCCGCAAACAGAAGGCGGGCATGCATTCCGCGTAACACCAACATGAGGGACGTTGCCGGTACAACCAATAGGTCTTCCAGAGTCTGGAATTTTCTTAAAGACTCTGCTGATAACTCCAAAAAGGCCATTTGTACCACCTGCCAGGCCAGCATCAGCAGGGGTGACAAAACTACCAGCCTGACCACCACCAGCATGATCAGGCACATGTCAGCAAAGCACCCGACTTTGTTGGGCGAACCCGAGGCTCCACGACCAGTGTCAGCGGGTGTCACCACTGCTTCTTCCGCTGTTGCGCGTGCAAGGCAATCCCCTGTCCATACTGCATGCAAAGATGCCCCCTTCTCTCAGTCTTCACTTGTTATGGCAGTTTCTCAAGAAACAGCATCAATGTCCACATCCACCTCCCACCGCAGCGTTCAATTGTCCATATCCCAGACCTTTGAACGAAAGCACAAATTCGCAGGCAACGCCCCACAGGCCACAGTCCTAAATTCGCACATTTCACGACTGCTTGCATTGGAAATGCTGCCTTTTAGGCTGGTGGAGACTGAATCCTTCCGCAACCTTATGGCAGTGGCCGTCCCTCGGTACTTGGTCCCCAGCCGACACTATTTTACCTGGTGTGCCATCCCCACACTACACAAGCACGTGCCCCAAAACATCTGCCGTCCCCTCAACAATGCAGTTACTGGGAGAGTCCACCTGACAACGGACACGTGGACAAGTGCTTGTGACCAGGGACGGTACATCTCCCTGACGGCACGCTGGTTAAACATAGTGGAAGCCGGGACCCAGTCGGACCTTGGGACGGAACACATCCTCCTCACACCGAGGATTGTGGGCCCTATGTCAGTCAGAGTCCCCCCCCACAGTGTACAGCTCCTGCGCATCATCCTCCTCCTCCTCATGTTCAGCCTCCATCTCAGATATCACCACATCAGTTACAAGCTGGAAGCACTGCAGTACTGCCTCCGCCAAGCGGCAACAGGCTGTGCTGAAACTCATAAGCTTAGGTGATAAACCTCACACTGCTTGTGAGTTGTGGACAGCTGTGAAAGAGCAGGCAGATCTGTGGCTGAGACCGCTGAACCTACATCCAGGCATGGTCATGTGTGACAATGGCCATAACCTGGTGGCGGCTCTGAGGCGAGGAGAGATCACGAACGTACCATGCCTGGCTCATGTGCTTAACATCGTGGTTCAGTGGTTTCTTAAATCGTACCCCGAGTTGCCAGATCTGCTCGTCAAAGTACGGCGCCTGTCAGCTCATTTTCGGAAGTCGGCTACAGCTTCCGCCGTCCTTGCTATGTTGCAGTAGCGTTTGCAGCTTCCGGCACACCGACTGGTGTGTGATGTCCCCACACGTTGGAACTCTACCCTCCACATGTTGCAAAGGATTTGTGAGCAGAAGAGAGCAGTTGTGGAGTACCATCTGCAACAAGGCCGTCGATATTCAGGTCAGACTCCACACATAAGACCTCAGGAGTGGACTTGGATGTCTGACATATGTACCATCTTGACAAAACTTTAAGGAGTCCACCAAGATGGTGAGTGGCGATGACGCCATCATTAGCGTCAGCATCCCACTTGTCTGTCTTTTGCAACGCTGTCTGCAGAGAATTAAAGAGGAGGCATTACAGCCAGAGTATGATGAGATGGATCAAGAAGCCATAGCGGGCAATTACACACAGCCCAGCCTCATCTCATCCCAATGTGCATTGGGGGACAATGAGGGAGAGGAGGAGGAGGAGGAGGAAGAACAGGAGCTGGTATCATGCGCTGCAGACAGTAGTACCTGTACAACTGTCATACCGTCGGTTCAGCATGGGTGGCCTGAGGACAGGGGGGAGGAGGAGGAGTGCATGGTCAGTCGTCATCTTGGTGAGGACACGGACGTCTTGCCCGTTACCAGTCTGGCACGCATGGCTGACTTTATGCTACGCTGCCTTAACCGTGACCCTCACATTGTCAAAATGTTGGGTGACAGTCGTTACTGGTTGGTGACACTTTTAGACCCCCGCTACAAGGAGAACTTTCACTCTCTTATTCCTGAGGTGGAGAGGTCTACAAAAATGGGGCAGTACCAGAAGACCCTTGCTGCAGAACTGTTAAAAAAAATTCCCATCTGAACACGCTAGCGGCATAGGTCACAGTTCGTTGCCCAACCAAGGCATACAGGCAAGAGAGACACAACTCCAATCCAGCAGAGGCAGGGGAACACTGTTAACATTCTGGGACAGTTTTCTGAGACCCGCCCAGCTTACAGGCCCTGAGGCGCGGGGTACTCTCACAAGGAGTGGAAAGTTTCAAAAGATGGTGAGGGGGAATACCTTGCCGACTGTACCAGCGTCCTCCGTGATTCCTCTGTGCCTTTTAATTATTGGGTATCCAAGCTGGACACTTGGAATGAAC
The DNA here is from genome assembly GCF_046119375.1 of Phyllobates terribilis. NCBI lineage: Eukaryota > Metazoa > Chordata > Amphibia > Anura > Dendrobatidae > Phyllobates > Phyllobates terribilis. The sequence goes on from NW_027362797.1 coordinate 790,364, forward strand.
TCGCTCTGTACGCCTTGGAGGTCCTGGCCTTCCCTGCCACTAGCGTGTTATCGGAGCGTGTTTTTAGTGCCGCTGGGGGAATTATAACTGATAAGCGCACTCGCCTGTCAACTGACAATGCTGACAAGCTGACCCTTATCAAAATGAACAAGGGCTGGATTGGGCCAGACTTCTCATCACCACCAAATGACAGCAGAGTAACATAAAGTCAAATCCACTGTGTTATTTCGGAGGTGTATTCCCATGCACCGCTTCACACCCGCACATGGGTATACGCTTCCTCATTTCGGCTGTTTTTTGCTCTTCTCCTTATCCTCAGCCTCCACCACTACTATATCACCAGGATGACCATGGTCCGTGTTGCCAGCATTGCAAGTTCCTCCATCCTATTTTTTGGCAGCTTTTGCTTGGAAGGCATAGTCAAAGACTGTGGGAGACCCACTCCCCAATAATGGGAATAATGTTTTTAATATGTAGTTCTGCATGGCTCTTGTAAGGGGTATTGCAAGTTCCTCTGTCCTAATTCTTGGCAGCTTTTGCTTGGAAGGCATAGGCAAAGACTATGGGAGACCCACTCCCCAATGTAACATACCTGGCAGCGTCCTTGCATAGTGGTCCATCTCCCACTGTGCAAGAGCGCGCACTTGATCTCCAGTCCAGTCTGCTAGCCTGGCTTCCCTCCATGCTGTTTGCTTGCCTCTGTTTTTGCTGCTTAAGGGCGGCGCCCGATCACTTCCTGTTTCTTGCACCTGCTGCAGACACACCCCTTGTGCGTCCTCAGCCTATTGCTGTCTGTCACCTGGTATTTAACCCAGCTCTTCCCAAGAAACCCTGCCTGAGCATTGCGTTCTGTCAGTTGTCTTCTGGTCACTGATATGCCAGGTCCCGTTTATGTTTCCTGCCTTCGGTATCAGTTCCCGTGTCTGAACTGTGTCCTGCCTATCCTGGAGGCTGTATTTCCAGGCCTGTGTGTACACGCTCCTAGCCTGTTCATTACGCCATCTAGGGGCCGCATACCTAGACCCGATCCTGTATCTTGCTGCTGTGTCTGTTCTTGTCTGAATACTCTCCTAGTCTGTTTCCTGTTTTTCTCTATGTCCGTACCTTCCCTTTTCCTGCAGAATCTGATCCCGTACCTATCTCCTACTCGTTGTCTCTGTACTCCCGTTTGTGAGTTTAGAGTCCACTCGCTACTTCATTGCAAGTATCCTGTGTGTACCTGGTTCTGCCTTTCCCTTCCAGTCTGTTCCGTGTGAACAGAGCCCTGTCCCCTCTGCTCTGCCTTGCTTACCGCTCCGGCGGTTCTTGCCCGCTCTGCCCTGTCCACCGCGTCTGCGGTTTCGCTTTGCTCAGCCCTGTCCACCACGTCTGCGCTTTCGCTTTGCTCAGGCCTGTCCACCGCGTCTGCGCTTTCGCTTTGCTCAGCTTTGTCTACCGCGTCTGCGGTTTTGCTCTGCTCAGCCTTGTCTACCGCATCTGCGGTTCTGCTCTGCTCAGCCTTGTCTACCGCGTCTGCGGTTCTGCTCTGCTCAGCCTTGTCTAGCGCGTCTGCGGTTCTGCTCCGCTCAGCCTTGTCTACCGCGTCTGCGGTTCTGCTCCGCTCAGCCTTGTCTACCGCACCTGCGGTTTCGCTTTACTCTGTTTACCGCATCTGCGGCTCTGAATTTGTCTCCCAGTCTGTACTGGACCCTACCCAGCCTGCGCTCTAGTCTGCCTGTTCCTGTATTCCCCGGTGTGGGTCAACAGCCATTTCCGGAGTCTGACCTGGAGTAGACCCTGGTCCCTCTGCTCGGTTCCTCCCTGGTGCACTGGCGTCGTATGCCGTCGTGCAACCTTGGTCGGATCGGGCAGATACTTAGTTACGCCCCTCCAGGCACTCTCTGATTCATGGCACAGTGGAACCACTAAACACGCACACGCCAGTCAGTCCGATCGTGTGCATTACACCCAATAATGGGAATAATGTTTTTAATATGCTGTACTGCATGGCTCTTTTAAGGGGCATTGCAAGTTCCTCTGTCCTAATTTTTGGCAGCTTTTGCTTGGAAGGCAAAGGCAAAGACTATGGGAGACCCACCCCCCAATAATGGGAATAATGTTTTTAATATGCTGTACTGCATGGCTCTTGTAAGGGGCATTAAATCGTCTTGTTAAGCTACTGTGACCTCTACGTCTCTTCCAAGGGTCATTGATATTGTCTTTTTATTCCACTGCGACCTCCACCACTCTCCAAGGGGCATTAAAACAGTCTTGTTAAGCTACTGTGACCTCACGTCTCTTCCACGGGGCATTGATATTGCCTTTTTATTCCACTGTAACCTCCACCACTCTGCCAAGGGGCATTGATATTGTCTTTTTATTCCACTGTAACCTCCACCACTCTTCCAAGGGGCATTACAACCATATTGTTAAGCTACTGCGACCTCCACGTCTCTTCCAAGGGGCATTAAAACCGTCTTGTTAAACCACTCTGAACTCCACAACTCTTCCAAAGAGCATTGAAATGTTGTTTTTAATTACTGTACCTCTAACCTCCACGACTCTTCCAACGGGCATTGCATTTCCTCCTAATTTTAGTCAGCTTTTGCTTTTCAATGCATAGACGAACACTAAGGGAGACCCACTCCCCAATAATGGGTAGAAGGTTTTTAGTTCGCTTTAATCCATGTCTGTTCCAAGAGGCATTGCAGTTCCTCATAAAGCCTTCCATTCACTGCTTAGGCCAACAGTGGACAGGAGACCCAGTTGCTATAAATGGAAAAAATGGTTTAGTTAAGGCCTTCTGACCTCCATGTCACTTCCAAGGGGCATTGGAGTACCTCGAAATTTTTGGTAGGCATTGCACTCACTGTATGCCCTATAACTGTGTAGCCGAACCGCTCCTTTTGGTACAGAAACATATCCTACAAAACGTGTGGTTGACTGGCCTGATATTGATGTGAATGGTCCCTGTTCCTCCTGCTCTTTCTCCTTTGCCCCCACCTCATCCATCATTCATCACCTGAAGCTTTGTTTTAACGGGAGTCATAGAACTGGGATAGTAGCAGGAAAACATCCAGCAATCCTCGGAGGAGGTAGGATATGCGCCAAAACGCTGACCACCTCAGGCCTAGCCACTACTACATACATGCGTTTGCATTCCAAGGATCAGAAAGCTAAGGAGATGGATGGCCTCATGATCTGCAGCTGTCTACCTTCTGAACTTTGTGTTGAAGCCTGATTGGCCCAGGACCCGCAATCCTCTATGTCTGGAGGACGTGTTGCATCCCAGTGTCCAACTGTGTCCCAGCTTCCACAATATTAACCCAGTGTGAAGGCGTCAGTGAGATGGACCATCCCTGGCCACATTCACTTGTCCACGTGTTTGTGGTTAGGCTGTCCTTCCCACTAAATGCACTGGGGAGGGCACAGGTAATGTTTTGGTATGTGCGCTTGTGTATAAGGCACACCGGGACAAATAGGTGCGGCTGGGGACCGTTTATGGACACGCGGCCGCCCCCAGGTGGCTGGGGACCGTGTGTGGGCACCCGACCGCCTGGGGGTGGCTGGGGACTGGACACCCGGCCGCCCCCTGGCGGCTGGGGACCAAGCGTGGACACCCGGCCGCCGGGGACTGAATATGGATACCAGGCCGCCGACGCAGCCATGACGTGGTGGCCAGATTCCGCCTCCACATGCCTAAAAGGCCCAATTTCAAGTGCAAGCAAGCAAGCAGTATGGTATTGCAGCCTGGCGGTTGGTGGGTGGAATTGCAAGGAATAGGGGAGGTACGATTGAACACTGCCCTGGGACAAGGACTTGAAAGGGGATAGTTGCAAGTCTGCAACGACAGGTACAGGGCGGGAGGCATCTTCGCATGTGCCATGAACAGGGGGTTGGCGTGCACACACTACAGCAGAATAGGCTGTCCTTCCCACTAAATGCACTGGGGAGGGCACAGGTAATGTTTTGGTATGCGCGCTTGTGTATAAGGCGCACCGGGACAAATAGGGGCGGCTGGGGACCGAGTATGGACACCCGGCGGCTGGGGACTGAGTATGGATACCTAGCCGCCGATGCAGCCATGACATGGTGGCCGGCGTCTGCCTCCACAAGCCTAAAAGGCCTCATTTCAAGTGCAAGCAAGCTAGCCGTATGGTATTGCAGCCTGGGGGTGGGTGGGTGGCAGGCTGCACACTTACGCTTGCATTCCAAGTAAACAAAGCAGATGCTAACTTCTATCATCATCATCATGCTCCTCACCATGGCACTCTGATGGAGAAGCCAGGGCCCACCAGAGGAGTCTGGTTGTCTGGTGGGCTCGTCCAATGCTGCCCTAAAGCAGGCCAGGCTAAGAAAAGTGTGGGGAAGGTTACCGGGACAAATAGTGGCGGCTGGGGACAGAGTATGGAGACCTCGCTGCCGAAGCAGCCATGAGGTAGTGGCCAGCTTCGGCCTCCTCCAAACGAAAAGGCCCCATTTCAGGTGCAAGCTAGCAGTATGGTATTGCAGCCTGCGGGTGGGTGGGTGGTTGGCTGCATATTTGCGCTTGCATTACAAGGAATGGGGGAGGTATAATTGAACACTGCCCTGGGACAAGGACTTGCATGGGGATAATTGCAAGTCTGCATCTTCTGATGCGGCAAGGATCACTTCTGATGGGCACACTTTTAGGCAGTGACCTGGGTGTCAGAGATGCTTCCAGGGGTCTTCCCTATGCTGTTCCCATGTCTTTTCAGCACTGTATGCATGTGTCACACAGCACATGGCCAGATAAGGTTGTAAAATGTTAAAATGACATTTCCCGGTGAATGCATTTGTCACGGTTGAAAGCAATACAAAAACACATAAAAAATGCTACTTGTGAACATAGACCAAGGTGTGGAGGAGTATTTTTGTTTTTGTTTTTTTATTTTACCTTATACACAAGTCTTTACCCTGGAAAGGATGTTCCTTAACATATTTCACAGGAAAACAGTTTCAGTTTCGTTTTTGAACGTTTTATTGTGAGCCTGCAAACGTGGCTTAATACCTCTGACCAGGGCCGGCTTAAGCACCCGGCGCACCTGGGCAAGTGCCGGGGCCCTGAGCAGGAGGAGGGGCCCACTCGCCATTGGGCACCCACCACGCTATGGAACCCGTGAGCGGAGAAGAGCGGTGTCAGCGCCCGCCACCCCCCCGCTTGCTCAGGGCCCCAGCAGCCGGCACAATACTTACCTCTCCCCGTGCCTCCGCAGCGTCTTCCGCGTCCTCTGACTGTGACGTCTCAGGTCAGAGGGCACGGTGATGTCTTTACACCGTGCACGCTCTCTCCTGAGCTGTCACAGCGCAGAGCAGGAAGACATGGGCGACGCTGGAGTCTGGAGCAGCAGCAAGTGAGAAGTGAGGTGAGTATTTGATTTTTTTTTTTCATGCATGGGGCATTATATGGTTGGGTGGTGACATCCTGCATGGGGCATTATAAGGGAGGGGAGGGGGTGTGACATCCTGCATGGGGCATTATAAGGGAGGGGGGGGGGTGACATCCTGCATGGGACATTATAAGGGAGGGGGGGTGACATCCTGCAAGGGGCATTAAAAGGGGGGGAACATCTTGCATGGAGCTGTTATAGCAGAAGATGGAGTCCCTCAAGTTTAAAGGCCCCATCTATGCTATACAAGTCTGACAGTTATTTTAGGTAAAAAAAAAACAGCAAGCTGAAATGTTCCTTCTTGTATCAATAGCATGTCCTTGCTAAAAAGATAACATGTACTCCCTGGCCAGATATTTCATCTTGTAGCAATAATGTGTTCTTGCTAGAAGATAAAATGGCCTTGCTAACCAGATAAGTCTAATTAAATATTTTAAAGCATACAGAAACTAGCTTTTTTTCGCTTGTTCAGCTAAACTGTATAATCGAACCATATATGGCAAATCCGTTTCCTGCCTTCAGGGTGTATATTAGCCCTGTGTTTTGTAATAAAGGTTAGAGTATGTTTAGACACAAACATCCTGTCCTGTGTCTTCTTCTCTCCGATATCGTAATCCAAAGGATAGAAGACCAAGAATGTAGTGACGACAGAGCGTTATATGGGGGTCAGTATTCTGTATGGAGCGTTATATGGGGGTCAGTATTCTGGATGGAGTGTTATTTGGGGGCCAGTATTCTGGATGGAGCATTTTATGGAGGCCAGTATCCTGTATAGAGCGTTATATGGGGACCAGTATTCTGTATGGAGCGTTATATGGGGACCAGTATCCTGTATGGAGCATTTTATGGGGACCAGTACGATGTAACGGGGAACCTGATCCTGCGATCAGACCCGCTAAAGTCCTCGGCTAGTCTGCACGAAGACCTATAGATGCAAGGGAGGGATCCCTACAAGAACTAGGGACTGGGATAAAGTTGGGCACCTCCTAGCAGAAATTGTAGCAGTAAAAGACAAACACACAACATAGAACATAAAGGTCCGAAGACCAAGCTAAACTGACTGAGAAAGGTAGCTAAGCACCAGGCTAACTTAAGAGTAGAAATTACAATGAAGTCCAGCAAGGCCAGGAGGGCGGAGCAGGATTAAATAGGCAAACAAAGTCATGTGACCAGCAAGATAGAAAAAACCTAACAGGAGAGTTCTAACAATCATAGGCCTAAATGCATATTCATAAAATATAAGAATTTTTGTATTAAATAAATATCTATTAACAGGTAATGGTAGGAACAAAGTGCACAGTGCAAATGGTTATATACAAAAAGGACACACAGCAGTGGAGACATTATTCATAATGATGTCAATTCATACCATGTATACCATGCTAAAACCCTTCCGTAATAGGACTGTGCCAATAAGTAACAAATCATATGGTCTATATATATAAAACTAAGTATTTGGCATGTCCTTACTGTCCAACATATGGCACTACCCAATCCAGACACAGCCTAATAGTACTATTCGTAGCCTATCTAGAAGGTAAATTCCACATTGGGATAAGTATTCATAACACACTGGTGTAAACGGAAGGCAGCAAGTCTCCAACAACAGTACGGCTGTCCCAACACGAGTTTCGAACTCCCTTCGTCAGGGGGCATACAGAGTGTATAGTGCAGGGGTTTAAAAAGGGCACCAAATGACATCGCGGCCCAGGAAGTGACGCATGCGTCACCATGTCAACTGGTATGATAGCCAGCGTCATGTGACGGCAAGACGCCACGATCACATGGGAACCACATGACCCGAAGTCAGACGGCACAGAGAGCCGGCAGGGACCGCGGAAGTATAGCGCACATGCGTACAGGGTCGCGATGGATAACAAAGAATCCCATTCCAAGAATATGCACACAATGACTGACACAGGTAAATATGAACATTGAAATCACAATATGGGCATAATCAAAATACAGAAAGGGCAGTCTGGCCACAACACCATAACCATTCAAATATCTAGATCATATAGATATAGCATGTAGACTGCAAGGAAGGTATAAAATAAAACCATGTCCATATGTTAACATTGACTCATATATACAGGTACAAAAAGTGAAACTCATATATTATATACAGTCATTACAGAGTGATCTATTTCAAGTGTTTATTTCTGTTAATGATGATTATGGCTTACAGCCAATGAAAACACAAAAGTCATTATCTCAGTAAACTAGAATAATTAACAAAAAACACCTGCAAAGGCTTCCTAAGCATTTAAAAAGGTCCCTTAGTCTGTTTCAATAGCCTCCACAATTATGGGTAAGACTGCTGACTTGACAGATGTCCAGAACGTAACTGACACACTACTGACACACTCCACAAGGTCCCAAAGTTCCAATTTTCATGTGGAAATCAAGGTCCCAGAGTCTGGAGGAAAAGTGGAGAGGCCACAATCCAAGCTGCTTGAGGTCTAGTGTGAAGTTCCCACAATCAGTGATGGTTTGGGGAGCCATGTCATCTGCTGGTGTAGGTCCACTGTCTTTTATCAAGAACAAAGTCAGCGCAGCCATCTACCAGGAAATTTTAGAGCACTTCATGCTTCCCTCTACCGACAAGCTTTATGGAGATGGAAATTTCATTCTCCAGCAGGACTTGGCACCTGTCCACATTGCCAAAAGTACCAATATCTGGTTTAAAAACAAGAGTATCACTGTGCTTGATTGGCCAGCAAACTCTCCTGACCTTAACCCCATAGAGAATCTATGAGGTATTGTCAAGAGGAAGATGAGAGACACCAGACCCAACAATGCAGACGAGCTGAAGGCTGCTATCAAAGCAACCTGGGCTTCCATAACACCTCAGCAGTGCCACAGGCTGATCGCCTCCATGCCACGCCGCATTGATGCAGTAATTGATGCAAAAGGAGCCCCGACCAAGTATTGAGTGCATTTACTGAACATGCATTTCAATAGGCCAACGTTTCAGATTTTAAAAACATTTTTCAAGCTGTTAGAAAGTATTCTAATTTGCTGAGATAATGACTTTTGTGTTTTCATTGGCTGTAAGCCATAATCATCAACATTAACAGAAATAAACACTTGAAATAGATCACTCTGTTTGTAATGACTTTATTTAATATGAGTTTCACTTTTTGTATTGAAGAACTGAAATAAATTAACTTTTTGATGATATTTAATTTTGTGAGATGCACCTGTATATATGACACTTGTATAGTGCAATAGCCACGTCCTCATCAATACTACAACAAAGCTATAAATCTGTAAACACCTAGCAATAACAAAGTTACATAACTGGTTGTACATAGTGTTTACAATTGAAAGCACATAATCACCAATGAAACTCCGCATAGGACTAACAATGTATCAATGTTTTTATATGGTGTAATATTGTAGACCTAATGTCAGGCACAGCAAAAAACAAACTGGCAGACCCATAGCATAGATAGTAGTACAGTCACTATAACACATATATATGCATATATAAATGAGGATAACGTAAATAAGGAACCCTAGAGTATAAAAAGAAAACAAGTAAGCAAATAAAATTTATTAAAATCGGATAAGAACACTTGCAACAACCATGTGGACAAATACAAGCAGATAAGAACTAAAGCCACAATGATGGGTAATCAATCACAGAAAGGATGCAAAGTTAATATTTTCATTCAGTCTGCTGGGATGTAGTGTATTGAGCTTCCAAATCCAGCGAGATTCTAACTGCGCCAATCTCGGACTAGTTTTACCTCCACGTCTGTTGGGTACAATAGAGTCAATCCCTCCAATTGTGAGGAGAGAACTGTCAAATTTGTGATGTAAATTAAAGTGACTTGGTATGGTCTTGAGTGTGGATGTATCCGTGTAGTCAGATGCTGCATCAATACCCAATACATGATCACAAATACGCATCTTAAATTGTCGAGTGGTCAAGCCCACATAGATAAGTCCACATGGACAGGTGGCAAAATAAATAACCTTTTTTGTAGTGCAAGTGATACGCTTCTCAATCTTGTAGGTCTTGGACCCACTGGAATTAAAGAACGTATCACTGCGATCAACATTGGGACAAGCTACACATCAACCACACAGAACACATCCACATCTCCTACTGGCACCATCCAAGAATGTGATCACATGACAAGGACGCCAGCTGGCATCGCGGTGAATGAAGTATGCGTCACTTTGTGGGCCGTGATATCTTTTGGCGCCCTTTTAAAACCCCTGCACTATGCACTCTATGATCACTAGTATTAGTAAAATTATTGCTATATGTTACATACTATTACACTACAACTTTTCCTATGAATTCCTTTTACTATGGAGAACCATGGGAGAGTGCATGATATTTTACCAAGGACCATGAGGAGTACAATATATTCTATGTAGGACCATATGGAGTGCATGATATTCTATGGGGGACCATGGGGAGTGCATTATATTCTATGGGGGACCATGGGGAGTGCATTATATTCTATGGGGGACCATGGGGAGTGCATTATATTCTATGGAGAATCATGGGGAGTGCATTATATTCTATGGAGGACAATGGGGAACACATTATATTCTATGGAGGACCATGAAGGGTGCCTTATATTCTATGGAGGACCATGTGAAGTACATTATATTCAATGAAGGACCATGGGGAGTGCATGATATTCTATTGAGGACCATTGGGAGAGGTGCATTATATTGTATGGAGGACTGTAGGTAGCGCATTTTATTCTATGGGGGACCATGGGGAGTACATGATATTCTATGGAGGACCATGGGTGGCGCATTATATTCTATGGAGGACCATGGGGAGTGGATGATATCCTATGAAGGACCATGGGTAGAGCATTATATTCTATGAAGGGCCATGGGGAGAGCATTATATTCTATGGAGGACCATGGGGAGTGCATTATATTCTATGGAGGACCATGGGGAGTGCATTATATTCTATGGAGTACCATGGTGAGTGCATTATATTAAATGGAGGATGATGGGGAGTTGTATGGAGGAGCATGGGGAGAGGGGCATTATATTATATGGCTGACCAATTGGAGAGCATTATATTCTATGGAAGACCATGGGGACAGCATTATATTCTATGGAGGACCAAGGGGAAATAATTATATTCTATGAAGGACCATGAGGAGGGCATTATATTATATGGCTGACCAATTAGAGAGCATTATATTCTATGGAAGACCATGGGAACAGCATTATATTCTATGGAGGACCATGGGGAGTGCATGATATTCTATGGAGGACCATTGGGAGAGGTGCATTAAATTCTATGGAGGACTATAGGGTGCGCATTTTATTCTATGGAGGACCATGGGGAGTACATGATATTCAATGGAGGACCATGGGGGGTGCATTATATTATATGAAGAACCATGGGGACAGCATTGTATTCTATGGAGTACCATGGGGAGTGCACTATATTAGGTGGAATGATGGGGAGTGCCTTATGTTGTATGGAGGAGGATGAGGAGAGGGGCATTATATTATATGGCTGACCAATTGGAGAGCATTATATTCTATGGAGGACCATGGTGGAATGCATTATATTCTAGGAAGGACCATGAGGAGTACAATATATTCTATGTAGGATCATAGGGAGTGAATGATATTCTATTGATGACTATGGGGAGAGCATAATATTCTATGGAGGACCACGTGGAGAGGATGCTATTCTATGGAGGACCAAGGGGAGAGCATTATATTCTATAAAGGACCATGGGGAGAGCATTATATTCTATAGAGGACCATGGGGAGAGCATGATATTCTATTGAGGACCTTGAGCATTATAGGGCATTATTGTAACATGCAGAAGTAGTGCTGTTGCTTCCAAATCATCCAGCAACTGTTACAAATAGCACAAGCACCGGAGATAGGAAGTGTTTTGCTCCAAAAGTATCCAGCAACTAGAGAGTTTAACACAGTCACCGGAGATAGGGATTGTTTTAGCAGAGTCCCAGGGGGATTGTGGGGAACTTTTTATTGTAGTCTGGCTGAAGCCGAAGAGAAAGGTGGCATGTTATCTGTATCTGACAGAAGGCAACTGAACAGGATTCAGATCAGGAGAGAAATTAAACACAGGTCAGATAAACTCCCTGAACTAACAGTGCAGAGTTTTATTGGGCAGGAAGATAAGGACTGAAATAAATTGTGTCACAGGGATCATCTCCCTCATCAAACCCTCCCCCCTCCATCTCCATGCAGGATAAAGAATGCTGTGTACTATTGTGTCCTTGTGAAGGAAAAGCCTGTGTTTGGGTATGCATAGAAGTGTGCTTCTAAGAGATCTAATCTATGCTGAATTGTGCTACTGAAGAGTCTGTAATACTGTGCCTTGTGAAGAAACTACGGTATTGTTACTGGAGCTGGTTGCTCAAGAAATTCAGACTGTACTTTATTGAAGATTGTTGCTGTAATATCCCTGAATTACACTGAATCAGATTAAATTCCACTGTTAAACTGTTGAAAAAGACTCTTGTCAGATCTGTCTGGTCAGCAATTGAATCTATCGTGTGCCTGAGAGAAGCTGCAGCCTATGGTTGCCCTGAGTAATGGTTCCCCCAGGATTCCAAAGAATTCATGAAGCCCTTATCTGAACCTAGCAGCGTGCGTGTAACATTATATTCTATGGAGAACCGTGGGGGGTGCATTATTTTCTATGGAGGACCATGGTGAGTGCATTATATTAGATGAAGGATGATGGGGAGTACATTATGTTGTATGGAGGAGAATGGGGAGAGCATAATACTATATGGAGGACCAAGGGAATAGCATTATATTCTATGGAGGACTATGGGGGGTGCATTATATTCTATGGAAGAGGTTGGGGAATACATGATATTCTATGCAGGACCATGTGGGGTGCATTATATTTTATGGAGGACCATGTGGATGGAGTACATTGTATTATATGGAGGACCATAGGGAGTGCATTATACTATATGGAGGACTATGGGGATTGAATTATACTATATGGAGGACTATGGGGAGTGCAGAATACTATATATATGGGGGCACTTTTGTTGGCATTATACTTTATGGGGGCAATGAAAGAGAAGTCTAGGACTTCAGCAGTAGTAGAATTATTTTGTAAAGGTGTCATGTTACTGGCGATACTGGACTGGAGGTCAGTGGCCGGAGCAGATGTGTACAGGTGACCTGACCGTGGGAAGACTTCTGGGGACGCAGTATATGGCGGTAGTAGTTCACCCTGTCAGCAGATGCAGTATATGGTGGTAGTAGTTCACCTTGTCAGCAGATGCAGTATATGGTGGTAGTAGTTCACCTTGTCAGCAGATGCAGTATATGGCGGTAGTAGTTCATCATGTCAGCAGATGCAGTATATGGCAGTAGTAGTTCACCATGTCAGCAGATGCAGTATATGGTGGTAGTAGTTCACCTTGTCAGCAGATGCAGTATATGGCGGTAGTAGTTCACCTTGTCAGCAGATGCAGTATATGGCGGTAGAAGTTCACTATGTCAGCAGATGCAGTATATGGCGGTGGTAGTTCACTATGTCAGCAGATGTAGGGGCCCGCCCGAGCAAGGGCTGGCCGGGATCACACACGAGCACCAGGTTCGTTTAGGCAATAGAAGTTCGAGGTAGGAACGGCAGAGTTTTCACAAGAAGCAGGAAGGCACCAGCAGAACACCTTCCAAATCAGGAGCTCAGATAATGCTTCACTTAGTTAGACTGAGCACCACAATACTCAGCAACAGGAAGCTGCACAGGGCCAGGTATATATAGCAGGTCCAATCAATCTCAATCAGGGCGGGAACAATCAGAAGGGCAGGTGATGATCTCTATCCCAGACGAAGTTCATATGATTTCAGGCAGGAGTTAAACAAGTTCCGAATAGCTCCACAGCAAAGGATCAGACTAGCAAGCAATGGGTCACAGGTTCAAATCCTAACAATACTCCCCTCTTAACGGCGGCCTCTGGCTGCAATTTGCCCAGGCTTTGCAGGATACCGCTGATGAAATTGTCTAATCAAACGGGGAGCATTGACGTTGCTTACTGGTTCCCATGAATTTTCTTCCGTGTCGTAGCCCTGCCATTTGATTAACCCTCCGTCACATACAATAGGCCTGACAGGCACATCTCTTTTACTTTCATTTCTCCTTCCTCACCAGATTGTGTGGAAATCCCCTCCCTCCAGGTAGTCTCCTGTCTCTAGCAGCTCTGTGAAACCTCATACCACAGTTGGATTGCAGAGCTTCAGGAGGACAGATATAACTGCACTAATCTCTCAGGCTCATTGTATGTGAACACGTCACACTCAATAAGGTTGGTATTTTATGTTTTTATTCATCACAATTGTTTATTTAGCTTGTTTTATGAATGTATAGCACAAAGTGTGAGGATATTTCATAGAAATAAGGCAGATTAAAAAAGAAAGTGTGCTGCTCAGGCATATACAGTAGTTCCCTAACACATATTCCTTCTCTTGCTTCAGATTATCTGCTGAAATGGAGAGGAAAATGTACAATTTATCAAAAAACCTTGATGTTGAGAAAGTAACAAATATGCTGTTAGATGATGCAGACCCCACACTGAATGAGGATTTAGGAGAGGAAAGTGAGATTGATTCTCATGATGAGGTGGAAGTATGTGAAGTGGATTCTGAAACAGAGCCAGATGGTGACAGTGATGAGGATGAAGATGTAGAATCTTATTATATGGGAAAAGATAAAAAAAAACAATGGAACAAGAAGCCACTCCAGAAAAAACGTAGGGAACCTCAAAACATTATTACTCACCTTCCTGCAGTTATAGGAACTACAAGTAATGCAAAAACTGCAGTTGAATGCTGGAATAGTTTATTCGATGACATTCTGGACTCTATTGTCACATATACCAACCAATATATAGACATTATAAAGGACAAGTTCATCTGCAACAGAACCATCAAGGCCACAGATGAAATAGAACTGGGTGCTTTTTTGGATTAGTATACCTTGCAGGAGCTTATAGGGCAAATAGACAAAGTTTGGAGTAAAGATGGGGATGGAGTTGAAAAATTTGGCCTTGTTATGTCCATAAACAGATTCAAGCTTCTAATTCGTTGCTGTTATGTTCTGCTACCAGAGCTAAGGAAAGAGAGGAGATCTGTCCCTACGATAGAACTCAGCTGAATCCCTACGATGTAACAGGGGACCTGCGATCAGACCTGCTAAAGTCCTAAGCTAGTCTGTACGGAGACCTATAGATGTGGGGGAGGAATCCCTACAAGTACTAAGGACTGGGAGGAAAATGGACACCTCCTAACAGAAATAGTAGCAGACAGACGAACAAACAAAATATATAGAACATAGAGGTCCGTAGACCAAGCAAACTAACAGAGTTAGATACAGAGCACAGGCTAGCTAGAAAGTAGTTATACAATGAAGTCCAGCAAAGCCAGAAGGGCGGAGCAGGATTAAATAGGCCAACAAGGTCATGTGACCAGCAAAGGAAAAAACCTAAGAGCAAGGTTCTAACAGTACCCCCCCTTCTAAGAGGATCCTCCGGATCCCCTAGGACCAGGCTTATCAGGAAATCTCCTGTGAAACGCTCTGATAAGTCTGGACGCGGAAACATCATCTGACCTCACCCAAGAGTTATCCTCGGGTCCGAAACCTTTCCAGGCCACAAGATACTGCAAACTACCTCTATACCGTCTAGAGTTAAGGATGCGAGAAATTTCATATTCCCCGTCCTCCACCACCGGAGGAACAAAGGCAGAGGCATCACCATCCGACACAACAGCTTTTTTTAACAGAGAGACATGAAATACCGGATTAATTCTCCAGGAGGTAGGAACCTCCAACCTAACAGCAGATTGGTTGACAACCTGAAGCACCTTAAAGGGCCCTACAAACTTGGGACCCAATTTCTTAGAAGGAATCCTCAACCGCAGATTCCTAGAGGACAACCAAACCATGTCACCAACAGCGAACAAAACCTCCTGTCGTTTCCTATCAAAGTAGTCTTTAGATTTTCTGTTGGCCTCCTGAAGATTACCACGCACATCCGTCCAAACTCTCTCCAAATCACCGGAAAAATTCTCCTCCTCAGGCACGGCAGATCCCAACTTGGAGAACGACCCAAACGACGGATGTCTCCCAGAACAACAAAAAAAAGGCGAACAACCAGCAGAAGAAGATGTATGATTGTTCAGAGCAAATTCAGCAAGTGGCAGAAACTCAGACCACCCCTCTTGATTGTCTGCCACAAAACAACGCAAGAACTGCTCAACATCCTGGTTTTTCCTTTCTGTCTGGCCATTAGATTCAGGATGATATCCGGACGAGAACGATAAATGAACTCCCAACCTGTCACAAAAGGCACGCCAAAAACGAGCCACGAACTGAGGACCCCTATCAGAAACAATGTCAGTAGGAGCGCCATGAAGTCTGACAATTTCCTTGACAAAGGCCTTAGCGAGAGTTTTAGCGCAGGGCAGTTTGACGAAGGGAACCAAGTGACACATCTTGCTAAAACGGTCCACGACCACCCAGATGACAGTAAAACCCTCAGAGGGGGGAAGGTCAGTTATAAAGTCCATAGCCAAATGTGTCCAAGGAGCACTAGGAACCTCCAAAGGACAAAGCAACCCCGCAGCAGGAGTATGAGAGGACTTAGATCTAGCACATATAGTACGTTGACGCACCCACTTAATGACTTCCTTCTGCCATCCAGGCCACCAAAAACTGCGACCCACCAGTCTCTTGGTCTCAGAGATTCCGGGATGACCTGACACTCAACAAACAAATCTCTCCTAAAGGTCCCAGGCACAAACAACCTCCCATGAGGAGTGTTAGATGGGGCATTCTCCTGTGCTTTAAGAATCTCATCTTCCAAAACGGAGTCCAAAGCAGCTATCACAACACCTTCTTGTAAAATGTTCTCCTCTTTCTCAGCACCGACTATGGGAGAAAAACTGCGAGACAAGGCATCCGCCTTAACATTCTTAGTACCAGGGATGTAAGTAACGGAGAAATTAAACCGCGAGAAAAACAGTGCCCACCTAGCCTGACGGGCATTCAGGCGCTTGGCAGCATCAAGATATATCAGATTTTTATGATCCGTAAGAACCTGAACGGGAAATTCCGCACCTTCCAAGAAGTGGCGCCAGTGTTCAAATGCGAGTTTAATAGCCAATAATTCCCGATTACCAATATCGTAATTCAGTTCAGTCTCCGAAAATTTTTTTGAAAAAAAGGCACAGGGATGTAATCCATCCCCGTTATCCTGAGACGATACTGCGCCAACCCCCACAGAGGAAGCATCAACCTCAACCAAAAACGGCTTAGTCACATCAGGCTGCATAAGGATGGGAGCAGAGGTGAACCTCTCCTTGAGATACACAAAAGCTTCAATAGCCTCAGAAGACCACTGAACCGCATCAGCACCTTTCCTGGTGAGATCGGTCAGAGGTTTGACAATACTAGAAAAATTTTTTATGAATTTTCTGTAATAATTGGCGAAACCTAAAAACCTCTGTATCGATTTCAAACCAATAGGCCTAGGCCATTCCTGTACAGCTTGAACTTTAACCGGGTCCATCTCAAAACCTTCGCTGGAGATAATGTAACCCAAAAAACTAATTCTCTGTACAGCGAACTCACATTTCTCCAGCTTAGCAAAAAGCGAATTGTCCATTAACAACTGTAATACCTCACGTACGCTCCGCCAATGAGACTCCAGATCCGGCGAATAAATCAAAATGTCATCCAAATACACAACCACATTTTTGCCGATCAAAGGTCTAAGGATGTCATTAATAAGATTCTGAAAAAATGCAGGAGCATTGGTAAGACCAAAAGGCATCACCAGATTCTCAAAATGACCCACAGGAGTGTTAAAAGCAGTCTTCCATTCGTCACCCTCCTTCATGCGCAACAGATTGTATGCCCCCTTAAGGTCAATTTTAGAGAACCACTTGGCCCCCATTAACTGGTTAAATAAATCAGGAATCAATGGCAGTGGGTAAGGATTGCGTACAGTAATTTTGTTAATCTCACGAAAATCCAGACAAGGACGTAAACCGCCGTCCTTTTTTTTTTACAAAAAAAATCCAACCGCCACAGGAGACTTAGAGGGCCTAATGTGACCGGCGGCCAAACTTGTCTGTATGTATTCCTCCAAAGCCTTCCTCTCAGGAATAGTAAGGTTAAATAAACGACTTTTAGGAAGAGTCGCTCCAGGGACAAATTCAATAGAACAATCATAGTCTCTATGGGGAGGCAAAACCTGCGATTCCTTCTCAGAAAAAACTCTCCAAAAATCCTGAATAGGAACAGGCAATTCTCCCCTATCCAAAGCTGCAATACACCCGTTACAACACTTGTCATAACATTTATGGCTCCAAGATTTAATTTCATTGGTAGACCAATCCAGTACAGGATTGTGAAATTTTAACCAGGGCAATCCCAATATTACTGGAGAAGGCAAGTTATTCAACACTACCAAATCCAATTTCTCATGGTGAACACCATTAATAGTGAGGGGAAATTCACAGACCTTGAGAGTAATATTCTTCAAAGGGGAACCATCCACAGAAACCACAGCAATGGGGGATGATAAAGGTTCGGGTTTTAAATTGAGTCTTTCCAAGAATCCCCCATCAATTACATTCAGAGTAGACCCACAATCGACAAACACCCGAAATTCCATTAATTTTTCCTGAGCAATCGTGGAAGCAGCTAAAAATACACCCTTGGAATTTAAACAGGCAATACGGGCATGACTGACCATTTTTTTTTCTTTCTTCATACGAAGCTCACAGCCTTTAATCAAATGACCAGATTTTCCGCAATAGAAACACAAGCCTTCAAAAAGTCTACGGTCTTTTTCTTGAGAGCGAGGTGCCACCGATCTAATCTCCATCGGTTCACCACTGTTAGTACACACATTCTTATAACCAGAAACTGACATAGCAGAGGATTTGCTCTCATTAACCCTTGCACGCAGTCTTCTATCCACCCGTATAGCTAATTGCATAGCCTGTTGCAAATCTTCAGGTGTAGGATAAGCAATTAGCAGGTCTTTAACCCTTTCATTGAGCCCAGCAAGAAATAGACTTTTCAGAGCAGAATCGTTCCACCCTGTTTGAGTAGACCATCGACGGAAATGAGTACAATATTTTTCCACATTACCTGATCCTTGTCTCAAACGTCTTAACTCAGTCTCAGCTGATGCGACACGGTCAGGATCATCATATAATAGCCCCAAAGCAGAAAAAAAACTATCCACTGATCTGAAGCATGTATCACTAGGTTGCAAAGAAAAGGCCCACTCCTGAGGCTCTTTGCGCAAAAGTGACATTATGAACCCTATGCGCTGGGATTCATCCCCAGAGGACTTGGGTCTCAAACGAAAATACAATAAGCAAGCATTTTTAAATGAAAAAAATTCTCGGTGTTCACCAAAAAATAAATCCGGCAAACATACCTTAGGCTCCAAGAAATGTGCTCCAGGACAGTTACTCACGTGCTGACGGAGCTCGGCCACCTCCAGAGAGAGTCCCTGCAGGCGATGAGCCAAATCCTGAACCGACACCATGATGGAACAGAAAAATCTTTCCTTAGAGAATTTGCAGGCTGGACTTACTGTTATGTTCTGCTACCAGAGCTAAGGAAAGAGAGGAGATCTGTCCCTACGATAGAACTCAGCTGAATCCCTACGATGTAACAGGGGACCTGATCCTGCGATCAGACCTGCTAAAGTCCTAAGCTAGTCTGTACGGAGACCTATAGATGTGGGGGAGGAATCCCTACAAGTACTAAGGACTGGGAGGAAAATGGACACCTCCTAACAGAAATAGTAGCAGACAGACGAACAAACAAAATATATAGAACATAGAGGTCCGTAGACCAAGCAAACTAACAGAGTTAGATACAGAGCACAGGCTAGCTAGAAAGTAGTTATACAATGAAGTCCAGCAAAGCCAGAAGGGCGGAGCAGGATTAAATAGGCCAACAAGGTCATGTGACCAGCAAAGGAAAAAACCTAAGAGCAAGGTTCTAACAGTTGCCTTCGGTTTGACGACAGAACTACCCGAACCGAACGTAAAACACATGACCGACTTGCTCCAATTCGTGATATATTCCAAAAATTTGTTGAAAACTGTAAAAAAAAGCTATTGCCCTGGGGAGAATCTCACTATTGACGAAATGCTCCCTGGTTTTCGTGGTAAATGTGCCTTTCATCAATATATTCCATCAAAGCCTAACAAATATGGAATAAAAATGTATGCCCTTGTTGATGCCAGTAAGACCTACACTTACAACCTGGAAGTTTATGCAGGAAAACAACCAGAAGGTCCTTACTGTGTCAGCAACAAACCCAGTGATGTTGTAAAAAGACTGGCTGAGCCCTTATTTGGATCGGGTCGCAATATAACAGCTGACAATTGGTTTTCAAATTGTGATCTGATTGATTATCTGAAAATGCAGAAGCTTTCATATGTCGGAACTGTAAGAAAAAATAAAAAAGAATTGCCTACACAGTTTGTAAGTGTGAAAGGGAGACAACAGTACTGCAGTATGTTTGCATTCCATAATGGAAAGGTTTTGGTTTCCTATGTACCACAAGCAAAAAAAATTGTACTTCTTCTATCAACACTTCATGATGATGATGCCATCGATCCTGAGACTGAGGCACAAAAAAACCCGGAGATAATTACATTTTATAATGCAACCAAAGGGGGTGTTGATACAGCTGATCAGATGTGCTCAACTTTCAACGTCAGCAGAAACACCAAACGCTGGCCAATGGTCATATTTTTTGCTATGTTGAATTTGGGTGGTATAAATTCACAAGTCATTTACCCTGAAAACAAGCTTGAACCACTCCGTAGACGATTCTATCTGAAAAAATTGGCCCATGAACTAGTGCTTGGAGAGCTACGCAGGAGAAGTATGAAAACAATCGGTATCCCGGCTCGCCTTAAAGTTCAGCTCAAAAGATTCCGCCCAGAAGATGATAGTGAAAATTCACCACCTGCACCACCTCCCAAAAGAAGGAGATGCACCACCTGCACCACGGAAAGCGGAATCAGAAGGCTTTCTAATTATGAATGTCACAAATTTCATAATGCAATCTGCCTGACACATGCAAAAATGATGTGTAATTCTTGCTCTTTGCTCTGCAAGTGTAATTTTTCTGGGGAAACTTCAGGATCTAATTCTGATTGAATATGTGTTTAATAGTACTTAAGGTACCTTAAAATTGAGTTTGTTTCCATAAATTTTCTTTGTAGAGTTTTTTGACACAGTCGAACTGGGGACTATTTGGCGGGAGTTTTGAAATGTTTGTATTTCAGAGTTATTAGTTTTATGTTAAGTAAATGTTTTTTTTTTGCCCCTGATTATGTGTAGTCTCTTTTATTACATCCCTATGAAGGTTACGGATCACTTTTAGAGCACTGAAATTGCAAACATTAGATATTATAGGTATTTTTCTAGCCTGCGCCTGACAGTCACATTGTATGTGAACTCGTTAGAACCGATATTGTATGTGACGGAGGGTTAAGTATTGTAAACAATTTCTGTGTATTCGGGAATCTAAGATCTTTTCCACCACAAACTGCTCCTGTCCGTCCACTTCAATTGCATCGGGAGGCGGAGGGGAACGTTCTGGAAATGGATTGGCTGTGGCGGCTTTCAACAAAGACACGTGAAACACGGGATGAATCTTCATTGATGTTGGTAGCTGTAGACGTACAGCCAATGGACTCACAATCTTACTGATTTTGTATGGTCCCACAAACTTTTGTCCTAATTTAGGAGAAGGAATCTTCAATTTCAAATTCTTAGTGGATAACCACACTCGATCTCCAATCCTAAACGTGGGAGTGGGTCTACGATACTTGTCGGCAGTTTTTTTATATTTTTCCTGAGCTTCCCTTAATGTGTCTTTCAGAACATTCAGATTTTTCTGTAGAAGAGAGATTCTTTCTGCGACTGCTGGTATTAATGGTGACACAGGATTCTTGGGAAGGATGTTTGGGTGATATCCAAGATTTGCAAAAAATGCGTCTATTTCGTAGAGGCATTCTGTGAATTGTTATATGAAAATTCCGCAAATGGCAACAGATCTACCCAGTCGTCTTGCAGATGGCAAATATAACAACGAAGATACTGCTCCAGCGTCTGATTCGTACGTTCTGTATGACCGTTAGATTGCGGATGATAAGCGGTTGACAATCGTACCTTGATGTCTAGCGCTGAGCATAAACTGCGCCAGAATTTAGATGTAAATTGCACACCTCGATCTGAGACGACTTCATCCGGCACTCCGTGGAGGCGAAAAACATTGCAAATTATCAGATCAGCTGTATCTTTTGCTGAAGGCAGACCTGAACACGGGATAAAATGCGCTGCTTTCGTAAGTCGATCCACTACTACCAGAATGGATGTTTTTCCCTTCGAGTCTGGTAGGTCTACTATAAAGTCCATTGAAATCGATCCCCATGGTCGAGTTGGGATGGCGAGAGGCTGCAATAGTCCCATAGGAGATGCACGTGGAGTCTTATATCTGGCACAGATGTCACAGGAATTAACGTACTTCTTCACGTCTTCTTGAAAGTTCGGCCACCAAAAGAAACGTGACAAAAATTCCTGCGTTTTCTGTACCCCTTTGTGCCCTGCAACTTTAGAATCATGCACTAGTTGTAGAACTTTTAATCGAGCTGCTTCTTGCACATATAGTCGTCGACCATCGGTCCATACTTGATTTTTAAAAAACAGATGCACGTCCTCTGATGGACGTGATAGAAACGAGTCTGTTTCGTATGCTGCTTTCAAATCTTCCAGCAAATCTCCATCATGTATTACTCCCAAGATCTTAGTATCTGCCACAATGGGTTTGGGTGTTGTTACGAGGTTAGCCTCACTTGAAAACATTCGGGATAATGCGTCTGCTTTCTTGTTACGGGTGCCTGGTCGGTATGAAATTACAAAATTGAATTGATTCAAAAACAGACTCCAACGGGTCTGCCGAGGAGAGAGGCATTTTGCAGACCTGATAAACTCTAGATTGCGATGATCGGTCAACACCAGAATTTGTTGTGCAGCCCCCTGGAGATGATGTCTCCACTCTTTGAATGCTGATATGATGGCGAGCAATTCTTTATTTACCACGTCATAGTTTTTTTTTGGCTAAAGACATACGTTGTGAGAAAAATGCGCAGGGATGCAGCAACTTCTTTTCCCCTGTCCTCTGAGAGAGGATAGCACCGACTGCACAGTCTGAAGCATCCACCTCGACGATAAAAGCCAATTCAGGGTCAGGATGGCGTAGTATGGGAGTCGTCGTGAATTTCATTTTTAAATGAGAGAATGCTTCTTGCGCTTGGGGGGTTCAGATGAATTTTGCTCCTTTTTTTGTTAGTTGCGTGATGGGTGCCACGATTTCTGAAAAATTCTTGACAAAACGTCTGTAAAAGTTGGCGAACCTCACAAAACGCTGAACTTCTTTCACATTTTTAGGGATAGGCCACTCGGTGATAGCTTGCGTTTTCTTAGCATCCATCCGTAATCCTTGAGGTGAAATTATGTATCCCAAGAACTGGATCTCTTCTTGATGGAATTCACATTTTTCTAATTTAATATATAACGAATTCTCAGGATGTCATCTAGATAAACGACCATGAACTGGTCCAACAGGTCTCGGAAAATATCATTTGCCAGGTGCTGGAAAGTAGCTGGAGCATTGCAAAGTCCGAAGGGCATCACTAGACTCTCAAAGTGTCCATATCGGGTACGAAAAGCCGTCTTCCATTCATCCCCAGGTTTTATACATACTAAATTATATGCTCCACGTAAATCTAACTTAGTGAAGATTTTCGCACTTTGCACTTTTTCTAGGAGTTCCGGGATCAACGGTAGGGGATAACGATTTTTGACCGTGACTTTATTAAGCTCCCTGTAGTCCACTACTGGCCGTAGTGCTCCATCCTTCTTTTTAAAGAAGAATATAGGGGCTCCAGCGGGCGAGGATGATGGACGGATGAATTTTTTGCTTAGATTTTCAGCAATAAATTCTTTGAGAGCCTTCAGTTCAGGACCCGCTAGAGGGTAGATAGTTCCAAATGGTATAGCTGCCCCTGGGAATAGCTCTATTGGGCAATTGTACGGTCGATGTGGGGGAAGTGTATCCGCTCCCCTCTTGTCACAGACATCTAGGAAATCTTCATACACCGCTGGTAGCTGAGGCAATTCTGGATTCTGAGCTGCTTCTAATGTGGACTCACTTGGAACCTCCGCCTGAACTTCCTTTTCGGGGAAACTAATCTTTTTTATCTCCCAATCGATGATAGGGTTTTGCTTCTGCAACCAGGGCAGACCTAAAATGCTGGGAAAATGTGGAGAAGAAATAATTAGGAATGTCAACATCTCGCGATGCTGCGGCTCAATATAGATCTCCAAAAGTCCTGTCTCATGATCCACTGGCCCTGAATTCAGTGGAGATCCATCTACCGTCTCCATCACAATAGGTGAACGTCTTTTCTGCACATCTATGCCATGTTTTTGAGCAAATGCAGAATCCATGAAAGTCCCACTGGCCCCAGAGTCGATCATGGCTGATGCGGTGATCCACTGGGAGTTAACCTTCAGTTTGATAGTTACAAAACAATGGGATTCTCGGCTCTCCTTCCTGGTATGTGGAGCTATGGATGATATGGACTGGATCTCATCTTTAGCGTAATCAGTTTCTGAGATGAAAGACTCCTCGTCGGAAGAATCAGGATCCATTATGGCCGCCACCATTTTCCTTGAACGGTTTGTGGGACGACTTGGACAGTTAATGAGAAAATGTCCTGCTTCCCCGCAGTACAAACATAGATTCTCTTTAAATCTCTGTTCTCTTCGTTCTGCACTCGCTCGTCTCTGGATCGCATCCACTTGCATTGGCTCTAATTCTGTATCTGGGAAATTTCGGCTAGGCCCTTCTTTAGTGACCGATGGCAGGGAGGAGTTATACGAGTTAGTTGAACGATTCATGGAGGTCCACTTCTCTTGTCATCGTTCAGACAGACGGGTGTCAACCCGGATGCAATGCTTGATAAAATCATCCAGATCCGAAGGGGTCTCTCCACGGGCAAGTTCGTCCTTTACTGCACTAGAAAGTCCTCTTTTAAAGAAAGTTACCTTTGCTGCATTATTCCATTCGGTGTCGACGGCCCACCTCCTATACTCCATAGCATACTCTGTGACAGGACGTTTGCCTTGCCGTAATGCCAGCAACGTTGATTCAGCTGTAGCTGCACGATTTGGGTCATCAAACATCTGCTGCATCGCTCGAATAAACTCATTCAAATTGTCTAAACGTGCGTCCCAAGTCTCAATCAGAGGATTAGCCCAAGCGATCGCTTTGTGGGTTAACAGCATAATGATGCATAACACCTTTGACCTATCGGTCGGGAACTGATTAGCATGTGTATCGAACAGGTAGCATTGATTCAAAAATCCACGAAATTTGTCTCGATCACCGCCAAAACGAAAAGGTGGTAGCTTGGGCGGCTTGGCAAACGCCGAGATGGGAGCTTGTCCTTCTAGCTGTGTAATTCGAGCAGTCAACACTTGTACCGCATTCTGCAGATCTTGGATAGCTTGTTGGCGATTCTGAACATTATGATCGCTCTGTACAATAAATGCGTCTACCCGTGATTTTCCATTCATCTGTTCGGTGTGCAGACTGGATATTGCACCCTGCAGTTTTCTGACACGTGTCTCCATAGTTTCTGCCCCAGCGGCCTCCATTTTTGAGAGGCTGAGTATTCTGTCACCTTACTGGCGATACTGGACTGGAGGTCAGTGGCCGGAGCAGATGTGTACAGGTGACCTGACCGTGGGAAGACTTCTGGGGATGCAGTATATGGCGGTAGTAGTTCACTATGTCAGCAGATGCAGTATATGGCGGTAGTAGTTCACTATGTCAGCAGATGCAGTATATGGCGGTAGTAGTTCACTATGTCAGCAGATGCAGTATATGGCGGTGGTAGTTCACTATGTCAGCAGATGCAGGGGCCCGCCCGAGCAAGGGCCGGCCGGGATCACACACGAGCACCAGGTTCGTTTAGGCAATAGAAGTTCGAGGTAGGAACAGCAGAGTCTTCACAAGAAGCAGGAAGGCGCCAGCAGAACACCTTCCAAATCAGGAGCTCAGATAATGCTTCACTCAGTTAGACTGAGCACCACAATACTCAGCAACAGGAAGCTGCACAGGGCCAGGTATATATAGCAGGTCCAATCAATCTCAATCAGGGCGGGAACAATCAGCAGGGCAGGTGATGATCTCTATCCCAGACGAAGTTCATATGGTTTCAGGCAGGAGTTAAACAAGTTCCGAATAACTCCACAGCAAAGGATCAGACTAGCAAGCAATGGGTCACAGGTTCAAATCCTAACAAAAGGCTGCAAAGTTGTGAGAAATGCTCTTTTCTGTGACCCTGACAAGTATTTATTTATTTTTTTGGGTGGGTAGGGCCCAATTAGAACTTCTGCTATGGGGTCCCATGACTTCTATGTACGTCCCTGTGCTTAGCCATACGGCGAGACTCAGGAGGGACGGAGCGCTATTTGCCTCCTAGAGTATAGATTTTCCTAGCATAGTTCGCCGACACCATATACAGAGCCCCTGAGTGCTAGAAGAGCAGAGTACCTCCTCAAGTGACCCCATTTTGGAAATTATACCCCTCTGGGAATTTATTTAAAGATGTAGTCACCTTTTTGACTACATGTGTGTTTTCCAGAAACAAGCAGCATTGGATGTTGCTCAGTGAAAATTGCAAACTTCTGTTGTAGTGATCAGTACGTTGTGGTCCCCAGTATGTTGTAGTCCACAGTACGTTGTAGTGCCCAGCTTGTGCTTCTGGAGACATGCACCCATAAATTAGGCGGGCTGTAATCACTACAGAAATGTCAAACATGTGGACGCTAAATGTGATTTAGGGAGACTGTAAAGCTCAGAAGGGAGAGGCGCATTTGGATTTGGGAGCGCAGAATTTGCTGAATTTCTTTTGGGGGGTGAGGAGCCATTTTACTTTTCCAGAGCCTTTGTGCTACCAGTAACGTGGAAGCCCCTATATTTCCATTGACAGATGACAGACCTGAGTGGGGGCTTTTTTTGTGGATTGATTTGAAGCTTTTGTTAGGAACATTTTACATAACATTTTGAATTACATTTTTCCAGCGCTCTACGCTGAGCACTTGTATCGGCGTTTCCATTTAAATTTCCAAGTGACATGATTCAGATGAAACCCCCTAGGGATGCTTTCACCATAATGAGGCAGCAGAGTTACTCTGGACTCCATCTAGCATCTGTTCAGCTTTGTCTTTTTTTTCAGAGGTGCACAAAACTGTGGCCGACGGCACTTTTATGCACGCCTAAAAAGACGGACACCGTGGGATGATAGACCAGATGGCGTCCACAGTGCCTGCATCTGCCTCATTATAGGGAATCTTCCACCCGGGGTTCCGTCTGAATCACCTATTTCAAAGTTTTACATGGAAACCCCAGTGTAAGCGCTCAGCACAGAGCGCAGGATAAATGTGAGTCGAGTCTTACGGAGATCTGCAATATTTGGGAAACCGAATGAACAAATCAACAACAGGTTGATATTTGAGAGCTATACTTTTTTATATTTCTGCCAACACTCATGTGAGGGCTTGTTTTTTGCGGGACAAGTTGACATTTTTATTGGTACCATTATTGTTTTTTTATCAGTTTCTATTCTGATGTTTTTGGGAGGTAGAATGAACAAAAACCAGCAATTCAGGAATTGTTTTTTTTCTTATGCTGTATTGCTGCTCCACGTGTAGTAAAATTAATAAGGAGGCTTCTTCGGGTCAGTACGATTACAGCGATACCACATTTATATATTTTTTTTATGTTTTGGCGCTTTTACACAATAAAAACTATTTTATAGAAAAAATAATTATTTTTTCATCGCTTTATTCTGAGAGCTATAACTTTTTATTATTTTTCCGCTGATGGAGCTGTATAGCAGCTTGTTTTTTGCAGGACAAGATGACATTTTCAGCACTACCATTTTTGTTTACATATGATTTCATTTTATTATTACACTTTTTGTTCTGCAGTATGATGATTTTTTGTGCTTGGTTTTTTTTGTTTGTTTTTTTACAGTGTTCACTGAAGGGGTTAACTAATGGAACATTTTTATAGGGTGGGTCATTCCGGACGCAGCGATACCAGATATGTGTACTTTTTCTGTTTGATTTGTATTTTTTCATAAAAATATTTGTTTATATGCACAATAAATATATAGATTTTTTTTATTATTTAAGTTTTAAAAAAATTATTTTTTTCTTTTTACTTAGTCCCCTTATGGGACTTTCACAGCTCTGATCACAGTTTTAAAGCATAGCAATGCAGTAGCAGTACCATGTTTCATTATCATTGCGGAAAAATCTGCAGCACAACCAATTTGGGCCCTATTTCGCGGCGAAATCGCGCCCATTGACTTCCATTGAACCGCATAAAATCCACATGTATACAAGTATACATGCGGATGTTATGCGGTTCAATGCGCGGATGGTACCCGGGATGGGAGAAGAGGAGACTCTCATCTGACCTGGGTACCAACGTACCTGCAAGTTAAAAAAGAATTATAAAGTGAAAAATAAAAGAAAATATTCATACTCACCCCTCCGTCGGCGATCTTCTCTCCTTGGCGGCCCGCGGTGTATTGATAGAACCTGCGGTGATGTCATTTAGTCAGCTGATGGTCACGTAACCATCAGCTGACCGCTGACGTCAGCGGTCGCGTGACCATCAGCTGACTAAATTACGTCACTGCAGGTCCTGGCAGTACACCGCGGGCCGCCAAGAAGAGAGGATCGCCACCAGGAGGAGACCGGGGGCCGACGGAGAGGTGAGTATAAGTTTTTTTTTTTTTCTCTTTTTACTTTTTAATTCTTTACACTAGATGCACGATTTGAAGCAGAAATCTCCTCATAAGTTGGTCACACAATATAAATCCATGCCAGTTGCATGGATTTATATTGTGTGACCAACTTGCCAAGCCCTTTTCCAAGTGATGCTCAAAATCGCTTGGAAAACTGTTTGAAAAAAACGCATGCATAAACGCATGTAAAATCCGCATGCGTTCTTTCTGCCAAGGAGATGCAGAAACGCTGAGGAAATTTCTACTTCAAATCTGCATCGTGGGCACATACACGTATTGTGAGTCCGTAAAAGTGGTGTAATACCTCTGACAATATTGTTCACAACAGTGACCTGGGAATCAGAGATGCTTCCATCGGTCTTCCCCATGATGTTCCTATGTCATTTGAGCACTGTTCCCATCGATTTGGGCAATTTTTAGGCCCTCTGCTGATCTCCGATGGGGGGGTGGGGGCGCCGGAAAAATGCTCGAGTTTCCCATAGACTTACATTGGGCTTGTTGCTCGAATCGAGCACCCGAGTATTCCAATTTGCTCGACTTGAGCATTTTAGTACTCGCTCATCACTAATTGCCACCTGTTCACATGGGCCAATAAGTGAACCAAGCTTTTTTTTTTTTTTTTACTATGACATGGGAGATGTTTCTGAATGAAGCCGGGACAACGTCATCCATAACTGTGTGGAGCGGGAAAGCTATAGTGACAGGTGAAGCTACACCTGTACCACGTCAGCAGCACAGAGGAATTATGGGACTTCTATGAGGATCTATTCAGCGTGCGTG
Source organism: Phyllobates terribilis (assembly GCF_046119375.1). Lineage (NCBI taxonomy): Eukaryota > Metazoa > Chordata > Amphibia > Anura > Dendrobatidae > Phyllobates > Phyllobates terribilis. The sequence goes on from NW_027362797.1 coordinate 819,468, forward strand.
AACATTCTGACATTGTAACTGACATATCTGCTATGAATAAAGAAAAAGAAAGAAGGGGGCTGGAGGCAAGGAACCTAGATGGAAGCCCCAAATGACCGGGAGGGGACAGGAGGGTGTAATTTGAACTTAAAAGGATAGGGATTGGATATAGGTTGAAGGGCGGGCATTTGAGGGGGGGGGGTAGATAAAGCAGAAAGGGTGGGGTGAGAAACGGTCAGTTCAGAGAAGAAAGCATTGGAACGCGACAGGCCGGACACGAGAGTCGGGGTCTGGAAATCAAGGAAGGTCACAGACGGCAGGAAGGACCAGAGCCAGGATTGACGGAGGATGAGCAGCGGAGACGGCGGCGAGTGCTCAGGTCCCCCCTGGTGACGAGGAGGCCAGGGGCGCGGGCCTTGCGCTGCAGCAGGAGTCGGACGGATCAGAGAGTGGGGAGGATAGAGGTGAATCCAGGTGTCGGCAGGACACAGGAATTTCGGCTGGCAGGGACACAGCACCTGCGCAGCTGGGTGAGTTTGCTTCTATGTCTTGTTTGTCGCCCGCTGGGTCATTACTGTATGAGGGAGTTGATAGGCAGTCGGCGGGGCCCAGCGGGCAAAATATTAGGGGAGGTTGCGGGTCAGATATAATGGGTCTTAGAGACATTTTGTTTAATATGTTGCAATTTTTAGCTAGAATAGATAGTGGGGGGAGTTAATCAGGGTGGATTGGCACCCGCGGCAGCGACGTGGGAGCCTAGTCAACCGGTGTCTTTGCAGGTGGGAAGCGAGATGGGCAGGTTGGGGGTCAGTGCAGATATTATACCTTCTGGGGTATCGGTTTGTGTGCAGACAGAGAAGGACAAGGCGGATAATGTAAGACTGGACGATAGGGCAAAAGGGGAAGTTTATGTGTGCTTTGAGGGGCCGTTGGGGGCACACCTAAACAAAGAGGTAAAGGAAAAAATTTGGCGGGATGAGTACGTAGAGATTTTTTCCCTTCTTCCATTGGAAAAGTTTAACCTGGATAAGGGAAAAAGGGATGAGAGTAGAAAAGAGGAGGAGGAGAAGCGTAGGTGGAGGTTGATTCCTCAGACGTTTGTAAATTGGTTACAGGCTTTCGCAATATTGGCTAGTGTTATTGGGGAGAAAGCTCCTGATAATTGCTCAGGCTTATTCTGCTACCTTGATGCTTTCGGGGAGGCCCAGAGGACTTACGGGGGTCAGGCGTGGTTAAGATATGATGAGCAATTTCGGCAGAGAAAAGCAGTCCGACCGGAGATCAGATGGGATCAGAAAGACATTGGGTTGTGGTTGAGGGTTATGGCTCCAGTGAGGTATGGGCAGTCCTTTCACGGGGAACAACAGTAGCGGGAATCAATCAGCGGGACATGGGGGAGGTAGTCAGGGGGCGCAAAACATTAAAAAGGAAGCGGGAACTTGCTGGCAATTTAATGATGGCCAATGCAAGTACGGGAACTCCTGTAAATTCAAGCATGTGTGCTCCCATTGTAATGGAAGTTCACATCGAGCATCAAAATGCTTTAAGAGAGGAAAAGGAAAGCCGTTGGTGGTTACCGGTCAAGGGGGTTACTCCGGTGAGGGTTCACGCGATGGCCCCCTTTCTAAATAGGTATCCGGATCAGTTGAAGGCTAAAGTTATTGAGGATGGGTTTTTGGATGGTTTTAGAATACCAGCTCCTGATCATGTAGTTCCTTTTTCGGTTAAAAATTTAATGTTGGCTCACCGTTATCCAGAGGTGGTTAAGACGAAGTTAGCTAAAGAGGTTGAATTGGGCAGGATGGCGGGACCGTTTCAGGAATTGCCTAGCATCAAGGTGATTATTTCACCGTTAGGAGTTGTGCCCAAGAAAGAGGTGAATAAGTTTCGCTTGATTCAGCATTTGTCATACCCTAAAGGGCTTTCAGTGAATGATGGCATTGCGCAGGAGTTGTGTTCGGTCCAATATACATCTTTTGATGCGGCGGCACAATGGGTACGGAGGTATGGGCCAGGCTCGTTGCTAGCTAAGACTGATATTGAGTCTGCTTTTAGGTTGTTGCCAGTTCACCCGGATAGCATCCCGTTGTTGGGATGTTTTTGGGAAGGGGAGTATTATGTTGATAGATGTTTGCCAATGGGTTGTTCAATTTCGTGTTCTTTGTTTGAAACTTTCAGTAGTTTTTTAGAGTGGGTAGTGAAGGACCTGGCTTCTGTGAAGTCGGTCATTCATTATTTGGACGACTTCTTGTTTATAGGTCCCCCGCAATCATTGTTGTGTAGGAATTTGTTAGGTACTATGGAGTGGGTGGCAGAGCATTTTGGCGTACCTTTGGCAGTAGAAAAGACGGAAGGCCCTTGCACAACCCTAAGTTTCCTGGACATTGTAATTGATACTGAAAGGATGGAGTGTCGGTTACCAGATGATAAATTGATTTTGCTTAAACAGGAGGGCGATAGGATCCGGAGATTGCGCAAGGTGACACTGAAAGAGTTACAGTCACTGTTAGGGCGTTTGAATTTTGTGGGCAGGATTATGCCAATGGGAAGAATATTTTGTCGCAGGTTGGCTGGAGCGACAGCAGGAGTGCGGGCTTCGCATCATTTTATTCGCTTAAATAAACAACACAAGGAGGATCTGAAAGTTTGGAAGTTGTTTCTGCAAAATTATAACGTAAGATCGCTAATACAGGAGGAGTTTTTGAACAGTTATGATTGTGAGATATTTACGGATGCTGCAGGAGGTGCTGGTTATGGGGCATACTGGAAAGGACGGCGGAGTGTAGGTGAGTGGCCGAATATGTGGAAAGAGAGGGGTCTTACGAGGAACTTGGCATTTTTGGAGTTGTTTCCTATTGTTGTGGCGGTGAATATTTGGGGGGAGTGTTTTGCCAACAGGAGAATTCGGTTTCACTGCAATAACATGGGAGTGGTATCGGTCATCAACAGTTTGTCGGCCTCGTCGCCGCCTGTAATTAGGTTGCTGAGGGAACTTGTACTTTGTTGCTTAAGTTGAACGCTTGGATTACAGCAGTCCTTGTGCCAGGTGTAAAAAATTCCATAGCAGATGCCTTGTCTCGTTTTCAGTGGGATCGTTTTCGGGCACTAGCACCAGAGGCAGAGGACGTGGGTCAAGAATGCCCTTCGCGGTTGTGGCAGATGGTTATGGAGGAGCGGGACTGTTAATACAAGAGTCTATCACAAGGCAGACCTGGGCATCATACGAGGCATCGTGGCGAGTATGGCAAAGTTGGATTCGGGAGTGGGGTGGAGTGGAGAGTGAGGTAGATAGAGAGACGGCTGTGTTGTTTCTGCTGGGAAGGGCGGCGGAGAGCGGATGGTCTGTTTCAAAAGTTGGCAAGTTTGTGGCAGGATTAGCATTTGGTTTTAAATTGCTGGGTACGAAGGATGTTACGAAGGCCTTTTTGGTGAAGCAAACTTTGAAGGGCTTTAGGAGAGGAGGTAAAGTGTTGGATAAACGTAGGCCGGTAACCTTTAGTATCTTGGAACGTTTGGGTTTGGTAATGGATAGGATTTGTTGTTCATTTTTTGAGGCCACATTGTTTAGATTGGCTTTTGCATTGGCATTTTTTGGTGCACTGAGGATAGGTGAATTGGTGGCACCAAGCAGGAATAAGGTTGGGGGTTTGTTTGCTGAGGATATGAGCGGTTGAAATGGGGGCATTGAATTTTGGATAAGGCGGGGGAAGACAGATCAATTGGGCAGAGGAAAACGTGTGGTCTTAGGTGAGGTTAAGGGATCTTTGGTTTGTCCTAGGACATGTTTAATGGCTTACTGGCAGGTTTGGTCAGGGAGGAAGGGCCCATTATTGTGTCATGAAAATGGTGAATTTTTATCGCGTTTCCAGTTTATAGCAGTGTTTAAGAAGGGTATTGCTGAGTTGGGCCTTAGCCCTGAGGTATATGGGTCACATTCCTTCAGAATTGGCGCGTCGTCGGAAGCGGATGGTTTGGGGTTAGGCAAGGAAGTGATAAAACGCATTGGGAGATGGAGTTCCGATCGATACCTGTCTTATGTAAGGAATTAGGCATTCGGTCTAATGTAATTATCTTTTGGATTTAAATATTTTTGGTTGTCTTGTTGCAGGTGGAGTCCCGTTGTTAGTGTGGATTATGGGGCACTCTTTTGTCCACTGGGGGGCGCTGCGGGAGGACGTGAGGCCCGACGGTAGGCAATTGGGCTTCAGCCGAGAGCAAGCCGTGGTTCGGTGGTTGGGTTTCCGAGGGATGGTGTGGAGAAGAGTACTGCCAGAGTTCCATAAAGCAGCTCGTTTGGATCGGGCACCGGATATTTTAGTGCTGCACATGGGAGGGAATGATTTGGGGGCTCGACCGGTCAGGGAATTGATGAGGGACATTAAAATTGATCTTTTAAGGCTATGGACATCGTTTCCTGAGGTGTTGACTGTTTGGTCTGAGGTGGTGCCCAGAAAAACATGGATGGAGGCCAGATCATTGAAGGGAATTAATAGGGCACGTATAAAGTTGAACAGAGCCATATCAGCTTTTGTTAACAGGAATGGGGGAGTAAGCGTACGGCATCTTGATCTGGAAGTGGGAGTTGGAGAATTTTGGGCAAAGGATGGCGTGCATTTGAATGATATAGGCATCGATTTATGGGCACTGGCCATACAGGGGGGGATTGAAAGGGCTTTGGTGGTGTTGGGGCGCTCACGAGCCTGAGGTGGTCAGGGCTGTTCGTTTGTGGCGGGGGGGGGGGGGGGGGGTTCGGGTTCTTGGAGTTGGCACGGAAGTGTCGGTAAAAAAGGAGATTATCAAGTTACTGGCATTGGCTTGATTAAGTGGGGTGATCTGGCATTTTGGTTTTGGGGGCTCTGGACGGGGTTTTACCCTGGGAGCTTTTGGTGCCCTTGAGCTGGTGTGGTACGGCTGAGGGTAACATGGTGGTTCAAGTACTGTTTGGTTTATGCCAGATCATTTTTTTTAACTCCAAGAACCCTTACCCTTGTTATTATAATGTTTATATGTTAATATTGTTGTTTGTTAATAAAACGGCCGCTGTGGCCAAATTTATCCAAAGAGAAAATTACAGGTGCAGTGTTTTATTTGGCATGGGTGAAAAGGGGAGGGGGAATGTGAACAATGGAACCCGGGTTGGCCGTACACGGTCAGGAGGTGGAAAGATGGTGCCAGCCTCTGGTAGAAGACTGAAAAAAGGTATCAACAAATACATGTTGAAACCATTGTTAGACTTGGAATAGGTTGATTCTGAATGTTTCCTGTTAATTGATGGTGATGAACACAGACACTCATTGTCTCCTTATTAGTGTTGAGCGAGCACTAAAATGCTCGGGTGCTCGAAGCTCGGGCCGAGCTCGCCATGATACTCGGGTGCTCGACCCGAGCAACGAGCCCAATGTAAGTCTATGGGAGACCCGAGCATTTTTGCCCCGGCAGTCTGTTGAAAGCCTAAAAGGTGCCCAAAACGATAGTGACAGTGCTCAAATGACATGGGGACAGCATGGGCATCACCCCAGGAAGCATTTCTGACCCCCAGGTCACTGCTGTCAACAACGTGGTCAGAGGTATTAAGCCACTTTTACGGGCTCACAATAAAACGTTCAAAAACGAAACTGAAACGGTTTTCCTGTGACTGAACACATCCTTTCCAGGGTAAAGACTTGTGATACACCCCTGGGCCGGTGTCGCGCTGCGGAGGCGAGGGCTTACCCGGAGCCGGATCTGGTGAGGGTTGTAGTCTCGTGGCGGTGACCCGGTCCGTGCCCAGGGAGTCAAACTGGACGGCAGTCTATTGGTAGAAAATGGTTGATGACTACGCCACCCGTTGAGTGCAGCCAGGGGGGGCTGCTGCTGCAGGGCAGACCGCTGAGGCCGGTGGAAGGATGGTGCAGCGTGTTAGTATAACCCCCAACGGGAGGGGTATGGCCTCAGGGCAGCCGACGTGGATGATGGGGGTAGCAGGAACCACTCAGAGACGGTGCGGTGTAATTCAGGGTCTTTACTGGTAACAACGATAGACCCTCCCGGAGTACTTGCTAGCGAACGGGGCCTGGTCAGTCCTTGAGCAGATGGGATCTCCCCTGGCCAGGCGTAGTTGTAGGCCTCCCAAGCTGACTGTACTCTTCTGGCTACCTTGCTAGAAGCTGATGTAAGTAGCCCACGTCCCTGAGTGTACCGTGTGGTGCTCACCCGTATGGCCGGTGACTCGGGGCCTTCTAATGGCTTCCGCTCCACGATGGCGGTGCTGGTCCCACGCGTGTGACCGGGCCTTCGGGCTTCTGGGCCAGGGGACCTGAAATCCCCTGCCTGACGGATTCTGCTGCTGGGTAGAAGTTAGTCCCCACAGCCTCGGACTCCGGGTCCGGTAAAGAAACTTCTTAGTCAGGGCGAGCTCTGTAGCTGCCAGCCCCTGACTCCTTGTGACTCTGCTGCTTCCTATGCTGCTCTTGTCTCTCCTCTTCCTGGACTGACTAACCCTCCTCAGTCCCGGGTTTATACAGGGGAAGTTCTTCCCCTCCCCAGGCTGGGCAGGAGGTGTGGCATGCACAGGATCCCTGACCAAAGGACCTCCCACCTGCTCTCAGACATAACATTACGTTACTGTGGCAACCAGACCCCTGGGGTGTCACATTCCCCCCTAGTAAAATTTAGTACTCCGGGACTAAACACATTTAGAAAAATATAACAAGGTAAAAACATTAATAGTTCAATAAGGAAACATATCAAGATGGTTACGGCGTGTCCGCAACCGGGTGCAGTCTCTGAAGAAAGTAAGGTGTCCATTTCACCAACACAGGGAGACGTAACCAGGTAGGGGTCTGTTCTACCCCGAGTCCTTGACAGTCTTTAGTCCATCCTGGGTTACGCTCCAACTATATACACGGATCCCCAGTAAATCCACCAAGGATTCCTAAAAACAACTGAAACACAAAATTATACACAAGCAACAATACACAGATAAACATTATAAAACAACTTAAACATTTAGATCCTCCAACGTGCGGGTAACTGGCCTCTAGTGGCCCTAGTGGACCTACGGAGCTGACTGTCTGGCCCTGAACTACAGGGTGTAGGAGCTGTCAAGGGTAAACTGGGCAGCTGTCTACCGGCTCTTTGTCTCACTAGGGGTACGGCAGGCTCACTATAAGCAGAGGGTTGATTCTCCTGTTCCGCTTGGGTGGAGTCTTCTGCCTCCTGGACCGGCTGCTCTTCCAGCTCTACCCGTTGCTCCGTAGGTTCTTGGGATGATGGTTGGAGGAAGGTGAGTACGGGTACCACAACTGCACCATTGACTTGAGTCCAAGACCGAGGGAAGTCCCCGAGCACGGTACTAACCATATCTTCCCTTTCTTCCACGGGTCGATGGTCTTCCTGTTCCTCCTCAGGGTTCCTCAGTTGTTCGGGACACTTCTTCAGGTGGTCCCGGGATACAATGGCTGTGGTTTCCCCTCCGTCTTTACTGATGGTACAGACCTTCGGGTTCTCGTGGCTTGAGGGCAGTACGGTGTACGGGTCCTTCTCCCACTGGTCGTCCAACTTGTGGAGCCGTCTCTTCCTCTTCAAGACCTGCTCTCCGGGTACCAGGGGAACAGCGGGAGCATACTGGTTGTAAGTCTTCTCTTGTCTTTCCCTAGCCTGACAGAGACTTCGCTCCACGCTCTCCTGTACCTTCCGGTACTGCTGCTGCCTCTCTGTGTCCCAGTCTGTTTCTGGTGAAGTGTCCTCGGGCGTCAGGACTCCCATTTCCAGGTCAACAGGTAACTTACCAGGTCTTGCCCTCATTAGGTAAGCCGGGGTACAGTTGGTGGAACCTACCGGGATGTGGTTGTATAGGTCCACCAGATCGGGCAACTTCTCAGGCCACAGACTGCGTTCTTCCAGGGGCAACGTTTTTAGAAGATCCATTACCACCTGGTTCATTTTCTCACAAAGTCCATTAGTTTGCGGATGGTAGGGTGTCGTCCTTATCTTCCGGCAGCCATACAGATTGCAGAATTCCTGGAAGACCTCCGCTTCAAAGGCAGGTCCCTGGTCCGTCAACACTTGGTCCGGGTACCCGTGTGGACGGCAAAAGTGCTGCTGGAAGGCTCTAGCTGCTGTTTGAGCCGTTAAGTCCTTGACGGGGACGACAACCAGAAACCGGGAGTAATGATCCACGATGGTTAACGCGTAGACGTAGCCACTTCTGCTGGGGGTCAGTTTTACATGATCCAAGGCTACCAGTTCCAACGGTTGCCGGGTGACGATGGACTGCAGGGGAGTCTTCTGGTTGGCCCGGTCCTTCCTTCTCAGATTGCACGGGCCACAGTCTCTGCACCACTTCTCGATGGTTCCCCTCATGCCTACCCAGTGGAACCGCTCGCGCAGCAGGAACTCCAGCTTTTTCCACCCGAAGTGTCCAGCTCCGTCGTGGTATGCCTCCATCACCATGGCTGCGTCTCTTCGTGGCACCACTACTTGCCAGAGTAGTTCATGCGTCCTGGAGTTAACCATTCTGCGGCACAACTTCCCCTTGTAAAGGAACAGTCGACTCTTCTCTGCCCATAGTTGTTTGGCTTCCTCTGGAGCGTCTGATTCCAGGCTAGCCTCCGGGCGAGTCAGCATCTCCTTCACCAGTCGGACGGCAGGGTCGCTGTCTTGCGTTTCCGCCCAGTTGTAGTGAGGTAAGGGGTTCAACGTAGCAGCCTGCTTACTCCTTACCCGGTGGGAATACTGGATAGTCCCATGACGGTGGAACGCAGGGAGTTCAACTTCTTCCAGTCCCTCCGGATCTTCTCCTCCGTCCGGCAGGTTGGGCATCCTGGACAGGGCGTCCGCGTTGGTATTGGAGCGCCCTGCCCGGTATTTGATTGTGAACTCGTAGTTGGACAGACGGGCCATCCACCTCTGCTCCAGGGCACCGAGTCTTGCCGTGTCCAGGTGTGTCAGCGGGTTGTTATCCGTGTATACGGTGAACCGGGAAGAAGCGAGGTAATGCTTAAAGCGCTCGGTGACTGCCCATACCACGGCCAGGAACTCTAGCTTAAATGAGCTATAATTCTCGGGATTCCTTTCGGTGGGTCGCAGTTTTCGGCTGGCATAGGCGATTACTCGTTCTTTCCCCTGCTGAATCTGGGACAGTACGGCTCCTAGCCCGACGTTACTGGCGTCGGTGTAGAGGATGAAGGGCTGGCTATAGTCCGGATACGCCAAGATTTCATCCCCCGTGAGGGCCATCTTCAGCTGGCGGAAGGACTCTTCCTCTAGCTCTTCCCATTTGAAGGGCGGCTTCTGGTTCTTGGCCTTCCGGGACTGGCCTATCAGGAGGTCCTGCATAGGCGCCGCCTTTTTGGTGAAACCGGGAATAAACCTTCGGTAGTAGCCTACCAACCCTAGGAACTGCCGCACTTCTTTTACGCTGGAAGGGCTTGGCCATCCTTTGATTGCGGTGATCTTATCGGGGTCGGGAGCCACTCCGTCAGCGCTCACCACGTGTCCCAGGTATTGCACCTTTGGTTTCAGGAGGTGACACTTGGAGGGTTTCACCTTTAGGCCGTAACTCGCCAGAGCTTCGAACACCTCCGCCAGGTGTTTCAGGTGGTCCTCATAAGTTTTGGAGTATACGATGACATCGTCCAGGTACAACAGGACCGTCTCGAAGTTTCTGTGGCCCAGACAGCACTCCATTAATCGTTGGAAGGTCCCTGGGGCGTTGCAGAGTCCGAACGGCATGCAGGTGAACTCACTAAGTCCCATCGGGGTGGTGAATGCGGTCTTCTCCCGGTCCGCCTCTGCTACAGGAACCTGCCAGTACCCGCTAGTGAGATCCAGGGTAGAGAAGAAGTTAGCAGATCTTAAAGCAGCCAATGACTCCTCTATCCTTGGTAAGGGGTACGCATCCTTGTGTGTGATACGGTTGATTTTCCGGTAATCTACACACATTCTCATGGTGTTGTCTTTCTTTTTGACTAAAACTAGCGGGGCTGCCCAGGGGCTGCAGCTATCCCGGATTACCCCAGCCTCCTTCATGTCTCTAAGCATCCCCTTGGCGTGTTGGTAATGTGCAGGGGGTACGGGTCGATACCTCTCTTTTATGGGAGGATGATTTCCCGTGGGGATGCGGTGTTCTACCCCCTTGACTCGCCCGAAGTCTAACGGGTGTTTACTAAACACTCTCTCATACTCCTGAACTACCCGATAGACTCCTTGTTTCTGGTGTGAAGGAGTGGAGTCAGTACCCAAATGTAGTTGCTGACACCAGTCCTCCATGTCTTTCTTAGAGCCGTTACCTTCCTCCGGGTGAGATGGAGGCAAGGGTTCCACAGATTGTATAGAATTTTGATTAGTGGTATATAATTTGGCTAGCGTGGCATACCGGGGCAGGTACACTTCCCTCTCCCCGATATTTATTATGCGAACGGGCACCCTCCCATGGCGTACATTGACCACCCCCCGTGCTGTCAAAATGGTGGGCCTACTGTCTGAGTAAACTGGTTCTACCATTGCCTGGTAATCTCTACCTCTCAGACCAATAGCTGCCCGGCACCAAATCATCATTTCACTTTTTGGGGGCATGGCAATAGGAAAAGGGTCACACATTCTTACGCTACCAATCTCACCGCCGGAGAGTTCCACTTGTTGCCGTTGCATCAGTGCCCGGATTTCTTTCTGGAGCACCCGCTGTTCGCCGGAGCTGGCATTCTTGGCAACCTGCTGTAAAAGGAAAATCACCTCTGCAAGACAATTTTCAATTACATTAGTTCCCAGAGTTATTTTTGGGTGACTCTCATGTTTGTCAATATCTACAATGATCAGTCCCTGTGCGGCCAGTTCGACTCTACCAATTTTGATGGTCACCTCCTTAAATCCGATCTGTGGCACGGGCTGACCATTGCTGGCGATGATACTCAAGTCGTCGTCAGGGTAGCGGGTAATATCCGAGTCATTCCAGTACTGCTTGAAGAGCACGTACGGGATGGTGGTGACCTGTGACCCGGTGTCCAGTAGGGCACTCATGGGAATGCCATCCAGTACCACAGGCAAGACTGGACGTCCTCCCACATATCTGTCGCGCCAGTTCGATGGGCCTGGTGATCTTTTTCCTGGGGGTTGGCCCTCTACCCCAGGTTGTGCCCGTTTAAAGAACAGTACCTTTCCATATGTCCGGGTTGATTGCAGCGGCGGCAGATGGGTCGTCCGTCCTCGCTGTATCGGTCACTGGGTCTTCCTCTGGCCGGTGGGGTCCTCCTTGGTCGACGCCACGGGATGTCCTCCGGTCCGGATGCCAGCTGGATCTTCCCTGGAGTGGAAACCTGTAAAGACTGCACAGTTCGGGTTAGCGCAGCAACGCTTTTAGCTAGCTCTTGGACCTGATGGTGTAGGTCTGGAGCCGGGTCATTGTCCAAAGCCTGCGCATCAGCTCCCACAGGCCCTGCTGACAAGGGCGCCGCCTCCTGGTAGTAAGTGGTAGTGGGGCGTCTGTGGGTCACAACGCCACCTGGTGCCGGTTCTCGGAGCACCCGGATGGCTCTGTCCTTGAACTGTGCAAATTCTAGATGAGGGTCCTGTAAGGCCATTGCCCGCAACTGGGTTCGGTGGGCATTGCAATATAAACCCTCTATAAATTGTTCGGTCAACAGCCTGTCCTCGTTTCCCACTCCATTAGGGTCGGTCTGCTTAATGGCCCTCAGGGCCTCTTGTAGGTTTAGTGCATAGTCCCTTATACTCTCATGCGCTCGCTGCTTGCACCCGTAGAATCTAAGTTTAATCTCGGCTGAGGTGCGGGTATCAAAGGTGTCCTTCAGCCGGGTTAGTATCCCTGCGACAGTCTTCCTCCCAGGTGGCCAGAATTTTACTTCCCTTTTGGCTGCCCCGGTTAGTTGGGCCACCAGGATGCTCACTTTTTGCTCTTCTGTGAGGGGGTACACCTGGAAGAGGCTATCCAGCTTTTCTTTAAAGTCATGCAGGGTATGTGACTCCCCTGAGTACTGGGGTAGCCAAGCTGCTCCCGGGATATAGGGCATGGTGAAGGGCATAACTGCAACAGCGGTAGCGCTGGCGGGGGTTGAGGCAGTGGAGCTCTCCTCCGTATCCGACATCTTCCTCCCCCCTAGTGGACCGTGGCCTACCTTGCGATGATCCTGTTCCGTAGGCCGCGGCTCCGCAGTGGATCGTCAGGGTTGAGGACCTTCCGTCGCGCTCCGGTGACGTCGGCGTCTGCTGGGCTCCTTCCAGGACCTTACGCAACGTCCGGACGTGAGGCGGGGCTTCAGTTCTCGCGCGCTTTCGGAGTCCACGCCCCTCTTCTTCCCGCGCGGCGTCCTCAAGATGGCGTCCAATGGCGGGAAAACTCCACGGATGGCGGGAAGAAGGCAGAAGATGGCGCCGGATGGCGGGAAACTTCACCGATGGCGGGAAGAAGGCTGAAGATGGCGCCGGATGGCGGGAATCTTCACCGATGGTAAGTTTGAAAAGTCTCTTTTTCAGGCACGCAGTACCCGGTGGTTGCGGGCACGAGATCCTGCCGACTACGCCAAAGGTTGATACACCCCTGGGCCGGTGTCGCGCTGCGGAGGCGAGGGCTTACCCGGAGCCGGATCTGGTGAGGGTTGTAGTCTCGTGGCGGTGACCCGGTCCGTGCCCAGGGAGTCAAACTGGACGGCAGTCTATTGGTAGAAAATGGTTGATGACTACGCCACCCGTTGAGTGCAGCCAGGGGGGGCTGCTGCTGCAGGGCAGACCGCTGAGGCCGGTGGAAGGATGGTGCAGCGTGTTAGTATAACCCCCAACGGGAGGGGTATGGCCTCAGGGCAGCCGACGTGGATGATGGGGGTAGCAGGAACCACTCAGAGACGGTGCGGTGTAATTCAGGGTCTTTACTGGTAACAACGATAGACCCTCCCGGAGTACTTGCTAGCGAACGGGGCCTGGTCAGTCCTTGAGCAGATGGGATCTCCCCTGGCCAGGCGTAGTTGTAGGCCTCCCAAGCTGACTGTACTCTTCTGGCTACCTTGCTAGAAGCTGATGTAAGTAGCCCACGTCCCTGAGTGTACCGTGTGGTGCTCACCCGTATGGCCGGTGACTCGGGGCCTTCTAATGGCTTCCGCTCCACGATGGCGGTGCTGGTCCCACGCGTGTGACCGGGCCTTCGGGCTTCTGGGCCAGGGGACCTGAAATCCCCTGCCTGACGGATTCTGCTGCTGGGTAGAAGTTAGTCCCCACAGCCTCGGACTCCGGGTCCGGTAAAGAAACTTCTTAGTCAGGGCGAGCTCTGTAGCTGCCAGCCCCTGACTCCTTGTGACTCTGCTGCTTCCTATGCTGCTCTTGTCTCTCCTCTTCCTGGACTGACTAACCCTCCTCAGTCCCGGGTTTATACAGGGGAAGTTCTTCCCCTCCCCAGGCTGGGCAGGAGGTGTGGCATGCACAGGATCCCTGACCAAAGGACCTCCCACCTGCTCTCAGACATAACATTACGTTACTGTGGCAACCAGACCCCTGGGGTGTCACACTTGTGTATAAGGTAAAATAAATAACCAAAAACAAAAATACCTCATACACCCGCTCTACTCCATAAACGCGCGGCTCCGCTCCGCACACCTCATACACGCGCGTCTCCGCTCCGCACACCTCGTACACACGCGTCTCCGCTCCGCACACCTCGTACACGCGCGTCTCCGCTCCGCACACCTCGTACACGCGCGTCTCCGCTCCGCACACCTCGTACACGCGCGTCTCCGCTCCGTACACCTCGTACACGCGCGGCTCCGCTCCGTACACCTCGTACACGCGCGTCTCCGCTCCGCACACCTCGTACACGCGCGTCTCCGCTCCGCACACCTCGTACACGAGCGTCTCCGCTCCGCACACCTCGTACACGCGCGTCTCCGCTCCGCACACCTCGTACACGCGCGTCTCCGCTCCGCACACCTCGTACACGCGCGTCTCCGCTCCGCACACCTCGTACACGCGCGTCTCCGCTCCGCACACCTCGTACACGCGCGTCTCCGCTCCGCACACCTCGTACACGCGCGTCTCCGCTCCGCACACCTCGTACACGCGCGTCTCCGCTCCGCACACCTCGTACACGCGCGTCTCCGCTCCGCACACCTCGTACACGCGCGTCTCCGCTCCGCACACCTCGTACACGCGCGTCTCCGCTCCGCACACCTCGTACACGCGCGTCTCCGCTCCGCACACCTCGTACACGCGCGTCTCCGCTCCGCACACCTCGTACACGCGCGTCTCCGCTCCGCACACCTCGTACACGCGCGTCTCCGCTCCGCACACCTCGTACACGCGCGTCTCCGCTCCGCACACCTCGTACACGCGCGTCTCCGCTCCGCACACCTCGTACACGCGCGTCTCCGCTCCGCACACCTCGTACACGCGCGTCTCCGCTCCGCACACCTCGTACACGCGCGTCTCCGCTCCGCACACCTCGTACACGCGCGTCTCCGCTCCGCACACCTCGTACACGCGCGTCTCCGCTCCGCACACCTCGTACACGCGCGTCTCCGCTCCGCACACCTCGTACACGCGCGTCTCCGCTCCGCACACCTCGTACACGCGCGTCTCCGCTCCGCACACCTCGTACACGCGCGTCTCCGCTCCGCACACCTCGTACACGCGCGTCTCCGCTCCGCACACCTCGTACACGCGCGTCTCCGCTCCGCACACCTCGTACACGCGCGTCTCCGCTCCGCACACCTCGTACACGCGCGTCTCCGCTCCGCACACCTCGTACACGCGCGTCTCCGCTCCGCACACCTCGTACACGCGCGTCTCCGCTCCGCACACCTCGTACACGCGCGTCTCCGCTCCGCACACCTCGTACACGCGCGTCTCCGCTCCGCACACCTCGTACACGCGCGTCTCCGCTCCGCACACCTCGTACACGCGTGTCTCCGCTCCGTACACCTTGTACACGCTCGGCTCCGCTCCGCACACCTCGTACACGCGCGTCTCCGCTCCGTACACCTCGCATACGCGCGGCTCCATTCTGCTCCGCACACCTCGTACACGCGCGGCTCCACTCCGTACACGCGCGAATCTGCTCTGTACACCACGAACACGCGCGGCTCTATTCCGCACACCTCGTACACGCGTAGCTCTGTTCCGCACACCTCGTACATGCGCGTCTCCGCTCCGTACACCTCGCATACGCGCGGCTCCATTCTGCTCCGCACACCTCGTACACGCGCGGCTCCGCTCCGTACACCTCGTACACGCGCGAATCTGCTCTGTACACCACGAACACGCGCGGCTCTATTCCGCACACCTCGTACACGCGTAGCTCCGTTCCGCACACCTCGTACACGCGCGGCTCCGCTCCGTACACCTCGTACACGCGCAAATCCGCTCCGTACACCTCGTACACGCGCGGCTCCGCTCCGTACACCTCGTACACGCGCGGCTCCGCTCCGTACACCTCGTACACGCGCGGCTCCGCTCCGTACACCTCGTACACGCGCGGCTCCGCTCCGTACACCTCGTACACGCGCGGCTCCGCTCCAAACACCTCGTACACGCGCGGCTCAGCTCCATACACCTCGTACATCTGCGTCTCCGCTCCGTACACCTTGTACTTGCGCGGCTCCACTCTGCTCCGCACAACTCATACACGCTCATCTCCGCTTCGTACACCTAATACACGCACGGCTCCGCTCCATACACCTCGTACACGCGTAGATCTGCTCCGTACACCTCGTACACGTGCGGCTCCGGTCCGTACACCTTGTACACGCGCGGATCCGCTCCGTAAACCTCGTACACGCGCAACTCTGCTCCGCTCCGTACACCTCGTACACGCGCGGCTCCGCTCCATACACCTCGTACACGCACGGATCCACTCCGCTCCGTACACCTCGTACACGCGCGGCTCCGCTCCGTACACCTTGTACACGCGTGGCTCCACTCCGTACACCTCGTACACGCGCGGCTCTGCTCCGTACACCTCGTGTACGCGCGGCTCCATTGTGCTCCGCACACCTCGTACACGCCCGGCTCTGCTCCGTACACCTCGTGCACGCGCGTCTCTGCTCCGTACACCTTGTACTTGCGCGACTCCGCTCTGCTCCGCACAACTCGTACACGCTCGTCTCCGCTTCGTACACCTCATACACGCACGGCTCCATTCCGTACACCTCGTACACACGTAGATCTGCTCCGTACACCTCGTGCATGCGCCACTCTGCTCCGCTCCGTACACCTCGTACACATGCGGCTCCGCTCCGTACACCTCGTACACGCGAGGCTCTGCTCCGTACACCTCGTACACGCGTGGCTCTGCTCCGTACACCTCGTACACGCGCGGCTCCGCTCCGTACACCTCATACACGCGCGGCTCCGCTCCGTACACCTCGTACACGTGCGGCTCTGCTCCGTACACCTCGTACACACGCGGATCCGCTCCATACACTTCGTACACGCACGGATCCACTCCGCTCCGTACACCTTGTACATGCGCGGCTCCGCTCCGTACACCTCGAACACGCGCGGCTCCGCTCCGTACATCTCGTACATGCTCAGCTCTGCTCCGTACACCTCGTACACGCGCTTCTCTGCTCTGTACACCTCATACACGCACGGCTCCGCTCCGTTCACCTCGTATACGCGCGGCTCCGCTCTGCTCCACACACCTCGTACACGCGTGGCTCCACTCTGTATACCTCGTACACACGCGGCTCCGCTCTGTACACTTGTACACGCGCAGCTCTGCTCCGTACACCTCATACACGCGCGGCTCCGCTCCGTACACCTCGTACACGTGCGGATCCGCTCCGTACACCTCGTACACGCACGGATCCACTCCGCTCCGTACACCTCGTACATGCGCGACTACGCTCCGCTCCGTACACATCGTACACGCGCTTTTCTGCTCCGTACACCTCATACACGTACGGCTCTGCTCCGTACACCTCGTACACGCGCAGCTCCGCTCTGCTCCGCACACCTCGTACACGCGTGGCTCCGCTCCGTACACCTCGTACACGCGCGGCTCCGCTCTGTACACCTTGTACACACCCGTCTCTGCTCTGTACACCTCGTACACGCGCGGCTCCGCTCTGTACACCTCGTACACGCACGGATCCACTCCGCTCCGTACACCTCGTACATGCGCAACTCCGCTCCGTACACCTCGAACACGCGCGGCTCCTCTCTGTACACCTTGTACACGCGCCGCTCTGCTCCGCACACCTCATACACGCGCAGCTCCGCCCTGCTCCGCACACCTCGTACACGCGCGGCTCCGCTCCGTACACCTCGTACACGCGTGTCTCCGCTCCGTACACGCTTGGCTCCGCTCCTTACACCTCGTACACGCGCGTCTCCGCTCCGTACACCTCGTACACGCTCTGCTCCACTCCGTACAGCTCGTACACGCGCGGCTACGCTTCGTACACCTCGTACACGCTCCGCTCCGTACACCTTGTACTCGCGCGGCTCCGCTCTGCTCCGCACAACTGGTACATGCGCGTCTCAGCTCCGTACACCTCATACACGTGCTGATCCGCTCCGTACACCTCGTACACGCGCAGATCCGCTCCGTACACCTCGTACACGCACGGCTCCGCTCCGTACACCTCGTACACGCTCTGCTCCACTCCGTACACCTCTTACACGCGCGGCTCCGTTCCGTGCACCTCGTACACGCGCGGCTCAGCTCCATGCACCTCGTACATGCGCGTCTCCACTCTGCTCCGCACAACTCGTACACGCTTGTCTCCGCTTCGTACACCTAATACACGCACGGCTCCGCTCCGTACACCTCGTACACGCGTAGATCTGCTCCGTACACCTCGTACACACGCTGGGCTCCCTTCCGTACACCTCGTACACGTGCGGCTCCGCTCCGTACACCTCATACACGCTCTGCTCCACTCCGTACACCTCTTACACGCGCGGCTCCGTTCCGTGCACCTCGTACACGCGCAGCTCCGCTCCGTACACCTCGCATACGCGCAGTTCCGCACACCTCATACACGCGCGGCTCCGCTCCGTATACCTCGTACACGTGCGGATCCGCTCCGTACACCACGAACACGCCCGGCTCCGCTCCGCACACCTCGTAGACGCGTGTCTCCGCTCCGCACACCTCGTAGACGCGTGTCTCCGCTCCGCACACCTCGTAGACGCGTGTCTCCGCTCCGTACACCTTGTACACGCTCGGCTTCGCTCCGCACACCTCGTACACGCGAGTCTCCGCTCCGTACACCTCGCATACGCGCGGCTCCATTCTGCTCCGCACACCTCTTACACGCGCGGCTCCGCTCCGTACACCTCTTACACGCGCGGCTCCGCTCCGTACACCTCTTACACGCGCGAATTTGCTCTGTACACCACGAACACGCGCGGCTCCGCTCCGCACACCTCGTACACGCATGGCTCTGTTCCACACACCTCGTACACGCTCGGCTCCGCTCCGTACACTTCGTACACGCGCAAATCCGCTCTGTACACCACGAACATGCGTGGCTCCGCTCCGTACACCTCGTACACGCGCGGCTCCGCTCCGTACACCTCGTACACGCGCGGCTTCGCTCCGTACACCTCGTGTACGCGCGGCGCCATTCTGCTCCGCACACCTCGTACACGCGCGGCTCAGCTCCATGCACCTCGTACATGCGCGTCTCCACTCTGCTCCGCACAACTCGTACACGCTTGTCTCCGCTTCGTACACCTAATACACGCACGGCTCCGCTCCGTACACCTCGTACACGCGTAGATCTGCTCCGTACACCTCGTACACACGCTGGGCTCCCTTCCGTACACCTCGTACACGTGCGGCTCCGCTCCGTACACCTCGTACACGCGTGTCTCCGCTCCGTACACGCGCGTCTCCGCTCCGTACACCTCGTACACGCGCGTCTCCGCTCCGTACACCTCGTACACGCGCGTCTCCGCTCCGTACACCTCGTACACGCTCTGCTCCACTCCGTACACCTCGTACACGCGTGGCTCCGCTCCGTACACCTCGCACACGCTCCGCTCCATACACCTTGTACTTGCGCGGCTCCGCTCTGCTCCGCACAACTGGTACACGCGCGGCTCAGCTCCGTACACCTCGTAAACGTGCGGCTCCGCTCTGTACACCTCGTACACGTGCGGCTCCGCTCCGCACACCTCGTACATGCGTGGCTCTTCTCCGTACACCTCGTACACACGCGGCTCTGCTCCGTACACGCACGGATCCGCTCCGCTCTGTACACCTCGTACATGCGCGGCTCCGCGTCGTACACCTCGAACACGTGCGGCTCCGCGTCGTACACCTCGAACACGCGCGGCTCCGCTCCGTATTTCTCGTACACGCTCGGCTCTGCTCCATACACCTCGTACACGCGCTTCTCTGCTCCATACATCTCATACACGCACGGCTCCGCACCGTACACCTCGTACACGCGCGGATCCTCTCCGCACACCTCGCACACACGCGGCTCTGCTCTGTACACCTTGTACACGTGCGGCTCTGCTCCGTACACCTCGTACACGCGTGGATCCGCTCTGCTCCGCACACCTCGTACACGCGTGGATCCGCTCTGCTCCGCACACCTCGTACACGCGCGGCTCTGCTCTGCTCCACACACCTCGTACACGTGCGGCTCCGCTCCGTACACCTCGTACACGCGCGGCTCCGCTCCGTACACCCCGTACATGCGCGGATCCGCTCTGCTCCGTACACCTCGTACACGCGCGGCTCCGCTCCGTACACCTCGTACACGCAGCTCCGCTCCGCACACTCGTACACGCGCGGCTCCGCTCCGTACACCTCGTACACGCACGGATCCGCTCCGTACACCTCTTACACGTGCGGCTCCGCTCCGCACACCTCGTACACACGCGAATACGCTCCGTACACCTCGTACACACGTGGGATCCGCTCCACTCCGTACAGCTCGTACACGCGCGGCTCCGCTCCGTACACCTCGTACACACATGTCTCCACTCCGCACACCTCGTACACGCGTGGGATCCGCTCCGCTCTGTACATCTCGTACACACGCGGCTCCGCTTCGTACACCTCGTACACACGCTGCTCCGCTCCGTATACCTCGTACACGCGCGAATCCGCTCCGTACACCACGAACACGTGCGGCTCCGCTCCGCACACCTCGTACACACTCGGCTCCGCACACCTCATATACGCGCGTCTCCGCTCTGCTCCGCACACCTCGTACACGCGTGGATCCGCTCTGTACACCACGAACACGCGTGGCTCCGCTCCGTACACCTCGTATACAGGCTTGTCTCCGCTCCGTACATCTTGTACACGCTCGGCTCCGCTCCGTACACCTCGTA
Organism: Phyllobates terribilis; assembly: GCF_046119375.1. Classification (NCBI taxonomy): domain Eukaryota; kingdom Metazoa; phylum Chordata; class Amphibia; order Anura; family Dendrobatidae; genus Phyllobates; species Phyllobates terribilis. The sequence continues at coordinate 839,724 of NW_027362797.1, forward strand.
TACGCGCGGCTCCGCTCCGTACACCTCGTACACGCGCGGCTCCGCTCCGTACACCTCGTATACGCGCGGCTCCGCTCCGTACACCTCGTATACGCGCGGCTCCGCTCCGTACACCACGAACACGTGCGGCTCCGCTCCGCACACCTCGTACACACTCGGCTCCGCACACCTCATATACGCGCGTCTCCGCTCTGCTCCGCACACCTCGTACACGCGTGGATCCGCTCTGTACACCACGAACACGCGTGGCTCCGCTCCGTACACCTCGTATACAGGCTTGTCTCCGCTCCGTACACCTCGTATACGCGCGGCTCCGCTCCGTACACCTCGTACACGCGCGGCTCCGCTCCGTACACCTCGTACACGCGCGGCTCCGCTCCGTACACCTCGTATACGCGCGGCTCCGCTCCGTACACCTCGTATACGCGCGGCTCCGCTCCGTACACCTCGTATACGCGCGGCTCCGCTCCGTACACCTCGTATACGCGCGGCTCCGCTCCGTACACCTCGTGTACGCGCGGCTCCGCTCCGTACACCTCGTGTACGCGCTGCTCCGCTCCGTACACCTCGTGTACGCGCGGCTCCGCTCCGTACACCTCGTGTACGAGCGGCTCCGCTCCGTACACCTCGTGTACGCGCGGCTCCGCTCCGTACACCTCGTGTACGCGCGGCTCCGCTCCGTACACCTCGTGTACGCGCGGCTCCGCTCCGTACACCTCGTGTACGCGCGGCTCCGCTCCGTACACCTCGTGTACGAGCGGCTCCATTCTGCTCCGAACACTTCGTACACGCGCGGCTCCGCTCCGTACACCTCGTACACTCGCGGCTCCTCTCTGTACACCTCTTACACGCGCGGCTCCGCTCCGTACACCTCGTACACGCTCTGCTCCGTACACCTTGTACACGCGCGGCTCCGCTCTGCTCCGCACACCTCGTACACGCGCGGCTCTGCTCTGCTCCACACACCTCGTACACGTGCAGCTCCGCTCCGTACACCTCGTACACGCGTGGCTCCGCTCCGTACACTTCGTACATGCGCGGCTCCGCTCTGCTCCGCACACCTCGTACACGCGTGACTCCGCTCCGTACACCTCGTACACGCAGGTCCGCTCCGCACGCTCGTACACGCGCGGCTCCGCTCCGCACGCTCGTACACGCGCGGATCCGCTCCGTACACCACGAACACGTGCGGCTCCGCTCCACACACCTCGTACACGCTCTGCTCCGCACACATCGTACACGCGTGGATCCGCTCTGTACACCACGAATACGCGTGGCTCCGCTCCGTACGCCTCGTATACAGGCTTGTCTCCGCTCCATACATCTCGTACACGCTCGGCTCCACTCCATACACCTCGTATATGCGCGGCTCCGCTCCGTACACCTCGTGTACGCGCGGCTCCATTCTGCTCCGCACACTTCGTACACGTGCGGCTCCTCTCTGTACACCTCGTACACGCGCGGCTCCGCTCTGTACACCTCGTACACGCTCTGCCCCGTACACCTTGTACTCGCGCGGCTCCGCTCTGCTCCGCACAACTGGTACACTCGCGTCTCAGCTCCGTACACCTTGTACACGCGCTGATCCGCTCCGTACACCTTGTACACGCGCTGATCCGCTCCGTACACGTCGTACACGCGCAGATCCGCTCCGTACACCTCGTACACGTGCCGCTCTGCTCCACTCCGTACACCTCGTACACGCGCGGCTCCGCTCCGTACACCTCGTACTCGCTCTGCTCCACTCCGTACACCTCGTACACGTGCGGCTCCGTTCCGTACACCTCGTACACGCGCGAATCCGCTCCGTACACCTCGTACACTCGCGGCTCCTCTCTGTACACCTCGTACACGCGCGGCTCCGCTCCGTACACCTCGTACATGCGCGGATCCGCTCCGCTCCGCACACCTCGTACACGCGTAGCTCCGCTCCGTACACTTCGCACACACGCGGCTCTGCTCCGTACACGCACGGATCCACTCCGCTCTGTACACCTCGTACACGTGCGGCTCCGCTCCGTACACCTCGTACACGCGCGGCTCCGCTCTGCTCCGCACACCTCGTACACGCGCGGCTCTGCTCCGTACACATCGTACACACAGCTCCGCTCCGCACACTCGTACACATGCAGCTCCGCTCCGTACACCTCGTACACGCGCGGCTCCGCTCCGTACACCTCGTACACGCGCGGATCCGCTCCGTATATCTCGTACACGCGCGGCTCAACTTATTTAGCTCTGTATGGCAGTATTACCTGGGCGGTGTGTTATTTAGCTCTGTATGGCGGTATTATCCGGGCGGTGTGTTATTTAGCTCTGTATGGCGGTATTATCCGGGCGGTGTGTTATTTAGCACTGTATGGCGGTATTATCCGGGCGGTGTGTTCTTTAGCATTGTATGGCGGTATTATCTGGGCGGTGTGCTATTTAGCTCTATATGGCAGTATTATCTGGGCGGTGTGTTATTTAGCACTGTATGGCGGTATTATCCGGGCGGTGTGTTAGGGTACTCTGCCTCCCTCCCCTTATGTGCTGCTGGCCTCGCTCTGCGTGTCCTCCTGCCATGTTTGGTCAGTTACTAGATCATCCACCACCTCCTCCTCTTCCACTTCCGCACCACGGTCCTCCTCCTCACTTCGTGGCAATTGTGTCTCATCATCGTCCACCTCTTGTGACAAATTACCAGCGTCGCCTTCCTGTGGCCGTGGCTGTTCAAATATTTGGCCATGGGATCTCCTCTTCCACCACTTCAAGCGGAGCAGGCGAGGGGCCCAAATATGGAAATGGACCAGTGAACAGCTCTTCAGTGTGTCCAACTGTGGGATCAGTTGCTGTCTGACGACACTCGGCATGGTGGGAGAAAGGAGCATCAGGGTGAGGAGGAGTATGCGGTCGAGACTCACGGCTACTAAGATTTGACCGTGTGGAAGACAGACCGGAGGTGGTGGTGCCCAGGTAACTGGAAGTATTATCTGCTATCCAATTAATAACCTGTTCACACTGATCAGTTCGCAATAGTGGTGTTGTGTGCTTCCCTAGTAATTCAGTAAAGAACTGGGAGCGAGAAGATGTGGCTGTTGGTTGTGGCACATTTTCACCTTGGCCACAGCCCCGTCCTCTGCACGCACCATCACCAGAACGTCCAGTTACACGTCCCTTGCCACGCGCCTTGCCCATTGTAAAGGAAGTACTATAGCTTACACTCGCACTATCAATAGAAAAAGGGTAATAAAAAGTAGATTAGAACCGTGGAAGAGGAAAACCACAGTTCTATTTCTCTGGCCTACACCCGACTCTTTTAAACAATCTGAACAATCAGGGAGAAACTATTACTGTTTTTCTTTACGGAAAAAATACCAAAAGCTGAATAATAGAGACTTTTTACCGTGGAATGGCAAAACCACAGTTATTGTTTACTGGGGTATACTGTTTTTTTTTTTAGGTAAAAATGGCCCAAAAGTGGATAACAAAGAGGTTTGAATCGTGGAACTGCAAAACCACAGTTCTATTTCTCTGGCCTACACCAGAATATTTTCAACAAATATATTTGTGTCTGAACAATCAGGGAGACACTACTACATTTTTTTTTTATGGCAAAAAATGCCAAAGGCAGGATAATAGAGATTTTTTACCGTGGAACAGCAAAACCACAGCTATAATTTACTGGTGTATACCAGACTCTTTTAAACACATATATTGGTGTCTGAACAATCAGGAGACACTATTACTGTTTTTCTTTACGGAAAAAATACCAAAAGCTGGATAATAGAGATTTTTTACTGTGGAACTGCAAAACCACAGTTCTATTTCTCGGGCCTACACCAGACTATTTTAAACAGATATATTGGTGTCTGAACAATCAGGAGATACTATTACTGTTTTTCTTTACGGAAAAAATACCAAAAGCTTGGATAATAGAGATTTTTTACCTTGGGACGGCAAAACCACAGTTATAATTTACTGGTGTATACCAGACTCTTTTAAACAGATATATTTGTGTCTGAACAATCAGGAGACACTATTACTGTTTTTCTTTACGGCAAAAGATGCCAAAAGCAGGATAATACAGAGATTTGACCCGTGGAACTGCAAAACCACAGTTCCATTTCTCGGGCCTGCACCAAACTATTTTCAACAGATATATTTGTGTCTGAACAATCAGGAGGCACTATTACTGTTTGTCTTTGCGGCAAAAAATGCCAAAAGCAGGATAATAGAGATTTTTCATCGTGGAACGGCAAAACCACAGTTATAATTTACTGGTGTATACCAGACTCTTTTAAACAGATATATTGGTGTCTGAACAATCAGGAGACACTATTACTGTTTTTCTTTACAGAAAAAATACCAAAAGCTGGATAATAGAGATTTTTTACCGTGGAACGGCAAAACCACACTTCTATTTCTCGGGCCTACACCAGACTATTTTCAACAAATATATTTGTGTCTGAACAATCAGGGAGACACTATTACTGTTTTTTTTTACGGTAAAAGATGCCAAAAGTAGGATAATAGAGATTTTTTACCGTGGAACGGAAAAAACACAGTTATAATTTACTGGTGTATACCAGACTTTTTAAAATAGATATATTTGCCGCTGAACAGTGAGCGACACACTCAAACTGTTTTTTTTAAGGTAAAAATGGCCCAAAAGTGGATAATACAGAGGTTTGAACCGTGGAACTGCAAAACCACACTTCTATTTCTCTGGCCTACACCAGACTCTTTTAAAAAAATATATTTGTGTCTGAACTGTCACAGACACACTTCTTTTTTTTTTTTCTTTTTTTTGGGGGGGGGGGCACCAAAAGGTTAATAAGATGGGTATTTGTACAGTGTGAAGGAGGGAAAAAAAAAAAAGAGGATTTAGATGAAAAAAAAGGATTTTTCCTGGCCCCCGAGACCTGGAGCTAAGTCCAGCAATTTCAGCAACAGGAGCACACAGGACTGTAATGCAGCGTTTGCTGGTATAACCACTGCGTCTCCTATACAGCCTGCCTGCCTGATATCTGGGATGGATATTAGTCCTGAGAAGGACTGTTTGGTTGATCTGGCAGCCTTTACAGACCCTACACTAACTATTTCGCAGTATATATCTCTCCCTAAATCAGCAGCGCTGTCCCTACACTGTCTGATCCCAGCCGTCTGTGTCCTAGATGGCGGCGCCCGGTTTTAAATACTCGAGGTGACGCTGTGCGGCCAGCCAATCAATGTAATGCCCACAACCAACATGGCTGCGGCATTACAGTGACTGGCTGGCAATCCCTGCATGTTCATTGGCTCTGTAAAGAGCGCCAAACGTGCAGGGCGGAGACACAAGCTCCCGCCCGAGTAACCCGGAAATGCTCGGTGCTCGCCGAACATACCGAGTAGCTTGATGCTCGGGCGAGTACCGAGTAGTGTCGAGCATGCTCGCTCAACACTGCTCCTTATCTGTGGAGAAAAAAAAGGAAAAATATATAAAATAATTAATTTATCAGACAATAAGAAACTAAATGAGAAACTAAATATTTCCAAGAATATTCTAAAAATAACATTATAGTTTTGAAAATAATAGAGGATTTTTTCTTGCCTCCATCCCAGGTGGATGAGGCCACGCTTGTATCACTTCACTAGTACAGAGGAATTATGGCACTTGTAGGAAGAGCTGGTCAACGTGAGCTCTCATTCTGATGTTGCAACTGCCATATCCACTGGAGAGAAGTAGGAAAATGGGGTGGAAAGATGGTGCCAGCCATGGATATGTGTCACCCTGGCCTGGATGCCACAAATGTATAATAAAGCTGTGTCTGAGAGCAGGAGGGAGGTTCTCTGGTCAGGGACCATTAGCATGCTGCACATCCTGTCCCAGGCCAATAGGGGGAGCAGGCTGCCCCTATAAATGCTGGAAATGGGGGCAGGGTTAGAGAGAGCTGGACGACCTGTCTCTGAAGCGAGAGGCGTCCCAGAGAAGGGAGAGTCAGTTGAGCTGTAGCTGAGGAGGTCGTGTGGCAGTAGAAGAGCCACGAGCCAGGGACGGAAGGCGAGGTGAGCCTGTTCTGGCTGAGAGAGAAACTGATCTACCGGACTTTGGTGTCCGAGGCTGTTAGGATTCCAAGTCTTACAGCAAATAACCAGCCCGCAGGGGATTGTATGTCCCTTGGCCTAAGAAGCCCAGAGGTTCCGCCACAGCAGAAGGGACCAGCAAAGTTGCACCAGGCCAAGAGTAGAAAGGGACCCAAGTTGCAAGCCATACGGGCGAGAAGACACGGCGAGCTCAGGAACGTGGGCTGTTACACCACGAGGAGGGAAATAGCCAGAAAGAGCGCAGAGAGCACGGTAGGCCTTCACCCTCACCCTGACCAGGAGGGCTTCCCACTTGTTCTCAGACATCCAGGCCCCCTCATAGCCGGTACTGTTTTTGGGTCGTCTCACCTGTTCCAATAAAGACCCTGAACTGTTCAAGAGGCCTCCTTTTTCTGGCTATTGCGATCGGAATCATCCCCTCCATCATCCACTTACACTGCCCTGGGGCTACACTCCTCCCGTGGGGAGTTATACTACTCAGTGCTGCACACTTACATCTGCCCCAGCGGTCTGCACTGCAGCGGCGGTTATCCCTGACCGCAATCCACGGGTGGCGTAGTCGGAACTTCCCATACATATAACAAAAGACGGTTCCCCTTTAAGCCTGACACCCTGAGCACGAGACCGGGTCGCCACTACTACTCCCCGTCCGCATCCAGAGGCCCGGCCCTGAGTATCCCACGGCCCAGGGGGCGAGTCAGCTTTCTGGCGTAGTCGGCAGGATTGTGACCAACTCGCCACAAACGGGTATTGCATGCCTAGAAAAGACTTCATACTTACCTGAAAAAGAGGTTTCCCGCCATCCGGAGCCATTTCCCGCCATCTTCATCCGTTTCCCGCCATCCTCAGCCGTGTTCCCGCCATTGGACGCCATCTTTAGGACGCCGCGCAGGAAGAAGAGAGGCGTGGACGTCCAAACCGCGCGAGACCCGAAGCCACGCCCTACACACCGACGCTGCGCAAGGTCCTGGAAAGAGTGAGAGCGACGCTGACGTCACCAGGACGCGACGCAAGGTCCTCGCCCGGAGCAGCACCAGCTGAGCCGCGGCCTACGGAAGAGGATCAACGGAAGGTAGGCCACGCTTAACTAGGGGGGAGGAAGATGACGGACGCGGAGGGACCTTCTACCACCAGCGTGGCTGCAGCAGCGGTGATGCCGTTCTCCATGCCCTACATCCCCGGAGCAGCCTGGCTGCCCCAATACTCAGGGGAATCCCATACCTTAACTGACTTTAAAGAAAGACTACACAGTCTATTTAAAGTTTATCCCCTGACAGAAGAACAGAAAGTGAGCATTCTGACGGGGCAGTTAACCGGCGCAGCCCAGCGGGAAGTGAAATCATGGTCAGATGAGGAGAAAAGGACTGTAAGGGACATTCTGACCCAGCTGCGGAGTACCTTTGACACCCGTACCTCAGCAGAGATCAAAATGCGGTTCTATGGCTGTAAACAGCGGGCACAGGACAGCATCAGAGACTATGCCCTAAATTTGCAGGAAGCCTTGAGAGCCATCAAACAAGCTGACCCTGTCAGCGTGCAGGATACAGATAAGCTACTAACAGAACAGTTCATAGAAGGTCTGCTGTCTAGTGCCCACAGAACCCAGCTGCGCCTCATGTTCTTTCAAAACCCTGGTCTAACCTTTGCCCAATTCAAGGACAGGGCAATAAGGGTGCTCCGTGAACCTGCACTAAGTGGCGCTATAAACCCCCGGCGCCCTGCTCTCACCTACCACCAGGAGGCAGCGCCCTCTTCTATGGACTCTGTGGGGGCCGATGCACAGGCCCTGAACCAAGCCCCGTCGAAAGATCTGCACCACCAAGTCCAGGAGCTGACCAGGAGCATCGCGGCGTTGACCAGGACTGTCCAGGCGTTACAAGTGGACCCGTCAAGACCCATCGAGTTGGCTTCAAGTCCGGAGGATGTCCCGTGGCGTCGACAGAGGAGAACCCCGTCGTTCCGAGGGAGGCCCACAGACCGCTACGCAGAGGATGGACAGCCCATTTGCCATCGATGCAGCCAGCCCGGACACATTTCCAGGTACTGTAATTTAAACGGGTCCAACCTGGGGCAGAGGGCCAAACCCCAGGCATAAGATCACCAGGCCCTTACAATTGGCGTAATAAGTACGTTGGGGGGTGCCCGGTTTTACCCGTGGTGCTGGACGGTATCCCCATGAGTGCCTTGCTGGATACCGGGTCGCAAGTAACTACTATCCCTTATGTACTTTTTAAGCAGTATTGGACTGATGCTGATATAACACGGTATCCAGACAATGACTTGAGCATCATCGCCAGTAATGGCTTGCCCGTGCCGCAGATGGGGTTCAAAGAGATGACCATTAAGATTGGTAAAGTTGAACTGTCAGCACAGGGGGTGATTATTGTGGACATTGACCGTCGTGAAAGTCACCCTAAAATAACTGTGGGTACTAACGTGATTGAAAATTGTCTTTCAGAGATAATTGTAATTTTACAGCAGGTGGCGGTGAATGCTAGTTCCAGCCAACAGAGAGTCCTCAACAAAGAGATAAAGGCTCTGATGAGGTGGCAGCAGGTAGAACTGTCTAGTGGTGAGATCGGTAGCGTAAGAATGAGTGACCCATTCCCCATTTCCATGCCTCCCAAAAGTGAAATGATGATCTGGTGTCGGACTGCAATCGGGTTGAGAGGCAGAGACTACCAAGCCATGGTAGAACCCGTGTACTCCGACAGCAGGCCCACCATTTTGACAGCCCGGGGGGTGGTTGATGTCCGTCATGGGAGGGTGCCCGTTCGCATCCTCAACATTGAGGAGAGGGAGGTACACTTACCCAGGTACGCTACACTTGCCAAACTGTTTGCTGTTGAACACAAAGCTATCAGGGCCGTGGAACCGTTGCCCCCATCTCCACAGGCGGAGGGTAATGGCTCCCAGAAACAAAAGGAGGACTGGTGCCAGAAACTCCATTTGGGTGCTGACTCCACTCCCCTGCACCAAAAACAAGGAGTCTACCGGGTGGTTCAGGAGTACGAGAGAATTTTTAGTAAGCACCCGCTAGACTTCGGCCGAGTAAAGGGAGTAGAACACCATATCCCCACGGGAAGCCACCCACCAATAAAAGAGAGACACAGACCTGTACCCCCTGCACATTATCAGAACGCAAAGGGCATGCTGAGAGAAATGAAAGAAGCTGGGGTCATTAGAGATAGCTGTAGCCCCTGGGCAGCCCCCTTGGTTCTGGTAAAAAAGAAAGACGGTACCATGAGAATGTGCGTGGACTATAGACAAATCAACCGTATCACTCATAAAGACGCGTACCCGTTACCTAGGATAGAGAAGTCTTTGGCAGCCCTAAAATCAGCTAACATCTTCTCTACGTTGGACCTTACTAGCGGGTACTGGCAGGTTCCTGTGGCAGAGGCTGACAAGGAGAAGACCGCCTTCACCACCCCGATGGGATTGAGCGAATTCAACTGTATGCCCTTCGGGCTCTGCAACGCACCAGGGACCTTCCAGAGGCTGATGGAATGCTGTCTAGGGCACCGAAACTTCGAGACGGTCCTACTTTACCTGGACGACGTGATCGTCTATTCGAAGACCTACGAGGACCATCTAAAACACCTGGCAGAGGTGTTCGAAGCCCTGGCAGGCTATGGCCTGAAGGTGAAACCATCAAAGTGTCACCTGTTGAAACCGAAGGTCCAGTACCTAGGGCACGTGGTGAGTGCAGAAGGAGTAGCCCCCGACCCTGACAAAGTCACAGTAATCAAGAGCTGGCCAAGCCCCTCAAACATCAAAGAATTGAGGCAGTTCCTCGGGTTGGTGGGCTACTACCGAAGGTTCATCCCCGGGTTCACTAAGATGGCAGCTCGAATGCAGGACCTCCTGATAGGTCAATCCAAATCCAGAAGTCAAAACCACCCTTCAAGTGGGACAAGCCGGAAGAGGAGTCCTTCCGCCAGTTGAAGATGGCCCTCACGGGGGATGAGATCCTGGCCTACCCCGATTATGGCCAGCCTTTTATCCTCCACACAGACGCCAGTAATGTGGGGCTGGGAGCCGTACTGTCACAAAACCAACAGGGCAGAGAAAGGGTGATCGCATATGCCAGCCGGAAGCTGAGGCCCACTGAAAGAAACCTGGAGAATTACAGCTCCTTCAAGCTAGAATTCTTGGCAGTGGTGTGGGCCGTCACAGAACGGTTTAAGCATTACCTGGCCTCCGCAAAGTTCACCGTGTACACGGACAACAACCCGTTGACACACCTGGACAATGCAAGACTAGGTGCCCTAGAGCAGCGGTGGATGGCGCGACTCTCGAATTATGACTTCACGATCAAGTACCGGGCAGGCAGAACCAATGCCAATGCTGACACCCTATCAAGAATGCTTCACTTACCTGACGGAGGCGAAGACCCAGAAGAGCTGGAGGAGGTAGAACTCCCTGCGTTTCACCAGTATGGAGCAACTCAATACTCCCACCGCGTGAAGGAGGAAGACTTAACAACCATCATGATCAAGCCGAGACCCAAGATAGTGACCCTGCAATCCGCATGGTGAAAGACCTGCAGACCCGGGAAGATGCCCGTCTAGATCCGGATGCTCCAGAGGAAGCCAAGCAGCTATGGAAAGAGAAGAGCAGGCTGTTCCTCTATGAAGGTAAGCTGTGCAGGAGACTCGTCAACCACCGGATTCATGAGCTGACCTGGCAAGTCGTGGTCCCAAGGCGAGATGCAGCTATGGTCCTGGAGGCTTACCATGACAGAGTGGGGCACTTCGGCTGGAAGAAACTGGAGTTCCTGCTAAGAGGATGGTTTTTCTGGATCGGCATGAGAGGGGCTGTAGAGAAGTGATGCAAAGACTGTGGCCCTTGTAATCTAAGGAGGAAGGACCGCACCAGCCAGAAGACACCCTTGAGGCCCATTGTCACCAAGCAGCCTCTTGAGCTGGTAGCTCTGGACCACGTCAAATTGGCTCCAAGCCGGTCAGGATACGTTTATGCCCTGACAATCGTGAACCACTATTCCCGATTTCTAGTGGTGGTCCCTGTAAAAGACTTGACAGCTCAAATGGCGGCCAGAGCCTTCCAGCAATATTTCTGCCTCCCACACGGGTATCCGGAACAGGTCCTGACAGACCAGGGTCCAGCGTTCGAGGCTGAAATCTTCCAAGAGTTCTGCAACCTCTATGGCTGTAAGAAGATTCGGACAACGCCTTACCACCCACAAACCAACGGGATGTGTGAGAAAATGAACAATATAGTCATTGATCTCCTGAAGACGTTGCCCCTGGAGGAACGCAGCCTGTGGCCAGAAAAACTGCTGGACCTGATAGACTTATACAATCATATCCCGGTGAATGCTACAAACTGCACCCCGGCTTACCTGATGCGAGCCAAACCAGGTAAGCTGCCCATAGACCTGGAGATGGGAGTCCTAACACCCGAGGACACCTCCCCAGATGCGGACTGGGATACGGAAAGGCGACTGCAGTAGAAGAAGGTACAGGAGAGTGTGAAGAAGAGCCTGGCCCAGGTGAGAGAAAGGCAAGAGAGACTCTTCAACCAACACGCCCCTGCTGGTCCCCTAGAACCTGGTGAGCAGGTCCTGAAGCGATAGAGAAGGCTACACAAGCTGGACGACCAGTGGGAAAGGGAACCCTACACAGAACTGCAGTCTGATCACGACAACCCGAAGGTGTGCGTGATCACCAAGGATGGAGGAGAAACCACTAGTACCGTCTCCAGAGATCACCTAAAAAGGTGCCCCGAGCAACTACAAAGTGCAGAAGAGGATCAAAGTGACCTTGAACCCGCAGAGGACAAGGAAGAGATGATCAGCACAGTTCTTGGGGAGTTCCCTCAGTCCTGGACTCGAATAAACAATGCCATAGTGGTACCCGTCCTACATTTCCTGCAACTAATTCAGCAACAACCTACACTAGAGCAGGAAGGGGAAGAAGAACAAGCAGCCCCAGAGGCAGAAGAGCCTGTACCAGCAGCCCAGGAGAATCAACCCTCTGCTGACAATGAGCCTGCCATGCCTGCGGTAAGCCAAAGGACCCGCAGACAGCTGCCTGCCCTGCCTGTAAATCTAGCCAATGACTGCACCCCGAGCGCTAGTGAGAAAAGCCAGGTTAGACCACCACCAGACAGTTGGTTACGTAGGTCAACCCGGAGCACTAAAGGGCAAATACCAGCTCGCTGGAGAGTGTAGGGTGTGATAGCAAATGTAAATAGCCTGCAAAATGTTGAATTGTTTAAAATGTAATTGCATGACCAGTAACTACGCTTTTTCTCAGTTTCTTTCAGTTAATACATGGACTAACAGGTTATGAACTGTGAGTAACCGAGACTTTCCTGTAAATATGTTTGGAGCTTAACCAACGGAAGGAACAAGGACTGTCAAAGACTTGGGGCTACGGCAGACTCCCACCTGGTTTGAGCTCCCCGTTGTTGTTGGTGAGATGGACACCTGGTCACAGACCACACTGTGACCTTAAGAACTCAACCTGTGCGTCGTTTGCTTTTACTTGCCTAATAATGTTTTTATGGTCATGCATATTACTCTTGTTTTAAGCTTAGTCCCGGAGTACTAAGTTTTACTAGGGGGGAATGTGTCACCCTGGCCTGGATGCCACAAATGTATAATAAAGCTTTGTCTGAGAGCAGGAGGGAGGTTCTCTGGTCAGGGACCATTAGCATGCAGCACATCCTGTCCCAGGGCAGTAGGGGGAGCAGGCTGCCCCTATAAAAGCTGGAAATGGGGGCAGGGTTAGAGAGAGCTGGACGACCTGTCTCTGAAGCGAGAGGCGTCCCAGAGAAGGGAGAGTCAGTTGAGCTGTAGCTGAGGAGGTCATGTGGCAGTAGAGGAGCCACGAGCCAGGGACGGAAGGCGAGGTGAGCCTGTCCTGGCTGAGAGAGAAACTGATCTACCGGACTTTGGTGTCCGAGGCTGTCAGAATTCCAAGTCCTACAGCAAATAACCAGCCCGCAGGGGATTGTATGTCCCTTGGCCTAAGAAGCCCGGAGGTTCCGCCACAGCAGAAGGGACCAGCAAAGTTGCACCAGGCCAAGAGTAGAAAGGGACCCAAGTTGCAAGCCATACGGGCGAGAAGACACGGCGAGCTCAGGAACGTGGGCTGTTACACCACGAGGAGGGAAATAGCCAGAAAGAGTGCAGAGAGCACAGTAGGCCTTCACCCTCACCTTGACCAGGAGGGCTTTCCACTTGTTCTCAGACATCCAGGCCCCCTCATAGCCGGGACTGTTTTTGGGTCGTCTCACCTGTTCCAATAAAGACTCTGAACTGTTCAAGGGGCCTCCGTTTCCTGGCTATTGCGATCGGAATCATCCCCTCCATCATCCACTTACACTGCCCTGGGGCTACACTCCTCCCGTGGGGAGTTATACTACTCCGTGCTGCACACTTACATCTGCCCCAGCGGTCTGCACTGCAGCTGCGGTTATCCCTGACTGCAATCCACGGGTGGCGTAGTCGGAACTTCCCATACATATAACAAAAGACGGTTCCCCTTTAAGCCTGACACCCTGAGCACGAGACCGGGTCTCCACTACTACTCCCCATCTGCATCCAGAGGCCCGGCCCTGAGTATCCCACGGCCCAGGGGCAAGTCAGATAGTTGTCTCAGCTCAGCATTTGAAGTAGCACATTTTTGCTGAGAATTATTGTATTTGTTAATAGCAGCCAACCTTGCTGGGTGATCTCTGATGCGGGGTTGCTCGATGCTGGGAAGGTTTTAAAAAGGTCGCTGTCCACCTACTCCTCATTTAGAGCCTCTGACCATCTCAATATCAAAGAATCCATTTGAGTTTAGATTCTCTATTTTTGTTTTATTGGATTATCTGTAGGAGAATGCGGCAATTATTTGCGCTGGTCTTTAGGAGGTGACAGAATTCTCTGATCTGTACCTCTCTGATATAGTTGTCCAGCTTTGCGAATATCTTCTGCAGTTGTGGAGGAAAATGCTACTATATCTCTTGGGTTAGAGCAAAAGATTTATTGCTGCCTGTCTTGTATATAACAGTTGCGTTATCAAATTGCCAATAGATGGAGGTGGGACTGTAGTGACGGTTGGGAGAGTCTCTTGACTATTCTCAGGGTTGTGAAATAACTGAGGGTTGTTTGACCAGTGTCCACCACAGTTGCACTACGAGTAGTAGTGTTTAGTGATGACTGAGCGCTAAAATGTTCGAGTGCTCGTTATTCGAATTGAGCAGGTCAGACGCTCAGACGGGCTCAACTCAAGTACCGAATATAATGGAAGTCAAAGGGAAACTCGAGCATTTTTCCGGAAGACGCTAACAGGAGGGCTGGGGAGGCAGGAAAATCACTGAATTGGATGGAAACAGTGCTCAAATTGAATGGGAACAGCATGGGGAAGGTGCCTGGATGCATCTCTTACTTCCAGATCGCTGCTGGGAACGATGTTGTCAGAGTATTACTCCACTTTTACAGACTGACAACAAAATGTACAAAACCGAAGAGTTCTTTCCTGTATAATGACTTGTGTATAGGGCAAAATAAAAAAGAGGAAAAAAACCTGCCTTTTCCACCTCTTAATAGCCGCGCCACGCTCACCGTATTTACCCGTTGCCTATGACTACAGTAGATGACATAGTAGAGGGGGAAATAAATCTGCACCCACCGGAAGTCACCGGTAAGGGTATGTGCACACGATGCAGAAAATTTCTGCATCATTTCTGCATCTCCCTGGCAGAAAAAACGCATGCAGATTGTGCATGCGTTTTTCCTGCAGAATACATGCGGATCCACATGCAGATTGACATGCGTTTCCGCATGCAGATTGACAAGCGCTTTCCAGGCGATTTTAGCATCACCTGGAAAGTGCTTGACAACTAGGTCACACTATATAATCCATGCAAACAGCATGGATTTATATAGTGTGACCCGAGAGAGTGTATATACTTACCTCCGATGGCCCGCGCTGTCCTGCTTTACAAAGTTCCCGGCTGCCGGCAACTTTGAATTGAAAGACCTGCCGACGTCAGCGTCACGTGACCCGTCACATGACTCTGACGTCACCGCAGGTCCTACAACTCACTGCAAGTGCCGGGAACCAAGCGGGAGCGCTGCGCGGGCCGACAGATGGTAAGTATACATTTATTTTTTATTTTATTCTTTTTTTTACAGCTTTTTTAATGGTACCTGGGTGTGGATGAGACTCTCCTCTCCTCCACACTCGGGTACCATTTGCATATTAGAACGCGCCAATAACGCAAGTACAAATGCTGTCTTGCGGAATTGGCGCGTTCTAATGCAAGTCAATGGCGGTGAAATCGCCGCGTTTCCGCAAAATTAATTGACATGCTGCGGATTTTTGACCGCAGCGTTGACGCTGCGGAAAAATCCGCATCATGGGCACAGCACATGCGGATTTCCATTGGGGAACATTGCTTCCCTTCTACCATGCGTTTTTCATGCGTTTCCGCGGCGTTTACGCAACTGCAAAAACGCCGCGGAAACGCATGAAATACGCATCCTGTGAACTCAGCCTAAATGTAATTTTAATATTTTAGTACCTTATCTGGGCATGTGGTGTGTGTGACCTGGTCAGACACATCCTGTTTAATTTATGAAGGAGGGACTCTGAAACTCACAAAGCCTATGCAGAAAATGCAAGAACTGCCAAAAATTAGAAGGAAGAGGGACTCCGATACACCATGTATTAGACATAAAGGCGGGCCTCATGCACATTCTGTTAAAATTGTTCGGTAGTGATACTGCTAGACTCATATAGTCTATGCACTAAGTGCAAGAGCCGCCAAAAATTAGAAGGAGGGACTGCAATACACCTTGGAAGACACGTATAGAAGGGCCTCAGAAAACATTTTTCCCAGCGATTAAAATTACTGTAACAGCAATTAAACATTGACTATATGCCTGCCATAATCTAAGCTCTCTCTCCTAGATCAACTCTCCCTGAACTGCTTCAAGAGGAGTGGGGGCCGAGCATCGCGTCACCGAGTCTTATATAAGTGTCACAGGTGTGTCTGATGCAACAGACAGTCGCTCTGGATCTGTTTGTAGAAGGTCACTGCGTCCGGCATTGCAGACGCTGTCTTAATTCATCTGCTATTAGGACCCAGCGGCTACCTCCCTTCTGCTCAGATTGACACACCCTAGTATGGGTGTTTAAAAACTCTCAGTCTGCTTCAGGGTTTCACCGGTGATATTTTTATTTTCATTGGCTCTGACTTGGAGTACTAGCAGTCGGCTAAGATTCTTCTCTGGTGCCCTTGGAGGACTGTTGGCGTTGCTCCTCTGGTGTCTGCTCAAGCTAAATTATCCCCTTTGTTTGACTACCTTGTTGTCTTTAGTTTGTAGTGGGGCCTGACTAGTGCTCACCCCCTCCACCTCCCTATCTTGGGCCAAGCTCTTTGGGTATAAACAGGGCTTAGGTTTCCTGCTTGGCGATTGGTGTGAAACCAATATAGGAATGGTAGGGTAGGCAGGGCATTATTAGATCTGCCTAGGGGTCTCAACTCCCCCTTTCTCTAGTGTTTGGCCTTCCTTCCCCTCTTTTCTTCTTGTTGCACTTAGTCTTCCTACATTGTGTGTGACAATAAGACCCAATGACGCGATGCGGCAGGCCAATCACAGTAAAGCCAGTAGCCAACATGGCTACGGCATTACCGTGTATGGCAGAAAATCCCAACATGTTTATTGGCTGTCTAACAGCTGAGAAACATGCAGGGCGGGGACTTCAGCATGGCGCTCGATCGCCCGCAATACTAGATTGAGTAAGGAGCTTACCCGAGCACCCCAATGCTCTATCGAGTATCGAGCAGTGGCGAGCACGTTTGCTCATCACTAGTAGTGATATGATAATCGGACACTTATCAGTTAGATCTTGTCTAGTAGACATCCTAACATATTGGAGCTGTACTACTAATGGAGTTATAAATGAGGCTGATCCAGACCTAAATATTGGTCCTGAAATATTTGGGGTAAGACCTCTGATGATTGGTAACTTGTGGAGCACCAGGTTCTGATACGGAGGAGTTTAAATGAGAAATGCCTCTTGTAAGTGATACGTTTTCTGCTTGTCACCTGTTATCTGGAGCTGGTGAGCTCTAATCATCATGAGATGGGTGGGAAAGCAATGAATCAGGTTATTTAATACATTATTCAGTTCAGATGTTAAACTTAATTTTATATTTTAATTATTGTAATGGCTCACAATCTAATTATTGGTATTGTTGTGGCTTACAATGTAAACTCCCTATCCATATGTCTTTAGAGTGTGGGAGGAAACCGGAGTACCCGGAGGAAACCCACGCAATCATGGGGAGAACATACAAACTCCTTGCAGATGTTGTCTTGGCGGGATTGGATCCCCGGACCCCAGTGCTGCAAGGCTTCAGTGCTAACCACTGAGCCACCGTGCTGCCCAAAACGTAATTCAGACAAGTTGTTTCCGTTACAACAGCTCCATCCATCGCTTCTTCAGCCTTGTACTGTATAGCGAGGAGAGCTGTCCGCCTTGTCTCTTCACCCTGAGTTGCTCTTGTTGCTGTGACATCCTAACGTGGTGGCCAGTTGATGTATTCGAGCTCCACAGCGGCGGCAATAACATTTATTCTTTGGTATTTTATTGAAACGCCCGCATCTACAAAGATAGAAGGAATATTGGTTAACAGACTGGCATGAATGTTGGTTAGTACCATGGATTGTATCAAAAAGTATAAATTGTAAAAAAAAATATGAAGAACTGTCTGTAGGCAACAAAATATAATATGTAGCATCCTCAACCCTACAGCTTCCAGACGTCAGTCTACTCTGATAGTAGTAAAATATAGAAGCGTAATACCAACAGAGCCGCACCGGTGTCATTCCACAGTGATTGCGTTTCATGAGGTATAGAATCATGAGATTTACTTACTTGTTATTACATAAAGTACATTGATAGTAGAAGTTATACTTTATGATATAATTGTGATACTTCGTCACGTCTGGCAGCTCAGGATGGATGGATTTGATGCTTTTTGCATAATCCTGCCATAACGGTCCATGGTTGTCGTTAATTTCACCGTTGATCAACCAGCAGGCAGCATGGCACATCTTGTGTGCAAGTGTGGATCGCAATCGCTCTGAAAATAAAAGAGTTTATACAGGCATGAGATGAACTAAGTACACCCTGTTTGAAGTCTTTGGTTTTACATATCAGGATATAATAAAACATATGTGGTCCTTAGAAGATCTTCAAAGAAGGGAGATACAATCTGAGATGAACAACTCCATGTCATTATTTATTTATCAAAAACTGTGAGAAAAATTAGATGCATCCCAAGAATCAATAGCTTGGTAAGCAAGCCCATGTGGATGAACAGTTAATTAATGGGAACCTGTCAGTTCCGGTAGTGCTGTTAACCTGCAGATATAGGGTTAATCAGCAGGTCACTAGTGCTATGAAGGTGCCTGGCCACAGCACTGGAAGTGTGACACCAGGAAGAAAATGAACTTTATTTCCCACAGAAGCTGCCGGCTGTCAGTCATGTGACGCACCCCCTGGGCCATGTGCAAGGGATACCCGGAGCCGGATCTGGATAGGGGTAGTAGTCCTTGTGGCGGTGACCCGGTCCGTGCTCAGGGTGTCAAACTAAGTGGCAGTCTATGGCAGTAGATGTTAACTTGATTGTCGACTACGCCACCCGTTGAGTGCGGCTTTGACGCCGCCGCTGCAGAGCAGTCCGCTGAGGCCGGTGGTATATGTGCAGCAGTGATGGTATAACCCCCAACGGGAGGGGTATGGCCTCAGGGCAGCAGGTGTGGATGATGGGGGTTGTGATGATGCAGAAAGAAGACTCAGAGTCAGGAGATGCAGTTCAGGGTTTTTACTTACTGGTGTTCTTTTGGTCACTCTGGCCTTGAGTGACCACCCGAGCCGTGCTGCGTCCACCAGGTCCTGGACTCGGCTAACCCCCAGGCGATTCCGGAGCGTGGTCCTGAGCTCCCTTCTGACTCTCTCTCTCTCTCTGGCTGTTCCCACCAGGGATCCACCTGTGTCCGGCTCCCTCGGGTCTCTTGTTGGTTAAACCTTCCCTGGCTTCCCTGACCCTATGCTCGGTGTGCCATTCTGGTGGATTTGGTGAGGGTCGTGGCAGATCCTGCCCACGACCTCCGGTTCCTGGCTAAGGTTTGTTTTGGCCTCTGCCAGCTTGGGATCCGGTACCCTTGTCCGCCAACCCTTCACCCTTTTGTCTTTATTCTGGGGTCTTGGGGTTCCCTTCTTGTCTTTCTCTCTGGGTCCTTCTTTTCTCCTCTCTCCCTCTGCAGGCTTGGCTCTGGAGCTGGGCCCAGCCGGAGCCACAGCTCCCTGTCAGCCCTCCTGGCTGAGCTCCTCTGCTCTGCTCCTCAGGCTAAAAACACCCTGTCCTAAGATGGTGCCCACCATATATACTCCCTCTATGTGTGAGCCCAGGTGACTAGCACCCAATGAGCTCCTAGCTTTACCCAGACTACTCCCCCTATCTGCCCCTACACTACTGGGATGTTCCACCCCCCTCCCACTCCAGCCAGGGACAGACGCTGTCGTACCTGCACATATACTGGTGGGAGTACCGTAGTTCTGTCCCCCGGAAATGGGATGTATGTAGTGCATGCAGCCTACTGAGTCCTGGTCCACACTCCATCCTTACCCAGGAGTGGAATACCACACCTCTGGCTTGAGGTGTAATACCCCTGTAGCAGCCGTATCCTCAGGGTGCTACATTCCCCCCTGGTAAATCACAGCACGTCCTCGGGCTGTAAAAGAGCAAAATATCCAAAAACATACAAAATTTTTGCAAAAACATCATAAACATATAAAACACTATATATATATCAGCAGCATAATACTCTTCATATAAAACATTTTTGACCTCTGGCCACTTGTGCAAATTGTGACCAGGTAAGTGCCACAGTCTCTGGTAGAAAAAACAGTTTCCTATAAAACCGGTAGGGGGCACTTTAGGAAGCGCAACTATATACAAGGGGATATGGCCGCTCTCAGTCCTCGGCCAGTGGGGAAAAAGGGATGGCTGCTCACAGTCCTCAGCCTGTGGGGAGATGGGACACACTGGAACAGTTCACTGGTCCCAACGGGGACTATAATGGTAACAGTTATTGTACCTTCACGGGTAACTATTTACAGTGCTCCTACTGTACATCAGTGGCGACGTCCTCCAGCTCCTTCCTCCGTGTACCCTTCAGACCCGTCCGGGTCCTCTTGCTCCTCCTGACACCTCAGCTCTTTCTCTGTCAGTCGGTGTACATGAAGGGCATAGGGTCCTTTGGCACATTGGTGCCGGGTGAAGGTGACCTCATCACCCAGGTAAAGGTCACGACCTCTGTGTCCCTCCGGTAGGTGGGACTCGACATCTCTTCTGGTCACGAAGACGTCGCCGGGGGTGTGATGATCTCTGATGAAGCCCCAAACGTGCTGCAGTTGGAATTTGATTACAGTCCCGGTGGCACGGGGACCGTGGGCTGCACGGGGGTTCCTTCGGGTCCGGCTCTTTTGTTCTGCACTCTTTACTTGCAGCCGCTCCTCGCGGACCCGTCTCTCTCTCCGTTCTCGCTCAAAGACTTCCAACTGCTGGCGGCAGCACTCTGCACGCTCCGCTGCAGCCGCCCGGGTCTCTTGAGTGAACCCGATGAGGTCTCCTCCAGTGGGGTCCCACGCAAACTGCGCTTCCTCCAGCGAGAGTGGGGTGATCTTGGCGGGCGCCGGAGCCGGGATCAGGGGCTCATCCAGGGGCCTTTCCTTCCGGAGTCGGGGATGGTAGTACTCCGGTGGCCACTCAAAGGGCTGCCCATCCGGGCAAGTGTGTTGGGCAAACAAGTCTTCACCCAGGTGCGGCACAGTGGAAGTTGAGGGCGCGGTGGTGGCAGCGGCGCCCGGGATCACTAGGCCTTGCGACCAGGCTTGGGGTACCCTGAAGGTAAAGGGCACCGTGAAGACGGCGGCGCCCGGGGGCACTCGGCCTTGCGACCAGGCCGGTGGCGTCTCCTGCTTGGCCGCGCTCAGGGTTGAGGCGCGTGACGTCACAGGGGGCGTGGTCGCGGCTCCTGCTTGGGGCCTAGTCTGGAGCGGTAGCGGTGCGGCAACGGGCACGATCAGTGGGACTTCGGGCTCTGCGACGGGGAGTGGGGGTAGGCTTACGGTGGCTGGGCTTGGGGTAGTGACGTCCCCTTTACTTGCCTCCGTCTCTTCAGCTCCCTCTGCGGCGTCATCTCCGGCCTCCGTCCCTTCTGCATCCTCTTCAGGGGCAGGCGTGCTCCTCGTTGCAGGTGGTGTGCTCCGCTGGCGGGTTCCAGCCTGCTGGGCCATCTCCCTGCTCCACTCCGTCAGCGTTTCTCGCTGCACCTGGGCCATCCTCCGTGCGAGGCCCTCCAGCGCGGTCTGTGCACGCTCCCGGTCTCGGGGGAGCTGTGCCAGGATCTCCACCAGGTCTTGTGGAGTGGTAGCTTGCATCAGGCTCCTGACCACAGGGTCGGTGCTGCCTGCCTCTCCCTCCATCTCCGGGTACGGCTCCTCCAGACTTCTCCAAGCTGCTCCCATCTTCTCTCTTTTGTTCTGTCTCCGCCCACATTGAGGGCGGTCCTCGGGCAACTTGGTGATTGTCAGTTCCAGGGGCAGACCCCCCACGCTGATGGACATCTCAATCATTGCAGTCTCTGCTGTTGGGGGCGGTCTTCGTTTTTGGCGCCATTCTTGGTCCTGGCCCACGATGGGAGGTGGCCTCTTGCCACCTTCTGGCACGCCCATAATGGCGTCCGCTCTGCCAGGGCGGGAAATCTTCTGAAATGGCGGGAACCGCTTCCCAGTGGCGGGAAACTCTGTGGATGGCGGGAAAAGACTGCAGAAGGCGGGCAAATGGCGGGAAACGATCCGAGATGGCGTCCGATGGCGGGGACCCTCCGGAATTGGCGGGAGACTTCTTTTTACAGTAAATATGAACTTTTCTTCAGGCACGCAGTACCCGGTGGTTGCGGGCACGTTATCCTGCCGACTACGCCAAAGTTGACGCACCCCCTGGGCCATGTGCAAGGGATACCCGGAGCCGGATCTGGATAGGGGTAGTAGTCCTTGTGGCGGTGACCCGGTCCGTGCCCAGGGTGTCAAACTAAGTGGCAGTCTATGGCAGTAGATGTTAACTTGATTGTCGACTACGCCACCCGTTGAGTGCGGCTTTGACGCCGCCGCTGCACAGCAGTCCGCTGAGGCCGGTGGTATATGTGCAGCAGTGATGGTATAACCCCCAACGGGAGGGGTATGGCCTCAGGGCAGCAGGTGTGGATGATGGGGGTTGTGATGATGCAGAAAGAAGACTCAGAGTCAGGAGATGCAGTTCAGGGTTTTTACTTACTGGTGTTCTTTTGGTCACTCTGGCCTTGAGTGACCACCCGAGCCGTGCTGCGTCCACCAGGTCCTGGACTCGGCTAACCCCCAGGCGATTCCGGAGCGTGGTCCTGAGCTCCCTTCTGACTCTCTCTCTCTCTCTGGCTGTTCCCACCAGGGATCCACCTGTGTCCGGCTCCCTCGGGTCTCTTGTTGGTTGAACCTTCCCTGGCTTCCCTGACCCTATGCTCGGTGTGCCATTCTGGTGGATTTGGTGAGGGTCGTGGCAGATCCTGCCCACGACCTCCGGTTCCTGGCTAAGGTTTGTTTTGGCCTCTGCCAGCTTGGGATCCGGTACCCTTGTCCGCCAACCCTTCACCCTTTTGTCTTTATTCTGGGGTCTTGGGGTTCCCTTCTTGTCTTTCTCTCTGGGTCCTTCTTTTCTCCTCTCTCCCTCTGCAGGCTTGGCTCTGGAGCTGGGCCCAGCCGGAGCCACAGCTCCCTGTCAGCCCTCCTGGCTGAGCTCCTCTGCTCTGCTCCTCAGGCTAAAAAGACCCTGTCCTAAGATGGTGCCCACCATATATACTCCCTCTATGTGTGAGCCCAGGTGACTAGCACCCAATGAGCTCCTAGCTTTACCCAGACTACTCCCCCTATCTGCCCCTACACTACTGGGATGTTCCACCCCCCTCCCACTCCAGCCAGGGACAGACGCTGTCGTACCTGCACATATACTGGTGGGAGTACCGTAGTTCTGTCCCCCGGAAATGGGATGTATGTAGTGCATGCAGCCTACTGAGTCCTGGTCCACACTCCATCCTTACCCGGGAGTGGCTTGAGGTGTAATACCCCTGTAGCAGCCGAATCCTCAGGGTGCTACACATGCAGACATGCCTGGATCAATTACAGTCACCACTTAGAGCACTGAGAGCGGTGTCTGTAAAAACACCCTGACACTGACTGAGAGCCACACTGAACTGTGCACAGTAGAGCTGGCTGTCAGTCAGTGCCGGGATGTGCTTACAGTCGTCGCTCTCAGTGACCGGTGACTGTAATTGCTCTGAGTATGCCGGTTCTCTGCAAGCCGGCAGCTCCTGGATGAAGTAAAGTTCATTTTCTCCCGGGTGCTGCACTTTCAGTACTGCGGCCGGGCACTCTCATAGCACTATTATCCTATACAATAACCCTTTATCTGCAGGTTAATAGCATTATTGGACCTTACAGGTTCCCTTTTAGTTCATATTATTAGCAGCATATGGCTGCTGCAAAACGTATTAATTCCAATTAAAGCAACAAAGGTGTACTTAATTTTTCACACACTGCTTTTCTATGTTGGCCTAGTTTTTGTCAAATACATAATGTCACAGAGTTATTTATCAGGAGTTGTTGTTTCCTGAGGTTGTATTTCCTTAACTTTAAGACATTCAAAGCACCAAATGCTTTTTTATTTTGTCCTGATGTAAATCCATGGAATTCAAAGAGGGTGTACTTAGTTCTTCTCAATGAGTATATGAGATGTATGATATCCCAAGTAGCAGCTTTTTACCATGTATACACGTTATCTTATGAAGCTGCTGGAAGTGATGTGAAACCTACCGGCAGAATCCAAGACTTTATCGGAAACCTGAATAATGGAATAACGTTGGTTATTCTTCTGTATGTTACCGCTTCGTCCGGATGTTGTTTTCAGTCTCTTATTCCACACAATTTTCATTTTTTCAGGAAGCTAAAAAGAGGAAACAATTTTCATTAAATCTGTAAACTCTTAGGTCCCAATCTATCAAAGCACCCAACGCTCATATGTAATTTACTTTACTGGTCTTCTTATATGGGGCATGGGGTATTGTGAGAAGTCCAAGTTGTGACAGCAACAACAAAAATAAACTTATAAAATGTCCAAATGTCAACTAAATGGATTTATTTATAAATGTAAAAATCCTTTCAACTTCAAACCATAATCTGAGAATCTCTATGTCTGTGAATGTGGATATCATGTAGGTCTCCACTCATTCCATAGATAAGAACAAGGTTTTCCACAGATTTTCAATAACTCATTTTCAGAAGTGTAACCAAGGTATTAAGGTGCCCTCCAGAAAGCTAAAGCCACTTTTCTTGGAAATAATTGTTGGAGGAGGGAGATGATGTATTTGTCATGTATAACCCAGATACGGATAAAAGCATACCTGATTAAAGAAGACTGTTTCATTATACAGCTGATACAGTTCTTGCGCTAGCTCCTCTTTATTCTCCTGGAAGTTTGTCACGTAGATGGAACTTGGTGATATGATGTCTTCCAGGAAACAACCAGGGATTTTGCACATCGGCATACTGGGAAAAATAAGGAATCATTTATAAATTCACAAGAAACATTTCTTACCTAGTTCATGGTTTTATATAGAGATATTTATGTACAACATAACTCACCTCTCCTCTGTGTCGGAGGTCTCCTCAGCATCAGATGGTTCATTATCTGTTCAGAAATATGGAACAGTGAAAAGATTTTTCTAAGTTTTAGGCTCAAAACTGATGATAAGACATGTCAGTATACAGGTCTATACTAGAGAGGGGTCTATAAACATGGAGTCTGGAGAGCCAATAAGACTGCAAATATATGTTCAAGCCAGAGCAGAATACATCACTGACCAGACTACCAGAGATCCTCAGGATCCAACATTAGGACCAGAATCGGACATGATAATGAGGTCCAAACCCAACAGGACCCAGGAGTTTTAGCAGACGTCTACCCCACCTGCTGCTCAGTTAAACTGTCCTTATTGATTATATGATTTCTATGTTCAGTAGAAGATTAGAAGAGAACATGTCCTATGTAGCCGGAGTGTGGACCCTCAAAAATCTCAACCATTCTAACAATGGTTTTCAGGAAATAAATGGAAGCTAAGATTAGATGATTTCCAACTAGATATGAAAAGTTAAGTCACTTAATATGTTCTGCACAGGTAATACTATCATATTAGTTATTTATGGCAGATCAAAAGTAAAGGTCTGTCCAGTGGGGCCTCCATCTAACATGAAACTAGACGTCCCATGACCTTATTTGCTATGTCATGGTAACTTTCATAGGTTTCAATGGAGATGTGGGGGCACTTGTAAAAGACTCTACTGATGTCTATCAGTGAATATGAATAGCGGTACCAGAGCGCCAATAACAGGGCAAAAATATTAAAAGGACTGATTTATTAATACACACACAACGCGTTTCGGTGGACACAGCCACCTTCATCAGGTGTGACAAGCAGCAAACAATTGATCCTTATATACATTTGACTAGGTATACAATTACTTAAAAGGGGCGGGGCCAGATACAGAGTAATACCTCTATATTAACCCCTTGAGTTCATATATGCTCAATAGAGTAAAAAGGATTGTTATAAAATAATGCCTAATGAAGCATATAGGGTTCTTATAAAAAGGATTCGCTGTAAAAAAAAAAAACTTGTGAATCCTATAATCTTAATACTTCATAGGATATATTGTCATCTACCACCCTATATTTTAGATTATATAAAAAAAAAATAATAATAATTTTTACATACAACATAAAACAATGCATAAATATAAAGTTATAAAATTACAATCAGTTTCTACCATTGTAATTAGGAAAAGTAGACGAAGAAAGGAAAGAGAAAAAAAAAGAGAAAAAAATAAAAAAATAAAAAAATTCCAAAAAAATCCCCCAAAAAATCGCCCAAAAAAATAAATAAAAAAAATAAAAATTTTTTCTTTAAATTTTTTCTCCTTTCTCTCTCTCCTCCCTCCTCCCCTCCCTCTCTCCTTTCCCCTCTTCCCTCCTTCTCTCTCTCCTCCCCCCTCCTCCTCCATATAAAAGATATATATAATAAATTTGCTAAAATATGAAAACACATAGACTCGATAGATAGACTCGAACGCCCCCATATATAGATTTGCATAACTGGGGGCAAACCTCGTCCCCATCGCGCAGCCCCTCAGCTGCCGATACATCACCCCCTCAAAAGAAAATACATTGTTCTCAAGAATGAAAGTTATACCCCTCAATAAAAAGTTTTTTTGAGGATCTTGTAAGTTAGGGTCCTCATCTAGGAATATTTTAATTGCCTGTAAACCCAGAAGACCGAACCATTCAGCTCCTATTAGCAATAATGTTATAAATGTAATGTCCCTAAATGCTTATGCTGTCAATCCATTGATAACGGAGCCAAAACATTCGTCTCTGCGGTCACTGGAGAGATATATCCCATTCGCTTTAGACTTACATGTCAGTCCTCATATGTGATCTATCTGCTCCAGTGCACCTGCGGCCTGCAATACATTGGCCGCACTATCCAGGAAATGCACTCAAGATTAAATAAACATCGCCAAAACATTAGAAACGGCTTTCCCCTACATAGTGTTTCTAATCATTTCTTAAAAGAACATCAAAAAAATCCTAATAACCTAAAACTAACTATCATTGATCATATAGTTGATACACACCCTGATAGACTAAATCGTCTCATTACACGTGAAAATTATTGGATTTTCAAAATGGGAACCTTGTCTCCTGAAGGTTTGAACCTTAATATAGAGAAGACAACTTTTTAAATAATTGTTTTCATATTTTAGCAAATTTATTATATATATCTTTTATATGGAGGAGGAGGGGGGAGGAGAGAGAGAAGGAGGGAAGAGGGGAAAGGAGAGAGGGAGGGGAGGAGGGAGGAGAGAGAGAAAGGAGAAAAAATTTAAAGAAAATTTTTTTATTTTTTTTATTTATTTTTTTGGGGGATTTTTTGGGGGATTTTTTTGGAATTTTTTTTTTTTCTCTTTTTTTTTCTCTTTCCTTTTTTTTCTCTTTCCTTTCTTCGTCTACTTTTCCTAATTACAATGGTAGAAACTGATTGTAATTTTATAACTTTATATTTATGCATTGTTTTATGTTGTATGTAAAAATTATTATTATTATTTTTTTATATAATCTAAAATATAGGGTGGTAGATGACAATATATCCTATGAAGTATTAAGATTATAGGATTCACAAGTTTTTTTTTTTTTTTACAGCGAATCCTTTTTATAAGAACCCTATATGCTTCATTAGGCATTATTTTATAACAATCCTTTTTACTCTATTGAGCATATATGAACTCAAGGGGTTAATATAGAGGTATTACTCTGTATCTGGCCCCGCCCCTTTTAAGTAATTGTATACCTAGTCAAATGTATATAAGGATCAATTGTTTGCTGCTTGTCACACCTGATGAAGGTGGCTGTGTCCACCGAAACGCGTTGTGTGTGTATTAATAAATCAGTCCTTTTAATATTTTTGCCCTGTTATTGGCGCTCTGGTACTGCTATTCATATTCACTGATTGTCCCTTTCCCCCTGTTGGGGTGTGGTAGAGCTGCCTTTAATCTATTGTTTTTTCACCTGTGGGAGCAATTTAATTAAAATTACTACCCTGGTTTTCCAAGCTGCGCTGCCTTAACCCCTCTGGAACGTTGCCGGGGGTGTTGGTGAAGCTGGGCGTCCATCTCGGCGTTACATGCTACTAACCTGACCACGTGATCCACCACCGAGAGATCAGGATCTGTGAACGCCGCTGGAAATAGATGACAGCCACCAACAGAGCGGAGCTTGTGGAGCTTTACACTGGGGTTGTGCAGAGGTGCACAACTTCATAAGGTTAGTAGCCATCCTCACACCCCTCTAACAATTGCAATACTGAGTCACCCATTGCGCCTTGTTCTCTCCTCTCTTTACATATTGAGTCTGCTATTGCTGGGGGCTTAGCCTCAAGACCAGGAGCTGCAAATTGGGCGACCCAGATTGTTCTACACATCGAGAGACGGAAAAACCTTGCAGAATCATCAACAGATAAGAACTGTGTTTAAGACTTTAAAATCTAAATTGCTGGATCATTATGGACTTTTATGTGACCAATAGAGAGAAATTTAGATTATCTCTGATCAATACAGCCCTTAGTAAAGACTTTAAAGATGGCGACAGATGCATATATAATAATCCAACTATGCTGAATGATATAGATCAAAAAAGGTTACGTGGACTGTTTTTGAACTTAGAAAATAATAGCAAAATAGAAATAACTAATCACATAGACACAATGTTTTTAGAACATTACATTAAGGATAACATAATACCCAAGGGATTGAGAATGAATCTCAATTCATCCTTTCCTCAGGATATTGTTTTTACTGAAAGATGGGACAGGTGTATTTCTGATTGCTCAACAACACTGATCAGATTGTTGATTGATAAAAGGAATACTCTGGCTATGCATGCTTTAGAAACAATAGCTAAAATTAAAGGGGATTTGGAGTTCTTTTCTTCATCTACGGAATATTTTGCCACAGATAATGAGGTAAAACTAAGACTGGCTAAGTTTGAAAATGATTTAATAAATAAAAAAGCAAAAAAATATGAAAGAGATATAAAAGACTCTAAAAAAGAAAAAATCCAATCACCACTTCAAATTTCACCTGTTCCCATCATCTCTATGCAGAGAACAACTAGGGATAATCCATCATCCCCTATTCTAAGCAATGATACTGATAACCATACAAAACAAGTGAATAGTTTTCAAAAACAGTTTTTTATGAATAAAAAACAACAAGCAATATATGAGACTCATAAAAAGAAGTTATCCATTAACAATAATTACAAGAAAAATACTGCATTTAATTCTAATTTGGAAAAAAATAATGACCTTATAATAGAGGGAATGTGTATGGAAATTACTCCTCCCTCCATACTGATTACTGATCCACCTATTTTATCCACACAAGCAGCAGATGTAGAATTTATTGCTAATCCGCCTACTATTTCCACACAAGTAGCAGATATTGATGAACTGAACTTCACATTACATATTAACACACAGGAGATATCCCATAGTGGATCTAATATCTCAGAGCTTTCTAGTGCAATACAGATTCCTATTGCTGGGGAGTTATCTGGACAGATCCCGTTAGCGGATACACTGAATATTTTTAATCAAGGGAGACCCTCTGATAAAACAAGTGGTATAAACCACATAAAACCCCCTATAAACAGAATGACATCCTTGGAATTATCTCCGATTTTGAATGAAAATAGTATCTTGATAAATCCTCAAACACAGAATGCAGTTGCATCTCAAACTAATAAAACGAAAATTACACATTTTTTTCACATGGTCCCCGGACGTTGTCCAAAACGAAAAAGAAATTTAGGGAATGTAGAGGGAGTGGAAAAACCCGAGGCCTCAATAACAAAAATAGTCCAAATGCCGAAATTGAGACATAATCCAAATATAAAGAAAATGAAATCTTGCCAATGAACCAGAATACAAATTCCCTGCAGATAGAAACCCCTATCGGTTGTGGGGGTATTTTTAATATTTCTAGCTATGTGCTATCTGAAGCTGAACAATCCTTGTTAGGTCGAGGATTATCTTTCTGTCCAGCTGTCCCATTTAATAATTTCACTTTGTTCTGTGATTTAAATGAATTTATAAGGAAATTGACACTAAAAAGGCATTTTCTATTGGAAGATAAGAGAAAATCACATCCTATTAGTTCATGCTCAACAGTATCCCCCTCCATTCAAGAATCTAATATACCAGGCCCCCCATTACTGGACCCTTTCACTCATGTAAATGTGAAGGGGAAAAATAATTTCTATCCATTACATCACAAAGGTTCACACCTTGAAACTTTCCAACAATTAATTTTGAGGGACCTTAGGACATTCCCCCCAATTTCAAAAAAAGTGAACAACTTGAGCTACCAGGAGAAATGTGCATTAAAAACCCTTCAGGATAATAAAGAAATAATTATAAAGAGAGCAGATAAGGGAGGGGGGACTGTGATAATGAACAGGGGCTGGTACATCAAGGAGGGCCTCAGAATCTTAGACGACTCAAACTACTACGTGAAATTAGAAGCAGACCCATCTGTAACCATTTTTTTGGAGTACAAAGGACTTGTAGCAGGGGCCTCTACAGCTGGCTTCCTCAATAAAAAAGAAAAATCCTTTTTAGACATTAAAAAATTCAAAGTCCCTTATTTTTATTTTTTACCCAAAATTCATAAAGATAAATTTAATCCCCCTGGACGTCCTATTATTTCTGGTATTAATTCTATCACATCCAACTTATCCCACTATATTGATCTTTTTTTACAGAAGTACGTTTTATCCCTAGATTCTCATTTAAAGGATTCCACACATTTAATTAGACTATTGAGTGAATTACCCCCTCTTCCAGGCTGTCTTCTTATTACACTCGATATAAGCTCTCTTTATTCCAATATCACACATGTATTGGGTTTACAGGCAATTAAAATATTCCTAGATGAGGACCCTAACTTACAAGATCCTCAAAAAAACTTTTTATTGAGGGGTATAACTTTCATTCTTGAGAACAATGTATTTTCTTTTGAGGGGGTGATGTATCGGCAGCTGAGGGGCTGCGCGATGGGGACGAGGTTTGCCCCCAGTTATGCAAATCTATATATGGGGGCGTTCGAGTCTATCCACATCGCGCAATCCCTCGGCGCCGATAAACCCATCGTTATGTACCGCCGCTTTATAGATGATCTGTTTATCATATGGAGGGGAAATACTGTGGAGGCTGCCAAATTTATTGATGAATTAAACTCTAACGACTGGGGTCTTTCCTTTACCTCTACCATATCTGAGAGTAATATTCAATATCTTGACCTTCAGATAAATATAGACAATTCGGGTAAAATATCCACATCTACCCACTTTAAGGAAGTGGATGTAAAGAGCTATCTTGAATTTGACAGTGGCCATCTACCCAGCTGGATTAGAAATATTCCATATGGTCAATATTGGCGTGTCAGAAAAAATTGTACACATGATTCGGATTTTTTTCTGGAATCTAAGGTTTTACAAAAACGTTTTAGAGCTAAGGGATACCCCCGGAAATTATTAGAGGATGCTTTCTCCAAAACTAGATCCCTATCACAGAACCTGTGTATCAACAAATCCAAGAATACCAGCCAAGAGCCAAACAACGATTTCAGTTTAAATCTGATTACTACTTATGGTAAACCTACGCAAGTGTTATCCAGTTTACTAAAAAAAATACTGGTTCATTTTAAGTAATGATCCAATATTAACTGGTCATTTACCGGAATTTCCTCATGTCATATATCGGAGGAGTAAAAATCTAGGAAACTATATAGCCCCTAGCAATACAACAATTGGTAGAAGACCGAACCATTCAGCTCCTATTAGCAATAATGGATGTTATAAATGTAATGTCCCTAAATGCTTATGCTGTCAATCCATTG
Source organism: Phyllobates terribilis (assembly GCF_046119375.1). Lineage (NCBI taxonomy): Eukaryota > Metazoa > Chordata > Amphibia > Anura > Dendrobatidae > Phyllobates > Phyllobates terribilis. Next base: position 871,430 of record NW_027362797.1, read on the forward strand.
ATAACGGAGCCAAAACATTCGTCTCTGCGGTCACTGGAGAGATATATCCCATTCGCTTTAGACTTACATGTCAGTCCTCATATGTGATCTATCTGCTCCAGTGCACCTGCGGCCTGCAATACATTGGCCGCACTATCCAGGAAATGCACTCAAGATTAAATAAACATCGCCAAAATATTAGAAACGGCTTTCCCCTACATAGTGTTTCTAATCATTTCTTAAAAGAACATCAAAAAAATCCTAATAACCTAAAACTAACTATCATTGATCATATAGTTGATACACACCCTGATAGACTAAATCGTCTCATTACACGTGAAAATTATTGGATTTTCAAAATGGGAACCTTGTCTCCTGAAGGTTTGAACCTTAATATAGAGAAGACAACTTTTTAAATAATTGTTTTCATATTTTAGCAAATTTATTATATATATCTTTTATATGGAGGAGGAGGGGGGAGGAGAGAGAGAAGGAGGGAAGAGGGGAAAGGAGAGAGGGAGGGGAGGAGGGAGGAGAGAGAGAAAGGAGAAAAAATTTAAAGAAAAATTTTTTATTTTTTTTATTTATTTTTTGGGGGGATTTTTTGGGGGGATTTTTTTTGGAAATTTTTTTTTTTTTTTCTCTTTTTTTTTCTCTTTCCTTTCTTCGTCTACTTTTCCTAATTACAATGGTAGAAACTGATTGTAATTTTATAACTTTATATTTATGCATTGTTTTATGTTGTATGTAAAAATTATTATTATTATTTTTTTATATAATCTAAAATATAGGGTGGTAGATGACAATATATCCTATGAAGTATTAAGATTATAGGATTCACAAGTTTTTTTTTTTTTTTTACAGCGAATCCTTTTTATATGCTTCATTAGGCATTATTTTATAACAATCCTTTTTACTCTATTGAGCATATATGAACTCAAGGGGTTAATATAGAGGTATTACTCTGTATCTGGCCCCACCCCTTTTAAGTAATTGTATACCTAGTCAAATGTATATAAGGATCAATTGTTTGCTGCTTGTCACACCTGATGAAGGTGGCTGTGTCCACCGAAACGCGTTGTGTGTGTATTAATAAATCAGTCCTTTTAATATTTTTGCCCTGTTATTGGCGCTCTGGTACCGCTATTCATATTCACTGATTGTCCTTTTCCCCCTGTTGGGGTGTGGTAGAGCTGCCTTTAATCTATTGTTTTTTCACCTGTGGGAGCAATTTAATTAAAATTACTACCCTGGTTTTCCAAGCTGCGCTGCCTTAAGCCCTCCGGAACGTTGCCGGGGGTGTTGGTGAAGCTGGGCGTCTATCTCGGCATTACATGCTACTAACCTGACCACGTGATATACCACCAAGAGATCAGGATCTGTGAACGCCGCTGGAAATAGATGACAGCCACCAACAGAGCGGAGCTTGTGGAGCTTTACACTGGGGTTGTGCAGAGGTGCACAACTTCATAAGGTTAGTAGCCATCCCCACACCCCTCTACAAATTGCAATACTGAGTCACCCATTGCGCCTTGTTCTCTCCTCTCTTTACATCTACTGATGTCTATGGGACTTACAGCAAAACCCAAGCAAATTTATTGCACTGATGTAAGAAATTCTGTAAAGACAACGGTGGCCATAAGTCAACATGGTAGTCAGTTGTTCTACCAATATGGAAGTGTCCATCTAAAAAAAACTAAGAATTGTTCTTTCTACAATAACATAAACCTGAATTTTATCTGGAAGTTATTACTTTTATCTGTGAAAGTTTCTCCACTATTAGAAGTCTCATTAGCACTAATAGTGATGTCGTCATCGGAGCTGTGAAATAAATATAACAATATGTGAGCCCACCACTAATCATTAGTCCCCATAAAGTCTCTAGTAATAGAGAAGATATATGTCCTACCTGGTGGTATTGTCCGAATCACTATCTGAAGTTGGTACTTTCAGATCTGAGGGAACAAAAAAACATAAATCTCTTTTTAGAATAGTATAATAGCAATGACCAAGACTCAATATTAAAAAAACAAATGCTAATGAAGTATTCAGTGCACCCCTATATGTACATGGGGAAAATGATCCCATTCAGCTACAGTAAACTGCACTGTGGCCAACTTTAGTCAATGTGGCTCAACATGAGAAGAAATTCCCAAATCCAATTTCTATCTGAATTAAGAACTGCAGCATGAAGATTCCTAACCAAATGTTAAAAAGAAATATTAAATGTAAACTCATTTACCACGGAAGTAAAAATTGCAGCCTCAGTGGGTGCGACCATAACCAGACCTGTGGAGTCAAAGAGTCCGGCGACGCCAACATAATTTCAGTTAAATGTATGTCTGAGGATGTACATTCAGCTCAAATATATTGTGCCACAGAGAGCTGCCTGCTAACTACACCACAATATACCCATCGTGGATAGCACATGAGGTCACTTGCCATGAGCCGCCACCAGCCTGCACTAGTTATAGAGCAGGAAGAGACACTGCTGGCTGTGGGAGCCGGTGAGGTAAGAATAATCTTTTTTTTTTAATATGTTGGATAATACACTCAGGATGGAGTATGTTTTCACAAGAAGGGACCAGGATAGGTAACATTATTACAAGAAGGGGCCAGGATTCCCAGGGACATTATTACCAGATAGGGGTGAGGAGGGGTTACATTACCATTGAATAGGGACCAGGATGGGATACATTATTAATGGATAGGGGGCCAAGCCGGGGGACATTATTACAGGATAGGGACCAGGACAGGAGACATTATTACAGAATAGGAGCAAGGAAGATGGACATTATTATAGTAAAGAGATCACGATGTGGGACGTTATTACAGGATGGCAGCCAAGAAGGGGAACAAATTACAGGATGGGGGCAGGACGGGGGACTTCTGAGGTCATAGGTCCAAGTTTTGCCCCATGGCTCATAGAACTCTAATTATGTCCATGCTCTTTGCCGTAGACATACAATAGAGATATATCCAAACCCTTACCAAAATGTGCACATGAGCGGCACCCAATGACTACAATGACTCTAATGACAGCAATAAATATACCAGAACCTTTTCTGGATCAGAGCCCAGTACCTGGTTTTCTCGCTGATGAGCAGGAATTCAAGCCACTGGTGTTATTCAGGCCTGGGGACCTGGGAATTGGCTGCTTCCTTGGAAGAGACTGGAAAAATATCAAACATGTCAACTAAAATCAATCTTTAAACCTAAATATCTCCAATTTATAATTAGTTCATATTCTAATGTTTTCCATTTAGACACCTACTTAAATGTGTTTACCATTGGCCTATGCTTACTTCATGTACAGAGTATGAGGAGTGTAGGAAATACTTATGGGCAGGATATGGATAGGGGTGGTGATGACAATTAAGTGTTTTCATACAATATTATTATATATCCTGTAATACCACAACTGAGGGTAGTCTTTCCTCTGCAAACATAATCCAACCTATCACCCCATAATCCCTCTTTCTGGAGCTATGTTTTTGGTCCCCTCATCTTGTTCTGGGATTTTTGACCCAAATGTATTTTAAGTAATTAACAATATAAAATTGAAAGTTACCTGATGGAAATCTTCATCATCACTACTGTCCTCGCTATCAGAAAGAACAATCATACGCTTAAAGCGCTTCTTTTTCATCATATTTGCAAAATAATCACTCAGAACACTCCTCTCTCTACAAACGCCTACAGACACCTTCAACAGAACTTTGGATGACGGGGTGTTCTATATCGTTGTTTTTTGTGACATCATTGGAATGATGCATTTCTTTTATTTTTTTAAAAAATTTATTTAAATATCTGTATGATGATCTGTAATATGAACAAAAAAGAAAACCAGACAAAAACAACAATCCTTCTAATTCCCCCGCTCCCACCCAATTCCAACTGTTCAGAAAAAAACAAACATAAACCAACATTAAAACAAACAACAAAACCACTGGTAACCTGGCTGTATCATTATCCCTCTTACTTACGTTTTAATGCTCTCTGCTACATTTTTTCCAAAATCTCTTCCAACCTGCCCTTTTCTTACACAGTTTATCTTGCCCATTTTGTACTCTATTTGGGGACAATAATATAACCAATGGATCAATTTATGATTTCATTGAGGGAGATCTCACTTATGTTTTTATAAGTATATTGTGCCATGGTGCAGCTGTAATATTTACTGTATACCTTTACTAACTAAGCTTAAATGTGAAATTACACATGTAGGCTACAGTTATTGGTATATAAATAAAATTATTATATTATATAATATTGTACATTATATATGAATTTATAAATATTTCATAGATTCTTTTTTACAGTTCCAACTAATCAACAAATAATCCATTTTTCTATGAGAGGCAATGTGAAAATTATTTGAATTCTTCATACTCTTCACCGCATGATGAATGTGACAATGTCAAAATCAACCACTTTACTTAACTTTTTCTCCAACACATTAAATGGCATCAACTCGCCTTCATTGATTAAATCTTTAACCAAATAAAACCAGTTCTCTTCAAAAACCTTGTGTTTGTATCTTAACAAATTCTTGTATATTTATATTGTCCCATAAGGAGGTTAATTCAATTGTCGTGATAATATTTAATATCTTCTTTAAAGATCCCAAAGTACAATTCCATGAATATTGTCCATCTTCTATAATCACATAAATCAACATCTCTGATTCTAATAATTCATACATGGACTATAACGCCCCATTTGGTCTTATTGAGCAGAAATCTTTCCAAATCAAAATTCCTGAAATTTTATGCCGCAAGTAATTAGGTGCCAGAAATATCTGTGGAGAAAATGGCCGGTGAAGCATCAGTCTCACTCAGACTTCAGAAGATATTGTCTTTTTATTCTTACCCTCTGACAACCTAAAATCAGGTTGTTTAAAAGCGTTTTCATGAATCTAAAGATTCTCTTATTTACTCATATCAGGCAGACTCTTAATATATATAGAACTAGAAGCGAAAGACCATCATCTTAATCAGGACTATTCTATCTGCATTAGATAACGGCATCTTAAACCACACTAATATCTTCTGTCTTACTTTCCTAATTAACCATATAGTGTTAAGTGATACCACACTTGTATCCTCAATGTGATAATTATCTCTAAATTTTCCGAACTATATTTTTTTCTAGTAAAATCTGTAAATCTTCCCATAATTGTCTAATGTTTTCATGAATTGATAATAAAACCAATTTACTCTAGTTGATGTCCAAGGCAGAGTGAGCACTTAAAACCCTAATGACATTCGTGGTCCACAGGAGGCATTTTCCCTTTCTCTAATGCAGTAAGGAACCTCTTCCAAAACTCTTCAAAGCCGTTTCAGGAAAAGAAAAACTCCTCCAAAAACTTCCCAAGAAAGGAAAGTTTCCTGAAACTATTTCCATTGAAAAACATATGGTCTACAAATTCCTGAAACTCTGTGTGAACATAGCCTTAGACTAGTACCGATATGATATTGATGATCTCTAAAAAGAATAGCCCATTAATATCAAGGTCCAAGTAAAGACTTTTAGGTCCTGATTCATTAAAGAGTTTTCTATTGAAAAACTCCTTGAAATGTGACAAACTTTTGTCATGTAAAATTTTAGAAGCTTTCAGCATTTTTACACTAGACCATGAATGACTCTGCCAAAGTGGGCAGAGTTTATGCAGAATTGCGTGTTGCGATGCTCTCCTATCAAATTAATCATAGTTTGGCTCACAAACATGGTGTAAATTATACCAGAAATGTAGTTCAGCCAGGGGTAACAGTTCTGGCAAGGAACATATGACTTGTAAAATGCATCAAATTCATTAAGTGGAGCGTGCCACTTAATGAATTTGGTGCATCTTACTCCAGTACACCTTTCATTAAGACTTGTGTGAAAAACTCCAGTTTTAATGAATTGGGCCTTAAACTTTTACTATAGTTTGAATAAGGTACACAATAGTTACTATATAAATTGGCACAGCTGGCAGGTGTTTTTCAGATGTACTGCACTTATCTGATTTTTTCGTGTGCCCATTTTAGACTTGATCTTCTAATCTATATAAATGAAAATGGAAATGTTCGTTTGTTCAAAATCTTAAATCTCCGAAAGTTCTTCACCGATTGCTTTGAAATTTTGACACAACGTTTCATTCGAATACACGCATGTGTGTAATCTCTATATCTACACAGGCAATGGAACAGCAAAAAGTATTGTATACCCACAAACATTGTGAAATTAAATATTTTAGAAACGTGCGCTTTCTCTTTTCATTCTTTTCCATTTAACCAGAATGAGCCACAGCAACGTGTGGCCGGGTACAGCTAGTACTAAATATAAATCTGCTGTACTGTGTCTATCGGATTGTATATTTGCCTTATTTTGGCTGGAAGCATTTCTTCCTATTGATACTGTACCATTATATCCTAGAAAGCACTTACTGCAGTAGTAGAAGCTTGTTATACTCCACTTTTATAAAATGCCTTTTATCCAATAATGCTCAATGTTGTAAAATAATGATAAAAGACTTTCTATACATTCTGCTCAAATTTTAAAAAAATTTGCATTCGCCAAAATGTGGATTTTTTCTAATTCGCTTAAAGGCAGTTCCAGCAATATGACAGCCGCTGGGCAACATTTTCCTGAACCGTAAAGGGCCATCAAAAGGTTAAAAAAAAAGTTTAAAAATCCTGTCCTGCTCACCTCTTGGGCCCCTCTACTCCTCACTATCAACTAGGAAAAACAATTTACCAAATACATTGTTTATAATGTGGGTTAGGCCATGGAATTAGGCCTAAACTATGCAAAAAATATTAAATAAGACTCCTTATAACATGGTAAAAAAAAGTGAAAACTAAATTTTTTGATGCACTGCCAATTTGTAAGTTTTTCCACGTACAAAGAATTGATAGGTCTGTAATTTTAATCATAGGTTCACTTCACCTGTGAGAGACAGAATCTTAAACAAAATCCAGAAAATCACATTGTATGATTTTTACTTAATTAATTTGCATTTTATTGCATGAAATAAGTATTTGATACAGAAAAACAGAACATAATTTTTGGTACAGAAACCTTTCTTTGCTATTACAGAGATCTGACGTTTCCTGTAGTTCATGATCAAGTTTGCAGACACTGCAGCATCAGGGATTTTGGCCCACTCCTCCATACAGATCTTCTCTAGATCTTTCATACTTTGGGTCTGTGGCTGGGCAACATTGAGTTTCAGCTCCCTCCAAAGATTTTCCATTGGGTTCAGGTCTGGAAACTGGTTAGGCCACTCAAGGACCTTAAAATGCATCTTATGGACTCACTCCTTAGTTGTCCTGGCTGTGTGTTTCAGGTCATTTTGTTGGAATAATACATATTAATCTGTATGTGTATTGCAACAACTACTATGCTGTTTCATATGTTGTGCATATTGTGAGGTTGTTAACAAAGTTGTGTTTTAAAAAAAAAAAAAAAAAAAACTCACACAGACAGGATGCCCCCTCCTTCTCTTCCTGTATTGTTGTTATATGTTTTGATTTCTCCTCATGCTGCAGTAACACCAGACTCCATTCTGTGCCTATGCTGGATATGAATAAACCTACATTCTGTGTTCTAAACTCTGGATGTCACGCGGTTTAATCCTCTGCTAACAGGTTATGGGCCCAGATGTCCCAGATGTACCAGTGTTCCCAGAGTCACAGATCCCCAGAACACAGAGGAAAGAAAAGAAAGAAAGACCGCAAACTGAGAAGAAGCAAAGATGGCCACCAGCAGCAGCAGCTCCATGAAATTTACAGTGCCAAGTCTCACTAACCAGAATTATCAATCCTGGAAATTCAAAGTGAAAATGCTGCTGATAAGAGAAGGTACGTGGAAATACACACAGGAGCCTAAACCTGACCCAGTGCCACAGGAGTGGACAGAGATGGATCAGAAAGCACAAAGTACCATATCACTCAGTGTAGATGATGACCAGATTGTGCATGTGTGTAAATGTAATACTGCAAAGGAAATGTGGGAGTAGTTGCAAAAGGTACATGAGAGGATAAATTTAAGCAATAAGCTCTATCTCATGAGAAAGCTGTACCAGTCTAAGCTACAGAAAGGTCAGGATATGCAGGATTACATAAGAAGTGTTCTGGAAGTTGTAGAACGCCTGAGAGGCATTGGGGAAGATCTAAAGGACTTTCATGTGGCTGCATTACTGCTTAGTGGCCTTCCAGAGAGCTATGATACGCTTGTAACTGCACTAGATGCGCGTCCAGATGATGAGCTTATGTAGCACCCTGAGGATTCGGCTGCTACAGGGGTATTGCACCTCAACCCAGAGGTGTGATATTCCACTCCCGGGTAAGGATGGAGTGTGGACCTGAGCTCGGTAGGCTGCATGCACTACACACATCCCATTTCCGAGGAGCAGACCGACGGTACTCCCACTTAGAAATGTGCAGGTACGACCGAGTCTGTTCCTGGCTGGAGTGGGAGGGGGGTGGAACATCCCAAGTAGTGTAGGGGCAGATAGGGGGAGCAGCCTGGGTAAAGATAGGAGCTCATTGGGTGCTGGTCACCTGAGCTCACACATAGAGGGTGTATATAAGGTGGGCACCATCAAAGAACAGGGTCAGTCAGTCAGTCAGTCAGTCTTTGCAGAGAAGTCGGAGGAAGAGGAGCAGAGAAGACCCAGAGAGAGAGAGAGGAGAAAGCCAGAAAGACCCAGAGGGGGAAACAGAAAAGGAACTCTGAGAACCCAAAGTCCATCAGCGGGTGAAGAGTTGGCAAAAGGGTACCGGATCCCAAGCTGGTGGGGGCAAAAGCACACCCTAGCCAGAGACCGGAGGCCGTGGGCAGCGTCTGCCACGGCCACCCACTACATCCACCCCGAAGGCATGCCACGTGGAGGGTCAGGGAACCCAAGGCCAAGGGTGTCCCAACAGAAGGCCCGAGGGAGCTGGACCTGGGTGGATCACTAGTGGGGACGGCCAGAGGAAGGGACAGAAGGAGAGCTCAGGGTCACGCTCCGGACTTGTTTGGGGGTTGGCTGGATCCAGGACCTGGTGGACGCAGCACGGCTCGGGTGGTCACTTGAAGCTGGAGTGACCGGAACATCAGCAGTGAGTAAATACCCTAAACTGCACAACCCGACTCTGTCTTCATTTTACATCTACGCTGCACCACCACAACCCCCATCCTCTGCACCTGACCCCCTGAGGCTATACCCCACCCGTTGGGGGTTATACCATCACAAGCTGCACCTACACCATCAGCCTCAGCGGACCCTGCTGCAGCGGCGGCCATAGTGACCGCAATACAACGGGTGGCGTAGTCGACAATAAAGAACTTAATAACATCTGTAGGACTGCCACATACAACTGAGTTTGACACCCTGGGCACGGACCGGGTCACAGCCACTCGGAAGACTACAACCCCCATCTGATCCGGCTCCGGATATTCCCCCTAAAAGAATATGGCCCAGGGGGTGCGTCAACTTTGGCGTAGTCGGCAGGATTACGTGCCCACAACAACCGGGTACTGCGTGCCTGAAGAAAAGTGCAAGTTTACCTCAAAAAGAAGTCTCCTGCCGGTTCCGGAGGGTCCCCGCCATCGGACCCCATCACAGGTCGATTCCAGCCGGTTGTCCGCCATTAACAGCGTTTTCCCGCCATCTGCAGAGTTTCCCGCCACTGGGAAGCGATTCCCGCCATTTCCAAAGGTTTCCCGCCTTGGAAGAGCGGACGCCATTATGGGCGTGCCAGAGGGTGGCGAGAGGCCACCTCCCATCGTGGGCCAGGACCGAAAATGGCGCCAAAAGTGGAAACCGCCCCCACCAACAGAGACTGTGATGCTAGAGGTGTCTGTCAGCGTGAAAGAACAGCCCCTGGAGCTGACAGTCACCAAGTGGCCCCGGGACCGCCCTCGAAGTGGGAGGACTGAGAAGAAGAGAGCAAAGATGGGTGTCGCCTGGAGCAGTCTAGAGCGAGCGCACCCGGAGGCAAGAAGCCTGGAGAAGAATATCGGAGGAGCTTACCCGGAGATGGCGAGAAAGCAGAGCAGCACCGGCCCGTTGGCCAGGAGCCTGCTAGAAACAGAGGAGGGAGAGCAGAGCAGCACCGGCCCGCTGGCCAGGAGCCTGCTGGAGACAACTGTAGGAGAGCAGAGCAGCACCGACCCGTTGGTCAGGAGCCTGCTGGAAACAACGACCCCACTAGGCCTAGTGGAGGTCCTAGCACAGCTCCCCCGAGACCGGGAGTGTGCGCAGACCGCTCTGGAGGGCCTCGCAAGGAGGATGGCCCGGGTGCAGCGAGAGACGTTGGCGGAGTGGAGCCGTGAGATGGCCCAGCAGACCGAGGCCTGTCAGCGGAGCACGCCACCCGAGACGAGGAGGCAGACCGCCTCTGAGGATGGCGCAGGAGGACTGAAGGCCGGAGACGGCGCCGAGAAGGGAGCCGAACGAGTGGAGGCAGGTAAAGGGGACGTCTATACCCCAAACCGGGAAACCGCGCACCTGCCCCAGCTCCCCGTCGCAGAGCCCGAAGTCTATCCTGCCGTGCCCGCCGCTGCAACGTCACCGCCGCAGACTAGGCCTCAAACGGGAGCCGCGACCCCTGTGACGTCACACGCCTCGACCCCGAGCGTGACCAAGCAGGAAGTACCACCAGCCTGGTCGCAAGGCCTAGTACCCCCGGGCGCCGCAATACCAACAGCGCCCCCTACCTCCGCGGAGCCCCCGGCCTGGTCGCAGCGCCAAGTAGCCCAGGGCGCCGCCGTCCTTACGGTGCCCTTTACCTTCCAGATACCCCAGGCCTGGTCGCAAGGCCCGGGCAACCCGGGCGCCAACACCACCGCGCCCATAAGACCAAGAGTGCCGCATCTGGGAGAGGACCTGTACGTCCAGCACACGTGCCCGGATGGGCAGCCATCTATATGGCCACCGGAGTTCCACCATCCCCGACTCCGGAGAGAGAGACCCCTGGATGAACCCCTGATCCCGGCTCCAAAGCCCGTTAAGAGGATCTCGCCCCCGCTAGCAGAAGCGCAGTTTGAGTGGGACCCCACCGGAGAAGACCTCATGGGGTTCACTCAGGAGACTCGGGCAGCTGCAGCGGAGCGTGCTGAGTGCTGCCGCCAACAGCTCGAGGACTTTGAGAGGGAGCGGAGAGAGAGGCGGGTCCGGGAACAGCAAGCTCAAATAAGGAGCGCGGAGCAGAAGAGCCGGGCCAGGAGAGACCCCCGTGCAGCGCATAGTCCCCGCACCACCGGGACTGTGATAAAGTTTAACATGCAGCATGGGTGGGGCTTCATCCGAGACCACCGCACCCTAGGCGACGTCTTCGTGACGAGGAGAGACGTTGAGTCCCACCTACCGGAGGGACACAGAGGTCGTGACCTTTACATCGGGGACGAGGTCACCTTCACCCGGCACAAGTGTGCCAAAGGACCCTACGCCCTCCATGTACATCGCCTGATGGAGGAAGAGCTGCGGTGTGAGGAGGAAGAACAAGAGGACCCGGACGGGTCTGAAACTAGAGTTAAAGGTAACCATAAAGCAAGAGCAGGAGGACGCCGTCGTTAAGTACAGCGAAGTAGAAGCTGTATATAGTTGCCCGTCGGGGCACCGTGAACTGAAACTGTTACTGTTGCTAATATAGTCCCCGTTGGGACCAGCAAGTGTGAACTGTTACCCGTATTTCCCTAAATCCCACTGACCGAGGACTGAGAGCGGTCATTCCTCCCTAATACCTGGCCGAGGACTGAGAGCGGCCATACCCCTTGTAAATAGTTGCGCGTCCTAAAGCGCCCCCTACCGGTTTTATAGGAAAGCCACGAGTTCCAAAGACTGTCGCACTTTACCCGGTCACACGTTGCACAGTGACCGGAGGAGGAGCCAGAGGCGACAAGAATGTTTTATAAGAATGTTTTGCTGCTAATGTATGTTATTTTATATGTTTATACGATGTTGTTGATATGAAAAAAATTTTGTATGTTTTGGTGTTGTTTATGTCTTACAGCCCGAGGACGTGCTGTGATTTACCAGGGGGGAATGTAGCACCCTGAGGATTTGGCTGCTACAGGGGTATTGCACCTCAACCCAGAGGTGTGATATTCCACTCCCGGGTAAGGATGGAGTGTGGACCTGAGCTCGGTAGGCTGCATGCACTACACACATCCCATTTCCGAGGAGCAGACCGACGGTACTCCCACTTAGAAATGTGCAGGTACGACCGAGTCTGTTCCTGGCTGGAGTGGGAGGGGGGTGGAACATCCCAAGTAGTGTAGGGGCAGATAGGGGGAGCAGCCTGGGTAAAGATAGGAGCTCATTGGGTGCTGGTCACCTGAGCTCACACATAGAGGGTGTATATAAGGTGGGCACCATCAAAGAACAGGGTCAGTCAGTCAGTCAGTCTTTGCAGAGAAGTCGGAGGAAGAGGAGCAGAGAAGACCCAGAGAGAGAGAGAGGAGAAAGCCAGAAAGACCCAGAGGGGGAAACAGAAAAGGAACTCTGAGAACCCAAAGTCCATCAGCGGGTGAAGAGTTGGCAAAAGGGTACCGGATCCCAAGCTGGTGGGGGCAAAAGCACACCCTAGCCAGAGACCGGAGGCCGTGGGCAGCGTCTGCCACGGCCACCCACTACATCCACCCCGAAGGCATACCACGTGGAGGGTCAGGGAACCCAAGGCCAAGGGTGTCCCAACAGAAGGCCCGAGGGAGCTGGACCTGGGTGGATCACTAGTGGGGACGGCCAGAGGAAGGGACAGAAGGAGAGCTCAGGGTCACGCTCCGGACTTGTTTGGGGGTTGGCTGGATCCAGGACCTGGTGGACGCAGCACGGCTCGGGTGGTCACTTGAAGCTGGAGTGACCGGAACATCAGCAGTGAGTAAATACCCTAAACTGCACAACCCGACTCTGTCTTCATTTTACATCTACGCTGCACCACCACAACCCCCATCCTCTGCACCTGACCCCCTGAGGCTATACCCCACCCGTTGGGGGTTATACCATCACAAGCTGCACCTACACCATCAGCCTCAGCGGACCCTGCTGCAGCGGCGGCCATAGTGACCGCAATACAACGGGTGGCGTAGTCGACAATAAAGAACTTAATAACATCTGTAGGACAGCCACATACAACTGAGTTTGACACCCTGGGCACGGACCGGGTCACAGCCACTCGGAAGACTACAACCCCCATCTGATCCGGCTCCGGATATTCCCCCTAAAAGAATATGGCCCAGGGGGTGCGTCACTTACACTGGAGTATGTCAGGGGGAAGCTCATAGATGAATATAAGCGAAAGGCAGAAGGTATAAACAGTAGGATATGCAACACAGAATCTGCTTTACAGACACAAAACCTAACTGATAACAGGAAGCACACAAAAGAAACACGTGAATGTTTTGTTTGCAAGAAATCAGGACATTTGAAAGCTGACTGCAGAGTCTGTAAAGCTAGAATGAATCAGCTGAAAAAGCAAAGCAGTCATCAAAGGGTTAAAAGTGCTGTATCTGGAGAAAATGATTCTGTGAATACTGAAACTGCATTTACTGTCAGTGCAAATACATCAAAGCATGCATGGGGTATAGACTCTGGAGCAACTAGTCACATGACTAATAACAAAGACTTCTTTTCTAAGCTTGACCAAAGTAAATCAGAGAAAGTGATTATGGCTAATGGTCAGTACATGACTTCAGAAGGCATAGGAGATGGATATATTGATTGTCAAATCTCACCAAAACAAAGCAGGAAGATCCCAGTAAAGGATGTGCTGTATGTGCCTAGTCTTGAAAGTAATCTACTATCTGTGAAGAAACTCACAAAACAAGGAAATGAAGTTACATTTAAGCATAAAAACTGTATACATGTGTGGCATAGGCGTCTGGCACACAGAGACCCAGAAGCAATAAGAAAGTTAGTCCAAAAGCAACTAGCTGAGGATATTACAATTGATCTATGTAACCAGACAATGAAGTGTACTAGCTGCATCAAAGGGAAAATGTCTAGGAAAGCTTTTCCTAAGAGAATTAGTACAACAACAGCACAGCCACTAGATTTAATACACACAGATGTCTGTGGTCCAATGAGCACTCTGACTCCAGGGAAGAAGAGATATTTTCTCACATTTATTGATGATCATTCAAGATATACAGTTGTCCACCTGCTTCACAGCAAGAAGGAAGTTCCAGAGAAACTTGAAATATACCTAGCTGAAGTATATAATAAATTTGGAAGAATGCCAAAGATTCTACGTGCAGATAATGGGACTGAATATACAAGTAATGAGACACAGAGCATTTTAAAGAAAAATGGAATCCTATTTCAGACCACTGTACCGTACAACCCAGAGCAAAATGGTGTCGCGGAAAGAAGGAACCGAACACTATGAGAAAGTGGAAGAAGCATGTTATTTGATGCAAATCTGCCCACAGCATATTGGGGTGAAGCAATCATGACAGCTTGCTATCTTCAGAACAGACTACCAGGTAAAGCTACAGAGAAAACTCCATTTGAGCAATGGAATAGCAGAAAGCCAAAACTACATCACATAAGAATATTCGGAAGTAAAGCATTTGTACATGTTCCCAAAGAAAAGCGAACTAAGTGGGAATCTCACGCTAAGGAAGGTATCCTGGTAGGCTACAGCGAAACCCAGAAAGGTTATAGGATTCTACACCCAGAAACAAACAAGATCACAATAAGTAGAGATGTAGTGATTGATGAGAACTTTGTATCACCTAAGTTTTGTGACATCACGCCAGTAGTCCAGCTGAAGTCACAATTACAAGACAGCAACAAAGAGGATGTAGAGGTCTGGCTGGATTCTTCAACTAATGAAGGAACAACAGAAAAATCAGGTGAATCTGAAATCAGGAGATCGTCGAGATCAAACAAAGGTATACCAGCTAAACGTCTATCCTACATTGTCAAGACACTACCTGAATCAGAGCCGCAGTCATGGGATGAAATGCAAGCACTACCTGTCCATGAAAGAACAAAGTGGATCAATGCCGCTAATGAGGAAATCAAATCGCTTCATCAACTCCAAACTTGGAAACTCACCAAGCTACCACAGGGCAAAAAGGCAATCAAGTGCAAGTGGGTCTTTGTAACGGGTCTGGGAGGCGGAACCTCTGAGCAACTATACAAGGGGGCGGCCCTTGTAAGGAAGCGGGTGGCGCCCAGGGAAGACGGGCAGGTAGTCACAGCAAGTGACAGGGACAGTCTCTGGGTAAACGGGCAGATGGTCACGGCAAGTGACCGGGACAGTCTCTGGGTAAACGGGCAGGTGGTCACGGCAAGTGACCGGGACAGTCTCTGGGTAAACGGGCAGGTGGTCACGGCAAGTGACCGGGACAGTCTCTGGGTAAACGGGCAGGTGGTCACGGCAAGTGACCGGGGCAGTCTCTGGGTAAACGGGCAGGTGGTCACGGCAAGTGACCGGGACAGTCTCTTGACAGGCGGGTGGTCACGGCAAGTGACGGCAGAGCCTCCAGGTAGGCAAGCAGGCTGGTAGCAGGTGGACGCTCCCAGGTGAGCGGGCAAGAGTCTCTGGACAGGCAGGTGGTCACAGCACGTGACGGCGGAGCCTCCAGGTAGGCTAGCAGACAGGTAGAAGGTGAGCGCTCCCAGGTGAGCGGGCAAGAGTCTCTGGACAGGCAGGTGGTCACAGCACGTGACGGCGGAGCCTCCAGGTAGGCTAGCAGACAGGTAGAAGGTGAGCGCTCCCAGGTGAGCGGGCAAGAGTCTCTGGACAGGCTGGTGGTCACAGCACGTGACGGCGGAGCCTCCAGGTAGGCTAGCAGGCAGGTAGCAGATGTGCGCTCCCAGGTGAGCGGGCAGACGGATCCATAGACAGACTGGCAGGGCTGGTAGGCAGACTGTCAGACCGCAGGAATAGTAGCAGGTTGACACGAGACAGGCAGGTATCAGACAGGAAACTGGCAGGCAACTGGCAGGTAACTGGAAACGGGACCTGAGGGCTGAAGCAGAGTGATGAACTGTGCTACAACATTGCTCGGGCACCTCCATTTTGGAGGAGGTGCCTTATATATGGTGAAGTCCTCCGGCCATTGGCCGGGGATTCCTTAGGACGGCGCGCGCGGCCCCTCTAAGAGAGGGGGAGCGCGCGCGCCCTAAGCACCATGGCCGGGAAGGGGCGCGCGCTGCTAGCAGAGCGGGAGGAAGACGCCGGGCACGGAGCGGAGAGGTGAGGGGAACAGCGTCCCTGCCTAGCAGGAGGCAGGGACGCTGACGCTACAGTACCCCCCCCTTTAAGCCCCCCCTTTTTTAGGCCAGACAGAAATTTAGCAAGGATGAGCGGGGCATGGATGTTCTCCCGGGGCTCCCACGTTCTCTCCTCAGGACCAAACCCCTTCCAATCTACCAGAAAAAAGGTCTTTCCTCTTACCCTTTTGGTGGCCAGAATGTTCTCTACCTCAAACTCGTCTTCAGCAGAAACCGGAGCAGGAGGCGTACCTGTAGACCTGGAAAAAGAGTTAAGTACCACGGGTTTGAGGAGAGTTGGGATCCGCAAGTTGGCCGGGAGTTTCAATTTATAGGCCACCGGGTTGATCTGTTTGATAACCTCCAGTGGGCCGATGAACCGAGGCCCTAACTTGTAGGAGGGAATCTTGAGCCGGACATACTTGGACGAGAGCCAGACTTTATCTCCAGGACGGAATTGTGGAGGATCCAGGCGTTTTTTGTCAGCGTGTTTTTTCATCCGCTCGGACGACTGAAGGAGTGCGGATCGGGTACTCTCCCAAATGGAGGAAAATTCGCTAACGAGAGATTCCGCAGCCGGATTATCCACCGAGGTGGAGACGGGAAATGGGATCCGAGGATGCTGACCGAAGACTACAAAAAACGGGGATTTGGAGGAAGATTCGCTCTCGTGATTGTTGTAAGAGAAATCGGCCCATGGCAGGAGATCCACCCAGTCTGAATGGTGGGCATTAACGAAGTGCCGGAGGTAACTGGTCAGGATCTGATTGATCCGCTCCACTTGACCATTGGACTGTGGATGGTAAGCGGAGGAGAAGTCCAAGGTGACGTCTAGCAGTTTACATGTGGCTCTCCAGAAGCGTGAGGTGAACTGAACCCCACGATCCGACACGATGTGGAGAGGCAGGCCATGAAGACGGAAGATGTGGCGGATAAAGTCTTTAGCCAGCTCGAGTGCAGACGGGAGGCCTGGCAGGGGAATGAAATGGGCCATTTTGGAAAAGCGGTCAACGACCACTCAAATGACTGTACAACCGGCAGAGACAGGGAGGTCTGTTATGAAGTCCATAGCTATATGCTGCCAGGGGGCAGCAGGTACAGGAAGCGGAAGGAGGCGACCGGCTGGCAGGTGTCTCGGAGCCTTGTTGCGGGCGCAGGACACACAGGCAGAAACAAAGTCTATTACGTCCTTGTGCAGGGTAGGCCACCAGTAGTGCCGGGTAATAAGCTGGAGGGTCTTTTTCTGACCGGCGTGGCCAGCAAGTTTAGACGAGTGACCCCAGTGTAGGATCTTCTCCCGATCAGGTACAGTGACGAACGTCTTACCAGGAGGGAGACGATTTAGACTCACGGGAGCCACCTGCATTACTCTGGCGGGATCGATGATATGTTTAGGTTCCTCCTCGAGATCAGACACCAGAAAGGATCGGGACAAGGCGTCCGCTTTGATGTTTTTGTCAGCCGGGCGAAAATGAAGAACAAAATCAAAGCGAGCAAAAAAAAAGGACCACCGGGCTTGGCGCGGGTTAAGTCTCTGGGCACTCTGGAGGTAAGCCAAGTTCTTGTGGTCAGTGTAAATTATTACCGGGTGAAGAGCCCCCTCGAGCAGGTAACGCCACTCCTCTAAAGCCAGCTTAATGGCCAATAACTCTCGGTCTCCAATAGAATAGTTGCGCTCAGAAGAGGAGAAGAGTTTGGATAAGAAGCCGCAAGTTACCATTCTCCCGGAAGATGATTTTTGGGTAAGTACCGCTCCGGCTCCAGAGGAGGAGGCGTCAACCTCCAGGAAGAACTGCTTGTTGCCGTCCGGGCGATGCAGCACCGGGGCGGAAGAGAAAGCCTGTTTTAAGGAAAGAAAGGCTTCCTCTGCTGCGGGCGGCCATTCTCTGGGATTAGTGCCCTTACGGGTGAGCGCGGAAATTGGGGCAGTCCGGGAAGAGAAGTGCGGTATAAAGAGGCGGTAATAGTTGGCGAAGCCCAGGAACCGCTGAATAGCCTTCAACCCCTCTGGTCGAGGCCACTTCTCGATGGCAGACAGCTTCTCAGAATCCATTTGTAGGCCGGTCTGAGAAATTATGTAGCCCAAAAACGGAAGCGAGGTCTGCTCAAAGAGGCACTTCTCATATTTAGCGTAGAGGTGGTTCTGCCTGAGCCTGAGCAGGACCTGACGAACATCCCTCCGGTGAGTCTGGAGATCCGGAGAGAAGACCAAGATGTCGTCCAGGTACACCACTACGCAGGAGTAGAGAAGGTCCCGGAAGATGTCATTGACCAACTCTTGAAAGACGGCGGGAGCGTTACAGAGACCAAAGGGCATTACCAGATATTCATAGTGGCCGTCCCGGGTGTTGAATGCCGTCTTCCATTCATCCCCCTGACGGATACGGACCAGGTTATACGCCCCACGGAGGTCCAGTTTGGTGAAGATTCTTGCCCCCCTCAGGCGGTCAAATAATTCAGGAATGAGCGGGAGGGGGTATTTATTCTTCACTGTAATCTGGTTAAGGCCTCTGTAATCTATACATGGACGGAGTGAGCCGTCCTTCTTTTTGACGAAGAAGAAGCCTGCTCCCGCCGGGGAGGTAGATTTCCGGATAAATCCCCGGGCCAGATTCTCCTCAATATATTCAGACATGGACCGGGTCTCTGCTGCGGACAAAGGGTAGATACGCCCACGGGGAGGAGTAGAGCCGGGTATCAGGTCGATTGGACAGTCATATGGTCTATGAGGGGGTAATGTCTCTGTTTCTTTTTTATTGAAGACATCCGCATAAGACCAATAGGGAGCCAGTAGACCGGGTAGATTGACTGGGGTAGGAGAAGGACGAGCAGGATGAACGGGAACTAGACAAGTCTTATGGCAGTCCTGTCCCCAGCGAAGGACCTCTCCGGTCTGCCAGTCAAGCACGGGTGCATGTTTCTGGAGCCAAGGTAGACCCAGCAAGAGTGCGTGAGAGAGTCCAGGTAGAACATGAAAGGAGATGCTCTCAGAATGCAGCATTCCCACCTGCAGAGTTATGGATTCTGTGATGAGTTGGATAGGATGTGGTAAGAGACCCCCATCCACGGCGGCGACAGATAAAGGTACGGCCAGAGGTTTGGTAGGAATGCGGTACCTCTCTACCAGGGATTGAGAGATGAGATTACCAGCAGCTCCTGAGTCAAGTTGAGCCAGTTCGAAATAGCGGTTCTCTCCGCAGGTGATAGAGACTGACAGCATCAGGGATGGAGAGGGTTTACTTTTGTCTAGGGCGACCTCTCTGAGCGACCCTAGACACAGGCGTTTCCCGATCTCTCAGGGCAGGAACAGATCCGGTGCTCCTTACTGCCACAGTAGAAGCAGCTCCCCTCGGCATGGCGTGAGTCTTGACGGGTTTTGACCATCTTGGTCTGGTCGACTTGCATAGGCTCAGGTGAGTGTGCCTGGGGAGTAACGGAGGGAGTGACGGGTTTCTGGAAAGTAGGGGCTAGACGTGGAAACCTCCTCTCACGGGTGACCTCTTTGGCGCGCTCCTGCAACCGGATGTCAATCCGGGTGGCAAGTGTTATCAAGTCGTCGAGAGTGGTAGGAATGTCCCGACCGGCGAGTTCGTCTTTAATACGGCCGGACAGACCCTCCCAGAAGACAGACACCAGAGCGTCGTTATCCCAGGCCAGCTCCGAAGCAAGGGTACGGAACCGTATGGCATATTGGCCCACGGTGAGATCTCCTTGACGGAGGTGTAGCAGAGACGATGCGGATGAGGTCTTCCGTCCGGGTTCGTCGAAGACTTTCCGGAAAGCTGTGAGAAAGGCTGGCAGGTCGGACACCAGGAGGTCTCCTCTCTCCCATAGAGGATTTAGCCAAGCCAGTGCCTCCCCCGTGAGATGAGACATGATGAAGGCAACTTTGGCCCGGTCGGAGATAAACTGGTTGGACAGGAGTTCAAAGTGCAGGGTGCACTGGTTTATGAAGCCCCGAGCTTGAGCGGGGTCGCCTCCGAAGCGAGGAGGTGCAGAAAGCCGGGGTCCGGGGCAGGATACCACGGTATTGGTGGGCAGCGGCGCTGCCGGGTTGCGGGTCATGACGCTAGCAGTGGTTGCTGGTGGAGCAGTCAGAGTGTCCAGGCGAGAGTTGACATTCCGCAGGTGACCCAGGATGGACTCCTGTTGGGACTTCTGATGGGACAGTTCATGACATAGGTCCGAGAGCGAGGGAGCTTGGGTGCCACCGGGTTCCATGGCCCGAGCAAACTGTAACGGGTCTGGGAGGCGGAACCTCTGAGCAACTATACAAGGGGGCGGCCCTTGTAAGGAAGCGGGTGGCGCCCAGGGAAGACGGGCAGGTAGTCACAGCAAGTGACAGGGACAGTCTCTGGGAAAACGGGCAGATGGTCACGGCAAGTGACCGGGACAGTCTCTGGGTAAATGGGCAGGTGGTCACGGCAAGTGACCGGGACAGTCTCTGGGTAAACGGGCAGGTGATCACGGCAAGTGACCGGGACAGTCTCTGGGTAAACGGGCAGGTGGTCACGGCAAGTGACCGGGGCAGTCTCTGGGTAAACGGGCAGGTGGTCACGGCAAGTGACCGGGACAGTCTCTTGACAGGCGGGTGGTCACGGCAAGTGACGGCAGAGCCTCCAGGTAGGCAAGCAGGCTGGTAGCAGGTGGACGCTCCCAGGTGAGCGGGCAAGAGTCTCTGGACAGGCAGGTGGTCACAGCACGTGACGGCGGAGCCTCCAGGTAGGCTAGCAGACAGGTAGAAGGTGAGAGCTCCCAGGTGAGCGGGCAAGAGTCTCTGGACAGGCAGGTGGTCACAGCACGTGACGGCGGAGCCTCCAGGTAGGCTAGCAGACAGGTAGAAGGTGAGCGCTCCCAGGTGAGCGGGCAAGAGTCTCTGGACAGGCTGGTGGTCACAGCACGTGACGGCGGAGCCTCCAGGTAGGCTAGCAGGCAGGTAGCAGATGTGCGCTCCCAGGTGAGCGGGCAGACGGATCCATAGACAGACTGGCAGGGCTGGTAGGCAGACTGTCGGACCGCAGGAATAGTAGCACGTTGACATGAGACAGGCAGGTATCAGACAGGAAACTGGCAGGAAACTGGCAGGCAACTGGCAGGTAACTGGAAACGGGACCTGAGGGCTGAAGCAGAGTGATGAACTGTGCTACAACATTGCTCGGGCACCTCCATTTTGGAGGAGGTGCCTTATATATGGTGAAGTCCTCCGGCCATTGGCCGGGGACTCCTTAGGACGGCGCGCGCGGCCCCTTTAAGAGAGGGGGAGCGCGCGCGCGCCCTAAGCACTGTGGCCGGGAAGGGGCGCGCGCTGCTAGCAGAGCGGGAGGAAGACGCCGGGCACGGAGCGGAGAGGTGAGGGGAACAGCGTCCCTGCCTAGCAGGAGGCAGGGACGCCGACGCTACAGTCTTCAAAACCAAATATGACTCTGAAGGTAAAGTCCACAGATTCAAAGCAAGGTTGGTCGCAAAAGGATATTCTCAAAAGTATGGCGAAGATTACGATACTACATTTGCTCCAGTCGCTAAACAGACCACGTTCAGAGCTTTGTTAGCTGTAGCTGCTGTACAAAAGATGTATGTCAGACATTTGGATATAAAAACTGCCTTTCTAAATGGTGACATTGAGGAGGACTTATACATGACTCAACCTGAAGGTTATGTAAAAAGAGGTGAAGAGAATCTTGTTTGCAAACTACAAAAATCTCTCTATGGTCTTAAGCAATTAGCAAGAGCATGGAACACCAAAATGAATAAAGTCTTGTTGGAAGAAGGATTTAACAGAGGTCAAGCAGATCCGTGCTTATAAACAAAATATACAGATGGAAAGTGGATGTATATTCTCTTATATGTGGACGACGTGATTGTTGCTCATCAAGACGACGCAGAAAATGGAAAAATGACTGAAATTCTGAATCAGCACTTTGAAACAAAAGACCTTGGAAGTGTGACATATTATCTAGGAATCCAAATCCAGAGAGAGGAAGATGGAAGTTTTCTTCTAAACCAAAGTGCAAAAATTAATTTGATTCTGAATCAGTTTAAAATGTCAGAGGCCAAAGGTATATCAACCCCAATGGAACCATCCTACCTGAAGCTGGAAGGAGAAGATGACCTGTTGCCTAACAATGAGGAATATCGTCAGGCAGTGGGGGCACTTCTATACATATCAACTATGACTCGACCGGATATCACAACAACAGTTGGAATCCTTTGCAGATATGTGGAAAAACCGCGCCAAAGAGACTGGAATGCTGTTAAGAGACTTCTCCGATATTTGAAAGAAACGCAAGATGTAAATTTAAAACTATCTGCAGCAGGAGATCTAGAACTTACCGGCTATGTAGATGCGGATTGGGCTGGTGATTCACGTGATCGTAAATCCACAAGTGGATACTTGTTTAAAGTTGGAGAAAGTTCAATCTCCTGGTCTAGTAGGAAACAAGTGTCTGTTGCCTTGTCATCTACAGAAGCGGAGTATGTGTCCGCAGCCTATGCAAGCCAGGAGGTTGTTTGGCTAAGACAATTGATGGACGATCTTGGCAAACCGTCAACTCAGCCGACTGTAATTTATGAGGACAACCAAGGATGCATTAAACTTGCATGCAGTGAAAAGATCAGTGCTAGAACCAAGCACATTGACGTCAGACATCATCATCTACGTGATTTGATAGATCGTGGCATAATTCAGTTTGTCTATTGTGAAACTGATAAGATGGTAGCTGACATTATGACAAAGCCATTGCCACGAGCTACGTTCCAAGAATTGAGAACCACAATGGGACTAAGAGGATAAGTAGTTGTTGAGTGGGGGTGTTGGAATAATACATATTAATCTGTATGTGTATTGCAACAACTACTATGCTGTTTCATATGTTGTGCATATTGTGAGGTTGTTAACAAAGTTGTGTTTTAAAAAAAAAAAAAAACTCACACAGACAGGATGCCCCCTCCTTCTCTTCCTGTATTGTTGTTATCTGCTTTGATTTCTCCTCATGCTGCAGTAACACCAGAATCCATGCTGTGCCTATGCTGGATATGAATAACCCTACATTCTGTGTTCTAAACTCTGAATGTCACGCGGTTTAATCCTCTGCTAACACATTGTCATGCTGGAAGATCCAGTCACGACAAATCTTCAATGCTCTTACTTAGGGAAGGAGGTTGCTGTTGACCAAAATCTCGCAATACAGGACCCCATCCACCCTCTCTTCAATACGGTGCAGTCGTCCTGCCACCTTTTCAGAAAAGCACCCCCAAAGTATGATGTTTCCCCCACCATGCTTCATGGTTGAGACGGTGTTCTTGAGGTTGTACTCATCCTTCTTCTTCCTCCAAACACGGCAAGTTGTACCATCGGCGTCTCTGCCCCTTGCCAGGCAGAGACGCCGTCCCTCTCACCGCCGCGCTCCCCGCCCGGCGTCCTCCAGCGCTCCTCTTCCTGCTTCTGCCGGCTCCGCCCTAAGGAGTCCCCGGCCAATTGCCGGAGGTCCTCCCATATATAAAGCACTTCCTCCAATATGGAGGTGCCCGAGCAATAGTTGATGCACAGTGTACTTACCTCTGCTTCAGCCCTCAGGTCCCGCTGCTAGCCTGACTACTAGTCCTGCCCGCCAGGCTGACTTTCATTCTAGTCCGCCAGCCTGACTACTCTCCAGCCCGACAGTCTGTCTTCTGTTCAGTCCGCCAGTCTGTCTATGGGCTTTGCCCGCCTGCTTACCTGGAAGCACCTGCCCGCTACCTACTGTGCCTACCTGGAGGCTCCTGCTTGTTACCTGCTGTGCCTACCTGAAGGCTCCCACTTGCTACCTACCGTGCCTACCTGGAGGCTCCCGCTTGCTATCTGCCGTGCCTACCTGGAGGCTCCCGCTTGCTACCTGCCGTGCCTACCTGGAGGCTCCTGCTGTCACTTGCTGTAACCACCTGTCAGCCTACCTGGAGGCTCCTGCCTGTCACTTGCCGTGACCACCTGTCAGCCTACCTGGAGGCTCCTGCCCGTCACTTGCCGTGACCACCTGACAGCCTACCTAGAGGCTCCTGCCTGTCACCTGCCGTGTCTGCCAGTCCATCCACCAGGACCACTCGTCAGCCTGCCTGCTGTGCCCATCTGCTATACCGGTCAGTCCTAGCCATCTGACCTGTGGGAGTCACCTGCTGTCTTACAAGGTCGTCCCCAGAGTAGCACCTGGTCCCTCTCCTCGGTCCCTCCCTGATCACGGAGTCATTAGCCGCCGTACGACCTAGATCGGTCCGAGTTGATACTTAGTTACGGCCCTCTGGGTCCCTCCTTGCACAGCAGCACAGAGGTTCCACCACCCGGATCCATAACAGTTTGCTCGGGCCATGGAACCCGGTGGCCCCCAAGCTCCTTCGCTCTCTGAACTGTACCAGGAGGTTTCTCGTCAGAGATCCCAACAGGAAACCATCCTAAACTTCCTGCGGAGTGTCAACTTCCGCCTGGACACACTGACTGTTCCACCTGTGTCCGCCTCGAGTCGTGCGACTCCCACTCCAGCAGCTCCGCTGCCCACCTATACCATGGCATCCAACCCAGGTCCCCGGCTTTCTGCACCTCCTCGTTTTGGAGGCGACCCCTCTCTAGCTCGGGGTTTCATAAACCAGTGCACCCTGCACTTTGAACTTTTGGCACATCAGTTTCCCTCCGACCGGGCCAAGGTGGCGTTCATCATGTCTCACCTCACTGGAGAAGCACTGGCATGGCTAAATCCCCTGTGGGAGAGAGGGGATCCCCTGGTGTCCAATCTATCGCCTTTCCTTGCTGCTTTCCGGAAAGTCTTCGATGATCCAGGACGAAAATCCTCTACTGCCTCCTCTCTGCTTCTTATCCGCCAAGGGAGTCTCACCGTGGGCCAATATGCCATACGGTTCCGTACCCTCGCTTCTGAGCTTGCCTGGGACAACGAGGCCCTGGTGTCCATCTTCTGGGAGGGCCTTTCTGGTCAGATTAAGGACGAGTTAGCCGGCCAGGACATTCCTACCACCCTGGAAGACCCGGTGTCATTAGCTACCTGGATCGACATCCGTTTCCTGGAACGTGCTAAAGAGACTTCCCGGGAGCGAAGATTTCCTTGTCTTGCTCCTACTTTCCAGAGACCTGCCTCCAAATTAGCAACTCCCTGGGCACGCTCACCCGAACCTATGCAGGTCAACCAGACCAAGATGGTCAAATCTCGCCAAGAGTCACGCCGAGCCGAGGGGAGCTGTTTCTACTGTGGCAGTAAGGAGCACTTCATCCATTCCTGCCCGGTGAAGCCGGGAAACGCCAGTGTCTAGGACCGCTCGGAGAGGTCATCCTAGGCAAAAGTAAACCCTCTCCTTCCCTGACTTTGTCTGTCTCCATCTCCTGGAGAGAGAACCGCTACTTTGAAATAGCACACCTAGATTCCGGAGCTGCTGGGAACCTCATTTCCCAGTCCCTGGTAGAGAAATATCACATTCCCACAAAACCTCTGGCTGAACCATTGGCAGTCGCCTCCGTGGATGGAAGACTTCTTCCGGTGACCATCCTGCTCGTCACAGAACCTATAACCCTGCAGGTGGGAATGCTGCACTCTGAGAGGATCTCCTTCCCTGTTCTTTCCGGTCTCTCTCACTCCCTATTGCTTGGTCTACCCTGGCTTCAGAAACATGAACCTGTGCTGAATTGGCAATCCGGTGAAGTTCTCCGTTGGGGGCAGAATTGCCATAAGACCTGCCTGGTCCCTGTCCGCCCGGTTCGTCCTCCTCCCACCCCGGCTAATCTTCCCAGTTTACCGGCACCTTACTGGTCCTATGCATATGTATTAGACAAAAAGGAAGCAGAGACCTCATAGGCCATATGATTGCCCAATCGACCTGGTACCCGGAGCCACTCCACCCCGTGGGCGCATTTACCCGTTGTCGTCGGCCGAAACCCGGGCCATGTCGGAGTACATTGAGGAAAATCTGGCTAGGGGATTCATCCGGAAATCTACCTCCCCGGCTGGAGCCGGATTCTTCTTCGTCAAGAAGAAGGATGGCTTGCTACACCCCTGTATTGACTATAGAGGACTCAATCAAATCACGGTCAAAAACAAATACCCCCTGCCGCTCATCTCCGAGTTGTTTGATCGCCTTAAGGGCGCCAGGATCTTTTCCAAGCTGGATCTACGTGGGGCGTATAACCTGGTCCGGATCCGTCAAGGAGACGAGTGGAAGACGGCATTCAATACCCGGGACGGTCACTATGAATACCGTGTGATGCCCTTCGGTCTCTGCAATGCTCCCGCCGTCTTCCAAGAATTAGTCAATGACATCTTCCGTGACCTTGTATATTCCTGCGTGGTGGTGTACCTGGACGACATCTTGGTCTTCTCTCCGGACCTTCCCACACACCGGAGGGATGTTCGTCAGGTCCTGCTTAGGCTCAGGCAGAATCACCTCTATGCAAAATATGAGAAGTGCCTCTTCGAGCAGACCTCCCTTCCATTCCTGGGCTATATTATCTCCCAGACAGGTCTACGAATGGACACCGAGAAGCTCTCTGCCGTCTTAAAGTGGCCCCGTCCGGAGGGGTTGAAGGCGATTCAGCGATTCCTGGGCTTCGCCAACTACTACCGTCTCTTCATCCCGCACTTCTCTTCCTGGACTGCTCCCATCTCTGCGCTCACCCATGAGGGAGCAAATCCCAAGGTATGGCCGCCCGAAGCTGAGGAGGCCTTCTTTTCCTTAAAGCAAGCCTTCTCCTCTACCCCAGTGCTGCACCGTCCAGACTGCAACAAACAGTTCTTCCTGGAGGTTGATGCTTCCTCCTTCTGAGCCGGAGCGGTGCTCACCCAAAAATCTTCATCCGGGAGAATGGTAACCTGCGGCTTCTTCTCCAAACTCTTCTCCTCGTCTGAGCACAACTACTCCATAGGAGACCGAGAACTGCTAGCCATCAAATTGGCGCTGGAGGAGTGGCGTTACCTGCTTGAAGGGGCTCTATACCCAGTGATCATCTATACTGATCACAAAAGCCTTGCATATCTCCAGAATGCCCAAAGACTCAATCCGCGTCAGGCCCGGTGGTCTTTGTTCTTCGCTCACTTCGACTTTATCCTACATTTCCGCCTGGCGGACAAGAATGTTAAAGCTGACGCCTTGTCCCGATCCTTCCTGTCCTCCGATCTAGAGGAGGAGCCTATACACATCATCGACCCCTCCAAAGTGATGATGTTACTAAGAAAATCGCTGATTGGTCGCTGCCCGCGACCAATCACTGATTTGGGCGTCACATTTAAATAGCGGCCGCGACCAATCACTGATCTTGGCGCCACATTTAAACACTGCTGTGCTGATTGGTCGTGGATGCTGCCCGCGACCAATCACCAATTTGTGCGCCACATTTAAATAGCGGCCGCGACCAATCACCGATCTTGCAGACACAATTAAACACCGCTGTGCTGATTGGTCGCGGACGCTGTCCGCGACCAATCACCGATTTGGGCGCTACATTTATATAGCGTCCGCGACCAATCAGCACAGCGGTGTTTAAATGTGTCTGCAAGATCGGTGATTGGTCGCGGCCGCTATTTAAATGTGGCGCCCAAAACGGTGATTGGTCGCGGGCAGCGTCCGTGACCAATCAGTACAGCGGTGTTTAAATGCGTCTTCAAGATCGGTGATTGGTCGCGGCCGCTATTTAAATGTGGCGCCCAAATCGGTGATTGGTCGCGGGCAGCATCCGCGACCAATCAGCACAGCGGTGTTTAACTTTTGCGGCAAGATCAGTGATTGGTCGCGGACGAAGACTGCGACCAATCATCGAATCGTATTGGTGAGGACCGGGGAGCGGAATCGTATTGGTGAGGACCGGGGAGCGCCGCTGCCTGTGCGGCTACTTCCGCTGCGAGAACCCGGGACATGAGCGGGCGCTCGCAGCAGAAGTATCCCGACCTGGCGCTGGCGGTCGGGGTCCTTCTGCTGCGACCGGCCGGGAGATGAGCGCCTCGTGCCGGTCATCTCCCGGCTGCATCTCCGTCCCGCAGATGAGCCGCTAACGGTCGCCATCTTTTTTCAGAAATCCCTCGGCGCTGATTGGCCGCTGCCGGACCAATGAGCGACGCGGGATTTCCAGGACAGACAGACAGACAGAAAGACAAACAGACAGACATACAGACAGACAGACGGGATAAGACGATTATATATATAGATGTGTGCAGTGATTGGGGGGATGAGGAAGCCACACATACCAGGATACTTAGATTGAGGAGGCCACACATACCAGGAATGGGGGATTGAGAAGGCCACACATACCAGGAATGGGGGATTGAGGAGGCCACACATACCAGGAATGGGGGATTGAGGAGGCCACACATACCTGGAATGGGGGATTGAGAAGGCCACACATACCTGGAATGGGGGATTGAGAAGGCCACACATACCTGGAATGGGGGATTGAGAAGGCCACACATACCAGGAATGGGGGATTGAGGATGCCACACATACCAGGAATTGGGGTTTGAGGAGGCCACACATACCAGGAATGGGGGATTGAGGAGGCCACACATACCAGGAATGGGGGATTGAGGAGGCCACACATACCTGGAATGGGGTATTGAGAAGGCCACACATACCAGGAATGGGGGATTGAGGATGCCACACATACCGGGAATGGGGGTTTGAGGAGGCCACACATACCAGGAATGTGGGATTGAGGAGGCCACACATACCAGGAATGGGGGATTGAGGAGGTCACACATACCAGGAATGGGGGATTGAGGAGGCCACACATACCAGGATTTGGGGATTGAGGGGGCCACACATACCAGGATTTGGGGATTGAAAAGGCCACACATACCAGGATTGAGGAGGCCACACATACCAGGATTGAGGAGGCCACACATACCAGGATTGGGGGATTGAGCAGGCCACACATACCAGGATTGAGGGGTTGAGGAGGCCACACATACCAGTACTGAGGGGTTGAGGAGGCCACACATACCAGTACTGAGGGGTTGAGGAGGCCACACAGACCAGGATTGAGGGGTTGAGGAGGCCACACACACCAGGATTGGGGGATTGAGGAGGCCACACATACCAGGATTGGGGGATTGAGGAGGCCACACATACCAGGATTTGGGGATTGAGGAGGCCACACATACCAGGATTTGGGGATTGAGGAGGCCACACATACCAGGATTGAGGGGTTGAGGAGGCCACACATACCAGGATTGGGGGATTGAGGAGGCCACACATACCAGGATTGGGGGATTGATGAGGCCAAACATACCAGGATTGGGGGATTGAGGAAGCCACACATACCTGAATTGGGGGATTGAGGAGGCCACACATACCAGGATTTGGAGATTGAGGAGGCCACACTTACCAGGATTGGGGGATTTAGGAGGCCACACGTACCAGGATTGGGGGATTTAGGAGGCCACACATACCAGGATTGGGGGATTGAGGAGGCCACACATACCAGGGATTGTGGAATTGAGGGGGCCACACATACCAGGGATTGTGGGATTGAGCGGGCCACACATACCAGGGATTGTGGGATTGAGGGGGCCACACATACCAGGGATTGTGGGATTGAGGGGGCCACACATACCAGGGATTGGGGGATTGAGGAGGCTACACATACCAGGGATTGTGGGGGCCACACATACCAGGGATTGTGGGATTGAGGGGGCCACACATATGAGGATGGGGAAATTTACCAGTAGCTGCTGCATTTCCCACCCTAGGCTTATACTCAAGTCAATAGGTTTTCCCATTTTTATGTGGTAAAATTAGGGGCCTCGGCTTATATTCGGGTCAGCTTATTTAAAATATATGGTATTTTAAAATCAGTGAGTACATGATGCCCATAATACTGCAGGATTGTGGCGTGCATTATACTATATGGGGGCTGCATTTTACCCTATGGGGTGTGTAATATACTGTATGGAGGACTATGGGGAATGCATTATATTCTATGGAGGACCATGGGAAGTTCATTATACTATATGGAGGATTATGGGGGGCGCATTATACTATATGAAGGTTTATGGGGGGAGCATTATACTATATGGAGGATTATGGGGGCACATTATACTATATGGAAGATTATTGGTGGTGCATTATACTATATGGAAGGCTATGTGGGGCCATTATAATATTTTGAGGGCTATGTGTTTGGCCATTATACTGTATGAAAGCAATTATACAGTGTGAATGTTTGTGTGGGGTCATTATACTGTTTGGAGGGCTGTGTGGGGGCCATTATACTGTTTGGAGGGCTGTGTGGGGCCATTAGAGTGTATGGAGGGCTCTGTGGGGTTCACAGTTGGGGTATTATACTGTGTTAGGGTCACCATACTTTGCCGTGGGAGTTGAAGTGGGGTACAATAGGGTCATTATACTGTGCATGTGGAGGAATGCACCATAGGGGTATCATACTGTTTGGGGGGCACTTTTGTTGGCATCATACTTTATGGGGGCAATGAAGGAGGAATCAACGACTTCAGAAGGAGGTAAATTACTATGTAAAGGCTGGAAAGTTATGTGATCTGCTTTTCTGTGACACAGTCAAACATTTATTTTTTGTAGGGGGGGGGCCCAATTAGAGCTTCTGCGGGCCCCATGACTTCTATGTACGCCCCTGATTGGATAGCAGATAATACTTCCAGTTACCTGGGCACCACCACCTCCGGCCTGTCTTCCACACGGTCGACTCTTAGTAGCCATGAGTCTCGAAAGCATACTCCTCCTCACCCTGATGCTCCTTCCTCCCACCATGCCGAGTGTCGTCAGACAGCAACTGATCCCACACTTGGACACTCTGAAGAGCTGTTCACTGGTCCATTTCCATATTTGTGCCCCTCGCCTGCTCCACTTGAAGTGGTGGAAGAGGAGATCCCATGTAGCGATGCCCAAATATTTGAACAGCCACGGCCACAGGAAGTCGACGCTGGCAATTTGCCATAAGAGATGGACGATGACGAGACACAATTGCCAGGAAGTGAGGAGGAGGATCGTGGTGCGCAAGTGGAAGAGGAGGAGGTGGTGGATGATCTAGTAACTGACCCAACGTGGCAGGAGGACATGCAGAGTAAGGCCAGCAGCACACAGGGGGAGGGAGGCAGAGTACCCCAACAGGCAAGAAGAAGCAGTGTGGTGGCCGCAGACAGAAGGAGGGCAATCGTTCCCCGTAACACCAACACGAGCGACGATGCCAGTACAACCGGTAGGTCTTCCAGAGTCTGGAATTTTTTTAAAGACTCTGCTGATAACCCCAAAAAGGCTATGTGTACCACCTGCCATGCCAGCATCAGCAGGGGTGACAAAACTACCAGCCTGACCACCACCAGCATGATCAGGCACATGGCAGCAAAGCACCCGACTTTGTGGGGCAAACCCCAGGGTCCACGACCAGTGTCAGCTGGTGTCACCACTGCTTCTTCCGCTGTTGTGCATGCAATAGAACCCCCTGTTGTGTGTGCAAGGCAATCCCCTGTCCATACTGCATGCAAAGATGCCCCCTCCTCTCAGTCTTCACTTGTTATGGCAGTTTCTCAAGAAACAGCATCAACGTCCACGTCCCACCGCAGCGTTCAATTGTCCATATCCCAGACCTTTGAACGAAAGGGGAAATTCGCAGCTGACGCCCCACAGGCCACAGTCCTAAATTCGCACATTTCACGACTGCTTGCATTGGAAATGCTGCCTTTTAGGCTGGTGGAGACGGAATCCTTCCGCAACCTTATGGCGGTGGCCGTCCCTCGGTACTCGGTCCCCAGCCGACACTATTTTGCTCGGTGTGCCATCCCCGCACTACACAAGCACGTGTCCCAAAACATCTGCCGTGCCCTCAACAACGCATTTACCGGGAGAATCCACCTGACAACGGACACATGGACAAGTGCTTGTGGCCAGGGACGGTACATCTCCCTGACGGCACACTGGGTAAACATAGTGGAAGCCGGGACCCAGTCGGACCTTGGGACAGAACACATCCTCCCCACACCGAGGATTGCGGGCCCTATGTCAGTCAGAGTTGCCCCCACAGTGTTCAGCTCCAGCGCATCCTCCTCCTCCTCCTCCTCATGTTCAGCCTCCATCTCAGATATCACCACATCAGTTACAAGCTGGAAGCACTGCAGTACTGCCTCCGCCAAGCGGCATCAGGCTGTGCTGAAACTTCTAAGCTTAGGTGAGAAACCTCACACTGCTTGTGAGTTGTGGACAGCTGTGAAAGAGCAGGCAGATCTGTGGCTGAGACCGCTGAACCTACATCCAGGCATGCTCGTGTGTGACAATGGCCGTAACATGGTTGCGGCTCTGAGGCGAGGCGAGATCACACACGTACCATGCCTGGCTCATGTGCTTAACCTCGTGGTTCAGCGGTTTCTTAAATCGTACCCCGAGTTGCCAGATCTGCTCGTCAAAGTACGCCGCCTGTCAGCTCATTTTCGCAAGTCGGCTACAGCTTCCGCCGCCCTTGCTGTGTTGCCACGGCGTTTGCTGCTTCCGTCACACCGACTGGTGTGTGATGTCCCCACACGTTGGAACTCTACCCTCCACATGTTGCAAAGGATTTGTGAGCAGAAGAGAGCAGTTGTGGAGTACCAGCTGCAACTAGGCCGTCGATATTCAGGTCAAACTCCACACATAAGACCTCAGGAGTGGACCTGGATGTCTGACATATGTACCATCCCGACAAACTTTGAGGAGGCCACCAAGATGGTGAGTGGCGATGACGCCATCATTAGTGTCAGCATCCCACTTGTCTGTCTTTTGCAATGCTCTCTGCAGAGAATTAAAGAGGAGGCATTGCAGCCAGAGTATGATGAGATGGATCAAAAGCCGTAGCGTAGCAACAGCCCAACCTCATCTCATCCCAACGTGCATTGGGGGACAATGAGGGAGAGGAGGAGGAGGAGGAGGAAGAACAGGAGCTGGTATCATGCGCTGAAGACGGTAGTACCTGTACAACTGTCATACCGTCGGTTCAGCGTGGGTGTCCTGAGGACAGGGGGGAGGAGGAGGAGTAGGAGGAGGAGAGCATGGTCAGTCGTCATCTTGGTGAGGACACGGAAATCTTGCCCATTACCAGTCTGGCACGCATGGCTGACTTTATGTTACGCTGCCTTAACCGTGACCCTCGCGTTGTCAAAATGTTGGGTGACAGTCATTACTGGTTGGTGACACTTGTAGACCCCCGCTACAAGGAGAACTTTCACTCTCTTATTCCTGAGGTGGAGAGGTCTACAAAAATTGGCCAGTACCAGAAGGCCCTTGCTGCAGAACTGTTAAAAAAAGTCCCATCTGAACATGCTAGCGGCAGAGGTCACAGTTCGTTGACCAACCAAAGCATGCAAGCGAGAGAGAGGCAACTCCAATCCAGCAGATGCAGGGGAACACTGTCAACATTCTGGGACAGTTTTCTCAGACCCTTCCTTCGAACAGACCCTGAGGCATGGGGTACTCTCACAAGGAGTGGAAAGTTTCAAAAGATGGTGAGGGGGTACCTTGCCGACCATACCAGCATCCTCCGTGATTCTTCTGTGTCTTTTAATTATTGGGTATCCAAGCTGGACACTTGGAATGAACTCTCTCTGTACGCCTTGGAGGTCCTGGCCTGCCCTGCCGCTTGCGTGTTATCGGAGCGTGTTTTTAGTGCCGCTGGGGGAATTATAACTGATAAGCGCACTCGCCTGTCAACTGACAATGCTGACAAGCTGACCCTTATCAAAATGAACAAGGGCTGGATTGGGCCAGACTTCTCATCACCACCAAATGACAGCAGAGTAACATAAAGTCAAATCCACTGTGTTATTTCGGGAGGTGTATTCACATGCACCGCTTCACACCCACACATGGGTATACGCTTCCTCATTTCGGCTGTTTTTTGCTCTTCTCCTTATCCTCAGCCTCCACCAACACTATACCACCAGGGTGACCCTGGTCCGTGTTGCCATTATTGAAAGTTCCTACATCCTGATTTTTGTCAGCTTTTGCTTGGAAGGCATAAGCAAAGACTGTGGGAGACCCACTCCCCAATAATGGGAATAATATTTTTAAGATGCTGTACTGTATGGCTCTTGTAAGGGGCATTAAAAGCATCTTGTTAAGCTACTGGGACCTCCACGTCTCTTCTGAGGGGCATTAAAACCATCTTGTTATACCACTCTGACCTCCACGTCTCTTCTGAGGGGCATTAAAAGCGTCTTGTTAAGCTACTGGGACCTCCACGTCTCTTCTGAGGGGCATTAAAACCGTCTTGTTAAACTAGTGCGACCTCCACCACTTCTCCAAGGGGCATTAAAGCGTCTTGTTATATCACTCTGACCTCCATGTCTCTTCTGAGGGGCATTAAAAGCGTGTTGTTATACCACTCTGACCTCCACGTCTCTTCTGAGGGGCATTAAAAGCATGTTGTTATACCACTCTGACCTCCATGTCTCTTCTGAGGGGCATTAAAACCGTCTTGTTAAGCTACTGGGACCTCCACGTCTCTTCTGAGGGGCATTAAAAGCGTGTTGTTATACCACTCTGACCTCCACGTCTCTTCTGAGGAGCATTAAAAGCGTGTTGTTATACCACTCTGACCTCCACATCTCTTCTGAGGGGCATTAAAAGCGTGTTGTTATACCACTCTGACCTCCACGTCTCTCCTGAGGGGCATTAAAAGCATCTTGTTAAGCTACTGCAACCTCCATGTCTCTTCTGAGGGGCATTAAAACCGTCTTGTTAAACTACTGCAACCTCCACCACTTTTCCAAGGGGCATTAAAAGCGTCTTGTTATACCACTCTGACCTCCACGTCTCTTCTGAGGGGCATTAAAAGCATGTTGTTATACCACTCTGACCTCCACGTCTCTTCCAAGGGACATTAAAACCGTCTTGTTATACCATTCTGACCTCCACGTCTCTTCTGAGGGGCATTAAAACGGTCTTGTTAAGCTACTGGGACCTCCACGACTCTTCGAACGGGATTTGCATTTCTTCATAATTTTTGGCAGCTTTTGCTTGGAAGGCATAAGCAAATACTATGGGAGACCCACTCCCCAATAATGGTAATAATGTTTGTAATATGCTGTACTGCATGGCTCTTGTAAGGGTATTGCAAGTTCCTACGTCCTAATTTTTGGCAGATTTTGCTTGGAAGGCATAAGCAAAGACTATGGGAGACCCACTTCCCAATAATGGGAATAATGTTTGTAATATGCTGTTCTGCATGGCTCTTGTAAGGGTATTGGAAGTTCCTCCGTCCTAATTTTTGGCACCTTTTGCTTGGAAGGCATAAGCAAAGACTATGGGAGACCCACTTTCCAATAATGGGAATAATGTTTGTAATATGCTGTTCTGCATGGCTCTTGTAAGGGTATTGCAAGTTGCTCCGTTCTAATTTTTGGAAGCTTTTGCTTGGAAGGCATAAGCAAATACTATGGGAGACCCAGTCCCCAATAATGGGAATAATGTTTGTAATAGGCTGTACTGTATGGCTCTCGTAAGGGGCATTAAAACCGTCTTGTTAAGCTACTGTGACCTCCACGTCTCTTCCGAGGGGCATTAAAACCGTCTTGTTAAACTACTGCGACCTCTACCACTTTTCCAAGGGGCATTAAAACCGTCTTGTTAAGCTACTGCGACCTCCACGTCTCTTCCGAGGGGCATTAAAACCGTCTTGTTAAGCTACTGCAACCTCCATGTCTCCTCCAAGGGGCATTAAAACCGTCTTGTTAAGCTACTGTGACCTCCACCACTTTTTCAAGGGGCATTAAAACCGTCTTGTTAAGCTACTGTGACCTCCACGTCTCTTCCGAGGGGCATTGAAATGTTGTTTTTAATTACCTCTAACCTCCACGACTCTTCCAACGGGCATTGCATTTCCTCCTAATTTTAGTCAGCTTTTGCTTTTCAATGCAAAGGCGAAAACTAACGGAGACCCATTCCCCAATAATGGGTAGAAGGTTTTTAGTACGCTGTAATCCACGTCTGTTTCAAGGGGCATTGCAGTTCCTCATAATTTTTGGAAAGCCTTCCATTCACAGGAGACCCAGTTGCTATAAATGGAAAAAACGGTTTAGTTAAGGCCCTCTGACCTCCATGTCACTTCCAAGCGGCATTGGAGTGCCTTGACATGTTTGGTAGGCATTGCACTCACCTTATGCCCTATAACTGTGTAGCAGAACCTCTCCTTTTGTTACAGAAACATATCCTACAAGACATGTGTGGTTGACTGGCCTGATATTGATGTGAATGGTCCCTGTTCCTCCTGCTCTTTCTCCTTTGCCACCACCTCATCCATCATTTATCACCTGAAGCTTTGTTTTAACAGGAGTCATAGAACTGGGAAAGTAGCAGGAAAACATCCAGCAATCCTCGGAGGAGGTAGGATATGCGCCCAAATGCTGACCACCTCAGGCCTAGCTGCTACTACATACATGCGCTTGCATTCCAAGAAAACAAAGCAGATGCTAACTTCTATCATCGTCATGCTCCTCACCTTGGCACTCTCAACTCCCCTGATGGAGAAGCCAGGGCCCACCGGAGGAGTCAGGTTCTCTGGTGGGCTCGTCCAATGCTGCCCTAAAGCAGGCCAGGCTAAGAAAAGTGTGTGGGTCGGTAACAGGAGAAATAGGGGCGGCTGGGGACCGTTTATGGACACCCAGCCACCCCCATGCGGCTGGGGACCGTGTGTGGACACCCGGCCGCGGGGCGGCTGGGGACCGAGTGTGGACACCCGGCCGCCTCCTGGCGGCTGGGGACAGAGCGTGGACACCCGGCCGCCGGGCAGCTGGGGACTGAGTATGGATAAAAGGGCCGCTGACGCAGCCATGACATGGTGGCCGGCATCTGCCTCCACATGCCTAAAAGGCCCAATTTCAAGTGCAAGCAAGCTAGCAGTATGGTATTGCAGCCTGGGGGTGGGTGGGTGGCAGGTTGCACACTTACGCTTGCATTACAACAAAACAAAGCAGATGCTAACTTCTATCATCATCATCATGCTCCTCACCTTGGCACTCTCAACTTCCCTGATGGAGAAGCCAGGGCCCACCGGAGGAGTCTGGTTCTCTGGTGGGCTCGTCCAATGCTGCCCTAAAGTAGGCCGGGCTAAGAAAAGTCTGTGGGGATGTTCCGCGGAGAAATCGGGGCGGCTGTGGACTGTTTATGGACACCCGGCCGCCCCCAGGCGGCTGGGGACCGAGTGTGAACACCCGGTCGCCCCCTGGCGGCTGGGGACCGAGCGTGGACACCCGGCCGCCAGGCGGCTCGGGACTGAGTATGGATACCTCGCTGCCGAAGCAGCCATGAGGTAGTGGCCAGCTTCGGCCTCCTCAAAACTAAAAGGCCCCATTTCAAGTGCAAGCTAGCAGTATGGTATTGCAGCCTACGGGTGGGTGGGTGGTTGGCTGCATATTTGCGCTTGCATTGCAAGGAATGGGGGAGATACAATTGAACATTGCCCTGGGACAAGGACTTGCATGGGGATAGTTGCAAGTCTGCATCTTCTGATGCGGCAAGGATCACTTCTGATGGGCACACTTTTAGGCAGTGACCTGGGAGTCAGAGATGCTTCCAGGGGTCTTCCCCATGCTGTCCCCATGTCTTTTCAGCACTGTATGCATGTGTCACACAGCACATGGCCAGATAAGGTTGTAAAATGTTAAAATGACATTTCCCGGTGAATGCATTTGTCACAGTTGAAAGCAATACAAAAGTGCAAAAACGCATAAAAAATGCTACTTGTGAACATAGCCCAAGGTGTGGAGGAGTATTTTTGTTTTTGGTTATTTATTTTACCTTATACACAAATCTTTACCCTGGAAAATAAATTCCTTAACATATTTCACAGGAAAAAAGTTTCACTTTCGTTTTTGAACGTTTTATTATGAGCCTGTAAAAGTGGCTTAATACCTCTGACCACGTTGTTGACAGCAGTGACCTGAGGGTCAGAAATGCTTCCTGGGGCGATCCCCATGCTGTCCCCATGTCATTTGAGCACTGTCACTATCGTTTTGGGCACTTGTTAGGCTTTTAAAAGACTGCCGGGGGTGCCGCTGCAAAAATGCTCGGTCTCCCATAGACTAATATTGGGCTCGTTGCTCGGGTCGAGCACCCGAGTATCACGGTGGGTATATGTGTGTTAATGACGCGCCCCTGGGCCTGTGTCGCGCTGCGTTGCGCACGCGGGAGCTTACCCGGAGCCGGATCTGTTTAGGGTTGTAGTCTCGTGGCGGTGACCCGGTCCGTGCCCAGGGAGTCAAACTGGACGGCAGTCTGTTAGCGGTAGAAAATGGTTGATGACTACGCCACCCGTTGAATGCAGCCAGGGGGCTGCTGCTGCAGGGCAGACCGCTGAGGCCGGTGGAAGGATGGTGCAGCGTGATAGTATAACCCCCAACGGGAGGGGTATGGCCTCAGGGCAGCCGACGTGGATGATGGGGGTAGCAGGAACCACTCAGAGACGGTATGGTAGCGTTCAGGGTCTTTACTGGTAACAACGATAGACCCTCCCGGAGTACTTGCTAGCGAACGGGGCCTGGTCAGTCCTTGAGCAGATGGGATCTCCCCTGGCCAGGCGTAGTTGTAGGCCTCCCAAGCTGACTGTACTCTTCTGGCTACCTTGCTAGAAGCTGATGTAAGTAGCCCACGTCCCTGAGTGTACCGTGTGGTGCTCACCCGTATGGCCGGTGACTCGGGGCCTTCTAATGGCTTCCGCTCCACGATGGCGGTGCTGGTCCCACGCGTGTGACCGGGCCTTCGGGCTTCTGGGCCAGGGGACCTGAAATCCCCTGCCTGACGGATTCTGCTGCTGGGTAGAAGTTAGTCCCCACAGCCTCGGACTCCGGGTCCGGTAAAGAATCTTCTTAGTCAGGGCGAGCTCTTTAGCTGCCAGCCCCTGACTCCTTGTGACTCTGCTGCTTCCTATGCTGCTCTTGTCTCTACTCTTCCTGGACTCACTAACCCTGCCTCAGCCCCGGGTTTATACAGGGGAAGTTCTTCCCCTCCCAAGGCTGGGCAGGAGGTGTGGCATGCACAGGATCCCTGACCAAAGGACCTCCCACCTGCTCTCAGACGTAATATCTCTATCACTGTGACAACCAGACCCCTGGGGTGTCACACTCCCCCCTAGTGAAATTTAGTACTCCGGGACTAAACACTTTTTAGAAAAATATAACAAGGTATATCAAAGAACAATAAAATACAATAAGGAAACACAATAAGATGGTCACGGATGTCCGCAACCGGGTGCAGTCTTTGAAGAAAAGCAAAGGTGTCCATTTCACCAACACAGGGAGACGTAACCAGGTAGGGGTCTGTCCTACCCCGAGTCCTTAACAGTCTCTAGTCCATCCTGGGTTACGCTCCAACTATATACAAAGGATTCCCGGTAAATCCACCAAGGTTTCCTAAAAATAACTAGAAACACAAAATTATACACAAGCAACAATAAACAGGTAAACATTGTAAAACAACTTAAACATTTAGATCCTCCAACGTGCGGGTAACTGGCCTCTAGTGGCCCTAGTGGACCTACGGAGCTGACTGTCTGGCCCTGAACTACAGGGTGTAGGAGCTGTCAAGGGTAAACTGGGCAGCTGTCTACCGGCTCTTTGTCTCACTAGGGGTACGGCAGGCTCACTATAAGCAGAGGGTGGATTCTCCTGTTCCGCTTGGGTGGAGTCTTCTGCCTCCTGGACCGGCTGCTCTTCCAGCTCTACCCGTTGCTCCGTAGGTTCTTGGGATGATGGTTGGAGGAAGGTGAGTACGGGTACCACAACTGCACCATTGACTTGAGTCCAAGACCGAGGGAAGTCCCCGAGCACGGTACTAACCATATCTTCCCTTTCTTCCACGGGTCGATGGTCTTCCTGTTCCTCCTCAGGGTTCCTCAGTTGTTCGGGGCACTTCTTCAGGTGGTCCCGGGATACAATGGCTGTGGTTTCCCCTCCGTCTTTACTGATGGTACAGACCTTCGGGTTCTCGTGGCTTGAGGGCAGTACGGTGTACGGGTCCTTCTCCCACTGGTCGTCCAACTTGTGGAGCCGTCTCTTCCTCTTCAAGACCTGCTCTCCGGGTACCAGGGGAACAGCGGGAGCATACTGGTTGTAAGTCTTCTCTTGTCTTTCCCTAGCCTGACAGAGACTTCGCTCCACGCTCTCCTGTACTTTCCGGTACTGCTGCTGCCTCTCTGTGTCCCAGTCTGTTTCTGGTGAAGTGTCCTCGGGCGTCAGGACTCCCATTTCCAGGTCAACAGGTAACTTACCAGGTCTTGCCCTCATTAGGTAAGCCGGGGTACAGTTGGTGGAACCTACCGGGATGTGGTTGTATAGGTCCACCAGATCGGGCAACTTCTCAGGCCACAGACTGCGTTCTTCCAGGGGCAACGTTTTTAGAAGATCCATTACCACCTGGTTCATTTTCTCACAAAGTCCATTAGTTTGCAGATGGTAGGGTGTCGTCCTTATCTTCCGGCAGCCATACAGATTGCAGAATTCCTGGAAGACCTCCGCTTCAAAGGCAGGTCCCTGGTCCGTCAGCACTTGGTCCGGGTACCCGTGTGGACGGCAAAAGTGCTGCTGGAAGGCTCTAGCTGCTGTTCGAGCCGTTAAGTCCTTGACGGGGACGACAACCAGAAACCGGGAGTAATGATCCACGATGGTTAACGCGTAGACGTAGCCACTTCTGCTGGGGGTCAGTTTTACATGATCCAAGGCTACCAGTTCCAACGGTTGCCGGGTGACGATGGACTGCAGGGGAGTCTTCTGGCTGGCCCGGTCCTTCCTTCTCAGATTGCACGGGCCACAGTCTCTGCACCACTTCTCGATGGTTCCCCTCATGCCTACCCAGTGGAACCGCTCGCGCAGCAGGAACTCCAGCTTTTTCCACCCGAAGTGTCCAGCTCCGTCGTGGTATGCCTCCATCACCATGGCTGCGTCTCTTCGTGGCACCACTACTTGCCAGAGTAGTTCATGCGTCCTGGAGTTAACCATTCTGCGGCACAACTTCCCCTTGTAAAGGAACAGTCGACTCTTCTCTGCCCATAGTTGTTTGGCTTCCTCTGGAGCGTCTGATTCCAGGCTAGCCTCCGGCCGAGTCAGCATCTCCTTCACCAGTCGGACGGCAGGGTCGCTGTCTTGCGTTTCCGCCCAGTTGTAATGAGGTAAGGGGTTCAACGTAGCAGCCTGCTTACTCCTTACCCGGTGGGAATACTGGATAGTCCCATGACGGTGGAACGCAGGGAGTTCAACTTCTTCCAGTCCCTCCGGATCTTCTCCTCCGTCCGGCAGGTTGGGCATCCTGGACAGGGCGTCCGCGTTGGTATTGGAGCGCCCTGCCCGGTATTTAATTGTGAACTCGTAGTTGGACAGACGGGCCATCCACCTCTGCTCCAGGGCACCGAGTCTTGCCGTGTCCAGGTGTGTCAGCGGGTTGTTATCCGTGTATACGGTGAACCGGGAAGAAGCGAGGTAATGCTTAAAGCGCTCGGTGACTGCCCATACCACGGCCAGGAACTCTAGCTTAAATGAGCTATAATTCTCGGGATTCCTTTCGGTGGGTCGCAGTTTTCGGCTGGCATAGGCGATTACTCGCTCTTTCCCCTGCTGAATCTGGGACAGTACGGCTCCTAGCCCGACGTTACTGGCGTCGGTGTAGAGGATGAAGGGCTGGCTATAGTCCGGATACGCCAAGATTTCATCCCCCGTGAGGGCCATCTTCAGCTGGCGGAAGGACTCTTCCTCTAGCTCTTCCCATTTGAAGGGCGGCTTCTGGTTCTTGGCCTTCCGGGACTGGCCTATCAGGAGGTCCTGCATAGGCGCCGCCTTTTTGGTGAAACCGGGAATAAACCTTCGGTAGTAGCCTACCAACCCTAGGAACTGCCGCACTTCTTTTACGCTGGAAGGGCTTGGCCATCCTTTGATTGCGGTGATCTTATCGGGGTCGGGAGCCACTCCGTCAGCGCTCACCACGTGTCCCAGGTATTGCACCTTTGGTTTCAGGAGGTGACACTTGGAGGGTTTCACCTTTAGGCCGTAACTCGCCAGAGCTTCGAACACCTCCGCCAGGTGTTTCAGGTGGTCCTCATAAGTTTTGGAGTATACGATGACATCGTCCAGGTACAACAGGACCGTCTCGAAGTTTCTGTGGCCCAGACAGCACTCCATTAATCGTTGGAAGGTTCCTGGGGCGTTGCAGAGTCCGAACGGCATGCAGGTGAACTCGCTAAGTCCCATCGGGGTGGTGAATGCGGTCTTCTCCCGGTCCGCCTCTGCTACAGGAACCTGCCAGTACCCGCTAGTGAGATCCAAGGTAGAGAAGAAGTTAGCAGATCTTAAAGCAGCCAATGACTCCTCTATCCTTGGTAAGGGGTACGCATCCTTGTGTGTGATACGGTTGATTTTCCGGTAATCTACACACATCCTCATGGTGTTGTCTTTCTTTTTGACTAAAACTAGTGGGGCTGCCCAGGGGCTACAGCTATCCCGGATTACCCCAGCCTCCTTCATGTCTCTAAGCATCCCCTTGGCGTGTTGGTAATGTGCAGGGGGTACGGGTCGATACCTCTCTTTTATGGGAGGATGATCTCCTGTGGGGATGCGGTGTTCTACCCCCTTGACTCGCCCGAAGTCTAACGGGTGTTTACTAAACACTCTCTCATACTCTTGAACCACCCGATAGACTCCTTGTTTCTGGTGTGAGGGAGTGGAGTCAGTACCCAGATGTAGTTGCTGACACCAGTCCTCCATGTCTTTCTTAGAGCCGTTACCTTCCTCCGGGTGAGATGGAGGCAAGGGTTCCACAGATTGTATAGAATTTTGATTAGTGGTATATAATTTGGCTAGCGTGGCATACCGGGGCAGGTACACTTCCCTCTCCCCGATATTTATTATGCGAACGGGCACCCTCCCATGGCGTACATTGACCACCCCCCGTGCTGTCAAAATGGTGGGCCTACTGTCTGAGTAAACTGGTTCTACCATTGCCTGGTAATCTCTACCTCTCAGACCAATAGCTGCCCGGCACCAAATCATCATTTCACTTTTTGGGGGCATGGCAATAGGAAAAGGGTCACACATTCTTACGCTACCAATCTCACCGCCGGAGAGTTCCACTTGTTGCCGTTGCATCAGTGCCCGGATCTCTTTCTGGAGCACCCGCTGCTCGCCGGAGCTGGCATTCTTGGCAACCTGCTGTAAAAGGAAAATCACCTCTGCAAGACAATTTTCAATTACATTAGTTCCTAGAGTTATTTTTGGGTGACTCTCATGTTTGTCAATATCTACAATGATCAGTCCCTGTGCGGCCAGTTCGACTCTACCAATTTTGATGGTCACCTCTTTAAATC
This sequence comes from Phyllobates terribilis, assembly GCF_046119375.1. Taxonomy (NCBI): domain Eukaryota; kingdom Metazoa; phylum Chordata; class Amphibia; order Anura; family Dendrobatidae; genus Phyllobates; species Phyllobates terribilis. Next base: position 914,905 of record NW_027362797.1, read on the forward strand.
CGATCTGTGGCACGGGCTGACCATTGCTGGCGATGATACTCAAGTCGTCGTCAGGGTAGCGGGTAATATCCGAGTCATTCCAGTACTGCTTGAAGAGCACGTACGGGATGGTGGTGACCTGTGACCCGGTGTCCAGTAGGGCACTCATGGGAATGCCATCCAGTACCACAGGCAAGACTGGACGTCCTCCCACATATCTGTCGCGCCAGTTCGATGGGCCTGGTGATCTTTTTCCTGGGGGTTGGCCCTCTACCCCAGGTTGTGCCCGTTTAAAGAACAGTACCTTTCCATATGTCCGGGTTGATTGCAGCGGCGGCAGATGGGTCGTCCGTCCTCGCTGTATCGGTCACTGGGTCTTCCTCTGGCCGGTGGGGTCCTCCTTGGTCGACGCCACGGGATGTCCTCCGGTCCGGATGCCAGCTGGATCTTCCCTGGAGTGGAAACCTGTAAAGACTGCACAGTTCGGGTTAGCGCAGCAACGCTTTTAGCTAGCTCTTGGACCTGATGGTGTAGGTCTGGAGCCGGGTCATTGTCCAAAGCCTGCGCATCAGCTCCCACAGGCCCTGCTGACAAGGGCGCCGCCTCCTGGTAGTAAGTGGTAGTGGGGCGTCTGTGGGTCACAACGCCACCTGGTGCCGGTTCTCGGAGCACCCGGATGGCTCTGTCCTTGAACTGTGCAAATTCTAGATGAGGGTCCTGTAAGGCCATTGCCCGCAACTGGGTGCGGTGGGCATTGCAATATAAACCCTCTATAAATTGTTCGGTCAACAGCCTGTCCTCGTTTCCCACTCCATTAGGGTCGGTCTGCTTAATGGCCCTCAGGGCCTCTTGTAGGTTGAGTGCATAGTCCCTTATACTCTCATGCGCTCGCTGCTTGCACCCGTAGAATCTAAGTTTAATCTCGGCTGAGGTGCGGGTATCAAAAGTGTCCTTCAGCCGGGTTAGTATCCCTGCGACAGTCTTCCTCCCAGGTGGCCAGGATTTTACTTCCCTTTTGGCTGCCCCAGTTAGTTGGGCCACCAGGATGCTCACTTTTTGCTCTTCTGTGAGGGGGTACACCTGGAAGAGGCTATCCAGCTTTTCTCTAAAGTCATGCAGGGTATGTGACTCCCCTGAGTACTGGGGTAGCCAAGCTGCTCCCGGGATATAGGGCATGGTGAAGGGCATAACTGCAACAGCGGTAGCGCTGGCGGGGGTTGAGGCAGTGGAGCTCTCCTCCGTATCCGACATCTTCCTCCCCCCTAGTGGACCGTGGCCTACCTTGCGATGATCCTGTTCCGTAGGCCGCGGCTCCGCAGTGGATCGTCAGGGTTGAGGACCTTCCGTCGCGCTCCTGTGACGTCGGCGTCTGCTGGGCTCCTTCCAGGACCTTACGCAACGTCCGGACGTGAGGCGGGGCTTCAGTTCTCGTGCGCTTTCGGAGTCCACGCCCCTCTTCTTCCCGCGCGGCGTCCTCAAGATGGCGTCCAATGGCGGGAAAACTCCACGGATGGCGGGAAGAAGGCTGAAGATGGCGCCGGATGGCGGGAAACTTCACCGATGGCGGGAAGAAGGCTGAAGATGGCGCCGGATGGCGGGAATCTTCACCGATGGCGGGAATCTTCACCACTGGTAAGTTTGAACAGTCTTTGCTTTTCAGGCACGCAGTACCCGGTGGTTGCGGGCACGTGATCCTGCCGACTACGCCAAAGTTGACGCGCCCCTGGGCCTGTGTCGCGCTGCGTTGCGCACGCGGGAGCTTACCCGGAGCCGGATCTGTTTAGGGTTGTAGTCTCGTGGCGGTGACCCGGTCCGTGCCCAGGGAGTCAAACTGGACGGCAGTCTGTTAGCGGTAGAAAATGGTTGATGACTACGCCACCCGTTGAATGCAGCCAGGGGGCTGCTGCTGCAGGGCAGACCGCTGAGGCCGGTGGAAGGATGGTGCAGCGTGATAGTATAACCCCCAACGGGAGGGGTATGGCCTCAGGGCAGCCGACGTGGATGATGGGGGTAGCAGGAACCACTCAGAGACGGTATGGTAGCGTTCAGGGTCTTTACTGGTAACAACGATAGACCCTCCCGGAGTACTTGCTAGCGAACGGGGCCTGGTCAGTCCTTGAGCAGATGGGATCTCCCCTGGCCAGGCGTAGTTGTAGGCCTCCCAAGCTGACTGTACTCTTCTGGCTACCTTGCTAGAAGCTGATGTAAGTAGCCCACGTCCCTGAGTGTACCGTGTGGTGCTCACCCGTATGGCCGGTGACTCGGGGCCTTCTAATGGCTTCCGCTCCACGATGGCGGTGCTGGTCCCACGCGTGTGACCGGGCCTTCGGGCTTCTGGGCCAGGGGACCTGAAATCCCCTGCCTGACGGATTCTGCTGCTGGGTAGAAGTTAGTCCCCACAGCCTCGGACTCCGGGTCCGGTAAAGAATCTTCTTAGTCAGGGCGAGCTCTTTAGCTGCCAGCCCCTGACTCCTTGTGACTCTGCTGCTTCCTATGCTGCTCTTGTCTCTACTCTTCCTGGACTCACTAACCCTGCCTCAGCCCCGGGTTTATACAGGGGAAGTTCTTCCCCTCCCAAGGCTGGGCAGGAGGTGTGGCATGCACAGGATCCCTGACCAAAGGACCTCCCACCTGCTCTCAGACGTAATATCTCTATCACTGTGACAACCAGACCCCTGGGGTGTCACATTAACATATACAAAAGTGTACGCAATATCATCATATCATACTATTCCTTTAATTATGTATTTTATCTTTTAAATCAACTATTATAAATAAAATTGGCGTACCCGAACTTTAGTGCCAAAAACTTGGCAAAATATAGTTGTTGGCCAAAATCTTGTGAGACATGACCCCCTCCATCCTCCCTTCAATACAGTGCAGTCGTCCTGTCCCCTTTGCAGAAAAGCACCCCAAAAGTATGTAATTTCCCCCACCATGCTTCACGGTTGGGACGACGTTCTTGGGGTTGTAATCATCCTTCTTCCTCCAAACACGCCGAGTGGAGTTGATGGCAAAAAGTTCTATTTTGGTCTCATCTGACCACATAACCTTCTCCCAAGCCTCCTCTGGACCATCTAGATGGTCATTGGTAAACTTCAAATGGGTCTGGACATGTGCTGGTGTGAGCAGGGGGTCACTGCGATCTTTGGGAGGCAGAATGAACAACCCAGCAGCAGGTGAAGAATTGGTTTCATTTATTTTTTACGTCATTCCTCATGCGGTAGCAAAATTCTTTCTTACTTTCTGCACTTTTTGACCCAAAAAACAATTATAATTTAGACAATTCTGTATATGTACTGAAATACGTCACCCACAAAAAGTACAACTCATCGTAAATGCTGTACTTTTAATGTTGGGGAGCAGGAAAGAATAAAAAGCTGGACTGTGGAGTTAGTATCAGAAGAAGGTACCGATTCCAGCTGCATGAAGAAAAATGTAAAAAACGTCTAGATTGTTAATATTGTATAATATAAATTATTTTCATGTATAAATTGCTGAATATTTACTCTTATTTGTTGCAGTACATTTGTTATTAGTAATTATTATAGATGGAAGTTTGGCTTACTGACCCCACAGCCCTAGTTTAAAGGGTTTTTCCCAGAAGTGAATTCATATCACTGGAGTACAGTATGTCTTATTAGGTGGATATGGATAACACTTAAGTAAAGCCACATTTAGGTATAAGGGTTCAAGTGTCTGGAAAATCTAAGGATCAGAACATGTTTTTCCTTGGATTGACTGTCATTCATAGATGTAACAGGATCACTCGTCCTCTCCTCCACTTTTGGCCAAGGTTTATAGGGTAAATCTAAGACATGAAATGGATATTCTCCTGTTTGTAACCCCTCACACTAGACATATATAACGTATAGTACTGATATGCCATGAATGTCAGTAATATTCCATTAAATGCAATTGAACATTATTCAATTAGATTTTTTTTAATTAAGAATATCATGGAAGAATGATGAGATGTTTTTGGAGGGGCCTTCTTCTTCTACAGATGTTCCTTGATGGTCAGAAGGCCACAGGCAGATGGTACAAGTCCTTCCATATAGGTGCAGCTTTGATGGCGGACATGGTGCACTCTCTTCAGGGTGCTAGACGTGGGGTCTTTCTGCTCTTGAGATGTTTATGCTGCCCCGCTGACAGGCTGCAAATATACAGCTTTCTCTGATGGAGTGAGCAGCCCTGGATAATCCTCGCCGGCAGGATGATATCAGCCGACGGAAGATGGAACCTATGAGAGGAGACATAACTAATGTAAGTAATTGCACTCCATATTAGAGGATACTACTGTGGTGTCACTGTGGCAGGACGGTAGAGGAGTCTTATCCTTACAGAGGTGCGGGGTCATTGTCAGTCATTGTACATGTGACAATCCCACCACTGACAGAGAACATCTGCTCCACATGACTTCTTCTCACTGACTGACATCACACAACATGGAGCTTGTGGTCACACTTACCTCTTCTACTTCTCCCCTCTTCTACTTTTTCTGCTTCTTGTTGTTTTCTCAATGCAGATTTTCTTCTCCCCTGAACTGGAAGTTCTAATCAAGAATCAAGAAAAAGATGTAGATTATAAACACCTAAAAGATTAGCTTTGTATCTTTATAGAGGTATCTTATTCTTGTACCCTGTAGTCCTCGTAATTTATTATTGCACCATAATAGAGAGAATATGTCATATATACATAACATAACCTGAGGGTCTGAGAAATACATTGCCTTGTGAACTGATTAATATAAAACCTGATATGTGTTGTCAGTTTTTATATTAATCAGATCACAAGGCAATCTATTTCTCAGACCCTTAGATTATGTTATGTATACGATATGACATATTCTTTCTATTATGGTGCAAAAATAACATGCGCCTTATTACCATCACATTACTTGCAGGATGCCACAGTGTTGCCTTATAATCAGTGTAACATTAAGGACATAAGGAGGATCAGTATACGCTCATATGGAGCCATGGGTACAGCATTCAATATCAGTTTGGCAGAAGACTGAATGGCTCCTTATAACTTAATGCATTATATAAAAGAGTAAGTTTTTTACACAATGAAGTGCTGGACTGTACTTTGTTTTATAGGTAGTAATTTTCTGAGCCTTTATGTGCACGTTCACATTACACTTTTTGATCTGAGGCTGTAATAGGATGCCAATAGACATGTACATACCTGACAATGGGGATGACTGGCTGTCTTTGGCAGTGAAACGCTGCTTGTCACCATCAGATTCAGGAGAGGAAGATTCTTTTTTCCTGTTTGGTAGAAGAGAAAAATATAAATTACAAATGAAAGCAATACAAAAGGGAAGAACATCTGTGTGCAAGGCCTGTTAGGACGTTTGGATAACATGGAGGGGATGCAATGCACAGGACTCCCAGCAAGAATGGAGAATCACTACTAATGTTAGCCTGTAATGATCTGGAAATGAATGGCTGGTCTCAATGATCACCTTTTATCACCAGCATTCTCACAAGCCAGAACCACGGTGATGAGCAATCAAGGGGTCATGGATCCTGGATTTAGTATTGAGTTACATTTGTCTTGCATTTGGTGTTCTGAACATACATCAGACTTGAACCCCATAATAGTAATTTACTCACATGTCTGAGTGTTTTGCGTTTTCTGGGGAATACCCTGGTGGTGACTTGGGTTCTTCATTGTTCATCATTTTGGTATTGATGGAACAGAGCTAAAGCATAGAGAAAAATAAAATATATGTATAGTTCTAAACTTTATCTTAGTTATAGGTTTTATTGATCTTTTGGGTCACATACTTACTTTAGAAAGCCTATGAGAAGATGATAGAAACTTTTGGATTTCTGGCCAGTCATTGTCCTCACTTGAGTCCTCCTCATCTGAATCACTATGTTGGTATCTGCTGCGTCGAGCTGCAAAGTACAAGTGTTATTAGAGATTACTAGTTACGGACAGTCACCATGTTATAATAATTATGGAGACTGATTGTCACATAAAATGAAAGACAAGACAAACAGCAGCTTTCTGAAGATAATGTCTCATTCTCCTTACTGTCAAAGTAGCGGGTGTCCTCATCTGACTTAATATGAGGAATGAACTGTGGCTTCTTACTTAGAAGATTGTTAAAGTCCAAGTTTTCCAGAAATGGATGAATCTTGATCTCATTTGCTCCTCCTAGAAAATAAAAGACAATAGAAAGATATACAGACATTGTCAGGGAGATGGTTCCATATCTGTACATTTTATGTTAAGCTGAACTGAAGATGTAACAGAGCCAAAGTGAAGGGAATATAGTGAAAGTCATAGCATGAAGAATGGAGAATGCGCAAGTTGGTAGAGTAGAGCACCTCAGTGCTGATCCTCATGGATGTAATCATTTTTCTTGTCACAGAGGTGTAATAAGTTATTATTAATACTTTTATATACATTACCTGTCCCAAGTCTATATGCTGGATCTTTTCTGAGCAGCTCAGTGATGATATCTTGAGCATCGGGTGAAGGAGCAGAATTATTAAATTTCCAAGTTATGTCATCTGTTATATAAAAAGCAAATATTACAGAAAATGAAACCTCTTCATTTACTTTATTAAAATTAAAATCTTTAGCATTAACACAAGTAACTAATCCATAGAACCAACCTAATCAAATAACAATGACATCACATATCATTCAGATATTTTTACTTACCCCATAAAATACGGCTCAAAGTCTCGTATTGGGAACGCCCACGAAATGGTACACGTCCTACAAGAAATTTATGTAGGATGATTCCAATTGACCACCAGTCAGCTGGCCTTCCATAGCCTTCCTGTAAAAGCACTTCTGGAGCTGTGTAACTATAGGTGCCACAAGTCTGGAAACCAACAGAGGAATGAGATGATGATCAGTGAAAATAATTGTGACCAATAGCATTAGTGGAAATGTTTTCTAAATGAGAAAATATCAGAGAAGGAGAAATATATGAAATCAGTAAAGAAAAAGTTGGTGCCTACCTCATTATCACAGAACTCTCTGGTGATGTCCTCAGTTGGAGCCTTGTAGATGTTTGATGTTGGTCTCATGAGGCAGAGTTTGGACAGCCCAAAATCGGTGACTTTAATATGACCGGTTGATGTTACCAGGAGACTGTGAAAAAAAGGATGGTATAAGCCCCAAATAATAACCCATAGAGTTTATGACAATTTCTGACTTTTTCGTATTTACTGTACATCAAGGGTCACTTACTTTGAAGGCTTCAGGTCTCTGTGCATTACACCGTAGCTATGCAGGTATTCAACAGCTAAAACTGTTTCTGCGATGTACATACGGGCCAAGGGGACAGGTAAACGCCCACAGTGTTTCAAGAGAGTGTCACAGTCTCCTCCTACAGAAGAAAGAAAATATGACAGGAGAGGGTTTGTTACAATGGGTTTAATCTGCAGGTTAATAGCATTCTGAAGGTACCAGCCACCGCACTGACTGCCCGGCTGTCCCGGCTGACGACTGGTTTTTACCTTTCCCCTTCTCAATGAGATGTGTTCTTACACAGTCTGATATTGTGAGAAATAATGGGACACGGCCAGACTGCTGGTACACTCGAATTATACTGACAATTTATAACATTAAGGCTGAATTCACACATCTGTGTGTCACAGTCTGAGTCCAACCATCATCCAGGGACTGGCAGCCGGTATATTGACCCGAAATTAACAAGCGCATAAGCAAATATGTAAAGTTCAGGTCAGGAGACCAATGGCCGGTCTGTGAATAATGGTCTGTACTCAGACCGTGACACACAAACGTATGAATTCAGCCTTATTCCGACATTTCTAGGAGGGATCACAGAGGAACTTCACAATTGTTAATTGGAGTACCAGTATTTACTATATTCTGCCCATGAATTTGTCTGATCAGTGATGTATTTTTTAGCATAGTCTGCAGTATTATAATAGTCTGCAGCCGTCTGTGTTGAAGCGGTGTCTATTCACCATATAGTGTAAGTACAACTATGCGCTTTTTTTCTTACATATAGCTATCCACTCTCCTCTCATGGTTAGATATTAACATCAACAAGATTCTATTATACCATGCTGACAGATTGCTGACACCTCTATGAATTATATATTTATTTAGCTTATTAATTGTAAGATACATAGTATAGCTTATACTTTTTGGCCGTAGTAGTGTCCCTTTGTTGTAGGAGTTACCTTGTTATTTTTAACTATGGATTCCATGTGACTAATACAGATTCATGTTTTTATATTGGACATTGTTTCATTGCACTTGTTTTGCAGCTTTTGCACATTTGTGGTTTTGCTTTATATACTGTATAATGTAGAGCGTATACTATATACTGCAGAGTGACCCTATACAGAAAGGCAGAGCCGGGCTTCATCTACAAGCCTCTTATTACTTTCTCTATGAAATTCTCATCTATACAAACTCTTATAATAGAGTCAAATCCTCCTTTTAGCCATAGTAGAGATTTCTGCCACGCTCAGTGAGGACGTACGCCGGAGACTTCACAGAGATAATAATTTTTCGGGCATCTTGGTAACAGATAGGTGCTAGAGATAAGCAGATCCGGGCTGGATATAGATATGATAGATATGACCTACCTGCTACATACTCCATGACCATACACAGATGATGGGTAGTTGGAAAGGAGCAGAACATGGAGGCCACAAAGGGACAATCAGAGAATGTTAGGATGTCCCTCTCTAGAAAGGCACGTTCCAGGCTTATTGGATCTCTCAAGTTCCGCTTGTCTAGTTTCTTCATAGCGAATGTCTGGTTTGTGTCTTTGTGGCGCACTAAGTGGATGGTCCTGGAGAGGAGAAAAATCCATGATTTATAATGAATTCTTACTAACGTTCTGTTTATAGACATCTTCAAATGATCTCCTGTACTAATGGTTAATACTAGATGTACGGCCAACACTAGAAATCCATGAAATAACATTACATAAATGATCATCTATGGGAGATCCTCATTCATGCCACATCCTGAATGACCTGAATAGTGACAATTAGACTTGGATTGTAGAGATGAGCAAATAAATTTGAGTGGAATAGAATTCTACTTAAATTTTACAAAGATCCGCATTCACCAAAATGGCGATTTTCTTTTTGTAATTTGCTTCCTCACGCAATGAGCAAAATGGCAGGCGTTGGCCACTATTTTCTAAACCTTAAAAGGCCATCAAAATGTTAAAAAATAAACAAATTCTTACACTCATCTCTCCAGTCCTTCCAACTCAACCGACTGGACTTTGCTGCATCCTCAAATCTCTTCTGCTAGTGCTGACATCCAAACGTCTCTCAGGCTGGGTTGGATCATTCGGCATCGAAGATGTCCTGGAGAATTCTGTGCAAGTGCATGAAGGATCACATCATGACGCTGTGACCCTTCATGTGCTTGTATAGAACCCTCCTGGACCTCCTCAAAGCCAGAAGTTCTGGCCTAGACTGAGCTGCGGTGTTCTGATGATGCGGTGAGAACTGGACAAGTGACGGTGAGGAGTGAAGGGATTGGAGAGTTGAGTAGTAAGGTAAGTAAGTGTATTTTTCATTTTTTACATTTATTAGGCTCTGGGGTCAGGAGAGATCCAGAGCGTAATAAGGAATAATACATTTGAATAGAATAACTTCTCCATAAATCGGATGAAAGTCTGCGTGATCAGGCAAATTTGAATTTTGCCAGATCCGCTCAATTCTAGTGGACAGTGATGTGGACTCGTATAATTTCTCTGTGGTAACATTGTACTGGCAGGGCACAGAGACTGAGGCATCGCCATAAGGAGCCCTAGGAAATGTATATTATCCCAAACTATAGGCTCACCCAAAAGCTCCACTGCTGATCAGTTTGATCGGTTTGTAGTCAGTCTTGCAAGGATTTCTCCCCACATTCAATGATCCGTTCAAGGCCTAGAAATAATAAGAAATTATGTTAAGACATATAAGCTCCAGATGCAGGAAAGTCTCCCTTCTATATTATGTCCCTGCTGATTACAGTGCAGCACATGTAGAAGACGTGATGCAAGTCTGACCCTCTGCAGACACTATTATATTATAAGGGGAAACCCTTCATGCATATATATAAATATATATATATATATATATATATATATATATATATATACACATATATATATATATATATACAGTGCCTACAAGTAGTATTCAACCCCCTGCAGATTTAGCTGGTTTGATAAGATGCAAATAAGTTAGAGCCTTCAAACTGCAAACGAGAGTAGGTTTTATGAACAGAAGCATAAATGTTACAAACCAAAAAGTTATGTTGCTCAGTTGAATTTTATTAAATTTTAAACATAAAAGTGTGGGTCAATTATTATTCAACCCCTATGTTTAATATTTTGTGGAATAACCCTTGTTTGCAATTACAGCTAATAATCGTCTTTTATAAGACCTGATCAGGCCGGCACAGGTCTGTGGAGTTATCTTGGCCCACTCCTCCATGCAGATCTTCTCCAAGTTATCTAGGTTCTTTGGGTGTCTCATGTGGACTTTATTCTTGAGCTCCTTCCACAAGTTTTCAATTGGGTTAAGGTCAGGAGACTGACTAGGCCACTCCAACACCTTGACTTTTTCCCTCTTGAACCAGGCCTTGGTTTTCTTGGCTGTGTGCTTTGGGTCGTTGTCTTGTTGGAAGATGAAATTACGACCCATCTTAAGATCCTTAATGGAGGAGCGGAGGTTCTTGGCCAAAATCTCCAGGTAGGCCGTGCTATCCATCTTCCCATGGATGCGGACCAGATGGCCAGGCCCCTTGGCTGAGAAACAGCCCCACAGCATGATGCTGCCACCACCATGCTTGACTGTAGGGATGGTATTCTTGGGGTCGTATGCAGTGCCATCCAGTCTCCAAACGTCACGTGTGTGGTTGGCACCAAAGATCTCGATCTTGGTCTCATCAGACCATAGAACCTTGAACCAGCCTGTCTCAGAGTCCTCAAAGTGATCATGAGCAAACTGTAGACGAGCCTTGACATGACGCTTTGAAAGTAAAGGTACCTTACGGGCTCGTCTGGAAAAGAGACCATTGCGGTGGAGTACGTTACTTATGGTATTGACTGAAACCAATGTCCCCACTGCCATGAGATCTTCCCGGAGCTCCTTCCTTGTTGTCCTTGGGTTAGCCTTGACTCTTCGGACAATTCTGGCCTCGGCACGGGAGGACACTTTCAAAGGCTGTCCAGGCCGTGGAAGGCTAACAGTAGTTCCATAAGCCTTCCACTTACGGATGATGCTCCCAACAGTGGAGACAGGTAGGCCCAACTCCTTGGAAAGGGTTTTGTACCCCTTGCCAGCCTTGTGACCCTCCATGATCTTGTCTCTGATGGCCTTGGAATGCTCCTTTGTCTTTCCCATGTTGACCATGTCTGAGTGCTGTTCACAAGTTTGGGGAGGGTCTTAAATAGTCAGAAAAGGCTGGCAAAAGAGATCTTTAATCCACACATGTGAAGCTCATTATTCTTGATGCCTGAACTACTTCTTAATACTTTAGGGGGACCAAACAGAATTCTTGTGGTTTGAGGGGTTGAATAATAAATGACACTCTGAATTAACTTTTAACGTTTTAAAAAAAAACAAAAAAAAAAAACAAAAACAAAATTTGCTGCAGTGCATTTCCCACTTCAAGGCTGATCTACAGTACAAATGTCACAATGCCAAGTTAATTCCGCATGTGTCAACCAGCTAAATCTGCAGGGGGTTGAATACTACTTGTAGGCACTGTATATATATATATATATATATATATATATATATATATATATGCATATGGCAGGGGAGGATAAGGGACAACACAAAGGAGACAGCAGGAATAATAACATCACACACAATAGGTCTGATCTGCCTAAGAGCAGCGATATCCCATTGTCATCTGGGGTGTAATATTATATGTGTAATTCATTCCCCGTTATCTGATGATATACAGACTTCTCTGATACTTACACTGGCAGATTCGTGGATCTCTGGTGTCTCACATTTTCCATCAGTAATTGCCGGCACAGTTATTTCTAAAATAATGATAAAATAATGAAGAGATGTCATTTATCAGTCTGTATCAGTACTTAATATACAACACATCCATATAATGAAGGAAATGACAAGACCTCTGTAAATGATATAAAACTAGGTCTATGGTATTCTGTACATACTGTATACATGTATGGCACATCCATAGATAGATATACTGCACCATAAATGTGCGACTGTTCAGGATCTGATTAATTCTTGAACAATTACATAATTGGGGAACTATGAGCCACCTTGTACATTTTGGAGCTGAGAAGAGCACAGAGGAGAGAAGCAGAATTCCATGAGCCCTCTCCATTATAGTCTATACAGAGGATAAAGAATAAATCTACATATTCTCTGTGGTTCTCTATAATGTCTCGATATTTGAATGTAAAATATTAGATGATCGGCTTACCTTCCATCAGATCATTTTCTAGCTCTAGCTGACTAATATTAAAGTCAGGCATATTCACGTTTTGCCCCTCTTCGGAGTCACCTTCTGATGTTTCCTGATGGTTAGAATATGTACAATTAGTATAACATTTCACAAATACTAAATTACTGTATACACAAAGCAGGAAGGACTAAACCTGGATTTACTGGATAATTTCAATATTGAGGGGACTATTCACAGCCGCCCCATCTAGTAAATCCACATTAATAAATAAGGGACTTGTATCTACAACTGTTCTCTAATAACTTCTATTATCAGAACAGCAGCATTTACCAGAAGAAAATTGTGATGATCGGGCAAAACAGATACAGAATACAAACTCCGTATCGCTGAGTACAGACTGTCATCACAGATGATGGAGCCACAGGAACAGGCTGTCATAATATCCTGTGCCTGGCTGGAGATGACAGGGAGGCCTCTAACATCATAAATCTGACCTTCTGCTATATGACTGGTAATCTGGAGAAGATCAGACAACAAGGACATGTGATATAAAAGACGATGGATCCTTACCAGGTGCTCCGGTGAGCGGGCCGGACTCTTCAGTATACACAGGACATTTTGGGCCAGTTGTTTAAAAAAGGCCAATTCTCCACTTTGGGATTTTTCTTCAGCCTATCAAAATGCAAATATATAGAAAAGGAAAATAATGAGGGAAAGTGCAGAATCTAGGAGGCCATTTATGTCACCATTTTGCTCCTATCTGCAGCTATAATTACTACATAGCTGGATATTTGGTATTGAAACCTATCAGATACCCCATGCCCTGTAAACCCGCCGTATTCAGCCATGTGTGATAGAACCCCCTTCCCTAACTAGCCTCGTGTAACATAATTCGGTTAAATAAATTCTTTAAAAAGCATTTATAAGCTCTGCTTTCCCTATGCTAATGAGGGGTTTGACTAGTTGATGGTGCGTTAGTTCCCCAGACTAGTCACCCCTCTTCCATGCTCATGTAAATTATGTTATCACGCCCAAAGGGATATCATAGAAGAGAGCTGACTAGACTGGGGAACTAACGCTCCATCAGCTAGTCAAAACCCTCATTAGCATAGGGAAAGTGGAGGTTATAAATACTTTTTTTAAATAATTAATTTACCCGAATTATGCTACACAGAGCTGGTTAGGGAGGGGTTTTTATCACACATGGCTGAATACTGCGGGTTTACAGGGCATGGGGGACCCGACAGGTTCCCTTTAAATAAACTTGTATTAAATTATTATTAAATACACGATTATTAAATACAATATTAGATACACGGGGGTATCACTGTTACACTAGGGCTATATACTCTTGTATAAGCAGTGGTGGTGAAATATGATGTCATAATAGCAGTGATGCCGTGATGGAATGTTGTGATGGAATCTTAACAGAGTATCTCAACTTAAAAGAACGTTGCCTAGCAATAGTTAAGGTGACAACTCCATATTCTAAGTATTAGAACCAGATGCTGGAATGTAAGAAAGAGCTATGGGTACTTTTCTCTTCTGATCAGTAAGGGTATTTTTATGCTCTAAGGTAAATTATTAATATCTACTATACACAGTAAAAATCCTAATTATGTATTTATGATATTTATGAGAAATCTGGATTCAGGTTCTAAAAGAAGTATCTTTTCTAAGATATCAGGGCTGGACTGGGAATGAAATCAACCCCTGTCATTTGTATCAATCCGGCCCAAGCTACACTTTTACACCCACTTCCCAAGATGGGGACTTCTTGACATAGGAGAAAATCTAAATTGTATTATTATTAATCATACTACTATATAGGGGTGACCAACTAAGCCTCTTTATACTAATAGTAATGATAATAATAATAATAATAACAATAACATTTGATCCTGCTAATAATAATAACAACAATAATAATAATAAATTGTGCAGATTGTCTGCTATTTACCTGTTCTACTAATGTCTTGATGTTCTGCTGTAAATGCTCAAGATATTCAAATGTAATGCGACCTTGGTGATATTTGGTCAGGCAGTCCCTTACTAACTCCATAACCAGCCGGTAAGTGAAGCTGAGGACGCCATCGGGTAGTGGTAGCACAATGTCAGGGGTATAGGTGGTAAGAATCCCCTGGAGTAGTGCCAACTCCTGAAATTTGTCTGGAAGAAATCCAGACATTTCAATCAAATCCAAGCGCACTCAGTATATCACTAGTAAATAGCTAAACACTGAAAACAATGACACCGGGTTATCACTGTGACAGGGGGCCTATAAACACTTGTATAAGTAGTGGTAGTGAATTATGATGTCATAATAGCAGTGATGACATGATGGAATCTTGTGATGGAATCTTAAAGGGGCATTTCACCTTATAAGGAAGTTGCCTAGCAACAGTTAAGGCAACAGCACCATAGACTGAGCATTAGTACCAGATGCTGGAATGCAAAAGGATATTTTTATGATCTAAGATAAATTATTAATATCTGTTATACACATTAAAAAACATAATTACGTATTTAGAAGAAATCCGGATTCAAGTGCTAAGAAGTATCTTTACTGAGGGACCAGGCCTGGACTGGTAATGAAATCCCTCCCTGACATTTGCATCACATTAGTCCATTCTACACCCGTACACCCACTTCCCAGCGTGAGAATCTTTATTACAAATATGACACTGCTTGAAATTGGAGAAATTTAAAATGTTATTACTACAATTTATCACGCTCGCAATTGCTCGATAGTCAACTGCCTGAGCATCTCACTGTTCGAGATGCTTGGCGCTCGGCGAGTATTTCCGGGATGCTCGGGAGGGAGCTCGGGTCCCCGCCCCGCATGTTTGGCGCTCTTTACACAGCAAATAAACATGTGGGGATTGCCTGCCACTCACTGTAATGCCATAGCCATGTTGGTTGTGGCATTACAGTGATTGGTTGGCCACATAGCGTCATCAGGTCTATATAAGACCCGGGACCCTATGCTCATCACAGTCTACCCCTGAAACAGGCAGATTAGGGAGAGATACTGATGAGTGAGGGAGAGAAATGGCAGATTATTAGTGAAGTATTAGGTATTCCACAGTAAGATATATATCGATTTGAACTAACAGTCCTTCTAAGGACTAATCAAGCTGCATATATTAATCCGGATGATAGCAGAAGTTAGGCAGGCAGAGTTTGTGGACAGTGTATACAGCGGAATAGGGTCCATTGCACATGCTGTCTGCTGGTGTTAGAGATATTCATAGCCCTAGATATCAGGGCTAATTTTTTGTTTTGCTCACAATCCTGATTATTTGTTTAAAAAGCAATATAGTGCACCATTTTTACTGCTCCATTTGCTTGTTAGCAGAATACATTCAAATTTGTTTGATTTTATTCGCATTGCTGTATTGTGGAAGCAGAGAAAATTGCCCATCATCAGACATGATTCGATATTACTGCTGTAATAAATGTGAAATTTTTTAGAGTTTGCCAAATGTTACACTCCATTTCTAGTCTGCCAGCTGTGTGTTGTTGAACCTATTCACACTTGGTCCCTGACCAATACCACACTACAAGGCCACTGCCTAAAACCGTGGTCATCACGCGTAATCCCATATTACTGCAGTAATAATACAGTCATTTTGTTGAGCGTGCCAAATATACTCCATTTAAAATTATCAATGTGCGTGGCAAGGGACGCAGAAGTGGACGTGATGGTGATGGTGCACGCAGAGGCCGAGACCATGGGCAAGATGAAACTGTGCCTGTTGAGGGAGCACCACATATTCCTCATCCTGATCCTCCTTCCTCCCACCATGCCGAGTGCCCAGAAACAAATGATCCCACACTTGGACACTCCGAAGAGCTGTTCACTTTTTCATTTATAGATTTGTGCCTCTTGCATGGCCCGGGGAAAGAGGAGATCGCATGTAGCGATGCCAAAATATCTGAGCAGCCACGGTCACATGAAGGCAATGGTGAGAAACTGTCGCAGGAGGTGAATGATGATGATGAGACACAATTGCAAGCAAGTCAGGAGGAGGCCCAGTGTGCGTACATGGAAGACGAGGTGGTGGACGATGAAGTCACTGACCCAACCTGGCAAGATGACATGTTTAGCGAGGACAGCAGCACAGAAAGAGTGGGAGTGTCACGCACAGTGTAGGAAAGACAAAGTGTGACACAAATGAACGAGAGGAAGGGAGCCCAGACACTAGGGAAAGGGGGAAGTGGAGACCTCCAAGGCTGGCCTGCCATCGCTCTGCCTCCCCTACCTTCCCTATATTGGTTCCTCACCAATCACCACACAGGAACCTATCCCTGTATTTCCCTAGTACTTGGCCCTGGATAGGGAAGGGGGGATCCCCCCTAACAGCTAAAGACAGCAAAGGGATACAGACTCAGGAAAAGTAGCTTAGATTGAGTCGACTTCAGAGAGATGGCACACACGTCCTCTTAGCACCAGAGAGGAAGTTGTAGCACCACAACAGGCAGGAACAAGTAGTGAGGTGGCCACAGACACAAGGCGGGCAACTGTTCCCCTGAACATCAACACAAGGGAAGTTGCCAGTCCAACTGTTAGTGTGGCGCCCCTGAGGGTTCGACCGCCACAGGAATGCTGTACTTCTTTAGTGGAGTGTGGTGTTCCTCCTCTGAGGTAAGGCCGGTGTGATGGTAGTGACCTAGCCTTTTGCATCCAACACCACATTCCACCAGAGGGAGCTAGTATGCACTAGTGCTGCTCCCCTGGTTACAGGGAGACTGGGGAACACAAAGTGGTAGGAACCAGTTACTGGGTGTGGGTGGAGGAACACTAGTAAGTTACACTTCAAATTTCATATTTAAGAGAATGCCATCTTTGATCTTGGTTCTTCGTTGGTCTGTTCTCTGGTCTCTCTCTTTTTGGTTCTTGGGCTGTCAAGTGGTCTAAATTACTGTGTGTAATGTGACTTCCCTCTGGGAGCGCAGATCCTGTGTGGGCCTGCACCGGTATGGGACACAGCCCTCGTACCCCGATCTATGGGACGAGAGGAAGGTTGCAGACAAGGAATGTCTCAACCCGGCCAAGGACCAGGATCAAGAAGGCCCAGGAGCTTTAGAGTGTGGCTCCCTAGCAAATGGGTCCCGGGGAGGATGCAGATGGAGCGGAGCATGCCACCTGTCCTCGCCTACCTGATCTATTCAGAGGGATTCCGGCTGCGAGAGGGGTACCGGCCCCCGACACCCGATCTCGCACTCTATGTCCAGGACGGGAAAGCCCGGTTAGGACCTGAGGATCCCACCGGGCCTCGGATGGAGAGGAATTGCCACCCGAGCCCTACACCTGAGAGGAGCTCAGAGGGAGACCCAGCCTATCTACGCACGCACAGACGGGAAAGGGTAAAGTCTGTAGTGCAGGAACACTTTGGTGTAGGGATGCTACCTCACACTGGACTTCCTCGGAGGTAGTCGGACCACCGTCCCTGGTGGCCGCAGGACTCCGCGAGGAGCAGGGAGAAGCCTTGCGCTGCTTGAGAGAGAACTGTGAGTAAAGCCTTGGAAGTTCATCCCTATGGCCTCCGGACTGTTCATTACGCGCCATACCACGCGACGCGGTGCCCTTACTCCCCGCACTACTAACCCTCCTCTATCCTGCCTTGCCTGCCCTGAGGCCACGCTCCGCCTGTGGGGAGCAGCGAGAACTCTAGCCGCCATGACACCGGGCTTCAGCGGACTGTAGCGGCGCTGGTGGCGCATCACCAGACACCACAGGTGGCGTAGTCGACAATTACCACTCAACCCGGAAAGCCCTAACCTCATTTTTAATGTGACGGCCCTGGGCACGGAACGGGTCCAGGCCACGGCTGCATCCCCCTGCAACATCTGACCCGGCTCCGAGTATCCCCCATCTTCCCAGGGCAGGGCTTGTGAGCGTCACATTAGCTCTTCCAGAGTCTGGCTCTTTTCTAAAGACTGTCTAGAACCCCAAAAAGGTCATTTGGAACACTGCCATGCCAGCATCAGCAGGGGCAGCAAAACTACATGCCTGACCACCACCAGCATGCTAAGGCACATGACAGCAATGCACCCGACTAGTTAGGCCGAATGACAGGGTCCAGAAACCGTTTCTGCGGGAGACACCACTGCCCGTTCCGCTGTTGTGTGTGCATGCCAATCCTCTGTCCATGGCGTAGGCAAAGCTGCCACCACCCTGCACATGTTGTCGCACACTTGCAACCATCACCGTCCATGTCCTTGTCTCAGTGCAGCGTTCAGTTGTCCCTACCCCAGTCCTTTGAATGAAAGGGCAAATACGCAGCCAATGCCCCACCCCACAATACTAAACTCCCACATTTCTTCAATGCTTGCACTTGAAATGTTGCCTTTTAGGCTTGTGGAGACAGAATCTTTCCGCAACCTGATGGCGGTGTCTGTCCCTCAGTACTCGGCTCCCAGCCGCCACTATTTCTCCTGGTGTACCGTCCCCGCCTTACACAAGCACGTTTCACAGAACATGCCCTGTGCTGATTCGTGGGGTACTCTAACAGAGAGGGAAAAGTTTTGGAAGATGCTGAAGGAGTACCTTGCCGACTGTACCAACGTCCTCCATGATTCCTCTGTGCCTTATAACTAATGGGTATCCAAGGTAGATACGTGGCATGAACTGGCTCTCTACGTCTTGGAGGTCCTGGCCTGCCCTGCTGCTAGCGTTTTGTCAGAGTGGGTTTTTAGTGCCGCCGAGGGCATTATAACTGATAGGCTCATCCGCCTGTCAACTGAAAATCCTGACAGGCTGACTCTTATCAAAATAAATAAGGGCTGGATTGGGCCAGACTCCTCAACACCACCGGATAATAGCAGCGGAACATAAAGTCAAATCCAGTAGCTTTTTTTTGGGAGGGAGTCTATTCCCATGCACCTCTTCTCACCCAAACAAGCATATATGCTTCCTGATTTAGTCTATTTTCTGTTGTCCTCCTCCTTCTCCTTCTCCCCATCCTCCACCACCATATCACCAGGGTCACGGCGATGAAATACCCACATCATTTTTTTAAGGGTGTTTATGATGCCCATAGGAATTTTTTTTAGAGGCCTACCTCTAACATTCTGTATATTATACAGTATGTTCCTGTATACTCCCCAGGGGTAAATATTTTTCAGCCCATGCACTTAGTGCATGGGCATTACCAGTATAACAGACACACTGCTTAACAATGTACCAATTTTTTTAATGAGGACCTCCTCTACGTCTCTTCAAAGAGTATTGTAGTGAGTCCAATTTTTGGCAGCCCTTGCAGTCACTGCATGGGCATTACCACTATAGGATACTCACTCCTTAATAATGGGAACAATTTTTTTTTAATGAGGCCCTCCTCTACATCTCTTCAAGGGGGTATTGGAATGCTTTCAAAGTTTTGGTAGCCATTGCAGTCACTGCATGTGCAATCACAGTATAGGAGACCCACAAATTTATAAAGGGAACATTTTTTTTTACTGAGGCCCTCCTCTACATCTCTTCAAAGGAGTATTGTAGTGCGTCCAATTTTTTGGCAGCCCTTGCAGTAACTGCATTGGCATTACCACTATAGAAGAGGGCCAACTGTTGGCCCTTTAACAATAGTGCTGCCTGATGGCCCTGTAAAAATAGGCTTTGTGACTTTCAAAGTCCCTTCTTTATAAATGAAACAGGATGTATCTGATCATGTCTCATACACCACATGGGCAGATAAGGTAGTAAAATGATAAAATTACATTTACTGGTGAATGTATTTTTCACTGTTGAACGCAATGCAAAAGTGCAAAAATGCATCAAAAACTATACGTGTGAATATAGCCCAAGGTGTGGAGGAGCATTTTTGGTTATTTATTTGCCTTATATACAAATCATTACCCAGGAAAAAATGTTTCTTAACATTTTTTCCAGGAAAATCTGTTTTTGTTTAGTTTTTGAATGTTTTATTGTGAGTCCGTAACAGTGGCATAATAATTAGTGTTGAGCCACCCCCGTAGTGTTCGAGTTCGGTTCGGTTCGTCGAACACCCGTGTGTTCGCCGAACTGTTCGTCGAACTGTTCGTCGAACGCCTTCGAACACCGTTAAAACCAATGGCAGGCAAACAAAAACACATAGAAACACATAGAAAACACCTTCAAAGGTGTCCAAAAGCTGACAAACTGCTCAGAAGACATAACTAACACATGGAAAAGTGACAAGTACATATAGTCATGCGAAAATAAAAGAGGTGGAGGAGTAAAAGGAGGGGGAGACACAGATATAGGCATGTCATGCCCTTCTAAAATCCAAAAAGTGAGAAGCCGACACGGCCAGTCCGCTCCTGCCCGTGCCACCTCCGTGTCGCCGGGTTTGTGCCAGAGCCGCGGTGAACCCTGATGGCCAGCCCCCCTCTCCCAATACTGGTGCCTGTCCGCTGGTGGGTCGAGTGAGCCCCCCTGTGGTGGAGGCAGCTCTAAGCTTTTTAATTTAAATTGTCTCTCTAATTTGAATGAATACACTTTAAATCCATTTACAAGGATCTATTGGAGGGCAAGTCTCATGCCAGCAGCCGCGTAATTCCAGCTCCAGTAGCGTCCACTAAAGCTGCTGCAGTTAAAAAGCTTTTATAAGGATCGAGCTCGGCTGTCCACCGCAAGGCATCCTACTGCCAGTCCCAGCCCCTATGCCTTGGGGTGCCTCCTGATGCTCTTCACTGAGTATCCCATGGTCCCGAAGCATTTCCTTTGAAAAAATTAAGTGTCTAAACTACAGGTGGTGTAGCTTGCTTAACAGCCGGGATAATCCGCTGACTAGCAGACACTGCTACTAGGCACAAAGTATTTCCTGGGCTAGATGCAGTTAAAAATTTGTAATTAGATACTCTCGTTGGATGCTGAGAAAGCATTCCATAGAGTCTCCTGGCACGCCATATATGATTCTCTTAAAAAGCTTGGGGTAGGGGTCTAGGGGACCCTTTTATAGCCAAAATCACGGCCCTGTATCACAATACGTCACCTAGGCTGAAGATAAATGGAACTGTAGCACCCTGAGGGCTCGGTTGCTACAGAGGTATTGCACCTCACCCAGATATCTCACTCTCAGGTAAGGATGGAGTGTGGATCAGGACCCGACACCTGCATGCATTACACCACATTGCCGTGGGGCAGGGCGACCAATATGCCTCTGAGATGGGCACGACAGTCCCTGTCCCTGGCTGGAGTGGGGGGAGGGAACACTGAGGAAGGGGAACCCTGCAGTGCAGGAGCAGGGAGGAAGCAGTTCCTGGGTGCATTGAGAAGGGAGTATAAAAGGTGGGCACCATCTTAGTTCAGTGCAGAGAAGTCTGAGCAGAAGTGGCAGGGAGCAGGGGCTCTGCATGAGCTCTGCTCCGGAGGCGGGCCTAGTAACAGAGGCCCAGGCCTGGAAGAGGGAGAAGGAAGGAAGAGGAGCGGAGAAGGCTCCAGGAACGAGGAATGAAGGGATCCCAGGGGTGCGGACGGGCGAGTCGCCACCGCACGCCCGAATCCACCTGCGTGGAGGGGTCAGGCCAAAGGGGGAGACCGGTCCCCGAAACTAGTGGAGGCAGGAAACGACCCTCAGCTAGAAATCGGAGGCTGTGACATTTTATGTGGCGCAGCCCCTCGCTACACCCGCTAGGAAGGCACCACATAGGGTCAGGGAAACTGGCGCCAAGTTTACCAAGAGGAGGCCCGAGGCAGCCGGACAGAAGGGTTGGTAAGAAAGGCCAGACAAAGGACACACAAAGGGGGTCCTGTGAAGCGCTCCAAAGTTATCTGGGAGTTGTCTGAGCCCCTCACCTGGTGAGCACAGTACGACGTGGGCAGCCGTTACCTGCAGACGTGGTCTGGATAATAAGAACTGTGAGTAAAGGCCCTGGACTGCATCACTGACTCCGTGTCGTTACTGCTGCTGCCCTGCACCATCACCCCCATCCTCCGCATACACTGCCCTGAGGCTATACTCCTCCCGTGGGGAGTTATGCTACGCTCTGCTGCACCCACAACACCAGCCTCAGCGGTCTGCCCTGCAGCGGCGGTTCACTCTGACCGCAATCCACGGGTGGCGTAGTCGGACATTTAAACATCAAAACCACATAAATAGTTCCGCCACTGGTTTGACCACCCTGAGCCACGGAACCGGGTCGCCGCCACGAAGACTACAACCACCAGCATCCACCAAAAAGGGTCCGGCTCCGGGTGTCCCAAGGCCCAGGGGGTGCATCAGAACATTTTCATCACCTTTCACAATCACCAATGGGACAAGGCAGGGATGTCCTCTGTCCCCTCTCTTATACATCCTAGTGACGGAGCACCTGCTCTCATCAATTCGCCATAACCCCAATATTAGGTGGATTGAGGTGGGAGGCACCAAGTACAAGTGCTCTCTATTTGCTGATGATGTCCTAGTATATATCACTCAATCACATATATCCATCCATGCTGTTATGGCTGAAATAGATCACTTTGTTACATGGTCAAATTTTAAAATCAATGCAGCGAAGTCTGAGGCCCTCGATGTCTCCCTCCCCAAATCCATATAGGATTCCATCCAGTCCAACTTTCCCTTTGCCTGGCCCTCACAGGGTATCAAATACTTAGGAATTCCTATTCATAGAGACCTCTCCCATCTATGTTATCTTAATTTTGGGCCCTTTATTGAACAACTCCATACAGACCACGGTTGGCAAGTTAGAACTGTAAGATTCACTACGTGAACCACTGGTGTTTTGTGGAAAAGCACATGTACACTGCGTTCCAAATTATTATGCAAAAAGTGTTAAGGGAAGAATTTGTTTGTTTGTCAGTTAAACTCATTGATGGTGATGTGTGTCAGGGCTCTTTATATCACTGTAAGCAATTGCAGACACCTGTGCTAATTAGTTTGGCAGGTGTGTCCAATGAAAGGCAAGACTACTTAAGAAGGCTGTCTCACATTATTAAGCAGCCTACATTTTCTGCCAAAATGGGAAAGAAAAAGGATGTGTCGGCTGCTGAGAAGCAACAAATTGTGGAGTGTTTAGGTCAAGGCATGACTACAATCAACATTGTGCGATGATCAGGATGAAGTGTCTTGGCAATCAAGAAGTATGTAGCTGATTCACAGTACACACGTGTGCGTGCTGATAAGGGCAAATTGAGGACTCTTTCCTACAGGCAATTACGTCAGGTTGAAAGAGCAGCGGCAAAAAAGCCTTGTCATAGCAGCAGACAAGTTTTTGAAGCTGCTTGTGCCTCCAACGTCCCCCGAACAACAAGATGCAGGGTCCTTCAGAGGTTTGCAGCTGTGCATACGCCATCCTGTCGACCTCCTCTATCCACTTCACACAAGCAGAAACGGCTCCAGTGGGCCAAACATTACATGAAGACTGATTTCAAAACTGTTTTGTTCACGGATGAGTGCCGTGCAGCGCTCGATGGTCCAGATGAATGGAGTGGAGGATGGCTGGTTGATGGACACCCCACGCAAACACGGCTACAGCGCCAACAAGGAGGAGGTGGAGTAATGTTTTGGGCTGGAATCATGGGGAGAGAGATTGTCGGCCCCTTTAGGATCCCTGAAGGCGCTAAAGATGAACTCCATAATGTATGTGGATTTTCTCAAACAGCACTTCCTGCCATGGTTCAAGAAGAAGAACCGTGTATTTCACAGCAAGATCATTTTTCTGCATGATAATGCACCATCTCATGCTGCACATAAAACATCTGCATCTCTGGCTGATATGGGCATAAAAGGGGACAAACTTATGGTGTGACCCCCATGCTCCCCTGACCTCTACCCCATTCAGAACCTTTGGAGCATCATTAAAAGGAGTGTCTATGATGGCGGGAGGCAGTTCACATCTAAGCAACAGCTCTGGGAGGGTATTCTGTCCTCATGCAAAACAATTGAAGCAGAAACCATCCAAAACCTGACAAATTCAATGGACGAGAGAGTTCAGAAGCTCCTTTCGAACAAGGGGTCCTATGTGAAAATGTAACATCACCTAGAATAAAGTTTTGAGTTGAAAACTGTTTGATTTCAGTTTCTAACAACCTGCTAATGCTTATAATTTCAAAAATGACCATTTTTTTGGTCTTTATTAAAATGAAAAGGTTGATCGAAAAGTTTGGGGGATCTAAGAGTGTGGCAACCCAGTAGTCATGATTACTTCGAATTCTGACAATATGAGGGTCATGCTGCAGGTAGTGCAGCAAGAAGGCACTTATGTGTCTTGCACGTCTCGGAGCCCCAAAATTATTTTCCGGGCTAGATGCAGCTAAAAATTATTATTAATTTTAAATCTGGTGGAGCTTATTATAGATGGCCTAATAGAATCAGTGCTGCACACTGCTACAAAGCCCAAATTATTTTCCAGCCAAGATACAGATAAACATGATTAGTAATTTGAAAGCTTAAAACGGTTGGTAGGGTGATTTTAACCAATCATCAAGCTTTTACTCTCCCCAGGATGACACAGGGGTAGAAAAGTCGTTTCGGATCCATGATTTGTTCATCTTTATGAACGTGAGTCTGTCTACATTATCAGTGGAGAGCCGCGTGCGCTTATCTGTCAGCACACCACCAGCAGCGCTGAACACATGTTCAGACAGAACGCTGGCTGCGGGGCATGACAAGATCTCCAAGGCGTAAGTGGCTAGCTCCGGGCATTTATCCAGATTGGAAGCCCAAAAAGAGCAAGGGTCCAGTGACACAGTCGTGGCTTCAATGTTTACTTGGAGATACTCCTGTACCTTCGTCTCTAGGCGTTGACTATGTGTCAGACTTCTTGTCTCCTGTGGCCTTGCAATGGATGGGCTAAAAAAGTGGTGAAATGATTCCGCAAAATTGATGTTACCAGCAGATACTGTGGTTCTGTTACGGTTTGAGTGCTGAACACTTGACGGTCCCACGGTTGGCAAGTTGGAACTGTGAGATTCACTACGTGCACCACTGGTATTTTGTGGAAAAGCACATGTAAGATTCTGCAACAGTCTCTGCTGATACTCCTGCATGCGTGCATCCCTTTCTATGGCAGGAATAATTTCTGCAAATTTACTTTTGTACCGGGGATCTAACAGTGTGGCAACCCAGTAGTCAGGATTATTTCTAATTCTCACAATTCGAGGGTCATGTTGCAGGTAGTGCAGCAAGAAGGCACTCATGTGTGTTGCGCATCCAGGAGCACCAAGTCCCTGTTGTGTTGGTGGCGAGGTAACAATCATGCTTCCTTCCTCTGTCCTCTCCCCCCAACCTCGCACAACAGAAATGTGATCAAGGTCTCCCTCATCTGATGAGTCTTCCATCAGTTCGTCCTCCACTTCTTCCTGGGCTCCTGCACCTTCCTCACTAGTTTGGCTGCTACCATGCGCCCTGGTAAAACCATCTCCCCCACCCTCACATGCCTGCCGCCTTGGTGCTGCCGACCGTCTGGACCTTGCAGATGTTAGCCCTTCCGCATACAACTCCTCCTCCTCTACTTCCTCCACCTCCTCTTGTGCCACCACCTGACTCCGAATTCTGTTTAACATGTGCTCCAGCATGTAAATCACCGGAATAGTCATGCTGATAATGGCATCGTCAGCACTAAACATCTTCGTCGCCATTTCAAAACTGTGCAGAAGGGTGCATAGGACCCTGATCTGAGACCACTCCTCCAGCGTGATTTGCCCCACCTCTGGATCTCGTTGGCCCAGGCTATACGTCAGAACGTATTGCACCAGGGCTTGTCGGTGCTGCCACAGTCGCTGCAACATGTGCAGAGTTGAATTCCATCGGGTAGGCACATCGCATTTTAGCCGGTGAAGTGGCAGGCCCAACGACTTCTGTAGAGATGTAAGTCGCTGAGCTGCGGGATGCGAACGGTGAAAGTGAGCACACAGCGACCGTGCCCTCTGCAGAAGGCCATCTAGTCTGGGATAGTGGGCTAAAAATTGCTGGACAACCAGGTTCAACACGTGAGCCATACAAGGCACGTGTGTGACATTGCCCCGGCGAAGGGCCGCACCCAGGGTTGCAGCATTGTCGCACACTGCCTTCCCTGGTTTTAGGTCCAGTGGAGACAACCATTCATGAAATTGGTTCTCCAGAGCTGACCACAACTCCTCAGCTGTGTGACTCACATTTCCCATACATTTCAATGTAAAAACCGCCTTATGACGTTGAGCCCTACTGCCAGCATAGTAAGGAGGTGTGCAGGATCCCTTCTGCGCAGTTAGAAAGCTTGTGGCATGACCAGACAGGCTTTGGGTGCAGGTGGAAGACCGAGAGGAGGTTGAGAAGGCAGAAGCAGTGGAGAAACTTTGACATAAAGAGGATTGACGCACAACTCGTGGGGACGGCAAGACTTGGACAGCAGCCCCTTGTCCTGCTGTCACCATAGTTACCCAGTGCCCAGTCAGCGACATGTAACGCCCCTGTCCAAGTGTCTGTGGTGAAATGCACCCTGTCACACACAGAGTTTCTCAAAGAAGCGGTGATGTTGTGTGCGACATGCTGGTGGAGCGCAGGCACACCTTTCTTTGAGAAGTAGTGCCGACTGGGCATCTGGTACTGGGGCACTGCGACGGACATAAGGTCTCGAAAATCCTCTGTGTCCACCAGGCGGAAAGGCAGCATTTCTGTAGCCAAGAACTTGCAGATGGTGAAATTCAACCTCTTAGCTTTCTCATGGCTAGGAGGAAATGGTCTTTTACTTGTCCACATCTGAGGGACCGAGGGCTGGCTATTGTGCTTAGACGGGGTTGATAAGGGTGTCCCCGGCAAACTGCCGGTCTGTGAGGAAGATGCAGGCGGACATGTTAGGTTGCCTTGATCCAAAGGTGGTGCTATCGATGTCGGACAGCGCTCAACACCAGCTGGTGTTACCACCTCCAAAGAAAATGATGACCTGCCAATCACGCTGGCTGTTGCGGGTAAAGAGGTGGCAGGTCTGCGCCCCAAAACAGGTGTGACTGCTGTCCCCCCAGTCACAGAGGATGAAGAGGCCGCGGATGCACAAGATATGGCAGACGGTGGTTGGCCCGGCCGGCTAGGCCGCATTGTAGCACACTGAGCTTCCCACTGCAACTTATGCTTCATGTCCATGTGCCGGTTCATGCATGAAGTACTCAAACTATGTATTTTTTGGCCTCTACTTAGCTTTTGCTGACAAATGTTACAGATAACACGAGTTGGGTCATCTTTATCGATCTGAAAAAATGCCCAGGCTATGCAAGGCTTAGCACCCATGCGACCTGAAGAGCCACCACGACTTGTGGTGAGAGGCAGAGTTGTGTTTGAGGATGCAGTTGTTGACGTGCTTCCAGTACTACGTCTCTGTCCAGGAAGGCGCAACCTGACCTCGTCGTCACTAGCATCTTCCTCCACCTCCTCTGCTGACCTCATCTCTTGGCTGACTGTGGGTTGACAGTAAGTGGGATCTCCAACCTCATCATCATCACCCTGTGCGTTATCACACCCGTCGTCCTCAGAGCCAACCTGTTCCTGCCCTGACAAAAAACTAAAGTTGTCGCTCCAATCAGGTATTTGAGTCTTATCATCGTCTTCCTCATTGTCTTCACCAACAGGAGTTACAGTTTGGGAATGAGGGTCTACATTATGGTCAGAACCTTCTGCGTCTGGTCCTGGATCCGACTCATAAAGATTCTGGGCATCAGTGCAGATCATTTCCTCGTCTGTATTCACAGAAGCGCTGGAGTCGACCTCTGATTCCCAGGCTATAGTATGAGTAAACAGCTCTGCAGACTCAAGCATCTGTTCTACCTCATACTCAGACGGGCAGCTGGAGATTTGGGAGCTGTGAGGAAGCAAGTGCGATTGGGGTGACACCTTTGAGGACTGGAGTATTTGTGATGTTGAAGTTGATGTGGAGGAGAGCCCACTTAAAGGAGCACTTGATATCCGTTGAAGCACCTGCTGTTTTGTGCCTCATCTGGAATTTGTAGCGATTGGCGTGGCCGTAAGAAAGGGATCTTATCACATTGTACGCTAAAAGAAGTAGACATTTTAGTTTGGCTGGAAGATGGTCTTTCTTCTGCAGATGTTACTGTTGCTTTAACACCTACCCCACGGACACAACCTTTTTTCCCCTTCCCAACACGCCTATTCCCCTTTCCACCAGCAGCAGGCCTTTTCCACTCATTTTGGTGGTTAACTAATTCACAACTCTGGAGTTGTTTGCACAAAAAAACGATGGATGGGAAACGAGCAGAGCTGAGTGGCCAAACTGTGGTATTAGGCCAAAACTATTGGCTGGGTTAGATGCAGAAAAAAATTATATTCAATTTGCAACCTGATGGAGGTCTGTATAGATGGATTAATAGAACAAGTCCCACACACAGCTAGAAGCCCAATATTTTTTCAGAGGTAGATGCAGAAAAAAATATATTCAGTTTGCAACCTGATGGAGGTCAGTATAGATGGACTAATACAACAAGTCCCACACACAGCTAGAAGCCCAATATTTTTTCAGAGGTAGATGCAGAAAAAAATATATTCAGTTTGCAACCTGATGGAGGTCTGTATAGATGGATTAATAGAACAAGTCCCACACACAGCTAGAAGCCCAATATTTTTTCAGAGGTAGATGCAGAAAAAAATATATTCAGTTTACAACCTGATGGAGGTCTGTATAGATGGATTAATAGAACAAGTCCCACACACAGCTAGAAGCCCAATATTTTTTCAGAGGTAGATGCAGAAAAAAATATATTCAGTTTGCAACCTGATGGAGGTCTGTATAGATGGATTAATAGAACAAGTCCCACACACAGCTAGAAGCCCAATATTTTTTCAGAGGTAGATGCAGAAAAAAATATATTCAGTTTGCAACCTGATGGAGGTCTGTATAGATGGATTAATAGAACAAGTCCCACACACAGCTAGAAGCCCAATATTTTTTCAGAGGTAGATGCAGAAAAAAATATATTCAGTTTGCAACCTGATGGAGGTCTGTATAGATGGATTAATAGAACAAGTCCCACACACAGCTAGAAGCCCAATATTTTTTCAGAGGTAGATGCAGAAAAAAATATATTCAGTTTGCAACCTGATGGAGGTCTGTATAGATGGATTAATAGAACAAGTCCCACACACAGCTAGAAGCCCAATATTTTTTCAGAGGTAGATGCAGAAAAAAATATATTCAGTTTGCAACCTGATGGAGGTCTGTATAGATGGATTAATAGAACAAGTCCCACACACTGCTAGAAGCCCAATATTTTTTCAGAGCTAGATGCAGAAAAAAATTATATTCAATTTGCAACCTGATGGAGGTCAGTATAGATGGACTAATAGAATGATGCTATGCCCAAAAGATTTTACTTCACTAGGTGCAGTAAAAAAATTGGTATTCTATACACAGGTGGTATATCTTGCAACACAGGCTACTCCACTGACTAACACACTCTGCAATAGGCCAAAAAGGATTAGCTTTGCTAGATTCAGCCAAATGCTGTGAAAAAAACTTGCACAGCACTGGCACAGACCTGCCTGGCAAAAACTGATAGGAACTGATGTAACCTAGTCCTGAAAAGGACTCCAATTACAATTAGTCTTTACTCCCACAATCTATCAATTTAAGAGCACAGACCTGCCTGATAAAAGTCGTAGGAAATGCTGTAACCTAGTCCTTAAAAGGACTGCAATCACAACTATTCCCTACTCCCAAGCTATCTGTAGATTTGTGCGAAAATTGGCTTGAAATTAACAAGGTATAGCGCACACAGCAACAGCGGTGCCGTCTAACACGCAGCTGCAGCAGTGAGAAAATGGTGGCGACGGGGAAAATGGCTGGGTCTTATAGGGCAAGGACATGTGACATACACTGCCAATGACACATGCACTTGCTTGTGTGAAAAAAAGCACTTCGCTCCGTGTGTGCGCTGCTGATAGGCTGACAGATTGCACCTCCCCACTGCAAATGCGGGAAAGAGAAAAAAAAATGGAGATCTTCATTGTTCCTGCAGAGATCCATCCCCTGCCCCTCCCCCCACCCCGCTGTACACTCAAACTGCGTATTAACATTAATTTTCATCATTACTGAGAAAAAATCCAGTTATGATTTTGGTGCACGAACAGTTATCGAACATAACCTCGAACAGCCGAATTTTTCTCAAATTGTTCGTGTTCGCCGAACGGCTCGAACACCGCCCAAAACAGCTCGAATTTGAGATTGGCGAACAGTTCGAGTAGAACAACGCTCATCTCTAATAATAATCTGACAACATTGTTGACAGCAGTGACCTGGGAGTCAGAGATGCTTCCAGGGGTCTTCCCCATGTTGTTCCCATGTCATTTGAGCACCGTTCCCATCGATTTTGGCAATTTCCCGTTGACTTACATTGGGCATCTATAATATAACGGGAGATGTGTCCGTCTGTCCGAAGCATCTATAGACTGCACAGGCGCGATGCGCCTGCACAGTCTGCCCCCAGACACAAGAACGCATTCAGCTGTTATAGGTGACCAGTAAGAGGAGCATGGTGCCGGAGATCGCAGTATGCGTAGGCACTGAATGCATACTGCAATCTCCAGCGGCACATTTGCAGTGTGTCTTCAACAAATGGCGCCAGACAGTGCGGTATGCGCAGGCTCGAACTCCGGCGCCATTTTGTTGAATACACTCTGTAAATGTATCTTCACTAAAATGGCGCCAGATGTTGCGCTATGCAGGTGCTGATTCTGGCGCCATTTTAATAAAATAACACATGCGAAACGCTGCAGGGGAGCGATGGAAAGGTGAGTAGGAGTGTCTTTTTTTAAGTGATACAGGATGGGGGCAGCACAAAACAAGCAGGATAGGGGCAGCACAACACAAACAGGATGGGAGCAGCACAACACAAATAGGATGGAGGCAGCACAACACAAACAGGGTTTGGGAAACACAAGACAAACAGGAAGGGGGTAGCACAACACAAAACAGGGTGGGGGCAGCACAAAACAAACAGGATGGGGGCACACAAAACAGGACGGGGCGCACAAAACAGGAAGGGGGAGCAGGATGAAGGCGCACAAAATAGGATGGGGGAGCAGGATGAAGGCGCACAAAACAGGATGGGGGTGCACAAAACATAATGGGGGAGCAGGATGAGGGCGCACATAACAGGGTGGGGGAGGAGGATGGGGGTGCACATAACAGAATGGGGGCGCACAAAACAGTATGAGGAAGCACAAAACAGGATGGGGCGCAGGATGGGGGTGCACATAACAGGATGGGGACGCACATAGCAGGATGGGGGCAGCACAAAACAAACAGGATGGGGCAGCACAAAACAGGATGAGGGAGCATGATGGGGATGCACAAAACAGGATGGGGGAGCAGGATGGGGTCAGCACATACCAGGATAGGGGTGCACACAGCAGGATGGGGGTGTACATAGCAGGATGGGGGTGCACATAGGAGAATGGGGGCGCAAATAGCAGGATGGGGCGCACAAAGCAGGAAAGGGGTGCACATAACAGGATGGGTGCAGCACAAAACAAACAGGATGGGGGCAGCACAAGACAGGATGGGGGAGCAGGATGGGGGCGTACAAAACAGGATAGGGGAGCACGATGAGGCGCACATAACGGGATGGGGGAGCAGGATGGGGCCTACATAACAGGATGGGGGCAGCACATAACAGGATGGGGGAGCACATCCCAGGATGGGGGAGCATGGACCAGGATAATGGACCATATACCAATAAAAATGCTCGCCACCCGGGCGTAGAACGGGTTCAATAGCTAGTAATAATAATGGCGCATCTGTGCTTAATTTTCTTATATTACAAATAATAGTCCCACCAGGCCTCTTTATAGTAATAATAATAATATTAATGATACCCACCTGGGCCTTCTTTTAATAATAACTCCTCATGGGCTTTCTTCTAATAATAACAGTGCCCCCTGGGCCTCCTCATAATATTAATAATATCCCTTTGGGCTTCTGGGCTTCCTCATAATAATAATAGCAATCTCCTGTGGCTCCTTTCCTTATATTGAAAACTAGATGGTGGCCCGATTCAAACGCATCGGGTATTCTAGAATGTGTATGCAACAGACCGGGCGCAATCAGCAGAGCAGTGATTAAATTTGGCGCCAATATCACTGATTGGTCGCGGCCGACGGCCAGCGGCCGTGACCAATCAGCGAACCGTGTTAGTGAGGGCCGGAGAGCGTGTTTAAATTTGGCGCCAATATCCCTCCTGGATATCTCTGTAATTGTATCGATCTGAAGAATTAATTTAACTTTACTACTATACTGCACAGTGAGCTTCCCAATAAATCTAAATAAAAAGTTATTGAAGATTTATATATTTTTTATTGTCACTTATATCATACCAAAAAGTAGTCATAAAATCCTCGTCCTGGGGTTGCAATTTTATGTAAAAAACAAACAGACTGTACTTTACTCACCCTCCTCGGGCCGGCACTGAGTATCCCGGCTCAATAATTGGCTGCAGCGCTGTCAGTAAAAGGCACATGGAGCAGCTATGGAGATTCTGGACCCGGGAGAGGGCGAGTAAAGCAGAGTATATATTTTTTTAAAACAAACTAAACCCGGGGAACAGGAGTTTTTCTAAAGCGGAAAATGTACCCAAAATAAAAAAAAACAAGACCTCCTGCAGTTCTGTCTCGGAAGTTATGGGTTTCAGAAAATGGGGAGAAAAAAATCTGAATTAAAAAAGTTGTACATTAGTAATAAAAAAATAAATAAATACATACATTCTGTACTATTGTGATTTTATTTAACTGTCAAATAAAGACGATAATAATATTAATAATTGCAATAATAATTTTTATTTCTATAGCGCCAACATATTCCGCAGCATGTTACCTTTTAGAGGGGACTTGTACAGACAATAAATTAATTACAAAATAACACATCACTCAGATACCAAAAGGAGTGAGGGCCCTGCTCGCAAGCTACAATCTATGAGAACGATTACATGTCAGTCATATCTAATGGTAAACTGTGTAAAAAATGAATAAATACAATCCAGAATTGCTGCTTTATTTGATCATTTTACCTCCCAAATAATATAATAAAAGGTGATATGTTCTACACTGGTACTATTAAAAATGACAGCTTTTCATTCCAAAAGTAAGTCCTCAGCTCCATTTACAGAAATTTGTAAAACTTAGGGTTCTCTGAGAGAGAGGGAGAGAAAAACACAAAAACTTTTTGACACAAAAACTTAGGACTTATTTTTCATTGTACTTTCTGTACAAAGGTAATAAAACTGGATAAAGCTACATAAATTTGATATTATCATAAATGTGCTAAGCCATAAAATAAGCTTAATATTTTATTTGTTCAGCATGTCAAAAGAATAACAATTTTAAAGGTAAATAAAAAAAAACACAAGCAGTATCACTATTTTGTTTCTAGTCCTTCCCATAAAGAGATAATGAAAAATCTTTAATTAGCTATATGTAAACTAAAATGGTGCCACTGACAAATACAGCTCATTGTGAAAAAAACATGCCCCATAAGGCTTTATGGATAAAAAATAAAAAGGGAACGCTGTGTATCTGTACTTAGACACATGCTGGTTGGTGACTGGTACATGAACCTTTATTAGAAAACCCCTATTTATTATAATGATGGCGGGACCATACAATACAAGCACTTTCTACCTATTGTGTCCCCCCTATTTCTTTATATATTGTAGCTTGTGAGCAGGACCCTCACCCCACCTGTATCTGGTGAACTATGTGTTACTCTATAATGCCTTTATTGTCTGTACATGTCCCCGCTTAATTGTAAAGTGCTGCGGATAAGGTTGGCGCTATATAATTAACAAAAATATGATGTTATTGTAAAAAGGTTTGTAAATGTGGAAGAGAAAAAAAATTCTTCTAAAGACTAAAAAATACCTTGTCCTTAAAGGGTTAATTAGGCCATTATGGCGTGCCAAAAGCTGTAGTTTTCTTTAAACTTTGTGAGCCATTAGGGGTATTTTCAGACATCCCTTGTTTCTGCAGAAGGGAACATAGTTTATAGTTTAAAAATCTTGATATCAAGGAAGATGTTATATACAGTATCTGGTTTGAAATCAGGTTATCAATGCAAAGCCATGGCATTCTGTTGCCTTAACCCCTTTACGACCAATGACGGACATAGCCCGTCATGACCGGGTGTCATTTCCTACACCATAGCGGGCTATGCCCATCATGACTTTGAACAAGGGCCGGACTGGGACAAAAAGCAGCCCTGCCACACAAACCCCACAAGCCCACATACTATAACACCCATCAGCCCTGATAAGTGAATTTTGTCCCTCACCACTCTCTTAAAGCGAACCTGTCAGCAGGATTTAGCCCTATAAATTAAAGGCATGGCTATAATGGCGCTGTGATCCTGATTAATCTGATATGAAGTTATCAGAAAATGACGTCTTGAGTGCTTCGGGCGGGACATGGGGCAGGGTCTAAATGGCGCTGGAGGCAGCGCATGTGCAGATCGAAATCTCGGCT
Organism: Phyllobates terribilis; assembly: GCF_046119375.1. Classification (NCBI taxonomy): domain Eukaryota; kingdom Metazoa; phylum Chordata; class Amphibia; order Anura; family Dendrobatidae; genus Phyllobates; species Phyllobates terribilis. The sequence continues at coordinate 949,722 of NW_027362797.1, forward strand.
CTGAACTAAGCAGAGATATCAATCTGCGCATGCGCCACCTCTGGCGCCATTTTCTTGAAGTCCTGCCCTGAATTTTAAAAAGAAGGCAGGTCACTGAATAATCAATGATCAATAATAAAAAGAAACAGAGGAGGCTAGTGGGGGGTCGGAGAACAAGAAGAGGACCCTGCCTCCACGTCCCATCCCGCAGCATACTGAAGTGCACAAGACGTCATTTTCTGAAAACTTCATAAGGTGAGTATTAAACAACCACTGAGCGGATCCCTTCACATCAGGTATCAGATTAATCAGCATCGCAGTGCCATTATAGCCATGCCTTTAGTTTATAGGGCTAAATCCTGCTGACTGGTTTGCTTTAAGCGACGGTACTGCACATCCGCCTGCCATTGAATTGAATAGGAGGAGGATGTGCAGTACCCCGCGCCAGCCGCTGCAACTTGATGGCCAAGCTTCACAGGTGAGCACTTCTGGCCGGCGGCCCCCGCCGGCACCAATAGCAGTTGATCGGCAGGGGTGCCGGGTGCGGGACCCCAGCCGATCAAACATTGATGCCCTATTCTATGGACAGGGCATGAATGAAAGCGTAGTAGACAACCCCTTTAAGCAGCGGGTGAAAAGCTTTTAGGACACATACCCATAAATCAAAGGGATTTATAAAAAGAAAATAAGCAGCACTCCGATTAATTGTGGAAAAGTGGAGGACTCTTTATTAGCCCATCTGGCAACATTTCTGTTCCTTTATAGCAGAGAAATGTTCTGTTATGGATCCGAAACGTGGCCACATTGTCTAATAGAGTCGTCCACTTCTTCACAATTAATTGGAGTGCTGCTTATTTTTATAAAAATATATATACAGACACATTCATTATTAGAGCAGATACTGAGATTTACACCATGTATACAGGACAGGAGAAGTATACACGACGTGCACAGCTCCACAATATATACTGTGTTCAGGAATATAGAGTGGAGCTGTGTATATAGTATATACTGTAGAGCTGTGCCAGTGTATATAGTGTGGATTCCACATACACAGCACCATACTATATAAACATCTGTACACTATATACGATAGATGCACAACTCTACATTATGCAGTTTAGTAAGACATCATTACAATATGTACTAGACTACAATATATCCACTAATGCCAAAATTTACAATATATCTACAATTTCCCTCAGGATCAATAAAATGTATTGCATTGTATATTATGATGCATACGTCACATACAGTGGTGGCCAAAAGTATTGGCACCCCTGCAATTCTGTCAGATAATACTCAGTTTCTTCCTGAAAATGATTGCAATCACAAATTCTTTGGTATTATTATCTTCATTTAATTTGCTTGCAAGGAAAAAACACAAAAGAGAATGAAGCAAAAATCAAATCATTGATCATTTCACACAAAACTCCAAAAATGGGCCAGACAAAAGTATTGGCACCCTCAGCCTAATACTTGGTTGCACAACCTTTAGCCAAAATAACTGCGAACAACCTCTTCCGGTAACCATCAATGAGTTTCTTACAATGCTCTGCTGGAATTGTAGACCATTCTTCTTTGGCAAACTGCTCCAGGTCCCTGATATTTGAAGGGTGCCTTCTCCAAACTGCCATTTTGAGATCTCTCCACAGGTGTTCTATGGGATTCAGGTCTGGACTCATTGCTGGCCACCTTAGAAGTCTCCAGTGCTTTCTCTCAAACCATTTTATAGTGCTTTTGGAAGTGTGTTTTGGGTCATTGTCCTGCTGGAAGACCCATGACCTCTCAGGGAGACCAAGCTTTCTCACACTGGGCCCTACATTATGCTGCAAAATTTGTTGGTAGTCTTCAGACTTCATAATGCCATGCACACGGTCAAGCAGTCCAGTGCCAGAGGCAGCAAAGCAACCCCAAAACATCAGGGAACCTCCGCTATGTTTGACTGTAGGGACCGTGTTATTTTCTTTGAATGCCTCTTTTTTTTTCCTGTACACTCTATGTTGATGCTTTTTTGCCAAAAAGCTCTACTTTTGTCTCATCTGACCAGAGAACATTCTTCCAAAACGTTTTAGGCTTTCTCAGGTAAGTTTTGGCAAACTCCAGCCTGGCTTTTTATGTCTCGGGGTAAGAAGTGGGGTCTTCCTGGGTATCCTACCATACAGTCCATTTTCATTCAGACGCCGACGGATAGTACGTGTTGACACTGTTGCACCCTCGGACTGCAGGGCAGCTTGAACTTGTTTGGATCTTAGTCGAGGTTCTTTATCCACCATCCGCACAATCTTGCGTTGAAATCTCTCGTCAATTTTTCTTTTCCGTCCACATCTAGGGAGGTTAGCCACAGTGCCATGGACTTTAAACTTCTTGATGACACTGCGCACGGAAGACACAGGAACATTCAGGTCTTTGGAGATGGACTTGTAGCCTTGAGATTGCTCATGCTTCCTCACAATTTGGTTTCTCAAGTCCTCAGACAGTTCTTTGGTCTTCTTCCTTTCTCCATGCTCAATGTGGTACACACAAGGACACAGGACAGAGGTTGAGTCAACTTTAATCCATGTTAACTGGCTGCAAGTGTGATTTAGTTATTGCCAACACCTGTTAGGTACCACATGTAAGTTACAGGTGCTGTTTATTACACGAATTAGAGAAGCATCACATGATTTTTCAAACAGTGCCAATACTTTTGTCCACCCCCTTTTTAGGTTTGGTGTGGAATTGTATCCAATTTGGCTTTAGGACAATTCTTTTTGTGTTTTTTCATTGAAGACAAATTAAATGAAGATAATAATACCAAAGAATTTGTGATTGCAATCATTTTCAGGAAGAAACTGAGTATTATCTGACAGAATTGCAGGGGTGCCAATACTTTTGGCCACCACTGTAGGAGACACACAGAGTAAATATCATAAAGGAGACACTGCTGAATATATAACACATTGAGACTGCTGTATATACATTATATAGGTGATACTGTGACTGCTGTACTGTATATGTTATGTAGCTGATACTCGATTATAAAACAGCAGTTGTAGTATCCCCTATATAATGTATGTAAACGGCTGTATATACATTATATAGGTGATACTGTGATTATACACAGCATTCTATATACATTATATAGTCGATATTGCGACTGCTGTATATATATGGCACCCCAGGGGTCTGGTTACCACACTAATAGAAATATTACGCCTGAGAGCAAGTGGGAGGTTTCTCTGGTCAGGAGCCCTAAGCATGCAACACCGCCCGCCCAGACCTGGGAGGGGAGGAATCTGCCCTTATAAACTGGGTCTGGGGCGGGATTAGGTCAGTCAGAGCCTGGAGACAGTTCCAGACAGAGGGAAAGCAAGAGCAAGGAGCTCTGTAGGAGCAGGAGCGAGTGCCCGGGGCTAGAAGCTAGATAGCTCACCCTGGCTGAAGACATTAAGACTGGACACGGAGTCCGAGGCTGTGGGGACATCCAGGTCCAGCAGCAGAATCCAACTGGCAGGGGATTCCATGTCCTCTGGCCAGAGAAGCCCGAAGGCACGGTCACAAGCAAGGGACCAGAACCGCCATCGTGAAGCGGAGGCTAACAGAAGGCCCCAAGTCACCGGCCGTACGGGTGAGCACCACACGGTATACTCAGGGACGTGGGCTACTTCTACCCGCACACAGCAAGGTAGCCAGGAAAGAGTACAGATAGACGGGGAGGCCTACAACTCCACCTGGCCAGGGGAAATCCTGCTAGCTCTCAGACTGACCAGGCCTCTACTGCTAGCCAGTACTCCCGGGAGAGTCTGCTTTATAACATCAGTAAAGACCCTGAACTGCACTGCACGGACTCTGAGTTATTCCTGCTGCGCTCGTGCACCATCACTCCCATCATCCACACTAACTGCCCTGAGGCTATACTCCTCCCGTGGGGAGTCATCCCGTTCTTAGCTGCACACACAACACCGGCCTCAGCGGTCTGCCTTGCAGCGGCGGTCCCCACTGACCGCAAACCACGGGTGGCGTAGTCGGACTATTATCTCACTAATAAGACTGCCACTGAATTGACCACCCTGGGCACGGACAGGGTCAGCGCCATGGAGACTACAACCCCCTGCGATCCGGCTTCGGGTATTCCCTGCACAACACAGGCCCAGGGGGCGCGTCAACTTTGGCGTAGTCGGCAGGATTCAAACCAACCCGCCGCAACGGGTATTGCGTGCCTGAAAGACTTTTGCACTTACCTGAGAGAAGTTTCCCGCCGTCCGGAGTCGTTTCATGCCATTGGACGCCATCTTGGGTCGTTTCCCGCCATCTTCTGCCGTCTTCCCGCCATCCGCAGCCTCTTCCCGCCATCGGACGCCATCTTCGGGACGCCGCGCGGGAAGAAGAGGGGCGTGGACGCCGAAAGCGCGCAATATCTTAAGCTCCGCCCCACGCGCTGACGCTGCACAAGGTCCTGGAAGGGAGAGGGAGCGACGCTGACGTCACAGGAGCGCCACGCAAGGTCCTCAACTCCGACGATCGACTGCGGAGCCGCGGCCTACGGAAGAGGATCATCGCAAGGTAGGCATGGTCCACTAGGGGGGAAGGAGGATGTCGGATACAGAGGGAAGCTCCACCGCCACAGCTGCCGCCAGCGCAACCGCTGCTGCGGTCATGCCATTCACCATGCCCTATATCCCGGGGGCAACCTGGCTACCCCAGTACTCAGGGGAGTGACATACCCTAAGTGACTTTAGGGAAAGACTGGATAGCCTCTTCCAGGTATACCCCCTCACGGAAGAGCAAAAAGTGAGCATCCTGGTGGCCCAGTTAATCGGGGCAGCCCAAAGGGAGGTAAAGTCCTGGCCACCTAGGAAGAAGAGGACTGTCAGAGAAATACTAGCCCGGCTGAAAGACACATTTGATACCCGAACCTCAGCCGAAATAAAGCTCAGATTTTACGGGTGCGAACAACGGGCACATGAAAGTATAAGAGACTATGCTCTAAACCTACAAGAGGCCCTGAGAGCCATTAAGCAGGCAGACCCTGACAGCGTGGGGAATGAAGACAAGCTGTTGACCGAACAATTTATTGAGGGTCTACTGTGCAATGCCCACCGAACCCAGTTGCGGGCAATGGCCTTACAGGACCCTGACCTGGACTTTGTACAGTTCAAGGACAGAGCCATCCGGGTGCTCCGAGGACCGGCACCAGGTGGCGCTGTGACCCACAGGCGCCCTGCTATCACTTATCACCAGGACACGGCGCCCTTGTCTGCAGGGCCTGTGGGAGCTGATGCGCAGGCTTTGAACAATAACCCTGCAACAGACCTGCACCATCAAGTCCAAGAGCTGACTAAGAGCGTTGCCGCGCTAACCAGAACTGTGCAGTCTTTACAGGTCTCTTCTCCAGGAAAGATCCAGCTGGCATCCGGACCGGAGGACGTCCCGTGGCGCCGACTGAGGAGGACCCCACCGGCCAGAGGAAGACCCAGCGACCGATACAACGAGGACAGACAACCCATCTGCCGCCGCTGCAATCAACCCGGACATATGGCAAGGTACTGTCATTTAAACGGGCACAACCTGGGGTAGAGGGCCAACCCCCAGGCATAAGATCATCAGGCCCATCGAGCTGGCGTGACAAATACGTAGGGGGATGTCCGGTCTTGCCTGTGGTACTGTATGGCATTCCTATGAGTGCCCTACTAGACACTGGGTCACAGGTGACTACCATCCCGTACGTGCTCTTCAAGCGGTACTGGAATGACTCGGACATAACCCGCTACCCAGATGACGACCTGAGCATTATCGCCAGCAATGGTCAGCCCATGCCACAGATAGGATTTAAAGAGGTGACCATCAAGGTCGGTAAGGTTGAACTGCCGGCACAAGGACTTATCATTGTGGACATTGACCGTCGCGAGAGTCACCCAAAAATAACCCTAGGTACTAACGTAATCGAAAACTGTCTTGCAGAGGTGATTCTTATTTTGCAACAGGTTGCCAAGAACGCCATTTCCAGCCAGCAGCTTGTCCTCCAAAAAGAGATCCGGGCACTGATGAAACGGCAACAGGTGGAACTATCTGGTGGTGAGATTGGAAGCGTGAGAATGTGTGACCCGTTCCCTATTGCCATGCCCCCGAAAAGTGAAATGATGATTTGGTGCCGGACAGCTATTGGTCTAAGAGGTAGAGACTACCAAGCAATGGTAGAACCCGTCTACTCAGACAGTAGGCCCACCATTTTGACAGCACGGGGGGTAGTCGATGTACGCCATGGGAGGGTGCCCGTCCGCATCATAAATATCGGGGAGAGAGAAGTATACCTGCCCCGGTATGCCACGCTAGCCAAATTGTTCACCATCAACCAGAACTCTGTACAGGCCGTGGAACCCTTGCCTCCATCTCAACCAGAGGAAGGTAATGGCTCTAAGAAACCAATGGAGGACTGGTGTCAGCAACTGCATTTGGGTACTGACTCCACTCCCTCACACCAAAAACAGGGAGTCTATCGGGTGGTTCAAGAGTACGAGAGAGTGTTTAGTAAACACCCGCTGGACTTCGGGTGAGTAAAGGGGGTAGAACATCACATCCCCACGGGAGACCATCCTCCCATAAAGGAGAGATACTGACCCGTACCCCCTGCATACTATCAACACGCCAAGGGGATGCTAAAAGACATGAAGGAGGCTGGGGTAATTAGGGACAGCTGTAGCCCCTGGGCAGCTCCACTAGTCCTAGTGAAAAAGAAAGACAACACCATGAGAATGTGTGTAGACTACAGGAAGGTCAACCGTATCACACACAAAGATGCGTACCCGTTACCAAGGATAGAAGAGTCCTTAACTGCATTAAAATCTGCTAACTTCTTCTCTACTTTGGATCTCACTAGTGGGTACTGGCAGGTTCCTGTAGCAGAGGCGGACCGGGAGAAGACTGCATTCACCACCCCGATGGGACTCAGCGAATTTAACTGTATGCCATTCAGGCTCTGCAACGCACCAGTAACCTTCCAACGGTTGATGGAATGCTGTCTGGGACACCGGAACTTCGAGACGGTCCTATTATACCTGGACGATGTCATCGTCTTTTCCAAGACCTATGAGGACCATCTGGAACACCTGGCAGAAGTGTTTGAAGCTCTGGCAAACTATGGTCTAAAGGTAAAACCCTCAAAGTGTCATCTACTGAAGCCAAAGGTACAGTACCTGGGACATGTGGTGAGTGCTGACGGAGTAGCCCCCGACCCTGACAAGATCACCGTGATTAAGGACTGGCCAAGACCATCCAGCATAAAGGAAGTGCGGCAGTTCCTCGGGTTGGTAGGCTACTACCGAAGATTCATTCCCGGTTTTACCAAGAAGGCAGCTCCTATGCAGGACCTCCTGATAGGCCAGTCCAGGAAGGCCAAAAACCTGAAGCCACCCTTCAGATGGGAAAAGCTGGAAGAGGAGTCATTCCGCCAGCTGAAGATGGCCCTCACTGGGGATGAAATCCTGGCGTACCCTGATTACAGCCAGCCCTTTATCCTCTACACGGACGCAAGCAACATCGGGCTAGGAGCCGTACTGTCCCAGATCCAGCAGGGGAGAGAACGGGTAATTGCTTACGCCAGCCGAAAACTGCGACCCACGGAAAGAAATCCTGAGAATTACAGCTTGCTCAAGCTAGAGTTCCTGGCAGTGGTGTGGGCGGTAACCGAACGTTTTAACCATTACCTTGCCTCTTCCAGGTTCACCGTGTACACGGACAACAACCCGTTGACACACCTGGACACTGCAAGACTGGGTGCCCTGGAGCAGAGATGGATGGCCCGCCTGTCCAATTATGAGTTCACGATCAAATACCGGGCAGGATGCTCCAATACCAACGCGAACGCCCTGTCCTGGATGCCAAACCTACCGGACGGAGGGGAAGATCCAGAAGAACTGGAAGAGGTCGAACTCCCTGCGTTCCACCGTCATGGGATAACCCAGTATTCCCACCGTGTGAGGGGCCAGTGATCCGCTGCGTTCAACCCCTTACCCCACTGCAACTGGGCGGAGACGCAAGACAGTGACCCCGCAGTCCGTCTGGTGAAGGAGATGCTGACCCAGGCTGACGCCCGCCTGGACCCAGACACTCCGGAAGAGACCAAGCAACTGTGGACAGAGAAAAGCAGACTGTTTCTCTACAAGGAGAAGTTGTGCCGCAGAATGGTCAATTCCCGGACACATGAACTGATCTGGCAGGTTGTGGTACCGAGACGGGACGCAGCTATGGTGCTGGAGGCCTACCACAATGGGGCAGGGCACTTCGGATGGAAGAAGCTGGAGTTCCTGCTGCGTGACCGGTTCTACTGGATAGGCATGAGAGGAGCCATTGAGAGATGGTGTAGAGACTGTGGCCCGTGCAATCTAAGAAGGAGGGACCGTGCCAGCCAGAGGACTCCCCTGCAGCCCATCCTCACCAGGCAGCCCCTGGAACTGGTCGCTCTGGACCATGTTAAACTGGCTCCAAGCAGAAGCGGGTATGTCTATTCCCTAACCATCGTGGATCACTACTCCCGGTGGATCACTACTCCTGGTGGTGGTCCCTGTCAAAGACTTGACGGCTCAGACAGCAGCCAGAGCCTTCCAGCTGCACTTCTGCCGCCCACACGGGTAACCGGACCAAGTGCTGACGGACCAAGGACCAGCCTTCGAAGCGAAGGACTTCAAGGAGTTCTGCAACCTGTATGGCTGCAAGAAGATAAGAACAACGCCCTATCACCCCCAAACCAATGGACTCTGCGAGGAGATGAACCAGGTGGTGATAGATCTGCTAAAAACATTGCCCCTGGAAGAACGCAGTCTGTGGCCTGAGAAACTGCCCGATCTGGAGGACCTGTATAACCACATCCCGGTAGGTTCCACCAACTGTACCCCGGCTTACCTAATGCGAGCAAGACCTGGTAAGCTGCCTGTTGACCTGGATATGGGAGTCCTGACACCCGAGGACACCTCGCCAGATCCAGACTGGGATACAGAACGGCAGCAGCAGTACCGGAAAGTACAGGAGAGCGTCGAGCGAAGTCTATGTCAATCAAGAGAAAGGCAGGAGAGGACTTATAACCAACATGCTCCCGCTGTTCCCCTGGCACCTGGAGAGCAGGTCTTGAAAAGAAAAAGGCGGCTCCATAAGTTGGACGACCAGTGGGAAAAGGACCCGTACACCGTACTGCCCTCAAGCCACAATAATCCAAAGGTGTACGTCATCAGCAAGGATGGAGGAGAGACCACAGCCACTGTCTCCAGAGACCACCTGAAAAAGTGCCCCGAGAAGTTGCAAAGCACGGATGAAGATCAGGAAGACCCTCAACCCGTAGAGGAAAAGGAGGAAAAGATCAGCACCGTACTCGGAGACTTTCCCCGGTCCTGGACACAAGTAAACAACGCTATCGTGGTGCCCGTCCTCACCTTTCTCCAGCCAGCCCCTCAAGTGCCTACAGAAGACCAGGTAGAGCTAGAAGAGCAGCCGGCCCAGGAGGCAGAAGAGTCCACACCAGCAGCGCAGGAGGATCAACCCTCTGCTAGTAGTGAGCCTGCCGTGCCCCTAGTGAGCCAAAGAGTACGCAGACAGCTGCCCAGTTTACCCATAACACCTCCTACACCCTGTAGTGCAGGACCAGTTAGTGAGCTCCGTAGGTCCACTAGAGTCACTAGAGGTCAGATACCCGCTCGCTGGAGAATATAAAGTAATGCACTGTAAATTTACCTGTTTCTTGAAAATGTTTACGGTTTTTGTTGTTGCCTGGTGAGGAGTCTGGAGCAGCGGCAGCAGGTGAGAAGTGAGGAGAGTATTTTATTTTATTTTTTTCTTTATGTATGGATGTATGGAGAATGACATCCTACATGGGGCATTATGTGGAGGAGGAGTGACATCCTGCATGGGGCATTATATGGGGAAGGGAATGACATCCTGCATGTGGCATTATACGGGGGGAGTGACATCCTGTATGGGGCATTATATGGGGGAGAAGTGACATCCTGCATGGGGCATTATACGGGGGTGAGTGACATCCTGTATGGGGCATTATATGGGGGGGAAATGACATCCTGCATGGGGGATTATATGGGTGGTATGATATTCTACATGAAGCATTATATGGGGGGGAGTGACATCCTCCATGGGGCAGTATGTAGGGGGAAGTGACATCCTGCATGAGGCATTATATGAAGGGGAATGACATCCTGCATGGGGTATTATATAGGGGGGAAAATGACATCCTGCATGGGGCATTATATGGGGGGAGTGACATCCTGCATGGGGTATTATATGGGGGAGTGACACCCTGCATGGGGCATTATATGGGGGGGTGACGTCCTGCATGGGCCAATATATGGGGGAGAAGTGACATCCTGCATGGGGTATTATTTGGGGGGAGTGACATCCTGCATGGGGCATTATATGGGGGGGGATGATATCCTGCATTCGGCATTATATGGGAGGGATGACATCCTGCATGGGCCATTATATGGAGGAGAAGTGACATCCTGCATGGGGCATTATATGGGGGGGATGATATCCTGCATGGGGTATTATATGGGGGGGGAATGACATCCTGCATGGGCCATTATATGGAGGAGAAGTGACATCCTGCATGGGGTATTATATTGGGGGGAATGACATTCTGCATGGGGCATTATATGGGGCAAGTGACATCCTGCATAGGGCATTATATGGGGGAAAGTGACATCCTACATGGGGCATTATATTTGGGGGGAATGACATCCTGCATGGGGTATTATATGGGGGGGGATTACATCCTGCATGGTCCATTATATGGGGGGAATGACATCCTGCATGGGGTATTATATGGGGGGGGGATTACATCCTGCATGGGCCATAATATGGGGGGAGAATTGACATCCTGCATGGGGCATTATATGGGGGGGGGTGACATTCTGAATGGGTCATTATATGGGGGGGGGAGTGACATCCTGCATGGGTCACTATATGGGGGGGAAGTAACATCCTAAATGGGGCATTATATGGGGGGGAAGTGAAATCCTGATTGGGGCATTATATGGGGGGGAGTGACATCCTGCATGGGACATTATATGGGGGGAGAAGTGACATCCTGCATGGCGCATTATGTGGGATGGGGACAGCCTGAATGGGACATTATGTGTGTGTGCGGGGGAACAACCTGCATGGGGCATTATGTGGGGGGACACAGCCTGCATCGGGCATTATATGGGGGTTAGTATCCTGTATGGAGCATTATAACGGGGACAGTATCCTGTATGGAGCCTTATATGGGGGCCAGTATCCTGTATGGAGCGTTATATGGGGCCCATAATACTGTATGGAGTACTATGTGGTTCCCATAATACTGTATGCAGGACTATACTGTACAGTCTGCACTACGCGCTACAAGGATTCGCCGGTTTCTGAACTATTGTGGAATTTACAATAGATATCGTTCATGTAATGTAAGAAGTGAAATTCTTTGGCATTGTACTATATACACTGCTCAAAAAATAAAGGGAACACTTAAACAACAAAGTATAACTCCAAGTAAATCAAACTTCTGTGAAATCAAACTGTCTACTTAGGAAGCAACACTGATTGACAATCAATGTCACATGCTGTTGTGCAAATAGAATAGACAATAGATGGAAATTATTGGCAATTATCAAGACTCAATAAAGGAGTGGTTCTGCAGGTGGGGACCACAGACCACTTCTCAGTACCAATACTTTCTAGCTGATGTTTTGGTCACTTTTGAATGTTGGTTGTGCTTTCACACTCGTGGTAGCATGAGATGGACTCTACAACCCACAGAAGTTGTTCAGGTAGTGCAACTCATCCAGGATGGCACATCAATGCGAGCTGTGGCAAGAAGGTTTGCTATGTCTGCCAGCGTAGTGTCCACAGGCTGGAGGCGCTACCAGGAGACAGGCCAGTACACCAGGAGACGTGGAGGGCCCTGTAGGAGGGCAACAACCCAGTAGCAGGATCGCTACTTCTGCCTTTGTGCAAGGAGGAACACGAGGAGCACTGCCAGAGCCCTGCAAAATTACCTCCAGCAGTAAACAAATGTGCATGTGACGCGCCCCCTGGGCCAGTGCTGTTTGGGGATTACCCGGAGCCGGATCAGATGGGGGTTGTAGTCTCCGAGTGGCGGCGACCCGGTCCGTGCCCAGGGTGTCAAACTCAGTGTGTGGCAGTCTTTACAGATGTTATTAGTTGTTCTTAGTGTCGACTACGCCACCCGTTGATTTGCGGTCAAAAGGCCGCCGCTGCAGCAGGGTCCGCTGAGGCTGGTGGTATATGTGCAGCTGTGGTAGTATAACCCCCAACGGGAGGGGTATAGCCTCAGGGGGTCAGGTGTAGAGGATGGTGGTAGTGGTGGTGCAGTGTGGATGGTAAGAAGACTCAGAGTCGGGCTGTGCAGTTCAGGGTTTTTACTTACTGCTGTTCTGTTGGTCACTCTGGCCTTGAGTGACCGCCCGAGCCGTGCTGCGTCCACCAGGTCCTGGACTCGGCCAACCCCCAAGCAATTCTGGAGCGTGGTCCTGAGCTCCCTTTCTGACTGTCCTCTCTACTGGCCGTTCCCACCAGGGGTCCACTTATGTCCGGCTCCCTCGGGTCTCCTGTTGGGTGAACCTTCTTTGGCTTCCCTGACCCTATGCTCGGTGTGCCTTCTTAGTGGACTTGGTGAGGGGCTGCTCCACATGTAATGTCGCAGCCTCCGGTTCTTAGTTGAGGGTAGTTTCTCTCCTCCACTAATTTGGGATCCGGTTCCCTTGCGTGCCAACACTTCACCCTTCTGGTTGTATACTGGGTTCTTGGGGTTCCTTCTTCTCCCCCTCTGGGTCCTTCTCTTCTCCTCTCTCTCTTCTCTCTGCAGGCGCTCCTGGACCTCTCTCAGGACTGACTGACCCTCTACAGAAGACTGACCCTGATCTAAGATGGTGCCCACCTTATATACTCCCTCTATGTGTGAGCTCAGGTGACCAGCACCCAATGAGCTCCTAGCCTTACCCAGACTGCTCCCCCTATCTGCCCCTACACTACTGGGATGTTCCACCCCCCTCCCACTCCAGCCAGGGACAGACACTGTCGTACCTGCACATATACTGGTGGGAGTACCGTCGGTCTGTCCCCCGGAAATGGGATGTATGTAGTGTATGCAGCTATCTGAGCTCAGTCCCACACTCCATCCTTACCCGGGAGTGGAATACCACACCTCTGGCTTGAGGTGTAATACCCCTGTAGCAGCCGAGTCCTCAGGGTGCTACACATGTGTCTGCACAAACGGTTAGAAACCGACTCCAAGAGGGTGGTATGAGGCCCCGACGTCCACAGATGGGGGTTGTGCTCACAGCCCAACACCGTGCAGGATGCTTGGCATTTGCCACAGAACACCAGGATTGGCAAAGTCGCCACGGGTGCCCTGTGCTCTTCACAGATGAAAGCAGGTTCACACTGAGCACATGTGACAGACGAGACAGAGTCTATAGACGCCGTGGAGAGCGATCTGCTGCCTGCAACATCCTTCAGCATGACCGGTTTGGCAGTGGGTCAGTAATGATGTGGGATGGCATTTCTTTGGAGGGCCGCACAGCCCTCCATGTGCTCGCCAGAGGTAGCCTGACTGCCATTAGGTACCGAGATGAGATCCTCAGACCCCTTGTGAGACCATATGCTGGTGTGGTTGGCCCTGGGTTCCTCCTAATGCAGGACAATGCCAGACCTCATGTGGCTGGAGTGTGTCAGCAGTTCCTGCAAGATGAAGGCATTGAAGCTATGGACTGGCCCGCCCGTTCCCCAGACCTGAATCCGATTGAGCACATCTGGGACATCATGTCTCGCTCCATCCACCAACGTCACGTTGCACCACAGACTGTCCAGGAGTTGGCGGATGCTTTAGTCCAGGTCTGGGAGGAGATCCCACAAGAGACCATCCGCAACCTCATCAGGAGCATGCCCAGGCATTGTAGGGAGGTCATACAGGCACGTGGAGGTCACACACAATACTGAGCCTCATTTTGACTTGTTTTAAGGACATTACATCAAAGTTGGACCAGCCTGTAGTGTGTTTTTCCACATTAATTTTGGGGGTGACTCCAAATCCAGGCCTCCATTGGTTAATAAATTTGATTTCCATTGATGATTTTTGTGTGATTTTGTTGTCAGCACATTCAACTTTCTACACAACAAAGTATTCAATGAGAAGATTTCATTCATTCAGATCTAGGATGTGTTATTTGAGTGTTCCCTTTATTTTTTTGAGCAGTGTATATATATTTGTCTGTGGTATCTGTGCATCATGAATCGTGGTATATGTTAAAGGGGCCCACTGAGACAATTTCGCCCAGGGCCCACAAAAACCTGGAGCCGGCCCTGGGTATACGCTTCAGGATTTCGTCTATTTTATGTCGTCCTCCTCCTTCTCCTCATTCTCCACCACTATATCAAGTTAATCATCATTCAACCCCTATCCCCCATTCATTTTTTTAAGCATATTTATGATGAACAACTTTTAGAGGCATGCGTCTAATATTCTTTAAAATATATATGTATAAATAAAACAACCACAAATACTACCGCGCTTTATGCTCCCGCTTTACCCCGCCGGCTCATCAATACAGACCCAGCTGGACGTATGGTAACAGCGCGCATCAACTGCTGAACTATTGCGCTCGGTCTGGCTGGCTGACGACTTCCACAACCGACAGCTGATGGCTGAGATTCTGCAAAGCCTGCCTGATCAACACACCTTTCTCCGGAAGTAGCCCATACTTCTCAGAGTAAGTGCTGCCACTTTTCTCTCTCTGTTTCTTTCTCATGGAGCTATTGTTGATTGTAGCTAGGATCAATGTGTGTATCCTCACTGAGGGGGCAGTTAGAAGTAGGATATCTATTTGGGTAGCACTTTTATTTTCTCTTTTTGTTTTTATCTACACCCATCTAGTCAGAGCCACCAGTTCTGAGTGTACTTAGCGCGGTAGTATTTGTGGTTGTTTTATTATTATTATTATTATTATTATTACATTGTGCAGGCAGATACACACAGAGCCTGCTTACTACCAGCAGCTTTTATATCCTGTGTGAAGCGCCAGTGTGTTTTTTAGTTTTTTATATATGTATAAAGGTTTTTCAGCCCATGCATGGGTATTACCAGTCTAAGAGACTGACTCCTTAATAATGGGAGAAAAATAAATCTGAGGCCCTCCTCTACATCTCTTCAAAGGGGTATTGAAGTGCCCCCTAATTATTGGCAGCCCATGATCTTAGTATATACTCCTTCATATTTTTTTTTAATAACATTTTTCTGAAGCCCTTCACTACATCTATTCAAAGTGGTATTGGAGTGCCTCCTAATTTTTGGCAGCCCATAAACTTTCTTATGAGGGTGTTTATGATGCCCTTAGGAACAATTTTTAGATGCCTACCTCTAACATTCCATAACATATATACAGTTGCATCTCACTAAATTGGCATATCATCAAAAAGTTAATTTATTTCAGTTCTTCAATACGAAACTCATATATTACAGTATTTTCCGGAGTATAAGACGACAGCGTGTATAAGACGACCCTCAACTTTTCCAGTTAAAATATAGAGTTTGGGATATACTCGCCATATAAGACTACCTCTCTTTTAACGCAAATACGGTAAAAATTAAAAAAAAAATCAGATTTGATTTCAATATGGTAATTTTAAAGTGATGAACCTTACCAGCGATTGGCTGGTTGTTGTATACAAATCCTGCTTGGATTGGTCAGCTCTCCCTCTCTCCAAGACTATCAGAGCGGTAGCGCATCCCTCAGGCCCTTGTATCATTACTGGTACCTCCTTCTCTGCCTCTCTGATCTCGCTCCTGAGGACTACAGTGAAGCATGCTTCACTTAGGCTAAGTGCCCACGTTGCGGAACTGAAGCATATTTTTTACGCTTCTCCCCGGCGGGAAAATCGCATGCGGATTTTACATGCGGTTTTCCCGCCAGGTAGAAGCGTTTGTGAGGCGTCTTTGCAGCGTCTTTGCATGCATTTCCGCATGCGGGTTATCAAGCACTTCTCCAAGTGATTTAAGCATCACTTGGAAAAGTGCTTGACAACTTGTTCACACTATATAAATCCATGCAACCGGCATGGATTTATATAGTGTGACCAAGTAATAGTTAAAAAAAAAGTATCAGAATGGTAAAAAATAAAAAAATAAAGTTTATACTCACTTTCCGATGCATTCTCTGCCCCGTCCGGAGTCTTGAGCGGCTCACGCTGTTGTGTGCAGGACCTGCGGTGAAGTCATTGAGTCATGTGATGGGTCACATGACTCAATGACGTGGCAGGTCCTTCACACAACAGCGCGACGGAGGTTAAACATCAGAAGATAAGTATAAACTTTATTTTTTCTTTTTTTTACAGGTTCTTTGGTACCCAGGTCTGGAGGAGAGTCTCCTCTCCTCCAGACTTGGGTACCATCCGCACATTGATTCCGCATGCGGAAACGCAAAATTAATGAACATGCTGCGGATTTTTGACCGCAGCATATACGCTGCGGAAAAATCCACAGCATGGGCATTGACATTGCGGAATGCCATTGGGGACCATGGGGTGCGGATATACATGCGTTTTACAAGCGTTTACGCTGCGGAAATTCCACAGCATATACGCTTGTAATACGCAACGTGGGCACGCAGCCTTACACTTTCCCGGTGAGGCGCCCCCTCACCTCGTCACTACAGTCCTCAGGATCAGGAGCGAGATCAGAGAGGCAGAGAAGAAGGTACCAGTAATAGGATACAAGGGCGGACCAGAGGGATGTGCTACCGCCCTGATAGTCTTGGAGACAGGGAGGGCTTATCAATTACCATAAATACCGTATTTTTTGGACTATAAGACTCACCAGACCATAAGACTCACCTAGGTTTTAGAGGAGGAAAATAGAAAAAAAATGTAAGCAAAAAATGCACTTTTAAGGGGGAGGGGCTCTTCTGCTGACACTAGTATAGGGGTAATGTCCCCCAATTCTGACAATATCCCCCATCCTGGTATATTTGCCCCCCCCCCTTTCTTTTATACGTGGCATCCCTCCATCCTGGTATGCATGGAACCCCTCCATCCTGGTATGCATGTCACCCCTCATCCCTATCCTGGTATGAATGACACCCCTCATCCCTGTCCTGGTATGCATGGCACCCCTCATCCCTGTCCTGGTATGCATGGTCCCTCTAATCCCCATCATGCTGCACATAAATAATAAACACTCCTACTTACCTTTCTTCTCTCCTCCTGCGCTGCGTCCTGTCTGCACTGATCTCGCCATGTGAGCCGCGCATGGCGTCACTACCATGCGCGGCTCACAAGGAGAGATTAGCTGCCGGAAGTCACTGCTCCCCTCGCCGGGACTGTGTGCGCGGGGAACAGTGACTTCATGCTCCTTAATAGCCAGCACACAGTGTAGCCACGCTGCGGCTCCTGCTGCTGCCGGCTATCTTGTGTGCCCGCTCATTAAAGGGCATGAATATTCACCCCCTCCCCACGCCCATGGGCGTGGAGAGATGCTGAATATTCATACCCTTTAACAGCGGGCACAGGCGATCGGCAGCAGCAGGAGCCACTCTGGCTACACTGTGTGCCGCTATTAAGAAGCATGAATATTCATTGCTCCCCACGCCCCATGGGTGTGGGGAGCAGTGAATATTCATTTTCTTTAGCAGCGGGGACAGTGTAGGCTGCAGAAGGCGGCTGCTGCCTCCTGTGCCCCGCTCCTCAGCGGCTACCGCTCCCCCCACACCCCACACATCATATATATATACCCCCTCCTCCCCCAACATTCGGAGTATAAGGGTATACGCCCTATAAGAAGACACCTGGGGTATAAGACGGCTCCTGACTTTTGAGAAGATTTTCAGGGGTTAAAAAGTCGTCTTATACGCCGGAAAATACTCTATATAGAGTCATTACAAACAGAGTGATTTATTTCAAATGTTTATTTCTGTTAATGTTGATGATTGTGGCTTACAGCCAATGAAAACACAAAAGTCATTATCTCAATAAATTATAAAAATTTATAACAACAGCTTTAAAAATTATTTTTAAAATATGAAATGTTGGCCTACTGAAATGTATGTTCAGTAAATGCACTCAATACTTGGTCGGGGCTCCTTTTGCATCAATTACTGCATCAATGTGGCGTGGCATGGAGGCGATCAGCCTGTGGCACTGCTCAGGTGTTATGGAAGCCAAGGTAGACGGCTGCGCTGACTTTGGTCTTGATAAAACACAGTGGACCTACACCAGCAGATGACATGGCACCCCAAACCATCACTGGGGTGGGTGGGTGTACCTCCGGGGTGGGCCGCCGGAAAAATGCTCAAGTTTCCCATTGACTTCCGGGATCCAAAGCTCGGAATGGGCTGAGACGCCTTGCAAGTGGATGTTCATTAAAAGAAGCATTGAAAACAGATGTGAGTGCCAGGATCTTTCTTTTCCCCCATCTGACCTATCCATCAAAACAATGGCTGTCCACTTTCCCCAATCCCACAAGCTCGCTGCCTAGGGGTAACCCTGTGCTCTAATCAGAGGCGTAGCTAGGGTTTTGGTTCGGGAGGGTGAAACTTCTTAGTGGGCCCCTAACCAGGTAACCCTGATTACAACTATGGTGGCACACCCTAATAGTGGATGTAGGAGAACCTCAGCAGATGACTGCCCTGTTACTGAAAATAATCTCTATACAAAGACCAGCACTGATATTATCGCCATATGGTGACATATATTGATAGATACCAGTCATGCAGAACATATAAGAGATCACAGCACAGCTATATATAGTACCTTACAGGTGATGTTTTTTTCTGATTAAACTGTTCACTGTTCCCGTCTTTTCCATCTGGCCCAGACCGACACGACAACTCCTCCATCCAGGACTCAGAGTTTTGGGCTGCAGAGATTGCAACACAGACACATTTAACTCCTTACTAGAGATGAGCGTTGTTCTACTCGAACTGTTCGCCAATCTCAAATTCGAGCTGTTTTGGGCGGTGTTCGAGCCGGTCGGCGAACACGAACAATTTGAGAAAAATTCGGCTGTTCGAGGTTATGTTCGATAACTGTTCGTGCACCAAAATCATAACTGGATTTTTTCTCAGTAATGATGAAAATTAATGTTAATACGCAGTTTGAGTGTACAGCAGGGCGGGGGGAGGGGCAGGGGATGGATCTCTGCAGGAACAATGAAGATCTCCATTTTTTTTTCTCTTTCCCGCATTTGCAGTGGGGAGGTGCAATCTGTCAGCCTATCAGCAGCGCACACACGGAGCGAAGTGCTTTTTTTCACACAAGCAAGGGCATGTGTGATTGGCAGTGTATGTCACATGTCCTTGCCCTATAAGACCAAGCCATTTTCCCCGTCGCCACCATTTTCTCACTGCTGCAGCTGCGTGTTAGACGGCACCGCTGTTGCTGTGTGCGCTATACCTTGTTAATTTCAAGCCAATTTTCGCACAAATATACAGATAGCTTGGGAGTAGGGAATAGTTGTGATTGCAGTCCTTTTAAGGACTAGGTTACAGCATTTCCTACGACTTTTATCAGGCAGGTCTGTGCTCTTAAATAGATAGATTGTGGGAGTAAAGACTAATTGTAATTGGAGTCCTTTTCAGGACTAGGTTACATCAGTTCCTATCAGTTTTTGCCAGGCAGGTCTGTGCCAGTGCTGTGCAAGTTTTTTTCACAGCATTTGGCTGAATCTAGCAAAGCTAATCCTTTTTGGCCTATTGCAGAGTGTGTTAGTCAGTGGAGTAGCCTATCTGTGTTGCAAGATATACCACCTATGTATAGAATACCAATTTTTTTACTGCACCTAGTGAAGTAAAATCTTTTGGGCATAGCATCATTCTATTAGTCCATCTATACTGACCTCCATCAGGTTGCAAACTGAATATAATTTTTTTCTGCATCTAGCTCTGAAAAAATATTTGGGCTTCTAGCAGTGTGTGGGACTTGGTCTATTAGTCCATCTATACTGACCTCCATCAGGTTGCAAATTAAAAATAATTTTTTTCTTCATTTAGCTCTGAAAAAATATTTGGGCTTCTAGCACTGTGTGGGACTTGTTCTATTAGTCCTTCTATACTGACCTCCAGCAGGTTGCAAATTGAATATAATTTTTTTCTGCATCTAGCTCTGAAAAAATATTTGGGCTTCTAGCGGTGTGTGGGACTTGGTCTATTAGTCCATCTATACTGACCTCCATCAGGTTGCAAATTAAAAATAATTTTTTTCTGCATCTAGCTCTGAAAAAATATTTGGGCTTCTAGCAGTGTGTGGGACTTGGTCTATTAGTCCATCTATACTGACCTCCATCAGGTTGCAAATTAAAAATAATTTTTTTCTTCATTTATCTCTGAAAAAATATTTGGGCTTCTAGCAGCGTGTGGGACTTGTTCTATTAGTCCATCTATACTGACCTCCATCAGGTTGCAAATTAAAAATAATTTTTTTCTGCATCTAGCTCTGAAAAAATATTTGGGCTTCTAGCAGTGTGTGGGACTTGGTCTATTAGTCCATCTATACTGACCTCCATCAGGTTGCAAATTAAAAATAATTTTTTTCTGCATCTAGCTCTGAAAAAATATTTGGGCTTCTAGCAGTGTGTGGGACTTGGTCTATTAGTCCATCTATACTGACCTCCATCAGGTTGCAAATTGAATAAAAAAATTTTCTGCATCTAGCTCTGAAAAAATATTTGGGCTTCTAGCGGTGTGTGGGACTTGGTCTATTAGTCCATCTATACTGACCTCCATCAGTTTGCAAATTAAAAATAATTTTTTTCTGCATCTAGCTCTGAAAAAATATTTGGGCTTCTAGCAGTGTGTGGGACTTGGTCTATTAGTCCATCTATACTGACCTCCATCAGGTTGCAAATTAAAAATAATTTTTTTCTTCATTTAGCTCTGAAAAAATATTTGGGCTTCTAGCAGTGTGTGGGACTTGTTCTATTAGTCCTTCTATACTGACGTCCAGCAGGTTGCAAATTGAATATAATTTTTTTCTGCATCTAGCTCTGAAAAAATATTTGGGCTTCTAGCGGTGTGTGGGACTTGGTCTATTAGTCCATCTATACTGACCTCCATCAGGTTGCAAATTAAAAATAATTTTTTTCTGCATCTAGCTCTGAAAAAATATTTGGGCTTCTAGCAGTGTGTGGGACTTGGTCTATTAGTCCATCTATACTGACCTCCATCAGGTTGCAAATTAAAAGTAATTTTTTTCTGCATCTAGCTCTGAAAAAATATTTGGGCTTCTAGCAGTGTGTGGGACTTGGTCTATTAGTCTATCTATACTGACCTCCATCAGGTTGCAAATTAAAAATAATTTTTTTCTTCATTTAGCTCTGAAAAAATATTTGGGCTTCTAGCAGTGTGTGGGACTTGTTCTATTAGTCCATCTATACTGACCTCCATCAGGTTGCAAATTAAAAATAATTTTTTTCTGCATCTAGCTCTGAAAAAATATTTGGGCTTCTAGCAGTGTGTGGGACTTGGTCTATTAGTCCATCTATACTGACCTCCATCAGGTTGCAAATTGAATAAAAAAAATTTCTGCATCTAGCTCTGAAAAAATATTTGGGCTTCTAGCGGTGTGTGGGACTTGGTCTATTAGTCCATCTATACTGACCTCCATCAGGTTGCAAGTTAAAAATAATTTTTTTCTGCATCTAACCCAGCCAATAGTTTTGGCCTAATACCACAGTTTGGCCACTCAGCTCTGCTCGGTTACCATCCATTGTTTTTTTGTGCAAACAACTCCAGAGTTGTGAATTAGTTAACCACCAAAATGAGTGGAAAAAGGCCTGCTGCTGGTGGAAAGGGGAATAGGCGTGTTGGGAAGGGGAAAAAAGGTTGTGTCCGTGGGGTAGGTGCAGAAGAAAGACCATCTTCCAGCCAAACTAAAATGTCTACTTCTTTTAGCGGACAATGTGATAAGATCCCTTTCTTACGGCCACGCCAATCGCTACAAATTCCAGATGAGGCACAAAAACAGCAGGTGCTTCAACGGATATCAAGTGCTCCTTTAAGTGGGCTCTCCTCCACATCAACTTCAACATCACAAATACTCCAGTCCTCAAAGGTGTCACCCAAATCGCACTTGCTTCCTCACAGCTCCCAAATCTCCAGCTGCCCGTCTGAGTATGAGGTAGAACAGATGGTTGAGTCTGCAGAGCTGTTTACTCATACTATAGCCTGGGAATCAGAGGTCGACTCCAGCGCTTCTGTGAATCCAGACGAGGAAATGATCTGCACTGATGCCCAGAATCTTTATGAGTCGGATCCAGGACCAGACGCAGAAGGTTCTGACCATAATGTAGACCCTCATTCCCAAACTGTAACTCCTGTTGGTGGAGACAATGAGGAAGACGATGATAAGACTCAAATACCTGATTGGAGCGACAACTTTAGTTTTTTGTCAGGGCAGGAACAGGTTGGCTCTGAGGACGACGGGTGTGATAACGCACAGGGTGATGATGATGAGGTCGGAGATCCCACTTACTGTCAACCCACAGTCAGCCAAGAGATGAGGTCAGCAGAGGAGGTGGAGGAAGATGCTAGTGACGACGAGGTCAGGTTGCGCCTTCCTGGACAGAGACGTAGTACTGGAAGCACGTCAACAACTGCATCCTCAAACACAACTCTGCCTCTCACCACAAGTCGTGGTGGCTCTTCAGGTCGCATGGGTGCTAAGCCTTGCATAGCCTGGGCATTTTTTCAGATCGATAAAGATGACCCAACTCGTGTTATCTGTAACATTTGTCAGCAAAAGCTAAGTAGAGGCCAAAAAATACATAGTTTGAGTACTTCATGCATGAACCGGCACATGGACATGAAGGACAAGTTGCAGTGGGAAGCTCAGTGTGCTACAATGCGGTCTAGCCGGCCGGGCCAACCACCGTCTGCCATATCTTGTGCATCCGCGGCCTCTTCATCCTCTGTGACTGGGGGGACAGCAGTCACACCTGTTTTGGGGCGCAGACCTGCCACCTCTTTACCCGCAACAGCCAGCGTGATTGGCAGGTCATCATTTTCTTTGGAGGTGGTAACACCAGCTGGTCTTGAGCGCTGTCCGACATCGATAGCACCACCTTTGGATCAAGGCAACCTAACATGTCCGCCTGCATCTTCCTCACAGACCGGCAGTTTGCCGGGGACACCCTTATCAACCCCGTCTAAGCACAATAGCCAGCCCTCGGTCCCTCAGATGTGGACAAGTAAAAGACTATTTCCTCCTAGCCATGAGAAAGCTAAGAGGTTGAATTTCACCATCTGCAAGCTCTTGGCTACAGAAATGCTGCCTTTCCGCCTGGTGGACACAGAGGATTTTCGAGACCTTATGTCCGTCGCAGTGCCCCAGTACCAGATGCCCAGTCGGCACTACTTCTCAAAGAAAGGTGTGCCTGCGCTCCACCAGCATGTCGCACACAACATCACCGCTTCTTTGAGAAACTCTGTGTGTGACAGGGTGCATTTCACCACAGACACTTGGACTAGTAGGCATGGACAGGGGCGTTACATGTCGCTGACTGGGCACTGGGTAACTATGGTGACAGCAGGACAAGGGGCTGCTGTCCAAGTCTTGCCGTCCCCACGAGTTGTGCGTCAATCCTCTTTATGTCAAAGTTCCTCCACTGCTTCTGCCTCCTCAACCTCCTCTCGGTCTTCCACCTGCACCCAAAGCCTGTCTGGTCATGCCACAAGCTTTCTAACTGCGCAGAAGGGATCCTGCACACCTCCTTACTATGCTGGCAGTAGGGCTCAACGTCATCAGGCGGTTTTTACATTGAAATGTCTGGGAAATGTGAGTCACACAGCTGAGGAGTTGTGGTCAGCTCTGGAGAACCAATTTCATGAATGGTTGTCTCCACTGGACCTGAAACCAGGGAAGGCCGTGTGCGACAATGCTGCAAACCTGGGTGCGGCCCTTCGCCGGGGCAATGTCACACACGTGCCTTGTATGGCTCACGTGTTGAACCTGGTTGTCCAGCAATTTTTAGCCCACTATCCCAGACTAGATGGCCTTCTGCAGAGGGCACGGTCGCTGTGTGCTCACTTCCGCCGTTCGCATCCCGCAGCTCAGCGACTTACATCTCTACAGAAGTCGTTGGGCCTGCCACTTCACCGGCTAAAATGCGATGTGCCTACCCGGTGGAATTCAACTCTGCACATGTTGCAGCGACTGTGGCAGCACCGACAAGCCCTGGTGCAATACGTTCTGACGTATAGCCTGGGCCAACGAGATTCAGAGGTGGGGCAAATCACGCTGGAGGAGTGGTCTCAGATCAGGGACCTATGCACCCTTCTGCACAGTTTTGAAATGGCGACGAAGATGTTTAGTGCTGACGATGCCATTATCAGCATGACTATTCCGGTGATTTACATGCTGGAGCACATGTTAAACAGAATTCGGAGTCAGGTGGTGGCACAAGAGGAGGTGGAGGAAGTAGAGGAGGAGGAGTTGTATGCGGAAGGGCTAACATCTGCAAGGTCCAGACGGTCGGCAGCACCAGGGCGGCAGGCATGTGAGGGTGGGGGAGATGATTTTACCAGGGCGCATGGTAGCAGCCAAACTAGTGAGGAAGGTGCAGGAGCCCAGGAAGAAGTGGAGGACGAACTGATGGAAGACTCATCAGATGAGGGAGACCTTGATCACATTTCTGTTGTGCGAGGTTGGGGGGAGAGGACAGAGGAAGGAAGCATGATTGTTACCTCGCCACCAACACAACAGGGACTTGGTGCTCCTGGATGCGCAACACACATGAGTGCCTTCTTGCTGCACTACCTGCAACATGACCCTCGAATTGTGAGAATTAGAAATAATCCTGACTACTGGGTTGCCACACTGTTAGATCCCCGGTACAAAAGTAAATTTGCAGAAATTATTCCTGCCATAGAAAGGGATGCACGCATGCAGGAGTATCAGCAGAGACTGTTACAGAATCTTACATGTGCTTTTCCACAAAATACCAGTGGTGCACGTAGTGAATCTCACAGTTCCAACTTGCCAACCGTGGGACCGTCAAGTGTTCAGCACTCAAACCGTAACAGAACCACAGTATCTGCTGGTAACATCAATTTTGCGGAATCATTTCACCACTTTTTTAGCCCATCCTTTGCAAGGCCACAGGAGACAAGAAGTCTGACACATAGTCAACGCCTAGAGACGATGGTACAGGAGTATCTCCAAGTAAACATTGAAGCCACGACTGTGTCACTGGACCCTTGCTCTTTTTGGGCTTCCAATCTGGATAAATGGCCGGAGCTAGCCACTTACGCCTTGGAGATCTTGTCATGCCCCGCAGCCAGCGTTCTGTCTGAACGTGTGTTCAGCGCTGCTGGTGGTGTGCTGACAGATAAGCGCACGCGGCTCTCCACTGATAATGTAGACAGACTCACGTTCATAAAGATGAACAAATCATGGATCCGAAACGACTTTTCTACCCCTGTGTCATCCTGGGGAGAGTAAAAGCTTGATGATTGGTTAAAATCACCCTACCAACCGTTTTAAGCTTTCAAATTACTAATCATGTTTATCTGTATCTTGACTGGAAAATAATTTGGGCTTTGTAGCAGTGTGCAGCACTGATCCTATTAGGCCATCTATAATAAGCTTCACCAGATTTAAAATTAAAAATAATTTTTAGCTGCATCTAGCCCGGAAAATAATTTTGGGGCTCCGAGATGCGCAAGACACATAAGTGCCTTCTTGCTGCACTACCTGCAGCATGACCCTCATATTGTCAGAATTCGAAGTAATCATGACTACTGGGTTGCCACACTCTTAGATCCCCCAAACTTTTCGATCAACCTTTTCATTTTAATAAAGACCAAAAAAATGGTCATTTTTGAAATTATAAGCATTAGCAGGTTGTTAGAAACTGAAATCAAACAGTTTTCAACTCAAAACTTTATTCTAGGTGATGTTACATTTTCACATAGGACCCCTTGTTCGAAAGGAGCTTCTGAACTCTCTCGTCCATTGAATTTGTCAGGTTTTGGATGGTTTCTGCTTCAATTGTTTTGCATGAGGACAGAATACCCTCCCAGAGCTGTTGCTTAGATGTGAACTGCCTCCCGCCATCATAGACACTCCTTTTAATGATGCTCCAAAGGTTCTGAATGGGGTAGAGGTCAGGGGAGCATGGGGGTCACACCATAAGTTTGTCCCCTTTTATGCCCATATCAGCCAGAGATGCAGATGTTTTATGTGCAGCATGAGATGGTGCATTATCATGCAGAAAAATGATCTTGCTGTGAAATACACGGTTCTTCTTCTTGAACCATGGCAGGAAGTGCTGTTTGAGAAAATCCACATACATTATGGAGTTCATCTTTAGCGCCTTCAGGGATCCTAAAGGGGCCGACAATCTCTCTCCCCATGATTCCAGCCCAAAACATTACTCCACCTCCTCCTTGTTGGCGCTGTAGCCGTGTTTGCGTGGGGTGTCCATCAACCAGCCATCCTCCACTCCATTCATCTGGACCATCGAGCGCTGCACGGCACTCATCCGTGAACAAAACAGTTTTGAAATCAGTCTTCATGTAATGTTTGGCCCACTGGAGCCGTTTCTGCTTGTGTGAAGTGGATAGAGGAGGTCGACAGGATGGCGTATGCACAGCTGCAAACCTCTGAAGGACCCTGCATCTTGTTGTTCGGGGGACGTTGGAGGCACAAGCAGCTTCAAAAACTTGTCTGCTGCTATGACAAGGCTTTTTTGCCGCTGCTCTTTCAACCTGACGTAATTGCCTGTAGGAAAGAGTCCTCAATTTGCCCTTATCAGCACGCACACGTGTGTACTGTGAATCAGCTACATACTTCTTGATTGCCAAGACACTTCATCCTGATCATCGCACAATGTTGATTGTAGTCATGCCTTGACCTAAACACTCCACAATTTGTTGCTTCTCAGCAGCCGACACATCCTTTTTCTTTCCCATTTTGGCAGAAAATGTAGGCTGCTTAATAATGTGAGAGAGCCTTCTTAAGTAGTCTTGCCTTTCATTGGACACACCTGCCAAACTAATTAGCACAGGTGTCTGCAATTGCTTACAGTGATATAAAGAGCCCTGACACACATCACCATCAATGAGTTTAACTGACAAACAAACAAATTCTTCCCTTATCACTCCTAAACACTTTTTGCATAATAATTTGGAACGCGGTGTACATGTGCTTTTCCACAAAACACTAGTGGTTCACGTAGTGAATCTTACAGTTCTAACTTGCCAACCGTGGTCTGTATGGAGTTGTTCAATAAAGGGCCCAAAATTAAGATAACATAGATGGGAGAGGTCTCTATGAATAGGAATTCCTAAGTATTTGATACCCTGTGAGGGCCAGGCAAAGGGAAAGTTGGACTGGATGGAATCCTATATGGATTTAGGGAGGGAGACATCGAGGGCCTCAGACTTCGCTGCATTGATTTTAAAATTTTACCATGTAACAAAGTGATCTATTTCAGCCATAACAGCAGGGATGGATATATGTGATTGAGTGATATATACTAGGACATCATCAGCAAATAGAGAGCACTTGTACTCGGTGCCTCCCACCTCAATCCACCTAATATTGGGGTTATGGCGAATTGATGAGAGCAGGTGCTCCGTCACTAGGATGTATAAGAGAGGGGACAGAGGACATCCCTGCCTTGTCCCATTGGTGATTGTGAAAGGTGATGAAAATGTTCTGACGCACCCCCTGGGCCTTGGGACACCCGGAGCCGGACCCTTTTTGGTGGATGCTGGTGGTTGTAGTCTTCGTGGCGGCGATCCGGTTCCGTGGCTCAGGGTGGTCAAACCAGTGGCGGAACTATTTATGTGGTTTTGATGTTTAAATGTCCGACTACGCCACCCGTGGATTGTGGTCAGAGTGAACCGCCGCTACAGGGCAGACCGCTAAGGCTGGTGTTGTGGGTGCAGCAGAGCGTAGCATAACTCCCCACGGGAGGAGTATAGCCTCAGGGCAGTGTATGCGGAGGATGGGGGTGATGGTGCAGGGCAGCAGCAGTAACGACACGGAGTCAGTGATGCAGTTCAGGGCCTTTACTCACAGTTCTTATTATCCAGACCACGTCTGCAGGTAACGGCTGCCCACGTCGTACTGTGCTCACCAGGTGAGGGGCTCAGACAACTCCCAGATAACTTTGGAGCGCTTCACAGGACCCCCTTTGTGTGTCCTTTGTCTGGCCTTTCTTACCAACACTTCTGTCCGGCTGCCTCGGGCCTCCTCTTGGTAAACTTGGCGCCAGTTTCCCTGACCCTATGTGGTGCCTTCCTAGCGGGTGGAGCAAGGGGCTGCGCCACATAAAATGTCAGAGCCTCCGGTTTCTAGCTGAGGGTCGTTTCCTGCCTCCACTAGTTCGGGGTCCGGTCTCCCCCTTTGGCCTGACCCCTCCACGCAGGTGGATTCGGGCGTGCGGTGGCGACTCGCCCGTCCGCACCCCTGGGATCCCTTCATTCCTCGTTCCTGGAGCCTTCTCCGCTCCTCTTCCTTCCTTCTCCCTCTTGCAGGCCTGGGCCTCTGTTACTAGGCCCGCCTCCGGAGCAGAGCTCATGCAGAGCCCCTGCTCCCTGCCACTTCTGCTCAGACTTCTCTGCACTGAACTAAGATGGTGCCCACCTTTTATACTCCCTTCTCAATGCACCCAGGAACTGCTTCCTCCCTGCTCCTGCACTGCAGGGTTCCCCTTCCTCAGTGTTCCCTCCCCCCACTCCAGCCAGGGACAGGGACTGTCGTGCCCATCTCAGGGGCATATTGGTCGCCCTGCCCCACGGCAATGTGGTGTAATGCATGCAGGTGTCGGGTCCTGATCCACACTCCATCCTTATCTGAGAGTGAGATATCACACCTCTGGGTGAGGTGCAATACGTCTGTAGCAACCGAGCCCTCGGTGCTACAGTTCCATTTATCTTCAGCCTAGGTGACGTATTGTGATACAGGGCCGTGATTTTGGCTATAAAAGGGTCCCCTAGACCCCTACCCCAAGCTTTTTAAGAGAATCATATATGGCGTGCCAGGAGACTCTATGGAATGCTTTCTCAGCATCCAACGAGAGTATCTACTTACAAATTTTTAACTGCATCTAGCCCAGGAAATACTTTGTGCCTAGTAGCAGTGTCTGCTAGTCAGCGGATTATCCCGGCTGTTAAGCAAGCTATACCACCTGTAGTTTGGACACTTAATTTTTTCAAAGGAAATGCTTCGGGACCACGGGATACTTAGTGAAGAGCATCAGGAGGCACCCCAAGGCATAGGGGCTGGGACTGGCACTAGGATGCCTTGCGGTGGACAGCCGAGCTCGATCCTTATAAAAGCTTTTTAACTGCAGCAGCTTTAGTGGACGCTACTGGAGCTGGAATTACGCGGCTGCTGGCATGAGACTTGCCCTCCAATAGATCCTTGTAAATGGATTTAAAGTGTATTCATTCAAATTAGAGGGACAATTTAAATTAAAAAGCTTAGAGCTGCCTCCACCACAGGGGGGCTCTCTCGACCCACCAGCGGACAGGCACCAGTATTGGGAGAGGGGGGCTGGCCGTCAGGGTTCACCGCGGCTCTGGCACAAACCCGGCGACACGGAGGTGGCACGGGCAGGAGCGGACTGGCCGTCTCGGCTTCTCACTTTTTGGATTTTAGAAGGGCATGACATGCCTATATCTGTGTCTCCCCCTCCTTTTACTCCTCCACCTCTTTTCTTTTCGCATGACTATATGTACTTTTCACTTTTCCATGTGTTAGTTGTGTCTTCTGAGCAGTTTGTCAGCTTTTGGACACCTTTGAAGGTGTTTTCTATGTGTTTCTATGTGTTTTTGTTTGCCTGCCATTGGTTTTAACGGTGTTCGACGAACAGTTCGACGAACAGTTCGGCGAACACACGGGTGTTCGACGAACCGAACCGAACTCGAACACTACGGGGGTGGCTCAACACTACTCCTTACATTTCAGGCACCATCCCCATCTATTCCCAACCTGAACACACTCCTCATCCTGCTGATACCAAAATTCTGAGCCTCTGTTGCTGTATGTGTCCCTATTACTGCACCTGCTGTGTGCTCTCTAGATGGTAAAACACACCTCTAGAATATACTAATGCTGTGTGCAAGTGTCCTAGAAAACAGTGCCCACATTGTGCCCCCTAGAAAGTAATAATGCCCTTTGTGTGTCCCTCTGACAGTCACAATAACCTGAGTTCCCCTATAATGATAAGTGCCCACTTAAGATTTAATAATGTCCTGAGTCCCCTCCTATGTACAGCTCCCGTCTACACAGTATGATGCTCTCCTATACATAGTATAATGCCCCCTCACTGTATAGTACCCCCACACAGTATACTGACCCCTAAGTAACCTCCAAACTGATGGCTTCAACACTGTATGATGGCCCCACACTGTGCAAAGACCCCACATTATCTCCCACACTGTATGATGGCCCCCAAAACTATACAAAGACCCCACATTATCTCCCACACTGTATAAATAGCCTACATATAGTATGATGCACCAGATAGTCCTCAATATAGTATAATGCACTCCCCATAGGCAGAGTCTGTAGTAAAATGCACCCCCCATAGGCAGAGTCTGTAGTAAAATGCACTATTTTGTCAACTTTTCTTTTTTTTTTTCTTTTTAAATAGAATCAGTCAGTTCATTTAGGGTTAAAACTGAGTTTTCTGAGACTCTGGACTCATGTGTAATTGAGCTTCTGAACAGGTGATGTCGGTGGCCGGCTACTTTCTCCATATGCCTTTAAAAGTTTTTCCATTTCAACATTGTATTATGCCATGAATAAGGATCTACGTATCTGAAACGCGTAAGCCTCTGTATGCTTTTATTTGCACTATGGTCTCATGTTTTTAATTTTTTCAAAATGAAGGCTATTTTTTAAGTCAATTTCACGAGTTGCCGGATAACTACCCTTTCATCACTGCCTAATGTCTCCCAGACGGGGATCTTTACAATCCGAGCACCGTGCCTCATGAGAAAGTGGACCGAGCAGGCTGACCCAGGTGAGCTGAAATATTTTTTCTACATTACTCACTACTAACCGTCTGAACATTTTTTCGTGCTCCCTGGTGTAAAATCATTGATATAGGGAGGAAAAGTTCATTGCTATATACCCCTATAAATCTGAACATGCCAGCTGCTCATAAGAGATGTTAGCATTGTCTATGATTATAAAAAAACTTTAGAGGACATGGAAACTATTTTTAAGGATACCACCTTTTTGAGCCTAAATGATAAAGCGAGACTGGATGCTTCTATCATTTCTAAGAAGAAACCAGCCACCAGTAATGATGGTCATGAGGGAATAAGACAGAGCATGAACCAACTTGAGAAATATTTGTCTGCACGCCTCAAAACGTGGTGGGACTATACAATGTTTGAGAAATATGTGAAAAACCTTATGATCCCTCGTGGATTAAGGATAAAGAAACAATCAACCATCCAGTTTGATGAAAAATTCCAAAGAGAGTGGAATGATATATTAACAGGCTGTTCTTTGAATTTAATGGACTTGCTGATCCATTATGAGCAGAGAAAGGTCAAAGAATTAGATCTGAGAATAAAAGAAATTGAGAACTCTATGACCGAATATGTGGAAAATGAAGAGTATAGAAAAATGAGATCTGACGTAATGGAGAGGCTTAAAGCACTAGAGGACACCATAGCTGACAATAAACAGAAAAAATATAACCGTGATTGTAAAGATTGCGAAACAGACCATGTATATGATTGGCGACCTCTGCGCAGACCAAATAGAAATTTGAAAAGTCCGAAAAAGCCTAAGTCTATCTTGAAAAACCCTGGTGGTAATAGATTTCCTGCGATTGGGGAAACACCTAGGGTTACCTTCAGCTCCTCTGAATATGAATCTACAAATTGAGAAGCAAAAGGCAGTGATGAAGTGGGCTTTATAATATCCAGTGAAAGGTCCAGCACTTCAAAAAACGGGACTGTTTTAAATCAGCATCAAAATGAGCATCGAAATACGCATCGAAATCAGGATCAAAACAGAGACCTAATAGAAAATAGGGGCGCAAGCATAAACATAGGAGAGAGGAGACACAATTACGGCACCAGATTTCTGAAATAAATCAATTCCAATATCCTTACTAAGAATGATTTAGATGTTTTGGAGAAAGGAATGAATTTTGTTCTGGAAAATAATGGGGACTTTTTTTCCACGATTTTGGATGTGATCAAATTTATAAGGAAACTCACTATTAAAAAACATTTCTATAATCAAGATCAGCAAATAACTGACATTAATGATATTTTGCTACCGGAGAATATTTATAAAGGACTTTCCTTTCAGCAACAGTTTTTCATTATACAACTGAATACCCTGTCCGATAATGACATGAAAGAAAACCTTGTGAATGATGGCATGCTTTCTTCTATAATATCTAATGAGGATTTCTATCCCATACAGTCGAGAGCTCCCATCATGGATGATTTTTAGTTAATGGTAGAAAATGATTTTAAACAAATCTATTCTAAAAAAATCAGATAAGGATAATCTAACAAGGGGGGAAAGAAGAGCTCTAAATAATATAAAAAATAACCCCAATATTATAGTGAAGAATTCTGACAAAGGAGGGTCAGTGGTAGAATTGGATAAAGAGTTTTATGCTAGAGAGGTAAATAAGATTTTGAATGATGAACAGTCATACCGTAAAATAAGTTATGATCCCACACAGATTATAGGAGAAAAGTTGGATAAGATCTTACAAGAAGGGGTGGACCTGGGTATCCTGAATTTAAAGGAAAAGGATTATTTACAACCTAGTAATCCAAGAATACCGATTTTTCATGCGTTTCCAAAAACGCACAAGGACCAGTTTCCACCCCCTCTGAGACCTATAGTCTCAGGCATAGGTTCACTGCTGGAGAGATTGGGTTCATGGTTGGATGATAGGTTACAACTATTGGTAGTGATATCACCCAGTTATTTCAGAGACAGTAAGCGCGTTCTAACCATCATGAATGATGTGACATGGAGTGAGGCTCTAACTTGGATGACCTGTGATGTCAGAACTTTATATTCCTGCATTCCGCACAGTTTGGCCATTCAAGCATTAACG
Source organism: Phyllobates terribilis (assembly GCF_046119375.1). NCBI lineage: Eukaryota > Metazoa > Chordata > Amphibia > Anura > Dendrobatidae > Phyllobates > Phyllobates terribilis. The sequence goes on from NW_027362797.1 coordinate 982,783, forward strand.
GAACAACTAAATGCAAATTCTAATTACTCTGATGAAATGAAGGAATACATTCTTGATGTTACTCTTTTCTTGCTTCAAAATAATTACTTCAAGTTTTCCCATCAGTTTTATGTACAGTGCCAGGGATGTTCCATGGGGGCCAAATTCTCACCATCTCTGGCAAATCTGTGCATGAACTGGTGGGACTCTAAATACATTTATGCTATTTCTACCCCTTATTCAGACTATCTGCGGTATTACATGCGCTTCATAGATGATATTTTAATTGTTTGGAGTGGACAGGAGAGTGACATTCTCGGGTTTGAAAATGATTTAAACACTAATGAATTGAATTGATCCTTTACTATTGAAGCAAGAAAGGAAGAAATTTCCTTTTTAGATTTGAAATTAAAGGGTGATATTAATAACCATAGGGTGGAATGCAACCTTTTTTGTAAAAAAAATAGCTGGCAATTCTATATTGCACGCCTCGAGCCAGCACCCTAAACATGTTATTAGTAACATACCCATGTAAGAGGGAAGACCCGGGTGTAAGTACTTTCAGAGCAAGGGATCCGGAACTGCCGGGGCCGTACCTTCTGTTGCAGGGGGGAGACAGACTGCGAGCACAGGAGTCATGTGACTGGGAAGTGTGGAGTGTGTCCAGAGACATAGCTGGGAGGTCAGGTGATCAAGGGACTCCTGGTGTGACTAGAGAGAGGAAGAGACGAGGACGTTTTGCGCAGGAAAGCGGAGCTGAGTCCTGCGCAGGAGAACAGTGTGAGAGGGTCCAGGCTCCTGGCTCGAGTACTGGAAGCAGGAGTCGGTTGCAGTGGACCGGAGGAGTCAAACCCGACTATAGAGACAAGGGACGCAGGGTCCGTGGAGCCGAGGCATGTGAGGTACCGTGTTATGGACTAGGGGCTCCGCTGGTAAAACCGGAGACCGCCCGCTGCCGCCAGAAGACGGAGCATTGTTTGGGCGGGGAAGCCTGAAGAAATCAGCACCTACATCTGCTGGCAACTGCCTTGTGGAGGAAAAGAGTCAGCTAAGTTTACAAACTGACGTTTACAACCTGTTCGGCTCTGCTACATCTTGTCAGACTGTGAACTGTTAGTTATAGACTTTCACCTGCTATTTCCCTTGTTTTCCCCCATATTTTCCTTGTTGCTCCCTGCGTGGAGATTGTCCTTGTTCTTATAAACTCCCCTGGTTTATTAACCCTGTATTGTTTGCTCTGTGTTTCTGTGTCACTGCTTCTAAAGTACCCGTGTTACATCCAAAGGAGAGTTCATAAGGGCACGGAGGTGTTGCACTGATGGCTCAAATCTGAACAGGAATGTCAAATTATTAAAGAGAGGCTAATAAATCGAGGGTATGACACTAAAACCATAGAAACATCAAAAGATAAAGCTAATGGTAAGACCAGGGATCAATATTTAGCACAGAGTTCCAAAAATGTAAATAGAATAAATAAATTCCCGAAAAAAGTGATATTCTCAACCACATATAACAAAAATTATTATAATGTTATTGGTGTTGTACGGAAATATTTGCCATTGCTTTATACTGATAATACTCTAAAGGAAACTTTGAAAAATAGATGCAAATTTGTTCCAAAGAGGTCACACACAGTGGGGAACATTATTTCTCCTAGTGAATTTAGAAAAAACGAACATAGAAAGAGGGGGAATTCTTGACTATCCACAAAAGGCTCATTTAAGTGTGGACAAAGGCAATGTGGCTTGTGTCCGTACATGATTAATAACAACAAATCGGTAATTAATAATGAGGGACAAATACAGTTATATGAAAAAGTTTGGGCACCTCTATTAATCTTAAGCTTAATGTTTTATAAAAATTAGTGTTTTTGCAACAGCTATTTCAGTTTGATATATGTAATAACTGTTGGACACGGTAATGTTTCTGCCTTGAAATGAGGTTTATTGTACTAACAGAAAATGTGCAATCTACATTCAAACAAAATTTGACAGGTGCATAAGTATGGGCACCCTTATCATTTTCTTGTTTTAAATCCTCCTACCTACTTTTTACTGACTTACTAAAGCACTTTTTTTGGTTTTGTAACCTCATTGAGCTTTGAACTTCATAGCCAGGTGTATGCAATCATGAGAAAAGCTACTTAAAGTGGCCACTTGCAAGTTGTTCTCCTGTTTGAATCTCCTCCGAAGAGTGGCATCATGGGCTCCTCAAAACAACTGTCAAATGATCTGAAAACAAAGATTATTCAACATAGTTGTTCAGGGGAAGGATACAAAAAGCTGTCTCAGAGATTTAACCTGTCAGTTTCCACTGTGAGGAACATAGTAAGGAAATGGAAGAACACAGGGACAGTTCTTGTTAAGGCCAGAAGTGGCAGGCCAAGAAAAACGTCAGAAAGGCAGAGAAGAAGAATGGTGAGATCAGTCAAGGACAATCCTCAGACCACCTCCAGAGAGCTGCAGCATCAACTTGCTGCAGATGGTGTCACTGTGCATCGGTCAACTATACAACGCACTTTTCACAAGGAGAAGCTGTATGGGAGAGTGATGCGAAAGAAGCTGTTTCTGCAAGCACGCCACAAACAGAGTCGGCTGAGGTATGCAAAAGCACATTTGGAGAAGCCAATTTCTTTTTGGAAGAAGGTCCTGTGGACTGATGAAACCAAGATTGAGTTGTTTGGTCATACAAAAAGGCGTTATGCATGGCGGCAAAAAAACCCAGCATTCCAAGAAAAACACTTGCTACCCACAGTAAAATTTGGTGGAGGTTCCATCATGCTTTGGGGCTGTGTGGCCAATGCCGGCACCGGGAATCTTGTTAAAGTTGAGGAACGCATGGATTCCACTCAGTATCAGCAGATTCTTGACAATAATGTTCAAGAATCAGTGATAAAGTTGAAGTTACGCAGGGGATGGATCTTTCAGCAAGACAATGATCCAAAACACCGCTCCAAATCTACTCAGGCATTCATGTAGAGGAACAATTACAATGTTCTGGAATGGCCATCCCAGTCCCCAGACCTGAATATCATTGAACATCTGTGGGATCATTTGAAGAGGGCTGTCCATGCTCGGTGACCATCAAACTTAACTGAACTGGAATTGTTTTGTAAAGAGGAATGGTCAAAAATACCTTCATCCAGGATCCAGGAACTCATTAAAAGCTACAGGAAGCGACTAGAGGCTGTTATTTTTGCAAAAGGAGGATCTACTAAATATTAATGTCACTTTTCTGGTGAGGTGCCCATACTTATGTGACGCGCCCCTGGGCCTGTGTCGCGCTGCGTTGCGCACGCGGGAGCTTACCCGGAGCCGGATCTCTTGAGGGTTGTAGTCTCGTGGCGGTGACCCGGTCCGTGCCCAGGGAGTCAAACTGAGCGGCGATGTAACAGCGGTAGATGTAGGACGACTACGCCACCCGTTGAATGCAGCTATGGAGCTGCCGCTGCAGGACGGTCCGCTGAGGCCGGTGGATGGATGGTGCAGCGTAGATGGTATAACCCCCAACGGGAGGGGTATGGCCTCAGGGCAGCAGATGTGGATGATGGGGGTAGCAGGAACCACTCAGAGACGGTGCGGTGTAATTCAGGGTCTTTACTGGTAACAACGATAGACCCTCCCGGAGTACTTGCTAGTGAACGGGGCCTGGTCAGTCCTTGAGCAGATGGGATCTCCCCTGGCCAGGCGGAGTTGTAGGCCTCCCAAACTGACTGTACTCTTCTGGCTACCTTGCTAGAAGCGGATATAAGTAGCCCACGTCCCTGAGTGTACCGTGTGGTGCTCACCCGTATGGCCGGTGACTCGGGGCCTTCTATTGGCTTCCGCTCCACGATGGCGGTGCTGGTCCCACGCGTGTGACCGTGCCTTCGGGTTTCTGGGCCTGAGGACCTGAAATCCCCTGCCGGTCGGCTTCTGCTGCTGGGTAAGAGTTAGTCCCCACAGCCTCGGACGCCGGGTCCGGTAAGAAAGCTTCTCAGTCAGGGCGAGCTCTGCAGCTGCCAGCCCCTGACTTGTAGTAGTATTGCTCCCACTGAGCTTCTGCTGTTTCTTCCTGTGACTGTTTCTTGTCTCTACTCTCCTTGACTGCTAACCCTGCTTCAGCCCCGGGTTTATATAGGGGAAGTTCTTCCCCTCCCAAGACTGGGCAGGAGGTGTGGCATGCACAGGATCCCTGACCAAAGGACCTCCCACCTGCTCTCAGACATAATATCTCTATCACTGTGGCAACCAGACCCCTGGGGTGTCACATTCCCCCCTAGTGAAATTTAGTACTCCGGGACTAAACATATTTTAGAAAAACATAACAAGATATAACAATAACAATACAATAAAGAAACACATAAAAGTGGTCACGGCATGTCCGTAACCGGGTGCAGTCTTTGAAGAAAGCAAGGGGTCCATTTCACCAAAACAGGGAGACGTAACCAGGTAGGGGTCTGTCCTACCCCGAGTCCTTAACAGTCTCTAGTCCATCCTGGGTTACGCTCCAACTATGTATAAGGATTCCCGGTAAATCCACCAAGGATTCCTAAAAATAACTGGAAACACAAAATTATACACAAGCAACAATACACAGATAAACATAAATAAAACAATTTATACACTTCAAATCCTCCAGCGTGCGGGTAACTGGCCCCTAGTGGCCCTAGTGGACCTACGGAGCTGACTGTCTGGCCCTGAACTACAGGGTGTAGGAGCTGTCAAGGGTAAACTGGGCAGCTGTCTACCGGCTCTTTGTCTCACTAGGGGTACGGCAGGCTCACTATAAGCAGAGGGTTGATCCTCCTGTTCTGCTTGTGTGGAGTCTTCTGCCTCCTGGACCGGCTGTTCTTCCAGCTCTACCTGTTGCTCCGTAGGTGCTTGGGATGCTGGTTGGAGGAAGGTGAGTACGGGTACCACAACTGCACCATTGACTTGAGTCCAAGACCGAGGGAAGTCCCCGAGCACAGTACTAACCATATCTTCCCTTTCCTCTACGGGTCGATGGTCTTCTTGTTCCTCTTCAGGGTTCCTCAGTTGTTCAGGACACTTCTTCAGGTGGTCCCGGGATACAATGGCGGTGGTTTCCCCTCCGTCTTTACTGATGGTACAAACCTTCGGGTTCTCGTGGCTTGAGGGCAGTACGGTGTACGGGTCCTTCTCCCACTGGTCATCCAACTTGTGGAGCCGTCTCTTCCTCTTCAAGACCTGCTCTCCGGGTACCAGGGGAACAGCGGGAGCATACTGGTTGTAAGTTTTCTCTTGTCTTTCCCTAGCCTGACAGAGACTTCGCTCCACGCTCTTCTGTACTCTCCGGTACTGCTGCTGCCTCTCTGTGTCCCAGTCTGTTTCTGGTGAAGTGTCCTCGGGTGTCAGGACTCCCATTTCCAGGTCAACAGGTAACTTACCAGGTCTTGCCCTCATTAGGTAAGCCGGGGTACAGTTGGTGGAACCTACCGGGATGTGGTTGTATAGGTCCACCAGATCGGGCAACTTCTCAGGCCACAGACTGCGTTCTTCCAGGGGCAACGTTTTTAGAAGATCCATTACCACCTGGTTCATTTTCTCACAAAGTCCATTAGTTTGCGGATGGTAGGGTGTCGTCCTTATCTTCCGGCAGCCATACAGATTGCAGAATTCCTGGAAGACCTCCGCTTCAAAGGCAGGTCCCTGGTCCGTCAGCACTTGGTCCGGGTACCCGTGTGGACGGCAAAAGTGCTGCTGGAAGGCTCTAGCTGCTGTTTGAGCCGTTAAGTCCTTGACGGGGACGACAACCAGAAACCGGGAGTAATGATCCACGATGGTTAACGCGTAGACGTAGCCACTTCTGCTTGGGGTCAGTTTTACATGATCCAAGGCTACCAGTTCCAACGGTTGCCGGGTGACGATGGACTGCAGGGGAGTCTTCTGGCTGGCACGGTCCTTCCTTCTCAGGTTGCACGGGCCACAGTCTCTGCACCACTTCTCAATGGTTCCCCTCATGCCTACCCAGTGGAACCGCTCGCGCAGCAGGAACTCCAGCTTCTTCCACCCGAAGTGCCCAGCTCCGTCGTGGTATGCCTCCATCACCATGGCTGCGTCCCTTCGTGGCACCACTACTTGCCAGAGTAATTCATGCGTCCGGGAGTTAACCATTCTGCGGCACAACTTCCCTTTGTAAAGGAACAGTCGACTCTTCTCTGCCCATAGTTGTTTGGCTTCCTCCGGAGCGTCTGGTTCAAGGCGAGCCTCCGGCCGAGTCAGCATCTCCTTCACCAGTCGGACGGCAGGGTCGCTGTCTTGCGTTTCCGCCCAGTTGTAGTGGGGTAAGGGGTTCAACGTAGCAGTCTGCTTACTCCTTACCTGGTGGGAATACTGAATAGTCCCATGACGGTGGAACGCAGGGAGTTCAACTTCTTCCAGTCCCTCCGGATCTTTTCCTCCGTCCGGCAGGTTGGGCATCCTGGACAGGGCGTCCGCGTTGGTATTGGAGCGTCCTGCCCGGTATTTGATTGTGAACTCGTAGTTGGACAGACGGGCCATCCACCTCTGCTCCAGGGCACCGAGTCTTGCCGTGTCCAGGTGTGTCAACGGGTTGTTATCCGTGTACACGGTGAACCGGGAAGAAGCGAGGTAATGCTTAAAGCGCTCGGTGACTGCCCATACTACGGCCAGGAACTCTAGCTTAAATGAGCTGTAATTCTCGGGGTTCCTTTCGGTGGGTCGCAGTTTTCGGCTGGCGTAGGCGATTACTCGTTCCTTCCCCTGCTGGATCTGGGACAGTACGGCTCCTAGCCCGATGTTACTGGCGTCGGTGTAGAGGATAAAGGGCTGGCTATAATCCGGGTACGCCAGGATTTCGTCCCCCGTGAGGGCCATCTTCAGCTGGCGGAAGGACTCTTCTTCCAGCTCCTCCCATTTGAAGGGCGGCTTCTGGTTCTTGGCCTTCCGGGACTGGCCTATCAGGAGGTCCTGCATAGGTGCTGCCTTTTTGGTGAAACCGGGAATAAACCTTCGGTAGTAGCCTACCAACCCGAGGAACTGCCGCACTTCTTTTACGCTGGAGGGGCTTGGCCATTCCTTAATTGCGGTGATCTTATCAGGGTCGGGAGCCACTCCGTCAGCGCTCACCACGTGTCCCAGGTACTGCACCTTTGGTTTCAGGAGGTGACACTTGGAGGGTTTCACCTTTAGGCCGTAACTTGCCAGAGCTTCGAACACTTCCGCCAGGTGTTTCAGGTGGTCCTCATACGTCTTGGAATATACGATGACATCGTCCAGGTACAACAGGACCGTCTCGAAGTTTCTGTGGCCCAGACAACACTCCATTAGTCGTTGGAAGGTTCCCGGTGCGTTGCAGAGTCCGAACGGCATGCAGGTGAACTCGCTAAGTCCCATCGGGGTGGTGAATGCGGTCTTCTCCCGGTCCGCCTCTGCTACAGGAACCTGCCAGTACCCGCTAGTGAGATCCAAGGTAGAGAAGAAGTTAGCAGATCTTAAAGCAGCCAATGACTCCTCTATCCTTGGTAAGGGGTACGCATCCTTGTGTGTGATACGATTGATTTTCCGGTAATCTACACACATCCTCATGGTGTTGTCTTTCTTTTGGACTAAGACTAGTGGAGCTGCCCAGGGGCTACAGCTATCCCTGATCACCCCAGCCTCCTTCATGTCTCTAAGCATCCCCTTGGCGTGTTGGTAGTGTGCAGGGGGTACGGGTCGATACCTCTCTTTTATGGGAGGATGGTCTCCCGTGGGGATGTGGTGTTCTACCCCCTTGACTCGCCCGAAGTCTAACGGGTGTTTACTAAACACTCTCTCGTACTCTTGAACCACCCGATAGACTCCCTGTTTCTGATGTGAGGGAGTGGAGTCAGTACCCAAATGTAGTTGCTGACACCAGTCCTCCTTTGTTTTCTTAGAGCCGTTACCTTCCTCCGGGTGAGATGGAGGCAAGGGTTCCACAAATTGTATAGCATTTTGGTTAATGGTATATAATTTGGCTAGCGTGGCATACCGGGGCAGGTACACTTCCCTCTCCCCGATATTGATTATGCGAACGGGCACCCTCCCATGGCGTACATTGACCACCCCCCGTGCTGTCAAAATGGTGGGCCTACTGTCTGAGTAAACTGGTTCTACCATTGCCTGGTAATCTCTACCTCTCAGACCAATAGCTGCCCGGCACCAAATCATCATTTCACTTTTTGGGGGCATGGCAATAGGAAAAGGGTCACACATTCTTACGCTACCAATCTCACCGCCGGAGAGTTCCACCTGTTGCCGTCGCATCAGTGCCCGGATCTCTTTCTGGAGCACCCGCTGCTCGCCGGAGCTGGCGTTCTTGGCAACCTGCTGTAAAAGGAAAATCACCTCTGCAAGACAATTTTCAATTACATTAGTTCCTAGAGTTATTTTTGGGTGACTCTCATGTTTGTCAATATCTACAATGATCAGTCCCTGTGCTGCCAGTTCGACTCTACCGATTTTGATGGTCACCTCTTTAAATCCGATCTGTGGCACGGGCTGGCCATTGCTGGCGATGATACTCAAGTCGTCGTCAGGGTAGCGGGTAATATCCGAGTCATTCCAGTACTGCTTAAAGAGCACGTACGGGATGGTGGTGACCTGTGACCCGGTGTCCAGTAGGGCACTCATGGGAATGCCATCCAGTACCACAGGCAAGACTGGACGTCCTCCCACATATCTGTCGCGCCAGTTCGATGGGCCTGGTGATCTTTTTCCTGGGGGTTGGCCCTCTACCCCAGGTTGTGCCCGTTTAAAGAACAGTACCTTGCCATATGTCCAGGTTGATTGCAGCGGCGGCAGATGGGTCGTCCGTCCTCGCTGTATCGGTCACTGGGTCTTCCTCTGGCCGGTGGGGTCCTCCTTGGTCGACGCCACGGGATGTCCTCCGGTCCGGATGCCAGCTGGATCTTCCCTGGGGTGGAAGCCTGTAAAGACTGCACAGTTCGGGTTAGCGCAGCAACGCTCTTAACTAGCTCTTGGACCTGATGGTGTAGGTCTGGAGCCGGGTCATTGTCCAAAGCCTGCGCATCAGCTCCCACAGGCCCTGCCGACAAGGGCGCCGCCTCCTGGTGGTAAGTGATAGCAGGGCGCTTGTGGGTCACAACGCCACCCGGTGCCGGTTCTCGGAGCACCCGGATGGCTCTGTCCTTGAACTGTGCAAAGCCCAGATGGGGATCCTGTAAGGCCATTGCCCACAACTGGGTTCGGTGGGTATTACAATACAGTCCCTCTATAAACTGTTCGGTCAACAGCCTGTCCTCGTTTCCCACTCCATCAGGGTCGGTCTGCTTAATGGCCCTCAGGGCCTCTTGTAGGTTTAGTGCATAGTCCCTTATACTCTCATGCGCTCGCTGCTTGCACCCGTAGAATCTAAGCTTAATCTCGGCTGAGGTGCGGGTATCAAAGGTGTCCTTCAGCCGGGTTAGTATCCCTGCGACAGTCTTCCTCCCAGGTGGCCAGGATTTTACTTCCCTTTTGGCTGCCCCGGTTAGTTGGGCCACCAGGATGCTCACTTTTTGCTCTTCTGTGAGGGGGTACACCTGGAAGAGGCTATCCAGCTTTTCTCTAAAGTCATGCAGGGTATGTGACTCCCCTGAGTACTGGGGTAGCCAAGCTGCTCCCGGGATATAGGGCATGGTGAAGGGCATAACTGCAGCAGCGGTAGCGCTGGCGGGGGTTGAGGCAGTGAAGCTCTCCTCCGTATCCGACATCTTCCTCCCCCCTAGTGGACCGTGGCCTACCTTGCGATGATCCTCTTCCGTAGGCCGCGGCTCCGCAGTGGATCGTCAGGGTTGAGGACCTTCCGTCGCGCTCCTGTGACGTCGGCGTCTGCTGGGCTCCTTCCAGGACCTTACGCAACGTCCGGACGTGAGGCGGGGCTTCAGTTCTCGCGCGCTTTCGGAGTCCACGCCCCTCTTCTTCCCGCGCGGCGTCCTCAAGATGGCGTCCAATGGCGGGAAAACTCCACGGATGGCGGGAAGAAGGCAGAAGATGGCGCCGGATGGCGGGAAACTTCACCGATGGCGGGAAGAAGGCTGAAGATGGCGCCGGATGGCGGGAATCTTCACCACAGGTAAGTTTGAAAAGTCTCTTTTTCAGGCACGCAGTACCCGGTGGTTGCGGGCACGAAATCCTGCCGACTACGCCAAAGTTGACGCGCCCCTGGGCCTGTGTCGCGCTGCGTTGCGCACGCGGGAGCTTACCCGGAGCCGGATCTCTTGAGGGTTGTAGTCTCGTGGCGGTGACCCGGTCCGTGCCCAGGGAGTCAAACTGAGCGGCGATGTAACAGCGGTAGATGTAGGACGACTACGCCACCCGTTGAATGCAGCTATGGAGCTGCCGCTGCAGGACAGTCCGCTGAGGCCGGTGGATGGATGGTGCAGCGTAGATGGTATAACCCCCAACGGGAGGGGTATGGCCTCAGGGCAGCAGATGTGGATGATGGGGGTAGCAGGAACCACTCAGAGACGGTGCGGTGTAATTCAGGGTCTTTACTGGTAACAACGATAGACCCTCCCGGAGTACTTGCTAGTGAACGGGGCCTGGTCAGTCCTTGAGCAGATGGGATCTCCCCTGGCCAGGCGGAGTTGTAGGCCTCCCAAACTGACTGTACTCTTCTGGCTACCTTGCTAGAAGCGGATATAAGTAGCCCACGTCCCTGAGTGTACCGTGTGGTGCTCACCCGTATGGCCGGTGACTCGGGGCCTTCTATTGGCTTCCGCTCCACGATGGCGGTGCTGGTCCCACGCGTGTGACCGTGCCTTCGGGTTTCTGGGCCTGAGGACCTGAAATCCCCTGCCGGTCGGCTTCTGCTGCTGGGTAAAAGTTAGTCCCCACAGCCTCGGACGCCGGGTCCGGTAAGAAAGCTTCTCAGTCAGGGCGAGCTCTGCAGCTGCCAGCCCCTGACTTGTAGTAGTATTGCTCCCACTGAGCTTCTGCTGTTTCTTCCTGTGACTGTTTCTTGTCTCTACTCTCCTTGACTGCTAACCCTGCTTCAGCCCCGGGTTTATATAGGGGAAGTTCTTCCCCTCCCAAGACTGGGCAGGAGGTGTGGCATGCACAGGATCCCTGACCAAAGGACCTCCCACCTGCTCTCAGACATAATATCTCTATCACTGTGGCAACCAGACCCCTGGGGTGTCACATATGCACCTGTCAAATTTTGTTTGAATGCAGATTGCACATTTTCTGTTAGTACAATAAACCTCATTTCAAGGCAGAAACATTACTGTGTCCAACAGTTATTACATAGATCAAACTGAAATAGCTGTTGTAAAAACACCAATTTTTATAAAACATTAAGCTTAAGATTAATAGGGGTGCCCAAACTTTTTCATATAACTGTATACTGTCTAGTGACATTTATGAACTACGGCAGTAATCATTGTGTTTATGTGATTTTCTGCACACAGTGTAATAAACAGTATGTTGGGTCCACAAGCCGCACTTTGAGAAAACGTTTGTCAGAACACATACAGTACAGACCAAAAGTTTGGACACACCTTCTCATTTAAAGATTTTTCTGTATTTTCATGACTATGAAAATTGTACATTCACACTGAAGGCATCAATACTATGAATTAACACATGTGGAATTATATACTTTACAAAAAAGTGTGAAACAACTGAAAATATGTCTTATATTCTAGGTTCTTCAAAGTAGCCACCTTTTGCTTTGATGACTGCATTGCACACTCTTGGCATTCTCTTGATGAGCTTCAAGAGGTAATCACCGGAAATGGTCATCCAACAATCTTGAAGGCGTTCCCAGAGATGCTTAGCACTTGTTGGCCCTTTTGCCTTCACTCTGCGGTCCAGCTCACCCCAAACCATCTCAATTGGGTTCAGGTCTGTTGACTGTGGAGGCCAGGTCATCTGGCATAGCACCCCATCACTCTCCTTCTTGGTCAAATAGCCCTTACACAGCCTGGAGGTGTGTTTGGGGTCATTGTCCTGTTGAAAAATAAATGATGGCCCAACTAAACGCAAACCGGATGGAATAGCATGCCACTGCAAGATGCTGTGGTAGCCATGCTGGTTCAGTATGCCTTCAATTTTGAATAAATCCCCAACAGTGTCACCAGCAAAGCACCCCCCACACCATCACACTTCCTCCTCCAGGCTTCACGGTGGGAACCAGGCATGTAGAGTCCATCCGTTCACCTTTTCTGCATCACACAAAGACACGGTGGTTGGAACCAAAGATCTCAAATTTGGAGTCATCAGACCAAAGCACAGATTTCCACTGGTCTAATGTCCATTCCTTGTGTTCTTTAGCCCAAACAAGTCTCTTCTGCTTGTTGCCTGTCCTTAGCAGTGGTTTCCTAGCGGCTATTTTACCATGAAGGCCTGCTGCACAAAGTCTCCTCTTAACAGTTGTTGTAGAGATGTGTCTGCTGTTAGAACTCTGTGTGGCATTGACCTGGTCTCTAATCTGAGCTGCTGTTAACCTGCGATTTCTGAGGCTGGTGACTCGGATAAACTTATCCTCAGAAGCAGAGGTGACTCTTGGTCTTCCTTTCCTGGGGCGGTCCTCATGTGAGCCAGTTTCTTTGTAGCGCTTGATGGTTTTTGCAACTGCACTTGGGGACACTTTCAAAGTTTGCCCAATTTTTCGGACTGACTGACCGACCTTCATTTCTTAAAGTAATAATGGCCACTCGTTTTTCTTTACTTCGCTGCTTTTTTCTTGCCATAATACAAATTCTAACAGTCTATTCAGTAGGACTATCAGCTGTGTATCTACCAGACTTCTGCACAACACAACTGATGGTCCCAACCCCATTTATAAGGCAAGAAATCCCACTTATTAAACCTGACAGGGCACACATGTGAAGTGTAAACCATTTCCGGTGACTACCTCTTGAAGCTCATCAAGAGAATGCCAAGAGTGTGCAAAGCATTCATCAAAGCAAAAGGTGGCTACATTGAAGAACCTAGAATATAAGACATATTTTCAGTTGTTTCACACTTTTTTGTTAAGTATATAATTCCACATGTGTTAATTCATAGTTTTGATGCCTTCAGTGTGAATGTACAATTTTCATAGTCATGAAAATACAGAAAAATCTTTAAATGAGAAGATGTGTCCAAACTTTTGGTCTGTACTGTAAGATATATTTTCAGTTGTTTCACACTTTTTTGTTAAGTATATAATTCCACATGTGTTAATTCATAGTTTTGATGCCTTCATTGTGAATGTACAATTTTCAAAGGCATGATAATACAGAAAAATCTTTAAATGAGAAGGTATGTCCAAACTTTTGGTCTGTAATGTATGTGTTCTGACAAACATTTTCTCAAAGTGCGGCTTGTGGACCCAACATACTGTTTATTACACTGTGTGCAGAAAATCACATAAACACAATGATTACTGTCGCAGTTCATAAATGTCACTAGACGGTATATTTGTCCCTCATTATTAATTACCGATTTGTTGTTATTAATCATGTACGGACACAAGCCACATTGCCTTTGTCCAAACTTAAATGAGCCTTTTGTGGACAGCCAAGAATTCCCCCTCTTTCTATGTACGTTTTTTCTAAATTCACTAGGAGAAATAATGTTCCCCACTGTGTGTGACCTCTTTGGAACAAATTTGCATCCATTTTTCAAAATTTCCTTTAGAGTATTATCAGTATAAAGCAATGGCAAATATTTCCGTACAACACCAATAACATTATAATAATTCTTGTTATATGTGGTTGAGAATATCACTTTTTTCTGGAATTTATTTATTCTATTTACATTTTTGGAACTCTGTGCTAAATATTGATCCCTAGTCTTACCATTAGCTTTATCTTTTGATGTTTCTATGGTTTTAGTGTCATAACCTCGATTTATTAGCCTCTCTTTAATGATTTGACATTCCTGCTCATATTTGACGCCATCAGTGCAACACCTCCGTGCCCTTATGAACTCTCCTGTGGGTATGTTACTAATAACATGTTTAGGGTGCTGGCTCGAGGCGTGCAATATAGAATTGCCAGCTAATTTTTTACGAGAAAAGTTGCATTCCACCCTATGGTTATTAATATCACCCTTTAATTTCAAATCTAAAAGGGAAATTTCTTCCTTTCTTGCTTCAATAGTAAAGGATCAATTCAATTCATTAGTGTTTAAATCATTTTCAAACCCGAGAATGTCACTCTCCTGTCCGCTCCAAACAATTAAAATATCATCTATGAAGCGCATGTAATACCGCAGATAGTCTGAATAAGGGGTAGAAATAGCATAAATGTATTTAGAGTCCCACCAGTTCATGTACAGATTTGCCAGAGATGGTGAGAATTTGGCCCCCATGGAACATCCCTGGCACTGTACATAAAACTGATGGGAAAACTTGAAGTAATTATTTTGAAGCAAGAAAAGAGTAACATCAAGAATGTATTCCTTCATTTCATCAGAGTAATTAGAATTTGCATTTAGTTGTACCGTTAATGCTTGAATGGCCAAACTGTGCGGAATGCAGGAATATAAAGTTCTGACATCACAGGTCATCCAAGTTAGATCCTCACTCCATGTCACATCATTCATGATGGTTAGAATCTCTCCAGCAGTGAACCTATGCCTGAGACTATAGGTCTCAGAGGGGGTGGAAACTGGTCCTTGTGCGTTTTTGGAAACGCATGAAAAATCGGTATTCTTGGATTACTAGGTTGTAAATAATCCTTTTGCTTTAAATTCAGGATACCCAGGTCCACCCCTTCTTGTAAGATCTTATCCAACTTTTCTCCTATAATCTGTGTGGGATCATAACTTATTTTACGGTATGACTGTTCATCATTCAAAATCTTATTTACCTCTCTAGCATAAAACTCTTTATCCAATACTACCACTGACCCTCCTTTGTCAGAATTCTTCACTATAATATTGGGGTTATTTTTTATATTATTTAGAGCTCTTCTTTCCCCCCTTGTTAGATTATCCTTATCTGTTTTTTTTTTTAGAATAGATTTGTTTAAAATCATTTTCTAACATTAACGGAAAATCATCCATGATGGGAGCTCTCGACTGTATGGGATAGAAATCCTCATTAGATATTCTAGAAGAAAACATGCCATCATTCACAAGGTTTTCTTTCATGTCATTATCGGACAGGGTATTCAGTTGTATAATGGAGAACTGTTCCTGAAAGGAAAGTCCTTTATAAATATTCTCCGGTAGCAAAATATCATTAATGTCAGTTATTTCCTGATCCTATTTATAGAAATGCTTTTTAATAGTGAGTCTCCTTATAAATTTGTTCACATCCAAAATCGTGGAAAAAAAGTCCCCATTATTTTCCGGAACAAAATTCAGTCCTTTTTCCAAAACATCTAAATCATTCTTAGTAAGGATATTGGAATTGATTTATTTCCAAAATCTGGTGCCGTAATTGTGTCTCCTCACTCCTATGTTTATGCTTGCGCCCCGATCTTCTATTAGATCTCTGTTTTGATCCTGATTTCGATGCGGATTTCGATTCTGATTTTGATGCTGATTTAAAACAGTCTCGTTTTTTGATGTGCCGGACCTTTCACTGGATATTATAAAGCCCACTTCATCACTGCCTTCTGCTTCTCCATCTGTAGATTCATATTCAGAGGAGCTGAAGGTAACCCTAGGTGTTTCCCCAATCGCAGGAAATCTATTACCACCAGGGTTTTTCAAGATAGACTTAGGCTTTTTCGGACTTTTCAAATTTCTATTCGGTCTGCGCAGAGGTCGCCAATCATATACATGGTCTGTTTCGTAATCTTTACAATCATGGTTATATTTTTTCTGTTTATTGTCAGCTATGGTGTCCTCTAGTGCTTTAAGCCTCTCCATTACGTCAGATCTTATTTTTCTATACTCTTCATTTTCCACATATTCGGTCATAGAGTTCTCAATTTCTTTTATTCTCAGATCTAATTCTTTGACTTTTCTCTGCTCATAATGGATCAGCAAGTCCATAAAATTCAAAGAACAGCCTGTTAATATATCATTCCACTCTCTTTGGAATTTTTCATCAAACTGGATGGTTGATTGTTTCTTTATCCTTAATCCACGAGGGATCATAAGGTTTTCCACATATTTCTCAAACATTGTATAATCCCACCACGTTTTGAGGCGTGCAGACAAATATTTCTCAAGTTGGTTCATGCTCTGTCTTATTCCCTCATGACCATCATTATTGGTGGCTGGTTTCTTCTCTTCTTCTTAGAAATGATAGAAGCATCCAGTCTCGCTTTATCATTTAGGCTCAAAAAGGTGGTATCCTTAAAAATAGTTTCCATTTTCTCCAAAGTTTGTTTATAATCATATCACAGGTCCCGGAAGAGTGCATTGATGGATTCCTCCACAAGAGGCCCCCATAACCATTGACACATCTTCACCTTCCACCTCAGACCACCAGAGGGAGCCCATTAGGGAAAGATAAATAGGGAAGGTGGAGCCAGGCAGCAGTTGGTCTAGTCCAGGGTTCCCCAACTCCAGTCCTCAAGGCCCACCAACAGGTCATGTTTTCAGGATTTCCTTAGTATTACACAGGTGATAATTGCATCACCTGCACAGGCAATAATTCCATCACCTGTGCAATACTAAGGAAATCCTGAAAACATGACCTGTTGGTGGGCCTTGAGGACTGGAGTTGGGGAACCCTGGTCTAGTCTATTCTGGTTTAGCAGTGAGTCCAGTACAGTTTGAGAAGAGTTACCTCAGAGGACAAAAGCCTGTTCCAGATCCTGCAGTGGAGCTTATCAAGATCAAGACTAGAGATGAGCGTTGTTCTACTCGAACTGTTCGCCAATCTCAAATTCGAGCTGTTTTGGGCGGTGTTCGAGCCTTTCGGCGAACACGAACGATTTGAGAAAAATTCGGCTGTTCGAGGTTATGTTCGATAACTGTTCGTGCACCAAAATCATAACTGGATTTTTTCTCAGTAATGATGAAAATTAATGTTAATACGCAGTTTGAGTGTACAGAGGGGCGGGGGGAGGGGCAGGGGATGGATCTCTGCAGGAATAATGAAGATCTCCATTTTTTTTTCTCTTTCCCGCATTTACAGTGGGGAGGTGCAATCTGTCAGCCTATCAGCAGCGCACACACGGAGCGAAGTGCTTTTTTCACACAAACAAGGGCATGTGTCATTGGCAGTGTATGTCACATGTCCTTGCCCTATAAGACCAAGCCATTTTCCCCGTCGCCACCATTTTCTCACTGCTGCAGCTGCGTGTTAGACGGCACCGCTGTTGCTGTGTGCGCTATACCTTGTTAATTTCAAGCCAATTTTCGCACAAATCTACAGATAGCTTGGGAGTAGGGAATAGTTGTGATTGCAGTCCTTTTAAGGACTAGGTTACAGCATTTCCTACGACTTTTATCAGGCAGGTCTGTGCTCTTAAATAGATAGATTGTGGGAGTAAAGACTAATTGTAATTGCAGTCCTTTTCAGGACTAGGTTACATCAGTTCCTATCAGTTTTTGCCAGGCAGGTCTGTGCCAGTGCTGTGCAAGTTTTTTTCACAGCATTTGGCTGAATCTAGCAAAGCTAATCCTTTTTGGCCTATTGCAGAGTGTGTTAGTCAGTGGAGTAGCCTATCTGTGTTGCAAGATATACCACCTGTGTATAGAATACCAATTTTTTTACTGCACCTAGTGAAGTAAAATCTTTTGGGCATAGCATCATTCTATTAGTCCATCTATACTGACCTCCATCAGGTTGCAAATTGAATATAATTTTTTTCTGCATCTAGCTGTGAAAAAATATTTGGGCTTCTAGCAGTGTGTGGGACTTGTTCTATTAGTCCATCTATACTGACCTCCATCAGGTTGCAAACTGAATATAATTTTTTTCTGCATCTAGCTCTGAAAAAATATTTGGCCTTCTAGCAGTGTGTGGGACTTTCTCTATTAGTCCATCTATACTGACCTCCATCAGGTTGCAAACTGAATATATTTTTTTTCTGCATCTACCTCTGAAAAAATATTGGGCTTCTAGCTGTGTGTGGGACTTGTTCTATTAATCCATCTATACAGACCTCCATCAGGTTGCAAACTGAATATAATTTTTTTCTGCATCTACCTCTGAAAAAATATTTGGGCTTCTAGCAGTGTGTGGGACTTGTTCTATTAGTCCGTCTATACTGACCTCCATCAAGTTGCAAATTAAAAATAATTTTTATCTGCATCTACCTCTGAAAAAATATTTGGGCTTCTAGCTGTGTGTGGGACTTGTTCTATTAGTCCATCTATACTGACCTCCATCAGGTTGCAAACTGAATATAATTTTTTTCTGCATCTAGCTCTGAAAAAATATTTGGCCTTCCAGCAGTGTGTGGGACTTTCTCTATTAGTCCATCTATACTGAACTCCATCAGGTTGCAAATTAAAAATAATTTTTATCTGCATCCAGCTCTGAAAAAATATTTGGCCTTCTAGCAGTGTGTGGGACTTTCTCTATTAGTCCATCTATACTGACCTCCATCAGGTTGCAAATTAAAAATAATTTTTTGTCTGCATCTAGCTCTGAAAAAATATTTGGCCTTCTAGCAGTGTGTGGGACTTTCTCTATTAGTCCATCTATACTGACCTCCATCAGGTTGCAAACTGAATATATTTTTTTTCTGCATCTACCTCTGAAAAAATATTGGGCTTCTAGCTGTGTGTGGGACTTGTTCTATTAATCCATCTATACAGACCTCCATCAGGTTGCAAACTGAATATAATTTTTTTCTGCATCTACCTCTGAAAAAGTATTTGGGCTTCTAGCTGTGTGTGGGACTTGTTCTATTAGTCCATCTATACTGACCTCCATCAGGTTGCAAACTGAATATAATTTTTTTCTGCATCTAGCTCTGAAAAAATATTTGGGCTTCTAGCTGTGTGTGGGACTTTCTCTATTAGTCCATCTATACTGACCTCCATCAGGTTGCAAATTAAAAATAATTTTTTGTCTGCATCTAGCTCTGAAAAAATATTTGGCCTTCTAGCAGTGTGTGGGACTTTCTCTATTAGTCCATCTATACTGACCTCCATCAGGTTGCAAACTGAATTTTTTTTTTCTGCATCTACCTCTGAAAAAATATTGGGCTTCTAGCTGTGTGTGGGACTTGTTCTATTAATCCATCTATACAGACCTCCATCAGGTTGCAAACTGAATATAATTTTTTTCTGCATCTACCTCTGAAAAAATATTTGGGCTTCTAGCTGTGTGTGGGACTTGTTCTATTAGTCCATCTATATTGACCTCCATCAGTTTGCAGACTGAAAATAATTTTTTGTCTGCATCTAGCTCTGAAAAAATATTTGGCCTTCTAGCAGTGTGTGGGACTTTCTCTATTAGCCCATCTATACTGACCTCCATCAGGTTGCAAATTAAAAATAATTTTTATCTGTATCTACCTCTGAAAAAATATTTGGGCTTCTAGCTGTGTGTGGGACTTGTTCTATTAGTCCATCTATACTGACCTCCATCAGGTTGCAAACTGAATATAATTTTTTTCTGCATCTACCTCTGAAAAAATATTGGGCTTCTAGCTGTGTGTGGGACTTGTTCTATTAATCCATCTATACAGACCTCCATCAGGTTGCAAACTGAATATAATTTTTTTCTGCATCTAGCTCTGAAAAAATATTTGGGCTTCTAGCTGTGTGTGGGACTTGTTCTATTAGTCCATCTATACTGACCTCCATCAGGTTGCAAACTGAAAATAATTTTTGTCTGCATCTAGCTCTGAAAAAATATTTGGCCTTCTAGCAGTGTTAGGGACTTTCTCTATTAGTCCATCTATACTGACCTCCATCAGGTTGCAAATTAAAAATAATTTTTATCTGCATCTACCTCTGAAAAAATATTTGGCCTTCTAGCAGTGTGTGGGACTTTCTCTATTAGTCCATCTATACTGACCTCCATCAGGTTGCAAACTGAATATATTTTTTTTCTGCATCTACCTCTGAAAAAATATTTGGCCTTCTAGCAGTGTGTGGGACTTTCTCTATTAGTCCATCTATACTGACCTCCATCAGGTTGCAAACTGAATATATTTTTTTTCTGCATCTACCTCTGAAAAAATAATGGGCTTCTAGCTGTGTGTGGGACTTGTTCTATTAATCCATCTATACAGACCTCCATCAGGTTGCAAACTGAATATAATTTTTTTCTGCATCTACCTCTGAAAAAATATTTGGGCTTCTAGCTGTGTGTGGGACTTGTTCTATTAGTCCATCTATACAGACCTCCATCAGGTTGCAAACTGAAAATAATTTTTTGTCTGCATCTAGCTCTGAAAAAATATTTGGCCTTCTAGCAGTGTGTGGGACTTTCTCTATTAGTCCATCTATACTGACCTCCATCAGGTTGCAAACTGAATATATTTTTTTTCTGCATCTACCTCTGAAAAAATATTTGGGCTTCTAGCTGTGTGTGGGACTTTCTCTATTAGTCCATCTATACTGACCTCCATCAGGTTGCAAATTGAATATAATTTTTTTCTGCATCTAACCCAGCCAATAGTTTTGGTCTAATACCACAGTTTGGCCACTCAGCTCTGCTCGGTTCCCATCCATTGTTTTTTTGTGCAAACAACTCCAGAGTTGTGAATTAGTTAACCACCAAAATGAGTGGAAAAAGGCCTGCTGCTGGTGGAAAGGGGAATAGGCGTGTTGGGAAGGGGAAAAAAGGTTGTGTCCGTGGGGTAGGTGTTAAAGCAACAGTAACATCTGCAGAAGAAAGACCATCTTCCAGCCAAACTAAAATGTCTACTTCTTTTAGCGGACAATGTGATAAGATCCCTTTCTTACGGCCACGCCAATCGCTACAAATTCCAGATGAGGCACAAAACAGCAGGTGCTTCAACGGATATCAAGTGCTCCTTTAAGTGGGCTCTCCTCCACATCAACTTCAACATCACAAATACTCCAGTCCTCAAAGGTGTCACCCCAATCGCACTTGCTTCCTCACAGCTCCCAAATCTCCAGCTGCCCGTCTGAGTATGAGGTAGAACAGATGGTTGAGTCTGCAGAGCTGTTTACTCATACTATAGCCTGGGAATCAGAGGTCGACTCCAGCGCTTCTGTGAATCCAGACGAGGAAATGATCTGCACTGATGCCCAGAATCTTTATGAATCGGATCCAGGACCAGACGCAGAAGGTTCTGACCATAATGTAGACCCTCATTCCCAAACTGTAACTCCTGTTGGTGGAGACAATGAGGAAGACGATGATGAGACTCAAATACCTGATTGGAGCGACAACTTTAGTTTTTTGTCAGGGCAGGAACAGGTTGGCTCTGAGGACGACGGGTGTGATAACGCACAGGGGGATGATGATGAGGTTGGAGATCCCACTTACTGTCAACCCACAGTCAGCCAAGAGATGAGGTCAGCAGAGGAGGTGGAGGAAGATGCTAGTGACGACGAGGTCAGGTTGCGCCTTCCTGTACAGAGACGTAGTACTGGAAGCACGTCAACAACTGCATCCTCAAACACAACTCTGCCTCTCACCACAAGTCGTGGTGGCTCTTCAGGTCGCATGGGTGCTAAGCCTTGCATAGCCTGGCCATTTTTTCAGATCGATAAAGATGACCCAACTCGTGTTATCAGTAACATTTGTCAGCAAAAGCTAAGTAAAGGCCAAAAAGTACATAGTTTGAGTACTTCATGCATGAACCGGCACATGGACATGAAGCATAAGTTGCAGTGGGAAGCTCAGTGTGCTACAATGCCTAGCCGGCCGGGCCAACCACCGTCTGCCATATCTTGTGCATCCGCGGCCTCTTCATCCTCTGTGACTGGGGGGACAGCAGTCACACCTGTTTTGGGGCGCAGACCTGCCACCTCTTTACCCGCAACAGCCAGCGTGATTGGCAGGTCATCATTTTCTTTGGAGGTGGTAACACCAGCTGGTGTTGAGCGCTGTCCGACATCGATAGCACCACCTTTGGATCAAGGCAACCTAACATGTCCGCCTGCATCTTCCTCACAGACCGGCAGTTTGCCGGGGACACCCTTATCAACCCCGTCTAAGCCCAATAGCCAGCCCTCGGTCCCTCAGATGTGGACAAGTAAAAGACCATTTCCTCCTAGCCATGAGAAAGCTAAGAGGTTGAATTTCACCATCTGCAAGCTCTTGGCTACAGAAATGCTGCCTTTCCGCCTGGTGGACACAGAGGATTTTCGAGACCTTATGTCCGTCGCAGTGTCCCAGTAACAGATGCCCAGTCGGCACTACTTCTCAATGAAAGGTGTGCCTGCGCTCCACCAGCATGTCGCACACAACATCACCGCTTCTTTGAGAAACTCTGTGTGTGACAGGGTGCATTTCACCACAGACACTTGGACTAGTAGGCATGGACAGGGGCGTTACATGTCGCTGACTGGGCACTGGGTAACTATGGTGACAGCAGGACAAGGGGCTGCTGTCCAAGTCTTGCCGTCCCCACGAGTTGTGCGTCAATCCTCTTTATGTCAAAGTTCCTCCACTGCTTCTGCCTCCTCAACCTCCTCTTGGTCTTCCACCTGCACTCAAAGCCTGTCTGGTCATGCCACAAGCTTTCTAACTGCGCAGAAGGGATCCTGCACACCTCCTTACTATGCTGGCAGTAGGGCTCAACGTCATCAGGCGGTTTTTACTTTGAAATGTCTGGAAAATGTGAGTCACACAGCTGAGGAGTTGTGGTCAGCTCTGGAGAACCAATTTCATGAATGGTTGTCTCCACTGGACCTGAAACCAGGGAAGGCCGTGTGCGACAATGCTGCAAACCTGGGTGCGGCCCTTCGCCGGGGCAATGTCACACATGTGCCTTGTATGGCTCACGTGTTGAACCTGGTTGTCCAGCAATTTTTAGCCCACTATCCCAGACTAGATGGCCTTCTGCAGAGGGCACGGTCGCTGTGTGCTCACTTCCGCCGTTCGCATCCCGCAGCTCAGCGACTTACATCTCTACAGAAGTCGTTGGGCCTGCCACTTCACCGGCTAAAATGCGATGTGCCTACCCGGTGGAATTCAACTCTGCACATGTTGCAGCGACTGTGGCAGCACCGACAAGCCCTGGTGCAATACGTTCTGACGTATAGCCTGGGCCAACGAGATCCGGAGGTGGGACAAATCACGCTGGAGGAGTGGTCTCAGATCAGGGACCTATGCACCCTTCTGCACAGTTTTGAAATGGCGACGAAGATGTTTAGTGCTGACGATGCCATTTGACTATTCCGGTGATTTACATGCTGGAGCACATGTTAAACAGAATTCGGAGTCAGGTGGTGGCACAAGAGGAGGTGGAGGAAGTAGAGGAGGAGGAGTTGTATGCGGAAGGGCTAACATCTGCAAGGTCCAGACGGTCGGCAGCACCAAGGCGGCAGGCATGTGAGGGTGGGGGAGATGGTTTTACCAGGGCGCATGGTAGCAGCCAAACTAGTGAGGAAGGTGCAGGAGCCCAGGAAGAAGTGGAGGACGAACTGATGGAAGACTCATCAGATGAGGGAGACCTTGATCACATTTCTGTTGTGCGAGGTTGGGGGGAGAGGACAGAGGAAGGAAGCATGATTGTTACCTCGCCACCAACACAACAGGAACTTGGTGCTCCTGGATGCGCAACACACATGAGTGCCTTCTTGCTGCACTACCTGCAACATGACCCTCGAATTGTGAGAATTAGAAATAATCCTGACTACTGGGTTGCCACACTGTTAGATCCCCGGTACAAAAGTAAATTTGCAGAAATTATTCCTGCCATAGAAAGGGATGCACGCATGCAGGAGTATCAGCAGAGACTGTTGCAGAATCTTACATGTGCTTTTCCACAAAACACCAGTGGTGTACGTAGTGAATCTCACAGTTCCAACTTGCCAACCGTGGGACCGTCAAGTGTTCAGCACTCAAACCGTAACAGAACCACAGTATCTGCTGGTAACATCAATTTTGCGGAATCATTTCACCACTTTTTTAGCCCATCCTTTGCAAGGCCACAGGAGACAAGAAGTCTGACACATAGTCAACGACTAGAGACGATGGTACAGGAGTATCTCCAAGTAAACATTGAAGCCATGACTGTGTCACTGGACCCTTGCTCTTTTTGGGCTTCCAATCTGGATAAATGGCCGGAGCTAGCCACTTACACCTTGGAGATCTTGTCATGCCCCGCAGCCAGCGTTCTGTCTGAACGTGTGTTCAGCGCTGCTAGCGGTGTGCTGACAGATAAGCGCACGCGGCTCTCCACTGATAATGTAGACAGACTCACGTTCATAAAGATGAACAAATCATGGATCCGAAACGACTTTTCTACCCCTGTGTCATCCTGGGGAGAGTAAAAGCTTGATGATTGGTTAAAATCACCCTACCAACCGTTTTAAGCTTTCAAATTACTAATCATGTTTATCTGTATCTTGACTGGAAAATAATTTGGGCTTTGTAGCAGTGTGCAGCACTGATCCTATTAGCCCATCTATACTAAGCTCCACCAGATTTAAAATTAATAATAATTTGTAGCTGCATCTAGCCCGGAAAATAATTTTGGGGCTCCGAGATGCGCAAGACACATAAGTGCCTTCTTGCTGCACTACCTGCAACATGACCCTCATATTGTCAGAATTTGAAGTAATCATGACTACTGGGTTGCCACACTCTTAGATCCCCCAAACTTTTCGATCAACCTTTTCATTTTAATAAAGACCAAAAAAATGGTCATTTTTGAAATTATAAGCATTAGCAGGTTATTAGAAACTGAAATCAAACAGTTTTCAACTCAAAACTTTATTCTAGGTGATGTTACATTTTCACATAGGACCCCTTGTTCGAAATGAGCTTCTGAACTCTCTCGTCCATTGAATTTGTCAGGTTTTGGATGGTTTCTGCTTCAATTGTTTTGCATGAGGACAGAATACCCTCCCAGAGCTGTTGCTTAGATGTGAACTGCCTCCCGCCATCATAGATACTCCTTTTGATGATGCTCCAGAGGTTCTGAATGGGGTAGAGGTCAGGGGAGCATGGGGGTCACACCATAAGTTTGTCCCCTTTTATGCCCATATCAGCCAGAGATGCAGATGTTTTATGTGCAGCATGAGATGGTGCATTATCATGCAAAAAAATGATCTTGCTGTGAAATACATGGTTCTTCTTCTTGAACCATGGCAGGAAGTGCTGTTTGAGAAAATCCACATACATTATGGAGTTCATCTTTAGCGCCTTCAGGGATCCTAAAGGGGCCGACAATCTCTCTCCCCATGATTCCAGCCCAAAACATTACTCCACCTCCTCCTTGTTGGCGCTGTAGCCGTGTTTGCGTGGGGTGTCCATCAACCAGCCATCCTCCACTCCATCCATCTGGACCATCGAGCGCTGCACGGCACTCATCCGTGAACAAAACAGTTTTGAAATCAGTCTTCATGTAATGTTTGGCCCACTGGAGCCGTTTCTGCTTGTGTGAAGTGGATAGAGGAGGTCGACAGGATGGCATATGCACAGCTGCAAACCTCTGAAGGACCCTGCATCTTGTTGTTCGGGGGACGTTGGAGGCACCAGCAGCTTCAAAAACTTGTCTGCTGCTATGACAAGGCTTTTTTGCCGCTGCTCTTTTAACCTGACGTAATTGCCTGTAGGAAAGAGTCCTCAATTTGCCCTTATCAGCACGCACACGTGTGTACTGTGAATCAGCTACATACTTCTTGATTGCCAAGACACTTCATCCTGATCATCGCACAATGTTGATTGTAGTCATGCCTTGACCTAAACACTCCACAATTTGTTGCTTCTCAGCAGCCGACACATCCTTTTTCTTTCCCATTTTGGCAGAAAATGTAGGCTGCTTAATAATGTGAGACAGCCTTCTTAAGTAGACTTGCCTTTCATTGGACACACCTGCCAAACTAATTAGCACAGGTGTCTGCAATTGCTTACAGTGATATAAAGAGCCCTGACACACATCACCATCAATGAGTTTAACTGACAAACAAACAAATTCTTCCCTTATCACTCCTAAACACTTTTTGCATAATAATTTGGAACACAGTGTACATGTGCTTTTCCACAAAACACCAGTGGTTCACGTAGTGAATCTTACAGTTCTAACTTGCCAACCGTGGTCTGTATGGAGTTGTTCAATAAAGGGCCCAAAATTAAGATAACATAGATGGGAGAGGTCTCTATGAATAGGAATTCCTAAGTATTTGATACCCTGTGAGGGCCAGGCAAAGGGAAAGTTGGACTGGATGGAATCCTATATGGATTTGGGGAGGGAGACATCGAGGGCCTCAGACTTCGCTGCATTGATTTTAAAATTTGACCATGTAACAAAGTGATCTATTTCAGCCATAACAGCATGGATGGATATATGTGATTAAGTGATATATACTAGTACATCATCAGCAAATAGAGAGCACTTGTACTTGGTGCCTCCCACCTCAATCCACCTAATATTGGGGTTATGGCGAATTGATGAGAGCAGGTGCTCCGTCACTAGGATGTATAAGAGAGGGGACAGAGGACATCCCTGCCTTGTCCCATTGGTGATTGTGAAAGGTGATGAAAATGTTCTCATGCACCCCCTGGGCCTTGGGACACCCGGAGCCGGACCCTTTTTGGTGGATGCTGGTGGTTGTAGTCTTCGTGGCGGCGACCCGGTTCCGTGGCTCAGGGTGGTCAAACCAGTGGCGGAACTATTTATGTGGTTTTGATGTTTAAATGTCCGACTACGCCACCCGTGGATTGCGGTCAGAGTGAACCGCCGCTGCAGGGCAGACCGCTGAGGCTGGTGTTGTGGGTGCAGCAGAGCGTAGCATAACTCCCCATGGGAGGAGTATAGCCTCAGGGCAGTGTATGTGGAGGATGGGGGTGATGGTGCAGGGCAGCAGCAGTAACGACACGGAGTCAGTGATGCAGTCCAGGGCCTTTACTCACAGTTCTTATTATCCAGACCACGTCTGCAGGTAACGGCTGCCCACGTCGTACTGTGCTCACCAGGTGAGGGGCTCAGACAACTCCCAGATAACTTTGGAGCGCTTCACAGGACCCCCTTTGTGTGTCCTTTGTCTGGCCTTTCTTACCAACCCTTCTGTCCGGCTGCCTCGGGCCTCCTCTTGGTAAACTTGGCGCCAGTTTCCCTGACCCTATGTGCTGCCCTCCTAGCGGGTGTAGCGAGGGGCTGCACCAAATAAAATGTCACAGCCTCCGGTTTCTAGCTGTGGGTCGTTTCCTGCCTCCACTAGTTTCGGGGACCGGTCTCCCCATTTGGCCTGACCCCTCCATGCAGGTGGATTCGGGCGTGCGGTGACGACTCGCCTGTCCGCACCCCTGGGATCCCTTCGTTCCTCGTTCCTGGAGCCTTCTCCGCTCCTCTTCCTTCCTTCTCCCTCTTCCAGGCCTGGGCCTCTGTTACTAGGCCCGCCTCCGGAGCAGAGCTCATGCAGAGCCCCTGCTCCCTGCCTCTTCTGCTCAGACTTCTCTGCACTGAACTAAGATGGTGCCCACCTTTTATACTCCCTTCTCAATGCACCCAGGAACTGCTTCCTCCCTGCTCCTGCACTACAGGGTTCCCCTTCCTCAGTGTTCCCTCCCCCCACTCCAGCCAGGGACAGGGACTGTCGTGCCCATCTCAGGGGCATATTGGTCGCCCTGCCCCACGGCAATGTGGTGTAATGCATGCAGGTGTCGGGTCCTGATCCACACTCCATCCTTACCTGAGAGTGAGATATCACACCTCTGGGTGAGGTGCAATACCTCTGTAGCAACCGAGCCCTCAGGGTGCTACAGTTCCATTTATCTTCAGCCTAGGTGACGTATTGCGATACAGGGCCGTGATTTTGGCTATAAAAGGGTCCCCTAGACCCCTACCCCAAGCTTTTTAAGAGAATCATATATGGCGTGCCAGGAGACTCTATGGAATGCTTTCTCAGCATCCAACGAGAGTATCTAATTACAAATTTTTAACTGCATCTAGCCCAGGAAATACTTTGTGCCTAGTAGCAGTGTCTGCTAGTCAGCGGATTATCCCGGCTGTTAAGCAAGCTACACCACCTGTAGTTTGGACACTTAATTTTTTCAAAGGAAATGCTTCGGGACCAAGGGATACTCAGTGAAGAGCATCAGGAGGCACCCCAAGGCATAGGGGCTGGGACTGGCAGTAGGATGCCTTGCGGTGGACAGCCGAGCTCGATCGTTATAAAAGCTTTTTAACTGCAGCAGCTTTAGTGGACGCTACTGGAGCTGGAATTACGCGGCTGCTGGCATGAGACTTGCCCTCCAATAGATCCTTGTAAATGGATTTAAAGTGTATTCATTCAAATTAGAGAGACAATTTAAATTAAAAAGCTTAGAGCTGCCTCCACCACAGGGGGGCTCGCTCGACCCACCAGCGGACAGGCACCAGTATTGGGAGAGGGGGGCTGGCCGTCAGGGTTCACCGCGGCTCTGGCACAAACCCGGCGACACGGAGGTGGCACAGGCAGGAGCGGACTGAACGTGTCGGCTTCTCACTTTTTGGATTTTAGAAGGGCATGACATGCCTATATCTGTGTCTCCCCCTCCTTTTACTCCTCTACCTCTTTTCTTTTCTCATGACTATATGTACTTGTCACTTTTCCATGTGTTAGTTGTGTCTTCTGAGCAGTTTGTCAGCTTTTGGACACCTTTGAAGGTGTTTTCTATGTGTTTCTATGTGTTTTTGTTTGCCTGCCATTGGTTTTAATGGTGTTCGAAGGTGTTCTACGAACAGTTCGACGAACAGTTCGGCGAACACACGGGTGTTCGACGAACCGAACCGAACTCGAACACTACGGGGGTGGCTCAACACTAATCAAGACTCAGTTGTAGCTCAGAGTAGTGAGCTTTAGGTGTGCCGGCGCCATAAGATCAGTGAAGCGCGGCAAGCTGCCGTTAGTGTGAGCAGCCTAGTGATGGCCCGAGTAGGCCGAAGGCGAGTGGAGAGTTAGTACATAGGGGGCAGAGGAGCTTAACTAGCTCACCCCGAAGCATTTACCGGACACCGAGTCCGAAGTTTACTGGGATCTCTAAGACCCAGTAAGGCATAACCGGAATCCCTGGGGAACTACAAGTCCCAGGGTTGCTAAAGTGCTGATATGTAACAGAGCCAGGAGACACATAGGCCCGCAGCTAAGGTGCGTGTACTCCAAGAAAAGGCCCTACCACAAGGTCAGCCAGCGCAGGACAGAGACAAAGTTAGGCCTAGCTCCAGGCAGGTCAGAAACTTACTACGCAGAGGCAAGAGACAGGAAGCCCAAAACCCGCTCATTGGGGAGGATCCTGACATGCACCCTTCACCCTACAGTGCTCCAGGACGTGCCTGAATTTCCAGCAGTAAAAGGTACTGAAGTGACTATCGTGTCTGTCCCTGTTCTTGCTCGGATCCGGCTGGGTCTCTCTGTCCTGCATTCCCCTTCATACACTGCCCTGAGGCCTAGCTCCACCTGTGGGGAGCCATACTATCGAGCTGCCTTATCACCGGCCTCAGTGGACTGCGCAGCGCTGGTGATCCTCACCAGAAACCACAGGTGGCGTCACGAACTCTTTCCTAAAATTAATAAATATCCACCCTTTTAAAGAGAGACCCCAGGGTACGGGCTCGGGAGCCGACCACCGCGACATCCCCAAGGCAAAGGCCCGGGTACCGAGTCATCCCCATCCCCTGGGCTAGTCAGAACCAAAGAGAATGAAACAAATGCTAACATCTCTTATGAGCAGCTGGCATGTTCAGATTTATAGGGGTATATAGCAATGAACTTTTCCTCCCTATATCAATGATTTTACACCAGGGAGCATAAAAAAATGTTCAGACGGTTATTAGTGAGTAATGTAGAAAAAATATTTCAGCTCACCTGGGTCAGCCTGCTCGGTCCACTTTCTCATGAGACACGGTGCTCGGATTGTAAAGATCCCCGTCTGGGAGACATTAGGCAGTGATGGCGAGATCAGTGCAGACAGGATGCAGCGCTGGAGGAGAGAAGAAAGGGGAGTAGGAGTGTTTATTTTTATGTGCAGCATGATGGGGATTAGGGGGACCATGCATACCAGGACAGGGATGAGGGATGCCATGCAGACCAGGACAGGGATGATGACCACAAATACTACCGCGCTATGTACACTCAGAACTGGTGGCTCTGACTAGATGGGTGTAGATAAAAACAAAAAGAGAAAATGAAAGTGCTACCCAAATAGACATCCTACTTCTAACTGCCCCCTCAGTGAGGATACACACATTGATCCTAGCTACAATCAACAATAGCTCTATGAGAAAGAAACAGAGAGAGAAAAGTGGCAGCACTTATGACTCGCCCCCTGGGCCGTGGGGTACCCGGAACCGGGCCTTCTTATGTACAGTGCAATGTTGGGGGTAGTAGTGGCAACCCGATCCTGTGGCTCAGGGTGGTCAGACCAGTGGCAGTCTTTTATGTGTTTTAGGTTAATGTCCGACTACGCCACCTGTGGATTGCGGCTATTATTAACCGCCGCTGCAAGGCAGTCCACTGAGGCTGATGGTGTGTGCAGCAGAGATAGTATAACTCCCCACGGGAAGAGTGTAGCCTCAGGGCAGTGTAGTAGGATGCTGGGGGTGATGGTGCAGACGCAGCATAAATCACACAGAGTCAGTGATGCAGTCCAGGGTATTTTACTCACAATTGTTATCCGAGTCACTTCTGCCGGCAATGACTGCCCAAGCCGTGCTGCGTCCACCAGGTGAGGAGCTCGGTCAACCCCCAGGCAATTCAGGAGTATGGCACAGGACCCCCTTTTATCCTTTCTCTGGCCTCTCGTGCCCCACCAGTGACCACACTTCTGTCCCGCTGCCTCGGGCCTTCTCTTGGTGAAACCTGTCGCCGGTTTCCCTGACCCTATGTGGTGCCTTCCTAGTGGGTGTAGCAGGGGGTCGCACCATAAGATGTTCATGACCTCCGGTCTTTGGCTGAGGGATGATTTACCTCCACCAATTTGGGAATCCGGTACCCTTCTGAGGCCTGACCCTTCACCCGATTTCACGCGGGCTTGCAACGGTTACTGTCCGTTCTGCTCTCTCTCTGGGTCCCTTCTGCCTTCTTGTTTCTGGAGCCTTTCCACTCCTCTTTCTCTCCACCTTTCTTCCTTCCTTCTCCTTCTCCTCTTCTCCTTCCTGGCTCCGGTCTTCACCCTAGGCCTGCCTCGTGGAGCTGAGCTCAGGCTGAGCCACAGCTCCCTGTCAGCCCTCTCTGGCTGAACTCCTTCTCTTCTCTCCACTGAACTGAACACTCTCCTAAGATGGCCCCCACCTTTTATCTACTTCTCTGTGTCTGAGCTCAGATGACCTGCAACCAATGAGCTCGTTCCTATGCTCCAGAAACCGTCCCCTTCTGCTCCTACATCACTGGGTTCTCTCCCCCCTCCCCACTCCAGCCAGGGACATGGTCAGTTGTGCCTGCAATAAATGGGAGCACCGTCGAGCTGTGCCCCGGAAATGAGGAGTGTGTGTATGCAGCTACTGAGCCCTGGTCCATACTCCATCCTTACCTGGGAGTGGAATATCACACCTCTGATTGAGGTGCAATACCCCTGTAGCAACCGAACCCTCGGGGTGCTACATTCCCCCCTGGTAAACCACAGCACATCCTCGGGCTGGAACAAAGCAAAAGACAATTCAAAAACATGCAAAATTTTTAGAATGCATTCGCATATAAGACTATAACCAGTTATCCCATCCCTTTATGGGAGGCACTTTTCTCTTTCAACGTTACTGACACATTTTTCTCTTTTAACAAGTATTACAAGACTTTCTTCACACATATAAAACACCATAAAACTCTTTTAGCAGCATATAAACTTTTTCAGGTAAAACATTCTTTTTAGTAAATTCTTTTCTTCACTGGCCACTGTGCAACTTGCGACCAGGTGTCCATTTTCCTATTAAGTGTAAAACTTCAGCAAACTTTCAAACATGAGGGACACTTTGTCCCGAGGTAGACATTGCAGTTCTTTTATAAAGCCAGTAGGGGTCGCTTTAAGAAGCGCAACTATTTACAGGGAATTAGCCGCTCCCAGTCCTTGGCCGTTTGGAAAGGGGAATGGCTGCTCTCAGTCCTCAGCCAGGTAGGGAAGAGGGATGGCTGCTCTCAGTCCTCAGCCAGGTAACAGTTCAATCAGGATCAACTTTATATCACACAAACAGTTCCTTTTACCCTGACGGGTAACTATGTACACAGGTACTCTGCCACTCACTAGTAGCGGTATCCTCCGGATGCTCCTTTTCCTCCTCATATTGATCTTCAGACCCGTCCGGGTCCTCTTGGTATTCGGCTTCTGGTTCAGGGTGCTGCTCCTCTCTGATTCTCTGGACATGAAGGGCATATCATCCCTTTAGGCCTCAGTGTCGGGTGTAGGACACTAAGTCTCCTGGGAACAGATCTCGCTCCGGGTGGCCTGGCAGGTGGCTCTCCACATCCCTCCGGGTAACGAACACATCCGTGTCCGTGGTCGGGTCCTGGATGAAACCTCATCCTTGTACCTGTTGGAACTTGACTACAGTCCCGATGATTCTGGGACCTTGCGCAGCCTGGGGGTCTCGCCGGACGCGCATCTTCTGCTCCGCACTCCGGGCGTGTAGCTGTTCCTGCCTCTGTCGCCGCGCCCGCCTCTCCCGTTCGAACTGCGCCACCTGTTGGTTACAGAACTCCCGTCTGCGGGCTGCGGCCGCCCGCGTCTCCTGCGAGAACCCCATGAGGTCTTCTCCTGTCGGGTCCCACTCATACTGGACCTCCTCGAGCGGGAGCTGGGGGCCTTCAACAGGCTGTGGGTCAGGCAGGGGTGGTAGCAGAGGGGCTCCGGTCTCTGCTGGCAGGCTTTTCCGGAGATTAGGGTGCACCCATCCCTCTGGCACGGGGACGGGCTCTCCATGCGGACTGGACAGTTGGGCATACAGGTCCGCGCCCAGGGGTGGTGGTTTTGGGACCAGGGTCGCACGCGGTCGGGAGGCGCCTGGGGTGGTCAGGCCCTGCGACCGGGCCTGTAGCGGGACGCTTCCTTCCGCGCTCGGGGTCAGAGGGCACGACGGAGGGCGTGGTTCAGCGACGGTGCTCGTGGCTTGCGGCCTAGGTGTTTGCGGCGGGAGCGTGGAAGCTGCAGCGGCTCCCAGGACTTCTGGCTCCTCGATGGGATCCAGCGGTAAGGCTACGGTGTCAGGACCCAGGGCAGGGGCATCCGCCTTACTTGCCTCCTCTGCAGCGTCGTCCTCAGCCTCCGGTCTCCTCTCTCCGTCCTCGGGGGCAGGCGCGCTGTCGGGTGCTGGTAGTGTCTCTTGCTGCCGGGCCGTGACCCGCCGGGCCATCTCCTCCTTCCATCCGGCGATGACGTCCCTCTGCGTTCGGACCATTCTCCGGTCCAGCTCCTCCAGCACAGTCCGCAGGAATTCAGGGTCTTCTGCGGGGAGCTGAGCCATCAGCTCCGTGAGGCTGTACGGGGCAGCCTCGGCCTGCAGCAGGCCGCTTGCCAGGGTGCTGGAGTTGACAATCCTCTCCATCTCCGGGTGTGGTCTGGTGAAACTGATCCAAACCACACCCTGCCCCGCGGTTTTCTTCTCTTTCCACCCCTGTTGGGGGTGGTCCTGGGGCAATCTGCTGACAATCACTCTCAGGGGCAGCCCCCCCACCTTGATGGACATCTCTACAGCCGCACTCATGGCTGTTGGCGGTGGGCTCTTTCTTTGGCGCCATTCTGGGACCTGGCCCACGATAGGAGGTGGCTTCCTGTTATCTTTTGGCGCACACATTATGGCGTCCGTTCTTCTGGGGCAGGCGCCATTTTTAACACAGTGAAACATTCTCTTTTCAGGCACGCCATACCCGTTTGTGGCGGGTTGGTCACAATCCTGCCGACTACGCCAAAGCTGACTCGCCCCCTGGGCCGTGGGGTACCCGGAACCAGGCCTTCTTGTGTACAGTGCAATGTTGGGGGTAGTAGTGGCAACCCGATCCCATGGCTCAGGGTGGTCAGACCAGTGGCAGTCTTTTATGTGTTTTAGGTTAATGTCCAACTACGCCACCTGTGGATTGCGGCTATTATGAACCGCCGCTGCAAGGCAGTCCACTGAGGCTGATGGTGTGTGCAGCAGAGATAGTATAACTCCCCACGGGAAGAGTGTAGCCTCAGGGCAGTGTAGTAGGATGCTGGGGGTGATGGTGCAGACGCAGCATAAATCACACAGAGTCAGTGATGCAGTCCAGGGTCTTTTACTGACAGTTGTTATCCGAGTCACTTCTGCCGGCAATAACTGCCCAAGCCGTGCTGCGTCCACCAGGTGAGGAGCTCGGTCAACCCCCAGGCAATTCAGGAGTATGACACAGGACCCCCTTTTATCCTTTCTCTGGCCTCTCGTGCCACACTTCTGTCCAGCTGCCTCAGGCCTTCTCTTGGTGAAACTTGTCGCCGGTTTCCCTGACCCTATGTGGTGCCTTCCTAGTGGGTGTAGCATAAGATGATCACGACCTCCGGTCTTTGGCTGAGGGATGATTTACCTCCACCAATTTGTGAATCCGGTACCCTTCTGTGGCCTGACCCTTCAACCGATATCACGCGGGCTTGCAACGGTTACTGTCCTTTCTGCTCTCTCTCTGGGTCCCTTCTGCCTTCTTGTTTCTGGAGCCTTTCTACTCCTCTTTCGCTCCACCTTTCTTCCTTCCTTCTACCACTACAGGCTGGTCCAACTTTGATGTAATGTCCCTAAAACAAGTTTAAATGAGGCTCAGTATTGTGTGTGGCCTCCATGTGCTTGTAAGACCTCCCTACCACGCCTGGGCATGCTCCTGATGAGGTTGCGGATGGTCTCCTGTGGGATCTCCGCCCAGACCTGGACTAAAGCATCCGCCAACTCCTGGACAGTTTGTGGTGCAACGTGACGTTAGTGGATGGAGCGAGACATGATGTCCCAGATGTGCTCAATCGGATTCAGGTCTGGGGAACGGGCGGGCCAGTCCATAGCTTCAATGCCTTCATTTTGCAGGAACTGCTGACACACTCCAGCCACATGAGGTCTGGTATTGTCTTGCATTAGGAGGAACCCAGGGCCAACCGCACCAGCATATGGTCTCACAAGGGGTCTGAGGATCTCATCTCGGTACCTAATCGCAGTCAGGCTACCTCTGGCGAGCACATGGAGGGCTGTGCGGCCCTGCAAAGAAATTCCACCCCACACCATTACTGACCTACTGCCAAACCGGTCATGCTGAGGTATCTTGCAGGCAGCAGATCACTCTTCACGGCGTCTATATGACGCGCCCCCTGGGCCAGTGTTGTTGGGGATACCCGGAGCCGGATCAGATGGGGGTTGTAGTCTCCGAGTGGCTGTGACCCGGTCCGTGCCCAGGGTGTCAAGCTCAGTGTGTGGCAGTCCTTACTGATGTTACTAAAGTTCTTTATGTCGACTACGCCACCCGTTGAATTGCGGTCACTACGGCCGCCGCTGCAGCAGGGTCCGCTGAGGCTGATGGTGTTTGTGCAGCTTAGGTAGTATAACCCCCAACGGGAGGGGTATAGCCTCAGGGGGGTCAGGTGCAGAGGATGGTGGTTGTGGAGGTGCAGGGATGATGGTAATGAGAGTCAGAGTCGGGTTGTGCAGTTCAGGGTTCTTTACTTACTGCAGATGTTCCGGTCACTCCGGCCTTGAGTGACCACCCGAGCCGTGCTGCGTCCACCAGGTCCTGGACTCGGCCAACCACCAAGTAGTTCTGGAGCGTGGTTCTGAGCTCCCGTTCTGTCCTGTCCTCGTCTCTGGCCTTCCCCACCAGGGATCCACCTATGTCCGGCTCCCTCGGGCCTCTTGTTGGCGAACCCTTGCCTCTGGGTTCCCTGACCCTATGCGTGGTCTGCCTTCCGGGTGGATATGGTGGGTGGCCGTGGCAGATGCTGCCCACGGCCTCCGGTCTCTGGCTGAGGTATGCTGTAGCCCCCACCAGTTTGGGATCCGGTACCCTGTTGCCAACTCTTCACCCTGTGATTGTATTTGGGTTCTCAGAGTTCCTTCTTTCTCCCCCTCTGGGTCTTTCGTTCTCTCCTCTCTCACTCTGGGCCTGGGGCTGCTCTGCTCCTCTGCTTTCCTCCACTGCTCTGCAAAAGGCTGACTTCTCACAGACTGACTGACTGACCCTGATCTTAGATGGTGCCCACCTTAAATACTCCCTCTATGTGTGAGCTCAGGTGACCAGCACCCAATGAGCTCCTAGCTTTACCCAGGCTGCTCCCCCTATCTGCCCCTACACTACTGGGATTTTCCACCCCCCTCCCACTCCAGCCAGGAACAGACTCGGTCGTACCTGCACATTTCTAAGTGGGAGTACCGTTGGTCTGCTCCTCGGAAATGGGATGTGTGTAGTGCATGCAGCTAACTGAGCTCAGTTCCACACTCCATCCTTACCCGGGAGTGGAATACCACACCTCTGGGTTGAGGTGCAATACCCCTGTAGCAGCCGAATCCTCAGGGTGCTACATTCCCCCCTGGTAAATCACAGCACGTCCTCGGGCTGTAAGATATAAACACCAAAACATACAATTTTTGCATAAACAACATAATAAAACATCATATAAAACTTTTTCATAAAAACATTCTTGTCTTCTGGTACCTCCGGTCACGGTGCAACTTGTGACCGGGTAAAGTGCGACAGTCTCTTGAAGAAAAATCAGTTCTTCTATAAAACCGGTAGGGGGCGCTTTAGGAAGCGCAACTATATACAAAGGGAAGGTATGGCCGCTCTCAGTCCTCGGCCAGGTATAAAGAAGGAACGACCGCTCTCAGTCCTCGGTCAGTGGGATTAAGGGAAATACGGGTAACAGTTCAATTCGCTGGTCCCAACGGGGACTATAATAGCAACAGTTCACTGTGCCCCGACGGGCAACTATATACAGCTTCTACTCTGCTGTACTCAACGACGACGTCCTCCTGCTCTTTCTTTGTGATTAACTTTAGCTTCAGACCCGTCCGGGTCCTCTTGCTCCTCCTCACACCGCAGCTCCTCCTCCGTCAGGCGATGCACATGGAGGGCGTAGGGTCCTTTGGCACACTTGTGCCGGGTGAAGGTGACCTCGTCCCCTATATAAAGGTCACGACCTCTGTGTCCCTCCGGTAGGTGGGACTCAACGTCTCTTCTTGTCACGAAGACGTCGCCTGGGGTGCGGTCATCTCGGATGAAGCCCCACCCGTGCTGCATATTAAACTTGATCACAGTCCCGGTGGAAGGGGGACCATGAGCTGCACGGGGACTCCTCCTGGCCCGGCTCTTCTGCTCCGCGCTCTTTATTTGGGCTTGTTGTTCCCGGACCCGCCTCTCTCTCCGCTCCCTCTCAAAGACCTCGAGCTGTTGCCGGCAGCACTCTGCACGCTCCGCTGCAGCTGCCCGGGTCTCCTGAGTGAACCCCATGAGATCTTCTCCGGTGGGGTCCCACTCAAACTGTGCCTCCTCTAGCGGGGGCGAGGTCCTTTTTACGGGCTTCGGAGCCGGGATCAGGGGCTCACACATGGGCCTTGCCCTCTTTTGGAGCTCTTGTTCGTAGTACTCCCTGGGCCAGACAAAGGGCTGCCCGTCCGGCCATGTGTGTTGGGCGAACAGATCTTCTCCCAGATGCGGCACTCTTGGTTTTATGGGCGCGGTGGTGGTGGCGCCCGGGTTGCTCAGGCCTTGCGGCCAGGCCTGGGGCACCTGGAAAGTGAAGGGCACCGTAAGGACGGCGGCGCCCTGGGCTACTTGGCCCTGCGACCAGGCCGGTGGCTCCGCGGAGGTAGGGGGCGCTGTTGGTATTGCGGCGCCCGGGGGTACTAGGCCTTGCGACCAGGCCGATGGTACTTCCTGCTTGGTCACGCTCGGGGTCGAGGCGTGTGACGTCACAGGGGTCGCGGCTCCCGTTTGAGGCCTAGTCTGCGGCGGTGACGTTGCGGCGACGGGCACGGCAGGGGATACTTCGGGCTCTGCGACGGGGAGCTGGGGCAGGTACGCGGTTTCCCGGTTTGGGGTAGAGACGTCCCCTTTACCTGCCTCCTTTCGTTCGGCTCCCTTCTCGGCGCCGTCTCCGGCCTTCAGTCCTCCTGCGCCATCCTCAGAGGCGGTCTGTCTCCTCGTCTCGGGTGGCGTGCTCCGCTGACGGGTTCTTGTCTGCTGGGCCATCTCACAGCCCCATTCTGCTAACGTCTCTCGCTGCACCCGGGCCATCCTCCGTGCGAGGCCCTCCAGCGCGGTCTGTGCACACTCCCGATCTCGGGGGAGCTGTGCCAAGACCTCCACTAAGCCTAGTGGGGTCGTTGCTTCTAGCAGGCTCCTGACCAACGGGTCGGTGCTGCTCTGCTCTCCTCCCGTTGTCTCCAGCAGGCCTTCTGGAGTGGCGACCGGCAACAGGCTCCTGACCACTGGGTCGGTGCTGCCTGGAGTGGCGGCCCGCAGCAGGCTCCTGACCACTGGGTCGGTGCTGCCTGGCTCTCCCTCCATCTCCGGGTAGGCTCTTTCTGGACTCTGCTCCAGGCTTCTTGTCTCCGGGTGCGCTCTCTCCAGACTGCTCCAGGCGACACCCATCTTTGTTCTCTTGTTCTCAGTCCTCCCACTTCGAGGGCGGTCCCGGGGCCACTTGGTGATTGTCAGCTCCAGGGGCAGTTCTTTCACGCTGACAGACACCTCTAGCATCACAGTCTCTGTTGGTGGGGGCGGTTTCCACTTTTGGCGCCATTTTCGGTCCTGGCCCACGATGGGAGGTGGCCTCTTGCCACCCTCTGGCACGCCCATAATGGCGTCCGCTCCCCCAAGGCGGGAAATCTTCGGAAATGGCGGGAATCGTCTCCCAGTGGCGGGAAACTCTGCAGATGGTGGGAAAAAGCTGTTAATGGCGGACAACCGGCGGGAATCGACCTGTGATGGAGTCCGATGGCAGGGACCCTCCGGAACCGGCAGGAGACTTCTTTTTGAGGTAAACTTGTTCTTTTCTTCAGGCACGCAGTACCCGGGTGTTGCGGGCACGAGATCCTGCCGACTACGCCAAAGTTGACGCGCCCCCTGGGCCAGTGTTGTTGGGGATACCCGGAGCCGGATCAGATGGGGGTTGTAGTCTCCGAGTGGCTGTGACCCGGTCCGTGCCCAGGGTGTCAAGCTCAGTGTGTGGCAGTCCTTACTGATGTTACTAAAGTTCTTTATGTCGACTACGCCACCCGTTGAATTGCGGTCACTACGGCCGCCGCTGCAGCAGGGTCCGCTGAGGCTGATGGTGTTTGTGCAGCTTAGGTAGTATAACCCCCAACGGGAGGGGTATAGCCTCAGGGGGGTCAGGTGCAGAGGATGGTGGTTGTGGAGGTGCAGGGATGATGGTAATGAGAGTCAGAGTCGGGTTGTGCAGTTCAGGGTTCTTTACTTACTGCAGATGTTCCGGTCACTCCGGCCTTGAGTGACCACCCGAGCCGTGCTGCGTCCACCAGGTCCTGGACTCGGCCAACCCCCAAGTAGTTCTGGAGCGTGGTTCTGAGCTCCCGTTCTGTCCTGTCCTCGTCTCTGGCCTTCCCCACCAGGGATCCACCTATGTCCGGCTCCCTCGGGCCTCTTGTTGGCGAACCCTTGCCTCTGGGTTCCCTGACCCTATGCGTGGTCTGCCTTCCGGGTGGATATGGTGGGTGGCCGTGGCAGATGCTGCCCACGGCCTCCGGTCTCTGGCTGAGGTATGCTGTAGCCCCCACCAGTTTGGGATCCGGTACCCTGTTGCCAACTCTTCACCCTGTGATTGTATTTGGGTTCTCAGAGTTCCTTCTTTCTCCCCCTCTGGGTCTTTCGTTCTCTCCTCTCTCACTCTGGGCCTGGGGCTGCTCTGCTCCTCTGCTTTCCTCCACTGCTCTGCAAAAGGCTGACTTCTCACAGACTGACTGACTGACCCTGATCTTAGATGGTGCCCACCTTAAATACTCCCTCTATGTGTGAGCTCAGGTGACCAGCACCCAATGAGCTCCTAGCTTTACCCAGGCTGCTCCCCCTATCTGCCCCTACACTACTGGGATTTTCCACCCCCCTCCCACTCCAGCCAGGAACAGACTCGGTCGTACCTGCACATTTCTAAGTGGGAGTACCGTTGGTCTGCTCCTCGGAAATGGGATGTGTGTAGTGCATGCAGCTAACTGAGCTCAGTTCCACACTCCATCCTTACCCGGGAGTGGAATACCACACCTCTGGGTTGAGGTGCAATACCCCTGTAGCAGCCGAATCCTCAGGGTGCTACATATAGACTCTGTCAGGACTGTCACATGTGCTCAGTGTGAACCTGCTTTCATCTGTGAAGAGCACAGGGCACCAGTGGCGACTTTGCCAATCCTGGTGTTCTGTGGCAAATGCCCAGTGTCCTGCACGGTGTTGGGCTGTGAGCACAACCCCCATCTGTGGACGTCGGGCCCTCATACCACCCTCAAGGAGTTGGTTTCTAACCATTTGTGCAGACACATGCACATTTGTGGCCTGCTGGAGGTCATTTTGCAGGGCTCTGGCAGTGCTCCTCCTGTTCT
This sequence comes from Phyllobates terribilis, assembly GCF_046119375.1. Classification (NCBI taxonomy): domain Eukaryota; kingdom Metazoa; phylum Chordata; class Amphibia; order Anura; family Dendrobatidae; genus Phyllobates; species Phyllobates terribilis. Next base: position 1,023,194 of record NW_027362797.1, read on the forward strand.
TCCTTGCACAAAGGCGGAAGTAGCGGTCCTGCTGCTGGGTTGTTGCCCTCCTACAGCCCCCTCCACGTCTCCTGGTGTATTGGCCTGTTTCCTGGTAGCGCATCCAGCCTCTGGACACTATACTGACAGACACAGCAAACCTTCTTGCCACAGCTCGCATTTATGTGCCATCCTGGATGAGCTGCACTACCTGAACAACTTCTGTGGGTTGTAGAGTCCATTTCATGCTACCACGAGTGTGAAAGCACAACCAACATTCAAAAGTGACCAAAACATCAGCCAGAAAGCATTGGTACTGAGAAGTGGTCTGTGGTCCCCACCTGCAGAACCACTCCTTTATTGAGTGGGTCTTGATAATTGCCAATAATTTCCATCAATTGTCTATTCTATTTGCACAACAGCATGTCACATTGATTGTCAATCAGTGTTGCTTTCTAAGTAGACAGTTTGATTTCACAGAAGTTTGATTTACTTGGAGTTATATTTCATTGTTTAAGTGTTCCCTTTATTTTTTTGAGCAGTGTATATAGTACAAAGCCAAAGAATTTCACTTCTTACATTACATGAACGATATCTATTGTAAATTGTACAATAGCTCAGAAACCGGCAAATCCTTGCAGCGCACAGTGCAGACTGGACAGTATAGTCCTCCATACAGTGTTATGGGCACCACATAGTACTCCATACAGTATTATGGGCCCCATATAATGCTCCATACTGGATACTGGCCCCCATATAAGGCTCCATGCAGGATACTGGCCCCGTTATAACGCTCCATACAGGATACTAACCCCCATATAATGCCCCATGCAGGCTGTGCCCCCCCACATAATGCCCCATGCAGGTTGTTCCCCTGCACACACACATAATGCCCCATTCAGGCTGTCCCCCTCCCACATAATGCGCCATGCAGGATGTCACATCTCCCCCCATATAATGCCCCATGCATGATGTCACTCCCCCCATATAATGCCCCAATCAGGATTTCACTTCCCCCCCCATATAATGCCCCATTCAGGATGTTACTTCCCCCCCATATAGTGACCCATGCAGGATGTCACTCCCCCCTCTATATAATGCCCCATTCAGGATGTCACTTCCCCCCCATATAATGCCCCATACAGGATGTCACTTCCCCCCCATATAATGGCCCATGCAGGATGTCACTCTCCCCATATAATTCCCCATGCAGGATGTCACTCCCCTCCATATAATACCCCATGCAGGATGTCACTTCTCCTCCATATAATGGCCCATGCAGAATGTCACTTCTCCCTCATATAATACCCCATGCAGGATATCATCCCCCCCCATATAATGCCCCATGCAGGATGTCACTCCCCCCCTCAAATAATACCCATGCAGGATGTCACTTCTCCCCCATATAATGGCCCATGCAGGACGTCACCCCCCCATATAATGCCCCATGCAGGGTGTCACTCCCCCCATATAATGCCCCATGCAGGATGTCACTCCCCCCATATAATACCCCATGCAGGATGTCACTTCTCCCCCATATAATGGCCCATTCAGTATGTCATTCCCCCCCCTATATAATACCCCATGCAGGATGTCATTCCCCCCCATATAATGCCTCATGCAGGATGTCACTTCCCCCCATATAATTCCCCATGCAGGATGTCACTCCCCCCATATAGTGTTTCATGCAGAATGTCATACCCCCCATATAATTCCCCATGCAAGATGTCATTTCCCTCCCATATAATGCCCCATACAGGATGTCACTCCCCCCCGTATAATGCCACATGCAGGATGTCATTCCCTTCCCCATATAATGCCCCATGCGGGATGTCACTCCCCCTCCACATAATGCCCCATGCAGGATGTCATTCTCCATGCGCCCATACATAAAGAAAAAAATAAATAAATAAAATACTCTCCTCACTTCTCATCTGCTGCCGCTGCTTCGGACTCCTCACCCGCGCCAGCGTCTTGCCGCTCTGCGCTGTGATGGCTCAGGAGAGGGCGCGGTGGAGAGACGTCACCGCGCCCTCTGACCTGGGACGTCACAGTCAAAGGATGCAGAAGACACCGAAGCTGCTGCGGAGGCACGGGGAGAGGTAAGTATTGTGCCGGCTGCCGGGGCACTGAGCAAGAGGGGGGGTGGCGAGCGCTGGCACAGGCACCGCATCGCACCGCTCACAGGTCCCATAGCTCGCAGGTGGTCCCACATCAGCTCAGGGCCCCGGCACTTGCCCGGGTGCTGACGCGGGGCCTGTTGGGGAGGCAGAATGAACAAAAACCATCAAGTTAGGAATTGTTTGTGGGATTTTTTTTATGTCATTCAGGGTGTGGTAAAATTGATAAGGCAGCTTTATTTTTTGTGTCAGTACGATTACAGCGATACCACATTCATATTTTTTTATGTGTTGGTGATTTTACACAATAAAAACTTTTTTAGAAAAAATAATTATTTTTGCATCGCTTTATTCTGAGAGCTATACTATTTTTTATTTATCGGCTAATAGAGCTGTAAGATGGCTTGTATTTTGCGTGACAAGATGACGTTTTCAGTGGTAGCATTTTTTTTATATTCATAATTTTGATCGCTTTTTATTCCTCTTTTTTTCCAGCGCCGATCTGAAAGCAGTGGGTGCTACTGCTGTATATACATTATACAGGTGATACTGCTGTATATACATTATACAGGTGATACTGCTGTCTATACATTATAGAGGTTCTACTGCTGTGTATACATTATACAGGTGCTACTGCTGTATATATATTATACAGGTGCTACTGCTGTATATGTATCACCTATATAATTTATATACAGCAGTCTACTGTATATACATTATACAAGTGCTACTGCTGTCTATACATTATACCGGGGATACTGCTGTATATATATTATACAGGTGCTACTGTTGTATATGTATCACCTATATAATTTATATAAAGCAGTCTATATACATTATACAAGTGCTACTGTTGTATATGCATCACCTATATAATTTATATACAGCAGTCACAGTATCACCTGTATAATGTATATGGACTGCTGTGTATACAATGTATACTGTTTGTGATACTGCTACTGCTGTATATACATTATATAGGTGATGCTGCAATTATACACAGCAGTAGCAGTATCACCTACAGTTAGGACCATATATATTTGGACAGAGACAACATTTTTCTAATTTTGGTTATAGACATTACCACAATGAATTTTAAACAAAACAATTCAGATGCAGTTGAAGTTCAGACTTTCAGCTTTCATTTGAGGGTATCCACATTAAAATTGGATGAAGGGTTTAGGAGTTTCAGCTCCTTAACATGTGCCACCCTGTTTTTAAAGGTGTTAGAACCCTCCTGTTAGTTTTTTCTATCTTGTGTTTTGCGGTCACGTGACCATCTGCCTATATATTCCAGCTCCGCCCTTCTGGCTTTGCTGGACTTCAGTGTTGTTTGACTGTCTTTCTAGCCAGGTGCTTTGGTGCCTATCTCTGTCAGTTCGCTTGGTCCTCTGGGACCTCTAGTACGTTTTGTCAGTTTGTCTTTTGTGCTCTGCAACAACTTCTGTTTAGGAGGTGTCCCATTTTTTTTCCAGTCCTTAGTTCATTTAGGAACCCCTTAATTCTATAGGTCTTCGTTCAGACTAGCCGAGGACTAAGGCGGGTCTGTTCACAAGGAACAGGGAGCCCACTACATCGTAGACATTCAGCTTAGTCTTACTGTAGGGACAGCTTTCCCCTATCTTTCCTTAGTATATGTTGCAGATCATAACAAAAGGGACCAAAAGTAATTGGACAGACTAAATAATTGTAAATAAAATGTTCATTTCTAGCACTTGGTTGAAAACCCTTTGTTGGCAATGACTGCCTGAAGTCTTGAACTCATGGACGTCACCAGACACTGTTTCCTCCTTTTTGATGCTCTGCCAGGCCTTCACTGCGATGGTTTTCAGTTGCTGTTTGTTTGTGGGCCTTTCTGTCTGAAGTTTAGTCTTTAACAAGTGAAATTCATGCTCAATTGGGTTGAGATCAGGTGACTGACTTGGCCATTCAAGAATATTCCACTTCTTTGCTTTAATAAACTCCTGGGTTGCTTTGGCTTTATGTTTTGGGTCATTATCCATCTGTATGAAACGATGATCAATCAGTTTGGCTGCATTTGGCTGGATCTGAGCACACAATATGGCTCTGAATACATCAGAATTCATTCGGCTGCTTCTGTCCTGTGTCACATCATCAATAAACACTAGTGACCCAGTGCCACTCGCAGCCATGCATGCCCAAGCCATCACACTGCCTCCACCATGTTTTACAGATGATGTGGTATGCTTTGGATCATGAGCTGTACCACGCCTTTGCCATACTTTTCTCTTTCCATCATTCTGGTAGAGGTTGATCTTGGTTTCATCTGTCCAAAGAGTGTTCTTCCAGAACTGTACTGGCTTTTTTAGATGTTTTTTTTAGCAAAGTCCTGTCTACCCTTTTTATTCTTGATGCTTATGAGTGGCTTGCACCGTGCAGTGAACCCTCTGTATGTACTTTCATGCAGTCTTCTCTTTATGGTAGATTTGGATATTGATACGCCTACCTCCTGGAGAGTGTTGTTCACTTGGTTGGCTGTTGTGAAGGGGTTTCTCTTCACCATGGAGATTATTCTGCGATCATCCACCACTGTTGTCTTCCGTGGGTGCCCAGGTCTTTTTGCATTGATGAGTTCACCAGTGCTTTCTTTCTTTCTCAGGATGTACCAAACCATAGATTTTGCCACTCCTAATATTGTAGCAATTTCTCGGATGGGTTTTTTCTGTTTTTGAAGCTTAAGGATGGCTTGTTTCACCTGCATGGAGAGCTCCTTTGATCGCATGTTTACTTCACAGCAAAACCTTCCAAATGCAAGCACCACACCTCAAATCAACTCCAGGCCTTTTATCTGCTTAATTGAGAATGAAATAACGAAGGGATTGCCCACACCTGTCCATGAAATAGCCTTGGAGTCAATTGTCCAATTACTTTTTGTCCCTTTAAAAACAGGGTGGCACATGTTAAGGAGCTGAAACTCCTAAACCCTTCATCCAATTTTAATGTGGATACCCTCAAATGGAAGCTAAAAGTCTGAACTTCAACTGCATCTGAATTGTTTTGTTTAAAATTCATTGTGGTAATGTCTATAACCAAAATTAGAAAAATGTTGTCTCTGTCCAAATATATATGGACCTAACTGTATATATTGTATATACAGCAGTCATTATACAAGTAATACTGCTACTCCTGTATATACATTATACAGGTGATACTGCAATTATACAAAGCAGTATCGCCTATATAATGTATATACAGCAGTCGCAATATCGACTATATAATGTATATAGAATGCTGTGTATAATCACAGTATCACCTATATAATGTATATACAGCCTTTTACATACATTATATAGTTGATACTACAACTGCTGTTTTATAGTCGAGTATCAGCTACATAACATATACAGTACAGCAGTCACAGTATCACCTATATAATGTATCTATAGCAGTCTCAATGTGATATATATTCAGCAGTGTCTCCTATATGATATTTACTCTTTGTGTCTCCTATGTGATGTATGCATCATAATATACGATGCAATGCATTTTATTGATCCTGAGGGAAATTGTAGATATATTGTAATTTTTGGCATTAGTAGATATATTGTAGTCTAGTACATAGTGTAATGCTGTTTTAATAAAGTGCATAATGTAGAGTTGTGCATCTATAGTATATAGTGTACAGATGTTTATATAGTATGGTGCTGTGTATAAAGTGTGGAATCCACACTATATACACTGGCACAGCTCTACAGTATATACTATATACACAGCTCCACTCTATGTTCCTGAACACAGTATATATTGTGGAGCTGTGCACGTCGTGTATACTTCTCCTGTCCTGTATACATGGTGTAAATCTCAGTATCTGCTCTAATAATGAATGTGTCTGTATATATATTTTTATAAAAATAAGCAGCACTCCAATTAATTGTGAAAAAGTGGACGACTCTATTAGACAATGTGGCCACGTTTCGGATCCATAACAGGACATTTCTCTGCTATAATGGAACAGAAATGTTGCCAGATGGGCTAATAAAAGTCCTCCACATTTCCACAATTAATTGGAGTGCTGCTTATTTTCTTTTTATAAATCCCTTTGATTTATGGGTATGTGTCCTAAAAGCTTTTCACCCGCTGCTTAAAGGGGTTGTCTACTACGTTTTCATTGATGCCCTGTCCATAGAATAGGGCATCAATGTTTGATCGGCTGGGGTCCCGCACCCGGCACCCCTGACGATCAACTGTTATTGGTGCTGGCGGTGGGGGCCGCCGGCCTGAAGTACTCACCTGCGATGCTTGGCCGTCAAGTTGTAGCGGCCGGAGAGGGGTTCTGCACATCCGCCTCCTATTCAATTCACTGGCAGGCGGATGTGCAGTACTGCCGCTTAAAGCAAACCTGTCAGCAGGATTTAGCCCTATAAACTAAAGGCATGGCCATAATGGTGCTGCGATGCTGATTAATCTGATACCTGATGTGAAGGGATCTGCTCAGTGGTTGTTTAATACTCACCTTATGAAGTTTTCAGAAAATGACGTCTTGTGCACTTCAGTATGCTTCGGGGTGGGACGTGGAGGCAGGGTCCTCTTCTCGTTCTTCGACCCCCCACCAGCCTCCTCTGTTTTTTTTTATTATTGATCATTGATTACTCAGTGACCTGCCTCCTTTTTAAAATTCAGCGCAGGACTTCAAGAAAATGGCGCCAGAGGCGGCACATGCGCAGATTGATATCTCTTCTTAGTTCAGAACTGAGATTTCGATCTGAGCATGCGCTGCCTCCAGCGCCATTTAGATCCTGCCCCATGTACTTTCCGAAGCACTCAAGACGTCATTTTCTGAAAACTTCATATCAGGTGCATTTGGAAGTGCATTGAGCTGTAGGGTGCATTGCTGCAAAAGGGGAAAAAATAAAAAAATAAAAAAACCTCTTTAAATCTTCTTCTATAGCGAGTGTGAACGAGCTGAGTGTGACCGGAGCGTAAGTGCAAACGGAAGTAAGTGTGTGACTTGTTGTTCAGTGACTTGGATTCAGGCAGTTTGGAAGGGAGGAATTTGGACTGAATTGCTGTCTGTTTATTATTAATTCATTACATTTCTTCTTACTTAATGTTTCTGTCTAGGGCAATCCTCATTAGGAAATGAGCTCCATTATTGACAATGCTGTCCAGTGTACATCTTGCCACATGTATGCAATCCTTGAACAGCCGGTCGTGGATGCATACTGCTGTGCATGTTGTGCGTTTGGAAGCCCAGGTACTGGATCTAAATGAGCAGATGGCAACACTGAGATCCGTTGACAATATGGAAAGGAGTCTGCTCCTCACTGAGCAGCTGCTCACTGGGGTAGATGTGGGGGAGGGTGGTAGTAGTGAGCTGCAGGACAGTGAAGCAGCTAGCTGGGTGACAGGAGGGGGGGGGGGTAGAGGGAAGAGTGCCAGGGAGGCTAGTCCTGATCTGTCACACCCCAATAAGTTTGCAAAGTTGGCAGATGAGGGGGGTGTCGGTACAGGGGTAGCACTGCTGCAGCAAGACATGTCCCCTGAAAGCCGGAGGAGTGTCAGCTCCAGTAAGAGGGGAAATAGGAGAGCAGGGCAGGCCAGGCAGGTGCTGGTAGTGGGGGACTCAATTATTAGGGGAACAGATAGGGAAATCTGTCACAAAGACAGGGATCGTCGAACAGTGTGCTGCCTACCTGGCGCACGAGTCCGGCACATTGCTGATCGGGTTGAAAGATTACTGGGAGGGGCTGGTGAGGACCCAGCGAACATGGTGCACATTGGCACAAATGACAAAGTTAGAGGTAGGTGGAAGGTCCTTAAAGATGATTTCAGGGAATTAGGCTACAAGTTTAAAGCAAGGATCTCCAAGGTGGTAATCTCTGAAATACTACCTGTACCACATGCCACGCCAGAGAGGCAACGGGAGATTAGGGAGATAAATAAGTGGCTCAAGAACTGGTGTAGGAAGGATGGATTTGGGTTCATGGAGAACTGGGCCGACTTCTCAGTTGGCTACAGACTCTACACTAGGGACCGGCTGCACCTCAATGGGGAGGGTGCAGCTGTGCTGGGGGAGAAAATGGCTAGAAGATTGGAGGAGTGTTTAAACTAGGGATTGGGGGGGAGGGTATTCATTTTATAGGTGGGGAAGATAGTGCAGATAGTGACCTGGGCACATATAAAGAAATTGGGGGTGGGGTTAGAACAGTTAATAAAGTAAGAAGGAATAGAGGTACAGAGAGATACATAAAATGCATGTACAGTAATGCCAGTAGCCTCACCAACAAAATGGAGGAATTAGAATTAATTTTGTTGGAAAATAATTATGACATGGTGGGGATATCTGAGACATGGCTGGACGAGAGCCATGACTGGGCAGTTAATTTACAGGGCTATAGACTGTTCAGAAATGACCATACAAACAAGCGAGGGGGGGGTGTTTATATGTAAAATCATCCTTAAAACCCATCTTGCGGGAGGATATATGTGAATCTAATGAAACTGTAGAGTCCCTGTGGGTGGAGATAAGGGGAGGAGGAAAAAATAATAAATTGCTGATAGGGGTTTGTTATAAGTCTCCAAAAATAATGGAAGCAGCGGAGAATATCCTCGTAAAGCAAATAGATGAAGCAGCGACTCAAGGAGAAGTCATTATTATGGGGGACTTCAACTACCCTGAAATACAATGAGGGACAGAAACCTGTAGATCCAGCAAAGGTAATAGGTTTTTGACAATTATGAGAGACAATTACCTTTCACAGCTGGTTCAGGACCCAACAAGAAGGGGGGCACTGCTAGACCTAATATTAACCAATAGGCCAGACCGCATATCAAATATACGAGTTGGGGGGCACTTGGGTAATAGCGATCACAAAATAATACGTTTTCATGTAACCTTTAATAAGATGTGTAGTAGAGGGGTTACAAGGACACTAAACTTCAGGAAGGCAAATTTCCAACAGCTGAGAGATGATCTTAGTGCAATAAACTTGTACGATATCCTGAGACATAAAACCACACAAAGCAAATAGGAGACATTTATTAGCATCCTGAATAGGACCTGTGCACAATATATACCCTATGGGAATAAACATGCTAGAAATAGGAGGAAACCACTGTGGCTAAATAGAGCTGTAAGGGGTGCAATAAGTGACAAAAAGAAAGCATTTAGAGAACTAAAGCAGGTAGGTAGTGATGAGGCATTAAATAAATATAGAAAATTAAATAAATTCTGTAAAAACCAAATCAAGGCAGCAAAGATTGAGACAGAGAGACTCATTGCCAGAGAAAGAAAAAATAATCCCAAAATATTCTTTAACTACATAAATAGTAAAAAACTAAAAATTGATAGTGTTGGCCCCCTTAAAAATAGTCTGGGTGAAATGGTGGATGAGGATGAGGAAAAAGCCAATATGCTTAATGATTTTTTTTCAACTGTATTTACACAAGAAAATCGCATGACAGAAAACATGATTAGTGATAACAAAAATCATCCATTGAATGCCACTTGCTTAACCCAGCAGGAAGTACGGCGGCGTCTAAAAATCACTAAAGTGGACAAATCCCCGGGCCCGGATGGGATACACCCCCGAGTACTGCAGGAATTAAGTAACGTCATAGATAGACCATTATTTTTAATCTTTAAAGATTCCATAATAACAGGGTCTGTACCACAGGACTGGCGTATAGCAAATGTGGTGCCAATATTCAAAAAGGGGACAAAAACGGAACTTGGAAACTATAGGCCAGTAAGTTTAACCTCTACTGTGAGTAAAATCCTGGAGGGTTTCCTAAGAGATGCTATACTAGAGTATCTGAAGAAAAATAACCTCATGACCCAATATCAACATGGGTTTACGAGGGACCGTTCCTGTCAAACTAATTTGATCAGCTTTTATGAGGAGGCAAGTTCCGGACTGGACCAAGGAAATGCAGTGGATGTTGTGTATATGGACTTTTCAAAAGCTTTTGATACGGTTCCACACAAAAGGTTGATACATAAAATGAGAACAATGGGGATAGGGGAAAATATATGTATGTGGGTTAATAACTGGCTCAGTGATAGGAAACAAAGGGTGGTTATTAATGGAACACACTCAGACTGGGTCTCAGTTAACAGTGGGGTACCACAGGGGTCAGTATTGGGCCCCCTTCTTTTTAACATATTTATTAATGACATTGTAGTGGGCATACAGAGTAATATTTCAATATTTGCAGATGACACTAAACTCTGCAGGGTAATTAATACGGAGGAGGACAATTTTATATTACAGGAGGACCTATGTAAACTAGAAGCTTGGGCTGATAAATAGCAAATGAGTTTTAATGGGGATAAATGTAAGGTAATGCACTTGGGCAGAGGAAATAAAATGTATAATTATATGCTTAATTGTAAAACACTGGGCAAAACTGTAACTGAAAAAGACCTGGGTGTATTGGTGGACGACAAGCTCACGTTTAGTGGCCAGTGTCAGGCAGTTGCTGCAAAGGCAAATAAAATAATGGGATGCATTAAAAGAGGCATAGATGCTCATGAGGAGAACAGAATTTTACCTCTATACAAGTCACTAGTGCGACCACACTTAGAATACTGTGTACAGTTCTGGTCTCCGGTGTATAAGAGAGACATAGCTGAACTAGAGAGGGTGCAGAGAAGAGCGACCAAGGTTATTAGAGGACTGGGGGGTCTGCAATACCAAGACAGGTTATTTCACTTGGGGTTATTTACTGTGGAAAAACGAAGGCTGAGGGGTGATCTTATTACTATGTACAAGTATATGAGGGGACAGTACAAAGACCTTTCTACTGATCTTTTTACTCTGAGGCCTGAGACGGGGACAAAGGGGCATCTTCTACGTCTGTAGGAAAGAAGGTTTAATCATAATCACAGACGGGGATTCTTTACTGTAAGAGCAGTGAGACTATGGAACTCTCTGCCTCATGATGTTGTAATGAGTGATTCACTACTAACATTTAAGAAGGGCATGGATGCCTTTCTTGATAAGTATAATATTACAGGTTATATACACTAGATTCCTTGATAGTGCGTTGATCCAGGGAACTAGTCTGATTGTCGTATGGAGTCGGGAAGAATTTTTTTTCCCCAATGTGGAGCTTAGTGTTTGCCACATGTTTTTTTTTTGCCTTCCTCTGGAACAACATGTTAGGCTATGGGTTGAACTAGATGGACTTAGTCTTCCTTCAACCTTAAAACTATGTTACTATGTAGGTATCAGATTAATCAGGATCACAGCGCCATTATAGCCATGCCTTTACTTTATAGGGCTAAATCCTGCTGACAGGTTCGCTTTAAGAGAGTGGTGAGGGGCAAAATTCACTTATCAGGGCTGATGGGTGTTATAGTATGTGGGCTTGTGGGGTTTGTGTGGCAGTGCTGCTATTTGTCCCAGTCCAGCCCTTGTTCAAAGTCATGATGGGCATAGCCCGCTATGGTGTAGGAAATGACACCCGGTCATGACGGGCTATGTCCGTCATTGGTCGTAAAGGGGTTAAGGCAACAGAATGCCATGGCTTTGCATTGATAACCTGATTTCAAACCAGATACTGTATATAACATCTTCCTTGATATCAAGATTTTTAAACTGTAAACTATGTTCCCTTCTGCAGAAACAAGGGATGTCTGAAAATACCCCTAATGGCTCACAAAGTTTAAAGAAAACTACAGCTTTTGGCACGCCATAATGGCCTAATTAACCCTTTAAGGACAAGGTATATTTTAGTCTTTAGAAGAATTTTTTTTCTCATCCACATTTACAAACCTTTTTACAATAACATCATATTTTTGTTAATTATATTGCGCCAACCTTATCCGCAGCACTTTACAATTAAGCGGGGACATGTACAGACAATAAAGGCATTATAGAGTAACACATAGTTCACCAGATACAGGTGGGGTGAGGGTCCTGCTCACAAGCTACAATATATAAAGAAATAGGGGGGACACAATAGGTAGAAAGTGCTTGTATTGTATGGTCCCGCCATCATTATAATAAATAGGGGTTTTCAAATAAAGGTTCATGAGCCAGTCACCAACCAGTATGTGTCTAAGTACAGATACACAGCGTTCCCTTTTTATTTTTTATCCATAAAGCCTTATGGGGCATGTTTTTTTCACAATGAGCTGTATTTGTCAGTGGCACCATTTTAGTGTACATATAGCTAATTAAAGATTTTTCATTATCTCTTTATGGGAAGGGCTAGAAACAAAATAGTGATACTGCTTGTGTTTTTTTTTATTTACTTTTAAAATTTTTATACCTTTGACATGCTGAACAAATAAAATATTAAGCTTATTTTATGGCTTAGCACATTTATGATAATCAAATTTATGTAGCTTTATCCAGTTTTATTACCTTTGTACAAAAAGTACAATGAAAAATAAGTCCTAAGTTTTTGTGTCAAAAAGTTTTTGTGTTTTTCTCTCCCTCTCTCTCAGAGAACCCTAAGTTTTACAAATTTCTGTAAATGGAGCTGAGGACTTACTTTTGGAATGAAAAGCTGTCATTTTTAATAGTACCAGTGTAGAACATATCACCTTTTATTATATTATTTGGGAGGTAAAATGATCAAATAAAGCAGCAATTCTGGATTGTATTTATTCATTTTTTACACAGTTTACCATTAGATATGACTGACATGTAATCGTTCTCATAGATTGTAGCTTGCGAGCAGGGCCCTCACTCCTTTTGGTATCTGAGTGATGTGTTATTTTGTAATTAATTTATTGTCTGTACAAGTCCCCTCTAAAAGTTAACATGCTGCGGTGCTATTGTAGCACCCTGAGGATTCGGCTGCTACAGGGGTATTGCACCTCAACCCAGAGGTGTGATATTCCACTCCCGGGTAAGGATGGAGTGTGGAACTGAGCTCAGAAAGCTGCATGCACTACACACATCCCATTTCCGAGGAGCAGACCAACGGTACTCCCACTTAGAAATGTGCAGGTACGACCGAGTCTGTTCCTGGCTGGAGTGGGAGGGGGGTGGTACATCCCAGTAGTGTAGGGGCAGATAGGGGGAGCAGCCTGGGTAAAGATAGGAGCTCATTGGGTGCTGGTCACCTGAGCTCACACATAGAGGGAGTATTTAAGGTGGGCACCATCTAAGATCAGGGTCAGTCTGTGAGAGGTCAGTCAGTCTGAGAGAAGTCAGCCTTTTGCAGAGAAGCCAGAGGAAGAGAGCAGAAGAGCAGAGCAGCCCCAGAGCAAGAGTGAGAGAGGAGTTTTGAAAGACCCAGAGGGGGAGACAGAAGGAACTCTGAGAACCCAAGTACAACCCCAGGGTGAAGAGTTGGCAATAGGGTACCGGATCCCAAACTGGTGGGGGCTTTGGCGTAGTCGGCAGGATCTCGTGCCCGCAACACCCGGGTACTGCGTGCCTGAAGAAAAGAACAAGTTTACCTCAAAAAGAAGTCTCCTGCCGGTTCCGGAGGGTCCCCGCCATCGGACTCCATCACAGATCGATTCCCGCCGGTTGTCCGCCATTAACAGCTTTTTCCCGCCATCTGCAGAGTTTCCCGCCACTGGGAGACGATTCCCGCCATTTCCGAAGATTTCCCGCCTTGGAAGAGCGGACGCCATTATGGGCGTGCCAGAGGGTGGCAAGAGGCCACCTCCCATCGTGGGCCAGGACCGAAAATGGCGCCAAAAGTGGAAACCGCCCCCACCAACAGAGACTGTGATGCTAGAGGTGTCTGTCAGCGTGAAAGAACTGCCCCTGGAGCTGACAATCACCAAGTGGCCCCGGGACCGCCCTCGAAGTGGGAGGACTGAGAACAAGAGAGCAAAGATGGGTGTCGCCTGGAGCAGTCTGGAGAGAGCGCACCCGGAGACGAGAAGCCTGGAGAAGAGTCCAGAGAGAGCCTACCCGGAGATGGAGGGAGAGCCAGGCAGCACCGACCCAGTGGTCAGGAGCCTGATGCGGGCCGCCACTCCAGGCAGCACCGACCCAGTGGTCAGGAGCCTGTTGCCGGTCGCCACTCCAGAAGGCCTGCTGGAGACAACGAGAGGAGAGCAGAGCAGCACCGACCCGTTGGTCAGGAGCCTGCTAGAAGCAACGACCCCACTAGGCTTAGTGGAGGTCTTGGCACAGCTCCCCCGAGATCGGGAGTGTGCACAGACTGCGCTGGAGGGCCTCGCACGGAGGATGGCCCGGGTGCAACGAGAGACGTTGGCGGAGTGGAGCCGAGAGATGGCCCAGCGGACCGAGACTCGTCAGCGGAGCACGCCACCCGAGACGAGGAGACAGACCGCCTCTGAGGATGGCGCAGGAGGGCTGAAGGCCGGAGACGGCGCCGAGAAGGGAGCCGAACGAAAGGAGGCAGGTAAAGGGGACGTCTCTACCCCAAACCGGGAAACCGCGTACCTGCCCCAGCTCCCCGTCGCAGAGCCCGAAGTACCCCCTGCCATGCCCGTAACCGCAACGTCACCGCCGCAGACTAGGCCTCAAACGGGAGCCGCGACCCCTGTGACGTCATACGCCTCGACCCCGAGCGTGACCAAGCAGGAAGTACCACCAGCCTGGTCGCAAGGCCTAGTACCCCCGGGCGCCGCAATACCAACAGCGCCCCCTACCTCCGCAGAGCCACCGGCCTGGTCGCAGGGCCAAGTAACACAGGGCGCCGCCGTTCTTACGGTGCCCTTTACTTTCAAGGTGCCCCAAGCCTGGTCGCAAGGCCTGGGCAACCCGGGCGCCGCTACCACCATGGCGCCCATAACACCTAGAGTGCCGCATCTGGGAGAAGATCTGTTCGCCCAACATACGTGCCCGGATGGGCAGCCCTTTATATGGCCACCGGAGTTTCACCATCCCCGACTCCGGAAAGAGAGGCCCCTAGATGAACCCCTGATCCCGGTTCCGAAGCCCGTAAAAAGGACCTCGCCCCCGCTAGAGGAGGCACAGTTTGAGTGGGACCCCACCGGAGAAGATCTCATGGGGTTCACTCAGGAGACCCGGGCAACTGCAGCGGAGCGTGCAGAGTGCTGCCGGCAGCAGCTCGAGGTCTTTGAGAGGGAGCGGAGAGAGAGGCGGGTCCGGGAACAAAAAGCCCAAATTAAGAGAGCGGAGCAGAAGAGCCGGGCCAGGAGGAGTCCCCGTGCAGCTCATGGTCCCCCTTCTACCGGGACTGTGATCAAGTTTAATATGCAGCACGGGTGGGGCTTCATCCGAGATCACCGCACCCCAGGCGACGTCTTCGTGACAAGAAGAGACGTTGAGTCCCACCTACCGGAGGGACACAGAGGTCGTGACCTGTATGTAGGGGACGAGGTCACCTTCACCCGGCACAAGTGTGCCAAAGGACCCTACGCCCTCCATGTGCATCGCCTGACGGAGGAGGAGCTGCGGTATGAGGAGGAGCAAGAGGACCCGGACGGGTCTGAAGTTAAAGGTAACCACAAAGAAAGAGCAGGAGGACGTCGTCGTTGAGTACAGCAGAGTACAAGCTGTATATAGTTGCCCGTCGGGGCACAGTGAACCGTTGCTGCTATTATAGTCCCCGTTGGGACCAGAGAATTGAACTGTTACCCGTATTTCCCTTAATCCCTCTGACCGAGGACTGAGAGCGGTCATCCCTTTCCTAAATACCTGGCCGAGGACTGAGAGCGGCCATATCCCCTTGTATATAGTTGCGCTTCCTAAAGCGCCCCCTACCGGTTTTATAGGAAAACCATTTTTCTAGAGAAACTGTTGCATTTTTCCCGGGCACACGTTGCACAGTGTCCGGAGGAGGAGCTAGAAGCAAGAGAAGTCTACGAGAATGTTATTTATGAAAAAAAAAAAAAAGTTTTATTGCTGATATATATGTTTTATATGTTTTTATTATGTTGTTTATGCAAAAATTGTATGTTTTGGTGTTGTTTTATATCTTACAGCCGGAGGACGTGCTGTGATTTACCAGGGGGGAATGTAGCACCCTGAGGATTCGGCTGCTACAGGGGTATTGCACCTCAACCCAGAGGTGTGATATTCCACTCCCGGGTAAGGATGGAGTGTGGAACTGAGCTCAGAAAGCTGCATGCACTACACACATCCCATTTCCGAGGAGCAGACCAACGGTACTCCCACTTAGAAATGTGCAGGTACGACCGAGTCTGTTCCTGGCTGGAGTGGGAGGGGGGTGGTACATCCCAGTAGTGTAGGGGCAGATAGGGGGAGCAGCCTGGGTAAAGCTAGGAGCTCATTGGGTGCTGGTCACCTGAGCTCACACATAGAGGGAGTATTTAAGGTGGGCACCATCTAAGATCAGGGTCAGTCTGTGAGAGGTCAGTCAGTCTGAGAGAAGTCAGCCTTTTGCAGAGAAGCCAGAGGAAGAGAGCAGAAGAGCAGAGCAGCCCCAGAGCAAGAGTGAGAGAGGAGTTTTGAAAGACCCAGAGGGGGAGACAGAAGGAACTCTGAGAACCCAAGTACAACCCCAGGGTGAAGAGTTGGCAATAGGGTACCGGATCCCAAACTGGTGGGGGCTAAAGCATACCTCAGCCAGAGACCGGAGGCCGTGGGCAGGATCTGCCACGGCCACCCACCACATCCACCCTGAAGGCAAACCACGTGTAGGGTCAGGGAACCCAAGGCCAAGGGTCTCCCAACAGAAGGCCCGAGGGAGCTGGACCTAGGTGGATCCCTGGTGGGGACGGCCAGAAGAAAGGACAAGAAGGAGGGCTCAGGGACACGCTCCGGACTTGCTTGGGGGTTGGCTGAATCCAGGACCTGGTGGACGCAGCACGGCTCGGGTGGTCACTCAAGGCCGGAGTGACCGGAACATCTGCAGTAAGTAAACACCCTGAACTGCACAACCCGACTCTGTCTTTAATTACCATCATCCCTGCACCACCACAACCCCCATCCTCTGCACCTGACCCCCTGAGGCCATACCCCTCCCGTTGGGGGTTATACTATCTAAAGCTGCACCAACACCATCAGCCTCAGCGGACCCTGCTGCAGCGGCGGCCGTAGTGACCGCATTCCAACGGGTGGCGTAGTCGACATAAAGAACTTTGTAACATCTGTAGGACTGCCTCACACACTGAGTTTGACACCCTGGGCACGGACCGGGTCACAGCCACTCGGAGACTACAACCCCCATCTGATCCGGCTCCGGGTATTCCCCTAAAGAATATGGCCCAGGGGGCGCGTCACTATAGAAATAAAAATGATTATTAATATTATTATTATCGTCTGTATTTGACAGTTAAATAAAATCATAATAGTACAGAATGTATGTATTTTTTTTTCATTACTAATGTACAACTTTTTAATTCAGATTTTTTTCTCCCCGTTTTCTGGAACCCATAACTTCCGAGACAGAACTGCATGAGGTCTTGATTTTTTTTATTTTGGGTACATTTTCCACTTTAGAAAATCTCCTGTCCCCCGGGTTTAGTTTGTTTTTAAAAAAAATATATACTCTGCTTTACTCGCCCTCTCCCGGGTCCAGAATCTCCATAGCTGCTCCATGTGCCTTTTACTGACAGCGCTGCAGCCAATTATTGAGCCGGGATACTCAGTGCCGGCCCGAGGAGGGTGAGTAAAGTACAGTGTAGCGCCCCGAGGATTCGGCCGCTACAGGGGTAATGCACCTCTGCCAGAGGTGTGATATTCCACTCCCGGGTAAGGATGGTGTGTGGACCAGGGCTCGGTAGGCTGCATGCATCACACACACCCCATTTCCGGGGGACAGTTCAACGGTACTCCCATTAGACAGAAATGCAGGCACGACAGAATCTGTCCCTGGCTGGAGTGGGGAGGGGGGAGGAAAACCCAGTGATGTAGGAGCAGATAGGGGTTGGGTTTCTGGGCATAGGTAGGAGCCCATTGGTTGCAAGTCACCTGGGCTCATACACAGAGAGGGAGGTAGGCACCATCTTAGAACAGTGTTCAGTCTGAGAGAGGAAGTGACAGAGCAGGGCCTCTGTGGAGCTCTGCTCCGGAGGCAGGCCTAGCCTGTGAGGCCAGAGCCAGCAGAAAAGACAGGAACAGAAAGGAAAGGAAGAAAGGAACAGAACACCAAGAGAGGCCCAGAGACACAAAGGCAGAAGGAACCCCAAAGGCCCAGGAGATTGCGGGTGACGGGTTGGCAGAACAGGGTACCGGATCCCAAGTTGGTGGAGGCGACTAATCCTCAGCCAAGAACCGGAGGTCGTGATCACATCTTGGTGCGACCCCTCACTACACCTACTAGAAAGGCACACCACATAGGGTCAGGGAGGTGAGCACCAAGCCCTCCCAAGAGAAGGCCCGCGGGAGCTGGACAGACGTAGTGTCACTGGTGGGGCACGGCCAGAGAAAGGAGTAGAAGGGAGTCCTGTGACACACTCTGGAATTGCCTGGGGGTTGACCGAGCTCCCTGCCTGGTGGACACAGCACGGCTTGGGCAGTCATTGCCCGCGGAATGACTTGGGACATAAAGAACTGTGAGTAAAGAACTTGAACTGCAACCCCACGTCTCTGTGCTTCATCGCCGCACCAGCACTACTAGTGCTGGGACGCCCGCGCACCATCACTCCCATCATCCACATTCTCTGCCCTGGGGCTGCACTCTTCCCGTGGGGAGTTACACTACCTCAGCTGCATACACCATCAGCCCCAGCGGTCTGCCTTGCAGTGGCGGTCCGCACTGACCGCAATCCACGGGTGGCGTAGTCGGAAAATTAACCTAAAACCTATAAAATACCGCCATCGGCCTGACCACCCTGGGCTACGGGACCGGGTCGCCGCCACGGAGACTACAACCCCCAGAGACCCGGCTCCGGGTAACCCACACACGTCCACACTAGGCCCAGGGGGCGAGTCAGCTTTGGCGAAGTCGGCAGGATCGTTACCAGCCCGCCACTAACGGGTATTGCGTGCCTGAAGGAGACTTTGCACTTACCTGAGAGAAGTTTCCCGCCATCCGGAGTCGTCTCCCGCTATCTTCAGTCGATTCCTGCCATCTTCAGTCGTTTTCCCGCCATCTTCGGCCGTTTTCCCACCATCAGACGCCATCTTCAGGGCACCGCGCGGGAAGAAGAGGGGCGTGGATGTGCAGGGCGTGCGAGACTTGAAGCCCCGCCCTACGCACCGACGCTGCGCAAGGTCCTGGAAGGGAGAGAGAGCGACGCTGACGTCAGCAGAGCGCGACGCCAGGTCCTCAACGCAGACCATCGCGAGCGGAGCTGCGGCCTACAGAAAAGGATCGCCGGAAGGTAGGCCACGGTTAACCGGGGAGGAAAAAGACATCAGGAACGGAGGGCAAGATGGAGGACCGGCAGCAGACTAAGCTGCCCAGCATCGGCAGTGCCCCAGCCGTCGCGGGCCCCGACCAGCGCCAGGAGAAGACGCGTGACGCAGGAGCGGTCGAGGGAGCAGGTAAGAGGAGTCTCCCTGTCCCGGGCGCTGCCAGCATCAGCCTGCTCCCGGGCCCCCGGGTGGAGCCGCCGATCTCGGGCGCTGCAGACACTGACCTGCTCCAGACCCCGCAACAAGCCCTGCAGCCTAGCCCTCCAGCCCTGGGCACTGCCGCCACCAGCCCGCGCCCAGGCCCAAAGTCGCACCCTCTGACCCCGGGCGTCATCAACAGCGGCCTTCTCCAGACCCCGCCGCAAGGCCTACTGCACCGCAGCGCAAGGGAATGGGTACGCCCTCCACGTCCATAGAGTGGTAGGAGAGGAGGAGCAGTACCACTCAGACCCCAAGTACCAAGAGGACCCGGACGGGTCTGAACACTACCACCAGGAGGAGCAAGGAGCATCAGGAGGACACCGTTACCAGTGAACGGTAAAGTGTAACTGTACATAGTTACCAGTCAGGGTATGAGAACTGTTAAAGGGACTGTTTCCAGAGAAAGTGTGGTCCCCGTTGGGACTGATATAGAACTGTGTAGAAGTTACCCCCTATATCCCTTATCTGGCTGGGGACTGAGAACAGCCATCCCTTTTCCTTAATCTGGCTGGGGACTGAGAGCAGCCATTCCCCTAAGAAGAAAGAACACCTGGTCGCAAGTTGCACCGCGGCCAGTACCCAAGAATATGTTTTACTTAAAAAAAAAAAAAAAATGTTTTAGAATGAAAAGTTTTATATGCTGCTAAAGTAATAATGCAAATGTTTGGTAAGGTGTTTTATTTGACAAAAGAGTTCCGGTAGTAATGACCATATCTGGTGAAAGAAAAATGTTGAAAAAGAGGAAAGTGTTTCCCATAAAGGGAATTAAATAATTTCGTCCGTTTTCTATGTGAAAAGTTTTGAAAAAGTATTGCATGTTTTTAAATTGTCTTTGCTCTTTTCCAGCCCGAGGACGTGCTGTGGTTTACCAGGGGGGAATGTAGCGCCCCGAGGGTTCGGCCGCTACAGGGGTATTGCACCTCTGCCAGAGGTGTGATATTCCACTACCGGGTAGGGATGGTGTGTGGACCAGGGCTCGGTAGGCTGCATGCATCACACACACCCCATTTCCGGGGGACAGTTCAACGGTACTCCCATTAGACAGAAATGCACGCACGACAGAATCTGTCCCTGGCTGGAGTGGGGAGGGGGGAGGAAAACCCAGTGATGTAGGAGCAGATAGGGGTTGGGTTTCTGGGCATAGGTAGGAGCCCATTGGTTGCTAGTCACCTGGGCTCATACACAGAGAGGGAGGTATAAGAGGTGGGCACCATCTTAGAACAGTGTTCAGTCTGAGAGAGGAAGTGACAGAGCAGGGCCTCTGTGGAGCTCTGCTCCGGAGGCGGGCCTAGCCTGTGAGGCCAGAGCCAGCAGAAAAGACAGGAACAGAAAGGAAAGGAAGAAAGGAACAGAACACCAAGAGAGGCCCAGAGACACAAAGGCAGAAGGAACCCCAAAGGCCCAGGAGATTGCGGGTGACAGGTTGGCAGAACAGGGTACCGGATCCCAAGTTGGTGGAGGCGACTAATCCTCAGCCAAGAACCGGAGGTCGTGATCACATCTTGGTGCGACCCCTCACTACACCTACTAGAAAGGCACACCACATAGGGTCAGGGAGGTGAGCACCAAGCCCTCCCAAGAGTAGGCCCGCGGGAGCTGGACAGACGTAGTGTCACTGGTGGGGTACGGCCAGAGAAAGGAGTAGAAGGGAGTCCTGTGACACACTCTGGAATTGCCTGGGGGTTGACCGAGCCCCCTGCCTGGTGGACGCAGCACGGCTTGGGCAGTCATTGCCCGCGGAATGACTTGGGACATAAAGAACTGTGAGTAAAGAACTTGAACTGCAAACCCACGTCTCTGTGCTTCATCGCCGCACCAGCACTACTAGTGCTGGGACGCCCACGCACCATCACTCCCATCATCCACATTCTCTGCCCTGGGGCTGCACTCTTCCCGTGGGGAGTTACACTACCTCAGCTGCATACACCATCAGCCCCTGCGGTCTGCCTTGCAGCGGCGGTCCCCGCTGACCGCAATCCATGGGTGGCATAGTCGGACAATTAACCTAAAACCCACAAAATACCGCCATCGGCCTGACCACCCTGAGCCACGGGACCGGGTCGCCGCCACGGAGACTACAACCCCCAGAGACCCGGCTCCGGGTAACCCACACACGTCCACACTAGGCCCAGGGGGCGAATCATACAGTCTGTTTGTTTTTTACATAAAATTGCAACCCCAGGATGAGGATTTTCTGACTACTTTTTGGTATGATATAAGTGACAATAACAATAAAAATATATAAATCTTCAATAGTTTTTTATTTAGATTTACTGGGAAGTTCACTGTGCAGTATAGTAGTAAAGTTAAATTAATTCTGCAGATCGATACGATTACAGAGATATCGAGGAGGGGGGCTATTATTTTCAATATAAGGAAAGGAGCCACAGGAGATTGCTATTATTATTATGAGGAAGCCCAAAGGAATATTATTAATATTATGAGGAGGCCCAGGGGGCACTGTTATTATTAGAAGAAAGCCCATGAGGAGTTAATATTAAAAGAAGGCCCAGGTGGGTATCATTAATATTATTATTATTACTATAAAGAGGCCTGGTGGGACTATTATTTGTAATATAAGAAAAGTAAGCACAGATGCGCTATTATTATTATTACTAGCTATTGAACTCGTTCTACACCCGGGTGGCGAGCATTTTTATTGGTATATGGTCCCTTATCCTGGTCCATGTTCCCCCATCCTGGTATGTGCTCCCCCATCCTGCTCCCCCATCCTGTTATGCACTGCCCTCATCCTGTTATGTGCTGCCCCCATCCTGCTCCCCCATCCTGTTATGTGCGCCTCATCGTGCTCCCCTATCCTGTCTTGTGCTGCCCCCATCCTGTTTGTTTTGTGCGGCCCTATCCTGCTTTGTGCGCCCCATCCTGCTATTTGTGCCCCCATTCTGCTATATGCGCCCCCATCCTGCTATGTACACCCCCATCCTGCTGTGTGCACCCCCATCCTGCTCCCCCATCCTGTTATGTGCTGCCCCCATTCTGTTATATAGGTCCCCATCCTGCTCCCCCATCCTGTTATGTGCGCCTCATCGTGCTCCCCTATCCTGTTTTGTACGCCCCTATCCTGTTTGTTTTGTGCTGCCCCATCCTGTTTGTTTTGTGCTGCACCCATCCTGTTATGTGCACCTGTGACGCACCTCGTTCTCGAAGGAGCCCTCTTTGGTTTACCCTGGGTGATGGGGGACATGGTGTTACTTCGGCCAAAGTTCTTACTACTCCCCACAGGCGGAGCAAGGCCTCAGGGCAGAGGGACAGGATGGAGGGGGTAGTAGTTGAGGAGAAGGGATACTGCATCCCACTGTGTGGCGCAGAAATGACAGTCCGGAGGCCATAGGGGTGAACTTCCAAGGCTTTACTCACTTAGATGGCAAAGGAAGGCGACTCCCTGCTCACCGCAGAGTCCTGCGGTCACCAGAGACGGGGGGTCCGACAACCTCCGAGTAAGTCCAGCATTCAGTCGCGACCTTACAGCAGAGTGTTCCTGAACTACTGACCAAAACCTTTCCTGTTCATGTGTGTACAAATAGGCCGGGTCTCCCTCTGAGCTCCTCTCAGAACAAGGGTATGGGTGGCAATTCCCCTCCATACGATACCCGGTGGGATCCTCTGGGCCTAACCGGGCTTTCCCGTCCAGGACGTAGAGTAACAAGGTCGGGTGTCGGGGGCCGGTACCCCTCCTGCAGCCGGAGTCCCTCTGAATATATCAGGTAGGCGAGGACAGACTTGTAAGTCCTCCACCCTCCCCCACTAACTGGTTCCTACCACTTTGTGTTCCCCAGTCTCCCTGTAACGAGGGGAGCAGCACCTAGTGCATACCAGCTCCCTCTGGTGGAGAAGTGTGGTGCTGGATGCAAAAGGTTAGGTCACGACTATCACACTGGCCTTACCTCAGAGGAGGAACACTACACTCCATTAGAGAAGAGCAGCATCCCTGTGGCGGTCGAACCCTCAGGGGCACCACATTCCCCCCTGGTAAAACACAGCAAGTCCGCAGGCTGCAAAAGAAGCAACACCCAGGAAATTCTCTTTTTATAATAACAAGAAAACTATCATCTCTTTATGGGAGGCACATATCTTAAACGTTACTTAACACGGCATACAATATAAAAGTACAAAAGTATAAAATTATAAAAGTGCTAGCATTTTCCAGAGACATTATTGTAAACAGACAGATAAAGTGCACGGACGCAGAGTCAGTTCAGAAGTGCGAGGGACCTGTCCTAAACCCTCAACCTGGGCTCTGGGGTGGCTGCAGAAGATCCCGAGTTGGACCTCCCGGAGAGCCACCCTGACAGGTTTTTCTTCTGAGGTTTTGAGGTAGAGAATATTCGCGGTTTTGCATAAAACCAATATGGAGCACCTAAAAAGATGCAAACTATGTACATGGGGAAAGAGTCTGTCTGCTGCAAGTCCGCAGGGACACGTGTCTCTAGAAAAAACAGGTAAGAAATCAAACATAATAGAAAAAGTCAACACATCAAAACTTGTGAACAAAACTGCAACAGCCGGGGGCTGCTTTAAACCTCGGGCTGTCTCCTTGGAAAGGGCTCATTCCTCCCGACAGAGGCTAGCCGGTCCCCTGAGTCTGAGTGCGGGGTGGCGTCGCTCCCAGACTCTTTATGCACGTCCAGGGCGTACCACCCACGCTCCCCCTGGTGGCGAGAGAAAGTCACTGTGTCGCCCGGGAAGAGGTTCCGGCCGGAGTGTCCCCTCCTGAAACGCGGCTCGACGTCCCGCCGGCTGACGAACACATCGTCCTGGAACTGGGGACACCGAATGAACCCCCACCCCGCCTCATGGTGGAAACGGACGACTTGGCCTTCAAATTGGGGACTGGGATGGGTAGCCTCCTCCTGACGCGCCCGAGATTTAGCAGCTTTGGTCCGGACCTGGAGACGCTCACAGCGCTGCTCCCGCCGACTCTGCTCCCATGCGACCTGGAATATCTGGTCGCTGCACCACTGGCTCCTCCTCCGCGCTTCAGCCCGGGTCTCCCAGGGGAAGCCCATTAGGTCGCCCCCCTGGTTTTCCCAGGCCCACTCCTCAGCCTTGGGCCAGGTTACTGCAGCTGTCGGTAGCGGGGTAAGGACGGGTTGCTGCGAGTCCTCTGTAGACGCGGACCAGTCCGGGTTGGGGCCGGTAGTTTCCTCCGCAGCTTCAGGCACCTCCGAATCAGGGTTTGGGCAGCATCGCAGGTCCCCACCGATGGTTGCTGATTGCAGCTCTGGAGCCAACGCTTGCTCCCAGGTGACAACGTGGGGAATTAGATACTCTGTCATGAGGTCCAGGATAGTCACGGTAGGCTCTGCAGCCGGGGCAGGGGTTGCACACTCACCCGCCGCCGGGTCGCCCTTGACCTCCGTCACCGCGTCGACTTGTCCTGGAACCTCCACTCCTTGGCGGCGCGTCTCGGATACGCAGCAGCATCTCCTCCCGCCACGCAGCCGTCGCCGCCTCCTGGGCCTCTCTCTGCCTTCTTAAGAGTTCCGGAGCTTCCTGCTGGAGAAATGCAATATCTCCCGGGGTCAACCCGCTGCCGCCTTGCTCTCTGCCGGGTGAAGGGCCTGAACCGGGTTCAGTAGATGCGTGGTCTTGCTCCCATATCCGCCTCTGTTGACTGCCAAGCTCCGACTGCAATGGCCACACCTTGTTGCTTTTCTTCTTCCTCCTCTTTCGGGGCGGTTCCTGGGCGGAATGCTGACAGGCCAACCTTCGTTCAGCCCATCCGGTTTGACGGGCATTACCCCGCGGACAGTCTCTGATGGAAGGGGCAGTCCACATTTTTGGCGCCAAGCGGGAGCCCAGCCCACGATGGGAGGTGTTCAAAGGCAATCTTTTCACAGCATTATGGCACCTGTTCTTTTGGGCGGGCGCCATTTTAAGTGTAAAACGACAGTTCAAGGTGTAAGGCACACAGTACCCGGTAGCAATGGGCACTTCTTCCTTTGCTGCGGGCACGCGATCCTGCCGACTATGCCAGGTTGTGACGCATCTCGTTCTCGAAGGAGCCCTCTTTGGTTTACCCTGGGTGATGGGGGACTCGGTGTCGGGTCCTGTGACGAAGAGATGGGATGTAGCCGTGGCCCGGACCCGACCCGTGCTCAGGGCCGTCACATGAAAAGGAAGATGTTGTGGGCTCGTCCGGGTTGAGTGGCTTATTTTAACGACTACGCCACCTGTGGTGCCTGGTGAAGGGTCACCAGCGCCTCTACAGTCCGCTGAGGCATGGTGTTACCACGGCCAAAGTTCTTACTACTCCCCACAGGCGGAGCAAGGCCTCAGGGCAGAGGGACAGGATGGAGGGGGTAGTAGTTGAGGAGAAGGGATCCCGCATCCCCCTGTGTGTCGCTGAAATGACAGTCCGGAGGCCATAGGGGTGAACTTCCAAGGCTTTACTCACTTAGATGGCAAAGGAAGGCGACTCCCTGCTCCCCGCAGAGTCCTGCGGTCACCAGAGACGGGGGTCCGACAACCTCCGAGTAAGTCCAGCATTCAGTCGCGACCTTACAGCAGAGTGTTCCTGAACTACTGACCAAAACCTTTCCTGTCCGTGAGTGTACAAATAGGCCGGGTCTCCCTCTGGGTGGGATTCTCTGGGCCTAACCGGGCTTTCCCGTCCAGGACGTAGAGTAACAAGGTCGGGTGTCGGGGGCCGGTACCCCTCTTGCAGCCGGAGTCCCTCTGAATATATCAGGTAGGCGAGGACAGGTGGCGTACACCGCTCCGTCTGCATCCTGCCTGGGATCCATTTGCTGTGGAGCCACACTCCTGGGCTCCGGGCCTTCTTGATCATGGTCCTTGGCCGGGTTGAGACATTCCCCGTCTACAACCTACCTCTCGTCCCAAGGCCAGGGTACGAGGGCTGTGTCCCCGCCGGCGCAGGCCTACACAGGATCTGCGCTCCCGGAGGGAAGTCACATTACACACAGTATTTTGACAGCACAGAGCGACCAACTAATCCACTAGGGAGAATTAGCAGAAGGACTAAAAGGACCAAGATCAAAGATGGCTTTCTATTAAATATGAAATCTAAAGTGTCACTAACTTGTAAGTCCTCCACCCCCACCCACTAACTGGTTCCTACCACTTTGTGTTCCCCAGTCTCCCTGTAACCAGGGGAGCAGCACCTAGTGCATACCAGCTCCCTCTGGTGGAGAAGTGTGGTATTGGATGCAAAAGGTTAGGTCACGACTATCACACTGGCCTTACCTCAGAGGAGGAATAATACACTCCATTAGAGAAGTGCAGCATCCCTGTGGCGGCCGAACCCTCAGGGGCGCCACACACCCCTATCCTGCTTTGTGCGCCCCATCTTGCTATTTTCGCACCCATTCTGCTATGTGTGCCACCATCCTGCTATGTACACCCCCATCCTGCTGTGTGCACCCCCATCCTGGTATGTGCTACCCCATCCTGCTCCCCCATCCTGTTATGTGCTGCCCCCATCCTGCTACTCCATCTTGCTATGTGCGCCCCATCCTGATCCCCTATCCTGTTTTGTGCATCCCCATCCTGCAACCTCATCCTGTTTTGTGCTGCCCCATCCTGTTTGTTTTGTGCTGCCCCCATCCTGCTATGTGTGCCCCCATCCTGTTATGTTCACCCCCATCCTGCGCCCCATCCTGTTTTGTGCGCCCCATCCTGTTTTGGGCTCCCTCATCCTGTTTTGTACGCCCCCATCCTGCTCCCCATTATGTTTTGTGCACCCCTATCCTGTTACTCCATTAAGTTTTGTGCACCCCCATCCTGTTTTGTGCGCCTTCATCCTGCTCCCCCATCCTATTTTGTGCGCCTTCATCCTGCTCCCCCATCCTGATTGTTTTGTGCTGCCCCCCCCTGTTTGTGTTGTGCTACCCCCTTCCTGTTTGTCTTGTGTTTCCCCAACCCTGTTTGTGTTGTGCTGCCTCCATCCTGTTTGTGTTGTGCTGCTCCCATCCTGTTTGTGTTGTGCTGCCCTTATCCTGTTTGTTTTGTGCTGCCCCCATCCTGTATCACTTAAAAAAAACACTCCTACTCACCTTTCCATCGCTCCCCTGCAGCGTGTCGCATGTGTTATTTTATTAAAATGGCGCCAGAATCAGCGCCTGCATAGCGCGATATCTGGCGCCATTTTAGTGAAGACACATTTACAGAGTGTATATAGAAAATGGCGCCGGAGTTCGCGCCTGCGCATACCGCACTGTCTGGCGCCATTTTGTTGAAGACTCACTGCAAATGTGCTGCTGGAGATCGCGGTATGCATTCAGTGCCTACGCATACCGCGATCTCCGCCACCAAGCTCCTCTTACTTGTCACCTATAACAGCTGAATGCGTTCTTCTGTCTGGGGCCAGACTGTGCAGGCGCCTGTGCAGTCTATAGATGCTTCGGACAGACGGACACATCTCCCGTTATATTATAGATGCCCAATGTAAGTCAACGGGAAACTCAAGCATTTTTCTGGAGATCACCCCCCTCCCCTCAGAGGTCTGCAGGGGGCCTACAAATTACCAAAATCGATGGGAACGGTGCTCAAATGACATGGGAACAGCATGGGGAAGACCCCTGGAAGCATCTCTGACTCCCAGGTCACTGCTGTCAACAATGTTGTCAGATTATTATGCCACTTTTACGGACTCACAATAAAACATTCAAAAACTAAACAAAAACAGATTTTCCTGGAAAAAATGTTAAGGAACATTTTTTCCTGGGTAATGATTTGTATATAAGGCAAATAAATAACCAAAAATGCTCCTCCACACCTTGGGCTATATTCACACGTAAAATTTTTGATGCATTTTTGCACTTTTGCATTGAGTTCAACAGTGAAAAATACATTTACCAGTAAATGTAATTTTATCATTTTACTACCTTATCTGCCCATGTGGTGTATGAGACATAGAATCATAGAATGGTAGAGTTGGAGGGGACCTCCTGGGTCATCTGGTCCAACCCCCTGCTCAAAGCAGGATTCACTAAATCATCTCAGACAGATTTCTGTCCAGCCTCTGTTTGAAGACGTCCATTGAAGGGGAACTCACCACCTCTCGTGGCAGCCTGTTCCACTCATTAATCACCCTAACTGTCAAAAAGTTTTTTCTAATATCTAATCTGTGTCTCCTCCCATTTAGTTTCATCCCATTGCTTCTAGTCTTTCCTTGTGCAAATGAGAATAAAGATGATCCTTCTACAATGTGACAGCCCTTGACATATTTGTAGACAGCTATTAAGTCTCCTCTCAGTCTTCTTTTTTGCAAGCTAAACATTCCCAAATCCTGCAACCGTTCCTCATAGGACATGGTTTGCAGACCAGTCACCATTCTGGTCGCTCTTCTCTGAACTTGTAGTTAGTTTGTCTATGTCTTTTTTAAAATGTGGTGCCCAAAACTGTACACAGTATTCCAGATGAGGTCTGACCAAAGAGGAGTAAAGACCGATAATGACTTCACGTGATCTAGACTGTATGCTTCTGTTAATACATCCCAGAATTGTATTTGCCTTTTTTGCTGCTGCATCACACTGTTGACTCATGTTCAGTCTATGATCTATTAGTATACCTAAGTCTTTTTCACATGTACTGTTGCTTAGCTCTATTCCTCCCATTCTGTATATGCTTTTTTCATTTTTATTGCCCAGATGTAGTACTTTGTATTTTTCCCTGTTAAAAACCATTCTGTTGGTTGCTACCCACTGCTCCAGTTTATTTAGGTCTTTTTGAATCCTCTCTCTCTCTTCTCTAGTATTAGCTATCCCTCCTAGCTTTGTGTCATCAGCAAATTTAATCAGTTTACCCTCAATTCCTTCATCTAAATCATTGATAAAGATGTTGAACAATACAGGTCCCAGGACAGAGCCCTGTGGTACCCCACTTGAGACATTTATCCAGCTGGATGTGAAGCCATTTACAACCACCCTTTGAGTCCGATCACTAAGCCAGTTATGAATCCACCTAACAGTTGCCTGGTCCATTGCATACTTGGTCATTTTTTCAATAAGGATGGTGTGAGATACTTTGTCAAATGCTTTGCTGAAGTCAAGATATACTATATCAACAGCATTTCCCTGATCCACCCAGTCAGTGATTCTGTCATAGAAGGAAATTAAGTTAGTCTGACATGACTTGTTAGTTACAAACCCATGCTGACTCTGGTTAATCACTTCATTCTTATCCATGTACTTACATATATGTTGTTTAATAATTTGTTCAAAGATCTTTCTTGGTATAGAAGTCAGACTCACCGGCCTATAGTTCCCTGGGTCCACCTTCTTCCCCTTTTTGAAGATAGGAACAACATTTGCTCTTCTCCAGTCTTCTGGGACTTCTCCTGTTCTCCAAGAATTTTCAAAGATTATGGAGAGTGGTTCTAAAATTTCTTCTACGATCTCCTTCAGTACTCTGGGGTGTAATTCATCTGGACCTGGAGACTTGAACTCATTTATGTTAGCTAAATATTCCCTCACAATCTTTCTGTTTACAGATCACTGTCCTTTTAAAGGAATAGAGGAATCCAAGTTAAGATCAGTTCATGTTACATTTTCTTTATGAGAGAAAACAGATGCAAAATAGGAATTAAAAAGTTCGGCCTTCTCAACATCCTCTCTTACCATTTCTCTATTTTCATCCTGTAAAAATCCTATAGCATCTTTGACTTTTCTTTTACTTTTGACATACCCCCAAAATCCTTTTTTATTGCTTTTGACATCTCTTGCAAGCCTTAATTCATTGTCAGCTTTAGCTAACCTGATACGTGCCCTACAGGATCTGCAGACTGCATTATAATCTTCTTTAGATATGCCTCCCTCTTTTCCATTTAATAAACATTTCTTTCTTTCTTTTTAGCATGTGTTTAAGTTCTGTGTTCATCCATCCTGGTTTCCTTAAATGCTTCCCATTCTTCCTACTTTTCGGGATTGTTAACGATTGTCCTTTGAGAATCTCATTTTTAAAAATTTCCCATCCTTCCTGGACATTTTTGTCCTTAAGGACATCCAGCCATTGGATCCCTCCTATTCTCTTTCTGAGTCTCTTAAAATCTGCCTTTCTAAAATCTAACCTTGAAGTTTGAGTCTTCACATGTCTTCCTCCTCTAGTTATCCAAAATTCTATAATAGCATGATCGCTGCCTCCTAGGGTCCCAGCCACCTTTACCTCCTCAACCATTTCCTCCCTGTTTATAAGGATTAGATCCAAAGTAGCAGATCCCCTTGTTTTCTCCCCTACCTTTTCGAAGATAAAGTTGTCAGCAAGAGAGGATAAGAATTTGCTTGACCTGTTAGTTTTACTTGAGAGAGATTCCCAACAAATGTCTGGATAGTTGAAATCTCCCATGACCACTACGTCATATTTTTTGGAGAACTTGGTCATTTGATACATAAAGAGTTCATCCATATCTTCAGCTTGCCCAGGTGGCCTGTAGTAAATGCCTACAATGGTGTCCTTTCCGTTGTTCTCTCCTTGTATTCTTACCCAAACAGTTTCCACAGAATTCCCAGTCTCTGAAGCTTCAATCTCTGTGCAGATATACGCTTTTCTAACATACAATGCGACACCTCCTCCTCGTTTATCAAGTCTATTTCTTGCAAATAAGTTGTATCCTTTTAGCCTTGTATTCCGATCATGTGTATCGTCCCACCAAGCTTCAGTGATTCCAATGACATCATATTCCTTTTCCTGCATTAGTAGTTCCAGTTCTCCTTGTTTGTTGCCCATGCTTTGTGCATTTGTATAAAAACATTTTAGTTTGTGATTGGTTTCTCTTCCTCCCATATTTTTATTATTTAAATTGTTTTGTCTTTGTTCTTCCTTCC
The DNA here is from genome assembly GCF_046119375.1 of Phyllobates terribilis. Classification (NCBI taxonomy): domain Eukaryota; kingdom Metazoa; phylum Chordata; class Amphibia; order Anura; family Dendrobatidae; genus Phyllobates; species Phyllobates terribilis. The sequence goes on from NW_027362797.1 coordinate 1,054,490, forward strand.
CACTTCCAGTAGCAGAGATCTCAATAGTATTTGTCAGCTGTATGGCTTTTTCTGGCCTTTTGCTTCCCTTCCCACATTGTTCTAGTTTAAAGCTCTCCTGATGAGTGTAGCAAGGCGACTTCCAAATACACGTTTTCCAGTCTTCGTAAGGTGCACCCCATCTCTAGCAAGTAGTCCATCGTATAGGTAATTCATTCCGTGATCCAGAAATCCAAATCCTTGTTGACGGCACCATCGACGTAGCCAGTTGTTCACCTGTAGAATCTTATTCCACCTCATTGTTCCATGGCCATCCACTGGGAGGATGGATGAGAAGACCACCTGCGCTCCCAATTCTTTCACTTTCTTGCCTAAGTCTTCAAAGTCACTGCAGATGGTTTCCAGGTCCTTTCTTGCGGTGTCATTTGTCCCCACATGTATTAGCAGGAATGGGTAGTGATCTGTAGGTCTGAAGAGTCTTGATATCCTGTCAGACACATCTTTAATTTTTGCTCCTGGAAGACAGCACATTTCTCTTGAGGTTATGTCTGGTCTGCAGATAGCGGCCTCTGTTCCTCTTAGCAGGGAATCCCCCATGACCACCACTGTCCGTTTTTTCTTCACAACATTCTTCTTTCTCCATCCAGGAGGATTCCGAGGGCTTACAAGGTTATTCATTGCTGGCAAAGTCTTATTTTGAGGTATTTCTTCATGGTTCTCCTGCGTGAGAGCCTGGTACTGGTTCCTGAGCAGGATGGGTTCTGACTGCCTCTCGATCCTCCTGCTTCTGTGGGTCACATGCTTCCATTCCTCTGTTTCATCAGGTGCAGTTCGAATTTCTTCTCTTTCTGAATCATGAAGAGATAATTCTGCTCTGTCTAAGAACTCTTCACCTTCCTTAATGATTTTCAAGGTAGTTAACCTCTCTTCTAGATTTCGCAACTTTTCCTCCAACAGGGACACAAGCTTGCATTTCTGGCATGTGAAGTTTGGCTTTTCCACTGGCAAGTCTGTGAACATGTAGCAGAATATGCAGCTCACCAAATGGCTCCTGGACTCTTCCATGCTCTTACTGTTAATGTTCTGAAAACAGTGAAAAAAGCTTCAAAATGGCGCGCGGTTTACCGATGTCCTCTTTTCAGCTCCAACAGCCAAAATCCAGTGTTCTTTGAGCTCGCGGAGACTCTTCACTTACCCCAAAATGCAGTGGGAATATGCAAATTATCTCCTCACGACTCCTCCCCTGGTTTACCGATGTCCTCTTTTCAGCTCCAACAGCCAAAATCCAGTGTTCTTTGAGCTCGCGGAGACTCTTCACTTACCCCAAAATGCAGTGGGAATATGCAAATTATCTCTTCGGGACTCCTCCCCTGGTTTACCGATGTCCTCTTTTCAGCTCCAACAGCCAAAATCCAGTGTTCTTTGAGCTCGCGGAGACTCTTCACTTACCCCAAAATGCAGTGGGAATATGCAAATTATCTCCTCAGGACTCCTCCCCTGGTTTACCGATGTCCTCTTTTCAGCTCCAACAGCCAAAATCCAGTGTTCTTTGAGCTCGCAGAGACTCTTCACTTACCCCAAAATGCAGTGGGAATATGCAAATTATCTCCTCAGGACTCCTTCCCTGGTTTACCGATGTCCTCTTTTCAGCTCCAACAGCCAAAAATCCAGTGTTCTTTGAGCTCGCGGAGACTCTTCACTTACCCCAAAATGCAGTGGGAATATGCAAATTATCTCCTCAGGACTCCTCCCCTGGTTTACCCATGTCCTCTTTTCAGCTCCAACAGCCAAAAATCCAGTGTTCTTTGAGCTCGCGGAGACTCTTCACTTACCCCAAAATGCAGTGGGAATATGCAAATTATCTCCTCAGGACTCCTCCCCTGGTTTACCGATGTCCTCTTTTCAGCTCCAACAGCCAAAATCCAGTGTTCTTTGAGCTCGCGGAGACTCTTCACTTACCCCAAAATGCAGTGGGAATATGCAAATTATCTCCTCAGGACTCCTCCCCTGGTTTACCGATGTCCTCTTTTCAGCTCCAACAGCCAAAATCCAGTGTTCTTTGAGCTCGCAGAGACTCTTCACTTACCCCAATATGCAGTGGGAATATGCAAATTATCTCCTCACGACTCCTCCCCTGGTTTACCGATGTCCTCTTTTCAGCTCCAACAGCCAAAATCCAGTGTTCTTTGAGCTCGCGGAGACTCTTCACTTACCCCAAAATGCAGTGGGAATATGCAAATTATCTCCTCAGGACTCCTCCCCTGGTTTACCGATGTCCTCTTTTCAGCTCCAACAGCCAAAATCCAGTGTTCTTTGAGCTCGCAGAGACTCTTCACTTACCCCAAAATGCAGTGGGAATATGCAAATTATCTCCTCAGGACTCCTCCCCTGGACTCCTCAGGACTCCTCCCATGATCAGATACATCCTGTTTCATTTATAAAGAAGGGACTTTGAAAGTCACAAAGCCTATTTTTACAGGGCCATCAGGCAGCCCTTACTATTGTTAAAGGGCCAACAGTCGGCCCTCACTATTATTAGAGGGCAATCAGCCGGCTATGCTTTGTTGTTCCCATTATTAAACAGTGGGTCTCCTATACTGTTATTGCGTATGCAGTGACTGCAAGGGCTGCCAAAAATTTGGATGCACCCCAATACCCCTTTGAAGAGATGTAGAGGAGGGCATCCTTAAAAAAAATGTTCCCATTATTAAGGAGTGGGTCTTCTATTGTGGTAATGCCAATGCAGTTACTGCAAGGGCTGCCAAAAAATTGGACGCACTACAATACTTTTTTGAAGAGATGTAGAGGAGGGCCTCAGTAAAAAAAATGTTCCCTTTATAAAGTTGTGGGTCTCCTATACTGTGATTGCACATGCAGTGACTGCAATGGCTACCAAATATTTGTATGCACTACAATACCCCTTTGAAGAGACATAGAGGAGGGCCTCAGTAAAAAAAAATTGTTCCCATTATAAAGGAGTGGGTCTCCTATACTGTGATTGCACATGCAGTGACTGCAATGGCTGCCAAAACTTTGAATGCACTCCACTACCCCCTTGAAGAGATGTAGAGGAGGGCCTCATTAAAAAAAATTGTTCCCACTATTAAGGAGTGGGTATCCTATAGTGGTAATACCCATGCAGTGACTGCAAGGGCTGCCAAAAATTGGACTCACTGCAATACTCTTTGAAGAGACGTAGAGGAGGTCCTCATTAAAAAAATTGTTACATTGTTAAGCAGTATGTCTCTTATACTGGTAATGCCCATGCACTAAGTGCATGGGCTGAAAAATATTTACCCCTGGGGAGTATACAGGAACATACTGTATAACATACAGAATGTTAGAGGTAGGCCTTTCAAAAAATTTCCTATGGGCATCATAAACACCCTTAAAAAAATGATGTGGGTATTTCATCGCCGTGACCCTGGTGATATGGTGGTGGAGGATGAGGAGAAGGAGAAGGAGGAGGACAACAGAAAATAGACTAAATCAGGAAGCATATATGCTTGTTTGGGTGAGAAGAGGTGCATAGGAATAGACTCCCTCCCAAAAAAAAGCTACTGGATTTAACTTCATATTCCGCTGCTATTATCCGGTGGTGTTGAGTCTGGCCCAATCCAGCCCTTATTTATTTTGATAAGAGTCAGCCTGTCAGGATTTGGACAGGCGGATGAGTCTATCAGTTATAATGCCCCCGGCGGCACTAAAAACCCACTCTGACAAAACGCTAGCAGCAGGGCAGGCCAGGACCTCCAAGGCGTAGAGAGCCAGTTCATGCCACGTATCTAGCTTGGATACCCAATAGTTATAAGGCACAGAGGAATCACGGAGGACGTTGGTACAGTCGGCAAGGTACTCCTTCAGCATCTTCCAAAACTTTTCCCTCTCTGTTAGAGTACCCCACGAATCAGCGCAGGGCATGTTCTGTGAAACGTGCTTGTGTAAGGTGGGGACGGTACACCAGGAGAAATAGTGGCGGCTGGGAACCAAGTACTGAGGGACAGACACCGCCATCAGGTTGTGGAAAGATTCTGTCTCCACAAGCCTAAAAGGCAACATTTCAAGTGAAAGCATTGGAGAAATGTGGGAGTTTAGTATTGTGGCCTATGGGGCATTGGCTGCGTATTTGCACGTTCATTCAAAGGACTGGGGTAGGGACAACTGAACGCTGCACTGGGACAAGGACGTGGACGGTGATGGTTGCAAGTGTGCGATAACATGTGCAGGGTGGGAGCATCTTTGCCTACGCCATGGACAGAGGATTGGCGTGCACACACAACAGTGGAACGGGTAGTAGTGTCTCCTACAGAAACAGTTTCTGGACCCTGTCATTCGGCCTAACTAGTCGGGTGCATTGCTGTCATGTGCCTGAGCATGCTGGTGGTGGTCAGGCTTGTAGTTTTGCTGCTCCTGCTGATGCTGGCATGGCAGTGTTGCAAATGGCCTTTTTGGGGTTCTAGACAGTCTTTAAAAAAGAGCCAGACTCTGGAAGAGCTAACAGTTGGACTGGCAACTTCCCTTGTGTTGATGTTCAGGGGAACAGTTGCCCACCTTGTATCTGTGGCCACCCCACTACTTGTTCCTGCCTGTTGTGGTGCTACTGTGGCACCCCAGGGGTCTGGTTTCCACAGTAATAGCAATATTACGTCCGTGAGCAGGTGGGAGGTCTCCTGGGCAGGAATCCTAAGCATGCCACACCTCCTGCCCAGTCCTGGGAGGGGAAGAACTTCCCCTACATAAACTGGGGCTGAGGCAGGGTTAAGAGAGAGGAGTTCCAGACAGAGACGGAGTCTGGTCTGGACACGCAGAAACAGGGACAGAGAGACATCAGGAGCTCTGTAGGAGCCAAGGAGAAGCGCCAGGGGCTGGAGCTGTGCAGAGCTCGCCCTGGGAGAAGGTACTAAAACCGGACACAGGAGTCCGAGGCTGTGGGGACTAAGATATAGCCAGCAGCAGAATCCATCTGGCAGGGGATTCCAGGTCCTCTGGCCATAAAAGCCCGGAGGCTCAGTCACAACGAAGGGACCAGCACCGCCATTCCGGAGCGGAGGCTAACAGGAGGCCCCAGGTCACCAGCCATACGGGTGAGCACCACACGGTATACCCAGGGACGTGGGCTACTTGTAACCGCCGAAAGCAGGGTAGCCAGGAAGGGTACAGACTAACGGGAAGGCCTACAACTCCACCTGGCCAGGGGAACTCCGGCTTACTCGCAGACTAACCAGGCCCCAACTACTAGCCAGTACTCCCGGGGGAATTTGCCTTGTACCATCAGTAAAGACCCTGAACTGTACCCTCGCGTCTCCGTGCTTCCTTGTCGCACCATTAGTGCTGGGACATCCACACCATCACTCCCAACATCAACCTCATCCTCTGCCCTAAGGCCATACCCCTCCCGTTGGGGGTTATACCATCCACGCTGCACATCCGTACCACCGGCCTCAGCGGACTGCCCTGCAGCGGCCGCATTCAACGGGTGGCGTAGTCGGACACTAATACCATCATACCAATAACTGCCACTTAGTTTGACCACCCTGGGCACGGACCGGGTCACCGCCACACGAAGACTACTACCCCCATCGGATCCGGCTCCGGGTATTCCCCGCGCGCACGCGCGCCGCACTACAGCACTGGCCCAGGGGGCGCGTCAATTTTTGGCGTAGTCGGCAGGATTACGTGCCCGCAACCACCGGGTACTGCGTGCCTGAAAAAAGAGACTTTTATACTTACCTGTGGTGAAGTTTTCCGCCGTCCGGAGTCGTTTCCCGCCATCTGGAGCCGATTCCCGCCATCCGACGCCATCTTCTGCCTTCTTCCCGCCATTCGTGGAGTTTTCCCGCCATTGGACGCCATCTTGAGGGCGCCGCGCGGGAAGAAGAGGGGCGTGGACTCTGAAAGCCTGCGAGAACTGAAGCCCCGCCTCACGTCCGGACGTTGCGTAAGGTCCTGGAAGGAGCCCAGCAGACGCCGACGTCACAGGAGCGCGACGGAAGGTCCTCAACCCTGACGATCCACTGCGGAGCCGCGGCCTACGGAAGAGGATCATCGCAAGGTAGGCCACGGTCCACTAGGGGGGAGGAGGATGTCGGATACGGAGGAGAGCTTCACTGCCACAGCCACCGCCAGCGCCACCGCTGCTGCGGTCATGCCTTTCACCATGCCCTATATCCCGGGGGCAGCCTGGCTACCCCAGTACTCAGGGGAGTCACATACCCTAAATGACTTCAGAGAAAGGCTGGATAGCCTCTTCCAGGTGTATCCCCTCACGGAGGCGCAAAAAGTGAGCATCCTGGTGGCCCAATTAATCGGGGCAGCCCAAAGGGAGGTAAAGTCCTGGCCACCTGGGAGGAAGAGGACTGTCAGAGACATACTAACCCGGCTGAAAGACACATTTGACACCCGCACCTCAGCCGAAATAAAACTAAGATTTTATGGGTGCAAACAACGGGCACATGAGAGTATAAGAGACTATGCTCTAAACCTACAAGAGGCCCTGAGAGCCATTAAGCAGGCAGACCCTGACAGCGTGGGAAATGAAGATAAGCTGTTGACTGAACAATTCATTGAGGGTCTACTGTGCAATGCCCACCGAACCCAGTTGCGGGCAATGGCCTTACAGGACCCTGACCTGGACTTTGCACAGTTCAAGGACAGAGCCATCCGGGTGCTCCGAGAACCGGCACCAGGTGGCGCTGTGACCCACAGGCGCCCTGCTATCACTTACCACCAGGAGACGGCGCCCTTGTCTGCAGGGCCTGTGGGAGCTGATGCGCAGGCTTTAAACAATGACCCAGCTACAGACCTGCACCATCAGGTCCAAGAGCTAACTAAAAGCGTTGCCGCGCTAACCCGAACTGTGCAGTCTTTACAGGTTTCTACTGCAGGGAAGATCGAGCTGGCATCCGGACCGGAGGACATCCCGTGGCGCCGACCAAGGAGGACCCCACCGGCCAGAGGAAGACCCAGCGATCGATACAACGAGGACGGACGACCTATTTGCCGCCGCTGCAATCAACCCGGACATGTGGCAAGGTACTGTCATTTAAACGGGCACAACCTGGGGTAGAGGGCCAACCCCCAGGCATAAGACCATCAGGCCCATCAAACTGGCGTGATAAATACGTAGGGGGACGTCCAATCTTGCCTGTGGTACTGGATGGCATTCCTATGAGTGCCCTACTAGACACTGGGTCACAGGTCACCACCATCCCGTACGTGCTCTTCAAGCAGTACTGGAATGATTCGGACATAACCCGCTACCCAGACGACGACCTGAGTATCATCACCAGCAATGGTCAGCCCGTGCCGCAGGTGGGATTCAAGGAGGTGACCATTAAAATCGGTAAAGTCGAACTAGCGGCACAAGGACTGATTATAGCGGACATCGACCGTCATGAGAGTCACCCTAGAATCACCCTGGGAACCAATGTAATTGAAAATTGTCTTGCAGAGGTGATTCTCATTTTACAGCAGGTTGCCAAGAACGCCAGTTCCGGCCAGCAGCGTGTGCTCCAAAAAGAGATCCGGGCACTGATGAAGCGGCAACAGGTGGAACTATCTGGTGGTGAGATAGGTAGCGTGAGAATGTGTGACCCGTTCCCTATTGCCATGCCCCCAAAAAGTGAGATGATGATTTGGTGCCGGGCAGCTATTGGTCTAAGAGGTAGAGACTACCAAGCAATGGTAGAACCCGTCTACTCAGACAGTAGGCCCACCATTTTGACAGTCGATGTACGCCATGGGAGGGTGCCCGTTCGCATCATAAATATCGGTGAGAGAGAAGTACACCTGCCCCGGTATGCCACGCTAGCTAAATTGTTCACCATAAACCAGAATTCTGTACAGGCCGTGGAACCCTTGCCTCCATCTCAACCAGAGGGAGGTAACGGCTCTAAGAAACCAATGGAGGACTGGTGTCAGCAACTACATCTGGGTACTGACTCCACTCCCTCACACCAGAAACAAGGAGTCTATCGGGTGGTTCAAGAGTACGAGAGAGTGTTTAGTAAACACCCGTTAGACTTCGGGCGAGTAAAGGGGGTAGAACACCACATCCCCACGGGAGACCATCCTCCCATAAAGGAGAGATACCGACCCGTACCCCCTGCACACTACCAACACGCCAAGGGGATGCTTAGAGACATGAAGGAGGCTGGGGTAATCAGGGACAGCTGTAGCCCCTGGGCAGCTCCACTAGTCTTAGTCAAAAAGAAGGACAACACTATGAGAATGTGTGTAGACTACAGGAAGGTCAACCGTATCACACACAAAGATGCGTACCCGTTACCAAGGATAGAAGAGTCCTTAGCTGCATTAAAATCTGCTAACTTCTTCTCTACTTTGGGTCTCACTAGCGGGTACTGGCAGGTTCCTGTAGCAGAGGCAGACCGGGAGAAGACCGCATTCACCACCCCGATGGGTCTCAGCGAATTTAACTGTATGCCGTTCGGGCTCTGCAACGCACCAGGAACCTTCCAACGGTTAATGGAATGCTGTCTGGGACACCGGAACTTCGAGACGGTCCTGTTATACCTGGACGATGTCATCGTCTATTTCAAGACCTACGAGGACCACCTGAAACACCTGGCAGAAGTGTTCGAAGCTCTGGCAAACTACGGCCTAAAGGTGAAACCCTCCAAGTGTCACCTCCTGAAACCAAAGGTGCAATACCTGGGACACGTGGTGAGTACTGACGGAGTGGCTCCTGACCCTGATAAGATCACCGTGATTAAGGACTGGCCAAGACCCTCCAGCATAAAGGAAGTGCGGCAGTTCCTCAGGTTGGTAGGCTACTACCGAAGATTCATTCCCAGTTTCACCAAAATGGCAGCCCCTATGCAGGACCTCCTGATAGGTCAATCTCGAAAAGCCAAAAACCAGAAGCCTCCCTTCAGGTGGGAAAAGCTGGAAGAGGAGTCCTTTTGCCAGCTGAAGATGGCCCTCACGGGGGATGAAATCCTGGCATATCCAGACTACAGCCAGCCCTTTATCCTCCACACGGACGCAAGCAACATCGGGCTAGGAGCCGTGCTGTCCCAGATCCAGCAAGGGAAAGAACGGGTAATCGCGTACGCCAGCCGAAAGCTACGACCCACCGAGAGGAACCCTGAGAATTATAGCTCATTCAAGCTGGAGTTTCTGGCAGTAGTGTGGGCAGTGACCGAACGTTTCAAGCATTACCTTGCCTCCTCCAAATTCATCGTGTACACAGATAACAACCCGTTGACACACCTGGACACTGCAAGGCTCGGTGCTCTGGAACAGAGATGGATGGCTCGCCTGTTCAACTTTGAATTCACCATCAAATACCGGGCAGGACGCTCCAATGCCAACGCGGATGCCCTGTCTAGAATGCCGAACTTACCGGACGTAGGGGAAGATCCAGAAGATCTGGAAGAAGTTGAGCTCCCTGCGTTCCACCGTCATGGGATTACCCTGTATTCCCACCGTGTGAAGGACAGGCGCTCCGCGACGTTCAATCCCTTGCCCCACTACAACTGGGCAGAGACGCAAGACAGTGATCCCGCAGTCCGTCTGGTGAAGGAAATGCTGACCCAAGCCGATGCCAGTCTGGACCCAGACGCCCCAGAGGAGACTAAGCAACTGTGGAAGGAGAAAAGTAGGCTGTTCCTCTACAGGGTAGAAGTTGTGCCGGAGAATGGTTAACTCTCGAACACATGAGTTGACCTGGCAGGTAGTGGTCCCCAGACGAGACGCGGCTATGATTCTGGAGGCGTACCACAACAGAGCAGGACATTTCGGGTGGAAGAAGCTGGAGTTCTTGTTGCGTGAACAGTTGTACTGGGTAGGCATGAGAGGAGCCATCGAGAGGTGGTGCAGAGACTGTGGACCGTGCCACCTAAGAAGGAAGGACCGTGCCAGCCAGAAGACTCCCTTGCAGCCCATCATCACCCGACAGCCACTGGAACTGGTAGCCCTGGACCATGTGAAACTGGCTCCAAGCAGATCTGGGTATGTCTACGCCCTCACAATCGTAGATCATTACTCCCAGTTCCTGGTGGTGGTCCCGGTCAAGGACTTAACGGCTCAAACAGCAGCTAGAGCCTTCCAGCAGCACTTCTGCCGTCCACACGGGTACCCGGACCAAGTGCTGACAGACCAAGGGCCAGCCTTCGAAGCGGAAGTCTTCCAGGAGTTCTGCAACCTGTATGGCTGCACGAAGATAAGAACAACGCCCTATCACCCTCAAACCAATGGACTCTGCGAGAAGATGAACCAGGTGGTGATAGACCTCCTGAAAACATTGCCCCTGGAAGAACGCAGTATGTGGCCTGAGAAGCTGCCTGATCTGGTGGACCTATACAACCACATCCCTGTAGGTTCTACCAACTGTACCCCGGCTTACCTAATGAGAGCGAGACCTGGTAAGCTGCCTATCGACCTGGATATGGGAGTCCTGACGCCCGAGGACACCTCGCCAGAGGCAGACTGGGATGCAGAACGGCAGCAGCAGTATCGGAAAGTACAGGAGAGCGTCGAGCGAAGTCTGTCTCAAGCTAGAGAAAGGCAAGAGAGGGCTTATAATCAGTATGCTCCCGCTGTTCCCCTGGTACCTGGAGAGCAGGTCTTGAAGAGGAAAAGACGGCTCCACAAGTTGGACGACCAGTGGGAGAAGGACCCGTACACCGTACTGCCATCAAGCCATGAGAACCCAAAGATTTGCGTGATCAGTAAGGATGGAGGAGAAACTACAGCCGTTGTCTCCAGAGACCATCCGAAGAAGTGTCCCGAGCAGCTGCAAAACCCTGAAGAAGAAGATCAAGAAAACCCTCGACCCGCAGAGGAAAGGGAAGAAATGATCAGGACTGTACTCGGAGACTTCCCCCGGTCTTGGACACAAGTAAACGGTGCTGTCGTGGTACCCGTCCTCACCTTTCTCCAGCCAGCCCCGCAAGTGCCCACAGAGGAACCGGAAGAGCTGGAAGAGCAGCCGGCCCAAGAGGCAGAAGAGTCCACACCAGCAGTACAGGAGGATCAACCCTCTGCTAGTAGTGAGCCTGCCGTGCCCCTAGTGAGCCAAAGAGTGCGCAGAAAGCTGCCCAGCTTGCCCATAACACCTCCTACACCCTGTAGTGCAGGACCAGTGAGTGAGCTCCGTAGGTCCACTAGGGTTACCAGAGGCCAGATGCCCGTACGTTGGAGAATCTAAGTTGGCTAATTGCTTTAACTATTTTATGTTTACCTGTTTTGTTGTAGCCGTTGCTAATTATGTTTTTCAGTTACAGATTTCTTTATATGGACTGACAGGTTATGGACAGTGAGTAACCGGAACTCTGTTGTAAATATGTTTGGAGCGTAACCCAGGAATGGACTAAAGACTGTTAAGGACTCGGGGCAGGACAGACCCCTACCTGGTTACGGCTCCCTGTTCTTTGGTGAAATGGACACCCTTATTGCTTCCCGGTTACGGACACGCCGTGACCATCTCATGTATTTAATTGTTATTGTTTATACCCTGTTATGTTTTCAAAAATATGTTTAGTCCGGGAGTACTAAATTTCACTAGGGGGGAATGTGGCACCCCAGGGGTCTGGTTTCCACAGTAATAGCAATATTACGTCCGTGAGCAGGTGGGAGGTCTCCTGGGCAGGAATCCTAAGCATGCCACACCTCCTGCCCAGTCCTGGGAGGGGAAGAACTTCCCCTACATAAACTGGGGCTGAGGCAGGGTTAAGAGAGAGGAGTTCCAGACAGAGACGGAGTCTGGTCTGGACACGCAGAAACAGGGACAGAGAGACATCAGGAGCTCTGTAGGAGCCAAGGAGAAGCGCCAGGGGCTGGAGCTGTGCAGAGCTCGCCCTGGGAGAAGGTACTAAAACCGGACACAGGAGTCCGAGGCTGTGGGGACTAAGATATACCCAGCAGCAGAATCCATCCGGCAGGGGATTCCAGGTCCTCTGGCCATAAAAGCCCGGAGGCTCAGTCACAACGAAGGGACCAGCACCGCCATTCCGGAGCGGAGGCTAACAGGAGGCCCCAGGTCACCAGCCATACGGGTGAGCACCACACGGTATACCCAGGGACGTGGGCTACTTGTAACCGCCGAAAGCAGGGTAGCCAGGAAGGGTACAGACTAACGGGAAGGCCTACAACTCCACCTGGCCAGGGGAACTTCGGCTTACTTGCAGACTAACCAGGCCCCAACTACTAGCCAGTAAAGACCCTGAACTGTACCCTCGCGTCTCCGTGCTTCCTTGTCGCACCATTAGTGCTGGGACATCCACACCATCACTCCCAACATCAACCTCATCCTCTGCCCTGAGGCCATACCCCTCCCGTTGGGGGTTATACCATCCACGCTGCACATCCGTACCACCGGCCTCAGCGGACTGCCCTGCAGCGGCGGCTTCATAGCCGCATTCAACGGGTGGCGTAGTCGGACACTAATACCATCATACCAATAACCGCCACTTAGTTTGACCACCCTGGGCACGGACCGGGTCACCGCCACACGAAGACTACTATCCCCATCAGATCCGGCTCCGGGTATTCCCCGCGCGCACGCACGCCGCACTACAGCACTGGCCCAGGGGGCGCGTCACTACAACTTCCTCTCTGGTGCTAAGAGGACGTGTGTGCCGTCTCTCTGAAGTCGACTCAATCTAAGCTACTTTCCCTGTGTCTGTCTCCCCTTGCTGTCTTTAGCTGTCATGGGGGGTCCCCCCTTCCCTATCCAGGGCCTAGTACTAGGGAAATACAGGGATAGGTTCCTGTGTGGTGATTGGTGAGGAACCAATATAGGGAAGGTAGGGGAGACAGGGTGATGGCAGGCCAGCCTAGGAGGTCTCCACTTCCCCCTTTCCCTAGTGTCTGGGCTCCCTTCCTCCCGTTCATTCGTGTCGCACTTTGTCTTTCCTACACTGTACGTGACACTCCCACTCTTTCTGTGCTGCTGTCCTCGCTAAACATGTCACCTTGCCAGGTTGGGTCAGTGAATTCATCGTCCACCACCTCGTCTTCCATGTACGCACACTGGGCCTCCTCCTGACTTGCTTGCAATTGTGTCTCATCATCATCATCCACCTCCTGCGACAGTTTCTCACCATTGCCTTCATGTGATCGCGGCTGCTCAGATATTTTGGCACCGCTACATGCGATCTCCTGGCCATGCGAGAGGCACAAATCTATAAATGAAAAAGTGAACAGGTCTTCGGAGTGTCCAAGTGTGGGATCATTTGTCTCTGGGCACTCGGCATGGTGGGAGGAAGGAGGATCAGAATGAGGAATATGTGGTCCAGACTCACGGCTACTGAGACTTTTTTTTTTTTAAATCAAATAAATTTTTATTAAACATATTCTGATCATACAATATTTCTCAAAGCATTAAATTGTGAAAGAAAACATAACATACCCAAACATCCCTTCAATCCCCCCCCCCTCCCACCCATTCCGACAGCATTCCCCTCCCCTATGTTATATCTTAAGAAACAAAGACAAAAAAAATCATATTAACCAATTATGGTAGAAAACCAGAGGTGCATTATACAAATATTAGTTTATACTATATGATACATGTTTGAAATCAGTGCTCTCAAATTCCCTTATATTGTATCCAAGGCTCCCATATCTTTCCAAATATATTCTGTTTCCCTCTTTTTTCATATATACCTCTTCCCATCTGTATAATGTATTCTACTTGTTTAGAATATTCTTCCCCCGAGGGGGGGTCAACTCCAGTCCAATTTCTTGCTATTACTTTCCTAGCACAGTAAAGTAGTCTAGCAATGGTTATTTTAATATTTTTATCAGCTAAGATTTCTTCCACATAGCCCAACAAGCATGTAATAGGATCACCAGAGACACCGCATCTATACGCCCCTTCAATCGTAGCAACAACCCCAGACCAAAACCTTAATAGCCTAGGGCATTCCCGCGTCATGTGAAATATGCCCGCCTCCCCTTTTCCACATCTTGGGCACTCTGAGTTAACCCTCAGCCCCATTTTGTGCATAATTACCGGAGACCTATAAACTCTGTGAATTACATAAATGTGTGACAGTCTTGCAGGTTCGCTCATAGAAAGCTTAGGTATATACTCCAGGATGTTTTCCCAAATATCTTCTCTTATGAATCCCACTTCCTCTTCCCATTTACTTTTAGATCTCAATGGAAACTCCAGGAGAAATGTATGCATCAAGTCTCTATACGTGCCCGAGATTACTCCCCTGGTACCCCCCTCCTAACAAATATACTCCAGTACTAGATGTGCTTCCACTACCAGTCGTTGTTTGGTTCTTTGGGATTTAATTGCATGATTAACCTGCCCATAGTGATACCATTCTGTATTTGGCAGCAAGAATTCTTTCTGCAACTGCGAGAAAGGTTTAAGACTTTCCCCCTCCATTATTTGATACATATAATTAATTCCTCTACCTGTCCATTCTCTTATATTACCAATCTTTTGTATCTCTGGGAGATTATTATTATTCCATATAGGTGTAAACTTGGTTAGTCCCCTTACTCCCCTTACCTTCTTTACTGTGTTCCAGGTTTTATGTATAAGATCTATTGTAGGCATTTTTTCCCCCAACCTATTCATGTCTCCTCCCTCCAGGCCCTCAAGTATCTGTCTTTCCCCAATGGAATACTCCAATATTCTTTTAATAGATCCGCCAGACCCGGAGCATGACCACCCTTTAAAATGCTGACTCTGAGCTGCCAGAAAATATATTTCCAGGTTTGGCGGCGCCAATCCGCCCTCATCTTTGGGTCTTTGGAGAACTTCTTGCCTTATTCTTGCCTGCTTCTTCCCCCATACCAGAGCTCTGATCATCACATTTAAGGACTTAAATCTCTATTTAGATATCCACATAGGAGCATTATGTAAGACATACGACAACTTGGGCATCAAGATCATTTTTAAAAAGGTTTATTCTCCCCATCACTGTTATATGTAGTTTAGTCCATATATCTATTTTAGTTTTCACTTTTTGAAGTAATGGTGATAAATCGATATTAAGGTAGTCTGTTACTGGTAAAGATACTTGTATTCCCAAATATTTAAATACTTTTTTACACTGCAAGTTATTGGCTTCCTTTTCTCTATCTGTCCATTCTACCTCTCGATCCACTTTAAACAAAACTGATTTGGACCAGTTAATCTTCAGCCCCGATATCGCCCTGAACCTCTCAATTATCTGCATGGCACAACTCAATGACTCAAATGGATCACCCAAAACAATAAAAGATTGTCCGCATACAGAGCAATTTTTTCCTCTAATATTCCATACTTGAACCCTTGGACCTCCTTTGTTTCCCTGATGACTGCAGCCAAAGGTTCGATTGCTATAGCAAAGAGGAGTGGTGACAGTGGGCACCCCTGTCTGGTTCCCCTATCCAAATGGAACGAAGGGGATATCGCTCCGTTAACTCTAATCTTGGCAGTAGGTTGGGAATACAACAATTGAACCCACTCGATAAACCTTGGTCCAAAACCGAATTTTTGCATGACTCTCCACAAATATTCCCATTGTACACTATCGAACGCCTTTTGGGCATCCAGTGAGGCGATTACTCTACGACCTGGGTTATCAGTCTGTAATTGGAGATTAAGATACAATCTTCTTATATTAACCGCACTAGATCTATTGGGCTTGAATCCCGACTGATCCGGATGTATCAAGGAGGAAATGATCCCAGTCAACCTATTAGCCAGGACTTTGGCCATGATTTTAACATCAGCTGTCAGCAAAGAGATTGGTCTATATGATTCAGGTATTCTAGGGTCCTTCCCCTCCTTAGGAATCACCACTATCACCGCCTCCCTCATAGAAGCAGGCAGCAATCCTCCCTCATTGGCCTCTTCAAATACTTTCAATAGTTTAGGCAACAAAAGTTCTGCAAATTGTTTATATACTTCTGATGGTAGCCCATCCATACCCGGGGCCTTCTCATTACTCATGCCATGCAGAGCAATCTCCATCTCCTCCACAGTAATGGAGGAATCCAACCTCTCTCTGCTCTCATTGTTTAGCTTAGGGAGCGACACTAAATCAACAAAATTATCTATCTCCTCAAATGCCACTATCCCTTCCGAGGAGTAAAGTTTTTTTTATAAAAGTCTCTAAAGATTTTCAGTATCCCCTCCAGTTCTGTAACAACCCTCCCCTTATCATTTACCATTTCATGGATAAATGAACTACTCCTTTGTGCCGATGCTATAACTGATAATAGATGTCCCACCTTCTCCCCCTCAGCATAGAAACTGGCTTTCCGGAACGCCTGTATTTTTGCCATTTTATCTATTAAAATCTTATTTATCTTAACCTGCGCATTCCTAAGGTCACGCTGGGTTCCAGGTGTATTATTATTTACTAGATGGTGGCCCGATTCTAACGCATCGGGTATTCTAGAATATGTATGCGGCCGACCGGGCGCAATTAGCAGAGCGGTGTTTAAATTTGTCGCCAAAATCGCTGATTGGTCGCAGCCGGCAACCGCGACCAATTAGCAAAGCGGTGTTTAAATTTGGCGGCAATATCGGTGATTGGTCGCGGGCGGCGGCTGCGACCAATCAGTGAACCGTGTTAGTGAGGACTGTAGAGCGTGTTTAAATTTGGTGCCAAAATCGCTGATTAGTCGCGATCGCGACCAATCAGCAGAGCGGTGTTTAAATTTGGCGCCAATCTCGCTGATTGGTTGCGGCCGCGACCAATCAGCAGAGCGGGGTTTAAATTTGGCGCCAATAATGCTGATTGTTCGCGGTCGCCGGCCACGACCAATCAGCAGAGCGGCGTTTACATTTGCCGCCCATATCGCTGATTGGTCGTGGCCGGCCACCGCAACCAATCAGCAGAGCGGGGTTTAAATGTGGCGCCAATAATGCTGATTGGTCGCGGTGGCCGGCCGCAACCAATCAGCAGAGCGGCGTTTAAATTTTCCTTCCATATCGCTGATTGGTGGCGGGCGTCGACCGCGACCAATCAGCGTCGTATTAGTGAGGACCGGGGAGCGGCGCTGCTTGTGCGGCTACTTCCGCTGCGAGAAGCCAGGAGATGAGCGGCTGCTCGCAGCAGAAGCATCCCGACTGGCGGCGCCGCTCCCTGGTCCTCCGTTCAGCTAGCGGCCGGGAGATGAGCGCCTCGCGCCGGTCATCTCCCTGCTGCATCGCCGCAGACCTCCGTCCTGCAAATGAGCCGCTAACGGCCGCCATCTTTTTCTCAAACCCCGCGTCGCTGATTGGCCGCGGCCGGACCAATCAGCGACGCGGGATTTCCTGGACAGACAGACGGGATAAGATGATTATATATATAGATAGCTTCTTCCTCTGCCCTTCCCAATGCTTCCAGACTTTCTACTTCTTTTTTAGTTTGTGATTTACGCCTACAGATATCTCTAAATAAGAGCCCTCTAAGAAAGGCCTTCATCGCATCCCACTCTATTAATTTACACTGTGTTCCAAATTATTATGCAAATAATATTTTCTCAGATTTTCCCAAATTACCTATATGAATTGCAGTCATTGTAATTTTCCAGTCAAATAACTATTAGAGTACAATTGAAAGGTTTTTGTACAAACTGCCTATGATAATAGTATATTTTTAAAAAAATAAAACACTCAAACTGCACTCAAAATGCATGTTCCAAATTATTATGCACAGCAGAGTTTTCAACCTTTTCATTTTAATAAAGAACAAAAAAATTGTCATTTTTGAAATTATAAGCATTAGCAGGTTATTACAAACTGAAATCAAAAAGTTTTCAACTCAAAACTTTATTCTAGGTGATGTTACATTTGCACATAGGACCCCTTGTTCGAAAGGAGCTTCTGAACTCTCTCCTCCATTGAATTTGTCAGGTTTTGGATGGTTTCTGCTTTAATTGTTTTGCATGAGGACAGAATACCCTCCAAGAGCTGTTGCTTAGATGTGAACTGCCTCCCGCCATCATAGACACTCCTTTTGATGATGCTCCAGAGGTTCTCATGGGGTTGAGGTCAGGGGAGCATGGGTGCCACACCATAAGTTTGTCCCCTTTTATGCCCATAGCAGCCAGAGATGCAGATGTGTTATGTGCAGCATGAGACAGGGCATTCATGACCATCCTCCGAAATCAGGTGGGTAACACCAGCTGTCTGCAGACTCCTCCCTTCTGGCACTTTGCCTCCCGGTATAGTAGTCCATTTCTTACTACTAGAGACTCTAGCTGCCGAGTCAGCAGGACAGACTCCTCTGTTCTTAATGCATTCTTTTCAGGCCTCCAGCCCCTCTTAACCCACCATCGGACTACCCCCACTGATCGATCCTCCTGCTGCACCTTTCTGACTTGACTAAGAGTCAGTTGAGGGAGAGAGTCTGAATTCACATTTGTCACTCGGCAGTACAACAACGGGAGCGCTTCATTGGATACTCCTAAGAATTTAGCACAGCACTGCATAGGGAGGGCATTAGTTTGATGTCTATGGCACAGAGTCTTCACCTCATGGGCAGGGACCTCTATCCATCCTTCTTCTTCCTCATTTAAAGGTTCCCTAGGCAGGCGAGACAGTGTGTCTGCATCAATGTTACTGATCCCCGGTCGATACTTTAAGCTGAAATCATACAAAGAGAGTGCGGCAAGCCACCCGTACCCCGTGGCATCCAGTTTTGCGGTGGTTCTCTCGTAGGTTAATCGATTGTTGTCGGTATGAACCGCGAAGTGTACCCCATAGAGGTAGTCATGCAGCGTGTCCACTACAGCCCATTTCAAAGCCAGAAACTCCAATTTGTGAGCTGGGTAGTTGCGTTCACTGGGAGTCAATCCTCGCAATCCGAGAGTACTGGTGTACAAATCTTCGGTAGTATCCAAAAAATCCTAAAAAGGACCTAAGCTCCCTCAGCTTGGTGGGCTTAGGCCAGTTTACCACAGCCTCCACTTTGGCGGGGTCGGTGGAAATTCCTTCTCTGCTGACTATGTGCCCCACATATTTCACAGTCGTCTGGCAAATCCGGCACTTGTCAAGGGACAACTTCAACCCAGCCTCCTTCAGCCTGTCCAGCACCTTGAACAACCGCTGGTTGTGTTCTTCCAGAGTCTTCCCAAAAACAATAAGATCATCTAGATAAACCAAGACCTCCTGTAAGTGCATGTCCCCCACTACTTTGTCCATACATCTCTGAAAAGTGGCTGGACCACCTGTCAATCCTTGAGCTAGTCTCTGAAACTTGAAGAACCCAATGGGGCAGATAAAAGCAGTCTTCTCCTGATCTTCTTTTGACATGGGTATCTGATAGTAGCCACTCCGGTAATCTAACACAGAAAACCATTGGCTCCCTTGCAGGCAATCCAAAGCTTCATCTATTCGGGGCACAGTGTACTGGTCAGGGACCGTACGTTTGTTCAAGGTATGATAATCCACACACATTTGAATATCTTCATTTTTTTTTTCGAGCTATCACGATGGGGGAAGCATAGGGGCTACTAGACTCTATGATGACTCCTGTGTCTAACATACCGCGTAGATGCTGCCTGACATCTTCAATATCCGCAGAGGCCAATCTTCGTGATCTCTCTCTGAAAGGCGTTTGATCCTTCAACCGAATGCGATACTCTACTCCTTGGGCGAGGCCCATGTCCCATTCGCCTAAAGAGAAAGCTGCCCCCACATCATCATGCCATCGATGACCAACCCCCTCTCTTCTCTTTTCAGCTCACTTCCTTCAAAACAAGGGTCAAAGCTTTCAGGCTGCAGTTTCCTCTTCTCCTCCTCTGTCCTCACATAGGTTTCCAGACAGACTGGGTGGATGGATAGGGTTTGTGAGTAATTTTCTCACCCAACTTCACGACACCACTGAGCTAACGTACGGAAGATGTTGGCATTTGTTCCCACTATGACAGGTGTTGTTCTCTCATCTGCCTCTGCCTCAGGGCAGATTAGCTCTATGATGGGTGTAACGGGTCTGGGAGGCGGAACCTCTGAGCTACTATACAAGGGGGCGGTCCTTGTAAGGGAGCGGGTGGCGACCAGGGAAGACGGGCAGGAAGTCACAGCAGGTGACCGGGACAGTCTCTGAGTGAACGGGCTGGAGGTCACGGCAAGTGACCGGGGCAGTCTCTGGATGAACGGGCAGATGGTCACGGCAAGTGACCGGGGCAGTCTCTGAATGAACGGGCAGATGGTCACGGCAAGTGACCGGGGCAGTCTCTGAATGAACGGGCAGATGGTCACGGCAAGTGACCGGGGCAGTCTCTGGATGAACGGGCAGATGGTCACGGCAAGTGACCGGGGCAGTCTCTGGGTAAAGGGTTGGTACGACCTGTGGCGGCTGATGATAGACGTGAGCTCCCAGGTGAGCAGGCGAGAGTCTCTGGATGAACGGGTGGTCACAGCATGTGACGGCGGAGCCTCCAGGAAGACCAACAGACAGGCGGCAGATGAGCGCTCCCAGGTGAGCGGGCAGAAGTCTCTGGACAGGCGGGTGGTCACAGCACGTGACGGCAGAGCCTCCAGGTAGGCTAGCAGACAGGCAGCAGATGAGCGCTCCCAGGTGAGCGGGCAGGAGTCACTGGACAGGCAGGTGGTCACAGCACGTGACGGCGGAGCCTCCAGGTAGGCTAGCAGACAGGTAGCAGATGTGTGCTCCCAGGTGAGCAGGCAAGCTGGTCCATAGACAGACTGACAGGAGTTGGAAGGCAGACCGTCGGACCTCAGGCAAGCAGGCAGGTGGCTGAAGTGCGCTCCCAGGTGAGCGGACAGGCTGGTCCTTAGACAGACTGACAGGAGTAGTAAGGCAGACCGTCGGACCTCAGACTAGCAGGCAGGTAGCAGATAATCAGGCAGGAATCTGGCAGGTATCTGGCAGGTAACTGGCAACGGGACCTGAGGGCTGAAGCAGAGTAGTGAACAGTGCAACAACATTGCTCGGGCACCTCCATTTTGGAGGAGGTGCCTTATATATGGTGAAGTCCTCCGGCCATTGGCCGGGGACTCCTTAGGACGGCGCGCGCGGCCCCTTTAAGAGGGAGGGAGAGCGCGCGCGCCCTAAGCACAGTGGCCAGGAAGGAGCGCGCGCTGCCAGCAGAGCGGGAGGAGGACGCCGGGCACGGAGCAGAGAGGTGAGGGGAACAGCGTCCCTGCCTAGCAGAGGGCAGGGACGCCGGCGCTACAGTACCCCCCCCTTTAGGCCCCCCCTTTTTTAGGCCAGACAGAAATTTATCTAGGATAAGAGGGGCATGGATGTTCTCCCGGGGCTCCCACGTTCTCTCCTCAGGACCAAACCCCTTCCAATCTACTAGAAAAAAGGTCTTTCCTCTTACCCTTTTGGTGGCAAGAATGTTCTCTACCTCAAACTCGTCCTCAGCAGAAACCGGAGCAGGAGGCGTACCTGTAGACTTGGAAAAAGAGTTAAGTACCACAGGTTTGAGGAGAGATACATGAAAGGAGTTAGGGATCCGTAAGTTGGCCGGGAGTTTCAATTTATAGGCCACCGGGTTGATCTGACTGATGATCTCCAGAGGACCGATGAACCGAGGCCCTAACTTGTAAGAAGGTATCTTGAGTCGGACATATTTAGATGAGAGCCAGACTTTATCTCCAGGACGAAATTGTGGAGGATCCAGGCGTTTTTTGTCAGCGTGTCTTTTCATCCGTTCGGACGACTGAAGGAGTGCGGATCGGGTACTCTCCCAAATGGAGGAAAATTTGCTAACGAGAGATTCCGCAGCCGGGTTGTCCACAGAGGTGGAGACAGGAAAAGGAATCCGAGGATGCTGACCGAAGACTACAAAAAACGGGGATTTGGAGGAGGATTCGCTCTCGTGATTGTTATAAGAGAACTCGGCCCATGGTAGGAGATCCACCCAGTCTGAATGATGGGCATTAACGAAGTGCCGGAGGTAACTGGTCAGGTTCTGATTGATCCGCTCCACTTGACCATTGGACTGTGGGTGGTAAGCGGAAGAGAAGTCCAGGGTGACGTCTAGCAGTTTACAAGTGGCTCTCCAGAAACATGAGGTGAACTGTACCCCACGATCCGACACGATGTGGAGGGGCAGGCCATGAAGACGGAAGATGTGGCGGATAAAGTCTTTAGCCAGCTCGGGTGCAGACGGGAGGGCTGGCAGGGGAATAAAGTGAGCCATCTTGGAAAAGCGATCAGCGACCACCCAAATGACCGTACAACCGGCGGAGACGGGGAGATCAGTTATGAAGTCCATAGCAATATGCTGCCAGGGGGCAGCAGGCACAGGAAGCGGAAGGAGGCGACCGGCTGGCAGGTGTCTCGGGACTTTGTTGCGGGCGCAGGACACACAGACAGAAACAAAGTCTATTACGTCCTTGTGCAGGGTAGGCCACCAGTAGTGCCGGGCAATAAGCTGGAGGGTCTTTTTCTGACCGGCGTGGCCAGCTAGTTTAGACGAATGGCCCCAGTGTAGGATCTTCTTCCGATCAGGTACTGAAACAAACGTCTTACCGGGAGGGAGACGATTTAGACTCACGGGAGCCACCTGCATTACTCTGGCGGGATCGATGATATGTTTAGGTTCTTCCTCGAGATCGGACACCAGAAAGGATCGGGACAAGGCGTCTGCTTTGACGTTTTTGTCAGCCGGGCGAAAATGAAGAACAAAATCAAAGCGAGCAAAAAACAAGGACCACCGGGCTTGGCGCGGGTTAAGTCTCTGGGCATGCTGGAGGTAAGCCAAGTTCTTGTGGTCAGTGTAAATTATTACCGGGTGAAGAGCCCCCTCGAGTAGGTAACGCCACTCCTCCAACGCCAGCTTGATGGCCAATAACTCTCAGTCTCCTATGGAATAGTTGCGCTCAGAAGAGGAGAAGAGTTTGGAGAAGAAGCCACAAGTTACCATTCTCCCGGAAGATGATTTTTGAGTAAGTACCGCTCCGGCTCCAGAGGAGGAGGCATCAACTTCCAGGAAGAACTGCTTGTTGCCGTCCGGGCGATGCAGCACCGGGGCAGAAGAGAAGGCCTGTTTTAGGGAAAGAAAGGCCTCCTCTGCTTCGGGCGGCCACTCTTTGGGATTAGTACCCTTACGGGTGAGCGCGGAAATTGGGGCAGTCCGGGAAGAGAAGTGTGGTATGAAGAGGCGGTAGTAGTTAGCGAAACCCAGGAATCGCTGAATGGCCTTCAACCCCTCCGGTCGAGGCCATTTCTCGATGGCAGACAGTTTCTCTGGATCCATTCGTAGGCCGGTCTGAGAAATAATGTAGCCCAAAAACGGAAGCGAGGTCTGCTCAAAGAGGCACTTCTCGTATTTAGCGAAGAGGTGATTCTGCCTGAGCCTGAGCAGGACCTGACGAACGTCCCTCCGGTGAGTCTGGAGATCCGGAGAGAAGACCAAGATGTCGTCCAGGTACACCACTACGCAGGAGTAGAGAAGGTCCCGGAAGATGTCATTGACCAACTCTTAAAAGACGGTAGGAGCGTTACAGAGACCAAAGGGCATTACCAGATATTCATAGTGGCCGTCCCGGGTGTTGAATGCCGTCTTCCATTCATCCCCCTGACGGATACGAACCAGGTTGTACGCCCCACGGAGGTCCAGTTTGGTGAAGATTCTAGCCCCCCTCAGACGATCAAATAACTCCGGAATGAGCGGAAGGGGGTACTTATTCTTCACCGTGATCTGGTTAAGGCCTCTATAGTCTATACAGGGACGGAGAGAGCCGTCCTTCTTTTTGACGAAAAAGAAGCCTGCTCCCGCCGGGGAGGTAGATTTCCGGATGAATCCCCTGGCCAGATTCTCCTCAATATATTCGGACATCGACCGGGTCTCAGCAGCGGATAATGGATAAATACGCCCACGGGGAGGAGTAGTACCAGGTAACAGGTCGATAGGGCAGTCGTATGGTCTATGAGGGGGTAGTGTCTCTGCTTCCTTTTTATTAAAGACATCAGCATAAGACCAATAAGGAATCGGAAGTCCAGGTAGATTAGCTGGGGTAGGAGAAGGACGGACGGGATGGACGGGAACCAGACAGGTCTTATGGCAGTCCTGTCCCAAGCGAAGGACTTCTCCGGTCTGCCAGTCAAGCACGGGTGCATGTCTCTGGAGCCAAGGTAGGCCTAGCAAGAGGGCGTGGGAGAGTCCAGGCAGAACATGAAAGGAGATACTCTCAGAATGCAGCATTCCCACCTGCAGAGTAATGGATTCGGTGATGAGTTGGATGGGGCGTGGTAAGAGACCCCCATCCACGGCAGCAACAGACAAGGGTACAGCCAGAGGTTTGGTGGGGATGCGGTATTTCTCTACCAGGGACTGTGAAATAAGATTCCCGGCTGCTCCAGAGTCAAGTTGGGCTAGTTCGAAATAACGCTTCTCCCCGCAGACGATTGAGACTGACAACAGCAGAGATGGAGAGGATTTATTCTTGTCTAGGTCGACCTCTCTGAGTGAACCTAGACACAGGCGTTTCCCGACCTCTCCGGGCAGGTACGGATCCGGTGCTCCTTACTGCCACAGTAGAAGCAGCTCCCCTCGGCACGGCGTAAGTCCTGACGGGTTTTGACCATCTTGGTCTGGTCGACCTGCATAGGCTCAGGAGAGTGTACCTGGGTAGAGACAGAGGGAGTGACGGGTTTCTGAAAAGTAGGAGCTAGACGTGGTAACCTCCTCTCACGGGTGACCTCTTTGGCACGCTCCTGGAACCGTAGGTCAATCCGGGTGGCAAGAGTTATTAGGTCATCGAGAGTGGTAGGGATGTCCCGACCGGCAAGTTCATCTTTAATACGGCCGGACAGACCCTCCCAGAAGACGGATACCAGAGCGTCGTTATCCCAGGCCAGCTCCGAGGCAAGGGTACGGAACCGTATGGCATATTGGCCCACGGTGAGACTTCCCTGATGGAGGCGTAGCAGTGATGATGCGGATGAGGTCTTCCGTCCGGGTTCGTCGAAGACTTTCCGGAAAGCCGTGAGAAAAGCAGGCAAGTTGGACACCAGGGGGTCTCCTCTCTCCCATAGAGGATTTAGCCAGGCCAGGGCCTCCCCGGTGAGATGGGACATGATGAATGTAATTTTGGCTTGGTCGGAGTTAAACTGGTGGGACAATAGTTCAAAGTGCAGGGTGCACTGATTTATGAAGCCCCGAGCCTGGGTGGAGTCGCCTCCGAAGTGAGGAGGTGCAGAAAGCCGGGGTCCGGGGTAGGATACCATGGTATTAGTGGGCAGCGGAGCTGCCGGATTGCGAGACATGGCACTGGCGGAGGTTGCTGGTGGAGCAGTCAGAGTGTCCAGGCGAGTATTGACATTCCGCAGGTGACCCAGGATGGACTCCTGTTGGGACCTTTGACGGGACAGTTCATGACACAGGTCCGAGAGCGAGGGAGCTTGGGTGCCACCGGGTTCCATGGCCCGAGCAAACTGTAACGGGTCTGGGAGGCGGAACCTCTGAGCTACTATACAAGGGGGCGGTCCTTGTAAGGGAGGGGGTGGCGACCAGGGAAGACGGGCAGGAAGTCACAGCAGGTGACCGGGACAGTCTCTGAGTGAACGGGCTGGAGGTCACGGCAAGTGACCGGGGCAGTCTCTGGATGAACGGGCAGATGGTCACGGCAAGTGACCGGGGCAGTCTCTGAATGAACGGGCAGATGGTCACGGCAAGTGACCGGGGCAGTCTCTGAATGAACGGGCAGATGGTCACGGCAAGTGACCGGGGCAGTCTCTGGATGAACGGGCAGATGGTCACGGCAAGTGACCGGGGCAGTCTCTGGGTAAAGGGTTGGTACGACCTGTGGCGGCTGATGATAGACGTGAGCTCCCAGGTGAGCAGGCGAGAGTCTCTGGATGAACGGGTGGTCACAGCATGTGACGGCGGAGCCTCCAGGAAGACCAACAGACAGGCGGCAGATGAGCGCTCCCAGGTGAGCGGGCAGAAGTCTCTGGACAGGCGGGTGGTGACAGCACGTGACGGCAGAGCCTCCAGGTAGGCTAGCAGACAGGCAGCAGATGAGCGCTCCCAGGTGAGCGGGCAGGAGTCACTGGACAGGCAGGTGGTCACAGCACGTGACGGCGGAGCCTCCAGGTAGGCTAGCAGACAGGTAGCAGATGTGTGCTCCCAGGTGAGCAGGCAAGCTGGTCCATAGACAGACTGACAGGAGTTGGAAGGCAGACCGTCGGACCTCAGGCAAGCAGGCAGGTGGCTGAAGTGCGCTCCCAGGTGAGCGGACAGGCTGGTCCTTAGACAGACTGACAGGAGTAGTAAGGCAGACCGTCGGACCTCAGACTAGCAGGCAGGTAACAGATAATCAGGCAGGAATCTGGCAGGTATCTGGCAGGTAACTGGCAATGGGACCTGAGGGCTGAAGCAGAGTAGTGAACAGTGCAACAACATTGCTCGGGCACCTCCATTTTGGAGGAGGTGCCTTATATATGGTGAAGTCCTCCGGCCATTGGCCAGGGACTCCTTAGGACGGCGCGCGCGGCCCCTTTAAGAGGGAGGGAGAGCGCGCGCGCGCGCCCTAAGCACAGTGGCCGGGAAGGAGCGCGCGCTGCCAGCAGAGCGGGAGGAGGACGCCGGGCACGGAGCAGAGAGGTGAGGGGAACAGCGTCCCTGCCTAGCAGAGGGCAGGGACGCCAGCGCTACAATGGGTATCTCTTTATCCACTCCAACAACAGTCTTTGGGAATTGTAGTGTCACGG
The DNA here is from genome assembly GCF_046119375.1 of Phyllobates terribilis. NCBI lineage: Eukaryota > Metazoa > Chordata > Amphibia > Anura > Dendrobatidae > Phyllobates > Phyllobates terribilis. The sequence goes on from NW_027362797.1 coordinate 1,081,066, forward strand.
ACACGTATCCTCGGTAGGGGTAGCTGTGCTCACTCAGTCCCCACACCACGAGTCCAGACAACGGTTTCAGAGGCACATTGGATAAATATCTCTTATACCATCCTTCGAAGATGATGGACACTTGAGATCCGCTATCCAGCAACACTGAACAAGGTTGACCATTGATATATGCGGGGACATGTGGGGCTGGTCCCACTAACCCTTTAGGCAGTGTTTTCGATGAGGCACTATTGGATGGGGAGGTAGAGTAGGTCTTAGTTGCTGATGGGGGCTCAGTATGGGGTTCTACTGGCCCCCTTTCTTGTTTCCCGACTTCCTCTGAGGGTGATGGGGAAGATGTGAAGAGTTCTTTGAGCTTCACCTCTTCGGACACTGACGAGCTATATGGCCTGGACTCCCACAGACAAAGCACCCTTCTGCTTTCCTACTCTCCACTCTACAGAGGTCATCATTCTCTCTTCCTGAAGCCAGGGTTTGCTTCCTGGCTACCTCTGCAACACTTTGTAGCCGCTGTATTGTCTTGGCCTGGGCACTTAACAATTGTGTAATCTGCTCCCATTGTTTCTCGATGACTTTCAACAGTTCTGTCTCTCGGCAGTCGGCTGCTGGCTTCAGGGCAACAGTAGTCACCCGAGGGGATGTCTTCTCTCTTGCGGCCAAATAACCTCCTCCTTGCGAACTTCCTTAAGCAACTCATGAAAAGAACCAGGAATCTTCTCCCTATCACAAGACCTCATCCGCTGGGCAATTGGATCATGCGTGAGAGCTCCTTTGAGTACTTGGTCCAGACGACACTGATCAACTTCTTTAGGGCTGACTCCACCTTTAGATACTATTCTATGAACCAGCTTATCTAGTCGGTATAGATAGTCGGACATCTTCTCATCTGGTTGTTGGTAGGTGGTACGGAGTTTATAGAGTAGATCAGTAGCATCTTCAGGGGATCCAAAAGCATCTTCTAAAGGACTCATATAATCTTGATAAGTTGCTAGTGGCTTGCTCCGCCAAGCAGCCTGCACCACTTTCATAGCAGTACCCTTCAAACTTTCTACTATTCTCTGATTCTTTACGGCATCAGTGCACTGCCACCCTTCTAAGCACAGTAAGGTGACATCCCTCCAAGTATCATATCCTTCTTCTCCAGCAGGGGTGGGGAGGGCACCTGAGAAAGTTCTTAGACGACGGTAGTTCCCTTCTGGCTGCATCTTTGCAAACTGACTGACTAACTTTTCCATAGCTGTCATAAGCACATCACCAGGGGCCGCTGTCTCTTCAGGATTGACTCTAAGTGGAGTAGAGGGGGACATATACTAGTCTTTCTAGGCTGAGTGGTTGATTCCTGTTGCCGGGTCTCAACTTCGGACTCAGTAGGCCAAGTGATCTTCCATTGTTGACCATACTCTGGGGACACGGCTATCATGGATGGGAAGTATTCTTTCCTCAAGATCTGCCCGTTTGAGATCAGGGCTGTGGGTAACTGTCCCCCCTTTTCCTTCCTGCAGTCAACCACTTTAGGGTGGGCAAGTTCAGTGAATCGGTTAACTATTTTCAGTATCTCTTCATCAGACGCATCACAGAGCTCACCACTCACTGCAAAGCTTTGTTTAGCTGTAACATCCATCTCTTCACACCACAAATACACTTCTTGCTCTGTTAAAGTCTCCATAGTAAATACTCCTGTGTTAGTTCTGGATCTCAGCAGTGCCTCCACTGTAACACCCCTTTAGGGCTACCACGGTATGCTGGGTGTTATGGGGGGTCTCACCTCTCTAGGGCGCAGTGCCTCCACCCGAATCTTGATTGGAGCTCTCACTGGGACTGCAGAAGGACTGTTATCTTCTGCCAGGGATTGATTCGGGAAGCCCCTGCCACAGCTCAGTACACACTCACCCGGAACAGGAGTAAAACTGTTTAACAGGTTTATTGCTATGAAGGAGAAATGAGGTGGATTTAAAGAAATAATATACAATACGAGTAACGGTGCTCTGTAAAAGTCATATACATATCACAATCCAATCTACCCCGACCCTGCAAATATAATGTAGCAGGGTTTCCCTTTTTTGTATTAACTCAGTCCAAATGTTGGGGCACAGTTGCCGCGCATGTTGGCGCGCAAATTATAACCGTTGGTGCACTTAGATGAATATTAATGGCAATAGTCTGGGTTGTAGTGTACTCACTGTAAATAGCGCTGGTAGAACCACAAGTCTCAGAAGGGTACTCACGGTGCGTCTCAAATGGTCGTATGTTTCCCTGGACACCAGCTGGGGGCGGCAGGATTCAGCCCTTTATATGGTGGGAGTGCATGCAGAACTCTCCGAGTCCTTGATGTCACTTGCTTCACAGGGTGACAAGGCCGCGCTCTCTCCAGCAGCACGGGTATAACAGAGGGGACGGCAACACTCTGCAGCGTAGAGGAATCCAAATCCACAGCACTCCGTCTTTCACAGCAAGCTGCCACGCTCTCTTTCCTCTGAACTTTCACTTCCTTGCCAGCTCAATCCCCCCAAGTCCCTCCTCCTCCAATCCACTCTCTCTCCTTCTATCCTTCCAGGCTGTGTCATCTGACTGAAACAAGGGTCCCTGGGAATTGTAGTCCACTGCAGCTCAGGGGAAAAATGATTAATGTCTGTAGGTCCCTGTTTAACAGCAGCTGCAAAGCTCTTCTTAGTGTCTGTAAGTCCCAGTATACCAGTAGCTGATCTGACAGTTCCATGTGCAGGTGTTACATAAAGATTTAGCATTAATATCAATCCATTCTGTGGCCTCCTCTGGCTTTACGAAAAAGAAAACTTTATCCATAGCTACCACTCGCAGTTTGGCAGGGAACAACATTGAGTACGTTGCACCCAGTTCTCTTAGACGTCTTTTAACTCCTCCAAATTGCATTCGCTGCTTCTGGATAGCTACCGAATAATCAGGGTATATGCAAATCCGTTGGCCATTTATTGTAATCTCATCACACTCCCTTGCTTTGCGAATAATGATGTCTCTGTCCCTATAGTGGAGTAGCTTTGCAATCATAACACGCGGTCCTTTGCCCGGGGGTTGAGGCTACATTAATACTCTGTGTGCACGCTCCACCGCGTAAAATTTAGTGAGAGAGTCCACTCCAATCTTCTCTCTCAGCCATTTCTCAACAAAATCAGTGGGCTCTCTTCCTTCAGACTTTTCCGGAAGTCCAACTATCCTAATATTTCTTCTGGAGCGGTTCTCCAGATCATCATTTTTGGCCATAACTTCAGAAATTTGTTGTTTAAACTGTTTTTCAGACTTTGTGAGTTTATTAATCCGATCCTTAGTCTCTCCCACTCTGGTTTCCACCTCACCAGTCCTGGTATTAACCTTTTGCATATCTTTTTTAATGATAGCCACTTCAGATTGTACACCCAGGACTTGCTGTGTTAATGTAGTTAGTGCCTGTTTACAGAAAGACACCACAGCAAACACATCCTTGATAGTGGGGTTCTCCAGTATATCACACTCCTCCTGTGTTGTCGCAGACATCATCTCCCCAACAGTATAATTACTCCCTGGGGACATTCCTCCTTCTCCCTCAGTCAGTGGCGCCATCACTTCTTCCCCGTCCACCTCCTCCCCTCTATCCGACTCCTGCTGATCGGTGCACTCCACATTGCGGGCATATCTCTCCAGCTTCGCCGCTACACTCATGCGGCGTTGGCAGGCTGCGCTAGCTTTGGCCGCCTCCTCCCTCTTCTCAGCGCCATCTTGGAAGCTGCTTCCTTCTCCCCAGCCCGCATCTTTCTGTCTCCGGCGTGTCATACCGGCTCACCTCCACACGCCGCAGCCCTCCCGATGATCCGCAGCACTTCCCACACCTTCCGGTCGGCTGATGCTGGCGGTGGCGGCCGGAACGGATCTCCTAATTGACTAGGCACCGGCGGGAGAGCGCGAAAACACGTCCACTCACATTGCCTACGAGGCTCAGCCCCCCACGGCTACTGAGACTTGACCATGTGGAAGACAGGGTTGTGGTGGTGGTGGCAAACTGACTGGAAGCATTATCTGCTATCCAACCAACAACCTTTTCACACTGCTCTGGCTTCAAGAGTGGTGTTCTGTGGCCCCTAGTAATTGGGACAGGAAGGTAGTTCGACATGGTGTGGGTGTTTGTTGTGCTCCCTCAACAGACACAGTTTCATCTTGCCCATGGTCTTGGCCTCTGCGTGCACCATCACCATCACGTCCACTCCCCCGTCCCTTGCCACGCACCTTGCTAATTTTAAATGGAGTATATTTGGCACGCTCCACAAAATAACTGTATTATTACTGCAGTAATATGGGATTACGCATGATGACCACGGTTTTAGGCAGTGGCCTTGTAGTGTGGTATTGGTCCGCGACCAAGTGTGAATAGGTTCAACAACACACAGCTGGCAGACTTGAAATGGAGTGTAACATTTGGCAAACTCTAAAAAATTTCACGATTATTACAGCAGTAATATCGGATCATGTCTGATGATGGGCAAGTTTCTCTGCTTCCACAATTTTTGGATGTATTTTGCTAACAAGCAAATGGAGCAGTAAAAATGATGCACTATATTGCTTTTAAAACAAATAATCAAGATTGTGAGCAAAACAAAAAATTAGCCCTGATATCTAGGGCTATGGATATCTGTAACAGCAGCAGACAGCATGTGCAATGGACCCTATTCTGCTGTATACACTGTCCACAAACTCTGCCTGCCTAACTCCTGCTGTCATCCGGATTAATATATGCAGCTTGATTAGTCCTTAGAAGGACTGTTAGGTCAGATGGATATATATCTTGCTGTGGAATACCTAATACTTCACTAATAATCTGCCATTTCTCTCCCTCACTCATCAGTATCTCTCCCTAATCTGCCTGTTTCAGGGGTAGACTGTGACGAGCATAGGGTCCCGGGTCTTATATAGACCTGATGACGCTATGTGGCCAGTCAATCACTGTAATGCCACAACCAACATGGCTATGGCATTACAGTGAGTGGCAGGCAATCCCCACATGTTTATTTGCTGTGTAAAGAGCGCCAAACATGCGGGGCGGGGACCCGAGCTCCCTCCTGAGCGTCCCGGAAATACTCGCCGAGCGCCAAGCATCTCCAACAGTGAGATGCTCAGGTAGTTGACTATCGAGCAATTGTGAGCGTGATAAATTGTAGTAATAAAATTTTAAATTTCTCCAATTTCAAGCAGTGTCATATTTGTAATAAAAATTCTCATGTTGGGAAGTGGGTATACGGGTGTAGAATGGGCTAATGTGATGCAAATGCCAGGGAGGGATTTCATTACCAGTCCAGGCCTGGTCTCTAAGTAAAGATACTTCTTAGCACTTGAATCCGGATTTCTTCTAAATACGTAATTATGTTTTTTAATGTGTATAACAGATATTAATAATTTATCTTAGATCATAAAAATATCCCTTTGCATTCCAGCATCTGGTACTGATGCTCAGTCTATGGTGCTGTTGCCTTAACTGTTGCTAGGCAACTTCCTTATAAGGTGAAATGCCCCTTTAAGATTCCATCACAAGATTCCATCATGTCATCACTGCTATTATGACATCATAATTCACTACCACTACTTATACAAGTGTTTATAGGCCCCCTGTCACAGTGATACCCCGGTGTCATTGTTTTCAGTGTTTAGCTATTTACTAGTGATATACTGATTGCGCTTGGATTTGATTGAAATGTCTGGAATTCTTCCAGACAAATTTCAGGAGTTGGCACTACTCCAGGGGATTCTTACCACCTATACCCCTGACATTGTGCTACCACTACCCGATGGTGTCCTCAGCTTCACTTACCGGCTGGTTATGGAGTTGGTAAGGGACTGCCTGACCAAATATCACCAAGGTCGCATTACATTTGAATATCTTGAGCATTTAAAGCAGAACATCAAGACATTAGTAGAACAGGTAAATAGCAGACAATCTGCACAATTTATTATTATTATTGTTGTTATTATTATTAGCAGGATCAAATGTTATTGCTATTATTATTATTATTATCATTATAATTAGTATAAAGAGGCTTAGATGGTCACCCCTATATAGTAGTATGATTAATAGTAATACAATTTAGATTTTCTCCTATGTCAGGCAGGGTTATATTTGTAACAGAGATCCCCAGTGGGTGTAAAAGTGTAGCTTGGACAGGATTGATACAAATGCCAGGGCTTGATTTCATTCCCAGTCCAGCCCTGATATCTTAGAAAAGATACTTCTTTTAGAACCTGAATCTAGATTTCTCAGAAATATCATAAATACGTAATTATGATTTTTACTGTGTATAGTAGATATTAATAATTTACCTTAGAGCATAAAAATACCCTCACTGATCAGAAGAGAAAAGTACCCATAGCTCTTTCTTACATTCCAGCATCTGGTTCTAATACTTAGAATATGGAGTTGTCACCTTAACTATTGCTAGGCAACGTTCTTTTAAGTTGAGATACTCTGTTAAGATTCCATCACAACATTCCATCACGGCATCACTGCTATTATGACATCATATTTCACCACCACTGCTTATACAAGAGTATATAGCCCTAGTGTAACAGTGATACCCCGTGTATCTAATATTGTATTTAATAATTGTGTATTTAATAATAATTGAATACAAGTTTATTTAAAGGGAACCTGTCAGGTCCCCCATGCCCTGTAAACCTGCAGTATTCAGCCATGTGTGATAAAAGCCCCTCCCTAACCAGCCCTGTGTAGCATAATTCGGGTAAATTAATTATTTAAAAAAAGTATTTATAACCTCCACTTTCCCTATGCTAATGAGGGTTTTGACTAGCTGATGGAGCGTTAGATCCCCAGTCTAGTCAGCTCTCTTTTATGATATCCCTTTGGGCGTGAGAACATAATTTACATGAGCATGGAAGAGGAGTGACTAGTCTGGGAACTAACGCGCCATCAACTAGTCAAAACCCTCATTAGCATAGGGAAAGCAGAGCTTATAAATGTTTTTAAAAGAATTTATTTAACCGAATTTATGTTACACGAGGCTAGTTAGGGAAGGGGGTTCTATCACACATGGCTGAATACGGCGGGTTTACAGGGCATGGGGTATCTGATAGGTTTCAATACCAAATATCCAGCTATGTAGTAATTATAGCTGCAGATAGGAGCAAAATGGTGACATAAATGGCCTCCTAGATTCTGCACTTTCCCTCATTATTTTCCTTTTCTATATATTTGCATTTTGATAGGCTGAAGAAAAATCCCAAATTGGAGAATTGGCCTTTTTTAAACAACTGGCCCAAAATGTCCTGTGTATACTGAAGAGTCCGGCCCGCTCACCGGAGCACCTGGTAAGGATCCATCGTCTTCTATATCACATGTCCTTGTTGTCTGATCTTCTCCAGATTACCAGTCATATAGCAGAAGGTCAGATTTATGATGTTAGAGGCCTCCCTGTCATCTCCAGCCAGGCACAGGATATTATGACAGCCTGTTCCTGTGGCTCCATCATCTGTGATGACAGTCTGTACTCAGCGATACGGAGTTTGTATTCTGTATTTGTTTTGCCCGATCATCACAATTTTCTTCTGGTAAATGCTGCTGTTCTGATAATAGAAGTTATTAGAGAACAGTTGTAGATACAAGTCCCTTATTTATTAATGTGGATTTACTAGATGGGGCGGCTGTGAATAGTCCCCTCAAATTATCCAGTAAATCCAGGTTTAGTCCTTCCTGCCTTATGTATACAGTAATTTAGTATTTGTGAAATGTTATACTAATTGTACATATTCTAACCATCAGGAAACATCAGAAGGTGACTCCGAAGAGGGGCAAAACGTGAATATGCCTGACTTTAATATTAGTCAGCTAGAGCTAGAAAATGATCTGATGGAAGGTAAGCCGATCATCTAATATTTTACATTCAAATATCGAGACATTATAGAGAACCACAGAGAATATGTAGATTTATTCTTTATCCTCTGTATAGACTATAATGGAGAGGGCTCATGGAATTCTGCTTCTCTCCTCTGTGCTCTTCTCAGCTCCAAAATGTACAAGGTGGCTCATAGTTCCCCAATTATGTAATTGTTCAAGAATTAATCAGATCCTGAACAGTCGCACATTTATGGTGCAGTATATCTATCTATGGATGTGCCATACATGTATACAGTATGTACAGAATACCATATACCTAGTTTTATATCATTTACAGAGGTCTTGTCATTTCCTTCATTATATGGATGTGTTGTATATTAAGTACTGATACAGACTGATAAATGACATCTCTTCATTATTTTATCATTATTTTAGAAATAACTGTGCCGGCAATTACTGATGGAAAATGTGAGACACCAGAGATCCACGAATCTGCCAGTGTAAGTATCAGAGAAGTCTGTATATCATCAGATAACGGGAAATGAATTACACATATAATATTACACCCCAGATGACAATGGGATATCGCTGCTCTTAGGCAGATCAGACCTATTGTGTGTGATGTTATTATTCCTGCTCTCTCCTTTGTGTTGTCCCTTATCCTCCCCTGCCATACGCATATATATATATATATATATATATATATATATATATATATATGTATGAAGGGTTTCCCCTTATAATATAATAGTGTCTGCAGAGGGTCAGACTTGCATCACGTCTTCTACATGTGCTGCACTGTAATCAGCAGGGACATAATATAGAAGGGAGACTTTCCTGCATCTGGAGCTTCTATGTCTTAACATAATTTCTTATTATTTCTAGGCCTTGAACGGATCATTGAATGTGGGGAGAAATCCTTGCAAGACTGACTACAAACCGATCAAACTGATCAGCAGTGGAGCTTTTGGGTGAGCCTATGGTTTGGGATAATATACATTTCCTAGGGCTCCTTATGGCGATGCCTCAGTCTCTGTGCCCTGCCAGTACAATGTTACCACAGAGAAATTATACGAGTCCACATCACTGTCCACTAGAATTGAGCGGATCTGGCAAAATTCAAATTCGCCTGATCACGCAGACTTTCATCCTATTTATGAAGAAGTTATTCTATGCAAATGTATTATTCCTTATTATGCTCTGGATCTCTCCTGACCCCAGAGCCTAATAAATGTAAAAAATGAAATATACACTTACTTACCTTACTACTCAACTCTCCGATCCCTTCACCCCTCACAGTCACTTGTCCAATTCTCACCGCATCATCAGAACACCGCAGCTCAGTCTAGGCCAGAACTTCTGGCTTTGAGGAGGTCCAGGAGGGTTCTATACAAGCACATGAAGGGTCACAGCGTCATGATGTGATCCTTCATGCACTTGCACAGAATTCTCCAGGACATCTTCGATGCCGAATGATCCAACCCAGCCTGAGAGACATTTGGATGTCAGCACTAGCAGAAGAGATTTGAAGATGCAGCAAAGTCCAGTCGGTTGAGTTGGAAGGGCTGGAGAGATGAGTGTAAGAATTTGTTTATTTTTTAACATTTTGATGGCCTTTTAAGGTTTAGAAAATAGTGGCCAACGCCTGCCATTTTGCTCATTGCGTGAGGAATCAAATTACAAAAAGAAAATCGCCATTTTGGCGAATGCGGATCTTTGTAAAATTTAAGTAGAATTCTATTCCACTCAAATTTATTTGCTCATCTCTACAATCCACGTCTAATTGTCACTATTCAGGTCATTCAGGATGTGGCATGGATGAGGATCTCCCATAGATGATCATTTATGTAATGTTATTTCATGGATTTCTAGTGTTGGCCGTACATCTAGTATTAACCATTAGTACAGGAGATCATTTGAAGATGTCCATAAACAGAACGTTAGTAAGAATTCATTATAAATCATGGATTTTTCTCCTCTCCAGGACCATCCACTTAGTGCGCCACAAAGACACAAACCAGACATTCGCTATGAAGAAACTGGACAAGCGGAACTTGAGAGATCCAATAAGCCTGGAACGTGCCTTTCTAGAGAGGGACATCCTAACATTCTCTGATTGTCCCTTTGTGGCCTCCATGTTCTGCTCCTTTCCAACTACCCATCATCTGTGTATGGTCATGGAATATGTAGCAGGTAGGTCATATCTATCATATCTATATCCAGCCCGGATCTGCTTATCTCTAGCACCTATCTGTTACCAAGATGCCCGAAAAATTATTATCTCTGTGAAGTCTCCGGCGTACGTCCTCACTGAGCGTGGCAGAAATCTCTACTATGGCTAAAAGGAGGATTTGACTTTATTATAAGAGTTTGTATAGATGAGCATTTCATAGAGAAAGTAATAAGAGGCTTGTAGATGAAGCCCGGCTCTGCCTTTCTGTATAGGGTCACTCTGCAGTATATAGTATACGCTCTACATTATACAGTATATAAAGCAAAACCACAAATGTGCAAAAGCTGCAAAACAAGTGCAATGAAACAATGTCCAATATAAAAACATGAATCTGTATTAGTCACATGGAATCCATAGTTAAAAATAAGAAGGTAACTCCTACAACAAAGGGACACTACTACGGCCAAAAAGTATAAGCTATACTATGTATCTTACAATTAATAAGCTAAATAAATATATAATTCATAGAGGTGTCAGCAATCTGTCAGCATGGTATAATAGAATCTTGTTGATGTTAATATCTAACCATGAGAGGAGAGTGGATAGCTATATGTAAGAAAAAAAGCGCATAGTTGTACTTACACTATATGGTGAATAGACACCGCTTCAACACAGACGGCTGCAGACTATTATAACACTGCAGACTATTATAACACTGCAGACTATGCTAAAAAATACATCACTGATCAGACAAATTCATGGGCAGAATATAGTAAATACTGGTACTCCAATTAACAATTGTGAAGTTCCTCTGTGATCCCTCCTAGAAATGTCGGAATAAGGCTGAATTCATACGTTTGTGTGTCACGGTCTGAGTACAGACCATTATTCACAGACCGGCCATTGGTCTCCTGACCTGAACTTTACATATTTGCTTATGCGCTTGTTAATTTCGGGTCAATATACCGGCTGCCAGTCCCTGGATGATGGTTGGACTCAGACCGTGACACACAGATGTGTGAATACAGCCTTAATGTTATAAATTGTCAGTATAATTCGAGTGTACCAGCAGTCTGGCCGTGTCCCATTATTTCTCACAATATCAGACTGTGTAAGAACACATCTCATTGAGAAGGGGAAAGGTAAAAACCAGTCGTCAGCCGGGACAGCCGGGCAGTCAGTGCGGTGGCTGGTACCTTCAGAATGCTATTAACCTGCAGATTAAACCCATTGTAACAAACCCTCTCCTGTCATATTTTCTTTCTTCTGTAGGAGGAGACTGTGACACTCTCTTGAAACACTGTGGGCGTTTACCTGTCCCCTTGGCTCGTATGTACATCGCAGAAACAGTTTTAGCTGTTGAATACCTGCATAGCTACGGTGTAATGCACAGAGACCTGAAGCCTTCAAAGTAAGTGACCCTTGATGTACAGTAAATACGAAAAAGTCAGAAATTGTCATAAAGTCTATGGGTTATTATTTGGGGCTTATACCATCCTTTTTTTCACAGTCTCCTGGTAACATCAACCGGTCATATTAAAGTCACCGATTTTGGGCTGTCCAAACTCTGCCTCATGAGACCAACATCAAACATCTACAAGGCTCCAACTGAGGATATCACCAGAGAGTTCTGTGATAATGAGGTAGGCACCAACTTTTTCTTTACTGATCTCATATATTTCTCCTTCTCTGATATTTTCTCATTTAGAAAACATTTCCACTAATGCTATTTGTCACAATTATTTTCACTGATCATCATCTCATTCCTCTGTTGGTTTCCAGACTTGTGGCACCTATAGTTACACAGCTCCAGAAGTGCTTTTACAGGAAGGCTATGGAAGGCCAGCTGACTGGTGGTCAATTGGAATCATCCTACATAAATTTCTTGTAGGACGTGTACCATTTCGTGGGCGTTCCCAATACGAGACTTTGAGCCGTATTTTATGGGGTAAGTAAAAATATCTGAATGATATGTGATGTCATTGTTTTTTGATTAGGTTGGTTCTGTGGATTAGTTACTTGTGTTAATGCAAAAGATTTTATTTTTAATAAAGTAAATGAAGAGGTTTCATTTTCTGTAATATTTGCTTTTTATATAACAGATGACATAACTTGGAAATTTAATAATTCTGCTCCTTCACCCGATGCTCAAGATATCATCACTGAGCTGCTCAGAAAAGATCCTGCATATAGACTTGGGACAGGTAATGTATATAAAAGTATTAATAATAACTTATTACACCTCTGTGACAAGAAAAATGATTACATCCATGAGGATCAGCACTGAAGTGCTCTACTCTACCAGCTTGCGCATTCTCCATTCTTCATGCTATGACTTTCACTATATTCCCTTCACTTTGGCTCTGTTACATCTTCAGTTCAGCTTAACATAAAATGTACAGATATGGAACCATCTCCCTGACAATGTCTGTATATCTTTCTATTGTCTTTTATTTTCTAGGAGGAGCAAATGAGATCAAGATGCATCCATTTCTGGAAAACTTGGACTTTAACAATCTTCTAAGTAAGAAGCCACAGTTCATTCCTCATATTAAGTCAGATGAGGACACCCGCTACTTTGACAGTAAGTAGAATGAGACGTTATCTTCAGAAAGCTGCTGTTTGTCTTGTCTTTCATTTTATGTGACAATCAGTCTCCATAATTATTATAACCTGGTGACTGTCTGTAACTAGTAATCTCTAATAACACTTGTACTTTGCAGCTCGACGTAGCAGATACCAACATAGTGATTTAGATGAGGAAGACTCAAGTGAGGACAATGACTGGCCAGAAATCCAAAAGTTTCTATCATCTTCTCATAGGCTTTCTAAAGTAAGTATGTGACCCAAAAGATCAATAAAACCTATAACTAAGATAAAGTTTAGAACTATACATATATTTTATTTTTCTCCATGCTTTAGCTCTGTTCCATCAATACCAAAATGATGAACAATGAAGAACCCAAGTCACCTCCAGGGTATTCCCCAGAAAACGCAAAACATTCAGACATGTGAGTAAATTACTATTATGGGGTTCAAGTCTGATGTATGTTCAGAACACCAAATGCAAGACAAATGTAACTCAATACTAAATCCAGGATCCATGACCCCTTGATTGCTCATCACCGTGGTTCTGGCTTGTGAGAATGCTGGTGATAAAAGGTGATCATTGAGACCAGCCATTCATTTCCAGATCATTACAGGCTAACATTACTAGTGATTCTCCATTCTTGCTGGGAGTCCTGTGCATTGCATTCCCTCCATGTTATCCAAACGTCCTAACAGGCCTTGCACACAGATGTTCTTCCCTTTTGTATTGTTTTCACTTGTAATTTATATTTTTCTCTTCTACCAAACAGGCAGAAAGAATCTTCCTCTCCTGAATCTGATGGTGACAAGCAGCGTTTCACTGCCAAAGACAGCCAGTCATCCCCATTGTCAGGTATGTACAGGTCTATTGGCCATCCTATTACAGCCTCAGATCAAAAAGTGTAATGTGAACGTGCACATAAAGGCTCAGAAAATTACTACCTATAAAACAAAGTACAGTCCAGCACTTCATTGTGTAAAAAACTCACTCTTTTATATAATGCATTAAGTTATAAGGAGCCATTCAGTCTTCTGCCAAACTGATATTGAATACTGTACCCATGGCTCCATATGAGCCTATACTGATCCTCCTTATGTCCTTAATGTTACACTGATTATAAGGCAACACTGTGGCATCCTGCAAGTAATGTGATGGTAATAAGGCGTCTGTTATTTTTGCACCATAATAGAAAGAACATGTCATATCGTATACATAACATAATCTAAGGGTCTGAGAAATAGATTGCCTTGTGATCTGATTAATATAAAAACTGACAACACATATCAGGTTTTATATTAATCAGTTCACAAGGCAATCTATTTCTCAGACCCTCAGGTTATGTTATGTATATATGACATATTCTCTCTATTATGGTGCAATAATAAATTACGAGGACTACAGGATACAAGAATAAGATACCTCTATAAAGATACAAAGCTAATCTTTTAGGTGTTTATAATCTACATCTTTTTCTTGATTCTTGATTAGAACTTCCAGTTCAGGGGAGAAGAAAATCTGCATTGAGAAAACAACAAGAAGCAGAAAAAGTAGAAGAGGGGAGAAGTAGAAGAGGTAAGTGTGACCACAAGCTCCATGTTGTGTGATGTCAGTCAGTGAGAAGAAGTCATGTGGAGCAGATGTTCTCTGTCAGTGGTGGGATTGTCACCTGCACAATGACTGACAATGACCCCGCACCTCTGTAAGGATAAGACTCCTCTACCGTCCTGCCACAGTGACACCACAGTAGTATCCTCTAATATGGAGTGCCATTACTTACATTAGTTATGTCTCCTCTCATAGGTTCCATCTTCCGTCGGCTGATATCATCCTGCCGGCGAGGATTATCCAGGGCTGCTCATTCCATCAGAGAAAGCTGTATATTTGCAGCCTGTCAGCGGGGCAGCATAAACATCTCGAGAGCAGAAAGACCCCACGTCTAGCACCCTGAAGAGGGTGCAGCATGTCCACCATCAAAGCTGCACCTCTATGGAAGGATTTGTACCATCTGCCTGTGGCCTTCTGACCAGCAAGGAACATCTGCAGAAGAAGAAGGCCCCTCCAAAAACATCTCATCATTCTTCCATGATATTCTTAATTAAAAAAAATCAAATTGAATAATGTTCATTTGCATTTAATGGAATATTACTGACATTTATGGCATATCAGTACTATACGTTATATATGTCTAGTGCGAGGGGTTACAAACAGGAGAATATCCGTTTCATGTCTTAGATTTACCCTATAAACCTTGGCCAAAAGTGGAGGAGAGGACGAGTGATCCTGTTACATCTATGAATGACAGTCAATCCAAGGAAAAACATGTTCTGATCCCTAGATTTTCCAGACACTTGAACCCTTATACCTAAATGTGGCTTTACTTAAGTGTTATCCATAGGAAGCTGTGACGCCTCTACTCGAAAGCCCTTTTCTTTACCCTGGGAGATGGGGGACTCGGAGTTGGGTCCCATGATGGAGAGATGGGGTGCAGCCGTGGCCCGGACCCGACCCATGCTCAGGGCCGTCACAATTAAAAGGATGGTGTGGGCTTATCCGGGTTGAGTGGCTGATTCCGACTACGCCACCTGTGGCACCTGGTGAAGGCCACCAGCGCCGCTGCAGTCCGCTGAGGCATGGTGTTATGGCGGCCCAAAGTTATTACTACTCCCCACAGGCGGAGCAAGGCCTCAGGGCAGAGAGACAGGATGACAGGGGTAGTAGTAGAGGAGTACGGGTGCCGCGTCGTGCGGTGTAGCGCAGAATAAACAGTCCGGAGGCCGTAGGGGTGAACTTCCAAGGCTTTACTCACATTAGAGATGGCAGAAGGAAGGCGACTCCCTGCTCCCCGCGGAGTCCTGCGGTCACCAGGGACGGGGGTCCTACTACCTCCGAGCAAGTCCAGCATTCAATCAGGACCCCGCACCAGAGTGTTCCTGAACTACAGACCGTATCCTTTCCTGTCTGTGTGTGTAGATAGGCCGGGTCTCCCTCTGAACTCCTCTCAGAAAAAGGGCACGGGTGGCAGCTCCGCTCCTTCCGATACCCGGTGGGATCCTCAGGGCCTACTGGGCTTTCCTGACCAGGACATGGAGTAGCAAGGTTGGGTGTCGGGGGCCGGTACCCCTCTTGCAGCCGGACTCCCTCTGAATATATTAGGTTGGCGAGGACAGGTGGCGTATACCGCTCCGTCTGCATCCTCCCTGGGATCCATTTGTTGTGGAGCTACAGGTCCACACAGGATCCACTTTCAGGGTAGGAGATCACAGTACATGACAGCCAGGCAAGATGACTAACCAGGACCGTCAAAGACCGGACTACCAGGACCAGCGAAAGACTAGATTCCCAGGTCCAGCGAAAAGACCACGAACCAAGATGGCTTTTTATTAAATATGAATTTTAAGATGTCACTAAATTGTAAGTCCTCCACCCTCACCCACTAACTGGTTCCCCTAACTCTTGGTTCCCCAGTATCCCTGTAACCAGGAGGGCAGCACCTAGTGCATACTAGCCCCCTCTGGTGGAGAAATATGGTGTTGGATGCTAAGGTTGGGTCCCGACCATGACACTGTTCTTACCTCAGAGGAGGGACACTACACTCCATTAAAGAAGTGCAGCATCCCTGTGGCAGTCGAACCCTCAGGGGCGCCACAAAGCAGTTCCTGTGCTGTACATCCTGGGGTTCGCAGCAGCCACATTCCCCATATCCACCTAATAAGACATACTGTACTCCAGTCATATGAATTCACTTCTGGGAAAAAGCCTTTAAACTAGGGCTGTGGGGTCAGTAAGCCAAACTTCCATCTATAATAATTACGAATAAAAAATGTACTGCAACAAATAAGAGTAAATATTCAGCAATTTATACATGAAAATAATTTATATTATACAATATTAACAATATAGACGTTTTTACATTTTTCTTCATGCAGCTGGAATAGGTACCTTCTTCTGATACTAACTCCACAGTCCAGCTTTTTATTCTTTCCTGCTCCCCAACATTAAAATTACAGCATTTATGATGAGTTTACCTATGATAAAAATTACAGACCTCTCCATGCTCTGTAGGTGGGAAAACTTGCAAAATTATCAGTGTATCAAATACTTATTTTCCCCACTGTATATATTTTATTTTATAGGCATCCTCTGCATAAAAATAAAAAATCATACTCACACGTATTACTCCAAGACAGTAGAGTCCTCCATACAGTATTATGGGCACCACATAGTCCTCCATACAGTATTATGGGCACCACATAGTCCTCCATACAGTATTATGGAACCCATATAAGGCTCCATATAGAATAATGGACCCTATATAATGCTCCATACAGAATAATGGGCCCCATATATTGCTCCGTACAGTATTATGGGCCCCCATATATTGCTCCATACAGAATAATGGACCCATATAATGCTCCAGATGGAATACTGGCCCCCATATAATGCTCCAAACAGAATGCTGGCCCCCCATAATGCTTCATACAGAATAATGGACCCCATATAATGCTCTTTACAGAATAATGGGCCCCGTATATTGCTCTGTACAGTATTATGGGCCCCATATATTGCTCCATACAGAGTCTGTATCAGGAGTGTAGCAGGCAGAGTCTGTATCAGATGTACAGCAGGCAGAGTCTGTATCAGGAGTGCAGCAGGCAGAGTCTGTATCAGAATGCAGCAGGTGTTGAGGGAGGGCAATAACCCTTCACGGTTGACCAAGTGAGTGTCAAATTATTATGTTGATTGCAATCCCCAGAAAACAAAACGGAAACAATGTTCTGTATTGGGAGGATTCAAAGAATCTCTGATCCCGTTTATTTTGCTTAGCATTTTATATTGTTTTGAATATTTTAATAGCCAATCAACTCTGCAGCCATACTACAGTACTATAGGCTAACCAATGTTAGTACAATTATTACGGAAACACATATTTGGTCATATTATCATCGTTAGTTCGAAGCACTATGGAAATTGTACAAGGTCAATCTGGGCCTAAACTAGTTAGATAACAGGAGCGGAGTGTCTGACAAAATATAAAATGTTCTTGTGAGAAAAAGTTAGTGTGGGAAAGTTCCACGGGAAGAGAAAGAAAGAAGTATGTTATGCAATGAGTGATAATAACATGATTTTAAAGCAAGCAGACAAAATGTAGTTGCTCTAGCATGAGTATCAATATGTCCTTTTCATTCCCCCCTAAAAATTATGTTATTATCAACAACAGAGGTGCTATCCCAGGGTCATGCTTTGAGCCTGAGTTACATTGGTCTTCACTCAATTAGTGCCCTTGTTACCAATCGAGGCTGTCGCGGCATGTCCATCCCCCCTTGTTTGTTGACATAATCATAAAGCTCTGATCTTCAGACATGAGGTTGGTCGGGGCATGCGGGTAAAGGTCATCTAAAGGTCATCATTCCCTTGTCGTTCAGGTCCTCAATGCTGGTTACATCTGGGAGGTCCGTGTACAGTAGCACTGGATGTCGGTTTACAGCGTCCTCCTTGCTCTCTGATGACTGGCAGGTTTTCTTCATGCAAAATGGGATACAATAAAAGACTAGTTTTAGTAAGACATATATTAACAAGATGCAAGCAGCAATATGCAACACTCCTTGTAATATTCCAGAAATCCACCCACCAATCCCTTTAAACCAATTAGCAGGATTTAAAAAGGAAAATGTATCAGACCACCAATGGTCTTTGGTCAATTCGTTATGTTTGTTATATTCTTCCCTGAGTTTCCTAATGTCTTCCATTTTAGTCTTTAACCGTATGGTAGAGTCGGGGTCAATATAGTGACAACAGGCTGGGCCTATAACCTGACACATCCCTCCATGAGCTGCTGTCTAATAGTCCAGCACTAAAGTATGTTGATTGGCCACTATAATAAGTTGATTCTGCACTGCAACAGTAGTATTAATTACTTCCAAAATATTCCAAATCTGGTCATCTAAGTAATCAGTGACTTCCACTAATTTGTCCCACATTTGTGTTACCATAGGGTAGAGGAAGACAGTACTGACTATCTTATTGGGTATACCCATTTGTACTAAATGAGGTCTTCCTGATGGGCGTGGGGTGTTGTCTTTGGCACGTTTATAGATGGTATGAAGAGGGATGGCTCTCATATCTACTTTACTATGGGGAATAAGATAAGTGGCTGGAGTTAGCCGGGCCAACGTACAAGTCCCCCCTACTCCGACTGGGAGCCATTTATACGCATTATTCCCACAGACCCAATATTTGGCTGATGGTAGATCCCATAAAGCAGAGTGCTGTAATACTAACTTATGTACCAAATCGATAAAAACTGTGTTATTTGATAGCATACACCATGAAGGCATTTGTCCCAGGGGGCTACAATATCCAACTTCTGGATTACCACATGTTGGATCACTAGACTTATATTCAGAAAATTCATGTTTTACTGCTGTTGCGGTTGTCAGGAGCACTTGGTATGGTCTGTCATACAATGGTTCTAGTCCGTGTTTCCGAACATGCTTCTTCACATACACATAATCTCCGGGATTAAGGATATGACAACCTTCTGCATCAGCTGGATCTGGAATAGAAGATGATACTAACGCATGGGTGTTAGTTAAGGCTTTGGCAAGCTGAATCACATATTGCACAACATAATATGTTTCTTCTGATAATTGTTGTGGGGTAAATCGAGCTATAGCTGGTTGTGACCTAAATAATATCTCATAGGGTGACAGTTTGTGTTTCCCTATGGGGGTGGTGCGTATGTGATATAGTACAATGGGAAGGAGCTCAGGCCACTGGGCCATAGTCTCCTGCATCATTTTGGTTAACTGCCTTTTAAGTGTGCCATTCAATCTCTCCACCTTGCCGCTTGACTGTGGATGATAAGGAGTATGCAGCGCCACTGTTGATCCGATCATGGTAAGTATTTCTTGATATACACATGAGGAAAAGGCTGGTCCTTGATCACTTTCAATAATTTCTGGAACTCCATACCAGCAAACAACTTCAGAGACCAGCTTCTTGGCGGTAGTCTTGGCAGTCATGTTTGGAACGGCGAATGCTTCTGGCTAACTGGAAAACATATCCACTACCACTAAGCAGTATTCATATCATCCTGCTTTAGGGAGAGTGATGTGCAATCGTTGGAATGGATACTCTGGTTTGGCAAGGTGTTTTGTCGGTACATTCTGTAATCTACCTGGGTTGCAGGTTTGGCATATTGTGCAACCTTTGTTCTGTGCACTTAACACGGTGGAAATTCCTGGAGCCCAATAGAGTTTCTGTACCAGTAGCAAAGCTTGATTCTTCCCTCGATGTACCGGTCCATGGGCCTAGGCCGCAACGGCTGGATACAGGAGTCGAGGCAAACAGTACAGTTGTTCCTTCTTCCATAGCCCATCTATCAATTTAGCACCCGCCTCCTTCCACGACTGGCGTTCTTCTTTAGAGACTTTCTGCTGTGTGGAGCGTAGCTTTGTGATTGGAGGGACCGGTTGATGCTCTCTTGACATAAAAGTAATTGAAATAACCAGGCTTCATCTCCTCCGCTATTTCTACATATCCTTCATCACAAATCTCATGTGCGACTTTCCTGAACTTCTCAGCGTCTTCCAACAATCCACAGTCAACTAATCTACCCCTTTGCTGCCGGATGCCTTCATCCCACAACACAGGCTGAAGCCTCCCCTCCACAGGAAAATTTAACACCTTAAACACTTTTGGTGCATTCTTAAAAGATCTTTTCCCCTCTCGACTGACCATGATATTCATCACATCCTCTCCCTCCTGTCTCTCTCTCTTCCCTCCTGTCTCTCTCTTTCTCTCCCTCTCCCTCCTCCAGGGGAGACAAATTCTTTCTGCTCCACGGAAACATTGATTAATCACTACAACTGACAAAAATATCCTTAATTTGTGCACAGCACGAGTCCAGACCTCAGCTGCTGTTTCACTGACTTTATTTCACCCCTTCCCGTCGGGGAGTCTCGAATGGCCAGATGAAAGGAGGAGAACTCTCGTCCGCAGTTCTCCAGACACTAGATATACATATATCTGGGTGCGTGCCCTACCCAATCTTCGATCACCTGCCGCGACCGAACCTAACAGTGTTCAGTCTCCTAAGGATTTTTGTCAGAAGTTGAGAAAGATTCACACAATATTCACTTGTCAATCCGAGGTGATACTGCTTTGAAAGTAAATAATATCAGACCCCTAATGGGACTACACCCCTTATAGTCTCACCTTTGACTATATCCAACCAAGACGTCCGAAGATGCTGCAAACAACCACACACCACGTGGAAACCACGCCAAACGGTCAGTGTCACTAGAAAAGAACTTGTGCACTTACCGTGGCTTTTTGTGGGGGATGATCAGTCCCAATTCCAGTGGGGGAGGCTTAAAGCAGGTCTCTCTTTGTGGACGTCCAGAGGTGGAGGGGCGTCCCTGGTTAGGGATCCGAGTCAGGGCTCCAGCTGTTGAGGGAGGACAATAACCCTTCACGGTTGACCAAGTGAGTGTCAAATTATTATGTTGATTCAAATCCACAGATAACCAAACGGTAACAATGTTCTGTATTGGGAGGATTCAAAGAATCTCTGATCCCATTTATTTTGCTTAGCATTTCATATTGTTTTGAGTATTTTAATAGCCAATCAACTCTGCAGCCATACTACAGTACTATAGGCTAACCAATGTTAGTATAATTATTACGGAAACACATATATGGTCATATTATCATCGTTAGTTCGAAGCACTATGGAAATTTTACAAGGTCAATCCTGGCCTAAACTAGTTAGATAACAGGAGCAGGAGTCTGACAAAATGTTCTTGAGATAAAAAGTTAGTGTGAGAAAGTACCATGGGAAGAGAAAGAAAGAAGTATGTTATGCAAGGAGTGATAATAACATGATTTTAAAGCAAGCAGACAAAATGGAGTTGCTCTAGCATGAGTATCAATATGTCCTTTACACAGGTAGAGTCTGTATCAGAGTGCAGCAGGCAGAGTCTATATCAGGAATGCAGCAGGCAGAGTCTGTATCAGGAGTGCAGCAGGCAGAGTCTGTAACAGAGTGCAGCAGGCAGAGTCTGTATCAGGAGTGCAGCAGGCAGAGTCTGTATCAGGAGTGCAGCAGGCCGAGTCTGTATCAGGAGTGCAGCAGGCAGAGTCTGTATCAGGAGTGCAGCAGGCAGAGTCTGTAGCAGAGTACAGCAGGCAGAGTCTCTATCAGAGTGCAGCAGGCAGAGTCTGTAACAGGAGTGCAGCAGGCAGAGTCTGTATCAGGAGTGCAGCAGGCAGAGTCTGTATCAGGAGTGCAGCAGGCAGAGTCTGTATCAGGAGTGCAGCAGGCAGAGTCTGTAGCAGAGTACAGCAGGCAGAGTCTGTATCAGGAGTGCAGCAGGAAGAGTCTGTATTGGGAGTGCAGCAGGCAGAGTCTGTATCAGGAGTGCTGCAGGCAGAGTCTGTATCAGGAGTGTAGCAAGGACTGGTACGCAACATTACACAACTTAGACTGCAGAACAGGAACGTTCCACTACAACCAACCCAATAGATGAAGACCCAATCAGGATTCCCCACATTTAAAAAAATTTGTGGCAGATCACTTATTTCACTACTGTACAAATAGTGTAAATAAAACCCACACCTCTTCCAGTACAGCCAACCCAGGAGATGGAGACCTAACCAGGAGTGTTCACATTGCCCTAAATGAGGGCCTAACACCACCGAAGTGTCATCAATGTCATCAGACTACAAGTAGTTTAACACAGACTCATACCTGTCCCACTACAGCCAACCCAGGAGATGCAGACTCAATCAGAAGTGTTTACATTTTAAAAAATAGGGCCTAAGACCACCATTTCCGTGGCCAACAGATTGGAGATGGTGGAGTTCAACCTCTTAGCTTTTTCATGTGTAGGATGAAACAATCTTTTACGTGACCACAACAGCGGGATTGAGGGCTGGCTGCAGTGCTGAGAGAGGGCAGAGTACAGTGAAACGGACAAACCGATAGACTGTGAGTGAGGTGCAGGCGAAGATATTATGGTGGATGGAGAAACGTGTGGTGTGATCAGAGAAACAAACACAGCAGGCATGTCTGCTTCACTTACAGCTGACGGGTAGTCACTCAGCCTAACTGCAGCAGGCATACTGCTGGTTCTGTCGGACACCTGCGTGACACCAATTGACACGGTAACAGAGGAGGAGGAAGAAGCAGCAGAGGTGTTTGATGGGGCAGCTGATGGTTGTTTATTGAAAATCAATTTAGAGTTTATTACGTTTACGTACCCGTTTGGGGAGAATAATATCTGCACCAAATGCTCAATTTCACTACAGTATAACTATAGAAATGCATGGAGACCAAACCTCTTCCACTACAGTCAACCCAATGGATGGAGACCCATTCAGGATTCCCCACATTTCCAAAAATTAGTGGCAGACGCCAGCAAAGTGTAATCAATTTCACTATAGTAGAAATAGTGTGAATGAGACCCACAACTCTTCCTGTACAGACAACCCAAGAGATGGATACGTAACCAGGAGTGTTCACATTGCCCTAAATGAAGGCGTAACAAACACCACCGAAGTGGCATCAATTTCACTAGAGTATAAGTATTGCAAAGGAGGCCAAAATCAGTTCCTCTACAGCCAACCCAATAGATGGAGACCCAATCATGATTCTCCACATTTCAAAAAATTTGTGGCAGACACTTGCAATGTCTCATCAATTTCACTACAGTAGAAATAGTGTAAATAAGACCCACACATATTCCAGTACAGCCAACCCAGGAGATGGAGACCTAACCAGGAGTGTTCACATTGCCCTAAATGAGGGCCTAACACCACCAAAGTGGAATCAATGTCATCAGACTACAAGTAGTTTAACGCAGACCCAAACCTGTCCTACTACAGCCAACCCAATGGATGGAGACACAATCAGAATTCTCCACATTGCCCAAAATTAGGGCCTAAGACCTGCAGCAGCAGCAAGAACAGACACAGAAGCCATATCCCAGGCTGCAATTTCAAGAGATCAATGCAGCACACTCAAAATGACAACATCGCCTACTCTGTACAGTCTGCAATTGGGGTGCAAAAGTCCTTGGAGATTCATAACTTGTTCATCTTGATGAAAGTTAGGCGGTCTACACATTCAGGGGACAGCCGGGTGCGCTTATCCATCAAGACGCTACCAGCAGCGCTGAAGACATGTTCAGAGAGAACACTGGCTGCCGGGCATGATAAGACCTCCAAAGCATGAGAGGCGAGCTCAGGCCATTCATCCATTTTTGAAGACCAAAATGGAAAAGGGTCCAAGCCCTCCCTGATGGTATTGATATTGAACTATAGATACTCCTGCACCATCCTCTCCAGTCGTTCACTACGTGTCAGACTTGTACTCTGTTGTGCTGGCGCCTGAGCTGGAGCAAAAAATGTGTGAAAGGACTCCCAAAAATTGCTTCTGCCACTTACTCTGCTGCTGCTGCTAATGTTTTGGTGTTGACGAACTGACGTGCCGGAGGTTGAAAAACTACAGCTGTGATGCACACTGTGTGCCCAACTGTTACCTTGGGGAAAACCTTTATTAAGGTTGCTTAAAAGCTTGTTTCGATACTCCAACATAAGCGGGGCCCTTTCCAGGGTGGGAAGCATCTGGCAAAATTGACTCTTATAACGTGGATCTAACAGAGTGGCAACCCAGTAGTCAGCATTATTTCAAATCCTAACTATTCGGGGATCATGTTGCATCAAGAAGGCACTCATATGTCTGGCTCTTCCTGGAGGTCCAAAGCCAGGCTGTATTGTTGGTTGTGTGACACTGATGTTTGTTTCCTCCGTCCCCTCCTGCCAACCACCTTCAAGCAAGAGGGGATGATTATCCTCTTCATCCTCTGACAGCTACTTGCCCATCACCTCTTCCTCCTCCATTAGTTCCTCAGCTCTTGCACCTTCACTTACAGTTTGCCTGGTATCACCAAACCCCCTCGATTGCTGTAATCCACCGTCACTTGGCATCCGCCTGTGTGATGACAGTCTGGAAATTCGAGACATTGTTATGCCTTCCGCATCCTCCTCTTCTTCTGGGGCCACCACCTCCTGCCGCAGGTTATTCAAAGATTGCTCCAGTATGTATATGACCGGAATAGTGATGCTGATGACGGCATCGTCAGCGCTAACCAGTTTAGTAGCCATTTCCAAACCGTGCAGAAAGGTGCAGAGGTCCTTAATCTGTTCCCACTCCATAAACGTGATATGCCCTAAGTTCATACTGCGTTGCCCCAAGCTATACGTAATGACATACTGCGTCAGAGCTCGTTGCTGCAGGCACAGTCGCTGCAACATGTACAGAGTAGAATTCCACCACATCGGCACATCAAAGATCAACCTGTTAACTGGCAGGGACAAAGACCTCTGTATCAATGCAAGTCGATGACATGAGGGGTGCGAACAGCGGAAGTGAGCGCACAGCTTCTGTACTTTGTGACGCAGCTCATCCAGGCCAGGATAGTGGCGGAGAAATCGCTGTAACACCAGGTTGAGGATGTGAGCCATGCAAGGCACTTGTGTGAGCTTGCCTCGGACTTGGGCCACTAACGGTTTCGCACCGTTATCGCATACGGCCTTCCCTGGCTCTAGGTTCAGTGTAGACAGCCATTGCTCAAACTGAGCCTGGTGAGCTGCCCACAACTCTTCACCTGCATGACTGCGATCTCCAAGGTATATTAATTTGAAGACTGCCTGATAACTGTGAGCCCTGATTGCGCAGTACGGAGGTGGCGTGTATTCGCTCTGCACCCTTGGAATGCGTGTCTCATTAAGGCAGAGGTTGAGTGCACAGGTGGAGGCCCTAGAGGAGGTGGAGGACGCAGAAGCAGCGGAGAAAGTGGGAAATACAGAGGTTTCTTCTACAAGCCTAGGGGATTACAAGATTTGTGGAGCAGCCCCTTCCCGCTTGCCCCCACAGCCTCCAGAGTCACCCAGTGCCCAGTCAGCGAGATGTAAACACCTTGGCAATGCTTACTCGTCCAGGTATCTGTGGTGAAATTCACCCTGGCACATGTAGATTTAGAAAAGGAACGGGTTATGTTGTCAGCTTTCTTAGAGAAGTAATGGTGACTGGGCAGCTGGTACTGGGGGACTGTGATGGCCATCAGTTTTCAGAAACCGTCTGTATCTACCAGGCGGAAAGGCAGCATTTCCGTGGCTAACAGTTTGGAGATGGTGGAGTTCAACCTCTTAGCTTTGTCATGCGTAGGATGAAACAATCTTTTACATGACCACAATTGCGGGACCGAGGGCTGGCTAAGGTGCTGAGAGAGGGCGGAGTATGGTGAACCAGAAAAACTGGTGGAGCGTGAGGTGCAGATGTTACGGTGGATTGAGAAACATGCGATGTGCTCGGTGAAAGAAACACAGCAGGCGTGTCCGTTTCTGTTACAGCTGACGGGCTGTCACTCAGCCTGACTGGAGCGGGTAAAGAACCGGAGGTTCTGCGATGGGAGACCTGCGTGACAATATTTGGCACGGTAACAGATGAGGAGGAAGAAGCAGTGTATGCGTTTGATGGGGCAGCTGATGGTTGTTGAGGTGCTCTGGCCCGCATTTCAGCGCGGTAAGATTCCCAGCGTAAAGAATGTTGTTTGAGTATGTGAACGTTCATGCATGTAGTAGTCAAATTATTGCATTTTTCCCTCTACTAAGTTTTTTATTGCAAAGATTGCAGATAACGTGAGTTGGCTCATCCTTTGCAGTGACTGCTGACTGCTGGCCACAGCCACGATTGTGGCTAAGGATGCAGTTCTCCTCGAGCTTGCATCACTCCGTGTCTGCGCTGTACGGTGAAATGTAACCTCCTCGTCTTCCTCCTCCACCTCCTCAGATGAGCTACTCGGCTGCGCGACTTTGGGTTCACATCAAGTAGGATCTTCAACCTCATCATCATCCAATGTGTTAACCCATTCCTTGCCCTCAGAGTGACCCCTCTCTTCTTGTTGCCCTGACAGCACAGTACAGTCCGCATAAGCCACAGGTATCTGAGTTTCATTGGGATCACCTCCCTCCCCTATGGTTAACGTCTGGTGATGAGGGTCAGGAACCTGCTCGGACCCTACTTCGTCCTGCCCCGAATCCAAGTAAAAAAAAATTTGGGCATCGGTGCAGATGCTTTCCTCCCCTTTACTTTGTGACTGTTTGGAGTACACGTCTGATGCCCATGGTATAGAATGGGTGAAGAGTTCTACAGACTCGCCCATCTGTGGTTGGCTACAGTCAGTTGGGCAGTTGGCCAGTTGTGACGCGGGGGGATGCATGGGTAATTGGGGTGCCACCTCTATGGACTGTACTGCGTGTGATGTTGAGGTGGAGGAAGATGAGGAGAGGGCACTGGAAGCAGAGCTTGCCATCCACTGGAGCACCTGCTCTTTCTGAGCCTTATCAACAAGGCGTATCGCTGTGCGGCTGCCAAAGGGAGGGAGTGCAGTAGGCCACCCACTAACATAAGTTGTCAGTTGTCTTTGGATAGGACCTGTTTGTGTTGGTTCACTAGTGCTTTCACTAACATTATCACGTACCCCACGTACACGTTGAACACCAAGCTTATTCCCCCTTCCACCACGCCCTCTCTTTTTCACACTCATGTTGGTCAGATACAGTGGTAGGAGCACGCAATTAACTAAAGAAAAATAAGTTTTTTTCTGTGAAATAGCTCAGCACACATCTGAGTTTCAGCGACACTAAATGACAAGGTAAGATATGGCCTGCCATATAACGTTACTAAACAACAAAGGAGATTTGTTAGTGTGCATGAGGCCGAAAAAACCTACGAGATATTTTCCAAACAATTTCAAACTGAGATGTCCCCTGCTGTATTACTTTAGGAACAGAAGAAATTTTTTTTGGAATGTGGATGAGGCCAGTATCACATAGAATATATGCTCCAAAATATTTCAAACTCAGATTTAGCCAGCTGTACCACTTTACTCGGAACAAAAAATACTTTTTGGGTTACTCTGCATAAGCTCTGCGTCCAGCTGACTTTGACCGCCACTGATGTAGTAGCTTGCTTATAGCTCTGTATGACTTTTGGCACAGGAATATTTTTGGACTGGGCCTAGTAAGAGAAGTTTTTATTTTTTTACTGTGAAACCAGGACAAGTTCAACGCCACTGAAATAGGATCTGCCTTTTAGTAGACTGGATCAACTTTGCCACAATAAAAAAACCTTTGGTGGACTCTGCCTGCCAACCAAAAATATATATAGGTTTGACTCTGCGTACAAGCTGAATTTGACCACCACTGACGAAGTAGCTGGTTTATAGCACTGTATGACTTTTGGCACAGGAAAAAATATTTTTTGGACTGGGCGTAGCAAGAGAAAAAATGCATTTTTTTACTCTGAAACCAACTGAAGTTCAACGCCACTAAAATAGTATCTGCCACTAGAAAAAACTTTAGTGCACACAGCTTTCAATATCACAATAGCAACAGAAAAAAAAACAGATTTAGTGCTCTGCAATAAGAAGCTCTGCAGACTGTGCAGAGCACAATTTCCACCCCACTAAATGAAAAGGTGCACTGCGCTTGCTTCATCACATTAGCAAGCGCAAAAAAACATTCAAGGTATAGTGAGACATGGAGCTCTATACCAGCGGTGCACAGCACTATTGTATGGCATGGGCCCTCTGTTTCTGTCCGAATCTCAGTACTTGCACAAGAACACCAAAAATATGCTGCACCAGCGGTTGCAGAGGTACACAGGCCAGGAATTATCTACACTATCTGACTACCACACAAGCGCCCATCTATCTAGCTAATATCTCTCATTACACAGGAGAACACTGAGCTGCGTCTGTCTCCAGCAGTGACATGGACATAATGGCGCTGAGGGAACATGGCCTCTTTTTATATTGAGAGGACATGTAGAAGCCCTTAAGTCTGGACAGTGTTGATGCTTCCTGCGCTATGATTGGCTGGCCGCACTTTCCTCAGTTAAAGTTACCGCCTACAGAAAAAGAAAAAAAACATTGCGCCACTGATCTGACCTGATCTAAGCTCTCCACAGCCCCCACACTCACCTGGCACATGTCACTGCTCATCATACACTTGCACTATGCTAACAAAACAGTTCAAAACGCCGTGGTTGCCCTGTATTTGCGGTCCTGCGCAAATTCATCAAACTTTTCCGATTTTAAGAAAAATTGCTTGCCTTTGCAGTCACAAATCCGAATGTGCCATATTTGTGCCAAATTTGAAACTTTCGAACATTTGCCAAACAAATTTGCTCAACACTAGTCATAAGGGTAAAGGGAAAAATGAGGAAGAATAGGTCATGCATTCTCAATATTTTCCACTAGAGGTCAGTGTTGTTTTACTTCAGTAAAAGGGACATTATTTTAGAAAGTTAAACAATATTAGCACAAAACAGAATTTCCCACTATAAAGCAAGATCTCATTTGGCAGGGTTACCAATAACAGTTCAGTAGCTGGCAATGAAAATGTGAATCCAGTGTGGTATGAATCTATGTTGTATCGATCCATAATACAGCAGTTCATACTGAAAGGCTGCGTCAAGCGTCATTTTTTTTTCTCTACGTGAAAAACATGAATACAGATTTATACAAAATCTGCGAGAAAATTTGCAGCACGTCATATTAGGAAGAAATCGCCCCCTAGAATGAATTCTGTATGGAAACCTCCCCCCGCAGAGTGCCTATAGCGCTGAGGGTCTGATTTTACACAGAGTATTTTTATCATGTTTTTTTTCTATTGTGCTTTCATTGACATTTTCACAGTTTTCTGCTTAAAACACTGGACAATTATATAAAACACAACAAAGCAGAATATTACAATGTCTATATACGCAGCTTTTGGGAGGTTTGGGGTCAAAAAGTGACAAAATAAAAACCGCTACCAAAATTGGTTGTTAAAAATTGCATTAAACACTTGAAATACAGGGCGTTATAAAACTCTTGAAGGAATTCAATTAGGGAAAATTGGTCATTGGAAAGGCGGCAAAAACATATTTACAATAAATATTTTCCGTGACTTTGTGATGTATGTAAAAGTCACTAGCCACAATCCAACTAGACTGTTTCTGTCCTCACTCAATACACTTGCATTGAGCAAGGCAGAGCCCATCTAGTCAGATTGTGGCCAGGAGTATGCATATCTAAAACTTGTGGTCACATGACCGCCGTTCTATAGGGTCATCACACTTTTTTTGCATAAATTTATATTGAGGCCCCTCCTGTAGTATCATCACTGTGGTAGATCGCTCACTTAGCTGCACATGGAGGTAGACACAGGTAAGCTGTCTCTTTAAATCTCTTGTTGGTTTATTAAAATGCGGCATAAACCAACATTGAGTCCATAAAAATAATCACGGCCCTTTGGTCAAAATAGGAAAGCAAACAAAGCAAAAGTGGTCATGCAAAACACAGTCCTTGTGTTAGCAGGGGTTCACCTGCCCAGAGTTTAGCAACTCCACATGGTTCTGGTCAGCTCGACACAATCATGTCTGGAGTTAGTGACTCGCCCCCTGGGCAGTGGGGCACTCGGATCCGGGCAGTAGGGGAACGATGGGAGTAGTAGTGGCAACCCGGTTCCGTGGCTCAGGGTGGTCTGGCCAGTGGTAGTCCGTTATGTGCTGTTGATTATGTCCGACTACGCCACCCGTGGATTTGCGGTCATTAGGAACCGCCGCTGCAAGGCAGACCGCTGGGGCTGATGATGTATGCAGCTGAGATGGTGTGACTCCCCACGGGAAGAGTGCGGCCCCAGGGCAGTGTAGTGGATGTTGGGAGTGATGGTAGTGAGAGTCCCAGTGCTGATAGTGCTGGAGGAGCAAGGAGCACGCAGACAACAGGTTGCAGTCCAGGGTCTTTACTAGAACAGGTAAATTGACCCACAAACAGTCCCTGCTAGGAGGGGACCTGGATGTCTGAGAGCAACAGGGAAATTGGCCCTGGTCAGGGTGAGGGTGTATGCCTACCGTGCTTTCTGTGCTCCTTCTGGCTATCTCCTCCTTATAGGGTAATAGCCCACGTTTCCGAGCTTTCCGTGTATTCTCGCCTGTATGGCCTGCAACGTGGGTTCCTTTCTGCTCCCAGCCTTGTACGGCTTTGCTGGTCCCTTCTGTTGTGGCAGGGCCTCCAGGCTTCTTAGGCCAAGGAATATACAGTCCCCTGCGGACTGGTTCTCTGCTGGAGGATGTGGAATCCTCCCAGCCTCAGACACCAAAGTCTGGTAAATTAAGTCCGTTATCTGCCAAGACAGGCTCACTTCGCCTCTTGTCTCTGGCTTGTGGCTCTCCTACTGCCACACTTCCTCTTAGGTGCAATACAACTGTCCCTCTCTGCTCTGGGACCTGAATCCTGAGACAGGTCGTCCAGCTCTCCCTAACCCTGCCCCCAGCACCAGCTTTTATAGGGGCAGCCTGCTCCCCCTACTGGCCTGAGACAGGAGGTACTGCATGCTAATGTTCCCCTGACTAGAGAACCTCCCCCTTGCTCTCAGACACAGCTTTATTACATTTTGTGGCATCCAGGCCAGGGTGACACATTAGCATCCCCAGACTTACTGAACTGAATGCCTCAACAGGTCGAACATTTAAACCCCAGACCACACCCTGGGGTGGAGATATGGTGAACGACCTCCCACCTGCTCTATAGTCGTTCACCAAAAAAAATGGCCCATTTAAATATGGCTGATTAATCCTCTCAGCACATAACATGCAGGAGAAGACTTCCAGGTTTCACATCACTGAAACTAATAGGCTCAGTGAAACATATCTCCCCTCCAGCACTCTGCAAGTGACTTTGTCACATCACATATAGAGTCTCTCCTACAGTGTAATCACATATAGAGCCCCCCATAATATAATAACATATAGAGCCCCCCATATTGTAATCACATATAGATGTGTGGCACCCCAGGAGTCCGGTTGCCACAGTGGCATTGGCTCCCTCACAGAGGGTGATGCCATGCCTGGAAGCAAGGAACGGTCTCCTAATCAGGTTTGCCAGCATACAACACTTTCCTGGCTCCAGACCAAAAAGGGGAGCCCCTCCCCTTTACACTGGAATCTGGAGGCGGGGTTAATAAGCGTGAGTTGAGAGGAGTTGGAGAAAGGAGGACAACGAGGAAGGACTTGGGGAAGGGAGCTGTGAATAAGCTCGCCCCAGATGGAAGCACAAGTGGGAGCGACACTTAAGGAAGGCCCGAGCTGCCTGCCATACAGGTGAGGAAAAAGACGCTTTACTCAGGGACGAGGGCCGCAGCATAGCTTCAAGCAGCAGGGCCAACGAGAATAGCGCAGAGGGAAGGCCTACAACTCCACCTGGTGAGGTGGATCCCCAACTTGGTTCCAGGCCGCCCAGACCTCTACTACCAGCTAGTACCCGTGCCCCGGTCGGCTTAACAAACCACAAGTAAAGATAAGAGGAAACCGCCATTAAGCTGTGGACTGGTCATTATCTGCGCCATCACCTGCATTACACCGCACCAACAACATCTACCTCCACAATTCTACATATACTGCCCTGGAGCTTAGCTCTGCCTGTGGAGAGCTGAACCAACTCTGCTGCGTCACCACCAGCTCCAGTGGATCTGCACCGCAGTGGTGGCCCTATATAGCCGCATACCACAGGTGGCATCACGAACATTATCTCCAAAAACTTTATTCACCTTTTACTTTCCCTTTAATTAACCGGGTCACTGCCACCGTGACATCCCCCAGCATCGACCGGCCCGGCTACCGAGTACCCCACGGCCCAGGGGGCGCGTCAACCTGGCGTCACGAACAGGATAAACAAAGCCCGGTATAACTGGGTACTGTGTGCTATAGACTTTACTGAACTCTATCATCATGTCTTTTGCCGTCAGCCGAGGGGAAGTTGGAGGCCCGATCCGGAACCACCGGGTAATCGATGCCTCTCGCCGGCAGAGCGGCATACTGGTACGTCAGCAGAAACCCAGGACCTGGCTGAGGTTCACTAGGGGGGAGGAAGATGCCCAACCTGGGAGAGGATTCAGCAGCGGGCGCAGCCGCCGCCACTGTAAAGTCGTTATCAATGCCATATATACCAGGTGCGGCGTGGTTGCCCTAGTACTCAGGGGAGTCGCACACCCTAAGCGAATTTGAGGAGAGACTGCTCAGTTTGTTTCAAGTGTACCCCCTGTCTGAGGAGCAAAAAGTCAGCATCCTCATAGGCCAGCTAATCGGTGCAGCCCAGAGGGAGGTGAAGTCCAGGCCGGGCAGGGACAAAAGCACTGTTAAGGATATTCTGGCCCTGTTGAAGGAAACCTTTGACACCCGCACAGCAGCAGAGATTAAAATGAAGTTCTACGGGTGCAAACAAAGGGTGCAGGACAGTGTACGGGACTATGCTCTAAACCTGCAGGAGGAGCTGCGGGCCATTAAACAGGTAGACCCCTACAGTGTGCAAGACGAGGACAGATTGCTAACTGAGCAGTTTATCGAGGGGCTCCTGTCTAACGCTCACCGGACACAACTGCGCATTATGGCTCTGCAAAACCCTGATCTGGACTTTGCGCAATTTAAAGATAGAGCAATCCGGGTGCTGCAAGAATCAAAGCCAAGTGGCACTGCACCCCTCCAGCGCCCAGCTGTAACATACCACCAGGAGGTGGCATCCTTTTCCCCGGCACCTGTGGAGGCTGACACGCAGACCCTAGATAATGACCCCTCTGCAGACCTACGCCTTCAGGTCCAGGAGCTGACCAAAAGTATGGCTACACTAACCAAAACCGTGCAGGCCATGCAAGTGTCTCCAAAAGAAAGAATCCAGCTGGCCTCCAGTCCAGATGACGTCTCGTGGTGACGACAGGACTGACAACCCATCTGCCGTCGCTGTCAAAAGGCGGGGTACCTCGCAAGATTCTGCGATTTAAACGAGCAACCACTGGGGCAGAGGGCCAACCCCCAGGAGTAAGACGACCAGGCCCACAGAGCTGGCGAGACAAGTACGTGGGAGGACGACCGGTCCTACCTGGCGTGCTTGTTGGCATCTCGATGAATGCGGTGCTGGACACTGGTTCCCAGGTGACAACGATGCCACATATCCTTTATAAATGATACTGGACTGATTCAGACATTACCCGCCGTCCAGATGAACATATTAACATCTATGCCAGCAATGGTCAGCCCTTGCCTCAGGTGGGGTATAAAGAGGTGACCATAAAGGTTGGCCGAGTAGAATTGCTATCACAAGGGATGATTATTGTTGATATTGATCGCCGAGAAAGCCATCCTATGATAACCTTAGGCACCAATGTGATAGAGAATTGTCTTGGGGAAATTATTGTTTTGTTGCAACAGGTCGCAGAGTCTGCCAGCTCTGGTCAGCAGCGAGTTCTGCAAAAGGAGATCAAACCCCTGATGCAGAGACAACAGGTAGAGCTGTCTGGAGGAGAAGTCGGCATTGTCAGAATGAGTGATCCATTTCCCATTGCAATGCCCCCTAGGAGTGAAATGTTAATATGATGTCGGGTAGCCATAGGTCTCAGGGGTCAAGATTATCAAGTCCTGGTAGAACCCGTGTACTCTGATAGTAGGCCCACCATCTTGACAGCCAGGGGGTAGTCGATGTCCGCAAGAGGAGAGTACCGATACGCATCCTGAATTGTGGGGAGAAAGATGTCCATTTACCCCGGTATGCTACCCTTGCTAAGTTATTCACTGTTAGTAACAATGCAATAAAGGCAGTGGAACCCTTGCTTCCGTCCGAACAGGCGGAAGACAATGGCCCCAAGGGTCAGATGGAGGATTGGTGTCAGAAGCTACAAGTAGGCACTGACTCAACCCCTTTGCACCAAAAGCATGGAGTATACCTGGTAGTCCAAGAATATGAGCGAGTCTTTAGCAAACACCCACTAGACTTTGAGCAGGTAAAAGGGGTCCAACATCATATCCCCACAGGAGATCATCCCCCCATTAAAGAGAGGTACCGGCCTGTACCACCAGCTCACTATCAATGTGCCAAAGGACTGTTACAGGAGATGAAGGAGGCTGGGGTAATCAGAGATAGTTGTAGCCCCTGGGCAGCTCCATCAGTCCTCGTTAGAAAGAAAGATGGTACAATGAGGATGTGTGTTGATTACAGGCAGATTAACCGCATTACACATAAGGACGCCTACCCATTATCCAGAATTGAGGAATCATTAGCTGCACTGAGATCTGCTATCTATTTCTCCACTTTAGATCTCACCAGTGGGTATTGGCAGGTTTCTGTGGCAGAGGCGGACAGAGACAAGACCGCGTTTATGACACCAATGGGCCTCTGCGAGTTCAACTGCATGCCATTGGGGCTCTGCAATGCCCTGGGAACTTTCCAGCGGTTAATGGAGTGTTGCCTAGGACACAAAAACTTCGAAACCATTCTGCTGTATTTAGATGACGTAATCGTCTACTCAAAGACGTACGAAGATCACCTGGAGCACCTGGCCAAAGTGCTCGAAGCCCTATCTGGTTATGGCATGAAAGTAAAGCCGTGCAAGTGACTCGCCCCCTGGGCCGTGGGCACTCGGAGCCGGGCAATCGGGAAACGATGGGGGTAGTAGTGGCGACCCGGTTCCGTGGCTCAGGGTGGTCAGACCAGTGGTAATCCCTTTATAAGTTTTAAGCGATGTCCGACTACGCCATCCGTGGATTGCGGTTATTAGGAACCGCTGCTGCAAGGCAGACCGCTGGGGCTGATGATGTATGGGGCTGGGATAGTGTGACTCCCCACGGGAAGAGTGCGGCCCCAGGGCAGTGTAGTGAATGGTGGGAGTGATGGTGGTGAGAGTCCCAGTACCGGTAGTGCTGGAGGCGCGAAGGAGCACACAAACAACAAGTTACAGTCCAGGGTCTTTACTCACAGTTCATTTGTTCCGGGTCACTTCTGTCAGCAGTGACCGCCCGAGCCGTGCTGCGTCCACCAGGTGTGGGGCTCGGTCAACTCACAGGCAGCTCAGAGGTATGGCTCAGGACCCCCTTCAATCCTTCCTCTGGCCTGCCTCACCAGTGACCCACTTTTGTCCATCTGCCGCGGATCTGCGCGGGTAAACGTGGGCCCCGTTCCCCGCTGTCCTTTATGGTGCCTTCCTAGCAGGTTTGAAGAGGTGCTGCACCAATAAATGTTCACAGCCTCCAGTCTTTGGCTGAGGGTTGTTTCACCTCCACCAACTTGGGATCCGGTACCCTTAATCTGCCTGACCCTTCACCCGGTATTCTCGTGGGTTCTTAGGGTCCCTTCCACCTTCTTGTTCCTGAGCCCCTCTGTTCCTCTGTCTCTTCTTCTCCTCTTTTCTGCTCCTCCTTCTTCTCCTTTCCCGTGGAGCTGGGCTGAGAAGGAACCACAGCTCCCCTTCACCTCCTCTCTCTCTCCACTCTACTCCTCGGCCTTTCTCTAGGCCCACTCTGGAGTAGAGCTCCTACAGAGCCTCTACTCCCTGTCTTCTCCTCAGTCTGCACAGACTGACTGAACTCCACCCAGAGCTATGATGGTGCCCACCTTTTATACCTCCCTATAGCCATGAGCCCAGGTGACCAGCAACCAATGGGCTCCTATCTACGCTCAGGAACCAACCCCTATCTGCTCCTACATCACTGGGTTTTCCTCCCCCCTCCCCACTCCAGCCAGGGACATGGTCTGTCGTACCTTCATTTCTGTCTAATGGTAGTACCATTGAGCTCTCCCTCGGAAATGGGGTGAGTGTGCTGTATGCAGCTAACTGAGCCCTTGTCCATACTCCATCCTTACCCGGGAGTGGAATACCACACCTCTGGCAGAGGTGCAATACCCCTGTAGCGGCCAAGCCCTCGGGGCGCTACACAAGTGCCACCTGTTGAAGCCCAAGGTGCAGTACCTAGGTCATGTGGTAAGCGCCGAAGGTGTAGTACCAGACCCTGAAAAAGTCACCGTGATCAAGGTCTGGCCAAGACCCTCCACTATCAAAGAAGTGCGGCAGTTCCTCAGGCTAGTAGGCTACTACAGGAGATTCATCAAGGGTTTCACTAAGATAGCAGCACCCATGCAGGACCTCTTAGTGGGCCAGTCAAAGAGGGCCAAGATCCCAAATCCTCCGTTCAAATGGGGTAAACCAGAAGACGAATCCTTCACTCGACTGAAAGTGGCTCTTACGGGAGACGAAGTCCTGGCCTAACCCGACTATGGCCAACCCTTTATACTCCATATGGATGCCAGCAACGTGGGATTGGGAGCGGTGCTGTCCCAGGTACAGCAGGGCAGAGAGAGAGTGATTGCCTATGCCAGCAGGAAGCTCCATCCCACGGAAAGGAACCCCGACAACTATAGTTCCTTTAAGTTGGAGTTTTTAGCCACAGTCTGGGCTGTAACAGAGCGCTTCAAACACTACCTCGCCTCCTCCAGATTTACAGTCTTCACGGATAACAACCCGCTGACGCACCTGGAGACTGCAAAGCTTGGTGCCGTAGAACAACGATGGATGGCTCGACTGTCCAACTACGAGTTTACCATCAAGTATCGGGCAGGGCATAAAAACGCTAATGCTGATGTGTGGCGCCCCTGAGGGTTTAGTCGCCACAGAGGTACTGCATCTCACCCAGAGGTGTGGTATCTCAATCTTAGGTAAGGATAGAGTGCTGCCCAGGACCCTAACACCCCCATCCAACACTACACTACTCCAGAGCAGCAGGAGGGGCAAGATGCGTCTCTTTTCCTGCTGAGCCCTGTCCCTGGCTGGAGTGGCGGGAAACAAGTGAAGGGGAACCATGTATTGGGTGTGGGTGGAGGAAGAAGATTAGGGGAGCACTTAGAAGGAGGATATAAAAGAGGGAAGCAATCTTGGGAATGTAGTCAGTCTGAGGAGGACAGTGAGAGGAGCAGGAGCTCAGCAGGAGCTCTGCTCAGGAGGAGGGCCTAGCCAGAGAGGCCCAGGACAGACTGAGGAGAAGGAGCAGGAAAAGAGCTCCAGGAGCGAAGAGGGGATCCCAGGGGTACGGGCAGTGCTGGAGGCCACCCGTACGCCCGAATCTACCAGGCGGTGGAGGGATCGAGCCGCAGAGGGGACCGGCCCCTAACCAGTGAGAATTATAAAGTTCAACTAGAAACCGGAGGCTTCTGTACTTTCAGGGTGCAGTTGCTACATCCGCACTCATTCTCTAAAAAGGTAGCCACATAGGATCCAGGGAACTCCAGGTTGCCCAGAAAGATCTGAGGATACCGGCTTGGGACACTGTTTGCGAGGCGCAGGGCAGGAAGGGTGAGAGCCAGCGCAGGAAGATGGCTGAGAAGGGCATGTAGAACAGGGTCCTGTCAGGCACTCTTGAAATACCTGGGGGATTGCTGAACCCCTGCCCGGTGAACGCAGCACAACGTGGGAAGTTATGATCTGCAGTCGTAACCAGGAGCAAAGTGAGAACTGTGAGTAAACCCAGAAGACTGCACCCCACTGTCTCTGTGAATTATTGCTGCGCCATCACCCCCTGCACTACACTGCCCAGCATCATCTACAACATCTATAACATCTACACTGCCCTGGAGCTAAGCTCTACCTGTGGAGAGCCAAACCAACTCTGCTGTATTAACAACAGTTCCAGAGGACCTGCTCCGCAGCGGCGGCTCCCTTTAGCCACATACCACAGGTGGCGTCACGAACTTTATATAAAAGCTATAAATCCCCTGTAAATAACCCCTTTTAATGACCACCCTAGGTCACGGACTGGGTCACCGCCACTGTGACATCTCCCCTAGCAACGACCGGCCCGGCACCGAGTAACCCACGGCCCAGGGGGCGCGTCATCGATGCGCTGTCCAGGATGCCCAACTTGCCAGATGGGGGAGAAGACCCGGAAAAGCTGGAGGAGATAGAGTTACCGGCTTTCCATCATCACGGGGTGACCCAGTACTCCCACTGTGTGAGGAACAAGCTCTCTGCCAACAGAGAGGCCACGTTTAACCCATTGCCCCACCATGGATGGGCAGAGACGCAGGATAGCGTCCCGGCTGTCCACCTAGTAAAGGAGTTGCTGACACAAGCTGACTCACACCTTGATCCAGATGCTCCACAGGAGACCCAACAGTTGTGGAAGGAGAAGGGCAAGCTGTTCATCTATGAGGGAAAGCTGTGTCGAAGAAGCATCAACTTCCGGACACACGAACTGGTCTGGCAGTGGTAGTCCCGAAGCGGGATATGCCAATGGTCTTAGAGGCGTACTACGATGGAGCAGGACACTTCGGGTGGAAGAAGATGGAAGTCCTGCTACGTGAGCGATTCTACTGGGCTGGCATGAGGAAAGCAATCAAGAGATGGTGTCGAGAATGTGGTCCATGCAACCTGAGAAGGAAAGACCGTGATGGCCAGAGGGCTCCCCTGCAGCCCATAATCACTAAACAACCACTTGAATTGGTAGCCTTGGACCACATGAAGCTAGCCCCAAGCCGGTCAGGCTATGTCTACGCTCTCACCATAGTAGACCACTAATCCCGATTCCTGGTAGTAGTGCCAGTGAAAGATCAGATGGCTAAGACGGTAGCCAAAGCATTTCAACAACACTTTTGTCACCCCACGGTTACCCTGAGCGAGTGCTTACCGACCAAGGCTCAGCCTTTGAAGAAAAAATGTTTCAAGAATTTTTTAACTTGTATGGCTGCTAGAAAATAAGAACGATGCCATATCATCCCCAGACCAACGGGTATTGCGAGAAAATGAACCAGGTGGTAATAGACCTGTTGAAGACATTGCCCCTTGAGGAACGTACCCTGTGGCCAGAGAAGTTACCAGATTTGGTGGACCTATACAATCACATCTCAGTGAACTCCACCAACGGTACACCCGCTTACCTGATGAGAGCAAGACCTGGCAAGTAACCCATTGACTTAGAAATTGGGAGTTTTAACACCTGAAATGACATCACCAGATGCAGACTGGGATACGAAGCGGCAGCAACAATACCGCAAGGTGCAAGAATGTGTGGAGAGAAGGTTGTCCCAGGCAAGACAGTAGAAAACTTATAATCAGCACGCACCTGCAGTTCCCTTGTCACCAGGAGAACAGGAACTCAAAAGGAAAAGATGAGTTCACAAATTAGATGATCAGTGGGAGGTTGAGCCATACACCATCTTACCATCAAATTTTGACAACACCAAGGTGTGCCTCATCAGTAAAGATGGAGGAGAGACGTCAGCGGCAGTCTCACGAGACCACCTGAAGATATGCCCTGATCAATTGAGACACAAAGAGGAAGATCAAAACAGCCCCCATCACACAGAAAAGAAGGAAGAGACGGTCCAAACCATCCTTGGAGAATTTCCCCGGTCCTGGACGCAGGTGAATCAAGCAATCGTGGTATCTGTCTTAACCTTTCCCCAAGTAGCCTCACCGGAAGCCACAGAGACTCTAGAACAGCAGAGAGACCAGTCAGCCCCAGAAACAGATGCTTCATCAGCAGCGGATCAAGAGAATCTACCCCCTGCTAGTGGTGAATCTGTCATACCCATGGTGAGTTTAGGAGTTCGCAGAAGGCGATCTGGTATACCAGTACTACGTAGGTCCACAAGAAGCGTAGTGAATAATGCAACCACCATACCAGCGATAGACACTAGAGACCCGGGTAGGTCATTTGCAACAACTGTACTGCATAGATCAACCTATAGTACCATAGGTCAGCTCCCTGCCTGTTAGAGGGACTAAGAAGTAGTAAAATAATAGTATATGGTGTATAGTTGTAACCGTTAAGTAATCCTGAGTATATATAGTTATTCAATTTATGGACAAATGGACCACAGGACTAG
Organism: Phyllobates terribilis; assembly: GCF_046119375.1. Lineage (NCBI taxonomy): Eukaryota > Metazoa > Chordata > Amphibia > Anura > Dendrobatidae > Phyllobates > Phyllobates terribilis. The sequence continues at coordinate 1,121,427 of NW_027362797.1, forward strand.
GTGTGGTCAGGACAATGCTGAATAAAGTTGATTGTTGGCCTTGAAAATAAACCATAGGCGTGGCTGAAAACCAGGCCCACCAACAGGGTGCCCTGAAGCCACGCCAAGGGACGATACACGAAGTGGGTTGAGGCGGTTCTCACCAACCAACCTTCAGGTATCCAGAAAAAAGACAATTCCTGGATTGTGGCGTAAAGACTAAGCGCCGCAGTGACTGCTACCAATTTATGTTGTGTTTTTGTGATTTTTGCTTTTTGAGACTTTGTAAACTATTTGTAATGTGAATTGTTATTGTTGTTAATTGTTCAATTCAAAAGGTGTCCTCAGTCTGGGAGTACTGAATTTAACTAGGGGGGAATGTGGCGCCCTAGGGAGTCCGGTTGCCTCCCTCAAAGGGGGTGATGCCATGCCTGAAAGCAAGGAGGGTTCCCTAATCAGGTCTACCAGCATACAACCAGGGGTGGATTAAGAGTAGCAAGGGCCCCGGGCAGTTTAGAAAGCGCGGGCCCCCCCCCCCCACACCTGATTTATCACGTGACATGTCACATGATCCCCTGTGATAGATCATGTGATAGTTCACGGGAAATTAATTTGGCACAATATTAATTGTGCTGCCTCATCTGAGAGCAGCACAATATAGGGGCAGATACCCTGATTCCAGCGATGTGTCACTTTTTCAGCTGCTTGTCATTTTGAGAAAATCACCGTTTCATCTGCTGCAGATCTAGCAGCTCTCTGAATGCTGCGCTCTGTATAGCCCCACCCACACCACTGATTGGCAGCTTTCTGCCCATGCTCAGTGTACACAGAAATCTACTGATCAGTGATGGGGGTGGGGTCCTACAGAACTTACTAGTCATCTAGTGATAATTACCTTCTGACAAATCAATGATTTTATCAAAACAACACTAAGCAGCCCAGTAAGTGACACATTACTGGAATCAGTGCCTCTAACCCTACATTATGCTGCTCTCAGATTAGGTGGCAAAAACCTGATGACAGATTCCCTTTAAAGGAGCTGTAAACACAAAAAAGTTTGTATTAAAAAAAATACAAGCCATTTGTGAAATTAACTTTTTTTCATTGTTAATTCACATTAGACTGTATCTTCAACACTTTTGTCAGCAGGTCTTATTACAGACTCTGAATAGGGCAGCTCTCTCCCTCTCCCTCAGCAGAAAGTCACAGCATGGTTAAAAAACGGGATCTTTTATGATTTTCTCATAATAAATAAAAAAGGACATGCAAGTCCTCCAAACTATTTTCCATTTCTCTATAGGGGTGGTCCTAAATCTTTCTTGTTCTTTAGTTGATCACATGTCAAAAAGGCACAGCATTTACTATGAACTCGCCTAAAAAAATATACACTGGGAGAGTAATATCATCATCTGCATGTAAATATTCCTTGACTCTAAGGGCTCGCTCACACTGTCGTATAACACGGCCGAATGCTATGTGATGTTTTATCAGATAGGACTCGGCCCTATGTTATACTATGGGACAGTGCAGATCTGCGATTATCGGCATGAGAAAATAATCTCATTCGATATTCGGACCATGTGCACCCATACAAGTCTATGGGTGCACGTAAAACATTGGACTGCACACGGATGTCATCCAAGTGCAGTCCGATGAACACTCACAGAGACTATGGAGAAGATGGAGAAAGTAAGTTCTCCATCTTCTCCATATCTGTGCTGCGAGAGAATCGGATCACACTCAGTTGAAGCTCTGACAGAGTTTGAGCCGAGTGTCATTAGCATAATTGGCCCTATTCTCTTGCATGAGAGAATATATGGCTTAGTGAGTGGACCCTAAAACTGAATAGCAGTGACGGACAGGCACCTCACAAGCGGGATCCATGTAGCTCTCAGATGTCATGTAGGTAGGGCTTCATTCCATGGGGTAGGGCTTAATTTCAAGGTATATAAAAAAAATGGACTTTAAATAAAAATTAAATGAACACAAAAAGCACTAATTGAGTTATTTTTTTTGTATTTATGTTTGCAGCACCTTTAAAAACCCTTTGAGGACCAAGGCACATATATATCCCATAGTTTTAAACTGGAAAAAAATTTGATTGAATAAAATTTAAGGTCCTCGAAGGTTTAAGTAGGTCATAAATTCATATGAATACTTGCTCATACAATTGCACATGCCATAAGATGAAGAAGAACAGAATCAAAAATATGACATTAAGTGGAGCACTTACAGCTATTCAAGGTGAAAGAGACCAGCAAAGGCATCGTCTCGAATGACAGTAAATGAGTTACAATTCAGCAAGCTGAAAATGAAGACAGCAGGTTAGAAGCGAACCAGACTTTATGGTGCTCAGAATTAGTCAAGCAGAATTTATTGACTGCTCTTGCAAAGCACTGAGACTCCCGCGGTGTATAGATGGCGCCGTGCGGCCTCCCGCTGTGTATAGATGGCGCCGTGCGGCCTCCCGCTGTGTATAGATGGCGCCGTGCAGCCTCCCGCTGTGTATAAATGGCTACGTGCGGCCTCCCGCTGTGTATAGATGGCGCCGTGCAGCCTCCCGCTGTGTATAGATGGCACCGTATAGATGGCTACGTGCGGCCTCCTGCTGAGTATACGTGTATAGATGGCTACGTGCGGCCTTCTGCTGAGTATAGATGCTGCACAGCGCCCCCCCCCAGAGACAGCAGGAGGCCGCACAGCGCCATCTATACTCAGCGGGAGGCCGCACGTAGCCATCTATACACAGCGGGAGGCCGCATGGCGCCCCCCCCAGAGACAGCAGGAGGCCGCACAGCACCATCTATACTAAGCGGGAGGCCGCACGTAGCCATCTATACACAGCGGGAGGCCGCATGGCGCCCCCCCCCAGAGACAGCAGGAGGCCGCACAGCACCATCTATACTCAGCGGGAGGCCGCACGTAGCCATCTATACACAGCGGGAGGCCGCACGGCGCCCCCCCAGAGACAGCAGGAGGCCGCACAGCGCCATCTATACTCAGCGGGAGGCCGCACGTAGCCATCTATACACAGCGGGGAGCCGCACGGCGCCATCTCTACACAGCAGGGGGCCGCACGGCGTCATCAATACATGGTGGGGGGCCGCACGGCGCCATCTATACACAGAGGGGGGCCGCACGTAGCCATCTATACACAGCGGGGGGGCGCACGTAGCCATCTATACACAGCGGGGTCCGCACGTAGCCATCTATACACAGCGGGGGGCCGCACGGCGCCCCCCCCAGATGCAGCAGGAGGCCGCACGGCGCCAACTATACTCAGCAGGTGGCCGTACGCAGTCACGCACACACACAAACATATACAGACATATACATACACGCATAAACACATTTGAAACACAAAAATACATATAAACAGACATCACACAATCATATCTGCCCACACACACACAAACAGACATCACACAATGATTTCTGCCCCCCCCACACACATACAAACAGACATCACACAATGACATCTGCCCCCCCACACACACACACACAGACATCACACAATGACATCTGCCCACACACACACACAAACAGACATCACACAATGACATCTGCCCACACACACACACACATACAAACAGACATCACACAATGACATCTGCCCACACACACACAGACATACACACACACAAACAGACATCACACAATGACATCTGCCCACACACACACACACACACACAAACAGACATCACACAATGACATCTGCCCCCCCCCCACACACACAGACAGACATCACACAATGACATCTGCCCACACACACACACAGACATCACACAATGACATCTGCCCACACACACACACACACACACAAACAGAAATCACACAATGACATCTGCCCACACACACACATACAGACATCACACAATGACATCTGCCCCCCCCACACACACATACAAACAGACATCACACAATGACATCTGCCCACACACACACACACACACACAGACATCACACAAACAGACATCACACAATGACATCTGCCCACACACACACACACACACACACACATATACACACACACACATACACACACACACAGACACACACACACACAGACATCACACAATGACATCTGCCCACACACACACACAGACATACACACACAAACAGACATCACACAATGACATCTGCCCACATACACACACACACACACACATACACACACACACACACACACACACATACACACACACACATACACACACACACACATACACATACACACACACACATACACACACACATACATACACATACATACATACACATACACACACACACATACACACTCACCATCCCCCGGCTCGGCTCCAGTCCTCAGGCTCTTCGGTGCAGCAGAGCAGGCCCGGTGCGCACTGCGTGACGTCACAGCTAGGAGACACGGGCGCGCACAGGGCCATGTCTCCTAGCAGTGACGCGGCCGGGCCAGCACAGGGAAGTTAACTGCTGCAGTGCTGGCCCGGCCGATGAAGAAGTAGCGGCGCCCGCTGCTGGGGGAGCGGTACGGGGCCCCCCCTCCCGCCACTGCCACCGGTATGTGCCGCGGCGGCCCGCACATATAATGAGGGCAATCCGGCATTAGACACCTCTGGAGGCTCGGGGCCCCGGGCGGTCGCCCAGATTGCCCTCATTATAATCCGCCTATGCATACAACACTTTCCTGGCTCCAGACCAGAAAGGGGAGCCCCTCCCCTTTACACTGGAATTTGGAGGCGGGGTTAGTAAGAGTGAGTTGAAAGGAGTTGGAGACAGGAGGACGACGAGGAAGGACCTGTGAAAGGGAGCTGTGAATAAGCTCGCCCCAGAGGGAAGCGCAAGTGAACCGGACACCGGAGTCCGTGGTTGTGGGGCACTGAAGGCCCAGCAGCTGAATGCGGAGGGCAGGAGACTGCAGGTCTCCTAGCCCCACCAGACACCCGGCGGCCCAGCAGCACCATAGGGCCCAGCCACGTGGGAGCGACACTTAAGGAAGGCCCGAGCTGCCTGCCATACAGGTGAGGAAAAAGACGCTTTACTCAGGGACGAGGGCCGCAGCATAGCTTCAAGCAGCAGGGCCAAAGAGAATAGCGTAGAGGGAAGGCCTACAACTCCACCTGGCGAGGTGGATCCACAACTTGCTTCCAGGCCGCCCGGACCTCTACTACCAGCTAGTACCCGTGCCCCGGTCGGCTTAAAAAACCGCAAGAAAAGATAAGAGAAAACCGCCATTAAGCTGTGGACTGGTCATTATCTGCGCCATCACCTGCATTACACAGCACCAACAACATCTACCTCCACAATTCTACATATACCGCCCTGGAGCTTAGCTCTGCCTGTGGAGAGCTGAACCAACTCTGCTGCGTCACCACCAGCTCCAGTGGATCTGCACCGCAGCAGCGGCCCCATATAGCCGCATGTGACAGGTGGTGTCACGAACATTATCTCTAAAAACTTTATTCCCCTTTTACTTTCCCTTTAATTGACCGCCTTGGGTCACGGACCGGGTCACTGCCACCGTGACATCACCCAGCATCGACCGGCCTGGCTACCAAGTACCCCACGGCCCAGGGGGTGCGGCAGATGCCCCCTGTAATTTATTTATCATTTATTTATTTTACTCATTCTTTAGAGACATTATGAGCACTGTCCCCATTGGGACTCACAATCTAAATTTCCTATTAATGTGTCTTTGGAGTGTGGGAGAAAGCCGGACAACTGGGGGGAAACCCACACAAACACGGGGAGAACATTCAAACTCCTTGCAGATGTTGTCCTTGGTGGGATTGGAACCCAAGACCCCAGCGCGTCAAGGCTGCAGTGCTAACCACCAACCGTGCTGTAATGTAATCACATAGAGATCCCCTCGTAATGTAATTGTAGCACCCCGAGGGCTCGGCTGCTACAGGGGTAATGCACCTCAGTCCAGAGGTGTGATATTCCACTCCCGGGTAAGGATGGAGTGTGGACCGGGGCTCAGTAGGCTGCATGCACCACACACACCCCATTTCCGAGGAACAGACCAACGGTGCTCCCACTAGACAGAGTGCAGGCACGACAGCTTCTGTTCCTGGCTGGAGTGGGGAGGGGGAGGAAAACCCAGTGGTGTAGGAGCAGATAGGGGTGGGTTTCTGGGCATAGGTAGGAGCCCATTGGTTGCTAGTCACCTGGGCTCACACATAGAGGAAGGTATATAAGGTGGGCACCATCATAGAACAGGGTTCAGTCCGGTTCAGTTCAGTTCAGAGAGGAGCTCAGCCAGAGAGGGCTGACAGGGAGCTGTGGCTCAGTCTGGGCCCAGCTCCAGAGCCAGGCCTGGAGTAGAGGCCTGAGACAGCAGAGAGGGAGAGAAGAGAAGGAACAGCAAGGAGAGTAAGAAAGGAACTGAAACAGAAAGAGAAAGGAGGCGAGGAACACAGAGAAAGGCCCAGAGACACGAAGGCAGAAGGAACCCCATATTCCCAGAGGAGATACTGGGTGAAGGGTTGGCAGAGCAGGGTACCGGAACCCGAATTGGTGGAGGCGACTAATCCTCAGCCAAAACCGGAGGTTGTCACCACATCTTGGTGCGACCCCTCATTACATCCACCAGAAAGGCATACCCCATAGGGTCAGGGAAACCGGAGAGAGGTTTCACCAACAGAAGGCCCGAGGAAGCTGGACAAAGGTGGGTCACTGATGAGGACGGCCAGTAGAAAGGAAGAGAGGGGAGCTCTGAACCGCACTCTGGAATTGCCTGGGAGTTGACCGAGTCCCTCACCTGGTGGACGCAGCACGGCTCGGGCGGTCACTGCTGGCCGAAGTGATCTGAACAACAACAGTGAGTAAAGCTTTGGAAACTGCACCACAAGTCTATGTGTTTCATCGCCGCACCAGCACCATCAGTACTGGGACACTCGCACCATCACTCCCATCATTATCCACACTAGCTGCCCTGAGGCAATACTCCTCCCGTGGGGAGTCATCCCATACTCAGTTGCACAAACAACATCAGCCTCAGCGGTCTGCAGTGCAGCGGCGGTCCCCACTGACCGCAATCCACGGGTGGCGTAGTCGGACACTTATTCCAATACAAGTAGACTGCCACTGGTTTGACCACCCTGGGCACGGACCGGGTCACCGCCACGGAGAACTACAACCCCCAGCGATCCGGCTCCGGGTATTCCCCCTGCACAGCAGCAGCAGCACAGGCCCAGGGGGCGCGTCAACTTTGGCGTAGTCGGCAGGATCATTACCAACCCGCCACAAACGGGTATTGCGTGCCTGAAGAAAATTGCACATGTACCTTAAAAAGAAGTCTCCCCCCATTTCCAGAAGTTTCCCGCTGTCCGGAGTCGTTTCCCGCCATCCGGAGCCGATTCCCGCCATCAGACGCCATTTTGGACCGTTTCCCGCCATCTTCATCCGTTTTTTCCCGCCCTGGCAGAGCGGACGCCATTATGTGCGCACCAAAGGACAGCAGGAAGCCGCCTCCCATCGTGGACCAGGTCCCAGAGTGGCGCCAAAGAAGGAGCCCGCCCCCACCAGCCATGAATGCAGCAATGGAGATGTCCATCAACGTGGGGGGGCTGCCCCTGAAGGTGATTGTCAGCAGATGCCACCAAGACCAACCCCTATGGGGGCGGATAGGAAAGAAAACTGAGGGGCTGGGTGCGGCCTGGATCAATCTGGACCTGCTGCACCCGGAGATGGAGGGAGCAGAAAACTCCACCAGCACCCTGGCCCGCAGCCTGCTGCAAGCTGAACCACCCTGCAGCCTGACGGAACTGCTGGCCCAGCTGCCTAGAGATCCGGACCGTGCATGCGCAGCGCTGGAAGATCTGAACAGGAGAATGGTCCGGGCGCAGCGGGATGTGTTTGCCGGGTGGAGAGTGGAGATGGACCAGCAGCACGGAGGTGACCAGCAGAGGACTCCGCCGGGACCGGACAACGCGCTGACTGCTGGGCGCGGAGAAGAGGGACCGGCAGCTGCAGATGACGCCGCGGAGGAGGCCACGGAGACTGAGGCAAGTAATGGGGACGCCACCACCCCAAGCCCGGGGAACACCAGCCTGCCCTCACCCTCCGTTGCGGGACCCGAAGCCCCGGGGACCGTACCTGACACCATGCCTCCACCGCCACCAGCTAGGCCTCAGGCAGCAAGCACCATCGTCACGCCCCGCCCCGCGCTGTGCCCTCTGAACCCTGGCGCCGTACAGCGTGAAACGTCACAGGCCAGGACGCAAGGCCCAGCACACCCGGGCGCCGCTGCCTCACCAGCGCCCCCTACCTTGGCGGTGCCACCCCCGGGCACGACCGACAAGCGACCGCCGGCCTGGTCGCAAGGCCGAGTGCCCCCGGGCGCTGCCACCCGTCCGAAGCCCATAGTGCCACCCTTGGGCGCGGACCTGTATGCCCAATATACCAGCCCGGACGGGCTACCCTTTGAATGGCCGCCGGAGTTCGCCAACCCCCGTCTCCGGAAAGAGCGACCCCTGAGTGAGCCTTTGATCCCGGCCCCGGAGCCCGCCAACATCGCTCCACCCCTGCCGGAGGATGCCCAGTTTGCATGGGACCCCACTGGCGAGAACCTCATGGGCTTCACCCAGGAGACCCGGGCAGAAGAAGCCCAGCGCCTGGAGTGCTGCCGTCAGCAGCTAGCTACGTATGAGAGAGAGCGGCGGCAGAGGCGCATCAGGGAGCAGCGACTCCAGGCTAGGACCGCGGAGCAGAAGTTCAGGGCCCGACAAGACACCCACGCCATCCGCGGTCCCAGAGCCACCGGGACCGTAGTCAAGTTCCAGCTGGAGCATGGCTGGGGCTTCATCAGAGACCCGGAGGCTGACACCGACGTCTTCGTCACTAGAAGGGACGTTGAAAGCCACCTGCCAGAGGGACATCACGGACGTGACCTGTACCCCGGCGACGTGGTCACCTACACCCGGCACAAGGGCGCAAAGGGACTGTATGCTCTCCATGTCCACCGTCTAACTGAGGAGGAGCTGCGGTACCGCCCAGACATGGACTACCCTGAGGATCCGGACGGGTCTGAAGAGTACAAGGAAGAAGCATCAGGAGGACACCGTTACCAGTAAACGGTAAAATGGAACTGTATATAGTTACCCGTCAGGGTACAAGAACTGTTACTTGTGTGCCCCTTCCTAAATTACCAGGCTGAGGACTGTGAGCAGCCACTCCCTTATCCCCACTGGCCAAGGACTGAGAGCGGCCATACCCTTGTACATAGTTGCGCTTCTTAAAGCGCCCCCTACTGGTTTTATATAAGAACCGCAACGTCTACCTCAAGGTGGATTAAAATGGACTGTTGCACCTTTACCTGGTCGCAAGTTGCACAGCGGCCAGGGCTCAAGAATATGTTTTGAAAATGTTTTATTTGAAAATGTCTTATAATGGAAAGTTTAATATGCTGCTAAAATAGTAATGCCAAAAGTTTTATATAGTGTTTTACAAAAGAGTTCCGGTGGCATTAGTAGAATGTCTTATAAAAATGTTTTATACCAGTAACGTTAAAGAGAGAAGAGTACCTCCCATAAAGGGATGAGTGAAAAGTTAATGTCTTATATATGAGTGCACTTTAAAAATTTGTATGTTTTAAATTGTCTTTGCTCTTTTCCAGCCCGAGAACGTGCTGTGATTTACCAGGGGGGAATGTAGCACCCCGAGGGCTCGGCTGCTACAGGGGTATTGCACCTCAGTCCAGAGGTGTGATATTCCACTCCCGGGTAAGGATGGAGTGTGGACCGGGGCTCAGTAGGCTGCATGCACCACACACACCCCATTTCCGAGGAACAGACCAACGGTGCTCCCACTAGACATAGTGCAGGCACGACAGCTTCTGTTCCTGGCTGGAGTGGGGAGGGGGAGGAAAACCCAGTGGTGTAGGAGCAGATAGGGGTGGGTTTCTGGGCATAGGTAGGAGCCCATTGGTTGCTAGTCACCTGCGCTCACACATAGAGGAAGGTATATAAGGTGGGCACCATCATAGAACAGGGTTCAGTCCGGTTCAGTTCAGTTCAGAGAGGAGCTCAGCCAGAGAGGGCTGACAGGGAGCTGTGGCTCAGTCTGGGCCCAGCTCCAGAGCCAGGCCTGGAGTAGAGGCCTGAGACAGCAGAGAGGGAGAGAAGAGAAGGAACAGCAAGGAGAGTAAGAAAGGAACTGAAACAGAAAGAGAAAGGAGGCGAGGAACACAGAGAAAGGCCCAGAGACACGAAGGCAGAAGGAACCCCATATTCCCAGAGGAGATACTGGGTGAAGGGTTGGCAGAGCAGGGTACCGGAACCCGAATTGGTGGAGGCGACTAATCCTCAGCCAAAACCGGAGGTTGTCGCCACATCTTGGTGCGACCCCTCATTACATCCACCAGAAAGGCATACCGCATAGGGTCAGGGAAACCGGAGAGAGGTTTCACCAACAGAAGGCCCGAGGAAGCTGGACAAAGGTGGGTCACTGATGAGGACGGCCAGTAGAAAGGAAGAGAGGGGAGCTCTGAACCGCACTCTGGAATTGCCTGGGAGTTGACCGAGTCCCTCACCTGGTGGACGCAGCACGGCTCGGGCGGTCACTGCTGGCCGAAGTGATCTGAACAACAACAGTGAGTAAAGCTTTGGAAACTGCACCACAAGTCTATGTGTTTCATCGCCGCACCAGCACCATCAGTACTGGGACACTCGCACCATCACTCCCATCATTATCCACACTAGCTGCCCTGAGGCAATACTCCTCCCGTGGGGAGTCATCCCATACTCAGCTGCACAAACAACATCAGCCTCAGCGGTCTGCAGTGCAGCGGCGGTCCCCACTGACCGCAATCCACGGGTGGCGTAGTCGGACACTTATTCCAATACAAGTAGACTGCCACTGGTTTGACTACCCTGGGCACGGACCGGGTCACCGCCACGGAGAACTACAACCCCCAGCGATCCGGCTCCGGGTATTCCCCCTGCACAGCAGCAGCACAGGCCCAGGGGGCGCGTCATAATCACATATAGAGCCCCCTGTAATGTAATCACATATAGAGCCCCCATAATGTAATCACATACTGTATAGAGCCCCCATAATGTAATCACATATAGAGCCCCCCATAATGTAATCACATACACACCTGGTCAAAATTGTTGGTACCCCTCGTTTAATGAAAGAAAAACCCACAATGGTCACAGAAATAACTTGATTCTGACAAAAGTAATAATAAATTAAAAATCTATGAACATGGACAAATGAAAGTAAGACATTGCTTTTAAACTCTGCTTCCACAGAATTTAAAAAAAAATTAAACTCATGAAATAGGCCTGGACAGAAATGATGGTACTCTTAACCTAATATTTTATTGAACAACCTTTTGAGGCAATCACTGCAATCAAACGATTCCTGTAATGAGCAAACTGCTCCAGTTGTCTCGTGTGTGAAGGTAGCCTTTTCCAGACGGCATGTTTCAGCTCTTTCCAAAGATGCTCAATAGGATTTAGGTCAGGGCTCATAGAAGGCCACTTCAGAATTGTCCAGTGTTTTGCTCTTAGCCATTCTTGGGTGTTTTAGCTGTGTGTTTTGGGTCATTATCCTGTAGCAAGACCCACATCACATATATATGCCCCCCTGTAGTGTAATCACATATAGAGCCCCCCCCCGTAATGTAATCACATATAGAGCCCCCCTGTAGTGTAATCACATATAGCCTAGAATAATGACACTGGCACTCTTGGTACAGGATGACACTGACACTAGGGGTACAAGATAATGATGCTGGCACTCTAGACGCAGGATAATGTTGCTGGCACTATGGGCACAGGATAATGACGCTGGCACTCTGGGCACAGGATAATGACGCTGGCATTTGGGGTACAGGATAATGACGCTGGCACTCTGGGTACAGGATAATGACGCTGGCACTCTGGGCACAGGATAATGACGCTGGCACTCTGGGCACAGGATAATGATGCTGGCACTCAGGGCACAGGATAATGACGCTGGCACTCAAGATACTGGATGACGCTGGCACTCTGGGCACAGGATAATGACGCTGGCATTTGGGGTACAGGATAATGACGCTGGCACTCTGGGTACAGGATAATAACGCTGGCACTCTGGACGCAGGATAATGATGCTGGCACTCTGGACGCAGGATAATGACGCTGGCACTCTGGGTACAGGATAATGACGCTGGCACTCTGGGTACAGGATAATGATGCTGGCACTCTGGGCACAGGATAATGACACTGGCACTCTGGGCACAGGATAATGACACTGGCACTCAAGATACTGGATGACGCTGGCACTCTGAGCACAGAATAATGATGCTGACATTTGGGGTACATGATAATGACGCTGGCATCACAGGCCGGCAGCTGACGTCAGCGCGCACATCGCCAGCGTATAACATCACTGCTGGCCTGTGACTGGCTGGCGTCTGCGCCTCAGATAGACGAAGGAGAGTCGCCGCTGGAACGGCAGCCAGGTAAGGAGAAACTTTTTTGTAAAGTCGCACTATGAGGGCGGAATGGGAGATGACATGGGGGCAGAATGGAGTGACATGTGGACAAAATGGGAGGTGACATGGGGGCAGAATGGGAGATGACATGGGGGCAGAATGGGAGATGACATGGGGGCAGAATGGGAGATGACATAAGGGCAGAATGGGAAAGACGACATGGGAGCAGAATGGAGAGACATGGGGACAAAATGGGAAGTGACATGGGGGCAGAATGGGAGATGACATGGGGGCAGAATGGGAGATGACATGGGGGCAGAATGGAGAGACATGGGGACAAAATGGGAGGTGACATGGTGGCAGAATGGGAGATGACATGGGGGCAGAATGGGAGATGACAAGGGGGCAGAATGGGAGATGACATGGGGGCAGAATGGGAGATGACATAAGGGCAGAATGGGAAAGACAGGGGCAGAATGGAGAGACGACATAGGGGCAGAATGGAGAGACATGGGACAAAATGGAAGGTGACATGGGGACAGAATGGGAGATGACAAGCGGGCTGAATGGGAGATGACATGGGGACAGAATGGGAGATGACATGGGGGCAGAATGGGAGATGACATAAGGGCAGAATGGGAAAGACAGGGGCAGTATGGAGAGACGACATGGGGGCAGAATGGAGACATGGGGGCAGAATGGAGAAACGACCAGCTTTTGGCCAAAAGAAAAGCTGCTGGCTATGTATATGATATGGAAACTGTTAGGCTATGTTCCCACACGTTGTATTTTTCACCATATTTTGCTGCAGATTTTTATGCAAATTTTCAGGTGCATTTTGCAGTACCAGCAAAGTCTATGAGAAACCAGAATTCTCTGTTCCCACATTTTGTGCGCTTTTTTGGCTGCATATTTTGTGCCTTGGTTGTGTTCTTGGAAAATAGAGCATGTCACTTCTTTTAGCATTTTTTCAACCATAGGAAGTAATGGGTGGTGAAAAAATGCAGGTAAATTTTTTCAGTATTTTTGATGGCAAAATAGAATGGGGTTCTTTTTTTTCACAGAACTTTATGTACATGCATAAATAGAGACAGAAGGACAATGAGAAAAATGCATCAAAAAATGCAGCAAAACCTGCAGATTTGACACAGCTGATTTCCTGCCAGAGATTAGTTTTGCTGCAGATTTCTGACTGAAAAAAAACACAACATGTGGGAACATAGCCTAAGGTTAAGTGCACACTGAGCGTTTTTGATGCGTCATTGCTGCGTTTTTTCCGTGTGGAAATGGACCAAAAACGCTAGGTAATCCGTCTGCCTGCTAACGCAATGACAATCCTGATGTGCTGTGCACATGATACGGAATTTTCTGCGCAGGATTGTCATTGCATTAAAATCTGCAGCATGTCCATTCTTTGTAGCATTTCTGCAGCGCAAAAACGCTCAAAGAATGGTACCTGGGCCGGGGAAGAAGACTACTTCTCCCATCATCCAACCGCCGCTCCCGCTGATAACAAAAAAAAAAAAAAAAAGCAAAAATCTATTTAAAATGAAAAAAATCCTTTTATCCTCACCTGTCCGGCGTCCTCCTGATGTCCCCCGGCGACGCGATCATCTCGGAGGCCGGCGGTACACTGACAGGAGCACGCTCGCTCCCAGCAGTGTACATCGCTGCTGCCAGCTGAGGTCACGCGAGTTCATCAGCTGAAGATCAGCTGAGAGCTCCGGGATCTCACTTTACAGCACTAGTGCTGTTTAGGAACATTCTCACGAATGTTCCCACGCAGTACTGTTGCAGTATGAGGTCATCAGAGCTGATCAGCTGATCTTCAGCTGATAAACTCACCTGACCTCAGCCTGCAGCAAAGCAATGTACACTAACAGGAGTGATTTTACACTCCTGTCAGTGTACAGTGCTGTCTTTTACAGCAGTCACATCGGTGATTGATGTGACTGCTGTAGAAGTGACCTGGATCGCCGAGGGACAATCTGGATTACGTTGTGACAGTGGACAGGTGAGGGATATGGTTGTTTTTTATTTGTGTTTTTTTCAGGAGACGAGGGCGTCGGGGATTGAGAGAACAATAAAAAAATTATTAAGACCATGTGTAATTTTATTTCAATAAAATACTTTATTCTGGCCGTGTCTTTATTGAAAAAGCGTCGAAAACTTTACTACGGGGTTACTAACCTGAGCTTCATGTCAGCCACCAATAAAGGTGGTATTACCCCATTACCACACTCCTCACCGCTACACGGCAGTGGGAAGAACGGAGGCCAAGCGCCAGATTTGGTGCATCTTATAATATTAGCCGCGGAGGGGGCTATTATCCATGGCCCTTCCCTGGTTATTAATATCAGCCCACAGCTATCTGCTTAGCTTTTTCTGGGGGACCCTATGTCAATTTTTTTCTGGGGTCCCCCTGTAATCTAGCCAGTAAAGGCTAAGCAAACAGCTGCGAGCTGTTATTAATAGCCAGGGAACATTTTTGGCTAATGGCCCCTTCCCCAGCTACTAATATCAGCCCCCAGCGGTCGACTTTCCCTCTGCTGGTATTAAAATGACGCAGGAGCCCACAGCATTTTTTTTTTAACGCTATGTCCCCACAATCTGGATTTAGCAGCGCTTTGGATGCAGCATATTTTTGCTGCGTCCAAAATGCTGCTTTCTATTTAGCGCAGGTTAATTTACATGTGTTCACTTACCCATGCAAATTTGCCGTATTCAATGCATTCTAGTGGTCAAATTTCTGTTGCGGAGACTAGCGACTCTGCAAGAGAATTTGACATGCAGCGGTCCTAAAAGACAAGCGGCATTTCAGTGTCTATGTGTGATCCGCAGCCTCAGATGCACGCATAGTGGACTTGGGATTTCTAGAGATCCCATCCAAAATATTGTAATATCTGGACGCTGTGGGTTTGACACTGCATAAACACGCAGCTTCAAACCTGCCTCTCCTGACCGTTGCCACGTACCCAAACTCACCCTGCTGCATGTCAATTTCTGTATCGGACACGCTAGTCTCCGCTGCGAATTTTGAACAATTGAAGTGTCATTATATGCGGTCAATTCGCCTGTATTGACAACAAAAGTGCGGAATTAGAACACAGCGTTTTGTACGCAGTGAAAATACGCTGCATCCAAAGCGCTGCTTATTGCTGTTCGTGAGGATGTAGCGGCTAACAAAACAGCTATGAGCTGTTATTAATAGCAGGGAAAATGTTTGCCTAATGGCACCTTCCCAGGCTAAAAATAGCAGCTCTCAGCTGCCCCAGGAATGACTTGAATGGAAATGCTAATGAGATTGAGTGTATGGGATTAGCTGACACCTAGCCCTTTTGTTTGGTGATGACATGGTGTCAATCAGAGCCTTTCATTACTAAAAGCAAATTAAAGTAAAGTAAAGAGTTAAATAAACACACACAGAGTAAACACTTTATTTGAAATATAACAGACATATTCTTTAATCATTTAAATTAACCAATATACTCACCCCAGGTCTGACAGTAATCCAAGGGTTGAAGCAATGTCCCACGTTTCTTTTTTCAAATATCTTTATTTAGCTCCAAAAAGCATTCATTTATGTCAAAAAACGCATCCAAAAACGCATTAAAAACGCATAAAAAAACAAGTTAAAATCGTCGCATAACACACGTTTTTTCTGCAGCGTTTTTCCTGTGAAGAGATGCAGAAATGCTGCAGAAATTTCTGCATTCAAATCCTGAACGTACACACATAGCCTTAATGTGTGATTGGTAAGGATGTGGTACAGAAGTGGAGTTTTTCCAAGAGTGGGTGGTGGGACTATGGAAGGTTCGAGGGGTGGAGGCGGAACTGGGGTGGAGCCTGGGCGGAGTATCAAGTGACCCAGAAATTTATACGGCCGTCTGACTGCACCCTAAGTCTATGTGCGCACGATCAGGATTTGAAGCAGAAATTTCACGAGCGTTCCTTGGTGGGAAAAATGCAGTGCGTTTTTGACGCATTTTTGATGCATTTTTTTATGCGGTTTTTGAAGCGTTTTTGTACATCAATGAATGCTTTTTGGAGCTAAATAAAGTTATTTGGTGGGACATTGCTTAAACCCTTGGATTACTGTCAGAACTGGGGTGAGTATGTTGGTTAAATTAAATGATTAAAGAATGTGTCTGTTGTATTTCAAATAAAGTGTTTGCTCTGTGTCTGTGTGTTTATTTAACTCCTTACTTTACTTAAATTAGGTTTGGTCATGAAAAGGTCTGATTGACACATTGTCATCACCAAACAAAAGAGCTAGGTGTCAGCTGATCCCATTCATCCAATCTCCATTAGCTTTTCTATTCACGTATTTTATGTGGCAGTTGTGAGCTGCTATTCTTAGCATGGGAAGGTGCCATTTGCAAACATGTTCACTGGCCATTAATAGCGACTCACAGCTGTTTCGCTAGCCACTACGTCCTCACAAACAGCAACAAGCAGCGCTTTGGATGCAGCGTATATTTGTTGCATCCAAAATGCAATGTTCTAATGCTGCACTTTTGCTGTCGGTACTTGTGAATCCACCGCATATAATGACACTTCAATCGGTCAAAATCTGCAGCAGCGACTAGCGTGTCCGCTGCAGAAATTGACATGCTGCGGGTGAGTTTGTGTACGTGGCCACGGTCAGGAGCCGCTGCAGGTTTGAAGCTGCGTGTTTATACAGCATCAAACCTGCAGTTTCCAGATGTTACAGCATAGTGGATGGGATCTCTAGAAATCCCATGTCCACTATGCATGCATCAAAGTCTGCAAATCACCCGTGAATACTGACATGCAGCACGTCTTTCAGGACCGCAGCATGTCAAATTCCCCAGTCTCCACAAAAGAAATTTGACCACTAGAATGTATTGAATGCGGTAAATACGCATGGTTCAGTGAACACATGTGGATTTACCTGCGTTCAATAAAATGCCACGTTTTGGACGCAGCAAAAATATGCATCCAGAGCACAGTTACGTCCGGATCGTGGGCACAAATGTAAAAAAAAATGCTGTGGGCTCCTGCGTCATTTTTATAACCAGCAGAGGGAAAGCTGACTGCTGGGGGCTGACATTAGTAGCCGGGAAAGGGGCCATTAGCCAACAATGTTCTCTGGCTATTAATATCAGCCCACTGCTGTTTGTTTAGCCTTTACTGGATAGATTACAGGGGGACCCCAGAAAAAAATTGACGCAGGGTCCCCCTATAAACTCTAACCAGAAAAGGATAAACAGACAGCTGCAGGCTGATATTAATAGCCAGGGAAGGGGCCATGAATACTACCCCCCTCCACGACTAATAATATCACCCCTCAGCAGTCCCAGATATGGTGCATCCATAAGATGCGCCAGTTCTGGCGCTTAACCTCCGCTCTTCCAACTGCCGTGTAGCGGTGGCGAATGGGGTAATAGGGTTGGGGTTCACATCAGCCTTTTATTGGCGGCTGACGTGAAGCCCAGATTAGTGATGGAGGGCATCTATAAGACGCCCCCATTACTAACCATGTAAGTAAAGTTGTCGCCGCTTTTCCAATAAAGACACGGCCAGAATAAAGTATTTGAATGAAATAAAAAACACATACACATACTTTTTAAAATAAATTATTGTGCGCTCAGTCCCCGAACTCCCTCGATCTTCGGTAAAAAAGTAAAACAACTATATCCTTCACCTGTCTGCCGCCACGACGTAGTCCACAATTACCGCAGTCACGATTGTCCCTCGGCGATCCGGGTAACTTCTACAGCAGTGACATCAGCATTCACTGATGTCACCGCTGCAGAAGACAGCAATGTATACTGACAGGAGTGTCTCCTGTCAGTGTACATGCTTTTGCAGTAGTGAGGTCACTGGGGTTCATCAGCTGAAAACCAGCTGATCAGCCCCGGTGACCTCAGCATCAGTACTTGTGGGAACATTCTTCATTCTGCAGGGCAGCGATGTACACTGCTGGGAGCAAGTGTGCTCCCAGCAGTGTACCGTCGGCCGCCGGGAGGATGACATCGCGAGGACCGAGGCCCAGGAGGACACCGAGGGGCGCCAGACAGGTGAGTATAGTGTTTTTTTTACTTTTTTTCCCACCACGCGCAGTCCTGGCTCTGTTGAGGAGACTACTGCTCCACTCACCCTTGCCGCTCTTGCTGTTATCAGCGGGAGCGGCGGTCGGATGAGGGGAGTAGTAGTCCTCCCCAGCCGACCCGGGTACCACTCGCAGCGTTTCCACGGCCCATTAACTTTAATTGAACTGCAGCAAATATGCAGATATAAATATACCTGCGGATTTGCTGTGGTTCAATTAAAGTCAATGGGCGGGAAACGCTGCGGGAATGCTGCATACAATGGACATGCTGCATTTTAAAACGCAATGGCAATCCTGAGCGGAAATTTTCGCATCATGTGCACAGCACATCAGGATTGCCATTGCAATAGCTGTCAGATCGATTACCAAGCGTTTTTGATGCATTTCAGAGCCAAAAAAACGCAGCGAAAATGCATGAAAAACGCTACGTGTGCACTGAAGGTGACTGTGATGTACAATTACTGTAGTTTGCATTAAAGGGTTCTTTGATGAAAACATGTTATCACCGATCCATAGGTTAGGTAGGTGATGACTTATTGATCAGTGGAATCAGAGCATTGGAAACCGCACAAATCAGAAGAATGGGGAACTTTTATCCCTGACAAGGCACTTTTATCCTCATTCATCCTCTTTGGGAGCTTCCAGAAAAATCCAAGTGCAGCCACTAAGGGAATGAATGGATCAGTGGTTGAGTCATACATGATGCTCCATACTAATGGAGATAAAATCTCCACATTCTACAGATCGACTGGGTCCAGCAGTCAGACCCCCACCAATCAATAACTTATCACTTATCCTTAGGCCATGTTCACACGTTCAATATTTGGTCAGTATTTTATCTCAATATTTGTAAGCCAAAACCAGGAGTGCAACAATCAGAGGAAAAGTAGATGATAGAAACCCTGTCACCACTTCTGCATTTATCACCCACTCCTGGTTTTGTCTTACAAAGACTGATAGTGTGAATGTGGCCATAGGCTAGGTGATTACATGTTTTCACCGTAGAACACCTCTAAGTGCATATTTGCTACTGTGTAATAATCACAGGATGGGGAGGGGGGGGGGGGTTAAACATCTAAGTATTTAACCTCTATAGGAAATCAAGAATCTTCCCCTTATTGATATCAGAGAAAACAAGTGACCTCCATACACAACACACACAATCCACTATACTAAAATCAATAATACCACATACAAGGAACCAATACCGCCACACCGTGACCAGACTTCATATTATCACCACACAGTGACCAGATAATACCAGAAACAAGGGATAAATACCATCACACCATGACCAGATCACATATTATCACCACAGAGTGACTGAATAATACCACATATAAGGAACAAATACTGCCTCTCCATCACCGGATCACATATTACCACCACATAGTGACCAAATAATACAAGGAACAAATATCACCACACCATGACCAGATCACATATTACCACCACACAGTGACCAAATACAACAATACTGATCATTACACAGAGGCTCTGTATATAGTATACAGTGTATAGCATCAGTGTACATACAGTACATTGATCACCAATGACATTATGCACAGTCGCTCTGTATATAGTGTCAGTGTACAGGTAATATAGTGATCAACAGTGCAATTATACACAGGAGCTCTGTACATAGTATATAGTGTATAGTGTCAGTGTACAGATAACACACTGACTCACCAGTGACTTCTGTAGTTGAAGTCCTTCATCTTCGCTTTTCTTCTTCATCCAGTGCAGACCACCCTCACTTCTTCTAGCCAGGACTCTGCTGAAAATATAACACGGTTATCTATAGCTGATCACTTCTACAACACATTCCCCACTTTTTTCCCTGACTTCTACACTACGTCAAATGAAGAAAAAAAGTGACATAGTATCGCCCTGTACAGTAACAGGACCCCCCTTTTGTTACCCCCCACCATGGAAGACAGTATCCTCAAAAGTAAATTAAGTTAAAGCAGTAATAATGTTCCCTGATTGGCCCATACAGTAATTATGTCACCCCTTTATGTAATAAGGTCCCAGATCCTCGTCCTCTTTATTTAGTGTCCCCATCCCAGGCTCCTATGTTGTCCCCGTCTATGTCCACTTTAATAATGTCCCCATCCTGGGCCCCTTCCAGTAAAAATGTCCCCATTCTGGGCTCCTTCCAGTAATAATGGCCATACGTAGTCTTCCATACAGAATAATGGTCCCATATAGTCCTCCATACAGTATAATGGCCCTACATAGTCCTCCATGCAGTATAATAGGCCCCACATAGTCCTCCATACAGAATAATGGACCCCACATAGTCCTCTATGCAATATAATGGGCACCACATAGTCCTCCATACAGTATAATGGCCCCACATAGTCATTACTGTATAATGGGCCCCACATAGTCCTCCATACAAATTTATTGACCCCACATAGTCCTCCATACAGTATAATGGTCCCTACATAGTCCTCCATACAGAATTATGGGCCCCACATAGTCCACCATACTGTATAATGGGCCCCACATAGTCCTCCATACAGTAAATTAGGCACCACATAGTCGTCCATACAGTATAGTGGGCACCACATAGTCCTTCATACAGAATATTGGGTCCCACATAGTTCTCCATAGAGTATAATGGCCCCCACATAGTCATCCATACAGAATTATGGGCACCACCAAGTCCTCCATACAGTGTAATGGGCCCTACATTGTCCTCTATACAGAAAAATGACCCCACATAGTCCTCCATACAGAATAATGAGCCCCACAAAGTCCTCTATACAGAATAATAGCCCCACATAGTCCTCCATACAGTGTAATGGGCTCCATATAGTCCTCCACACAGTATTATGGCCCCATAGATTGCTCCATACTGTATTATGGCCCCATAGATTGCTCCATACTGTATTATGCCCCATAGATTGCTCCATACAGTATAATGGCCCCATAGATTGCTCCATGCTGCATAATGGCCCCATAGATTGCTCTATTCTGTAATGGCCCCATAGTTTGCTGTATAATGCCCCCCTAGAATTCTCCATAAGTATAATGGGCCCCATAGATTGTTCCATACTGAAATGGTCCCATAGATTGCTCCATGCTGCATAATGGCCCCATAGATTGCTCCATGCTGCATAATGGCCCCATAGATAGCTCCATATTGTATAATAGCCCCATAGATTGCTCCATACTGTAATGGCCCCATAGATAGCTCCATACATCAATTGCCTCATAGATTGCTCCATGCAACATAATGGCCTCATAGATTGCTCCATGCTGCATAATGACCCCATAGATTGCTCCATACTGTAATGGCCCCATAGATTTCTTCATACTGTATAATAGCCACATAGATTGCTCCCTACTGTATAATGGCCCCCTAGATTGCTCCATACTATAATGGCCCCATATATTGCTCCATGCTGCATAATGGCCCCATAGATGCTCCATGCTGCATAATGGCCCCATAGATTGCTCCACATTGTATAATAGCCCCTAGATTGCTCCATGCTGTAATGGCCCCATAGATTGCTTCATACTGCATAATGGCCCCATAGATTGCTCCATGCTGCATAATGGCCCCATAGATTGCTCCATATTGTATAATAGCCCCTAGATTGCTCCATACTGTAATGGCCCCATAGATTGCTCCATACATCAATTGCCTCATAGATTGCTCCATGCAACATAATGGCCTCATAGATTGCTCCATGCTGCATAATGACCCCATAGATTTCTCCATCCTGTAATGGCCCCATAGATTTCTCCATGCTGTATAATAGCCACATAGATTGCTCCCTACTGTATAATGGCCCCCTAGATTGCTCCATACTATAATGGCCCCATATATTGCTCCATGCTGCATAATGGCCCCATAGATTGTTCTATACTGTAATGACCCCATAGATTGCTCCATACTGTAATGGCCCCATATATTGCTCCATGCTGCATAATAGCCCCATAGATTGCTCCATACTGTATAATGGCTCCATAGATAGCTCCATGCTGCATAATCGCCCCACATGATGCTGTAAACTCTATAATGGCCCCATATATAACTCCATACTGTATAATGGCCCCACATGATGCTACATACTGTATAGTGGCCCCATATAGTGCTCCATACTGTATAATGGCCCCATATATTGCTCCATACTGTATAATGGCCCCATATATTGCTCCATACTGTATAATAGCTCCATAGATTGCTCAATACTGTATAGTGGCCCCATAGATTGCTCCATGCTGTAATGGTCCCATAGATTGCTCCATGCTGTAATGGCCCCATAGATTACCCCATACTGTATAATGGCCCCATAGATTGCTCCATGCTGTAATGGCCTCATATATTGCTCCATACTGTTATGGCCCCATAGATTGTTCCATACTGTATAATGGCCCCATAGATTGCTCAATGCTGTAATGGCCACATAGATTTCTCCATGCTGTAATGGCCCTATAGATTGCTCCATAAGTCTAATGGCCCCATAGATTACCCCATACTCTATAATGGCCCCATAGATTGCTCCATACTGTATAATGGCCCCATAGATTGCTCCGTACTGTAATGGCCCCATAGATTGCTCCATGCTGTAATGGCCCTATAAATTGCTCCATAAGTATAATGGCCCCATAGATTACCCCATACTGTATAATGGCCACATAGATTGCTCCATACTGTATAATGGCCCCATAGATTGCACCATACTGTAATGGCCCCATAGATTGCTCCATGCTGTATAGGCCCCATAGATTGCTCCATAAGTATAATGGCCCCATAGATTACCCCATACTGTTTAACAGCATGGAGCAATCTATGGGGCCATTATACAGTATGGAGCAATCTATAGGGCCATTATACAATATGGAGCAATCTATGGGGCCATTATACAGTATGGGGTAATCTATGGGGCCATTACAGCATGGAGCAATCTATGGGGCCATTACAGCATTGAGCAATCTATGGGGCCATTATACAGTATGGAGCAATCTATAGGGCCATTATGCAGCGTGGAACAATCTATGGGGCCATTATACAGTGTGGAGCAATCTATGTGGCCATTACAGCATGGAACAATCTATGGGGCCATTACAGCATGGAACAATCTATGGGGCCATTATACAGTATGGAGCAATCTATGGGGCCATTATGCAGCATGGAGCAATATATGGGGCCATTTCACAGTATGGAACAATATATTGGGCCATTATGCAGCATGGAGGAACATATGGGGCCATTATGCAGCATGGAGCAATCTATGGAGCCATTATACAGTATGGGGCAATATATGGGGCCATTATACAGTATGGATCACTATATGGGGCCATTATGCAGCATGGAGCAATCTATGGAGCCATTATATAGTATGGAGCAATCTATGGGGCCATTATACAGTATGGAGCAATATATGGGGCCATTATGCAGCATGGATCAATCTATGGAGCCATTATACAGTATGGAGCAATATATGGGGCCATTATACAGTATGCAGCATCATGTGGGGCCATTATACAGTATGGAGTTGCATATGAGGCCAATATACAGTTTGCAGCATCATGTGGGGCCATTATGCAGCATGGAGCAATCTATGGGGCCATTACAGTATGGAGCAATCTATGGGGCCATTACAGTATGGAACAATCTATGGGGCCATTATGCAGCATGGAGCAATATATGGGGCCATTATAATATGGAGCAATCTAGGGGACCATTATACAGTAGGGAGCAATCTATGGGGCCATTATACACTTTGGAGAAATCTATGGGGCCATTACAGTATGGATCAATCTATGGGGCCATTTTGCAGCATGGAGCAATCTATGAGGCCATTATGTTGGATGGAGCGATCTATGAGACAATTAATGTATGGAGCAATCTATGGGGCCATTACAGTATGGAGCAATCTAGGGGCTATTATACAATATGGAGCAATCTATGGGGCCATTATGCAGCATGGAGCAATCTATGGGGCCATTATGCAGCATGGAGCAATCTATGGGACCATTTCAGTATGGAACAATCTATGGGGCCCATTATACTTATGGAAAAATCTAGGGGGGCATTATTCAGTAATCTATGGGGCCATTACAGAACAGAGCAATCTATGGGGCCATTATGCAGCATGAAGCAATCTATGGGCCCATTATACTTATGGAGCAATGTGTGGGGCCCATTATAGTTATGGAGCAATCTATGGGGCCATTATGCAGTATGGAGCAATCTATGGGGCCATTATACTGAATAGAGCAATCTATGGGGCCATAATACAGTATGGAGCAATATATGGGGCCATAATACAGTATGGAGCAATCTATGGGGCTATAATACTGTGTGGAGGACTATGTGGAGCCCATTACACTGTATGGAGGACTATGTGGGGCTTTTATTTTGTATAGAGGACTTTGTGGGGCCCATTATTCTGTATGGAGGACTATGTGGGGTCATTTTTCGGTATAGAGGACTATGTAGGGCCCATTACATTGTACGGAGGACTTTGTGGTGCCCATAATTCTGTATGGAGGACTATGTGGGGGCCATTATCGTGTATGGAGGACTACATGGGGCCCATTATACTCTATGGAGGACTATGTGGGGCCCATTATTCTGTATAAAGCGCTATGTGGTGCCCACTATACTGTATGGGGGACTATGTGGTGCCTAATTTACTGTATGGAGGACTATGTGGGGCCCATTATTGTTACGCACAAGCCCGGACTGACTGGCGTGAGCGTGATTAGTGATCCCACTGGACCATGAACCGAGGAGTTTCTGGAGGGGTGTAACTAAGTATCAACCCGGTCCGACCAAAGTCGCACGGCAGCTCAATCGACTCCGTGAACCAGGGAGGTGCAGGAACAGGCAGGTTAGGCTGGCATACAGACAGATGGGTATTGGCAGGCACGGCTGGTATGCAGAGAGGTGGGTACTGGCTAGCACGGCTGGTTTGAAGACAGGTGGGTACTGGCAAGCACGGCTGGTATGCAGACAGGCAGATACTAGCAGGTAGGCGCGCAGGCTGGATAGGGACCAGTACAGACTGGGATACAGGAACAGAGCCATTGATGCGGTAGACAAGCAGAGCGAAACGCAGGCGCGGTGGACAAGGCAGAGCAGAGCGAAACCGCAGGCGCGGTGGACAAGGCAGAGCATAGGGAAACCGCCGGAGGGGTGGACAAGGCAGAGCAGAGGGAAACCGCCGGAGCAGTGGACAAGGCAGAGGAGAGGGAAACCACAGGTGCAGTGGACAAGCGGAGCAGAGAGGAACTGCCGGAGAGGTGGACAAGGCAGAGCCGAGCGAAACCACAGGTGCGGTGAGCAAGCAGAGCAGAGCGAAACCACAGGTGCAGTGAGCAAGCAGAGCAGAGCGAAACCGCAGGTGCGGTGAGCAAGCAGAGCAGAACGAAAGCGCAGGTGCGGTGAGCAAGCAGAGCAGAGCGAAACCGCAGGTGCGGTGAGCAAGCAGAGCAGAACGAAAGCGCAGGTGCGGTGAGCAAGCAGAGCAGAGCGAAACCGCAGGTGCGGTGAGCAAGCAGAGCAGAGCGAAACTGCAGATGCGGTGATCAAGCGGAACGAAAGCGCAAGTGCAGTGGGCAATCAGAACAGAGCAGAAGGTGCAGGCAGACGGGACAGGGCTCTGTTCACATGGAACAGACTGGAAAATACAGGAAGATAGTTAGAACACAGGAGGTAGATACGGAGGCAGGGAAATGTGACAAGCAGAACCAGATACACACAAGGTACTTACAATGAAGTAGCGAGTGGACACCAAACTCACAAACAGAAGTATAGAGACAACGAGTAGGAGTTAGGTGCAGGTTCAGACACTGCAAGAAAAGGGAAGGATCGGACACAGAGACAAATAGGCAACAGGCTAGGAGACAGTTCAGACAGGAACAGACACTGGAACGAGATACAGGAACGAGCCTGGGTACTCAGCCCCCAGGGTGGCGGAAACGGACTAGAAGTCACAGATAACAGGTCTGGGTATACAGCCCCCAGGGTGGCGGAAAAAGACTAGAAGTCAGAGATAACAGGCCTGGGTATGCAGCCCCCAGGGTGGCAGAAACAGACAAGATACAGGACAAGACCTGGCAACTCAGATGCAAGGAGCACACTGATAGAAAGTGTTGCTCAGGCACCTCCTAATGGGTGGAGGGGGTTTAAGTATCCCGTGACTCACAGCAATAGGCTGGGGACGCATTAGGAGTGCGCACACAGTAGCTTTAAGAATCAGTAAGTGCCAGCGCCGCCGCCCTAAGCAATCAGACAAGAGACATGCACACAGCATGTACTGGAGCAAAGTGTGCAGCCTGGACTGATAGGTAAGATTGTGGTCTTGCATGGTGGGAGGTGGTAAGCCATGCAAGCACGCCGCCAGGGATATTACAGTACCCCCCCTTTTCGCCCCCTCTTCTTCAAGCCTGCAAGGGTTTTCTGCAGAGAATTTGGAGGCCAATCCTTCTCTTCAAGAAGATTACCTCTTCTGTCCACTAGAGGGAACGAAACTCGTCTCATCATCTTGGTGACTAGGATGCTTTGTCCCATCGAGCCAACCTCATCAACAGATGAAGAGGGTGAAGTACCAGGAACAGCACACAGGAAAGTCTCTCTCCATCTGTTAATATCGGGTAGTACCCCGAAGGATTCACGGGACAACTGGAGATCCTCCACCGGGTTGAAGGGGTGTAGAGACTTGGGGGTAACCACTGCTTCGACGTACACTTTGCCAAGCTTACTGGATGAAGTGGGCGGCATACCAGGTACCGGGTGTAGGAAAGTCTCTCTCCATTTGTTAACAGGTAGCACCCCGGAGGATTCAGGAGACAACTGGAGGTCCTCCGCCTGGTTGGAGGGGTGTACAGACTTCAAGGTAGCCACCGCCTTGATGGACGTATTGCCAGATTTATTAGACATGAAGGATCCTAGCTTTGGGACCATCTTCAGTCTGGTTTCTGAGATGACACGTCTGCGAGGCGGGGCGGTACCTGAAGCCAGATCATTGGTATAATCGTCGAGACTGTGTGGGGACATTGCCTCCACTTCTCTACCTTCGGAGACTTCAGCGCACAGCGAGTCAGCGACTAGCAGATCTGGTGAAGAAGAAGACTGTCCTGAAGATATGGGGACTGGGCACCCCTTGTAACTTAGCAGTCCCCCAGGAAACACCATGCAGGATCTCCAGACCTGAACGGGCACTAGATCTCTTGGCGCTGGACGACCTGTGGGAAAACCAGTCAGCACCTGGAATGTGAACTTCTTCATGTGTAATGCTCAAATCTGGAGCTTATTTTGTACAGACATATTTTGACTGTTTCTGAGTAGGGCTCGTCCTTCCACTGACAATGCCCAAACCAGCTTCTGGAGTTTTCGGACGGGAATCAGATGCTGACTCTTCAAGGCTTTAAGCCCGAAACTTCCGGTTAATCCGAGGCCTTCACTTGTCACGGAGACAGTCATGGTCATCTGTGGAGAGGAAACACTAACGCCAAGGGCAGCCTCTCCTACAGGCCTAATGTCTTGGGATTCTCCAACCTTCACTGGACAAAGACCGTCAGGGTGTCCCAAACAACTGCATCGGGACCGCAATCCGAATTTGTGACTGAGTTCAGGCCTCTGCTTTGCCTGACGGACATAGTCATCCTTCATGGATTCTGTGCGAATAGCTGCCTCTACAGGCTGGGGAACAGGAGGTCTTTGGGAGGACAGAACCTGGCGTGATGGTTTACCTCTATGCCTTGCACGTCTGGACTGCCTCTTGAGGTTGGGAAGAGAAGTATTCTGTGGAGCCTTGTCATCCTGTGTGGATTCTTTGTGGGCAGCAGTCTCTACAGGCGGGAGAACTGGTAGGCTAACTACACACATTACCCATCGGGGCTGCTCCGGGATATTGGGAAGGGAAGCTTTAGCAGAAGCTTCAGGATTAGGGTCATCGAAGACCATTAGAAAGGCCACCAGGAAGGCTTGCAGGTCAGAGACGATAGGATCCCTTGCTTCCCATAGGGGGTGATCCATTTCAAGGCATCACCCGCTAGGTAGGACATCAGAAATGCTACTTTAACCCGATCAGTGGGAAAATAGTGAGCGTAGAATTTGAAATGTAGCATGCATTGCTCCACAAACGCACGGCTTTGTTTTGGGTCCCCATAGTACCGTGGTGGATCTGCAGGAATGGGTGCGGATAGCTCCATTTGGGCTGGTGCATAAATCGCCTGGACCTTACCTTGAGAAAAATTTTTTCCTTGGTGCACGTATTCGCCAGACAAGGATTCAAATGTCTCTGAGAGTGAAGGGCCGTGGGGTTCAATGGGAACCATGGCCTGAGCAAACTGTTACGCACACGCCCGAACTGACTGGCGTGACTGTGATTAGTGATCCCACTGGACCATGAACCGAGGAGTGTCTGGAGGGGCGTAACTAAGTATCAACCCGGTCCGACCAAAGTCGCACGGCAGCTCAATCGACTCCGTGAACCAGGGAGGAACCGAGCAGAGGGACCAGGTGCTACTCCAGATCAGACCCCTGTCACGGCTGTTGACCGACACCGGGGAATGCAGGAACAGGCAGGTTAGGCTGGCATACAGACAGATGGGTATTGGCAGGCACGGCTGGTATGCAGACAGGTGAGTACTGGCAAGCATGGCTGGTATGCAGACAGGTGGGTACTGGCAAGCACGGCTGGTATGCAGACAGGCAGATACTAGCAGGTAAGAGCGCAGGCTGGATAGGGACTAGTACGGACTGGGATACAGGAACAGAGCCGCAGATGCAGTGGACAAGGCAGAGCAGAGCGAAACCGCAGGCGCGGTGGACAAGGCAGAGCGAAACCGCAGGCGCGATGGACAAGGCAGAGCAGGGCGAAACCGCAGGCACGGTGGACAAGGCAGAGCAGAGCGAAACAGCAGATGCGGTGGACAAGGCAGATCAGAGCGAAACCGCAGGCACGGTTGACAAGGCAGAGCGAAACCGCAGGCGCGATGGACAAGGCAGAGCAGGGCGAAACCGCAGGCACGGTGGACAAGGCAGAGCAGAGCGAAACCGCAGGCGCGGTGGACAAAGCAGAGCAGAGCGAAACCGCTGGCTCGGTGGACAAGGCAGAGCAGAGCGAAACCGCAGGCACGGTGGACAAGGCAGAGCAGAGCGAAACCGCAGGCGCGGTGGACAAAGCAGAGCAGAGCGAAACCGCTGGCTCGGTGGACAAGGCAGAGCAGAGCGAAACCGCAGGCACGGTGGACAAGGCAGAGCAGAGGGAAACCGCCGGAGCGGTGGACAAGGCAGAGCAGAGGGAAACCGCCGGAAGTGGTGGACAAGGCAGAGCAGAAGGAAACTGCCGGAGCGGTGGACAAGCGGAGCAGAGAGGAACCGCTGGAGCGGTGGACAAGGCAGAGCAGAGGGAAACCGCCGGAGAGGTGGACAAGGCAGAGCAGAGAAAAACCACAGGTGCAGTGGACCAGCAGAGCAGAGCGAAACCACAGGTGCAGTGAGCAAGCAGAGCAGAGCGAAACCGCAGGTGCGGTGAGCAAGCAGAGCAGAGCGAAACCACAGGTGCGGTGAGCAAGCAGAGCGAAACCGGAGGTGCGGTGAGCAAGCAGAGCAGAGTGAAACCGCAGGTGCGGTGAGCAAGCAGAGCAGAGCGAAATTGCAGGCGCGGTGAGAAAGCGGAACGAAACCGCAAGTGCGGTGGGAAAGCAGAGCAGAACAGAGCAGAAGGTGCAGGCAGACGGGACAGGGCTCTGTTCACATGGAACAGACTGGGAAATACAGGACGATAGTAAGAACACAGGAGGTAGATAGGGAAATGGGACAAGCAGAACCAGATACACACAAGGTACTTATAATGAAGTAGCGAGTGGATACCAAACTCACAAACAGAAGTACAGAGACAATGAGTAGGAGTTAGGTGCAGTTTCAGACACTGCAATAAAAGGGAAGGATCGGACACAAAGACAAACAGGCAACAGGCTAGGAGACAGTTCACACAGGAACAGACACTGGAACGAGATATAGGAACGAGCCTGGGTACTCAGCCCCCAGGGTGGCGGAAATGGACTAGAAGTCACAGATAACAGGCCTGGGTATACAGCCCCCAGGGTGGCAGAAACAGACTAGAAGTCAGAGATAACAGGCCTGGGTATGCAGCCCCCAGGGTGGCAGAAACAGACAAGATACAGGACAAGACCTGGCAACTCAGATGCAAGGAGCACACTGATAGAAAGTGTTGCTCAGGCACCTCCTACTGGGTGGAGGGGGTTTAATTATCCAGTGACTCACAGCAATAGGCTGGGGACGCATTAGGAGTTCGCACACAGTAGCTTTAAGAATCAGTAAGTGCCAGCGCCGCCGCCCTAAGCAATCAGACAAGAGACATGCACACAGATTGCGGTCTTGCATGGTGGGAGGTGGTAAGCCATGCAAGCACTCCGCCAGGGATGTTACAATTATACAGTATGGTGGACTATGTGGGGACCATTACACTGTATGGAAGACTATGTGGGGCCCATAATTCTGTATGGAGGACTATGTAGGGACCATTATACTGTATGGAGGACTATGTGGGGCCCATTATACAGTAATGAGGAATATTTCGGACCATTATACTGTATGGAGTACTATGTGGGGCCCATTATTTTGTATGAAGGACTATGTGGGACTCATTATTCTGTATGGAGGACTATGTGGGGGCTATTATACTGTATGGAGGACTATGTGGGGCACATTATACTGTATGGAGGACTACGTGGGGCCCATTATACTGTATGGAGGACTATGGGGCCATTATTCTGTATGGAAGACTACGTGGGGCCCTTATTGCTGGAAGGAGCCCTTGGTGGGAGGTGGTAAGCCATGCAAGCACGCCGCCATACAATTATACAGTATGGTGGACTATGTGGGGACCATTACACTGTATGGAGAACTATGTGGGACCCATAATTCTGTATGGAGGACTATGTAGGGACCATTATACTGTATGGAGGACTATGTGGGGCCCATTATACAGTAATGAGAACTATCTGGGGCCATTATACTGTATGGAGGACTATGTGGGTACCATTATACTGTATGGAGTACTATGTGGGGGCCATTATACGGTATGGAGGACTATGTGGGGCCATTACACTGCATGGAGGACTATGTGGGGCCCATTATACTGTATGGAGGACTATGTGGTGCGCATTATACTGTATGGAGGACTATGTGGGGCCCATTATTCGGTATGGAGGACTATGTGGGGCCATTACACTGTATGGAGGACTATGTGGGCCACATTATACTGTATGGAGGACTATGTGGGGCCCATTATACTGTATAGAGGACTATGTGGGGCCCATTATACTGTATGGAGGACTATATGGGGCCATTATTCTGTATGGAAGACTAAGTGGGGCCATTATTACTGGAAGGAGCCCAGAATGGGGACATTTTTACTGGAAGGGGCCCAGGATGGGGACATTATTAAAGTGGACATAGATGGGGACAACATAGGAGCCTGGGATGGGGACACTAAATAAAGAGGATAAGGATCTGGGACCTTATTACATAAAGGGGTGACATAATTACTGTATGGGCCAATCAGGGAACATTATTACTGCTGTAACTTAATTTACTTTTGAGGATACTGTCTTCCATGGTGGGGGGTAACAAAAGGGGGGTCCTGTTACTGTACAGGGCGGTACTATGTCACTTTTTTTCTTCATTTGACGTAGTGTAGAAGTCAGGGAAAAAAGTGGGGAATGTGTTGTAGAAGTGATCAGCTATAGATAACCGTGTTATATTTTCAGCAGAGTCCTGGCTAGAAGAAGTGAGGGTGGTCTGCACTGGATGAAGAAGAAAAGCGAAGACAAAGGACTTCAACTACTGACGTCACTGGTGAGTCAGTATGTTATCTGTACACTGACACTATACACTATATACTATGTACAGAGCTCCTGTGTATAATTGCACTGTTGATCACTATATTACCTGTACACTGACACTATATACAGAGCTCCTGTGCATAAGGTCATTGGTGATCAATGTACTGTATGTACACTGATGCTATACACTGTATACTATATACAGAGCCCCTGTGTAATGATCAGTATTGTTGTATTTGGTCACTATGTGGTGGTAATATGTGACCTGGTCATGGTGTGGTGATATTTGTTCCTTGTATGATTTGGTCACTATGTGGTGGTAATATGTGATCCGGTGATGGTGAGGCAGTATTTGTTCCTTGTATGTGGTATTATTCAGTCACTCTGTGCTGATAATATGTGATCTGGTCATGGTGTGATGGTATTTATCCCTTGTATCTGGTATTATCTGGTCACTGTGTGGTGATAATATGTAGTCTGGTCACGGTGTGGCGGTATTTGTTCCTTGTATGTGGTATTATTGATCTTAGTATAGTGGATGGTGGGATTGTGTTGTGTATGAAGGTCACTTGTTTTCTCTGATATCAATAAGGGGAAGATTCTTGATTTCCAATAGAGATTAAATACTTAGATGTTTAACCCCCCCTCCCCCGTCCTGTGATTATTACACAGTAGCAAATATGCACTTACAGGTGTTCTACAGTGAAAACATGTAATCATCTAGCCTAAGGCCACATTCACACTATCAGTCTTTGTAAGACAAAACCAGGAGTAGGTAATAAATGCAGAAGTGGTGACAGGGATTCTATTATACTTTTCCTCTGATGGTTGCACTCCTGGTTTTGGCTTACAAATACTGAGATAAAATACTGACCAAATATTGAACATGTGAACATGGCCAAAGGATAAGTGATAAGTTGTTGATTGGTGGGGGTCTGACTGCTGGGACCCAGTCGATCTGTAGAATGTGGAGCTTTTATCTCCATTAGTATGGAGCATCATGTATGACTCAACCCTGATCCATTCATTCCCTCAGTGGCTGCGCTTGGCTTTTTCTGGAAGCTCCCAAAGAGGATGAATGGAGCTGCGGTTAGGCATCCCACCTGTCGCTTTATTTTAAAATGAGGATAAAAGTGCCTTGTCAGGGATAAAAGTTCCCCATTCTTCTGATTTGTGTGGTTTCCAATGCTCAGATTCCACTGATCAATAAGTCATCACCTACCTAACCTATGGATCAGTGATAACATCTTTTCATCAAAGAAACCTTTAATGCAAACTACAGTAATTGTACATCACAGTCACCTTCAGTGCACACGTAGCGTTTTTCATGCATTTTCGCGGCGTTTTTTTGGCTCGAAAACGCATGAAAAATCCGCAGGTATATTTATACCTGCAGATTTGCTGCGGTTCAATTAAAGTCAATGGGCTGTGGAAACGCTGCGAGTGGTACCCGGGTCGGCTGGGGACGACTACTAATCCCCTCATCCAACCGCCTCTCCCGCTGATAACAGCAAGAGCGGCATGGGTGAGTGGAGCAGTAGTCTCCACAACTGAGCCAGGACTGCGCGTGGTGGGGAAAAAAAGTAAAAAAAAACAAAAAAAACACTATACTCACCTGTCCGGCGCCCCTCGGTGTCCTCCTGGTCCTCGCGATGTCATCCTCCCGGCGGCCGACGGTACACTGCGCTGCCAGGGCCTGCACGGTGCTGCGTGGAAACATTCTGAAGAATGTTCCCACAAGTACTGATGCTGAGGTCACCGAGGCTGATCAGCTGATTTTCAGCTGATGAACCCCAGTGATCTCACTACTGCAGAAGCATGTACACTGACAGGAGTCACTCTTGTCAGTATACATTGCTGTCTTCTACAGCAGTGACATCAGTGATTGCTGATGTCACTGCTGTAGAAGTTACCCGGATCGCCGAGGGACAATTGTGACCGTGGTAATTGTGTACTACACCGTGACGGCGGACAGGTGAGGGATATAGTTGTTTTACTTTTTTTACAGAAGATCGAGGGAGTTCGGGAACTGTGCGCACAATAATTTATTTAAAAAAAAAAACTTGTTTTTTATTTCATTCAAATACTTTATTCTGGCCGTGTCTTTATTGGAAAAGCGGCGACAACTTTACTATACAATACAGTATGCAATACAAGGCTGATGTGAACCCCAACCCTATTACCCCATTCGCCACCGCTACACTGCAGTTGGAAGAGGGGAGGTTAAGCGCCAGATCTGGCGCATCTTATGGATGCACCATTTCTGGGACTGCTGAGGGGTGATATTATTAGCCGCAGAGGGGGATAGTATTCATGGCCCCTTCCCTGGCTATTAATATCAACCTGCAGCTGTCTGTTTATGCTTTTCTTGTTATAGTTTATAGGGGGACCCTGCGTCAAATTTTTCTGGGGTCCCCCTGTAATCTATCCAGTAAAGGCTAAACAAACAGCAGTGGGCTGATATTAATAGCCAGAGAACATTGTTGGCTAATGGCCCCTTTCCCGGCTACTAATGTCAGCCCCCAGCAGTCAGCTTTCCCTCTGCTGGTTATAAAAATGATGCAGGAGCCCACAGCATTTTTTTTTACATTTGTACCCACTATCCGGACGTAACTGTGCTCTGGACGCATATTTTTGCTGCGTCCAAAACGTGGCATTTTATTGAACGCAGGTGAATTCACATGTGTTCACTGAACCATGCGTATTCACCGCATTCAATACATTCTAGTGGTCAAATTTCTTTTGTGGAGACTGGGGAATTTGACATGCTGCGGTCCTGAAAGACGCGCTGCATGTCAGTATTCACGGGTGATTTGCAGCCTCTGATGCATGCATAGTGGACATGGGATTTCTAGAGATCCCATCCACTATGCTGTAACATCTGGATGCTGCAGGTTTGATGTTGTATAAACACGCAGCTTCAAACCTGCAGCAGCTTCTGACCGTGGCCACGTAACCAAACTCACCCGCA
Source organism: Phyllobates terribilis (assembly GCF_046119375.1). Lineage (NCBI taxonomy): Eukaryota > Metazoa > Chordata > Amphibia > Anura > Dendrobatidae > Phyllobates > Phyllobates terribilis. The sequence goes on from NW_027362797.1 coordinate 1,156,707, forward strand.
GCATGTCAATTTCTGTAGCGGACACGCTAGTCGCTGCTGCAGATTTTGACCGATTGAAGTGTCATTATATGCGGTGGATTCACAAGTACCGACAGCAAAAGTGCTGCATTAGAACATTGCATTTTGGACGCAACAAAAATACGCTGCATCCAAAGCGCTGCTTGTTGCTGTTTGTGAGGACGTAGTGGCTAGCGAAACAGCTGTGAGTTGTTATTAATGGCCAGGGATCATGTTTGCAAATGGCACCTTCCCATGCTAAGAATAGCAGCTCACAACTGCCACATAAATTACGTGAATAGAAATGCTAATGGAGATTGGCTGACACCTAGCTCTTTTGTTTGGTGATGACAATGTGTCAATCAGACCTTTTCATGACCAAACCTAATTAAAGTAAAGTAAGGAGTTAAATAAACACACAGACACAAAGCAAACACTTTATTTGAAATACAACAGACACATTCTTTAACCATTTTAATTAACCAACATACTCACCCCAGTTCTGACAGTAATCCAAGGGTTTAAGCAATGTCCCACCAAATAACTTTATTTAGCTCCAAAAAGCATTCATTGTTGTAGAAAAACGCTTCAAAAACCGCATAAAAAAATGCATCAAAAATGTTTCAAAAACGCACTGCATTTTTCCTGCCAAGGGAATTTTCTGCTTCAAATCCTGATCGTGTGCACATAGACTTAGGGTGCAGTCAGACGGCCGTATAAATCGAACCGAGATTGAAATGCAGGGCCAGGGCTGCCACCAGGAATTTCAAAAAAAAATTTGGGTCACTTGAGACTCCGCCCAGGCTCCACCCCTCGAGCCTTACATAGTCCCACCATCCACTCTTGGAAAAACTCCACTTCTGTACCACATCCTTACCAATCACACAATAAGGCTATATTTGTACGTTCAGGATTTGAATGCAGAAATTTCTGCAGCATTTCTGCATCTCTTGGCAGGAAAAACACTGCAGAAAAAACATGCATTTTGCCGCGATTTTAACTTTTTTTATGCGTTTTTAATGCGTTTTTTTAATGCGTTTTTGGACATGAATGAATGCTTTTTGGAGCTAAATATAGATATTCGAAAAAAGAAACGTGGGACATTGCTTCAACCCTTGGATTACTGTCAGACCTGGGGTGAGTATATTGGTTAATTTAAATGATTAAAGAATGTGTCTGTTGTGCTTCAAATAAAGTGTTTAATCTGTGTGTGTTTATTTAACTCTTTAATTTACTTTAATTAGCTTTTAGTAATGAAAGGCTCTGATTGACACCTTGTCATCACCAAACAAAAAGGCTCGGTGTCAGCTAATCCCATACACTCAATCTCATTAGCATTTCCATTCAAGTCATTTCTGGGGCAGCTGAGAGCTGCTATTTTTAGCCTGGGAAGGTGCCATTAGGCAAACATGTTCCCTGCTATTAATAACAGCTCACAGCTGTTTTGTTAGCCGCTACATCCTCACAAACAGCAATAAGCAGCGCTTTGGATGCAGCGTATTTTCACTGCGTACAAAACGCTGTGTTCTAATTGTGCACTTTTGTTGTTAATACATGTGAATCGACCGCATATAATGACACTTCAGTTGGTCAAAATTTGCAGCGGAGACTAGCGTGTCCGATACAGAAATTGACATGCAGCAGGGTGAGTTTGGGTACATGGCCACGGTCAGGAGTGGCAGGTTTGAAGCTGCATGTTTATGCAGCATCAAACCCACAGCGTCCAGATATTACAATATTGTGGATGGGATCTCTAGAAATCCCATGTCAAAAATATGCTGCATCCAAAGCGCTGCTATATCCGGATCGTGGGCACATAGCGTTAAAAAAAAATGCTGTGGGCTCCTGCGTCATTTTAATACCAGCAGAGGGAAAGCCGACCGCTGGGGTCTGATATTAGTAGCTGGGGAATGGGCCATTAGCTAAAAATGTTCCCTGGCTATTAATAACAGCTCGCAGCTGTTTGCTTAGCCTTTACTGGCTAGATTACAGGGGGACCCCAGAAAAAAATTGACGTCAGTTCCCCCTATAAAATATAATCAGAAAAAGTTAAGCAGATAGCTGTGGGTTGAAATTAATAACCAGGGAAGGGGCCATGGATACTAGCCCCCTCCGCGGCTAATAATATCACCCCTCAGCAGTCCCAGGAATGGTGCATCCATAAGATGCACCAAATCTGGTGCTTATCTCCGTTCTTCCCACTGTCGTGTAGCGGTGAGGAGTGGGGTAATGAGGTAATACCACCTTGTATTGGTGGCTGATATGAATCCCAGGTTAGTAACCCCGTAGTAAAGTTTTCAACGCTTTTTCAATAAAGACACGGCCTGACTAAAGTATTTTATTGAAATAAAATTACACACGGTTTTAATAATTTTTTTATTGTTCTCTCAATCCCCGACGCCCTCGTCTCCTGAAAAAAACACAAATAAAAAACAACCATATCCCTCACCTGTCCACTGTCACAACGTAATCCAGATTGTCCCCATGTCTCTCCATTCTGCCCCCATGTCGTCTCCTCCATTCTGCCCCTGTCTCTCCCATTCTGCCCTTATGTCATCTCCCATTCTGCCCCCATGTCATCTCCCATTCTGCCCCCATGTCATCTCCCATTCTGTCCCCACGTCACCTCCCATTTTGTCCCCATGTCTCTCCATTCTGCCCCCATGTCATCTCCCATTCCGCCCTCATAGTGCGACTTTACAAAAAAGCTTCTCCTTACCTGGTTGCCGTTCCAGCGGCGACTCTCCTTCGTCGATCTGAGGTGCAGATGCCAGCCAGTCACAGGCTGGCAGTGATGTTATACGCTGGCGATGTGCGCGCTGACATCAGCTGCCGGCCTGTGATGCCAGCGTCATTATGCTGTACCCCAAATGTCAGCGTCATTATTCTGTGCCCAGAGTGCCAGCATCATTATCCTGTTCCCAGAGTGCCAGCGTCATTATCCTGTGCCCCAAATGCCGGCGTCATTATCCTGTGCCCATAGTGCCAGCGTCATTATCCTGTGCCCATAGTGCCAGCATCATTATCTTCTACCCCGAGTGTCAGTGTCATCCTGTACCAAGAGTGCCAGCGTTATTATTAAAACTTCCATTTTTGTCTCATCTGTCCATAGGACATTCTCCCAGAAGCTTTGTGGCTTGTCAACATGTAGTTTGGCAAATTCCAGTCTGGCTTTTTATGATTTTTTTTCAACAATGGTGTTCTCCTTGGTCGTCTCCCATGAAGTCCACTTTCGATCAAACAATGACGGATGGTGCGATCTAACACTGATGTTCCTTGAGCTTGAAGTTCACCTTTAATCTCTTTAGAAGTTTTCCTGGGCTCTTCTGTTACCATTCGTATTATCTGTCTCTTTAATTTGTCATCAATTTTCCTCCTGCAGCCACGTCCAAGGAGGTTGGCTCAGTCCCATGGATCTTAAATCTCTGAATAATATGTGCAACTGTAGTCACAGGAACATCAAGGTGCTTGCAGATGTTCTTATAACCTTTACCTTTAATATGCTTGTCTATAATTTTCTTTCTAATCTCCTGAGACAACTCTTTCCTTTTCTTCCTCTGGTCCATGTTGAGTGTGGTACACAACATGTCACCAAACAGCACAGTGAGTATCTGTAGCCCTATATACAGGCCCACTGACTGATTACAAGATTGTAGACACCTGTGATGCTAATTAGTGGACACAACTTGATTTAACATATCTCTTTTGTCACATTATTTTCAAGGGTATCATCATTTCTGTCCAGGTCTATTTCATGAGTTTAATTTTTTTTTAAATTCTGTGGAAGCAGGCTTGAAAAGCTTGAAAAGCAATGTCTGACTTTCAATTGTTCAGTTTCATAGATTTTTAATTTATTATTACTTTTGTCAGATTCAAATTATTTCTGTGACCATTGTGGGTTTTTCTTTCATTAAACGAGGGGTACCAACAATTTTGACCAGGTGTGTATGTGATTATATTATGGTGGGCTCTATATGTGATTACATTATGGGGGCTCTATATATGATTATGATGCGCCCCCTGGGCGGTGTGGGGAACCCGGAACCAGGCCTCTGGTGGGATGCTGGGGGTGGTAGTCTCCATGTGGTGGCGACCCGGTCCGTGGCTCAGGGTGGTCAAACCAGTGGCAGTCTTAGTGTAATAACAAATGTCCAACTACGCCACCCGTGGATTGCGGTCAGTGGGGACCGCCGCTGCGCTGCAGACCGCTGAGGCTGATGTTGTAAGCGCAGCCAAGTATGGGATAACTCCCCACGGGAGAAGTATTGCCTCAGGGCAGCTAGTGTGGATGATGGGAGTGATGGTGTGAGCGTCCCAGTACTAATGGTGCTGGTGCGGCGATGAAACACAGAGACGTGTGGTGCAGTTCAGGGTCTTTACTGATGGTATAAAGCAGACCCTCCCGGGAGTACTGGTTAGCAGTAGAGGTCTGGTCAGTCTGAGAGCTAGCAGGATCTCCCCCTGGCCAGGTGGAGTTGTAGGCCTCCCCGTCTCTCTGCACTCTTTCCTGGTTACCTTGCTGTGTGCGGGTAGAAGTAGCCCACGTAACTGAGTATACCGTGTGGTGCTCACCCGTATGACCGGTGACTTGGGGCCTTCCGTTAGCCTCCGCTTCACGATGGCGGTGCTGGTCCCTTGCTTGTGACCGTGACTCCGGGCTTCTATGGCCAGAGGACATGGAATCCACTGCGGGTTGGATTCTGCTGCTGGACCTGGATGTCCCCACAGCCTCGGACTCCGTGTCCGGGTTTAGTGTCTTCAGCCAAGGCGAGCTTTCTAGCTTCCAGCCTCTGGCACTCGCTGCTGCTCCTACAGAGCTCCTGTTGTCACTTACCATCTCCAGGCTCTGACTGACCTAATCCCACCCCAGACCCAGTTTATAAGGGCAGATTCCTCCCCTCCCAGGTCTGGGCGGTCAGTGTTGCATGCTTAGGGCTCCTGACCAGAGAAACCTCCCACTTGCTCTCAGACATAATATTTCTATTACTGTGGCAACCAGACCCCTGGGGTGCCACAATTACATTATGGGGGCTCTATATGTGATTACATTACAGGGGGCTCTATATGTGATTACATTACGAGAGGCTATATATGTGATTACATTAAAGCACAGTTGGTGGTTAGCACTGCAGCCTTGAAGCGCTGGGGTCTTGGGTTCAAATCCCACCAAGGACAACATCTGCAAGGAGTTTGAATGTTCTCCCCGTGTTTGTGTGGGTTTCCTCCCGGTTGTACGGCTTTCTCCCACACTCGAAAGACACATTAATAAGGAATTTTAGATTGTGAGCCCCCAGTGTTCATAATGTCTGTAAAGCGCTGTGGAGTTAATGGCGCTATATAAGTGAGTAAAATAAATAAATAATAAATAAATTACAAGGGGCATCTGCCCCACCCTCTGGGCCGTGGGGTACTCGGTAGCCGGGCCGGTCGATGCTGGGTGATATCATGGTGGCAGTGACCCGGTCCGTGACCCAAGGCGGTCAATTAAAGAGAAAGTAAAAGGGGAATAAAGTTTTTAGAGATAAAGCTCGTGATGCCACCTGTGATATGCGGCTATATGGGGCCGCTGCTGCGGTGCAGGTCCACTGGAGCTGGTGGTGATGCAGCAGAGTTGGTTCAGCTCTCCACAGGCAGAGCTAAGCTCCAGGGCAGTATATGTAGAATTGTGGAGGTAGATGTTGTTGGTGCGGTGTAATGCAGGTGATGGCGCAGATAATGAGCAGTCCACAGCTTAATGGCGGTTTCCTCTTTCCGGGCGGCCTGGAAGCAAGTTGGGGATCCACCTCGCCAGGTGGAGTTGTAGGCCTTCCCTCTGCGCTATTCTCTTTGACCCTGCTGCTTGAAGCTATGCTGCGGCCCTCGTCCCTGAGTAAAACTTCTTTTTCCTCACCTGTATGGCAGGCAGCTCGGGCCTTCCTTAAGTATCGCTCCTACGTGGGGGTACTAGGCCCTATGGTGCTGCTGTGCCGCCGGGCATCTGGTGGGGCCAGGAGATCTGCAGTCTCCTGCCCTCCGGATTCAGCTGCTGGGCCTTCAGTGCCCCACAACCACGGAATCCAGTGTCCGGTTGACTTGTGCTTCCCTCTGGGGCGAGCTTATTCACAGCTCCCTTTCCCAGGTCCTTCCTCGTCGTCCTCCTGTCTCCAACTCCTCTCAACTCACTCTTACTAACCCCGCCTCCAGATTCCAGTGTAAAGGGGAGGGGCTCCCCTTTCTGGTCTGGAACCAGGAAAGTGTTGTATGCTGGTAGACCTGATTAGGGAACCCTCCTTGCTTCCAGGCATGGCATCACCCCCTGTGAGGGAGGCAATGCCACTGTGGCAACCGGACTCCTGGGGTGCCACATTCCCCCCTAGTTAAATTCAGTACCCCCAGACTGAGGACACCTTTTGAATTGAACAATTAACAACAATAACAATTCACATTACAAATAGTTTACAAAGTCGCAAAAATCTCAAAAAACCAACAAAAATTGGTAGCAGTCACTGCGGCGCTTAGTCTTTACGCCACTATCAAGGAATTGTCTTTTTCCCGGATACCTGAAGGTTGGTTGGTGATAACCACCTGAACCCACTTCGTGTATCGTCCCGCTTTAGGGCACCCTGTTCGTGGGCCTGGTTTTCGGCCACCCCTGCGGTTTATTTTCAAGGCCAACAATCAACTTTATTCAGCATTGCCCTGACCACACCTAGTCCTGTGGTCCATTTGTCCATAAATTGAATAACTATATATACTCAGGATTACTTACCGGTTACAACTATATAACATACACTACCGTTCAAAAGTTTGGGGTCATTTAGAAATGTCATTATTTTTGAAAGAAAAGCACTTTTTTTTTTCAATGAAACTAACATTAAATGAATCAGAAATACACCCTATACATTGTTAATGTGGTAAATGACTATTCTAGCTGCTAAAGTCTTTTTTTTATTGCAATATCTACATAAGAGTAAAGAGGCCCATTTCCAAAAACCACCACTCCAGTGTTTTAATGGTACATTGTGTTTGTTAACTGTGTAAGAAGGCTAATGGATGGTTAGAAAACCCTAGAAAACCCTTGCACAAGTATGTCAGCCCAGCTGAAAATGGTTTGACTGATTTGAGAAGCTATAAAATTGACCTTGCTTTGAGCTAGTTGATAATCTTGAGCATTACATTTGCTTGTTCTATGAAACTCTCAAAATGGCCAGAAAAAGAGAACTTTCATGTGAAACTTAACAGTCTATTCTTGTTCTTAGAAATGAAGGCTATTCCATGTGAGAAATTTCCAAGAAACTGAAGATTTCCTACAACGGTGTGTACTAATCCCTTCAGAGGAGAGCACAAACAGGCTCTAACCAGAGTAGAAAGAGAAGTGGGAGACCCTGCTGCACAACTGAGCAACAAGACAAGTACATTAGAGTCTCTAGTTTGAGAAATCGACGCCTCACAGCTCCTCAACTTGCACCTTCATTAAATAGTACACACAAAACGTCAGTGTCAACGTCTACAGTGAAGAGGCGACTCCAGGATGCTGGCCTTCAGGGCAAAGTGGCAAAGAAAAAGCCGTATCTGAGACTGGCTAATAAAAGGAAAAGATTAATATGGGCAAAAGGACACAGACATTGGACAGAGGAAGATTGGAAAAAAGTTTTATGGACAGACAAATCAAAGTTTGAGGTGTTTGGATCACACAGAAGAACATTTATGAGACGCACAACAACTGAAAAGATTGTGGAAGAGTGCCTGACGCCATCTGTCAAGCATAGAGGAGGTAATGTGATGGTCTTGGGTTGCTTTGGTGCTGGTAAAGTGGGAGATTTGTACAAGGTAAATGGGATTTTGAATAATGAAGGCTATCACACCATTTAGCAACGCCATGCCATACCCTGTGGACAGCCCTTGATTGGAGCCAATTTCATCCTACAACAGGACAATGACCCAAAGCACACCTCCAAATTATGCATGAACTACTTAGGGAAGAAGCAGGCAGCTGGTATTCTATCTGTAATGGAGTGGCCAGCGCAGTCACCAGATCTCAACCCCATTGAGCTGTTGTGCAAGCAGCTTGACCGTATGGTACGCAAAAAGTACCCATCAAGCCAATCCAACTTGTGTGAGGGGCTTCAGGAAGCATGGGGGGAAATTTCTCAAGATTACCTCAGCAAATTAACAGCTAGAATGCCAAAGGTCTGCAATGCTGTAATTGCTGCAAAAGGAGCATTCTTTGACGAAAGCAAAGTTTGAAGGAGAAAATTATTCTTTCAAATAAAAATCATTATTTCCACCTTGTCAATGTCTGGACTATATTTTATAATCATTTTGCAACTCATTTGATAAATTAAAGTATGAGTTTTCATGGAAAACACAAAATTGCCTGGGTGACCCCAAACTTTTGAATGGTAGTGTATACTATTATTTTACTACTTCTTAGTCCCTATAACGGGCAGGGAGCAGACCTATGGTACTACAGGTTGATCTATGCAGTACAGTTGTTGCCAATGACCTACCCGGGTCTCTAGTGTCTACCGTTGGTGTGGTGGTTGCATTATTCACTACGCTTCTTGTGGACCTACGTAGTACTGGTATACCAGATCGCCTTCTGCGAACTCCTAAACTCACCATGGGTATGACAGATTCACCGCTAGCAGGGGGTAGATTCTCCTGATCCGCTGCTGATGAAGAATCTGTTTCTGGGGCTGACTGGTCTCTCTGCTGTTCTAGAATCTCTGTGGCTTCCGGTGAAGCTACTTGGGGAAAGGTTAAGACAGCTACCACGATTGCTTGATTCACCTGCGTCCAAGACCGGGGAAATTCCCCAAGGATGGTTTGGACCGTCTCTTCCATCTTTTTTGTGTGCTGGGGGCTGTTTTGATCTTCCTCTTTGTGTCTCAATTGATCAGGGCATATCTTCAGGTAGTCTCTTGAGACTGCCGCTGACGTCTCTCCTCCATCTTTACTGATGAGGCACACCTTGGTGTTGTCAAAATTTGAAGGTAAGACGGTGTATGGCTCAACCTCCCACTGATCATCTAATTTGTGAACTCATCTTTTCGAGTACCTGTTCTCCAGGTGACAAGGGAACTGCAGGTGCATGCTGATTATAAGTTTTCTCCTCTCTTGCCTGGGACAACCTTCTCTCCACACATTCTTGCACCTTGCGGTATTGTTGCTGCCGCTTCGTATCCCAGTCTGCATCTGGTGGTCATCTCAGGTGTTAAAACTCCCATGTCTAAGTCAATGGGTATCTTGCCAGGTCTTGCTCTCATCAGGTACGCGGGTGTACAGTTGGTGGAGTTCACTGAGATGTGGTTGTATAAGTCCACCAAATCTGGTAACTTCTCTGGCCACAGGCTACGTTCCTCAAGGGGCAATGTCTTCAACAGGTCTATTACCACCTGGTTAATTTTCTCGCAATACCCGTTGGTCTGGAGATGATATGGCGTCGTCCTTATTTTCTTGAACCTATACAAGTTACAAAATTCTTGAAACACTTCTGCTTCCAAAGCTGGGCCTTGGTCGGTAAGCACTCGCTCAGGGTAAGAGTGCGGGCGACAAAAGTTTTGTTGAAACCCTTTGGCTGCGGTCTTAGCCGTCTGATCTTTCACTGGCACTACTACCAGGAATCGGGATTAGTGGTCTACTATAGTGAGAACGTAGACATAGCCTGACTGGCTTGGGGCTAGCTTCATGTGGTCCAAGGCTACCAGTTCTAGTGGTTGTTTGGTGATTATGGGCTGCAGGGCAGCCCTCTGGCCATCAGGGTCTTTCCGTCTCAGGTTGCATGGACCACATTCTCGACACCATCTCTCGATTGCTTTCCTCATGCCTGCCCAGTAGAATCGCCCACGTATCAGGACTTCCAACTTCTTGCACCCGAAGTGTCCTGCTCCATCGTGGTACGCCTCTAAGACCATTGGCATATCCCGCTTCAGGACTACCACCTGCCAGACCAGTTCGTGTGTCCGGAAGTTGATGCTTCTTCGACACAGCTTTCCCTCATAGATGAACCGTTTGCTGTTCTCCTTCCACAACTGTTAGGTCTCCTGTGGAGCATCTGGATCAAGGTGTGAGTCAGCTTGTGTCAGCAACTCCTTTACTAGGTGGACAGCCGGGATGCTATCCTGAGTCTCTGCCCATCCATGGTGGGGCAATGGGTTAAACGTGGCCTCTCTGTTGGTGGAGAGCTTGTTCCTCACACAGTGGGAGCACTGGGTCACCCCGTGATGATGGAAAGCCGGTAACTCTATCTCCTCCAGCTCTCCCGGGTCTTCTCCCCCATCTGGCAAGTTGGGCATCCTAGACAGCGCATCTATGACGCGCCCCCCTGGGCCGTGGGGTACTCGGTGCCGGGCCGGTCATTGCTAGGGGAGATGTCACAGTGGCGGTGACCCGGTCCGTGACCCAGGGCAGTTAATAAAGAGGTTATTTACAGGGGATTTATAGTTTTTATATAAAGTTCGTGACGCCACCTGTGGCATGGGGCTAAAGGGAGCCGCTGCTGCGGAGCAGGTCCTCTGGAGCTGTTGTTAATGCAGCAGAGTTGGTTTGGCTTTCCACAGGTAGAGCTTAGCTCCAGGGCAGTGTAGATGTTATAGCTGTTGTAGATGATGCTGGGCAGTGTAGTGCAGGGGGTGATGGCGCGGCAATAATTCACAGAGACAGTGGGGTGCAGTCTTCTGGGTCTACTCACAGTTCTCACTTTGCTCCTGGTTACGACTGCAGATCATAACTCCCCACGTTGTGCTGCATTCACCGGGCAGGGGTTCAGCAATCCCCCAGGTATTTCAAGAGTGCTTGACAGGACCCCATTCTATATGCCCTTCTCAGCCGTCTTTCTGCGCTGGCTCTCAAACTTCCTGCCCTGCTCCTCGCAAACAATGTCCCAAGCTGGTATCCTTGGACCTTTCTGGGCAACCTGGAGTTCCCTGGATCCTATGTGGCTAGCTTTTTAGAGAATGAGTGCGGATGTAGAAACTGCACCCTGAAAGTACAGAAGATTCCGGTTTCTAGTTGAACTTTGTAATTCTCACCAGTTAGGGGCCGGTCCCCTCTGCGGCTCGATCCCTCCACCGCCTGGTAGATTCGGTCGTACAGGTGGCCTCCAGCACTGCCCGTACCCCTGGGATCCCCTCTTCGCTCCTGGAGCTCTTCCTCCTGCTCCTTCTCCTCAGTCTGTCCTGGGCCTCTCTGGCTAGGCCCTCCTCCTGCAGAGCTCCTGCTCCTCTCACTGTCCTCCTCAGACTGACTACACTGCCAAGATGGCTTCCCTCTTTTATATCCTCCTTCTAAGTGCTCCCCTAATCTTCCTCCACCCACACCCAATACATGGTTCCCCCTCACTTGTTTCCCCCCACTCCAGCCAGGGACAGGGCTCACCAGGAAAAGAGACGCATCTTGCCCCTCCTGCTGCTCTGGAGTAGTGTAGTGTTGGATGCAGGTGTTAGGGTCCCAGGCAGCACTCTTTCCTTACCTGAGAGTGAGATACCACACCTCTGGGTGAGATGCAGTACCTCTGTGGCGACTGAACCCTCAGGGGTGCCACAGATCAGCATTAGCGTTTTTATGCCCTGCCCAATACTTGATGGTAAACTCGTAGTTGGACAGTCGAGCCATCCATCGTTGTTCTACGGCACCAAGCTTTGCAGTCTCCAGGTGTGTCAGCGGGTTGTTATCCGTGAAGACTGTAAATCTGGAGGAGGCGAGGTAGTGTTTGAAGCGCTCTGTTACAGCCCAGACTGTGGCTAAAAACTCCAACTTAAAGGAACTATAGTTGTCGGGGTTCCTTTCCGTGGGACGGAGCTTCCTGCTGGCATAGGCAATCACTCTCTCTGCCCTGCTGTACCTGGGGCAGCATCGCTCCCAATCCCACGTAGCTGGCATCCGTATGGAGAATAAAGGGTTGGCCATAGTCGGGTTAGGCCAGGGCTTCATCTCCCGTAAGAGCCACTTTCAGTCGAGTGAAGGATTCGTCTTCTGGTTTTACCCCATTTGAACGGAGGATTCGGGTTCTTGGCCCTCTTTGACTGGCCCACTAAGAGGTCCTGCATGGATGCTGCTATCTTGGTGAAACCCTTTATGAATCTCCTGTAGTAGCCTACTAGCCCGAGGAACTGCCGCAATTCTTTGATAGTGGAGGGTCTTGGCCAGTCCTTGAACACGGTGACTTTTTCAGGGTCTGGTGCTACACCTTCGGCGCTTACCACATGACCTAGGTACTGCACCTTGGGCTTCAACAGGTGGCACTTGCACGGCTTTACTTTCAGGCCATAACCAGATAGGGCTTCGAACACCTCGGCAATTATGTCATCTAAATACAGCAGAGTGGTTTCTAAGTTTTTGTGTCCTAGGCAACACTCCATTAACTGCTGGAAAGGTCCCAGGGCGTTGCAGAGCCTGAATGGCATGCAGTTGAACTCGCAGAGGCCCATTGGTGTCGTAAATGCGGTCTTCTCTCTGTCCGCCTCTGCCACAGAAACCTGCCAATATCCACTGGTGAGATCTAAAGTGGAGAAATAGATAGTGGATCTCAGTGCAGCTAGTGATTCCTCAATTCTGGGTAATGGGTAGGCATCCTTATGTGTAATGCGGTTAATCTGCCTATAATCAACACACATCCTCATTGTACCATTTTTCTTTCTAACGAGGACTAATGGAGCTGCCCAGGGGCTACAACTATCTCTGATCACCCCAGCCTCCTTCATCTCCCGTAACAGTCCTTTGGCACATTGATAGTGAGCTGGTGGTACAGGCCGGTACCTCTCTTTAATGGGCGGATGATTTCCTGTGGGGATATGATGTTGGTCCCCTTTTATCTGCTCAAAGTCTAGTGGGTGTTTGCTAAAGACTCACTCATATTCTTGGACTACCCGGTATACTCCATGCTTTTGGTGCAAAGGGGCTGTGTCAGTGCCTACTTGTAGCTTCTGACACCAATCCTCCATCTGCCCCTTGGGGCCATTGTCTTCCGTCTGTTCGGACGGAGGCAAGGGTTCCACTGCCTTTATTGCTTTGTTACTGACAGTGAACAACTTAGCAAGGGTAGCATACCGGGGTAAATGGATCTCTTTCTCCCCACAATTCAGGACGCGTATCGGTACTGTCCCCTTGCGAACATTGACTACCCCTCTGTCTGTCAAGATGATGGGCCTACTATCAGAGTACACGGGTTCTACCAGGGCCTGATAATCTTGACCCCTGAGACCTATGGCTGCCCGACATCATATTAACATTTCACTCCTAGGGGGCATTGCAATGGGGAATGGATCACTCATTCTGACACTGCCGACTTCTCCTCCAGACAGCTCTACCTGTTGTCTCTGCATCAGGGGTTTGATCTTCTTCTGCAGAACTCGCTGCTGACCAGAGCTGGCAGACTCTGCGACCTGTTGCAACAAAACAATAATTTCCCCAAGACAATTCTCCATCACATTGGTGCCTAAGGTTATCATAGGATGGCTTTCTCGGTGATCAATATCAACAATAATCATCCCTTGTGATAGCAATTCTACTCGCCCAACCTTTATGGTCACCTCTTTATACCCCACCTGAGGCAAGGGCTGACCATTGCTGGCATAGATGTTAATATGTTCATCTGGACCGCGGGTAATGTCTGAATCAGTCCAGTATCGTTTATAAAGGATATGTGGCATCGTTGTCACCTGGGAACCAGTCTCCAGCAACGCATTCATCGAGATGCCATCAAGCACGACAGATAGGACCAGTCATCCCCCACGTACTTGTCTCGCCAGCTCTGTGGGTCTGGTCATCTTACTCCTGGGGGTTGGTCCTCTGCCCCAGGGGTTGCTTGTTTAAATTGCAGAATCTTGCGAGGTGCCCCGCCTTTTGACAGCGACGACAGATGGGTTCTCAGTCCTGGTCGCAGCGATCGCTGTTTCTCCCTCTGGTCGGTGGAATCCTTCTCTGTTATCTGCGTGTCAGCCTCCACAGGTGCCAGGGAAAAGGATGCCACCTCCTGGTGGTATGTTATAGCTGGGTGCTGGAGGGGTGCAGTGCCACTTGGGGTTGATTCTCGCAGCATCCGGATGGCTCTGTCTTTAAATTGCGCAAAGTCCAGATCAGGGTTTTGCAGAGCCATAATGCGCAGTTGTGTCCGGTGAGCGTTAGACAGGAGCCCCTCGATAAACTGCTCAGTTAGCAATCTGTCCTTGTCTTGCACACTGTAGGGGTCTACCTGTTTAATGGCCCGCAGCTCCTCCTGCAGGTTTAGAGCATAGTCCCGTACACTGTCCTGCACCCTTTGTTTGCACCCGTAGAACTTCATTTTAATCTCTGCTGCTGTGCGGGTGTCAAAGGTTTCCTTCAATAGGGTCAGAATTTCCTTAACAGTGCTTTTGTCCCTGCCCGGGACTTCACCTCCCTCTGGGCTGCACCGATTAGCTGGCCTATGAGGATGCTGACTTTTTGCTCCTCAGACAGGGGGTACACTTGAAACAAACTGCGCAGTCTCTCCTCAAATTCGCTTAGGGTGTGCGACGCCCCTGAGCACTAGGGCAACCACGCCGCCCCTGGTATATATGGCATTGATAACGGCGTTACAGTGGCGGCGGCTGCGCCCGCGGCTGAATCCTCTCCCAGGTTGGGCATCTTCCTCCCACCTAGTGAACCTCAGCCAGGTCCTGGGCTTCTGTTGACGTACCAGTATGCCGCTCTGCTGGCGAGAGGCATTGCTTACCCGGTGGTTTCGGATCGGGCCTCCAGCTTCCCCTCGGCTGACGGCAAATGACGTGATGATACAGTTCAGTAAACTCTAGGGCACACAGTACCGGGTTACACCGGGCTTTGTTTACCCTGTTCGTGACGCCAGGTTGACGCGCCCCCTGGGCCATGGGGTACTCGGTAGCCGGGCCGGTCGATGCTGGGGGAAGTCACAGTGGCAGTGACCCGGTCAATTAAAGGGAAAGTAAAAGGTGAATAAAGTTTTTGGAGATAATGTTCGTGATGCCACCTGTGGTATGCGGCTATATGGGGCTGTCACTGCGGTGCAGATACACTGGAGCTGGTGGTGATGCAGCAGAGTTGGTTCACCTCTCCACAGGCAGAGCTAAGCTCCAGGGCAGTATATGTAGAATTGTGGAGGTAGATGTTGTTGGTGCGGTGTATTGCAGGCGATGGCGCAGATAATGACCAGTCCACAGCTTAATGGCGGTTTCCTCTTATCTTTACTTGCGGTTTGTTAAGCTGACCGGGGCACGGGTACTAGCTGGTAGTAGAGGTCCGGGCGGCCTGGAACCAAGTTGGGGATCCACTTCGCCAGGTGGAGTTGTTAGCCTTCCCTCTGCGCTATTCTCTTTATTCCTTGCTGCTTGAAGCTATGCTGCGGCCCTCGTCCTTGAGTAAAGCATCTTTTTCCTCACCTGTATGGCAGGCAGCTCAGGCCTTCCTTAAGTGTCGCTCCCACATGGCGGTGCAGGGCCCTATGGTGCTGCTGTGCCGCCGGGCGCCTGGTCGTGCCAGGAGACCTGCAGTCTCCTGCCCTCCGGATTCAGCTGCTGGGCCTTCAGTGCCCCACAACCACGGACTCCGGTGTCCGGTTCACTTGCGCTTCCCTCTGGGGCGAGCTTATTCACAGCTCCCTTCCCCAGGTCCTTCCTCGTTGTCCTCCTTTATACAGCCTACAAAATTGGAGTAATTTCCCAAATCAATTGTAAATCCATATTAATATATAAAAAACACTTTATTTGATAGATAAGATAAAATCACATAACAAAGTTAAGAAAATAGATCTTATGAGGTAAGGATACACACAAGTGCAGAGCAGCAATAAATAAGTGGGTCCTAGGGGAACAACTGGCTAACCCTATTCAACTATAGCATATCATAGTCTATAGTACATGTGTACAGTAAAAAAGTAGCAAGAGGCACTGTATGGAGTTAAAATGGTCTCCCCAAGGTAGGTACCTCCACACAGAGAGAAGCAATCATAGAGAGTCACTGAAAGAAGTTGAACAGGCAGAAATAGCGATCACAAGTAGAACCAGAGTGCTCACCCATAAGGTACAAAAATTACCACTAAGCCACTCTGCAGCCCCGACGCGCGTTTCGCGTGGCTTCTTCGGGGGGCGGTGGTTGTGGAACGAATAAGCACCATTTTATCTCCTGCACAGACTGAATGCAGGTGACAGCGCTGATTACTGCAGCGCATGCGGAGTGACAGGACGTACCCCCGCACCGCGTCACATCCGGCCAGTTTCCCGACGGAACCATGGGCAGGGACGTGCAACTAGTGACGTCACCATCCACAGCCCCGGCGTACGGAAGCCCGACGGGACGCGGCCGGAGCAGGATGGCACTGCGCATGAGCGGCTCAGCGGCAGCCATGACAAGTAAGGGATGAAGTGAGGGCACAGAGATACAACTAAATGTATGTAACAAAGCACAGTATACAAGAGAGGGAAAACAGTGAATCAATAAGAAAACGACTGTCACCCTAATCGGGAGAGACATCAGTACAGTATAAACATATATACAGATGCAATGTCAATACAGATACAATAATGTCGTTCCATTGAATCATTGAAATCTTGTATATGGTGATTAATTCCTGATTGATGAGATCGTTACATCCCTAGAGTGTCCAGTAGTTCCATGTGGTAGTCGAGGCATATAAATGGTGATAACAAGATGCAAAGCTATGAAGGAAAAATTTCAACATAAACAAAAGAAATTAAAATCCACATAAAAAACAAGGGAAAAGATATCTCTATAAGAATGATGAAAAACTGTTAATTTCGTTCAAACCACCAGGGGTCACCGTGTCCAGGATAGCAATCCAGCGGCACTCAATCTGCGCCAAAGTACGCTTGTAGTTACCCCCTCTCGTGCCCAAATGTACCATGTCAATACCCCTGAATATAAGGGATGAGGGATCACAATTATGGCGCAGCTTGAAGTGCCGCGGGATAGTCTTGAGTGTTGAGACGTCAGAGATATCCCACGCAGCAATCACGTCCCTGATATGTTCCCTAACACGCACCCGAAATTCACGGGAAGTAAGTCCCACATAACTAAGATTACATGGACAGGTAGCCATATATACAATGTGTGTAGAGCTGCAAGAAATATAGTGCGTGATTTTAAATTCTTGGCCATTATTGGCGAAGAATGATTTAGTACGAATTATATTTCTGCACGCCATACAAGATCCACATGGGTAACATCCCCATCTTTTTTTGTTGACCATCCCAAAGGGAGCAGGAGTGGGGGCAACATAATGACTCCTGACTAACGAGTCTCTCAGATTTTTACCCCTCCGGGCCGTCATTAATGGTCTATCAGGCAGAATCTTATTGAGTGTAGGTTCGGTTTTAAGAATTGACCAATGTTTATTGAGAATTCCTCGTATCGCATGCCAATGACTATTATATGTCGATATGAACCTAATGGGGGGATCCTTCTCTGGTAACTTTTTGACGCTAGTTAGGAGATCAAGCGGAGTCCTCCTCGCCCGTCTATAGCCTCTTTTGATACTCCGTGCACTGTAACCTCGATCATGGAATCTCTGTTGGAGGTCCCGAGACTGAGCCTCAAACGCCGCATCAGTAGAACAAATGCGCTTTGCTCTGAGATACTGTACCACTGGAATGGCCCGTATAGTAGACGGTATATGCGCAGATGTTGCATGAAGTAATGCATTCACTGATGTCTTTTTGCGAAAAACATCAGTCAGCACTAGGCCATCCTGTTGGACAGTAATCCCAATATCCAAAAAATCAATATGGGTCGAATCCCAAGTGTAAGTAAGTCTAATATTTAGGTCGTTTGAATTCAGAGAAGAGATAAAATCATGAAGCTCACTCTCGGGACCTTGCCAAATGATAAAGATATCATCTATATATCTATACCAGCACTGCGCATGGGTAGCGGCGCACGCGCCCCCCCCGAAAACCTCCCTCTCCCAAAAACCGAGAAAGAGGTTAGCGCAGGACGGCGCGCACGCCGCACCCATCGCAGTGCCCCGCTTCTGAAGAAAAAATCTATCTTTAAATGTGAAGAAATTATGAGTCAATATGAACTCTAAAAATTCCAGGATCAGTGCACGGAGAGAGACATCTAGACTGCTAGTCTCGAGAAAGAACGCCGCGGCCCGTAGTCCATCCACATGGTCAATACTAGTATATAATGACTCAACGTCAATGGCCACTAGAAGACTACCTGAGTCAAGGTATAAACCATCAACTTTCCTAAGGACGTCACCAGTGTCCCTGACATAGGAGGGCAGGGTCTCAACAAGTGGATGTAAATAATATTCGATGAATTTACAAATGGGATCACACAGCCCTCCAATGCCAGAGACAATGGGACGCCCCGGTGGTTCCCTAAGATTCTTATGCACTTTCGGGAGTAAATAGAAAGTGGGAGTAACTGGGCATTTGACACATAGGCCATCAAAGATTTTTTTTGGTATAATACCTTGTTCATAGGCCCGCTCAAGAATGTCAAAAAGATCCGCCCTGAAAGCTGTCAAGGGATTGTTAGGTAGAGTGATGTATGAAGACCGGTCCCTAAGTTGTCTAAAGGCTTCTTTCTCGTATTTCGCAACTGGCCAGATCACCACGTTCCCTCCCTTATCCGCAGGTTTGAATACTACATCCTTAAGCGACTTTAGCTCGCTAAGTGCCCTTCTCTGACCAACAGTGAGATTATCATGTTTAGGTCCCCCTGGCAATGTCCTCAGGTCATTACTAACGAGTTTGTTAAATATCTCTACTTGTGGGCAGAGGAGAAAGGGAGGGAAAGTCGTAGATCTAGCCAGAACCGAACAGGGGAAAGTACCTTTCTGGGTTGAGATATTTTCACTCTCCAATTCCTCTAGAGCTGACAGGGCCTTTTTTTCCATAGTGGTATTCAGGTGGATGTCCGACAAGGGTTTGGTGTGCAATTTCCGTAGAATCACCTTTCTAAGAAATAATTGTAGATCCTTCAGTACTGTAAAGAAATTATAGTTATTAGTCGGCACAAACGTTAAACCCAAAGCAAGAACCTCTCATTGGTTATCGGACAAAGCATGTGTAGAAAGGTTAATTACCTCAAGGTTAGTAGATTTGGATTTTTTCTCCAACTCCTCTCAACTCACGCTTACTAACCCCGCCTCCAGATTCCAGTGTAAAGGGGAGGGGCTCCCGTTTCTGGTCTGGAGCCAGGAAAGTGTTGTATGCTGGCAAACCTGATTAGGGGACCCCTCCTTGCTTCCAGGCATAACATCACCCTCTGTGAGGGAGCCAATGCCACTGTGGCAACCGGACTCCTGGGGTGCCACACATCTATATGTGATTACAATATGGGGGGCTCTATATGTTATTATATTATGGGGGGCTCTATATGTGATTACATTACAGGTGGCTCTATATGTGATTACACTGTAGGGGAGACTCTATATGTGATGTGACAAAGTCACTGGCAGAGTGCTGGAGGGAGATATGTTTCACTGAGGCTATTAGTTTCAGTGATGTGAAACCTGGAAGTCTTCTCCTGCATGCTATTTGCTGAGAGGATTAATCAGCCATATTTAAAAGGGCCATTTTTTTTGGTGAACGACTATAGAGCGGGTGGGAGGTTGTTCACCATATCTCCACCCCAGAGTGTGGTCTGGGGTTTAAATGTTCGACCTGTTGAGGCATTCAGTTCAGTAAGTCTGGGGATGCTAACTCCAGACATGATTGTGTCTAGCTGACCTGAACCATGTGGAGTTGCTAAACTCTGGGCAGGCGGACCCCTGCTAACATAAGGACTGTGTTTTGCATGACCACTTTTGCTTTGTTTGTGTGGCACCCCAGAGGTCTGGTTTCCACAGTAATGTAATCTTATGTCTGAGAGCAGGTGGGAGGTCCTTTGGTCAGGGATCCTGTGCATGCCACACCTCCTGCCCAGTCTGGGGAGGGGAAGAACTTCCCCTATATAAACCCGGGGCTGAGGCAGGGTTAGGAGTCAAGGAGAGTAGAGACGAGAAACAGTCATAGGAAGAAACAGCAGAAGCTCAGTGGGAGCAATACTACTATGAGTCAGGGGCTGGCAGCTGCAGAGCTCGCCCTGACTGAGAAGCTTTCTTACCGGACCCGGCATCCGATGCTGTGGGGACTAACTCTTACCCAGCAGCAGAAGCCGACCGGCAGGGGATTTCAGGTCCTCAGGCCCAGAAACCCGAAGGCAAGGTCACACGCGTGGGACCAGCACCGCCATCGTGGAGCGGAAGCCATTAGAAGGCCCCGAGTCACCGGCCATACGGGTGAGCACCACACGGCACACTCAGGGACGTGGGCTACTTATATCCGCTTCTAGCAAGGTAGCCAGAAGAGTACAGTCAGTTTGGGAGGCCTACAACTCCGCCTGGCCAGGGGAGATCCCATCTGCTCAAGGACTGACCAGGCCCCGTTCGCTAGCAAGTACTCCGGGAGGGTCTATCGTTGTTACCAGTAAAGACCCTGAATTACACCGCACCGTCTCTGAGTGGTTCCTGCTACCCCCATCTTCCACGTCGGCTGCCCTGAGGCCATACCCCTCCCGTTGGGGGTTATACTATCACGCTGCACAATTCTACACCGGCCTCAGCGGTCTGCCCTGCAGCGGCAGCTCCATAGCTGCAAATTAACGGGTGGCGTAGTCGACACTCAAATAACACCTATCAAGACTGCCACACACTGAGTTTGACACCCTGGGCACGGACCGGGTCACCGCCACAAGGACTACTACCCCTATCCAGATCCGGCTCCGGGTTTCCCCTCAACACGGCCCAGGGGGCGCGTCAACTTTTGGCGTAGTCGGCAGGATTTCGTGCCCGCAACCACCGGGTACTGCGTGCCTGAAAAAGAGACTTTCAAACTCACCTGTGGTGAAGATTCCCGACATCCGGCGCCATTTTCAGCCTTCTTCCCGCCATCTGTGAAGATTCCCGCCATCCGGCGCCATCTTCAGCCTTCTTCCCGCCATCCGTGGAGTTTTCCCGCCGTTGGACGCCATCTTGAGGACGCCGCGCGGGAAGAAGAGGGGCGTGGACTCCGAAAAGCCCGCGAGAACTGAAGCCCCGCCTCACGTCCGGACGTTGCGTAAGGTCCTGGAAGGAGCCCAGCAGACGCCGACGTCACCGGAGCGCGACGGAAGGTCCTCAACCCTGACGATCCACTGCGGAGCCGCGGCCTACGGAAGAGGATCATCGCAAGGTAGGCCACGGTCCACTAGGGGGGAGAAGGATGTCGGATACGGAGGAGAGCTTCACCGCTTCAACCCCCGCCAGCGCCACCGCTGTCGCGGTCATGCCTTTCACCATGCCCTATATCCCGGGGGCAGCCTGGCTACCCCAGTACTCAGGGGAGTTACATACCCTGCAGGACTTTAGAGAAAGGCTGGATAGCCTCTTCCAGGTGTACCCCCTCACAGAAGAGCAAAAAGTGAGCATCCTGGTGGCCCAATTAACCGGAGCAGCCCGAAGGGAGGTAAAGTCCTGGCCACCTGGGGGGAGGACTGTCGCAGGGATACTAACCCGGCTGAGGGACACCTTTGATACCCGCACCTCAGCCGAGATCAAGCTTAGATTCTACGGGTGCAAACAGCGGGCCCATGAGAGTATAAGGGACTATGCCCTGAACCTACAAGAGGCCCTGAGAGCCGTTAAGCAGACCGACCCTGACGGCGTGGGAGACGAGGACAGGCTGTTGACTGAACAATTTATAGAGGGTTTATATTGCAATGCCCACCGAACCCAGTTGCGGGCAATGGTCCTACAGGACCCTCATCTGGGATTTGCACAGTTCAAGGACAGAGCCATCCGGGTGCTCCGAGAACCGGCACCGGATGGCGTTGTGACCCACAGGCGCCCAGCTATCACTTACCACCAGGAGGCGGCGCCATTGTTGGCAGGGCCTGTAGGGGCTGATGCGCAGGCTTTGAACAATGACCCGGCTCCAGACCTGCACCATCAGGTCCAAGAGCTAGCTAAAAGCGTTGCTGCGTTAACCCGAACTGTGCAGTCTTTACAGGCTTCCACTCCAGGGAAGATCCAGCTGGCATCCGGACCGGAGAACATCCCGTGGCGTCGACCAAGGAGGACCCCACCGGCCAGAGGAAGACCCAGTGACCGGTACAACGAGGACGGACGACCCATCTGCCGCCGCTGCAATCAACCCGGACATATGGCAAGGTACTGTCCTTTAAACTGGCACAACCTGGGGGTAGAGGGCCAACCCCCAGGAAAAAGATCACCAGGCCCATCGAACTGGCGCGACAAATATGTCGGAGGACGTCCAGTCTTGCCTGTGGTACTGGATGGCATCCCTATGAGTGCCCTACTGGACACCGGGTCACAGGTCACCACCATCCCGTACGTGCTCTTCAAGCAGTACTGGAATGACTCGGATATAACCCGCTACCCTGACGACGACTTGAGTATCATCGCCAGCAATAGTCAGCCCGTGCCACAGATCGGATTTAAAGAGGCGACCATTAAAATTGGTAGAGTCGAACTAGCAGCACAGGGACTGATTATTGTAGACATTGACAAACACGAGAGTCACCCAAAGATAACGCTAGGAACTAATGTAATTGAAAATTGTCTTGCAGAGGTGATTTTCCTTTTACAACAGGTTGCCAAGAACGCCAGCTCCGGCGAGCAGCGGGTGCTCCAGAAAGAGATCCGGGCACTGATGCGACGGCAACAGGTGGAACTCTCCGGCGGTGAGATTGGTAGTGTAAGAATGTGTGACCCTTTTCCTATTGCCATGCCCCCAAAAAGTGAAATGATGATTTGGTGCCGGGCAGCTATTGGTCTGAGAGGTAGGGATTACCAGGCAATGGTAGAACCAGTTTACTCGGACAGTAGGCCCACCATTTTGACAGCACGGGGGGTGGTTGATGTACGCCATGGGAGGGTGCCCGTTCGCATAATAAATATCGGGGAGAGGGAAGTGTACCTGCCCCGGTATGCCACGCTAGCCAAATTATATACCATTAACCAAAATTCTATACAATCTGTGGAACCCTTGCCTCCATCTCACCCGGAGGAAGGTAACGGCTCTAAGAAAAACATGGAGGACTGGTGTCAGCAACTACATCTGGGTACTGACTCCACTCCCGCACACCAGAAACAAGGAGTCTATCGGGTGGTTCAAGAGTACGAGAGAGTGTTCAGTAAACACCCGTTAGACTTCGGGCGAGTCAAGGGGGTAGAACACCACATCACCACGGGAGACCATCCTCCTATAAAAGAGAGGTATCGACCCGTACCCCCTGCCCACTACCAACACGCCAAGGGGATGCTTAGAGACATGAAGGAGGCTGGGGTGATCAGGGATAGCTGTAGCCCCTGGGCAGCTCCACTAGTCTTAGTCAGAAAAAAAGACAACACCATAAGGATGTGTGTAGATTACCGGAAAATCAACCGTATCACACACAAGGATGCGTACCCCTTACCAAGGATAGAGGAGTCATTGGCTGCTTTAAGATCTGCTAACTTCTTCTCTACCTTGGATCTTACTAGCGGGTACTGGCAGGTTCCTGTAGCAGAGGCGGACCGGGAGAAGACCGCATTCACCACCCCGATGGGACTTAGCGAGTTCACCTGCATGCCGTTCGGACTCTGCAACGCACCAGGAACCTTCCAACGACTAATGGAGTGTTGTCTGGGCCACAGAAACTTCGAGACGGTCCTGTTGTACCTGGACGATGTCATCGTATATTCCAAGACGTATGAGGACCACCTGAAACACCTGGCGGAAGTGTTCGAAGCTCTGGCGAGTTACGGCCTAAAGGTGAAACCCTCCAAGTGTCACCTCCTGAAACCAAAGGTGCAGTACCTGGGACACGTGGTGAGCGCTGACGGAGTGGCTCCCGACCCTGATAAGATCACCGCAATTAAGGAATGGCCAAGCCCCTCCAGCGTAAAAGAAGTGCGGCAGTTCCTCGGGTTGGTAGGCTACTACCGAAGGTTTATTCCCGGTTTCACCAAAAAGGCAGCACCTATGCAGGACCTCCTGATAGGCCAGTCCCGGAAGGCCAAGAACCAGAAGCCGCCCTTCAAATGGGAGGAGCTGGAAGAAGAGTCCTTCCGCCAGCTGAAGATGGCCCTCACGGGGGACGAAATCCTGGCGTACCCGGATTATAGCCAGCCCTTTATCCTCTACACCGACGCCAGTAACATCGGGCTAGGAGCCGTACTGTCCCAGATCCAGCAGGGGAAGGAACGAGTAATCGCCTACGCCAGCCGAAAGCTGCGACCCACCGAAAGGAACCCCGAGAATTACAGCTCATTTAAGCTAGAGTTCCTGGCCGTAGTATGGGCAGTCACCGAGCGCTTTAAGCATTACCTCGCTTCTTCCCGGTTCACCGTGTACACGGATAACAACCCGTTAACCCACCTGGACACGGCAAGACTCGGTGCCCTGGAACAGAGGTGGATGGCCCGTCTGTCCAACTACGAGTTCACAATCAAATACCGGGCCGGACGCTCCAATACCAACGCGGACGCCCTGTCCAGGATGCCCAACCTGCCGGACGAAGGAGAAGATCCGGAGGGACTGGAAGAAGTTGAACTCCCTGCGTTCCACCGTCATGGGACTATCCAGTATTCCCACCGGGTAAGGAGTAAGCAGGCTGCTACGTTGAACCCCTTACCTCACTACAACTGGGCGGAAACGCAAGACAGCGACCCTGCCGTCCGACTGGTGAAGGAGATGCTGACTCGCCCGGAGGCTTGCCTTGAACCAGACGCTCCGGAGGAAGCCAAACAACTATGGGCAGAGAAGAGTCGACTGTTCCTTTACAAGGGGAAGTTGTGCCGCAGAATGGTTAACTCCCGGACGCATGAACTACTCTGGCAAATAGTGGTGCCACGAAGAGACGCAGCCATGGTGATGGAGGCATACCACGACGGAGCTGGACACTTCGGGTGGAAGAAGCTGGAGTTCCTGCTGCGCGAGCGATTCCACTGGGTAGGCATGAGGGGAACCATTGAGAAGTGGTGCACAGACTGTGGCCCGTGCAACCTGAGAAGGAAGGACCGTGCCAGCCAGAAGACTCCCCTGCAGTCCATCGTCACCCGGCAACCGTTGGAACTGGTAGCCTTGGATCATGTAAAACTGACCCCAAGCAGAAGTGGCTACGTCTACGCGTTAACCATCGTGGATCATTACTCCCGGTTCTTGGTTGTCGTCCCCGTCAAGGACTTAACGGCTCAAACAGCAGCTAGAGCCTTCCAGCAGCACTTCTGCCGTCCACACGGGTACCCGGACCAAGTGCTGACGGACCAGGGACCTGCCTTTGAAGCGGAGGTCTTCCAGGAATTCTGCAATCTGTATGGCTGCCGGAAGATAAGGACGACACCCTACCATCCGCAAACTAATGGACTTTGCGAGAAAATGAACCAGGTGGTAATGGATCTTCTAAAAACGTTGCCCCTGGAAGAACGCAGTCTGTGGCCTGAAAAGTTGCCCGATCTGGTGGACCTATACAACCACATCCCGGTAGGTTCCACCAACTGTACCCCGGCTTACCTAATGAGGGCAAGACCTGGTAAGTTACCTGTTGACCTGGAAATGGGAGTCCTGACACCCGAGGACACTTCACCTCAAGCAGACTGGGACACAGAGAGGCAGCAGCAGTACCGGAGAGTACAGGAGAGCGTGGAGCGAAGTCTCTGTCAGGCTAGGGAAAGACAAGAGAAAACTTACAACCAGTATGCTCCCGCTGTTCCCCTGGTACCCGGAGAGCAGGTCTTGAAGAGGAAGAGACGGCTCCACAAGTTGGACGACCAGTGGGAGAAGGACCCGTACACCGTACTGCCCTCAAGCCACGAGAACCCGAAGGTTTGTACCATCAGTAAAGACGGAGGGGAAACCACAGCCATTGTATCCCGGGACCACCTGAAGAAGTGTCCCGAACAACTGAGGAACCCTGAAGAGGAACAAGAAGACCATCGACCCGTAGAGGAAAGGGAAGATATGGTTAGTACTGTGCTCGGGGACTTCCCTCGGTCTTGGACTCAAGTCAATGGTGCAGTTGTGGTACCCGTACTCACCTTCCTCCAACCAGCATCCCAAGCACCTACGGAGCAACAGGTAGAGCTGGAAGAACAGCCGGTCCAGGAGGCAGAAGACCCCACACCAGCAGACCAGGAGGATCAACCCTCTGCTTGCAGTGAGCCTGCCATATCCCTAGTGAGCCAAAGAGCCGGTAGACAGCTGCCCAGTTTACCCTTGACAGCTCCTACACCCTGTAGTTCAGGGCTAGACAGTCAGCTCCGTAGGTCCACTAGGGCCACTAGAGGCCAGTTACCCGCACGTTGGAGGATTTGAAGTGTATAAATTGTTTTATTTATGTTTACCTGTGTATTGTTGCTTGTGTATAATTTTGTGTTTCTAGTTATTTGTAGGAGTCCTTGGTGGATTTACCGGGAATCCCTTGCACATAGTTGGAGCGTAACCCAGGATGGACTAAAGACTGTTAAGGACTCGGGGCAGGACAAACCCCTACCTGGTTACGTCTCCCTGTTTTGGTAAAATGGACACCTTGCTTTTCTTCAAAGACTGCACCCGGTTACGGACATGCCGTGACCACCTTTATGTGTTTCCTCTTATTGTACTGTTATTGTTGTTATATCTTGTTATGTTTTTCTAAAATATGTTTAGTCCCGGAGTACTAAATTTCACTAGGGGGGAATGTGGCACCCCAGGGGTCTGGTTTCCACAGTAATGTAATGTTATGTCTGAGAGCAGGTGGGAGGTCCTTTGGTCAGGGATCCTGTGCATGCCACACCTCCTGCCCAGTCTGGGGAGGGGAAGAACTTCCCCTATATAAACCCGGGGCTGAGGCAGGGTTAGGAGTCAAGGAGAGTAGAGACGAGAAACAGTCATAGGAAGAAACAGCAGAAGCTCAGTGGGAGCAATACTACTACGAGTCAGGGGCTGGCAGCTGCAGAGCTCGCCCTGACTGAGAAGCTTTCTTACCGGACCCGGCGTCCGAGGCTGTGGGGACTAACTCTTACCCAGCAGCAGAAGCCGACCGGCAGGGGATTTCAGGTCCTCAGGCCCAGAAACCCGAAGGCAAGGTCACACGCGTGGGACCAGCACCGCCATCGTGGAGCGGAAGCCATTAGAAGGCCCCGAGTCACCGGCCATACGGGTGAGCACCACACAGCACACTCAGGGACGTGGGCTACTTATATCCGCTTCTAGCAAGGTAGCCAGAAGAGTACAGTCAGTTTGGGAGGCCTACAACTCCGCCTGGCCAGGGGAGATCCCATCTGCTCAAGGACTGACCAGGCCCCGTTCGCTAGCAAGTACTCCGGGAGGGTCTATCGTTGTTACCAGTAAAGACCCTGAATTACACCGCACCGTCTCTGAGTGGTTCCTGCTACCCCCATCTTCCACGTCGGCTGCCCTGAGGCCATACCCCTCCCGTTGGGGGTTATACTATCACGCTGCACAATTCTACACCGGCCTCAGCGGTCTGCCCTGCAGCGGCAGCTCCATAGCTGCAAATCAACGGGTGGCGTAGTCGACACTCAAATAACACCTATCAAGACTGCCACACACTGAGTTTGACACCCTGGGCACGGACCGGGTCACCGCCACAAGGACTACTACCCCTATCCAGATCCGGCTCCGGGTTTCCCCTCAACACGGCCCAGGGGGCGCGTCATTTGTTTTCCCATTTTGACCAAAGGGCCGTGATTATTTTTATGGACTCAATGTTGGTTTATGCCGCATTTTAATAAACCAACAAGAGATTTAAAGAGACAGCTTACCTGTGTCTACCTCCATGTGCAGCTAAGTGAGCGATCTACCACAGTGATGATACTACAGGAGGGGCCTCAATATTAATTTATGCAAAAAAAGTGTGATGAGCCTATAGAACGGCGGTCATGTGACCACAAGTTTTAGATGTGCATACTCCTGGCCACAATCTGACTAGGTGGGCTTTGCCTTGCTCAATGCACGTGTATTGAGTGAGGACAGAAACAGTCTAGTTGGATTGTGGCTAGTGACTTTTACATACACCACAAAGTCACTGAAAATATTTATTGTAAATATGTTTTTGCCGCCTTTCCAATGACCAATTTTCCCCAATTGAATTCCTTCAAGAGTTTTATAACGCCCTGTATTTCAAGTGTTTAATGCAATTTTTAACAACCAATTTTGGTAGCGGTTTTTATTTTGTCACTTTTTGACCCCAAACCTCCCAAAAGCTGCGTATATAGAAATTTTAATATTCTGCTTTGTTGTGTTTTATATAATTGTCCAGGGTTTTAAGCAGAAAACTGTGAAAATGTCAATGAAAGCACAATAGAAAAAAAACATTATAAAAATACTCTGTGTAAAATGAGACCCTCAGCGCTATAGGCACTCTGCGGGGGGTTTTCCATACAGAATTCATTCTAGGGGGCGATTTCTTCCTAATATGACGTGCTGCAAATTTTCTCACAGATTTTGTATAAATCTGTATTCATGTTTTTCACGTAGAGAAAAAAAAATGATGCTTGACGCAGCCTTTCAGTATGAGCTGCTGTATTATGGATCGATACAACATAGATTCATACCACACTGGATTCACATTTTCATTGGCAGCTACTGAACTGTTATTGGTAACCCTGCCAAATGAGATCTTGCTTTATAGTGGGAAATTCTGTTTTGTGCTAATATTGTTTAACTTTCTAAACTAATGTCCCTTTTACTGAAGTAAAACAACACTGACCTGTAGTGGAAAATATTGAGAATGCATGACCTCTTCTTCCTCATTTTTCCCTTTACCCTTATGACTAGTGTTGAGCAAATTTGTTTGTCGAATGTTCGAAAGTTTCAAATTTGGCACAAATATGGCACATTCGGATTTGTGACTGCAAAGGCAAGCAAATTTTCTTAATATCGGAAAAGTTTGACGAATTTGCGCGGGACCGCAAATACAGGGCAACCACGGCGTTTTGAACAGTTTTGTTAGCATAGTGCAAGTGTATGATGAGCAGTGACATGTGCCAGGTGAGTGTGGGGGCTGTGGAGAGCTTAGATCAGGTCAGATCAGTGGCGCAATGTTTTTTTTCTTTTTCTGTAGGCGGTAACTTTAACTGAGGAAAGCGCGGCCAGCCAATCATAGCGCAGGAAGCATCAACACTGTCCAGACATAAGGGCTTCTACAATTGGCTGCAGAAATCACATGTCCTCTCAATATAAAAAGCGGCCATGTTCCCTCAACGCCATTATGTCCATGTCACTGCTGGAGACAGACGCAGCTCAGTGTTCTCCTGTGTAATGAGAGATATTAGCTAGATAGATGGGCGCTTGTGTGGTAGTCAGATAGTGTAGATAATTCCTGGCCTGTGTACCTCTGCAACCGCTGGTGCAGGACATTTTTGGTGTTCTTGTGCAAGTACTGAGATTCGGACAGAAACAGAGGGCCCATGCCATACAACAGTGCTGTGCACCGCTGGTATAGAGCTCCATGTCTCACTATACCTTGAATGTTTTTTTGCGCTTGCTAATGTGATGAAGCAAGCGCAGTGCACCTTTTCATTTAGTGGGGTGGAAATTGTGCTCTGCACAGTCTGCAGAGCTTCTTATTGCAGAGCACTAAATCTGTTTTTTTTTCTGTTGCTATTGTGATATTGAAAGCTGTGTGCACTAAAGTTTTTTCTAGTGTCAGATACTATTTTAGTGGCATTGAACTTCAGGTGGTTTCAGAGTAAAAAAAATGTGTTTTTTCTCTTGCTATGCCCAGTCCAAAAAATAATTTTTCCTGTGCCAAAAGTCATACAGTGCTATAAACCAGCTACAACGTCAGTGGTGGTCAAATTCAGCTTGTACGCAGAGTCAAACCTTTATATATTTTTGGTTGGCAGGCAGAGTCCACCAAAGGATTTTTTACTGTGGCAAAGTTGATCCAGTCTACTAAAAGGCAGATCCTATTTTAGTGGCGTTGAACTTGTCCTGGTTTCACAGTAAAAAATAAAAACTTCTCTTACTAGGCCCAGTCCAAAAAATATGTTTTCCTGTGCCAAAAGTCATACAGAGCTATAAGCCAGCTACTACATCAGTGGCGGTCAAAGTCAGCTGGATGCAGACCTTATGCAGAGTAACCCAAAAATATTTTTTGTTCCGAGTAAAGTGGTACAGCTGGCTAGATCTGAGTTTGAAATATTTTGGAGCATATAATCTATGTGATACTGGCCTCATCCACATTAAAAAAAATGTCTTCTGTTCCTAAAGTAATATAGCAGGGGACATCTCAGTTTGAAATTGTTTGGAGAATATCTCGTAGGTTTTTTCGGCCTCATGCACACTAACAAATTTCTTTTGTAGTTTAGTAACGTTATATGGCAGGCCATATCTTACCTTGTCATTTAGTGTCGCTGAAACTCAGATGTGTTCTCAGCTATTTCACAGAAAAAAACTTATTTTTCTTTAGTTAATTGCGTGCTCCTACCACTGTATCTGACCAACATGAGTGTGAAAAAGAGAGGGCGTGGTGGAAGGGGGAATAGGCTTGGTGTTCAACGTGTACGTGGGGTACGTGATAATGTTAGTGAAAGCACTAGTGAACCAACACAAACAGGTCCTATCCAAAGACAACTGACAACTTATGTTAGTGGGTGGCCTACTGCACTCCCTCCCTTTGGCAGCTGCACAGCGATACGCCTTGTTGATAAGGCTCAGAAAGAGCAGGTGCTCCAGTGGATGGCAAGCTCTGCTTCCAGTGCCCTCTCCTCATCTTCCTCCACCTCAACATCACACGCAGTACAGTCCACAGAGGTGGCACCCCAATTACCCATGCTTCACCCCGCGTCACAACTCGCCAACTGCCCAACTGACTGTAGCGAACCACAGATGGGTGAGTCTGTAGAACTCTTCACCCATTCTATATCATGGGCATCAGTAGTGTACTCCAAATAGTCACAAAGTCAAGGGGAGGAAAGCATCTGCACCGATGCCCAAAATTTTTTTTACTTGGATTCGAGGCAGGACGAAGTAGGGTCCGAGCAGGTTCCTCACCCTCATCACCAGACGTTAACCGCAGGGGAGGGAGGTGATCCCGATGAGACTCAGATACCTGTGGATTATGCGGACTGTACTGTGCTGTCAGGGCAGCAAGAAGAGAGGGGTCACTCTGAGGGCAAGGAATGGGATAACACATTGGATGATGACGAGGTTGAAGATCCTACTTGGTGTGAACCCAGAGTCACGAAGCCGAGTAGCTCATCTGAGGAGGTGGAGGAGGAAGACGAGGAGGTTACATTTCGCTGTACGGAGCAAACACGGAGTGATGCAAGCACGAGGAGCACTTCATCTTTAGCCACAATCGTGGCTCTGGCCAGCAGTCAGCAGACACTGCAAAGGATGAGCCAACTCACGTTATCTGAAAACTTTGCAATAAAAAACTCAGTAGAGGGAAAAAATTCAATAATTTGACTACTACATGCATGAACGTTCACATACAGAAACAACATTCTTTACGCTGGGAATCCTACCGCGCTGAAATGCGGGCCAGAGCACCTCAACAACCATCAGCTGCCCCATCAAACGCATACACTGCTTCTTCCTCTTCATCTGTTACCGTGCTAAATATTCTCACGCAGGTCTCCCATCGCAGAAACTCCGGTTCTTTACCGGCTCCAGTCAGGCTGAGTGAGAGCCCGTCAGCTGTAACAGAAGCGGACACGCCTGCTGTGTTTGTTTCACCAAGCACATCGCATGTTTCTCAATCCACCGTAACATCTGCACCTCACTGACCCTCCACCAGATTTTCCGGTTCACCATACTCCGCCCTCTCTGACCACCTTAGCCAGCCCTCGGTCCTGCAGTTGTGGTCATGTAAAAGATTGTTTCATCCTATGCATGACAAAGCTAAGAGGTTGAACTCCACCATCTCCAAACTGTTAGCCATGGAAATGCTGCCTTTCCGCCTGGTAGATACAGACGGTTTCTGAAAACTGATGGCCATCACAGTCTCCCAGTACCAGTTGCCCAGTCGCCATTACTTCTCTAAGAAAGCTGACAACATAACCCGTTCCTTGTCTAAATCTACATGTGACAGGGTGAATTTCACCACAGATACCTGGACGAGTAAACACTGCCAAGGGGGTTACATCTCGCTGACTGGGCACTGGGTGACTCTGGAGGCTGTGGAGACAGGCGGGAAGGGGCTGCTCCACAAATCTTGGAATCCCCAAGGCTTGTAGAAGAAAGCTCTGTATTTCCCACTTTTTCCGCTGCTTCTGCATCGTCCACCTCCTCTAGAGCCTCCACCTGCGCACTCAACCTCTGCCTTAACGAGACACGCGTTCCAAGGGTGCGGAGGGAATACACACCATCTCCGTACTGCGCAGTCAGGGCTCACTGTTATCAGGCAGTCTTCAAATTAATATACCTTGGAGATCGCAGTCATACAGGTTAAGAGTTGTGGGCAGCTCACCCGGCTCAGTTTGAGCAATGGCTGTCTACGCTGAACCTAGAGCCAGGGAAGGCCGTATGCGATAACGGTGCGAACCTGTTTGCCGCCCAAGGCCGAGGCAAGCTCACACAAGTGCCTTGCATGGCTCACGTCCTCAACCAGCGATTTCTCCTTTACTATCCTGGCCTGGATGAGCTGCTTCACAAAGTATAGAAGCTGTGTGCTCACTTCAGCCGTTCGCACCCCTCATGTCATTGACTTGCATCGATACAGAGGTCTTTGTCCCTGCCAGTTAACAGGTTGATCTTTGATGTGCTGATGTGGTGGAATTCCACTCTGTTCATGTTGCAGCGACTGTGCCAGCAGCAACGAGCTCTGACGCAGTATGTCATGATGTATAGCTTGGGGCAACGCAGTACGAACTTAGAGCATATCACGTTTGCGGAGTGGGAACAGATTAAGGACCTCTGCACCTTTCTGCACGGTTTGGAAATGGCTACTAAACTGGTTAGCGCTGACGATGCCATCATCAGCATCATTATTCCGGTCATATACATGCTGGAGCAGACTTTGAATAACCTGTGGCAGGAGGCGGTGGCCCCAGAAGAAGAGTAGGATGCGGAAGGGATACCAATGTCTCGAATTTCCAGACTGTCGTCACACAGGCGGATGCCAAGTGATGGTGGATTACAGCAATCGAGGGGGTTTTTTGATACCAGGCAAACTGTAAGTGAAGGTGCAAGAGCTGAGGAACTAATGGAGGAGGAAGAGGTGATGGGCAAGTAGCTGTCAGAGGATGAAGAGGATAATCATCCCCTCTCGTTTGAAGGTGGTTGGCAGGAGGGGACGGAGGAAACAAACATCAGTGTTACACAACCCACAATACAGCCTGGCTTTGGACCTCCTGGAAGAGCCAGACATATGAGTGCCTTCTTGATGCAACATGTCCCTGTATAGTTAGTATTTGAAATGATACTGACTACTGGGTTGCCACTCTGTTAGATCCACGTTATAAGAGTCAATTTTGCCAGATGCTTCCCGCCCTGGAAAGGGCCCCGCTTATGTTGGAGTATCGAAACAAGCTTTTAAGCAACCTTAATAAAGGTTTTCCCCAAGGTAACAGTGAGGCACACAGTGTGCATCGCAGCTGTAGTTTTTCAACCTCCTGCACGTCAGTTTGTCAACACCAAAACATTAGCAGCAGCAGCAGAGTAAGTGGCAGAAACAATTTTTGGGAGTCCTTTCACACATTTTTTGCTCCAGCTCATGCACCAGCACAACAGAGTACAAGTCTGACACGTGGTGAACGACTGGAGAGGATGGTGCAGGAGTATCTATATCTCAATATCAATACCATCAGGGAGGGCTTGGACCCTTCCATTTTGGTCTTCAAAAATGGATGAATGGCCTGAGCTCGCCTCTCACGCCTTGGAGGTCTTATCATGCCCGTCAGCCAGTGTTCTCTCTGAACATGTCTTCAGCGCTGCTGGTAGTGTCTTGATGGATAAGAGCACCCGGCTGTCCCCTGAATGTGTAGACCACCTAACTTTCATCAAGATGAACAAGTCATGAATCTCCAAGGACCTTTGCACCCCAATTGCAGACTGTACAGAGTCGGCGATGTTGTCGTTTTGAGTGTGCTGCATTGATCTCTTGAAATTGCAGCCTGGGATATGGCTTCTGTGTCTGCTCTTGCTGCTGCTGCAGGTTTTAGGCCCTAATTTTGGGAAATGTGGAGAATTCTGATTGTGTCTCCATTGATTGGGTTGGCTGTAGTAGGACAGGTTTGGGTCTGCGTTAAACTACTTGTAGTCTGATGACATTGATGCCACTTCGGTGGTGTTAGGCCCTCATTTAGGGCAATGTAAACACTCCTGGTTAGGTCTCCATCTCCTGGGTTGGCTCTACTGGAACATGTGTGGGTCTTATTTACACTATTTCTACTGTAGTGAAATTGATGAGACATTGCAAGTGTCTGCCACTAATTTTTTGAAATGTGGAGAATCAAGATTCTCCACATTTCACTAAAATCCACTAAATCCACTAAAATCCACAAATCACTAATATGCTCGGGTGCTGAAAGCTCGTGCCGAGCTCACCGTGATACTCGGGTGCTCGACCCGAGCAACGAGCCCAATGTTAGTCTATGGGAGACCCAAGCATTTTTGCGGCGGCACCCCCGACAGTCTGTACAAAGCCTAAAAAGTGCCCAAAACGATAGTGACAGTGCTCAAATGACATGGGGACAGCATGGGGATCGCCCCAGGAAGCATTTCTGACCCCCAGGTCACTGCTGTCAACAATGTGGTCAGAGGTATTAAGCCACTTTTACGGGCTCACAATAAAACTTTCAAAAAGAAAACTGAAACGGTTTTCCTGTGAAATATGTTAAAGAACATCCTTTCCAGGGTAAAGACTTGTGTATAAGGTAAAATAAATAACCAAAATCAAAAATACTCCTCCACACCTTGGGCTATGTTCACAAGTACCATTTTTTATGCGTTTTTGCACTTTTGTATTGCTTTCAACCGTGACAAATGCATTCACAGGGAAATGTCATTTTAACATTTTACAACCTTATCTGGCCATGTGCTGTGTGACACATGCATACAGTGCTGAAAAGACATGGGAACAGCATGGGGAAGACTCCTGGAAGCATCTCTGACACCCAGGTCACTGCCTAAAAGTGTGCCCATCAGAAGTGATCCTTGCCGCATCTGAAGATGCAGACTTGCAATTATCCCCGTGCAAGTCCTTGTCCCAGGGCAGTGTTCAATTGTACCTCCCCAATTCCTTGAAATGCAAGCACAAGTATGCAGCCTGCCACCCACCCACCCCCAGGCTGCAGTACCATACTGCTTGCTTGCTTGCACTTGAAATAAGGCCTTTTAAGCATGTGGAGGCGGAATCTGGCCACCACGTCATGGCTGCGTCGGCGGCCTGGTATCCATACTCAGTCAGCAGACGCCCAGCGGCTGGGTGTGCACGCTTGGTCCCTAGCCGCCAGGTGGCGGCCGGGTGTCCATTAACGGTCCCCAGCCGCCCCTATTTGTTCCGGTGCGCCTAATACACAAGCGCGCATACCAAAACATTACCTGGCCCTCCTCAGTGCATTTAGTGGGAAGGACATCCTAACCACAAACACATGGACAAGTGAATGTGGCCAGGGATGGTACATCTCACTGATGCCTTCACACTGGGTTAATATTGTGGAAGCCGGGACACAGTTGTACACTGGGATCCAACACGTCCTCCAGACATAGAGGATTGCGGATCCTGGGTCAATCAGGCTTCAACACAAAGTTCAGAAGGTAGACAGCAGCAGTGGTTGGCCTCCTACACAACGAGTAAATTATTCATGATCATGAGGCCATTCATCTCCTTAGCTTTCTGTTCCTTGAAATGCAAGCGCATGTATGTAGTAGCGGCTAGGCCTGAGGTGGTCAGCGTTTTGGCGCATATCCTACCTCCTTCGAGGATTGCTGGATGTTTTCCTGCTACTATCCCCGTTCTATGACTCCCGTTAAAACAAAGCTTCAGGTGATGAATGATGGATGAGGTGGTGGCAAAGGAGAAAGAGCAGGAGGAACAGGGACCATTCACATCAATATCAGGCCAGTCAACCACACATCTCTTGTAGGATATGTTTCTGTACCAAAAGGAGCGGTTCGACTACACAGTTATAGGGCATACAGTGAGTGCAATGCCTATCAAAAATTTCGAGGCACTCCAATGCCCCTTGGAAGTATCATGGAGGTCAGAGGGCCTTAACTAAACCGTTTTTTCCATTTATAGCAACTGGGTCTCCTGTACACTGTTGGCCTAAGCAGTGAATGGAAGGCTTTCCAAAAATTATGAGGAACTGCAATGCCCCTTGAAACAGACGTGGATTACAGCGTACTAAAAACCTTCTACCCATTATTGGGGAGTGGGTCTCCCTTAGTGTTCGCCTATGCATTGAAAAGCAAAAGCTGACTAAGATTAGGAGGAAATGCAATGCCCGTTGGAAGAGTCGTGGAGGTTAGAGGTAATTAAAAACAACATTTCAATGCCCCTTGGAAGAGCTGTGGAGTTCAAAGTGGTTTAAAAAGACGGTTTTAATGCCCCTTGGAAGAGACGTGGAGGTCACAGTAGCTTAACAAGACTGTTTTAATGCCCCTTGGAAGAGTGGTGGAGGTTACAGTGGAATAAAAAGACAATATCAATGCCCTATGGAAGAGACGTGGAGGTCACAGTAGCTTAACAAGATGGTTTTAGTGCCCCTTGGAAGAGCTGTGGAGTTCAGAGTAGTTTAGCAAGACGGTTTTAATGCCCCTTGGAAGAGACGTGGAGGTCACAGTAGCTTAACAAGACTGTTTTAATGCCCCTTGGAAGAGTGGTGGAGGTCGCAGTGGAATAAAAAGACAATATCAATGCGCTTGGAAGAGCTGTGGAGTTCAGAGTGGTTTAACAAGATGGTTTTAATGCCCCCTGGAAGAGATGTGGAGGTCACAGTAGCTTAACAAGACGGTTTTACTCCCCCTTGGAAGAGTGGTGGAGTTCGCAGTGCAATAAAAAGACAATATCAATGCCCCTTGGAAGAGTGGTGGAGGTCGCAGTGGAATAAAAAGACAATATCAATGTCCCGTGGAAGAGACGTGAAGGTCACAGTAGCTTAACAAGACGGTTTTAATGCCCCTTTGAAGAGCTGTGGAGTTCAGAGTGGTTTAACAAGATGGTTTTAATGCCCCTTGGAAGAGACGTGGAGGTCACAGTAGCTTAACAAGACTGTTTTAATGCCCCTTGGAAGAGTGGTGGAGGTGGCAGTGGAATAAAAAGACAATATCAATGCCCCTTGGAAGAGTGGTGGAGGTCGCAGTGGAATAAAAAGACAATATCAATGCCCCTTGGAAGAGTGGTGGAGGTGGCAGTGGAATAAAAAGACAATATCAATGCCCCTTGGAAGAATGGTGGAGGTCGCAGTGGACTAAAAAGACAATATCAATGCCCCTTGGAAGAGACGTGTGGGTCACAGTAGCTTAACAAGACGATTTTAATGCCCCTTACAAGAGCCATGCAGTACAGCATATTAAAAACATTATTTCCATTATTGGGGAGTGGGTCTCCCATAGTCTTTGCCTATGCCTTCCAAGCAAAAGCTGCCAAAAATTATGACGGAGGAACTTGCAATGCTGGCAACACGGACCACGGTCACCCTGGTGGTATAGTGGTGGTGGAGGCTGAGGACAAGGAGAAGAGCAAAAAACAGCCAAAATGAGGAAGCGTATACCCATGTGTGGGTGTGAAGCGGTGCATGGGAATACACATCCCGAAACAACACAGTGGATTTGACTTTATGTTAATCTGCTGTCATTTGGTGGTGATGAGAAGTCTGGCCCAATCCAGCCTTTGTTCATTTTGATAAGGATCAGCTTGTCAGCATTGTCAGTTGACAGGCGAGTGCATTTATCAGTTATTATTCCCCCAGTGGCACTAAAAACACGCTCCGATAACACTCTAGTGGCAGGGCAGGCCTGGACCTCCAAGGCTTACAGAGCGAGTTCATTCCAAGTGTCCAGCTTGGATACCCAATAATTAAAAGGCACAGAGGAATTACGGAGGACGCTGGTACGGTCAGCAAGGTACTCCCTCACCATCTTTTGAAACTTTCCACTCTTTGTGAGAGTACCCCACGCCTCAGGGCTTGTAAGCTGGGCGGGTCTCAGAAAACTGTCCCAGAACGTTGACAGTGTTCCCCTGCCTCTGCTGGATTGGAGTTGCGTCTCTCTCGTCTGTACGCCTTGGTTGGGCAACGAACTGTGATCTCTGCCGCTAGCGTGTTCAGATGGGAATTTTTTTAACAGTTCTGCAGCAAGGGCCTTCTGGTACTGCCCCATTTTTGTAGACCTCTCCACCTCAGGAATAAGAGAGTGAAAGTTCTCCTTGCAGCGGGGGGTCTAAAAGTGTCACCAACCAGTAATGACTGTCACCCAACATTTTGACAACGCGATGGTCACCTTTAAGGCAGCATAACATAAAGTCAGCCATGCGTGCCAGACTGGTAACGGGCAAGACTTCCGTGTCCTCACCAAGATGACGACTGACCATGCTCTCCTCCCCCCTCCTGTCCTCAGGCCACCCACGCTGAACCGACGGTATGACAGTTGTACAGGTACTACCGTCTACAGCGCATGATACCAGCTCCTGTTCTTCCTCCTCCTTCTCCTCCTCTCCCTCATTGTCCCCCAATGCACGTTGGGATGAGATGAGGCTGGGCTGTGTGTAATCGCCCGCTACGGCTTCTTGATCCATCTCATCATACTCTGGCTGCAATGCCTCCTCTTTAATTCTCTGCAGAGAGCGTTGCAAAAGACAGACAAGTGGGATGCTGACGCTAATGATGGCGTCATCGCCACTCACCAGCTTGGTGCACTCCTCAAAGTTTGTCAGGATGGTACATATGTCAGACATCCAGGTCTTATGTGTGGAGTCTGACCTGAATATCGACGGCCTTGCTGCAGCTGGTACTCCACAACTGCTCTCTTCTGCTCACAAATCCTTTGCAACATGTGGAGGGTAGAGTTCCAACATGTGGGGACATCACACACCAGTCGGTGTGCCGGAAGCTGCAAACGCCGCTGCAACACAGCAAGGGCGGTGGAAGCTGTAGCCGACTTCCGAAAATGAGCTCACAGGCGGCGTACTTTGATGAGCAGATCTGGCAACTCGGGGTACGATTTAAGAAACCGCTGAACCACGAGGTTAAGCACATGAGCCAGGCATGGTACGTGTGTGATCTCGCCTCGCCTCAGAGCCGCCACCATGTTACGGCCATTGTCACACACGACCATGCCTGGATGTAGGTTCAGAGTTCTCAGCCACGG
The DNA here is from genome assembly GCF_046119375.1 of Phyllobates terribilis. Taxonomy (NCBI): domain Eukaryota; kingdom Metazoa; phylum Chordata; class Amphibia; order Anura; family Dendrobatidae; genus Phyllobates; species Phyllobates terribilis. The sequence continues at coordinate 1,195,931 of NW_027362797.1, forward strand.
ATCTGCCTGCTCTTTCACAGCTGTCCACAACTCACAAGCAGTGTGAGGTTTATCACCTAAGCTTATGAGTTTCAGCACAGCCTGTTGCTGCTTGGCGGAGGCAGTACTGCAGTGCTTCCAGCTTGTAACTGATGTGGTGTTATCTGAGATGGAGGCTGAACATGAGGAGGAGGATGATGCACAGGAGCTGTACACTGTGGGGGCAACTCTGACTGACATAGGGCCCGCAAACCTCGGTGTGGGGAGGACGTGTTCCATCCCAAGGTCCGACTGGGTCCCGGCTTCCACTATGCTTACCCAGTGTGTCAGGGAGATGTACTGTCCCTGGCCACAAGCACTTGTCCACGTGTCCGTTGTGAGGTGGACTCTCCCAGTAACTGCGTTGTTGAGGGCACGGCAGATGTTTTGGGACACGTGCTTGGGTAGTGCGGGATTGGCACACCGGGCAAAATAGTGTTGGCTGGGGACCGAGTACCGAGGGACGGCCACCGCCATAAGGTTGTGGAAGGATTCCGTCTCCACCAGCCTAAAAGGCAGCATTTCCAACGCAAGCAGTCGTGAAATGTGTGAATTTAGGACTGTTACCTGTGGGGCGTTGGCTGCGAATTTCCGCTTTCGTTCAAAGGTCTGGGATATGGACAATTGAACGCTGCGGTGGGACGTGGACGTGGACGTTGATGCTGTTTCTTGAGAAACTGCCATAGCAAGTGAAGACTGAGAGGAGGGGGCATCTTTGCATGCAGTATGGACAGGGGATTGCCTTGCACGCACAACAGGGGGTTCTCTTACACGCACAACAGCGGAAGAAGCAGTGGTGACACCCGCTGACACTGGTTGTGGACCCTGGGGTTCGCCCCACAAAGTCAGGTGCTTTGCTGACATGTGCCTGATCATGCTGGTGGTGGTCAGGCTGGTACTTTTGTCACCCCTGCTGGTGCTGGCCTGGCAGGTCGTACAAATGGCCTTTTTGGGGTTATCAGCAGAGTCTTTAAAAAAATTCCAGACTCTGGAAGACCTACCGGTTGTACTGGCAACGTCCCTCGTGTTGGTGTTACGGGGAACGGTTGCCCTCATTCTGTCTGCGGCCACCACACTGCTTCTTCCTGCCTGTTGGAGTACTCTGCCTACCTCCTCCTGTGTGCTGCTGGCCTCGCTCTGCGTGTCCTCCTGCCACGTTGTGGCAGTTACTAGATCATCCACCACCTCCTCTTCTTCCACTTCCGCACCACGGTCCTCCTCCTCACTTCGTGGCAATTGTGTCTCGTCACCATCCACCTCTTGTGAAAAATTGCCAGCTTTGCCTTCTTGTGGCCGTGGCTGTTCAAATATTTGGCCATCGCTATATGGGATCTCCTCTTCCACCACTTCAAGCGGAGCAGGCGAGGGGCACAAATATGGAAATGGACCAGTGTCCAACTGTGGGATCAGTTGCTGTCTGACGACACTCGGCATGGTGGGAGAAAGGAGCATCAGGGTGAGGAGGAGTATGCGGTCGAGACTCACGGCTACTAAGACTTGACCGTGTAGAAGACAGACCAGAGGTGGTGGTGCCCAGGTGACTTGAAGTATTATCTGCTATCCAATTAATAACCTGTTCACACTGATCAGTTCGCAATAGTGGTGTTGTGTGCTTCCCTAGTAATTCAGTAAAGAACTGGGAGCGAGAAGATGTGGCTGTTGGTTGTGGCACATTTTCACCTTGGCCACGGCCCCGTCCTCTGCACGCACCATCACCAGAACGTCCAGTTCCACGTCCCTTGCCACGCGCCTTGCCCATTGTAAATGAAGTAAAATAGCTTACACTCGCACTATCAATGTCAAAAGGGTAATATAAAGGAGATTAGAACCGTGGAAGAGGAAAACCACAGTTCTAATTTCCTGGCGTATACAAGACTTTTTAAAATAGATATATTTGTGTCTGAACAGTCAGCGAGACACTCAAAATGTTTTTTTATTTAATGGAAAAAAGGCAAAGAGGTGGATAACACCCAGATTTGAACCGTGGAAGAGGAAAACCACAGTTCTATTTCTCTGGCCTACACCAGAATCTTTTAAACAGATATATTTCTGTCTGAACAGTCAGCGAGTCACTCAAACTGTTTTTTTTAAGTAAAAAAGGCAAAAAAGTGGATAATACAGAGATTTGAACCATGGAACTGCAAAGCCACAGTTCTAATTTCCTGGCGTATACCAGAATTTTTAAAATAGATATATTTGTGTCTGAACAGTCAGCAAGACACTCAAAATGTTTTTTTATGTCAAAAAGGCAAAAAAGTGGATAATACAGAGATTTGAACCGTGGAACTGCAAAACCACAGTTCTAATTTCCTGTTGTATACCAGACTTTTTAATATAGATATATTTGTGTCTGAACAGTCAGCGAGACACTCAAACTGTTTTTTTTTATGGAAAAAAGGCAAAAAGGTGGATAACACCCAGATTTGAACCGTGGAAGAGGAAAACCACAGTTCTAATTTCCTGGCGTATACCAGAATCTTTTAAACAGATATATTTGTGTCTGAACAGTCAGCGAGACACTCAAACTGTTTTTTTTTATGTAAAAAAGGCAAAAAAGTGGATAATACAGAGATTTGAACCGTGGAACTGCAAAACCACAGTTCTAATTTCCTGGCGTATACAAGACTTTTTAAAATAGATATATTTGTGTCTGAACAGTCAGCGAGACACTCAAACTGTTTTTTTATTTAATGGAAAAAAGGCAAAGAGGTGGATAACACCCAGATTTGAACCGTGGAAAAGGAAAACCACAGTTCTATTTCTCTGGCCTACACCAGAATCTTTTAAACAGATATATTTCTGTCTGAACAGTCAGCGAGTCACTCAAACTGTTTTTTTTTTAAGTAAAAAAGGCAAAAAAGTGGATAATACAGAGATTTGAACCATGGAACTGACGCGCCCCTGGGCCTGTGTCGCGCTGCGTTGTGCACGAGGGAGCTTACCCGGAGCCGGATCTATTGAGGGTTGTAGTCTCGTGGCGGTGATCCGGTCCGTGCCCAGGGAGTCAGACTAAGTGGCGCTGTATTAGCAGTAGATGTTGGATGACTACGCCACCCGTTGAGTACAGCTAAGGAGCTGCTGCTGCAGGGCAGACCGCTGAGGCCGGTGGTAGGATTGTGCAGCGTGATAGTATAACCCCCAATGGGAGGGGTATGGCCTCAGGGCAGCCGACGTGGATGATGGGGGTAGCAGGAACCACTCGGAGACGGTACTGTGTAGTTCAGGGTCTTTACTGGTGACAAAGATAGACCCTCCCGGAGTACTGGCTAGCGATTGGGGCCTGGTCAGTCCTTGAGCAGATGGGATCTCCCCTGGCCAGGCGGAGTTGTAGGCCTCCCAAACTAACGATACTCTTCCGGCTACCTTGCTAGAGGCGGGTATAAGTAGCCCACGTCCCTAAGTGTACCGTGTGGTGCTCACCCGTATGGCCGGTGACTCGGGGCCTTCGGGTTTCTGGGCCAGAGGACCTGCAATCCCCTGCCGGTCGGTTTCTGCTGCTGGATAGGAGTTAGTCCCCACAGCCTCGGACTCCGGGTCCGGTGATAACTTCTCAGTCAGGGCGAGCTCTGCAGCTGCCAGCCCCTGACTCCTTGTAACACTGCTCCCACAGAGCTCCTGTTGTTTCTTCCAATATTTGCTTCTTTTCTCTGCTTCTTCTCTACTCACTCACCCTGCCTCAGCCCTAGGTTTATATAGGGGAAGTTCTTCCCCTCCCAGGACTGGGCAGGAGGTGTGGCATGCATAGGATCCCTGACCAAGAGACCTCCCACCTGCTCTCAGACATAACATTGCTGTTACTGTGGAAAACCAGACCCCTGGGGTGCCACATTCCCCCCTAGTGAAATTTAGTACTCCGGGACTAAACATATTTTAGAAAAACATAACAAGATATAAAAATAACAATAAAGAAACACATAAAGGTGGTCACGGCATGTCCGTAACCGGGTGCAGTCTTTGAAGAAAGCAAGGTGTCCATTTCACCAAAACAGGGAGACGTAACCAGGTAGGGGTCTGTCCTGCCCCGAGTCCTTAACAGTCTTTAGTCCGTCCTGGGTTACGCTCCAACTATGTACAAAGGATTCCCGGTAAATCCACCAAGGACTCCTAAAAATAACTAGAAACACATAATTATACACAAGCAACAATAAACAGGTAACCACAAATAAAACAATTTATACACTTCAAATCCTCCAACGTGCGGGTAACTGGCCCCTAGTGGCCCTAGTGGACCTACGGAGCTGACTGTCTGGCCCTGAACTACAGGGTGTAGGAGCTGTTAAGGGTAACCTGGGCAGCGGTCTACGGGCCCTTTGGCTCACTAGGGATATGGCAGGCTCACTGCAAGCAGAGGGTTGATCCTCCTGGTCTGCTGGTGTGGGGTCTTCTGCCTCCTGGACCGGCTGTTCTTCCAGCTCTACCTGTTGCTCCGTAGGTGCTTGGGATGCTGGTTGGAGGAAGGTGAGTACGGGTACCACAACTGCACCATTGACTTGAGTCCAAGACCGAGGGAAGTCTCCGAGCACAGTATTAACCATGTCTTCCCTTTCCTCTACGGGTCGAGGGTCTTCTTGTTCCTCTTCAGGGTTCCGTAGCTGTTCGGGACACTTCTTCAGGTGATCCCGGGATACAATGGTTGTGGTTTCCCCTCCGTCTTTACTGATGGTACAGACCTTTGGGTTGTCGTGGCTTGAGGGCAGTACGGTGTACGGGTCCTTCTCCCACTGGTCGTCCAACTTGTGGAGCCGTCTTTTTCTCTTCAAGACCTGCTCTCCGGGTACCAGGGGAACAACGGGAGCATACTGGTTGTAAGTTTTCTCTTGTCTTTCCCTAGCCTGACAGAGACTTCGCTCTCCTGTACTCTCCGGTACTGCTGCTGCCTCTCTGTGTCCCAGTCTGCTTCTGGTGAAGTGTCCTCAGGTGTCAGGACTCCCATTTCCAGGTCAACAGGTAACTTACCAGGTCTCGCCCTCATTAGGTAAGCCGGGGTACAGTTGGTGGAACCTACCGGTATGTGGTTGTATAGGTCCACCAGATCAGGCAGCTTCTCAGGCCACAGACTGCGTTCTTCCAGGGGCAACGTTTTCAGAAGATCCATTACCACCTGGTTCATTTTCTCACAAAGTCCATTAGTTTGCGGATGATAGGGTGTCGTCCTTATCTTCCGGCAGCCATACAGAGTGCAGAATTCTTGGAAGACCTCCGCTTCAAAGGCAGGTCCCTGGTCTGTCAACACTTGGTCCGGGTACCCGTGTGGACGGCAGAAATGCTGCTGGAAGGCTCTCGCTGCTGTTCGAGCTATTAAGTCCTTGACGGGGACGACAACCAAGAACCGGGAGTAGTGATCCACAATGGTTAGTGCGTAGACGTAGCCACTTCTGCTTGGGGTCAGTTTTACATGATCCAAGGCTACCAGTTGCAACGGCTGCCGGGTGACGTTCTTAGGTTGCACGGGCCACAGTCTCTGCACCACCTCTCGATGGTTCCCCTCATGCCTACCCAGTGGAACCGCTCGCGCAGCAGGAACTCCAGCTTCTTCCATCCGAAGTGTCCAGCCCCGTCGTGGTATGCCTCCATCACCATGGCTGCGTCTCTTTGTGGCACCACTACTTGCCAGATTAGTTCATGCGTCCGGGAGTTAACCATTCTGCGGCACAACTTCCCCTTATAAAGGAACAGTCGACTCTTCTCAGCCCACAGTTGCTTGGCTTCCTCCGGAGCGTCTGGGTCAAGGCGAGCCTCTGGCCGAGTCAGCATCTCCTTCACCAGTCGGACGGCAGGGTCACTGTCTTGTGTTTCCTCCCAGTTGTAGTGAGGCAAGGGGTTAAACGTAGCGGCTTGCTTACTCCTTACCCGGTGGGAATACTGGATAGTCCCATGCCGGTGGAACGCAGGGAGTTCGACTTCTTCCAGTCCCTCTGGATCTTCTCCTACGTCCGGTAGGTTTGGCATCCTGGACAGGGCGTCCGCGTTGGTATTGGAGCGTCCTGCCCGGTATTTGATTGTGAACTCGTAGTTGGACAGACGGGCCATCCATCTCTGCTCTAGGGCACCGAGTCTTGCTGTGTCCAGGTGTGTCAACGGGTTGTTATCCGTGTACACGACGAACCGGGAAGAAGCGAGGTAGTGCTTAAAGCGTTCGGTGACTGCCCACACCACTGCCAGGAACTCTAGCTTAAATGAGCTGTAATTCTCAGGGTTTCTCTCGGTGGGTCGCAGTTTTCGGCTGGCGTAAGCGATTACTCGTTCTTTCCCCTGCTGGATCTGGGACAGCACGGCTCCTAGCCCGATGTTACTTGCGTCGGTGTAGAGGATAAAGGGCTGGCTGTAATCCGGGTACGCCAGGATTTCATCCCCCGTGAGGGCCATCTTCAGCTGGCGGAAGGACTCCTCTTCCAACTTCTCCCATCTGAAGGGCGGCTTCTGGTTCTTGGCCTTCCGGGACTGGCCTATCAGGAGGTCCTGCATAGGAGCTGCCTTTTTGGTGAAACCGGGGATGAACCTGCGGTAGTAGCCTACCAACCCGAGGAACTGCCGCACTTCCTTTACACTGGAGGGACTTGGCCATTCCTTAATTGCGGTGATCTTATCAGGGTCGGGAGCCACTCCGTCAGCGCTCACCACGTGTCCCAGGTACTGCACCTTTGGTTTCAGGAGGTGACACTTGGAGGGTTTCACCTTTAGGCCGTAGCTTGCCAGAGCTTCGAACACTTCCGCCAGGTGTTTCAGGTGGTCCTCATAAGTCTTAGAATATACGATGACATCGTCCAGGTACAACAGGACCGTCTTGAAGTTTCTATGGCCCAGACAGCACTCCATTAATCGTTGGAAGGTTCCTGGTGCGTTGCAGAGTCCGAACGGCATGCAGGTAAACTCGCTAAGTCCCATCGGGGTGGTGAATGCGGTCTTCTCCCGGTCCGCCTCTGCTACAGGAACCTGCCAGTACCCACTAGTGAGATCCAAGGTAGAGAAGAAGTTAGCAGATCTTAAAGCAGCCAAAGACTCCTCTATCCTTGGTAAGGGGTACGCATCCTTGTGTGTGATACGGTTGATTTTCCGGTAATCTACACACATCCTCATGGTGTTGTCTTTCTTTTTGACTAAGACTAGTGGAGCTGCCCAGGGGCTACAGCTATCCCTGATCACCCCAGCCTCCTTCATGTCTCTAAGCATCCCCTTGGCGTGTTGGTAGTGTGCAGGGGGTACGGGTCGATACCTCTCTTTTATGGGAGGATGGTCTCCCGTGGGGATGTGGTGTTCTACCCCCTTGACTCGCCCGAAGTCTAACGGGTGTTTACTAAACACTCTCTCGTACTCTTGAACCACCCGATAGACTCCCTGTTTCTGATGTGAGGGAGTGGAGTCAGTACCCAAATGTAGTTGCTGACACCAGTCCTCCATTGTTTTCTTAGAGCCGTTACCTTCCTCCGGGTGAGATGGAGGCAAGGGTTCCACAGATTGTATAGCATTTTGGTTAATGGTATATAATTTGGCTAGCGTGGCATACCGGGGCAGGTACACTTCCCTCTTCCCGATATTGATTATGCGAATGGGCACCCTCCCATGGCGTACATCAACCACCCCCCGTGCTGTCAAAATGGTGGGCCTACTGTCCGAGTAAACTGGTTCTACCATTGCCTGGTAATCTCTACGTCTCAGACCAATAGCTGCCCGGCACCAAATCATCATTTCACTTTTTGGGGGCAGGGCAATAGGGAAAGGGTCACACATTCTCACGCTACCAATCTCACCGCCGGAGAGTTCCACCTGTTGCCGTCGCATCAGTGCCCGGATCTCTTTTTGGAGCACTCGCTGCTCGCCGGAGCTGGCGTTCTTGGCAACCTGCTGTAAAAGGAAAATCACCTCTGCAAGACAATTTTCAATTACATTAGTTCCTAGAGTTATCTTTGGGTGACTCTCGTGTTTGTCAATGTCTACAATGATCAGTCCCTGTGCTGCCAGTTCAACTCTACCAATTTTAATGGTCACCTCTTTAAATACGATCTGTGGCACGGGCTGACCATTGCTGGCGATGATACTCAAGTCGTCGTCAGGGTAGCGGGTAATATCCGAGTCATTCCAGTACTGCTTGAAGAGCACGTATGGGATGGTGGTGACCTGTGACCCGGTGTCCAGTAGGGCACTCATAGGAATGCCATCCAGTACCACAGGCAAGACTGGACGTCCTCCCACATATTTGTCGCGCCAGTTTGATGGGCCTGATGATCTTTTTCCTAGGGGTTGGCCCTCTACCCTAGGTTGTGCCAGTTTAAAGGACAGTACCTTGCCATATGTCCGGGTTGATTACAGCGGCGGCAGATGGGTCGTCCGTCCTCGTTGTATCGGTCGCTGGGTCTTCCTCTGGCCGGTGGGGTCCTCCTTGGTCGACGCCACGGGATGTCCTCCGGTCCGGATGCCAGCTGGATCTTCCCTGGAGTGGAAACCTGTAAAGACTGCACAGTTCGGGTTAGCGCAGCAACGCTTTTAGCTAGCTCTTGGACCTGATGGTGCAGGTCTGGAGCCGAGTCATTGTTCAAAGCCTGCGCATCAGCTCCCACAGGCCCTGCCGACAAGGGCGCCGCCTCCTGGTGGTAGGTGGTAGTGGGGCGTCTGTGGGTCACAACGCCACCTGGTGCCGGTTCTCGGAGCACCCGGATGGCTCTGTCCTTGAACTGTGCAAATCCCAGATGAGGGTCCTGTAAGGCCATTGCCCGCAACTGGGTTCGGTGGGCATTGCAATATAAACCCTCTATAAATTGTTCAGTTAACAGCCTGTCCTCGTGTCCCACGCCGTCAGGGTCGGTCTGCTTAATGGCTCTCAGGGCCTCTTGTAGGTTCAGGGCATAGTCCCTTATATTCTCATGTGCCCGCTGTTTGCACCCGTAGAATCTAAGCTTGATCTCGGCTGAGGTGCGGGTATCAAAGGTGTCCCTCAGCCGGGTTAGTATCCCTGCGACAGTCCTCCCCCCAGGTGGCCAGGACTTTACCTCCCTTTGGGCTGCCCCGGTTAATTGGGCCACCAGGATGCTTACTTTTTGCTCTTCTGTGAGGGGGTACACCTGGAAGAGGGTATCCAGTTTTTCTCTAAAGTCCTGCAGGGTATGTGACTCCCCTGAGTACTGGGGTAGCCAGGCTGCCCCCGGGATATAGGGCATGGTGAAAGGCATGACCGCAACAGCGGTGGCGCTGGCGGGGGTTGGAGCGGTGAAGCTCTCCTCCGTATTCGACATCCTTCTCCCCCCTAGTGGACCGTGGCCTACCTTGCGATGATCCTCTTCCGTAGGCCGCGGCTCCGCAGTGGATCGTCAGGGTTGAGGACCTTCCGTCGCGCTCCTGTGACGTCGGCGTCTGCTGGACTCCTTCCAGGACCTTACGCAACGTCCGGACGTGAGGCGGGGCTTCAGTTCTCGCGCGTTTTCGGAGTCCACGCCCCTCTTCTTCCCGCGCGGCGTCCTCAAGATGGCGTCCAATGGCGGGAAAACTCCACGGATGGCGGGAAGAAGGCCGAAGACGGCGCCGGACGGCGGGAAAACTCCACCGATGGCGGGAAGAAAGCGGAAGATGGCGCCGGATGGCGGGAATCTTCACCACGGGTAAGTTTTCACAGTCTTTTTCAGGCACGCAGTACCCGGTGGTTGCGGGCACGAGATCCTGCCGACTACGCCAAAAGTTGACGCGCCCCTGGGCCTGTGTCGTGCTGCGTTGCGCACGCGGGAGCTTACCCGGAGCCGGATCTGTTGAGGGTTGTAGTCTCGTGGCGGTGATCCGGTCCGTGCCCAGGGAGTCAGACTAAGTGGCGCTGTATTAGCAGTAGATGTTGAATGACTACGCCACCCGTTGAGCACAGCTAAGGAGCTGCTGCTGCAGGGCAGACCGCTGAGGCCGGTGGTAGGATTGTGCAGCGTGATAGTATAACCCCCAACGGGAGGGGTATGGCCTCAGGGCAGCCGACGTGGATGATGGGGGTAGCAGGAACCACTCGGAGACGGTACTGTGTAGTTCAGGGTCTTTACTGGTGACAAAGATAGACCCTCCCGGAGTACTGGCTAGCGATTGGGGCCTGGTCAGTCCTTGAGCAGATGGGATCTCCCCTGGCCAGGCGGAGTTGTAGGCCTCCCAAACTAACGATACTCTTCCGGCTACCTTGCTAGAGGCGGGTATAAGTAGCCCACGTCCCTGAGTGTACCGTGTGGTGCTCACCCGTATGACCGGTGACTCGGGGCCTTCGGGTTTCTGGGCCAGAGGACCTGCAATCCCCTGCCGGTCGGTTTCTGCTGCTGGATAGGAGTTAGTCCCCACAGCCTCGGACTCCGGGTCCGGTGATAACTTCTCAGTCAGGGCGAGCTCTGCAGCTGCCAGCCCCTGACTCCTTGTAACACTGCTCCCACAGAGCTCCTGTTGTTTCTTCCTATATTTGCTTCTTTTCTCTGCTTCTTCTCTACTCACTCACCCTGCCTCAGCCCTAGGTTTATATAGGGGAAGTTCTTCCCCTCCCAGGACTGGGCAGGAGGTGTGGCATGCATAGGATCCCTGACCAAGAGACCTCCCACCTGCTCTCAGACATAACATTGCTGTTACTGTGGAAAACCAGACCCCTGGGGTGCCACAGAACTGCAAAGCCACAGTTCTAATTTCCTGGCGTATACCAGAATTTTTAAAATAGATATATTTGTGTCTGAACAGTCAGCGAGACACTCAAACTGTTTTTTTTTATGGAAAAAAGGCAAAAAAGTGGATAATACAGAGATTTGAACCGTGGAACTGCAAAACCACAGTTCTAATTATCTGGCCTACACCAGACTCTTTTAAACAGATATATTTGTGTCTGAACACTCACAGACACACTCAACTTTTTTTTTTTGGGGGGGGGAATACCAAAAGGTTAATAAGATGGGTATTTGTACAGTCTGACTGAGGGAAAAAAAAAAAAAGAGGATTTAGATGAAAAAAAAAGGATTTTTCCTGGCCCCTGAGACCTGGAGCTAAGTCTAGCAATTTGACCAGAAGCAGCACACAGGACTGTAATGCAGTGTTTGTTGGTATAACCACTGCGTCTCCTATACAGCCTGCCTGCCTGCCTGATATCTGGGATGGATATTAGTCCTCACAAGGACTGTTTGTTTGTACTTGCAGGCTTTAGAGACCCTACACTAAGTATTTTGCAGTATAAATCTCTCCCTAGCTCAGCAGCACTGTCCCTACACTGTTTGATCCGGAGCTACTGTGTCCAACATGGCGGCGCCCGGTTTTAAATACTTGAGGTGACGCTGTGCGGCCAGCCAATCACTGTAATGCCCACAACCAACATGGCTGCGGCATTACAGTGACTGGCTGGCAATCCCTGCATGTTCATTGGCTCTGTAAAGAGCGCCAAACATGCAGGGCGGAGACCCGAGCTCCTGCCCGAGTAACCCGAAAATGCACGGTGCTCGCCAAACATCCCGAGTAGTGAGATGCTCGGGCGAGCACCGAGCAGTGTCGAGCATGCTCTCTCAACACTAGTCTCCATCTATTGGGTTGACTGTAGAGGAACTGATTTTGGCCTCCTTTGCAATACTTATACTCTAGTGAAATTGATGCCACTTTGGTGGTGTTTGTTACGCCCTCATTTAGGGCAATGAAAACACTCCTGGTTAAGTTATCCATCTCTTGGGTTGTCTGTACAGGAAGAGATGTGGGTCTCATTTACACTATTTCTACTGTAGTGAAATTGATTACACTTTGCTGGTGTCTGCCACTAATTTTTGAAAATGTGGGGAATCCTGAATGTGTCTCCATCCATTGGGTTGACTGTAGTGGAAGAGGTTTGGTCTCCATGCATTTCTATAGTCATACTGTAGTGAAATTGAGCATTTGGTGCAGATATTATTCTCCCCAAATGGGTACGCAAACGTAATAAACTCTAAATTGATTTTCAATAAACAACCATCAGCTGCCCCATCAAACACCTCTGCTGCTTCTTCCTCCTCCTCTGTTACCGTGCCAAGTGGTGTCAAGCAGGTTCCTGACAGAACCAGCAGTATACCCGCGGCAGTTAGGCTGAGTGACAACCCGTCAGCTGTAAGTGAAGCGGACATGCCTGCTGTGTTTGTTTCTCCGAGCACACCACACGTTTCTCCATCCACCATCATATTTTCGCCTGCACCTCACTCACAGTCTATCGGTTTGTCCGTTTCTCCGTACTCTGCCCTCTCTCAGAACTGCAGCCAGCCCTCAATCCCGTTGTTGTGGTCACCTAAAAGATTGTTTCATCCTACACATGAAAAAGCTAAGAGGTTGAACTCCACCATCTCCAAACTTATGGCCACGGAAATGGTGGTCTTAGGCCCTATTTTTTTTAAATGTAAACACTCTGATTGAGTTTGCATCTCCTGGGTTGGCTGTAGTGGGACAGGCATGGGTCTGTGTTAAACTACTTGTAGTCTGATGACATTGATGACACTTCGGGGGTGTTAGGCCCTCATTTAGGGCAATGTGAATGACTCGCCCAGGGTGTTGAGGATGACTCGGCGCCCGGGCCTTGTTGTTAGATTTGGGGGATGTCGCAGTGGCCGGCTCCCGGGCCCGTACCCTGGGGTCACTCTTTAAAAGGCAAGGAAAAGTGGGGGAAAGTTATATGGGAAAGGGGAAATTGTTTGTGACGCCACCTGTGGTGTCTGGTGAGGATCACCAGCGCTGCTACAGTCCTCTGAGGCCGGTGATCAGGCAGCTTAGTTGGTGCGGCTCCCCACAGGTGGAGCAGGGCCTCAGGGCAGCGTAGGAGAAGGGATGCAGGACAGAGCGGACCCAGCCGGGTCGGAGGAAGAATAGGCACACTCACAACAGTTCACTTCAGTACCTTTACTGGTGGTGTTTCAGGCACGATCCAGGGCACTGTAGGGTGAAGGGTGCATATCGGGACTCTACCCAGTGAGCGGGCGTGGGGCCTCCTGCTTCTTGCCTTTTCCTGGTAAGTTTATGACCTGCCTGGAGCTAGGCCTAACTTGGTCTCTGTCTTGCACCAGCTGACCTGGTGGTAGGGCCTTCTGTTGGAGATCACACTCCCTGGTTTCTTGGGCCTCAGTGACTCCTGACCCTGGTATAACGGTCAGCTTTTGGTGTTCCTGGGACATATAGTTCGCCAGGGGTTCCGGTAGTTTCTGCTGGGCCTAAGGAATCCCTGCAGATGCGGACCCGGTGTTCGATATATATTCTTGGGGTGAGCTGGCTAAGCTCCTCTGCCCCCTATGTAGCTCGCTACTCCACTTGCCTTCGGCCGCTCGGGGCCCTCACTAGGCTTCACACTGGCAGTAGGCCTCGCTACTCTTCACCGCTCTTACGGCGTCGGTACGCCTTAGGCTCACTAACCTGAGCTCCCTGAGTCTGGGCTAGACTGACTTTCTCACAGACTTCACTCTCTGTGGACTCAAGACTGACTAACTGCCTAGCTCCACCTTCCCTTTTTATATCCCTATCCGGGCTCCCTCTGGTGGTCTGAGGTGGAAGGTGGAGGTGTGTGAATGCAATGAGGGCCTCTTGTGGAGGAATCCGTCCATGCGCCCCTCTAGGATCTGTGGCACCAATGCACAGCAGGGCGCCACATTCCCCCCTAGCAAAGCTCAGTACTCCCGGACTGAAGTACTTTTTTTATGACAACAATAACGATAACTCTTCCCTTTATGGGAGGCACTTTGCTTAAACGTTACATATAAAACATTATAAATAATAAATAGATATGTACAGTTCAATAAGCAACCCCAGAATTCAAGTCTCTTCCGGTGAGGTTCCCCGACAGGATGTCCATCTCACAGGGTAGAGTACTTGGTAGCTTGAGGGACCTGTCCAAAGCAAACCCTCCACGTAGGCCCTGGGGTCGCTGCAGGGCATGACAATCCTGAGTTGTACCTCCGCTTGTGCCACACCAGACAGGTTTTTTTTCTGAGGTCACCTAAAGGGGCACTCCAGGGAGTGCAATTATTTACAGCAACAGTTTTTGGGCTGCACATAGTCCTCAGCCACAAAGTTCTTTATGTACCCTGACGGGTAACTAGAGATAACAAGGGAAGTGTCCATTTCACTTAAATTGTCCATTATAAGGCAAAACACAAGCTGATAAGTACATATACATGAAAATACACAATATGATACCCCAAGGGCAATTATTTACACTGTCAGAGTTTCCTTCTTTACTCTCTGTATCTGACAGGGGTCTGACCTCGTGTGCTACGCGTCGACCTACGTGGTAGTGGGATGCGTGAGGCACTAGTATTTGCACTACCTCCCATTCTGTCAGTTCTAATTGTTGGGGAGCTGCAGGGTTGCCTTAACCTCTCTACAGGACTGGCAAGTATACCATTGGCTGGGCCTTCTTGCTCTGCTCCAACCGGGGATCCTTCTTCTGGGGATTCTTCTTGAGCAGGCTCTTCTGAAGCACTTACAGGCTCTCCTTGCTGTGGAGGGTCTTCTGGCTGTTGAAAGAAGTGGATCACAGGGATTATTACTGCTCCTCCTAGTTGAGGCCAATCTGCCGGGAAATCTCCTAAGTCAGTATGGAGTATTGCTTCTTTAGGTTCCTCCGGTACGGTGAGAGGCACTTCTTCTTGGGGCTTTAGCAGGTCTGGACACAACTTCAGATGGTCTCTAGATACCGTTGCAGTCGTTCTTCCTCCGTCTCTACTAATTAGGCAGGTCTTCCTATTATCAAATCTTGAATTTAACACAGTGTAGGGTTCTCTCTCCCACTGGTCATCAAGTTTGTGGTTTCTCCTTTTCCTTTTTAACACCACTTCTCCTGGTGTGAAGGGTTCTGCAGGCGCACTTTTATTGTAGTGGGCTTCCTGCTTGTCCCTTACCCGAGTGAGACTGTCTTCAACACAGGCCTGTACTCTCCTGTACTGCTCCTGTCTAGTCATGTCCCAGTCCTCAGTGGACATATCTGCTTCTGGTTCTACTACACCAAGCTCCAGGTCCATGGGCAACTTCCCGGGTCCTGTTCGCATGAGATAAGCTGGAGTACAATTGGTGGAACTCACAGGTATGTGGTTGTACAGATCTACCATGTCTGGTAGTAGGTCTGGCCACTGATTTCTCTCCTCTAGTGGTAAGGTCTTCAGCAGGTCGATGATGATGTTATTCATCTTTTCACAGAGACCATTGGTTTGGGGGTGGTACACCCGTACAGATGGCAGAACTCCTTGAACAATTCGGCTTCAAAGGTTGGGCCTTGATCCGACAGCACCTGCTCCGGGTATCCATGGGGCCTGCAGAAGTACGCCTGAAACGTCTTCGCCGCAGTTTCTGCCATCAGATCCTTGACGGGGTCGACCACCAGGAACCGAGAGTAGTGATCCACCATGGTCAGGGCATAAGAACATCCTGACCTGCTGAGTGACAGCTTGACATGATTCAGGGCCACGATCTCCAAAGGTCGAGTTGTCTTGATGGGTTGCAGTGGTGCCTTCTGGCTGCTGTAGTCTCTTCTTCTGAGGCTACAGGGTACACAATTCCGGCACCACCTCTCGATGGAACTGCGCATTCCTACCCAATAAAACCGACACTTCAGCAGGGTTTTTGGCTTCTTCCAGCCAAAGTGCCCCGCCTGATCGTGGTAGGCCTCCAACACCATCTGGATGTCTGTCTTGGGCACCACTATCTGCCATATCATCTCATGGGTTTTGGAGTTGACGTACCTCCGGCACAGCTTCTCTCTATAGATGAACAGCCGGCTCTTCTCCCTCCACAGCTGCTTGGCTTGGAGAGACGCTTCCTTCTCCAGGGAGGAACCTTCCTGGGTTATCAGTTCTTTGATACGGCTGACAACCGGGTCGCTGTCCTGGGTCTCCTTCCAGCTGTGGTGAGG
Source organism: Phyllobates terribilis (assembly GCF_046119375.1). Classification (NCBI taxonomy): domain Eukaryota; kingdom Metazoa; phylum Chordata; class Amphibia; order Anura; family Dendrobatidae; genus Phyllobates; species Phyllobates terribilis. The sequence goes on from NW_027362797.1 coordinate 1,211,784, forward strand.
CAGGGGGTTTAATGTCTTACCGCGAGGCCTCCTGGAGGCTCGTTGCTCGTGGACCATCCCATTCCGATGAAAGGCAGGTAGTTCAATCTCCTCCAGGTCATCCACTTCTTCTTCAGTGTCTGACTGGTGAGGCATCCTGGACAGGGCATCGGCGTTGGCATTCTTGCGGCCCGCCCGGTACTTAATAGTGAATTGGTAGTTTGACAGCCGAGCCATCCACCGCTGCTCCATGGCTCCTAACTTGGCTGTTTCTAGATGAGTCAAGGGGTTGTCATCAGTGAAGGCAGTGAATTTACTGGAGGCCTGGTAGTGCTTGAACCGCTCGGTGATGGCCCAGACCAACTTGAAGCTGCTATAGTTCTCCGGGTTCCTCTCGGTCGGGCGGAGCTTCCTGCTTGCATAGGTGATCACCCTCTCTCGGCCTCTCTCTACTTCTGACTCAGTACAGCTCCTAATCCTTCGTTACTGGCATCAGTGTACAGCAGGAACGGTTGGCTGTAGTCAGGGTAGGCTAGGATCTCTTCGCCGGTCAGGATCTCCTTCATCACATTAAAGGATTCAGCCTGCTCCTTACCCCACTGGAACGGGGGATTTCTGCCTCTGGGGGACTGTCCTACTAGGAGGTCTTGCAGAGGTGCCGCTTTCTTGGTATTGTCCTTCACAAACCTCCGGTAGTACCCAACTAGCCCCAGGAACTGACGTACCTCCTTGAGGCTCTTCGGCTCCGGACATTTCTGGATGGCAGTGACCTTCTATGGGTCTGGTGCTAGTCCGTCAGGACTAACGATGTGCCCCAGGTATTGTACCTTTCGCTTGAGCAGGTGGCACTTTGAGGGCTTCAGCTTCATCCCATACCGGGACAGCGACTCAAATACCTCCGCCAGGTGCTTCAAGTGGTCCTCATACGTTTTGGAGTACACGATTACATCATCCAGGTATAGTAGTACAGTCTCGAAGTTGCGGTGTCCCAGGCAGCACTCCATCAATCTCTGAAACGTTCCGGGGGCATTGCAGACTCCAAACAGCATACTATTGAACTCGCAGAGTCCCATCGGGGTGGTGAAGACCGTCTTCTCCCGAACCTCCTCAGCAACAGCTACTTGCCAGTACCCGCTAGTGAGGTCAAGGGTGGAGAAGTAATTTGCAGACTTCAAGGCAGCCAGTGATTCCTCTATACGTGGTAAAGGGTATGCATCTTTATGTGTAATGTGATTTACTTGTCTGTAATCTACACACATTCTCATGCTTCCGTCCTTTTTCCTGACTAGAACTAGGGGAGCTGCCCAGGGACTACAACTATCCCTTACTACCCCTGCCTTCTTCATGTCGTGCAACATCTCCTTCGCCTTCTGGTAGTGTGCTGGTGGTATAGGCCTGTAACGTTCTTTGATGGGTGGATGGTCACCTGTGGGGATATGGTTTGAACCCCCTTAATCCTCCCAAAGTCAAGTGGGTGCTTACTGAATACCTGCTCGTATTCCTGAACCACCCGGTGTACACCCTGCTTCTGATGGGCAGGAGTGGTGTCTGTCCCAACATGGAGCTGTTGACACCAATTCTCCACCTGGGTTCCCGGGTCATTATCCTCCACTTCGTCTGGTGAGGTTAAGGACTCCGCCTTGTGTATGGAGTTGCTATTTACCATGTACAGTTTGGCAACAGTGGCGTAGCGTGGTAATCTAACCTCGTCCTCCCCATAGTTTATTAGGCGTACGAGCACCCTCCCATTGCGTACATCCACTACCCCTCTGGCAGTCAAGAGTGTAGGCCTATGCTCCAAGGTAAGGGGCTCTACTACCGCCTGGTAGCTCCGTCCTTTGAGACCTATTGCTGCTCTACACCAAATCAGCATTTCACTCATCGGGGGAATCACAATGGGTACCGGGTCTGTCACCCGTACATTACCAATTTCACCGCCTGTTAGCTTTACCTGTTGCTGGTACATAAGGGCTCGGATCTCTTTCTGGAGCGCCCTTCTCTGCCCTGGTCTGGCAGTGTCAGCTATCTGTTGGAGCAAGAACAACACTTCTCCCAAACAGTTACTAACAACATTTGTGCCAAGTACCATATACAAGTCTGTATCATCAGGATTAGTCTCTACTACAATTAGTCCCTGGTCCTTCAGTTCCACTCTTCCCACCTTTACTGCCACACCCTTAACCCCGACTAGGTTAAGAGGGAGGCCGTTTGAGGCATAGACGAAATGATTTGGATCTGGTGGGTGAAGTTCGTCTATGAACCAGAACCTTTTGTAGAGGACATCAGGCATGATGGTTACCTGAGATCCTGTGTCCAGCAGAGCCGGGTGTCGCGATGCTGTCCAGCACGATGGACAGGAAAGGTCTTCCTCCCACGAACCTGCGGTACCAGTTTGATGGGCCTGGGGGGTCTACTCCTGGGTGTCGGCCCTCGGCCCCAGGGTTTGCTCGTTTAAAGGACAGCTCTGGACGGTGTGACCTGTCTTGTGGCATCGGTGGCAGACAGGGTCCCTCGGCGGGCGGTGTTGGTCGCTAGTCCTCCCAGGGGGTGGCGTTGTCCTCCTTCTCATCCAGGGGACATCCTCAGGGCTGTCGGCTAGAAGGATCCTTTCTTCCTCCTCGGGCTCCGTCTGCAGCTGTAGGGCACTCAGCACAGTGGTCAGGGTTTTACTCAACTGACGCACTTCAGAGCGCAGGCTGTCCAGCTCACTAGGGGATGTTGCTTGCACCTTGGCTTCAGCAGCTACCGGGGAAAAGGTGGACGCCGCAGGCACTGGGGTGGCCCCACCCTGGTAACATTGGATAGCAGTTGTTTCCAGGGGCTGCAGTCCTTTTATAGCCATGTCCTTAAGGGTGTCAAAGGTGGCATCTGGATGATCTAGGGAGCACCAACGCACAGTCCTGCTCTCCTCTTGGGACCTCAGTCCCCGGATAAACTGTTCCTTCAGCATTTTATTTTCATCATTGATGCTGGTTGGACTAACCTGTTTCAGAGCTCGCATGGTCCCTTGCAAACGCCAGGCATAGTCCCGAACACTGTCCTCCGGTTGCTGAGAGCAGTTGTAGAACCTCATCCGGAGGTCTGTCTCAGTACGATTCTCAAAGACAGTCTGTAACTTTTTAAAGATTGCGGATACTGACTCCTGGTCTGTGGCCGACCAGGTTTCTACTTCTCACTCCGTAGCACCAGTCAATTGTCCCAATACAACAGCGGCTCTTTGCTTGCCTGTCATAGAGTACATATCCAGTATACCACATATTTTCCTTTTGAATCCAGAAGGGTACCTGGTTTACCGCTGTACTGGGGGAGCCACTTCGCTCCAGGGATGTACGGTAGGGCCATGGGTATGACAGGGGTTACTGGCCCTGCTGGTGGAGCGTCTGCTTTGGCCTGCTCGGCGCCGAGCGCAGGTTGATTATCAGAGCCGGTAACCGGTACTCCGGTGTTGTGCTGTTCTTCGGACATTCTGGCGCCCCCCTAGCGAACCGTAGCCTACCTTCTTGTCTTCCGGTAGGCCGCAGCTCCGCAGGTAACGGTCTTCTTTCAGGACCTTGCGTCGCTTGCGTCCTACGTCAGAGCGCTCACCGAGGCTCCTTCCAGGACCTGGCACTTCCTGGTTTGACGTCGAGGCGTGGGGCGTGTCCGGAGCTTCGCGCGCTTCAGCAGGTACGTCTCTCAGTTTCCCGCGGTTACGCCCTTCTTCCCGCTCGGCGGCACAACAATGGCGGCAATCTTCGCCACAGTTAAATACACAGTTTTTGATTAAAGGCGCATAGTACCCGGTGGCAACGGGCACAACACTCTGTCATTGCAGCGGGCACGGAATCCTGTTCGTGACGCCAGGAAGAGATGACGCGCCCAGAGTGTTGGGGACGACTCGGCGCCCGGGCCTAGTTATTAGATTTGGGGGATGTCGCGGTGGCCGGCTCCCGGGCCCGTACCCTGGGGTCACTCTTTAAAAGGCAAGGAAATGTGGGGGAAAATTATATGGGAAAGGGGAAATTGTTCGTGACGCCACCCGCGGTGTTTCTGGTGAGGATCACCAGCGCTGCTACAGTCCTCTGAGGCCGGTGATCAAGCAGCTTAGTTGATGCAGCTCCCCACAGGTGGAGCAGGGCCTCAGGGCAGCGTAGGAGAAGGGATGCAGGAAAGAGGGGACCCAGCCGGGTCGGAGGAAGAATAGGCACACTCACAACAGTTCACTTCAGTACCTTTACTGGTGGTGTTTCAGGCATGATCCAGGGCACTGTAGGGTGAAGGGTGCATATCGGGACTCTCCCCAGTGAGCGGGTGTGGGGCCTCCTGCTTCTTGCCTTTTCCTGGCAAGTTTATGACCTGCCTGGAGCTAGGCCTAACTTGGTCTCTGTCTTGCACCAGCTGACCTGGTGGTAGGGCCTTCTGTTGGAGATCACACTCCCTGGTTTCTTGGGCCTCAGTGACTCCTGACCCTGGTATAACGGTCAACTTTTGGTGTTCCTGGGACATATAGTTCACCAGGGGTTCCGGTAGTTTCTGCTGGGCCTAAGGAATCCCTGCAGACGTGGACCCGGTATCCGGTATATGGTCTTGGGGTGAGCTGGCTAAGCTCCTCTGCCCCCTATGTAGCTCGCTACTCCACTTGCCTTCAGCCGCTCAGGGCCCTCATTAGGCTTCACACTGGCAGTAGGCCTCGCTACTCTTCACCGCTCTTACGGCGTCGGTACGCCTTAGGCTCATTAACCTGAGCTCCCTGAGTCTGGGCTGGACTGACTTTCTCACAGACTTCACTTTCTGTGGACTCTAGACTGACTAACTACCTAGCTCCACCTTCCCTTTTTATATCCCTATCCGGGCTCCCTCTGGTGGTCTGAGGTGGAAGGTGGAGGTGTGTGAATGCTATGAGGGCCTCTTGTGGAAGAATCCGTCCATGCACCCCTCTAGGATCTGTGGCACCAATGCGCAGCAGGGCGCCACATGAACACTCCTGGTTAGGTCTCCATCTCCTGGGTTGGCTGTACTGGAAGAGGTGTGGGTTTTATTTACACTATTTGTACAGTAGTGAAATAAGTGATCTGCCACTAATTTTTTTAAATGTGAGGAATCCTGATTGGGTCTTCATCTATTGGGTTGGCTGGAACGTTCCTGTTCTGCAGTCTAAGTTATGTAAGGTTGCGTACCAGTCCTGATACAGACTCTGCCTGCTGCACTCCTGATGCAGACTCTGCCTGCTGCACTCCTGATGCAGACTCTGCCAGCTGCACTCCTGATGCAGACTCTGCCTGCTGCACTCCTAATGCAGACTCTGCCTGCTGCACTCCTAATGCAGACTCTGCCTGCTGCACTCCTAATGCAGACTCTGCCTGCTGCACTCCTGATGCAGACTCTGCCTGCTGCACTCCTGATGCAGACTCTGCCTGCTGCACTCCTGATGCAGACTCTGCCTGCTGCACTCCTGATGCAGACTCTGCCTGCTGCACTCCTGATGCAGACTCTGCCTGCTGCACTCCTGATGCAGACTCTGCCTGCTGCACTCCTGATGCAGACTCTGCCAGCTGCACTCCTGATGCAGACTCTGCCTGCTGCACTCCTGATGCAGACTCTGCCTTCTGCACTCCTGATGCAGACTCTGCCTGCTGCACTCCTGATGCAGACTCTGCCTGCTGCACTCCTGATGCAGACTCTGCCTGCTGCAGTCCTGATGCAGACTCTGCCTGCTGCACTCCTGATGCAGACTCTGCCTGCTGCACTCCTGATGCAGACTCTGCCTGCTGCACTCCTGATACAGACTCTGCCTGCTGCACTCCTGATACAGACTCTGCCTGCTGCAATCCTGATACAGAATTTGCCTGCTGCACTCTGATACAGACTCTGCCTGCTGCACTCCTGATACAGACTCTGCCTGCTGCACTCCTGATACAGACTCTGCCTGCTGCACTCCTGATACAGACTCTGCCTGCTGCACTCCTGATACAGACTCTGCCTGCTGCACTCCTGATACAGACTTTGCCTGCTGCACTCCTGATACAGACTCTGCCTGATGCACTCCAGATACTGACTCTGCCTGCTGCACTCCTGATACAGACTCTGCCTGCTGCACTCCTGATACAGACTCTGCCTGCTGTACTTCTGATACAGACTCTGCCTGCTGCACTCCTGATACAGACTCTGTATTCTGTATGGAGCAATATATGGGGCCCATAATACTGTACTGAGCAATATACGGGGCCCATTATTCTGTAAAGAGCATTATATGGGGTCCATTATTCTGAATGGAGCATTATGGGGGGCCAGTATTCTGTTTGGAGCATTATATGGGGGTCAATATTCCATCTGTAACATTATATGGGTCCATTATTCTGTATGGAGCAATATATGGGGCCCATTATTCTATATAGAGCATTATATGGCGTCCATTATTCTGTATAGAGCCTTATATGGTGTCCATAATACTGTATGGAGGACTATGTAGTGCCCATAATACTGTATGGAGGACGATACTGTCCGGTCTGCACTGTGCGCTGCAAGGATTCGCCGTTTTTTTCAGCTATTGTAGAATTTTCAATAGATATCACCCATGTAATGTAAGTGTGGCACCCCAGGGGTCTGGTTGCCACGGTGATAGAAATATCACGTCTGGGAGCAAGTGGGAGGTTCCCTGGTCAGGAGCCCTTGAACATGCAACACCTCCTGTCCCAGACCAGATAGGGGAGGAACCTGCCCTATATAAACTGGATCTGGGGCGGGGTTAGGAAGTGAAGCTCCAGAGAGACCAGAGACTGGAGGCTGAGACAGAGCTGAGTCTAGTTGAGAGTGAAGTTCCAGACACAGGGAAAGCAACAGCTAGGAGCTCTATAGGAGCAGGAGCTGAGTGCCAGGGACTTGAAGCAGATATAGCTCGTCCTGTCTGAAGACACTACGACCGGACAACGGAGTCCGAGGCTGTGAGGATCTCTACGTCCAGCAGCAGAAACCAGCCGGCAGGGGATTCCAGGTCCTCTGGCCATAGAAGCCCGGAGGCTCAGTCACGAGCAAGGGACCAGCACCGCCTTCGAGGAGCGGAGGCTAACAGAAGGCCCCAAGTCACCAGCCATACGGGTGAGCACCACACGGTACACTCAGGGACGTGGGCTACTTCCACTCGCTTACAGCAAGGTAGCCAGGAAGAGTGCAGACAGACGGGGAGGCCTACAACTCCACCTGGCCAGGGGAACTCCTGTTTGTTCACAGACTGACCCGGCCTCTTATGCTAGCCAGTACTCCCGGGAGGGTCTGCCTTATCATCATCAGTAAAGACCCTGAACTGCACTGCAAAGACTCTAAGTCTTTCCTGCTTCACCCGTGCACCATCACTCCCATCATCCACACTCACTGCCCTGAGGCTATACTCCTCCCGTGGGGAGTTGTCCCATCCTCTGCTGCGCACACAACACCAGCCTCAGCGGTCTGCCACGCAGCGGCGGTACACCCTGACCGCAATCCACGGGTGGCGTAGTCGGACATTAACCTAAAACATATAAAATACTGCCACTGGTTTGACCACCCTGAGCCACGGGACCGGGTCGCCGCCACGGAGACTACAACCCCCAGAGACCCGGCTCCGGGTAACCCACACACGGCCCAAGGGGCGCGTCATAAGAAGTAAGTGAAATCTTTGGCATTGAACTATATATATATTTCTCTGCTATATCTTTGCATCTTGAATTGTGGTATGTGTTAAAGGGGCCCACTGAGACTCTTTCGATCGGGGCCAACGAAAACCTGGAGCCGGCCCTGCCTTGGAGTAATACGTGTGAGTATGATTCATTTTTTAATTTTTATGCAGAGGATGCCTATAAAATAAAATATATACAGTGGGGAAAATAAGTATTTGCTACACTGACGATTTTGCAAGTTTTCCCACCTGCAGAGCATGGAGAGGTCTGTAATTTTTATCATAGGTACACTTCAACTGTAAGAGACAGAATATTGAAAAAAATTCAGAAAACAAATTGTATGATTTTTGCATAATTAATTTACATTTTATTGTATGAAATAAGTATTTTATACAATAGAAAAACAGAACTTAATATTTGGTACAGAAACCTTTTTTTGTCATTACAGAGGTCAGATGTTTCCTGTAGTTCTTGACCAAGTTTGCACACACTGCAGCAGGGATTTTTGTGCAATCCTCCATACAGATCTTCTAAAGATCTTTCAGGTTTCGGGGCTGTCGCTGGGCAACATTGAGATTCAGCTCCCTCCAAAGATTTTCTATTGGATTCAGGTCTGGAGACTGGCTAGGCCACTCCTTAGTTGCCCTGGCTGTGTGTTTCAGGTCATTGTCATATTGTAAGACCCAGCAATGCCGATTTGTATCGTAAATATAAAAATGGCTATTTTGAATCCATATTGAAATATGCAGAATGTATTCAAAACAGCATTGCTCCAGTCTGGTTATATATTGACAGACAGATGAGGCTCATTCTGTTTAACTTTACTTTGTATTTACTTGATGTTTAGACACAAGATAATGTTAATAAGTAACAACATCTTGAGAACAGCGTATTCACATTGTCTGAAACATTAATCACAAATAGTTTTCTGTTTATTGAGTGTAATTGTAAAACAAGAAGATTTACATAACCTTTTGTGCTTAGTTTACTTACTTGATCACCAAGAGCTATTGAATTGTGTACGTTTATTGCACACCATTGTATATGTGAGAGCCTTTCTCTGATTCACCTTTTTGTCTTTAGCTGGCCACTATTGGGGCAAAGGTGAATTAGACTTAGTAGTGTACATTCACTGTATAGGGCCAGAGAAAATATTACTAAGCAGAAGCTTTTGGACCTGTACTGATGTGTACAGTGTTGTGATACCTGCCCATTCAGTGTTCTGAGACTTCCAGGGGTTTCTCTGTCTTGGTGAAATTGCTTCTCTGATATTCTAAACTGATGATTAGTGTTGAGCGAGCATGCTCGACACTGCTCAGTACTCGCCCGAGCATCACGCCACTCGGGATGTTCGGCGAGCACCGAGCATTTCCGGGTTACTCGGGCGGGAGCTCGGGTTTCCGCCCTGCATGTTTGGCGCTCTTTACAGAGCCAATGAACATGCAGGGATTGCCAGCCAGTCACTGTAATGCCGCAGCCATGTTGTTTGTGGGCATTACAGTGATTGGCTGGCCGCACAGCGTCACCTCGAGTATTTAAAACCGGGCGCCGCCATCTTGGACACAGTCGCTCCGGATTAGACAGTGTAGGGACAGCGCTGCTGAGCTAGGGAGAGATTTATCCTGCGAAATAGTTAGTGTAGGGTCTGTAAAGGCTGCAAGATCAAACAAGCAGTCCTTCTCAGGACTAATATCCATCCCAGATATCAGGCAGCAAGGCAGGCAGGCTGTATAGGAGACGCAGTGGTTATACCAGCAAACGCTGCATTACAGTCCTGTGTGCTCCTGTTTCTGAAATTGCTGGACTTAGCTCCAGGTCTCGGGGGCCAGGAAAAATCCTTTTTTTTCATCTAAATCCTCTTTTTTTTCCTCCTTCACACTGTACAAATACCCGTCATATTAACCTATTGGTGTCGCCTCCCCCGCTCCCCCCCCCCTCCCAAAAAAAAAGTGTGTCTCTGATTTTTCAGACAAAAATATATCTGTTGAAAAGAGTCTGGTATAGGCCACAGAAACAGAAGTGTGGTTTTGCAGTTCCACGGGTGAAATCTCTGTATTATCCAGTTTTGTGCCTTTTGTATCTAAAAAAAAAACAGTTTGAGTGTGTCGCTCACTGTTCAGCCGCAAATATATATACAGTACAGACCAAAAGTTTGGACACACCTTCTCATTTAAAGATTTTTCTGTATTTTCATGACTATGAAAATTGTACATTCACACTGAAGGCATCAAAACTATGAATTAACACATGTGGAATTATATACTTAACAAAAAAGTGTGAAACAACTGAAAATATGTCTTATATTCTAGGTTCTTCAAAGTAGCCACCTTTTGCTTTGATGACTGCTTTGCACACTCTTGGCATGCTCTTGATGAGCTTCAAGAGGTAGTCACCGGAAATGGTCTTCTAACAATCTTGAAGGAGTTCCCAGAGACGCTTAGCACTTGTTGGCCCTTTTGCCTTCACTCTGCGGTCCAGCTCACCCCAAACCATCTCGATTGGGTTCAGGTCTGGTGACTGTGGAGGCCAAGTCATCTGGCGTAGCACCCCATCACTCTCTCTTTTGGTCAAATAGCCCTTACACAGCCTGGAGGTGTGTTTGGGGTCATTGTCCGGTTGAAAAATAAATGATGGTCCAACTAAACGCAAACCGGATGGAATAGCATGTCGCTGAAAGATGCTGTGGTAGCCATGCTGGTTCAGTATGCCTTCAATTTTGAATAAATCCCCAACAGTGTCACCAGCAAAGCACCCCCGCACCATCACACCTCCTCCTCCATGCTTCACGGTGGGAACCAAGCATGTAGAGTCCATCTGTTCACCTTTTCTGCGTCGCACAAAGACACAGTGGTTGGAACCAAAGATCCCAAACTTGGACTCATCAGACCAAAGCACAGATTTCCACTGGTCTAATGTCCATTCCTTGCGCTCTTTAGCCCAAACAAGTCTCTTCTACTTGTTGCCTGTCCTTAGCAGTGGTTTCCTAGCAGCTATTTTACCATGAAGGCCTGCTGCACAAAGTCTCCTCTTAACAGTTGTTGAAGTGATGTGTCTGCTGCTAGAACTCTGTGTGGCATTGACCTGGTCTCTAATCTGAGCTGCTGTTAACCTGCGATTTCTGAGGCTGGTGACTTGGATAAACTTATCCTCAGAAGCAGAGGTGACTCTTGGTCTTCCTTTCCTGGGGCGGTCCACATGTGGGCCAGTTTCTTTGCAGCACTTGATGGTTTTTGAAACTGCACTTGGGGACACTTTCAAAGTTTTCCCAATTTTTCGGACTTACTGACCTTCATTTCTTAAAGTAATGATGGCCACTCGTTTTTCTTTACTTAGCTGCTTTTTTCTTGCCACAATACAAATTCTAACAGTCTATTCAGTAGGACTATCAGCTGTGTATCCACCAGACTTCTGCACAACACAACTGATGGTCACAAACCCATTTATAAGGCAAGAAATCCCACTTATTAAACCTGACAGGGCACACCTGTGAAGTGAAAGCCATTTCTGGTGACTACCTCTTGAAGCTCATCAAGAGAATGCCAAGAGTGTGCAAAGCAGTCATCAAAGCAAAAGGTGGCTACTTTGAAGAACCTAGAATATAAGACATATTTTCAGTTATTTCACACTTTTTTGTTATGTATATAATTCCACATGTGTTAATTCATAGTTTTGATGCCTTCAGTGTGAATATACAATTTTCATAGTCATGAAAATACAGAAAAATCTTTAAATAAGAAAGTGTGTCCAAACTTTTGGTCTGTACTGTATATTTAAAAAAGTCTGGTATACACCAGTAAATTATAACTGTGGTTTTGCTGTTCCACGGTAAAAAAATCTCTATTATCCTGCTTTTGGCATTTTTTGCCGAAAAAATAAATAATAGTGTCTCCTGATTGTTCAGACACAAATATATCTGTTGAAAATAGTCTGGTGTAGGCCCGAGAAATACAAGTGTCGTTTTGCAGTTCCACAGTAAAAAATCTCTGTATTATCCTGCTTTTCGCAATTTTTGGCCATAAAGAATAAATAATAGTGTCTCCTGATTGTTCAGACACAAATATATCTGTTGAAAATAGTCTGGTATACACCAGTAAATTATAACTGTGGTTTTGCTGTTCCACGGTAAAAAATCTCTATTATCCTGCTTTTGGCATTTTTTGCCGTAAAAAATAAATAATAGTGTCTCCTGATTGTTCAGACACAAATATATCTGTTGAAAATAGTCTGGTGTAGGCCCGAGAAATACAAGTGTGGTTTTGCAGTTCCACGGTTCAAACCTCTGTATTATCCACTTTTGGGCCATTTGTATCTAAAAAAAACAGTTTGAGTGTGTCGCTCACTGTTCAGCCGCAAATATATATATATTTAAAAAAGTTTGGTATACATACACCAGTAAATTATAACTGTGGTTTTGCTGTTCCACGGTAAAAAATCTCTAATATTCAGCTTTTGGTATTTTTTCCGTAAAGAAAAAGAGTAATATTTTCTCCCTGATTGTTCAGATTGTTTAAAAGAATCGGGTGTAGGCCAGAGAAATAGAACTGTGGTTTTCCTCTTCCACGGTTCTAATCTACTTTTTTATTACCCTTTTTCCAATGATAGTGCGAGTGTAAGCGATTTTACTTCCTTTACAATGGGCAAGGCGCGTGGCAAGGGACGTGGAAGTGGACGTTCTGGTGATGGTGCGTGCAGAGGACGGGGCCGTGGCCAAGGTGAAAATGTGCCACAACCAACAGCCACATCTTCTCGCTCCCACTTCTTGACCGAATTACTAGGGAAGCACAGAACAACACCAGTATTGCGAACTGATCAGTGTGAACAGGTTATTAATTGGATACAGTGGCGTACCGCCAAGGCGGCAGACCACGCCACTGCTATGGGGCCCGTGGCCGGAGGGGGCCCGTGAGGGCCCCAAGCAGCCTGGGAACGAGGAGGATAGGTGAGTAGAAGTTTGCGGCGGCAGAGGAGCAGGTTGCGGCAGTGGAGGAGCGGAGCACACGCTGTAGCCGCTGCTGCAGCTACCACGTGTGCCCGCTGCTAAAGAGACATGAATATTCCCTCTTCTCCACTCCCATGGGCGTGGAAAAGATGGAATATTCATTTTCTTTAGTAGCGGGCACGGAGGAGCGCTGAGCCCCGGCTCCTGCTGTCAGTGGCCGCCGCTAAAGAGAAAGCATATTCACTCTTCTCCACACCCATAGTCCCGGCGTGGAGAGGAGTGAATGTGTCGACAGCAGCAGCAGCTCACCTCGGCTTCTGAGAGCGTGCGCAGCTCAGATGCCGACATGAGCTGCTGCAGACAGGACTCAGCGCTGGAGCAGAGGTGAGGAGGGAAGGTGAGTATAAGTGTTTATTATTTTACTAGATGGTGGCCCGATTCTAACGCATCGGGTATTCTAGAATATGTATGCGGCCGACCGGGCACAATCAGCAAAGTGGTGTTTAAATTTGGCGCCAATAATGCTGATTGTTCGCGGCCTGCAAACGCGACCAATCAGCAGAGGGGTGTTTAAATTTGGCGCCAAAATCGCTGATTGGTCGTGGCCGGCAATCAGCAGAGCGTTGTTTAAATTTGGCGCTAATCTCTGGCGGCAACGACCAATCAGCAGAGCGGTGTTTAAATTTCACGCAAAAATCGCTGATTCGTCGCGGTCGGCCGGCGGCTGCGACCAATCAGCAGAGCGTTGTTGAAATTTGGCGCCAATCTTGCTGATTGGTCGCAGCCACGACCAATCAGCAGAGCGTTGTTTAACTTTGGCGCCAATCTCGCAGAGCGGTGTTTAAATTTGGCGCCAATCTCGCTGATTGGTCACGGCCGGCTGGCGTCCGCGACTAATCAGCAGAGCGGTGTTTAAATTTGGCGCCAAAATCGCTGATTGGTTGCGGTCGGCTGGTGGACGTGACCAATCAGCAGAGCGTTGTTTAAATTTGGCGCCAATCTCGCTGATTGGTCGCGGTCGGCTGGCGGGCGTGACCAATCAGCAGAGCGTTGTTTAAATTTGGTGCCAAAATCGGTGATTGGTTGCAGCCTCTATTTAAATGTGGCGCCCAAATCGGCCGCGACCAATCAGCACAGCGGTGTTTAACTTTTGCGGCAAGATCACTGATAGGTCGCGGTCAGCGAATTGTATTGGTGAGGAACGGCGAGCGGAATCGTATTGGTGAGGACGGGGGAGCGCCGCTGCCTGTGCGGCTACTTCCGCTGTGAGAAGCCGGGAGATGAACGACTGTTCGCAGCAGAAGTATCCCGACCCGCAGCGCCGCTCCCCGGTCCTCCCTTGACACCCTAGCCGCTGATCTCCCGACAGTAGCCCCCTTAGATCTGACTCGTCTCCCACCCGGTAAGACGTTTGTAGCGGTTCCAGATCGGGAGAAGATTTCTTCACTGGGGTCATTCATCTAAACTAGCCGGCCATGCCGGTCTGAAGAAAACTTTCCTGCTCATTACCCGGCATTACTGATGGCCTACCCTGCGCAAGGATGTGGTAGACTTCGTCTCGGCCTGTTCATCTTGTGCCCGCAACAAAGTTCCCAGACATCTTCCAGCCGGTCACCTCCTGCCTCTTCCCGTACCTGCTGCCCCTTGGCAACACATTGCTATGGACTTTATTACAGATATCCCTGTTTCTGCAGGCTGTACAGTCATTTGGGTGGTCGCCGACCGCTTTTCTAAAATGGCCCACTTCATCCCTCTGCCTGGTCTCCCGTCTGCATCAGAGCTGGCTAAGGACTTCTTCCTTCACATCTTCCGTCTCCATGGCCTACCCCTCCACATTGTGTCGGATCGAGGGGTTCAGTTCACCTCACGCTTCTGGAGAGCTACGTGTAAACTGCTGGATGTCACCCTGGATTTCTCCTCCGCTTACCATCCACAGTCCAATGGCCAAGTAGAGCGCATCAACCAGATCCTTACCAGCTACCTCCGGCACTTTGTTAATGCTCACCATACCGATTGGGTGGACCTCCTACCATGGGCCGAATTCTCCTACAACAATCATGAGAGCGAATCGACTTCCAAGTCCCCGTTCTTTGTAGTCTATGGTCAACATCCTCGGATTCTGTTTCCCGTCTCCGCTTCTGTGGACAACCCTGCCGTGGAGTCTCTGGTCAGCGAATTTTCCACCATTTGGGAAAATACTAGGTCCGCACTTCTTCAGTCCTCCGAGCGGATGAAGAGATATGCTGACAAGAGACGTCTGGGTCCGCCTCAATTCCATCCGGGAGACAAGGTTTGGCTCTCCTTCAAACATGTTCGACTCAAAATACCCTCCTACAAGTTGGGTCCTCGGTTCATCGGCCCATTTGAAGTCCTCAAACAAATCAACCCAGTGGCCTACAAGTTAAAACTCCCGGCCACCTTACGGATTCCCAACTCCTTCCACGTATCTCTCCTCAAACCAGTTGTGTTTAATTCTTTTTCCAACAATCCAGGTACTCCCCCTACTCCGGTTTCCGCTGAGGATGTTTTTGAGGTAGAGAACATTCTGGCCACCAAGAGGGTAAGAGGAAAGACCTTTTTTTCTGGTGGATTGGAAGGGGTTTGGCCCAGAGGAGAGAACTTGGGAACCCAGGGAGAACATTCATGCCCCGCTTCTACTTGAAAAATTTCTTTCTGGCCTAAAAAAGAGGGGGCGTAAAGGGGAGAGGTACTGTAGCATCGGCGTCTCTGCCCCCTGCCAGACAGAGACGCCGTCCCTCTCACCACCGCACTCCCCGCCCGACGTCCTCCAGCGCTCCTCTTCCTGCTTCTGCCGGCGCGCGCAGCTTCCTGGGCACTGTCCTTAGGGCGCGCGCGCGCTCCCTCCCTCTTAAAGGGGTCGCGCGCGCCGCCCTAAGGAGTCCCCGGCCAATTGCCGGAGGTCCTCCCATATATAAAGCACCTTCTCCAATATGGAGGTGCCCGAGCAATAGTTGATGCACAGTGTACTCACCTCTGCTTCAGCCCTCAGGTCCCGCTGCTAGACTGACTACTAGTCCTGCCCGCCAGCCTGACTATCAGTCCAGTTCGCCAGCCTGACTACTCTCCAGCCCGACAGTCTGTCTTCCGTTCAGTCTGCCAGTCTGTCTATGGGCTTTGTCCGCCTGCTTACCTGGAAGCACCTGCCCGCTACCTACCGTGCCTACCTGGAGGCTCCTGCTTGCTACCTGCCGTGCCTACCTGGAGGCTCCTGCTTGCTACCTGCCGTGCCTACCTGGAGGCTCCCGCTTGCTACCTGCCGTGCCTACCTGGAGACTCCCGCTTGCTACATGCCGTGCCTACCTGGAGGCTCCAGCTGTCACTTGCTGTGACCACCTGACAGCCTACCTAGAGGCTCCTGCCTGTCACTTGCGGTGACCACCTGTCAGCCTACCTGGAGGCTCCTGCCCGTCACTTGCCGTGACAACCTGACAGCCTACCTAGAGTCTCCTGCCTGTCACCTGCCGTGTCTGCCAGTCCATCCACCAGGACCACTCGTCAGCCTGCCTGCTGTGCCCATCTGCTATACCGGTCAGTCCCAGCCATCTGACCTGTGGGAGTCACCTGCTCTCTTACAAGGTCGTCCCCAGAGTAGCACCTGGTCCCTCTGCTCGGTCCCTCCCTGGTCATGGAGTCGTTAGCCGCCGTACAACCTAGGTCGGTCCGAATTGATACTTAGTTACGCCCCTCTGGGTCCCTCCTTGCACCGCAGCACAGAGGTTCCACCACCCGGATCCGTAACACAAGTGAAGTTGATGCCAAAAAGTTCTATTTTGGTCTCATCTGACCTTCTCCCATGCCTCCTCTGGATCATCCATATGGTCATTGGTGAACTTCAAACGGGCCTGGACATGTGCTGGCATGAGCAGGGGGAACTTGCATGACCTGCAGGCTTTTAATCCATGATGGTGTAATGTTTGAGTCTTTGGTTCTAGCACTTTTCAGGTCATTCACCAGGTCCTCCCGTGTAGTTCTGGGGTGATTCATTACCTTTCTTAGAATCATCCTTACTCCTCGAGGCGAGATCCTGCTTGGAGCCCCAGACCAAGAAGATTGACCGTCATCTTGTGTTTCTTCTATTCTCTAATAATTGAACCAACAGTTGTTGCCTTCTGACCAAGCTGTTTGGCTATTGTCCTGTAGCCAATCCCAGCCTTGTGCAGGTCTACAATTTTGTCCCCGGTGTCCTTAGACAATCTTTGGTCTAGACCATGATAGACAGGTTGGAGCGTGTTTGATTGTGTGGACAGGTGTCTTTTATACAGGTAACAAGTTCAAACAGAAGCAATTAATACGGTAATTAATAAGGTAATGAGTGCAGAGTAGGAGAGTTTTTTAACCCCTTAAGCCCCGCGGGTGGTTTGCACGTTAATGACCGGGCCAATTTTTACAATTCTGACCACTGTCACTTTATGAGGTAATTACTCTGGAACGCTTTAACGGATCCCCCTGATTCTGAGACTGTTTTTTCGTGACATATTGTACTTCATGATTGTGGAAAAATTTCTTCTATATCACTTGCGTTTATATGTGAAAAAAATGGAAATTTGGCAAAAATTTTGAAAATTTTGCAATTTTCAAAATTTGAATTTTTAAGCCCTGAAATCAGAGCGATATGTCACACAAAAGAGTTAATAAATAACATTTCCCACATGTCTACTTTACATCAGCACAATTTTGGAACCAAAATTTTTTTTTGTTAGGGAGCTATAAGGGTTAAAAGTTGACCAGCGATTTCTCATTTTTCCAACAAAATTTACAAAACCATTTTTTTAGGGACCACATCACATTTGAAGTCACTTTGAGAGGTCTTTATGACAGAAAATACCCAAAAGTGACACCATTCTAAAAACTGCACCCCTCAAGGTGCTCAAAACCACATTCAAGAACTTTATTAACCCTTCAGGTGCTTCACAGGAATTTTTTGAATGTGGAAGAAAAAAATGAACATTTAACTTTTTTCACAAAAATGTTACTTTAGACCCAATTCTTTTTATTTTCACAGGGGTAACAAGAAAAAATGGACCGCAAAATTTGTTGTGCAATTTCCCCTGGGCACGCAGATACCCAATATTTGGGGAAAAAACACTGTTTGGGCGCACTGTAGGGCTCGGAAGGGAAGGAGCGCCATTTGACTTTTTGATTGTAAAATTTGCTTGAATAATTAGCGGACACCATGTTGCGTTTAGAGAGCCCCTGTGTGCCCAAACTTTGGAGCTCCCCCACAAGTGACCCCATTTTGGAAACTAGACCCCCCAAGGCACCTATCTAGATGCATAGTGAGCACTTGCAACCCCCAGGTGCTTCACAAATTGATTCGTAAAAATGAAAAAGTGAAAAAAAAAAACTTTTTCATTTTTACGAATCAATTTGTGAAGCACCTAGGGGTTCCAAGTGCTCACTATGCATCTAGATAGGTGCCTTGGGGGGTCTAGTTTCCAAAATGGGGTCACTTGTGGGGGAGCTCCAATGTTTGGGCACACAGGGACTCTCTAAATGCAACATGGTATCCGCTAACAAATTGAATGGAAAATCGGCTCAAATTGTTAGCGGACACCACATTGCGTTTGGAGAGCCCCTCTGTGCCCAAACTTTGGAGCTCCCCCACAAGTGACCCCATTTTGGAAACTAGACCCCCCAAGGCACCTTTTTAGATGCATAGTGAGCACTTGGAACCCCCAGGTGCTTCACAAATTGATTCGTAATAATGAAAAAGTGAAAAAAAAAACACTTTTTCATTTTTACGAATCAATTTGTGAAGCACCTAGGGGTTCCAAGTGCTCACTATGCATCTAGATAGGTGCCTTGGGGGGTCTAGTTTCCAAAATGGGGTCACTTGTGGGGGAGTTCCAATGTTTGGGCACACAGGGACTCTCTAAATGCAACATGGTATCCGCTAACAAATTGAATGGAAAATCGGCTCAAATTGTTAGCGGACACCACATTGCGTTTGGAGACCCCCTCTGTGCCCAAACTTTGGAGCTCCCCCACAAGTGACCCCATTTTGGAAACTAGACCCGCCAAGGCACCTTTCTAGATGCATAGTGAGCACTTGGAACCCCCAGGTGCTTCACAAATTGATTCGTAATAATGAAAAAGTGAAAAAAAAAACACTTTTTCATTTTTACGAATCAATTTGTGAAGCACCTAGGGGTTCCAAGTGCTCACTATTCATCTAGATAGGTGCCTTGGGGGGTCTAGTTTCCAAAATGGGGTCACTTGTGGGGGAGCTCCAATGTTTGGGCACACAGGGACTCTCCAAATGCAACATGATATCCGCTAACAATTTGAGTCGACAATTTGTTAGCGGATATCATGTTGCATTTGGAGAGTCCCTGTGTGCCCAAACATTGGAGCTCCCCCACAAGTGACCCCATTTTGGAAACTAGACCCCCCAAGGCACCTATCTAGATTCATAGTGAGCACTTGGAACCCCAGGTGCTTCACAAATTGATTCATAAAAATGAAAAAGTGTTTTTTTTTCACTTTTTCATTATTACGAATCAATTTGTGAAGCACCTGGGGGTTCCAAGTGCTCACTATGCATCTAGAAAGGTGCCTTTGGGGGTCTAGTTTCCAAAATGGGGTCACTTGTGGGGGAGCTCCAAAGTTTGGGCACAGAGGGGCTCTCCAAACGCAATGTGGTGTCCGCTAACAATTTGAGCCGATTTTCCATTCAATTTGTTAGCGGATACCATGTTGCATTTAGAGAGTCCCTGCGTGCCCAAACATTGGAGCTCCCCCACAAGTGACCCCATTTTGGAAACTAGACCCCCCAAGGCACCTATCTAGATTCATAGTGAGCACTTGAAACCCCAGGTGCTTCACAAATTGATTCATAAAAATGAAAAAGTGTTTTTTTTTTCACTTTTTCATTTTTACGAATCAATTTTTGAAGCACCTGGGGATTCCAAGTGCTCACTATGCATCTAGATAGGTGCCGTGGGGGGTCTAGTTTCCAAAATGGGGTCACTTGTGGGGGAGCTCCAATGTTTGGGCACACAGGGGCTCTCCAAATGCAACATGGCGTCCGCTAACAATTTGAGCCGATTTTCCATTCAATTTGTTAGCGGACACCATGTCGCGTTTGGAGAGCCCGTGATGTGCCTAAACAGTGGAGCTCCCCCACAAGTGTCCCCATTTTGGAAACTATACCCCTCAAGGATTTTATTAAGGTGTATAGTGAACATTTTGAACCCAGAGGTACGGCACAGAATTTGTTTACATTAGGTCATCATATTGAATAAGTTGTCATTATTCTTGAGCGCAAGTGCTCGCTACTTGAGTTTGCATCGGGTACTCAGGTATGCACCATGCACAGCGTGTGCTCGAGTGACATGCTCGAGTCCCTGCTCCGCATGTTTCACGGTTATTAGACACCCAAAAAAAAACACGCGGGGATCGCTCGTGCATGGCAGGCAATCCCTGTAAAGTTTTTTGGCTGCGAAGCATATGGGGCAGAGACTCGAGCATGTCACTCAAATACCCACGATACTCAATGCATACCAGAGCACCCGATGCAAACTCAAGTAGCGAGCACTTGCTCTCAACACTAGTCACCATATCGTCATCTTTTTTTCTTACTTTTGAAAAAAATCCCAACCCCAGCCCTAACCCTAGCACAACCCTAGCCCCAGCACAACCCTAGCCCCAAACCCAGCCCTAACCCTAGCCCAATCCTAACCCAAGAGTTTATTTTTGACGCCGTTCCTTGTGCGGTATAAGTGATTAGACGACTTTATTCTTCGGGTCGGTGTGATTACAGCAATGCCAGAATCATATGGGGTTTTTATGACTGACAGCTGTCACACACTAAAAGACGCATTTTTTGTAAAATCTAGTTTTTGCATCGCCATATTTTGAGAGCTATAATTTTCCAGATTTTGGCAGACAGTCATGTAACGGCTCGATTTTTGCGGGATGACTTGACGTTGTTATTGGTGCCATTTTCAGGCACGTGACATTTTTTGATCGCTTTCTATTCCGATTTTTGGGAGGCAGAATAAACAAAAACCAACAATTCAGGAATTGTTTTTTTTGTTTTTTTTTTATTCTGTTCTGCGTGTGGTAAAATTGATGAGGTAGCTTTATTCTTCGGGTCAGTACGTTTACAGCGGTACCACATTTGTATCATTTTTCTATGTTTTGGCGCTTATACACAATAAAAGCTATTTTATAGAAAAAAATATTTTTTTGTATCGCTTTATTCTGAGAGCTATAACTTTTTTATTTTTCGGCTGATGGAGCTGTATGGCAGCTTGTTTTTTGCGGGACGAGATGACGTTTTCAGGGGTATCATTTTTATTTATATGCGTCTTTTTGATCGCGTGTTATTCCACTTTTTGTTTGGCGGTATGGTGATAAAGCATTGTTTTTTGCTTCGTTTTTTTTTTTTTTTTTTTACCGTGTTCACTGAAGGGGTTAACTAGTGGGACAGTTTTATAGGTCAGGTTGTTCCGGACGCGGCGATACCAAATATGTGTACTTTTATTGTTTTTTTTTTATTTTTTTTATAATAATATTTATTGATGGGTACATTATATTTTTATTTTTGGTGTATTATGTTTTTTATTTTTTTATAATATTTTTGCACATTTTTTTTTTCCACTTTCACACAGTTTATACACTTTATTACTTTGTCCCACTCTGGGACTTTCACTTTTTTTTTTCTGATCGCCTGCATGGCACAGGAATGGAGCACCATCCCTATGCCATGAAGGCTGTCAGAAGTGCACAGTGTGAAGATTGCTTGGAGATGCACTGCGCATGTCCAAGCAATCTTCCTGCTCTCTGGTGACACGGATGTTGTCATGACGACATCGGGTCGTCGTGGCAACACCCGGGAAGCCTTTGCAGACTGTGCTGGAAGCCGGAAGAGGAGGTGAGTATCGCCGATCACCTCCCCTTGCCCCCGCAATGCCGCGATCGACTTCGATCGCAGCATCGCGGGGGTTAATGTGCTGGGAACGGTGCAGGACCGCTCCCTGCACATAGTACCGGGTGTCAGCTGTGACAATCAGCTGACACCCGGCGGCGATCGCGCCCGCACAGCCTGTGTGCACGCGCGATCGCGATGACGTACTAATACGGGTCTGGCTCTTAAGTCCCAGGGCACAGACGCGTATTAGTACGTCAGATGTTATTAAGGGGTTAAAGAAAAACTAACAGGTCTGTGAGAGGCAGAATTCTTGCTGGTTGGTAGGTGATCAAATACTTATTTCATGCAATAAAATACAATTTATTATTTAAAAATCGTAAAACGTGATTCTTTTTTAAGATTCTGTCTCTCACAGTTGAAGTGAACCTATGATAAAAATTACAGACCTCTCCATTCTTTGTAGGTGGGAAAGTCGGCAGTGTAGCAAATACTTGTTTTCCCCCCTGTATATTTATTAATTACACATATAATGAAACCATTTGGATAAATGACAGCCAAACAGGTAACAGGTTAACCAGCAGTGTATCCATATATAGAAGTCATATATGAGATGGATGTGCACAAGTGTGTACATATATTATCTCTCAAATAGCACAGCGGTCTTGTTCCCAAAACTGACATCCAATTCTCATCAAACATAATTAAAAGTAAATGTCTACCCATAGTGCCAGTGTACACTGCAAACGTTACCACATACAAATAAATGAAGACCCCAACACGCGTTTCACGTGTGAAATAACTTTGCTTTCTCAAGGAAAACTTCATTTATTCTTATGTGGTAGCGTTTGCACTGTACAGCAACAGAGGAGGAGATGGGGAAGAAATATTGAAAAATAGGGAAGCCTGGTGGATTTTAAAACTAAGCACCCGGCCCCCACATGGTTTAAATTTTAGCAAAAACATTATGCTACACTAATAAATAATATCTCAATGTAGTAATTAATAAAAAATGAAAAGAAAAAAAAAACATTTAAAAGAATTTTTTTTGTGAAGAGGAAGAGTGATGTTTTACAATATGCATAATGTATTTGCTATTATTCATTAAGAAATAATGCCACTAATTCCTTTGCACTGAAATATCCCATTACATGCCATGTTTGCACAGTGACTTGCAAAAGTAATACCCCCCCCCCCACCCACCTTGGCATTTTTTGTGCTATTCTACCTCAGAATCTGGAATTTTGATTGTTTTTTTTGAGGGTTTGCATCAGTTCATGTAAAGAACATGCCTATAATTGTGAACATTTAGTTTTCTTTTTATTGTTAATCAAAAAACAAATAGGACAAAATAAATAAAAACTTCAGGGTGCATAACTACTCACCCCCCTATGTCAATACATTTTAGAGCCTCATTTTGCAGCAATTATGGCAATTATAACTGCAACTTGCTTTGGATAAGTGTCTATGAGCTTTGCACATCTTACCACTGGGATTTTTTCCCATTCCTCAAGGCAAAACTGCTCCAGCAACTTCAAGTTAGATGGTTTCCTCTGATTGATCAGCAATCTTCAAGTCTGACCACAAATTCTCAATTGGCTTAAGGACAGAGGTTTGACTAGGCCACTAAAATACATTTATTACCCGTTTTCCCTTAAACCACTTGAGTGTTTCTTTAGCAGTATGCGTTGGGTCATTGTCTTGTTGGAAGGTGAACCTCCGTCCCAGTCTCAAATTACTTACATACTAAAACAGGTTTTGCTTAAGAATATCCCTGTATTTTGCACCATCCATCTTCCTCTCCCCTCAACTTGGACCAGTTTCCCTGTCCGTGCTGCTGAAAAACATCCACACAGCATGATGCTGCGATCACGTTTCACTGTAGGGATGGTGTTCTTGGGGTGATGAGCTGTGTTGGTTTGGCGCCAGACATAGTGTACCTCTGTGGTCAAAAAGTTCAATTTTGGTCTCATCTGACCATAGTATTTTCCTCCGTATCTTTGGGGAGTCTCCCATATGTCTTTGGTCAAACTCAAAATGAGCCTTACAATTTTTTTTGTGTAAGTAAAGGCTTTTTTTCTGCCCACTCTTCCATAAAGGCCACCTCTATGGAGTGTATGACCTATTGTGGTCGTATGGACAGATACTCCAATATCTGCTTGGGAAGTCTGCAGCTCCTTCAGGGTTACCTTTGGTCTCAGTGCTACCTCTGAGTAATGCACTCCTTGCCCGGGCTGAGATTTTTGGTGGGAGGTTATCTCTTGTTGTGAAACCATGTTCTTTCCATTTGATGGTAATGGATTTGATGGTGCTCCGGGGGATCCTCAGAGATTAGGATACTTTTTAAAACCCAACACTGACTTGTACTTCTCAACAACCTTGTCCCTGACTTGTTTGGAGATCTCCTTGGTCTTCATGGTGTTTGTTTAGTGGTGCCTCTTGCTTAATGGTGTTGCAGCCTCTGTGGCCTTTCAGAAAAGGTAAAGTCTATATGCTGACAGACAGGTGACACTTACATTGCACACAGGTGGACTTTCTTTCACTAAGCATGTGACTTGTAAAGATGTGCGGTTGTGGATTTTAATAATCACCTAGGCAGGTTATCGATGCAATTAGTTTTATTCCTTCCAGCCACGGTGAACAGCAATTCCAGGTAAATGTCCAACAGGCAATTCTCTTAGTCCTAGAGTTCCAACCTGTGATCAGTAGTTCCACTGCCACGTACCAGGTGATACCCACTGTCCTCCAACTTTTGGTTGGCCCACAGCTTTTTGTATCTCCCGCCGGTATATTGGCAATCACAGCATATGCTCCTTTGGATGATGGATATCACGACCGCAGACCGTGATTCTACCCAGCTCTCCGTCCGACTAACAATGAATGTTCTCTTTCTCCTGCACAGGGTTCAGCCCCCTGAATTGGCAGAAGTGCTCACCCCTCCCTCCCCCAGCTAATTGTGCCTAAAGCCCCCGTCTCACATAGCGAGATCGCTAGCGAGATCGCTGCTGTGTCACGGTTTTGGTGATGCAACAGCAACCTCACCAGTGGGGTCGCTATGTGTGACACTTTGCAACGATCAGGCCCCTGCTATGAGGTCGCTGATCGCTGCAAAGTGTCCTGGACCATTTTTTGGTCGTTGCTCTCCCGCTGGTCAGCACACATCGCTGTGTGTGACCAGCGGGAGCAGCGATCAGGCTGGTAACTATGGTAAACATCGGGTTACTAGGGGCACACGCGCACTTAGTAACCCGCTATTTATCATGGTTACGAGCCTGCTAAAGTGAGCGGTAACCTCCCGCTCACTGTAGCAGAGTGGTAACCATGATAAACAACGGGTTACTAGTGTGCTCCTAGTAACCCGATGTTTACCATAGTTACCAGCCTGCTCCTGCTTCAGCAGGCTCGTAACCAGGAGCAGGACATCGTGGAAAGATTCTTTCCACGATGTTGCTGCTCCCCTGATCGTTGGTGAGCCTGCCTGTTTGACAGCTCACCAGCGACCACATAGCGACGCAGCAACGATCTCTGACAGGTCATATCGTTGTCGGGATCGTTGCAGCGTCGCTAAGTGTGACGGGGCCTTTAGTGGAGATATTTTCTCAGGTGGAACCCATCCCCTGGGTTTGCATGTGAGACTACCTGTGGTGACGGAGAGAACAATGGCCCAAGGTCTCGGAGATATGGTCACTGAATGAAATAGATACCTGAGGTTGAACTGATGAGCAAACAAATCACTAACAAAACACAGCAAGCAAATTTCTGACAAAATACAAAATTAAGATAGATGAAAATGGATGCTCAGTGCTGGAAAAGTATTTAGAAAGTGGCCAGGTTCTCACACTCCTCCCCCACTTTTTCAGCACAGACACGAATGTAAAAGGTCTCGCCTTTATGAGAACGAAATTTTGTATCATCCAGTTTCCTCAAAGCATATTCCATGTCGCCCTTGTGAATATACTCCACAGTCCCCATTCCACTCTGGTATACATCAGTATAATAGACATCTCCAGCTTTTCTCATATGATCTTTTAGATCCTGCCAACTTCCCGATGGGGGAAGCCCTGAAACGAGAACTCTGTATTTAGCTAGCTGGTTCAGGGGTCTGTCCCTTCTGCGGGGTCCTCCATATCCCCCCCCCTGATCCCCGGTTTGTCCTGGGAAATTCCATACATGCCCAATGAGAACCAAACTTGGATCCATTGCGACCAACCCCAGAGTGCTGACACCCACTTAGGGGGATGGTCACTTGGCAGCCTGGTAAAGGGAGCTCTGGGGGGACAGTATCTAGGCTGACCAGGGTGATGGTAGATCCAGTGTCCCGAAGTGCCTGGGTCTCCTCCCTGATGTAATTTACCTCCCCCAGATTACATTCCTTCATTGTGACAGTCATTGCATTTTGTGTATCACTCACCGCTGACATGTTGATATTGCTCCTTTCCCTATTGGCTGATGCAGTGTGAACCAGTCCTTGGCTTCCGGTTATGACATTGGCCCAGTGGCACACCAATCCTGCTCCCAGATTGATTCCCAGCAACACATCTACTGGTAGGTGCCGCACTACTCCTACATCCACCATTCCATGACTGTGACCCCAGTCTAAATGTAGTCGGGCCCTCCGAATGTTCAAAGATTCTCCTCCGGCTACATTGACTAACATACAGCTGCCGGGGACAATACATTTGGTGACTACCTGTGGTGACGGAGAGAATAATGGCCCAAGGTCTCGGAGATATGGTCACTGAATGGAATAGATACCTGAGGTTGTACTGATGAGCAAACAAATCACTAACAAAACACAGCAAGCAAATTTCTGACAAAATACAAAATTAAGATCGATGAAAATGGGTGCTCAGTGCTGGAAAAGTATTTAGAAAGTGGCCAGGTCCTCACACTTCATCAGAGATTAGGATACGTTTTACAACCCAACACTGACTTGTACTTCTCAACAACCTTGTCCCTGACTTGTTTGGAGATCTCCTTGGTCTTCATGGTGTTTGTTTAGTGGTGCCTCTTGCTTAATGGTGTTGCAGCCTCTGTGGCCTTTCAGAAAAGGTAAAGTGTATATACTGACAGACAAGTGACACTTAGATTGCACACAGGTGGACTTTCTTTCACTAAGCATGTGACTTATGAAGGTACCGTTTTTTTCGGACTTTAAGACGCACCAGACCATAAGATGCATCTAGGTTTTAGAGGAGGAAAATAGAAGAAAAAATGTAAGCAAAAAATGTGGTCATGATGCCCTGTTATGGAAAGGGGGTCTGCTGCTGACACTGTTATAGGGGTAATGTCCCCAAATTCTGTTAATATCCCCCATCCTGGTATATATGGCCCCCTCTTTCCTGTTATATGTGGCCCTCATCCCCATCCTGGTATGCATGGCACCCCTCATCCCCATCCTGGTATGTATGGCACCCTTCATCCCCATCCTGGTATGTATGGCACCCCTCATCCCCATCCTGGTATGTATGGCACCCCTCATCCCCATCCTGGTATGCATGGCACCCCTCATTTCCATCCTGGTATGTATGGCACCCCTCATCCCCATCCTGGTATGTATGGCACCCTTCATCCCTCATCCTGGTATGTTTTTCACCCCTCATCCCTCTTCCTGGTTTGTATAGCACACTTCATCCCTCTTCCTGGCATGTATGGCCCTCCTAATCCCTCTTCCTGGTATGCTTGGCACCCCTCATCATGGTATGTATACAAAGAAAATGATGAAGTCCGCTCACCTATAAACTCCTTTGCGGTGTTTCCTCCTTTCTGCTCGGATAGCAGCAGGCTGCTGCATTGAACACAACTTCAGACCAAAATCCAGCGAGTGAGGAGACTCCAACGATGTGGTGTAATTAAAATTTCCATTTATTTGAAGGATGATATTTCCACAAAAAATGCACTTACAAAAAGATCCAATTCACACCATATGGGCAAACAGAGTAAAAAAAACGCTACGCGATTCGGCTTAGAAAAGCCTTTATGATGGTACATACATTGGAATACAGGCAGGGTATAAATACAAAAGAACAGCAAACTGACAAAGGAATTCCAATCAGTTAACTAATTAATTCTTGTGACGTTCAGGTGTTACATCTCATCTTCGTTTCCAAGTTGGAGACAGGCTTTTTTCTTTTTGTGGTTATTTAATGCTACAGACGTTATAATAAAAGTCCTGACATTGAGGTTTCTGGCAAGAGAATTGAAACAAATTAGCTGAACAGTGTAGATTCTGCATGTTGGAAACAGTAATAAGTATACGAAACACAATATATACCAACGAAATATATGTATGTGTAGCTGAATAAAAAATCTCCCACAGCGGGAGGTGACCAGTTTAGTTTGTCCAGTTTATTCCAGCTTTCATCTAGATATCCTTATATATATCGTACTACCGTATATAATAAAACTGTTATTTTCAATTATCCATTGCTGTATACAAAAGATATGTTGGCATTATTTATTAGTATATATAGAACGAAAAATTACGTACAGTTTGCTGTCAAAAAAGAAAGAAATTGATAACTTTTTGTTCACAATGACCTGTTATTAATGTATTATTAATCTCTCCTCCACTTATTACTATTACTGAGAAAGAAAAATATATGTCATTGTGAATTTTTTTATTTTTTTGCTTAATTATTCGTCGCTACAAACGCTTGTTCACACTCGTTTGGTTTCACATCCACTTTCCACTTCTAGAAATGATTAAATTGACCCTGTGTTCCACAATCTAAATATTTATTGCACGTTAATGTGTAAGAAAGAGAGAGAGAAATGCACTTCGGAGACTCATATAATTTTTGGGTTTCTTTCCTCTCCCATGTATCCTTTATTTATTTAACAGAGATAGCACTGGATGATAACATGATCTTAATTATATTGTAACACAAGATCCCTTCTAACATTCAAGCCGACCGGTGTTCTTGTATCCAGCTTGAACATCCAGTTGCTTTCCCTGTTCAAAATTTTCCTCCTGAAATCACCGCCCCGTGCAGATCGTCTCACTCTTTCTATACCACAGAACTTCAGCCTGGTTGTATCACCCCCATGACAAGCAGAAAAAAATGCCTGGATACTGCTGAAATTCCCACCTTTAAGGCTGTGTGCCCACATGGCGTTTTACAAGCGTTTATGCTGCGGAATTTCTGCAGCATAAACGCTTGGGAAACGCTTGGTAATCCGCCCCCCATGGTCCCCAATGACAAGCCGCACTTTCAATGCCCATGTTGCGGATTTTTCCGCAGCGTTTATGCTGCGCTCAAAAATCCGCAGCACATCCATTAATTTTGCAGACACGCAGCGTAATTGCCGCCATTGACTTGCATTGAAACGCATAATATCCGTGTCAGTACATTTGTACTCACGGATTATATGCGTTTCTATGTGCGGATGGTACCCAAGTCTGGTGGAGAGAAGACTCTCATCCAGACCTGGGTACCATAGAAACTGTAAAAAAAGAATTTAAAATAAAAAATAAAGTTTATGCTCACCTTCCGGTGTCTTCCCGGTGTTCAGTCTGCTCCGGGACGGTGTCTTGCAATGTTCGCGTTGATGTGAAGGACCTGCCACGACGTCACTGAGTCATGTGACCAATCACATGGCTCAATGACGTCACCGCAGGTCCTTCACACTACCGCAAGCAGTACAAGACACCGGACGGAGCAGACAAAACACCGGGAAGACATCGGAAGGTGAGTATAAACTTTTTTTTTTCACCATTCTTATTCTTTTTTTTAACTAACTTGGTCACACTACTATAAATCCATGCCGATTGCATGGATTTATATAGTGTGGACAAGTTGTTAAGCACTTTTCCAAGTGATGCTAAAATCGCTTGGAAAAGCGTTTGATAACCCGCATGCAAAAATGGATGCAAAGACGCTTTACAAATGCTTCTATCTGGCGGGAAAAAGCATGTAAAATCCGCATGCATTTTTCCTGCCAGGGAGAAGCGTAAAAAATATGCTTCATTTCCGCAACGTGGGCACATAGCCTCAGTCTCCAACTGCATCAGACATATGTCTTCGAATGCGTCTTTTTAAAGGGCCAATTGTACACCCTACATATTGGAGTTTACACTCGATGCACTCCACCAAGTAAACCAGCCCTGTGGTATCACAATTTATCAAATCCTGTATAGGGTATGTGATACCTGTACTAGTGGAGGAAAAATCCTTGCATTTAATGATATGTTTGCAGCTGATGCATATATTTTTGCCGCAACCATAAAAACCTGTGGTTTTTAGCCAGTTCCCGTCAGTATTTGATTTATTTTCAATAAATAAGCTGGGTGACACCAAAGATCCGATTGTAGGGGCTTTTTTGGCTGAGAAACGGATTTGGTTGTTTTGTAGCACTTTTTTTACTTTCCTATCTTGGTACAGTATTGGTAAAAAGCATTTAATAACATTAATAATTTTATTATAGTCCCTGCTGTATTGAGTGGTGAAATAAATGACATTATCTGTAGGTAATTTTTTCATGTTATCTTTTATGAGAAAATCCCTGTTGATTTTACTCAATTTTTTTTCAGCTTGTTTTAATGTTTTATGAGAGTAGCCTCTAAGTTCAAGTTTTTCACACTTCTTTTTTATTTCACCACTGACTAACTTAGGGTCAGAGCAGTTCCTTTTTACTCTTAATACTTCTCCGTATGGGATATTATTCACCACGTGTCGAGGGTGGCATGAATTGGGTTTTAAAATGCTGTTAACATCAGTTTCTTTATTGTAGGGAAGAACCACAACTTGCGATGACCCCCTGTTGGTGCGGAGCATGACATCCAAAAAATTAATTTCGATTTCCTGATAATTATAAGTAAATTTAAGATTGAAATTATTATTATTCAAAGAGATAATAAATTCTTTTGCATCATTGTCATCGCCATTCCACACCAACAGGAGGTCATCAATATATCTACCTATCCATATAATCCTCTCCAAAAATGAATTGGTATCTGCAAAGAGAACTGTTTCCTCCCAATATCCCATCGTGATGTTTGCTAAAGAAGGGGAAAATTTTCCACTCATGCTCATGTAGCACCCTGAGGACTCGGTTGCTACAGGGGTATTGCACCTCGAACCAGAGGTGTGGTATTCCACTCCCGGGTAAGGATGGAGTGTGGAACGGAGCTCAGTTAGCTGCATACACTACACTCACCCCATTTCCGGGGGACAGATCAACGGTACTCCCACCAGATAGATGTGCAGGTTCGACAGCGTCTGTCCCCGGCTGGAGTGGGGAGGGGGGAGGAATATCCCAGTGGTGTAGGAGCAGACAGGGGAGGGACTCTGGGCATAGGTAGGAGCCCATTGGTTGCTGGTCACCTGGGCTCGGGTGTCAGAAGGAGGTATATAAGGTGGGCACCATCTTAGGACAGGGTCTGTCGGTGCAGAGAGGAGCTCAGCCAGAGAGGGCTGACAGGGAGCTGTGGCTCAGTCTGGGCCCAGCTCCAGAGCCAGGCCTGGAGTGGAGACCTAAGGCAGAGAGAGAGAGAGAGAAGGAAGAAGAAGTAACAGGAACACCAGGAAAGGCCCAGAGACACAATAAAAGAAGGAACCCTAAGATCCCACGGAATAACGGGTGAAGGGTTGGCAGAACAGGGTGCCGGAACCCAAACTGGTGGAGGCCAATTATCCTTAGCCAGGAACCGGAGGTCGTGGTCAAGTTTTGGCGCGACCCCTCGCCACATCCACCAGGAAGGCATACCATATAGGGTCAGGGAAACCGGGAAAGGTTTCACCACCAGAAGGCCCGAGGGAGCTGGACAAAGGTGAGTCCCTGGTGGGGACGGCCAGTAGGAAGGAAGAGAGGGGAGCTCAGGACCACGCTCTGGAACTGCCTGGGAGTTGGCCGAGTCCCGCACCTGGTGGACGCAGCACGGCTCGGGTGGTCCAACTGTGCACAAGGGACCTGATAAAGAACTGTGAGTAAAGCTGTGAAAACTGCAATTGCACGTCTCAGTGATTCCTCGTCGGACCGGCACCATCAGTGCTGGGACATACACACCATCTCTCCCAACATCATTCACATCCTCTGCCCTGAGGCCATACCCCTCCCGTTGGGAGTTATACCATCCACGCTGCACATCCGTACCACCGGCCTCAGCGGACTGCCCTGCAGCGGCGGCTTCATAGCCGCATTCAACGGGTGGCGTAGTTGGACACTAATACCATCATACCAATAACGCCACTTAGTTTGACACCCTGGGCACGGACCGGGTCACCGCCACGTGGACTACTACCCCTATCGGATCCGGCTCCGGGTATTCCCCGCGTGCGCAACGCTACACAACATGGCCCAGGGGGCGCGTCAACTTTTGGCGTAGTCGGCAGGATTTCGTGCCCGCAACCACCGGGTACTGCGTGCCTGAAGGAAAGTTCACAGGTACCTTAAAAAGAAGTCTCCCGCCGCTTCCAGAGGGTTCCCGCCATCGGACGCCATCTGGGGTCGTTTCCCGCCATCTGCGGAGTTTCCCGCCATCGGTGGACGATTCCCGCCATCTTGGACAGTTTCCCGCCCTGGCATTGTGGGCGTGCCAGAGGGTGGCAAGAGGCCACCTCCCATCGTGGGCATGGTCCCAGAGTGGCGCCAAAGGAAGAGACCGCCCCCACCAGCCGAGAGTACAATAATGGAGATGTCCATCAGAGTGGGGGGGCTGCCCCTGAAACTGACAGTCACCAAGTTGCCCCGGGACCACTCCCTATGGGGGCGGATAGGGAACAAAACTGAGAGGATGGGTGCGGCCTGGAGGAGTCTGGACGGATCGCACCCGGGAATGGAGGAAGCGCCCAGCAATGCCAGCACCTCGGGCCGGGGCCTGCTGCAGGCCGCAACGCCAGACAGCCTAGTGGAGATCCTGGCACAGCTCCCCAGAGATCCGGAGCGTGCACAGGCTGCGCTGGAGGACTTGGACCGGAGGATGGCCCGGGCACAGCAGGATGCGCTGGCCGAGTGGAGAAGGGAGATGGCCCGGCAGGCTGGGATCCGCCAGCAGGAGGCGCCACCCGCAACGAGGAGCATGTCCGCCTCTGAGGATGGTGCAGGAGGGACGAAGGCCGGAGACGACGCCGCGGAGGGAGCTGCAAGGATGGAAGCAGGTAATGGGGACGTCACTACCCCGAGCCCAGTAGCCGCAAGCCTGCCCCAGCTCCCCGTCGCAGAGCCCGAAGTCCTACTCACCACACCCGTTGTCGCACCGCCACTGCTCCCAACTAGGCCTCAAGCGGCAGGAGCCGCGGTCACGCCCTCTTCCGCGCCACGCCCCTTGACCCTGAGCGCGGCAAAACAGGAAGTGCCACCGGCCTGGTCGCAGGGCCTGGTGAACCCGGGCGCCGCTGCCCCTACAGTGCCCTCTACCTCCATAGTGCCACCACTGGGCGCAGATCTCTTCGCGCAACATACCAGCCCGGACGGGCTGCCCTTCGTGTGGCCACCGGAGTACGTCAACCCCCGACTCCGGAAGGAACGGCCCCGGTGCGAGCCTCTGATCCCGGCTCCGGCGCCCGCCAAAATCACTCCGCTTCCACTGGAGGATGCCCAGTTTGCATGGGACCCCACCGGTGAGAACCTAATGGGGTTTACCCAGGAGACCCGGGCGGACGCAGCCCGGCGTGAGGAGTGCTGCCATCAACAGCTGGAGGTCTTTGGAAGAGAGCGGCGAGAGAGGCGGATCCGCGAAGAACAGCTGCAGGTCCGGAGCGCGGAACAGAAGCGCAGGGCCCGGCAAAACTCCCGTGCAGCCCACGGTCCCCGCGCTGACAGGACCGTAATAAAGTTCCAGCTAGAGCATGGCTGGGGCTTTATCCGGGACCACCAAACTCCCGGCGACGTCTTTGTTACCCGCAGGGATGTCGAGAGCCACCTGCCGGAGGGACACCGTGGACGTGATCTCTACCCGGGTGACGTGGTCACCTTCACCCGGCACCAGTGTGCCAAGGGACCGTACGCCCTTCACGTACACCGGCTAACTGAGGAGGAGTTGCAGTATGAGGAAAGCCAAGAGGACCCGGACGGGTCTGAAGACTACCCTCAGGAGGGAGCACGGAGAGGACATAGCTACTGAAGGGAAGTAGCATGAACAAGGAACTGTATATAGTTACCCGTCGGGGTACCTAGGTTGCTGCTAATCAGAGTGTGGTCCCCGTTGGGACTAGTATGGAACTATTAAAGAACTGTTACCTGTGTGCCCCTAATCCCTTACCAGGCTGAGGACTGTGAGCAGCCATTCCCCTATTCCCACTGGCCGAGGACTGAGAGCGGCCACCCTGTAAATAGTTGCGCTTCTTAAAGCGCCCCCTATTGGTTTTATAGAAGAACTACTTTTCAACCTTGGAATTAGTGACTGTTGCACTTTACCTGGTCACAAGTTGCACCGTGGCCAGAAATCAAGGATATGTTTTGAAAATGTTTATTTGAAAATGTCTTATAATGAAGAGTTTAAGATGCTGCTGAAACAGTAATGCCGAAGTTTTATATAGTGTTTACAAAAGAGTTCCGGTGGCATTAGCAAAGTGTTGTATAGAAATGTTTTATACTAAAAAGAGAGAAAAGTACCTCCCATAAAGGGATGAGTTTTCAGTTAATGTCTTACATGCAAGTGTACACTTTAAAATTTTTGTATGTTTTAATTTGCCTTTGCTCTTTTCTAGCCCGAGGACGTGCTGTGATTTACCAGGGGGGAATGTAGCACCCTGAGGACTCGGTTGCTACAGGGGTATTGCACCTCGAACCAGAGGTGTGGTATTCCACTCCCGGGTAAGGATGGAGTGTGGAACGGAGCTCAGTTAGCTGCATACACTACACTCACCCCATTTCCGGGGGACAGATCAACGGTACTCCCACCAGATAGATGTGCAGGTACGACAGCGTCTGTCCCCGGCTGGAGTGGGGAGGGGGGAGGAATATCCCAGTGGTGTAGGAGCAGACAGGGGAGGGACTCTGGGCATAGGTAGGAGCCCATTGGTTGCTGGTCACCTGGGCTCGGGTGTCAGAAGGAGGTATATAAGGTGGGCACCATCTTAGGACAGGGTCTGTCGGTGCAGAGAGGAGCTCAGCCAGAGAGGGCTGACAGGGAGCTGTGGCTCAGTCTGGGCCCAGCTCCAGAGCCAGGCCTGGAGTGGAGACCTAAGGCAGAGAGAGAGAGAAGGAAGAAGAAGTAACAGGAACACCAGGAAAGGCCCAGAGACACAAGAAAAGAAGGAACCCTAAGATCCCACGGAATAACGGGTGAAGGGTTGGCAGAACAGGGTGCCGGATCCCAAACTGGTGGAGGCCAATTATCCTTAGCCAGGAACCGGAGGTCGTGGTCAAGTTTTGGCGCGACCCCTCGCCACATCCACCAGGAAGGCATACCATATAGGGTCAGGGAAACCGGGAAAGGTTTCACCACCAGAAGGCCCGAGGGAGCTGGACAAAGGTGGGTCCCTGGTGGGGACGGCCAGTAGGAAGGAAGAGAGGGGAGCTCAGGACCACGCTCTGGAACTGCCTGGGAGTTGGCCGAGTCCCGAACCTGGTGGACGCAGCACGGCTCGGGTGGTCCAACTGTGCACAAGGGACCTGATAAAGAACTGTGAGTAAAGCTGTGAAAACTGCAATTGCACGTCTCAGTGATTCCTCGTCGGACCGGCACCATCAGTGCTGGGACATACACACCATTCACATCCTCTGCCCTGAGGCCATACCCCTCCCGTTGGGGGTTATACCATCCACGCTGCACATCCGTACCACCGGCCTCAGCGGACTGCCCTGCAGCGGCGGCTTCATAGCCGCATTCAACGGGTGGCGTAGTCGGACACTAATACCATCATACCAATAACGCCACTTAGTTTGACACCCTGGGCACGGACCGGGTCACCGCCACGTGGACTACTACCCCTATCGGATCCAGCTCCGGGTATTCCCCGCGTGCGCAACGCTACACAACATGGCCCAGGGGGCGCGTCACTCACTCCTCGTTTTTGGAGATAATAAACTTCACAAAAACTGAAAAAGTTACGTTTTAATAGGAACTTCATTGAATTTACCAAAAATAATTTAGTTGGACAATCATTATTGCTGAACCTATCAAGAAAATATTTCAGTGCTGGGACAGCTACTTCAAACTCTATTGAGGGGTACAGGGCTACAACATCAGCTGTCAACCAGCTGTAATTCCTTTCCCATACAAACTTGTCAAGTACTCCTAGTATCGTCTTTGTGTCCTTAATATAACCAGGTAACTCTCTCACTAGTGGTTGGAGCATGCTGTCCACCCATGCCCCTAATTTCTCATTGATCGACTCTATCCCAGAAACAATCGGTCGGAATTTCGGGGGGAATCTCGGTTTATGGATTTTTGGGAGAGAATGGAAGATGGGTGTCACCGGGGTGTCAACATATAAATAATCAAATATTTTCTGTGACAACACACCATCTTCCAGACCCCCCTTTAATAAATGTAATAATTCCTTTTGAAATGTAATTGTAGGATCACTTCCTAAAGTCTCATAAATATCTCTGTTTTGCAGAATCAACAAATTACATTGATGGTACAGATCAGGATAACGATGGCACCCCCCTTATCAGCCTTACGGACTACGATATTAGTGTTGTTTTTTATATCCTTCAATGCTAGTTTTTCTTTTCTTGTAAGATTACTATAGGCTGATGTTTTCTCTTTGATTATCCATCTTGGGAAGTTCCTCTTCCACCACATCTTGAAAATGATTCAGTACCTGTGGTCTGGACTGTAGGGGATAATAATTAGAATTTTTGGTTTTAAAAAACACTTTATCTGGCTGACTCGCGGGCAGGGAATCAGCACCCATTTATCTCAATAGAATAGTTTTTTTGCTATTCAGAAAAAAATGGTATAGTAGCATCAGGAACATCACTTTGCAGGGATGTAGAAATGGTTGTTATAGTATCTCTAGTTTCCTCACTTTCATCTGATAAAAATGGCATTTTAACGTTATATTCCTTGCCAATTT
The DNA here is from genome assembly GCF_046119375.1 of Phyllobates terribilis. Taxonomy (NCBI): domain Eukaryota; kingdom Metazoa; phylum Chordata; class Amphibia; order Anura; family Dendrobatidae; genus Phyllobates; species Phyllobates terribilis. Next base: position 1,248,195 of record NW_027362797.1, read on the forward strand.
ATTAATATCACGAAAAGTGGAAAACAGGTCAAAATTCCTTGAAGGTGAGTATCCTAGACCTTTCGATAGTACGGATATGTGTTCCTCTTTCAAAATTTGCGCTGAAAGGTTCCATACTGGAACCGCTTCATTTAAAATCTTTTCTTTCTGTTGCTTTTTCTTATTGGGATGCCTTCTTCCTCCCCGCCTCCCCCGTTTTTTGAAAGATTGTTTGTTTCTGGATATTCCAGGGTTTTCCACACTACTTTCTTCAGAATCCTCAGATTCTGTGGTGGTAATTGTAGCATCGGAATCTCTGCCCCCTGCCAGGCAGGAGGAGGGCCCAGTGAGAAAGGCCCAGGACAGACGGAAGAGAGAGAGGAGCAGGAGAAAGGCTCCAGGAAAGTAGAAAGGATCCTAGGGGCACGGGCAGTGCGGATGCCACCCGTGCGCCCGAGTCTGCAGAGGAGCAGAAGGATCAGGTCGCAGAGAGGGGACCGGCCCCTAAACTAGCAGAGTTCTTTAAGCCTCAACTAGATAACCGGAGGGTGCAGCATTTCAGATGCAGCAGCCAACAGCCACATCTAGCTCACCAAAAAGGTGGCCATAGAGGACCCAGGGGACAGAGAAGATGTCGCCCGACAAGGTCTGTGGTCACTGGCTTGGGACACTGGGTGTGAGGTGCAGGGAGATGGTCAGAAGGAACACACAGAAGGGGGTCCTGTTATGTACTCCGGAGGTACCTGAGGGTTTGCTGAACCCCTCCCTGAGTAAGCACAGGACGGCGTGGGAAGTTACCCTGGCCTGGTAACTTGGAGTCTAAAACCATGAGTAAAAACTCTGAAGACTGCATCCCACTGTCTATGCGAATTATTACTGCGCCATCATCCCCTGCACTACACTGCACAGCAGCATCTAATAAAATCACCACTTCCTGCCCTGGAGCTAAGCTCTACCTGTGGAGAGCCAAACCAACTCTGCTGCATTATCAACAGCTCCAGAGGATCTGCTCTGCAGCGGTGGCTCCCTTTAGCCGCATACCACAGGTGGCATCACGAGCATTATATAAAACCTATAAATCCCCTGCAAATATCCCCTTTTATTGACCGCCCTGGGTCACGGACCGGGTCACCGCCACTGTGACATCTCCCCTAGCAATGACCGGCCCGGCTACCGAGGGGGCACGTCACTAGCACCTATATTGACACTTTAAAGTTGTATTCCTATCTTGTACATTTCTGGCAAATACACAGGACATAAATTTTTATAAGTGATTTTATTGCAAAAAAGTACTAAAATATAAATTAACTATACATGTTTTGTCTCGCTGTGTCCATAAGAACCCAAAATATAAAATAAATAGGTTGTTTATTCTGTACAATGAGAACATGAAAAAAACAAAGCCAGAATTGCTGTTTTTTTGGTACCTTCTCTCACATAAAAGTGGAATAAAAATGCGATCAAAAAGGCACCTGTGACGATGAAGCGTAAATTCTTAATTATGCCAGACATACAGTACAGACCAAAAGTTTGGACACACCTTCTCATTTAAAGATTTTTCTGTATTTTCATGACTATGAAAATTGTACATTCACACTGAAGGCATCAAAACTATGAATTAACACATGTGGAATTATATACTTAACAAAAAAGTGTGAAACAACTGAAAATATGACTTATATTCTAGGCTCTTCAAAGTAGCCACCTTTTGCTTTGATGACTGCTTTGCACACTCTTGGCATTCTCTTGATGAGCTTCAAGAGATAGTCACTGGAAATGGTCTTCCAACAATCTTGAAGGAGTTCCCAGAGATGCTTAGCACTTGTTGGCCCTTTTGCCTTCACTCTGCGGTCCAGCTCACCCCAAACCATCTCGATTGGGTTCAGGTCTGGTGACTGTGGGGGCCAGGTCATCTGGCGTAGCACCCCATCACTCTCCTTCTTGGTCAAATAGCCCTTACACAGCCTGGAGGTGTGTTTGGGGTCATTGTCCTGTTGAAAAATAAATGATGGTCCAACTAAACGCAAACCGGATGGAATAGCATGCCACTGCAAGATGCTGTGGTAGCCATGCTGGTTCAGTATGCCTTCAATTTTGAATAAATCCCCAGCAGTGTCACCAGCAAAGCACCCCCACACCATCACACCTCCTCCTCCATGCTTCACGGTGGGAACCAGGCATGTAGAGTCCATCCCTTCACCTTTTCTGCGTCGCACACGGTGGTTGGAACCAAAGATCTCAAATTTGGACTCATCAGACCAAAGCACAGATTTTCACTGGTCTAATGTCCATTCCTTGTGTTTTTTAGCCCAAACAAGTCTCTTCTGCTTGTTGCCTGTCCTTAGCAGTGGTTTCCTAGCAGCTATTTTACCATGAAGGCCTGCTGCACAAAGTCTCCTCTTAACAATTGTTGTAGAGATTTGTCTGCTGCTAGAACTCTGTGTGGCATTGACCTGGTCTCTAATCTGAGCTGCTGTTAACCTGCGATTTCTGAGACTGGTGACTCGGATAAACTTATCCTCAGAAGCAGAGGTGACTCTTGGTCTTCCTTTCTTGGGGCGGTCCTCATGTGAGCCAGTTTCTTTGTAGCGCTTGATGGTTTTTGCAACTTCACTTGGGGACACATTCAAAGTTTGCCCAATTTTTCGGACTGACTGACCTTCATTTCTTAAGGTAATGATGGCCACTCATTTTTCTTTACTTAGCTGCTTTTTTCTTGCCATAATACAAATTCTAACAGTCTATTCAGTAGGACTATCAGCTGTGTATCCACCTGACTTCTGCACAACACAACTGATGGTCCCAACCTCATTTATAAGGCAAGAAATCCCACTTATTAAACCTGACAGGGCACACCTGTGAAGTGAAAACCATTTCCGGTGATTACCTCTTGAAGCTCATCAAGAGAATGCCAAGAGTGTGTGACGCGCCCCTGGGCCTGTGTCGCGCTGCGGTGCGCACGCGGGAGCTTACCCGGAGCCGGATCCGTGGAGGGTTGTAATCTCGTGGCGGTGACCCGGTCCGTGCCCAGGGAGTCAAACTAGACGGCAGTCTATTAGTAGTAAATAGTTGATGACTACGCCACCCGTTGAGTGCAGCCAGGAAGCTGCTGCTGCAGGGCAGACCGCTGAGGCCGGTGGTAGGATTGTGCAGCGTGATAGTATAACCCCCAACGGGAGGGGTATGGCCTCAGGGCAGCCGACGTGGATGATGGGGGTAGCAGGAACCACTCAGAGACGGTACGGTGTAGTTCAGGGTCTTTACTGGTAACAACGACAGACCCTCCCGGAGTACTTGCTAGCAAACGGGGCCTGGTCAGTCTTTGAGCAGATGGGATCTCCCCTGGCCAGGCGTAGTTGTAGGCCTCCCAAACTGACTGTACTCTTCTGGCTACCTTGCTAGAAGCTGATGTAAGTAGCCCACGTCCCTGAGTGTACCGTGTGGTGCTCACCCGTATGGCCGGTGACTCGGGGCCTTCTAATGACTTCCGCTCCACGATGGCGGTGCTGGTCCCACGCGTGTGACCGTGCCTTCAGGCTTCTGGGCCAGAGGACCTGAAATCCCCTGCCCGACGGATTCTGCTGCTGGGTAGGAGTTAGTCCCCACAGCCTCGGACTCCGGGTCCGGTAAAGAATCTTCTTAGTCAGGGCGAGCTCTGTAGCTGCCAGCCCCTGACTCCTTGTAACTCTGCTGTTTCCTATGCTGCTTCTCTTCTCCACTCTCCTTGTCTGACTCACCCTGCCTCAGCCCCGGGTTTATACAGGGGAAGTTCTTCCCCTCCCAAGACTGGGCAGGAGGTGTGGCATGCACAGGATCCCCGACCAAAGGACCTCCCACCTGCTCTCAGACATAATATCTCTATCACTGTGGCAACCAGACCCCTGGGGTGTCACATTCCCCCCTAGTGAAATTTAGTACTCCGGGACTAAACACATTTAGAAAAACATAACAAAGTATAACAATAACAATACTATAAGAAAAACACATAAGATGGTTACGGCGTGTCCGCAACCGGATGCAGTCTTTGAAGAAAAGCAAAGGTGTCCATTTCACCAACACAGGGAGACGTAACCAGGTAGGGGTCTGTCCTACCCCGAGTCCTTAACAGTCTCTAGTCCATCCTGGGTTACACTCCAACTATATACAAGGATTCCCGGTAAATCCACCAAGGTTTCCTAAAAATAACTAGAAACACAAAATTATACACAAGCAACAAGACACAGAAAAACATAGATAAAACAATTTATACACTTTAAATTCTCCAGCGTGCGGGTAACTGGCCTCTAGTGGCCCGAGTGGACCTACGGAGCTGACTGTCTGGCCCTGAACTACAGGGTGTAGGAGCTGTCAAGGGTAAACTGGGCAGCTGTCTACCGGCTCTTTGTCTCACTAGGGGTACGGCAGGCTCACTATAAGCAGAGGGTTGATTCTCCTGTTCTGCTTGTGTGGAGTCTTCTGCCTCCTGGACCGGCTGTTCTTCCAGCTCTACCCGTTGCTCCGTAGGTTCTTGGGATGATGGTTGGAGGAAGGTGAGTACGGGTACCACAACTGCACCATTGACTTGAGTCCAAGACTGAGGAAAGTCCCCGAGCACGGTACTACCATATCTTCCCTTTCTTCCACGGGTCGATGGTCTTCTTGTTCCTCTTCAGGGTTCCTCAGTTGTTCGGGACACTTCTTCAGGTGGTCCCGGGATACAATGGCTGTGGTTTCCCCTCCGTCTTTACTGATGGTACAGACCTTCGGGTTCTCGTGGCTTGAGGGCAGTACGGTGTACGGGTCCTTCTCCCACTGGTCGTCCAACTTGTGGAGCCGTCTCTTCCTCTTCAAGACCTGCTCTCCGGGTACCAGGGGAACAGCGGGAGCATACTGGTTGTAAGTTTTCTCTTGTCTTTCCCTAGCCTGACAGAGACTTCGCTCCACGCTCTCCTGTACTCTCCGGTACTGCTGCTGCCTCTCTGTGTCCCAGTCTGTTTCTGGTGAAGTGTCCTCGGGGGTCAGGACTCCCATTTCCAGGTCAACAGGTAACTTACCAGGTCTTGCCCTCATTAGGTAAGCCGGGGTACAGTTGGTGGAACCTACCGGGATGTGGTTGTATAGGTCCACCAGATCGGGCAACTTTTCAGGCCACAGACTGCGTTCTTCCAGGGGCAACGTTTTTAGAAGATCCATTACCACCTGGTTCATTTTTTCACAAAGTCCATTAGTCTGCGGATGGTAGGGTGTCGTCCTTATCTTCCGGCAGCCATACAGATTGCAGAATTCCTGAAAGACCTCCGCTTCAAAGGCAGGTCCCTGGTCCGTCAGCACTTGGTCCGGGTACCCGTGTGGACGGCAGAAGTGCTGCTGGAAGGCTCTAGCTGCTGTTTGAGCCGTTAAGTCCTTGACGGGGACGACAACCAAGAACCGGGAGTAATGATCCACGATGGTTAACGCGTAGACGTAGCCACTTCTGCTTGGGGTCAGTTTTACATGATCCAAGGCTACCAGTTCCAACGGTTGCCGGGTGACGATGGACTGCAGGGGAGTCTTCTGGCTGGCTCGGTCCTTCCTTCTCAGGTTGCACGGGCCACAATCTCTGCACCACTTCTCGATGGTTCCCCTCATGCCTACCCAGTGGAACCGCTCGCGCAGCAGGAACTCCAGCTTTTTCCACCCAAAGTGTCCAGCTCCGTCGTGGTATGCCTCCATCACCATGGCTGCGTCTCTTCGTGGCACCACTACTTGCCAGAGTAATTCATGCGTCCGGGAGTTAACCATTCTGCGGCACAACTTCCCTTTGTAAAGGAACAGTCGACTCTTCTCTGCCCATAGTTGTTTGGCTTCCTCCGGAGCGTCTGGTTCAAGGCGAGCCTCCGGCCGAGTCAGCATCTCCTTCACCAGTCGGACGGCAGGGTCGCTGTCTTGCGTTTCCGCCCAGTTGTAGTGGGGTAAGGGGTTCAACGTAGCAGCCTGCTTACTCCTTACCCGGTGGGAATACTGAATAGTCCCATGACGGTGGAACGCAGGGAGTTCAACTTCTTCCAGTCCCTCCGGATCTTCTCCTCCGTCCGGCAGGTTGGGCATCCTGGACAGGGCGTCCGCGTTGGTATTGGAGCGTCCTGCCCGGTATTTAATTGTGAACTCGTAGTTGGACAGACGGGCCATCCACCTCTGCTCCAGGGCACCGAGTCTTGCCGTGTCCAGGTGTGTCAGCGGGTTGTTATCCGTGTACACGGTGAACCGGGAAGAAGCGAGGTAATGCTTAAAGCGCTCAGTGATTGCCCATACTACGGCCAGGAACTCTAACTTAAATGAGCTGCAATTCTCGGGGTTCCTTTCGGTGGGTCGCAGTTTTCGGCTGGCGTAGGCGATTACTCGTTCCTTCCCCTGCTGGATCTGGGACAGTACTGCTCCTAGCCCGATGTTACTGGCGTCGGTGTAGAGGATAAAGGGCTGGCTATAATCCGGGTACGCCAGGATTTCGTCCCCCGTGAGGGCCATCTTCAGCTGGCGGAAGGACTCTTCTTCCAGTTCTTCCCATTTGAAGGGCGGCTTCTGGTTCTTGGCCTTCCGGGACTGGCCTATCAGGAGGTCCTGCATAGGTGCTGCCTTTTTGGTGAAACCGGGAATAAACCTTCGGTAGTAGCCTACCAACCCGAGGAACTGCCGCACTTCTTTTACGCTGGAGGGGCTTGGCCATCCCTTAATTGCGGTGATCTTATCGGGGTCGGGAGCCACTCCGTCAGCGCTCACCACGTGTCCCAGGTACTGCACCTTTGGTTTCAGGAGGTGACACTTGGAGGGTTTCACCTTTAGGCCGTAACTCGCCAGAGCCTCGAACACTTCCGCCAGGTGTTTCAGGTGGTCCTCATACGTCTTGGAATATACGATGACATCGTCCAGGTACAACAGGACCGTCTCGAAGTTTCTGTGGCCCAGACAACACTCCATTAGGCGTTGGAAGGTTCCTGGTGCGTTGCAGAGTCCGAACGGCATGCAGGTGAACTCGCTAAGTCCCATCGGGGTGGTGAATGCGGTCTTCTCCCGGTCCGCCTCTGCTACAGGAACCTGCCAGTACCCGCTAGTGAGATCCAAGGTAGAGAAGAAGTTAGCAGATCTTAAAGCAGCCAATGACTCCTCTATCCTTGGTAAGGGGTACGCATCCTTGTGTGTGATACGGTTGATTTTCCGGTAATCTACACACATCCTCATGGTGTTGTCTTTCTTTTTGACTAAAACTAATGGGGCTGCCCAGGGGCTACAACTATCCCGGATTACCCCAGCCTCCTTCATATCTCTAAGCATCCCCTTGGCGTGTTGGTAATGTGCAGGGGGTACGGGTCGATACCTCTCTTTTATGGGAGGATGATCTCCCGTGGGGATGCGATGTTCTACCCCCTTGACTCGCCCGAAGTCTAACGGGTGTTTACTAAACACTCTCTCATACTCTTGAACCACCCGATAGACTCCTTGTTTCTGATGTGAGGGAGTGGAGTCAGTACCCAAATGTAGTTGCTGACACCAGTCCTCCATGTCTTTCTTAGAGCCGTTACCTTCCTCCGGGTGAGATGGAGGCAAGGGTTCCACAGATTGTATAGAACTTTGATTAGTGGTATATAATTTGGCTAGCGTGGCATACCGGGGCAGGTACACTTCCCTCTCCCCGATATTTATTATGCGAATGGGCACCCTCCCATGGCGTACATTGACCACCCCCCGTGCTGTCAAAATGGTGGGCCTACTGTCTGAGTAAACTGGTTCTACCATTGCCTGGTAATCTCTACCTCTCAGACCAATAGCTGCCCGGCACCAAATCATCATTTCACTTTTTGGGGGCATGGCAATAGGAAAAGGGTCACACATTCTTACGCTACCAATCTCACCGCCGGAGAGTTCCACTTGTTGCCGTTGCATCAGTGCCCGGATCTCTTTCTGGAGCACCCGCTGCTCGCCGGAGCTGGCATTCTTGGCAACCTGCTGTAAAAGGAAAATCACCTCTGCAAGACAATTTTCAATTACATTAGTTCCTAGAGTTATTTTTGGGTGACTCTCATGTTTATCGATATCTACAATGATCAGTCCCTGTGCGGCCAGTTCGACTCTACCAATTTTGATGGTCACCTCTTTAAATCCGATCTGTGGCACGGGCTGACCATTGCTGGCGATGATACTCAAGTCGTCGTCGGGGTAGCGGGTAATATCCAAGTCATTCCAGTACTGCTTGAAGAGGACGTACGGGATGGTGGTGACCTGTGACCCGGTGTCCAGTAGGGCACTCATGGGAATGCCATCCAGTACCACAGGCAAGACTGGACGTCCTCCCACATATCTGTCGCGCCAGTTCGATGGGCCTGGTGATCTTTTTCCTGGGGGTTGGCCCTCTACCCCAGGTTGTGCCCGTTTAAAGAACAGTACCTTGCCATATGTCCGGGTTGATTGCAGCGGCGGCAGATGGGTCGTCCGTCCTCACTGTATCGGTCACTGGGTCTTCCTCTGGCCGGTGGGGTCCTCCTTGGTCGACGCCACGGGATGTCCTCCGGTCCGGATGCCAGCTGGATCTTCCCTGGGGTGGAAACCTGTAAAGACTGCACAGTTCGGGTTAGCGCAGCAACGCTCTTAGCTAGCTCTTGGACCTGATGGTGTAGGTCTGGAGCCGGGTCATTGTCCAAAGCCTGCGCATCAGCTCCCACAGGCCCTGCTGACAAGGGCGCCGCCTCCTGGTAGTAAGTGGTAGTGGGGCGTCTGTGGGTCACAACGCCACCTGGTGCCGGTTCTCGGAGCACCCGGATGGCTCTGTCCTTGAACTGTGCAAAGTCCAGATGGGGATCCTGTAAGGCCATTGCCCGCAACTGGGTTCGGTGGGCATTGCAATATAAACCCTATATAAATTGTTCAGTCAACAGCCTGTCCTCGTTTCCCACCCCATCAGGGTCGGTCTGCTTTATGGCCCTCAGGGCCTCTTGTAGGTTTAGTGCATAGTCCCTTATACTCTCATGCGCTCGCTGCTTGCACCCGTAGAATCTAAGCTTAATCTCGGCTGAGGTGCGGGTATCAAAGGTGTCCTTCAGCCGGGTTAGTATCCCTGCGACAGTCTTCCTCCCAGGTGGCCAGGATTTTACTTCCCTTTTGGCTGCCCCGGTTAGTTGGGCCACCAGGATGCTCACTTTTTGCTCTTCTGTGAGGGGGTACACCTGGAAGAGGCTATCCAGCTTTTCTCTAAAGTCATGCAGGGTATGTGACTCCCCTGAGTACTGGGGTAGCCAAGCTGCTCCCGGGATATAGGGCATGGTGAAGGGCATAACTGCAGCAGCGGTAGCGCTGGCGGGGGTTGAGGCAGTGAAGCTCTCCTCCGTATCCGACATCTTCCTCCCCCCTAGTGGACCGTGGCCTACCTTGCGATGATCCTCTTCCGTAGGCCGCGGCTCCGCAGTGGATCGTCAGGGTTGAGGACCTTCCGTCGCGCTCCTGTGACGTCGGCGTCTGCTGGGCTCCTTCCAGGACCTTACGCAACGTCCGGACGTGAGGCGGGGCTTCAGTTCTCGCGCGCTTTCGGAGTCCACGCCCCTCTTCTTCCCGCGCGGCGTCCTCAAGATGGCGTCCAATGGCGGGAAAACTCCACGGATGGCGGGAAGAAGGTCGAAGATGGCGCCGGATGGCGGGAAAACTTCGCGGATGGCGGGAAGAAGGTAGAAGATGGCGCCGGATGGCGGGAAACCTTCACCACTGGTAAGTTTGAACAGTCTTTGCTTTTCAGGCACGCAGTACCCGGTGGTTGCGGGCACGAAATCCTGCCGACTACGCCAAAGTTGACGCGCCCCTGGGCCTGTGTCGCGCTGCGGTGCGCACGCGGGAGCTTACCCGGAGCCGGATCCGTGGAGGGTTGTAATCTCGTGGCGGTGACCCGGTCCGTGCCCAGGGAGTCAAACTAGACGGCAGTCTATTAGTAGTAAATAGTTGATGACTACGCCACCCGTTGAGTGCAGCCAGGAAGCTGCTGCTGCAGGGCAGACCGCTGAGGCCGGTGGTAGGATTGTGCAGCGTGATAGTATAACCCCCAACGGGAGGGGTATGGCCTCAGGGCAGCCGACGTGGATGATGGGGGTAGCAGGAACCACTCAGAGACGGTACGGTGTAGTTCAGGGTCTTTACTGGTAACAACGACAGACCCTCCCGGAGTACTTGCTAGCAAACGGGGCCTGGTCAGTCTTTGAGCAGATGGGATCTCCCCTGGCCAGGCGTAGTTGTAGGCCTCCCAAACTGACTGTACTCTTCTGGCTACCTTGCTAGAAGCTGATGTAAGTAGCCCACGTCCCTGAGTGTACCGTGTGGTGCTCACCCGTATGGCCGGTGACTCGGGGCCTTCTAATGACTTCCGCTCCACGATGGCGGTGCTGGTCCCACGCGTGTGACCGTGCCTTCAGGCTTCTGGGCCAGAGGACCTGAAATCCCCTGCCCGACGGATTCTGCTGCTGGGTAGGAGTTAGTCCCCACAGCCTCGGACTCCGGGTCCGGTAAAGAATCTTCTTAGTCAGGGCGAGCTCTGTAGCTGCCAGCCCCTGACTCCTTGTAACTCTGCTGTTTCCTATGCTGCTTCTCTTCTCCACTCTCCTTGTCTGACTCACCCTGCCTCAGCCCCGGGTTTATACAGGGGAAGTTCTTCCCCTCCCAAGACTGGGCAGGAGGTGTGGCATGCACAGGATCCCTGACCAAAGGACCTCCCACCTGCTCTCAGACATAATATCTCTATCACTGTGGCAACCAGACCCCTGGGGTGTCACATGTGCAATTCAGTCATCAAAGCAAAAGGTGGCTACTTTGAAGAACCTAGAATATAAGACATATTTTCAGTTGTTTCACACTTTTTTGTTAAGTATATAATTCCACATGTGTTAATTCATAGTTTTGATGCCTTCAGTGTGAATGTACAATTTTCAAAGTCATGAAAATACCTTCTCATTTAAAGATTTTTCTGTGTGTCCAAACTTTTGTTCTGTACTGTACTTTCTGATGGCAAGAGAAGCATACCTTTATTTTTATGTTGACTCTTTAATCTGTGCTCTTCTTTAGTTGATTAACACAGACTATTATTTGTATAACCCTGAATGTTATATGTTCTTTGATTCTGAAACAATGATATGTATTTACAAGAGCCATAGATTAGCTAGAACAAGGAATGTTTTCTAGATATGTTAAATACCATTGTAAGGTGTTTGCCAGTCAATCTTGGGGGATGAGCTGTGGATATTCAAGACTTGTGAAATAATATCATCCCTAATTCTTAACCTGTGGATGTGTATTTAAGAAGGAAGATCTGTTTTTGAGACAGAATAAGACTTGGGACAGAGAATAAAAGGAACATCAGAAAGACCTTAGAAGGAAAATGAGAGACATCATTCAGGAAAGTAGATGGATTGCATGGCATCCAAAGAGACACAGATTTGTATTCTACATGATTCTAGTCTAAAGATATGGCCCTGACTGGAAAGATTTGGATCTGCTCCATTAACCATCAGAGAGACCATGGATACTTTTAGGGAGACCAGGAGAGGACTGAGAAGTCACCTGGCGCCATGGATATGTTGTTTTGGGGTTGCTAGGAGTGACTCACCGGTTGCTTAGAACCCATGGAGACATTGGGAGTTGCCAGGAGGGACCCACTGGTCATCTGGCCCCATGGAAACTCTCGGAGAGGCCAGGTTGGGACCCTCGGGTCTCCTTGCCTTGTACCTCGATGGACTGCTAGCTTCCTAAGCTTGCCACTACCTTCTCTCTGTGGGGGCCCACCAGAAGCGGGGGGCCACTGGTTGAGGTAGTCAGCCCTGGAAGTCTCCAAAGTTGCAGCTGTTCTATCCCAGGCGGGCAGAGAAGGAAGGGTGAGACTGTGTAATGTTGCACCATCTTGGGCATTTGCTGGGACTGTTCTATGTGTTGTCCGCTGTGTGGTTCAATAAAATATTGCCACGCTGTTTTACCCTAACCCTGCGTTGTCTGAGTAGCGTTACCCCCACGGAAGACCACGGGTCCTCACAAGCACCTATACTCCAAAATAACAACAATAATAAAAAATACAACTCGTCCCGCAAAAAAATAGGTTCTCATACAAATCTGTTAACAGAAAAAATAAGAGTTATGGCTCTCCATATATGGCAATGTAAAATTGTTTTGTTTTTGAAAATGTATTATTTTCATGCAGACATCATAAAACATAAGTAAATGGTGATTTTATGTTAATTGTACTGACCCACAGAATAAAGTTTATATGTAATTTATATGAAATGGTCAATGCTGTAAACTTAACTGGGGAAAAATGTATATTTTCACCATTTGCCATGTGCCGCGTATTTATCTCTTGAACTTACTTTTAAGTAAAAAAAAAAAAGATCACCGCATCCCTTGATAAATGTCGTGAGGGGTGGAGGGATATTGTGAAAAAGCACAAACATTATTAAAAATACATAAGATTAAAAGATGATTAAAATCATTAAAAATAAAAATACATAAGATTAAAAACCTGATGATAAATGAATCTATGCAGTAAAAAAGGGTGGGACAGATAGAGTCCTTGTATGCGTAAAGCTGGGTATAAATAGAGATACAAATAGGATTAAATCATTACAAGGATAAACGATCTGTGTATAAATGTGTTTAAAAAATACTCGTTCTGTTAAATGTCTGGTTGACAACACAAAGAAAATAATGGGACCTATAGTGTCAAGTCATAATTATCAATGGCAGGCTCAGACTGAGGGCTCGTCCACACGACCGCTTAACATGGCCGAGTGCTGTCCGATGTTTTATCAGTTGGCACTGCCCCACAGTATAACATTGGTCAGAGTGCTAACTAGTGTTTTTTTTCTCATGCCGATTTTGCATACAAGTTCACTAAGTACCCTATATTTCATATGCAACTTTGCTTTACATTTATATATAATGATGGTAGGGTATGAGATATATTTTTTGTCTTTTGTAGGTTTTGCATCTTTTTGCTAGTGTGAACATGCTCTTATTTCTCGCATGTGTACCATCTTAGACCTCAGTTCACATTGCTTGGTTTTTTGTCTTGTTTGCATTCTGTGCAAATTAGGGGTGTGGCATCCCCTTTGTTGAGCTGGTTAGTATATATGTAGCTTACCACTGGCTTGGGTGGTCTGATATTGGGACCCGGTTCTATTTGTCTACCCTTTTATATGCATTACTTCAACTTTGATATACAGTAAGGTTTTTAATATAGACAGTGTAGGACCGTCCCAATTTAGGGTCACCTTGTCGCTGGTGGGACGGCTTGTATACTTTTTTTGATCAAAAATAGTTCACTAAGTACCCTATATTTCATATGCAACTTTGCTTTACATTTATATATAATGATGGTAGGTTATGAGATATATTTTTTGTCTTTTGTAGGTTTTGCATCTTTTTGCTAGTGTGAACATGCTCCTATATCTTGCATGTGTACCATCTTAGACCTCAGTTCACATTGCTTGGTTTTAAGTCTATGGACTTGTATGACATCAGTGTGAAACATTGAACTGCACTCGGATGTCATCTGAGTGCAGTCCAATTACCACGGACTCAGACAAGGGAGAAAATGGAGAAATGATGTACTCTGTCTACTCTGCACCTGTGATACAAATCTCGCATGAGAGAGAATCGGATCGCACTAAGTTGACACTCAGGTCAATCTCTGACAGAGTTTGATCCAAGTGACATTAGCATAATCGTCCAGATTCTCTTGCATGAGAGAATCGATGGCCATGTGAGCGAGCCCTGACCCACAGGGTAACATGTAAATCCCCCGGGGGTCCCCTATGCAGGAGTAAGTAACGTACCCCCTAACATGAGCAGTAGTTGGCCCAATACATTTGATTCACTATGTCCAGACAAAATGTAGCTGAAAAGTGAGCTCCCATAGTCAATATTACTGGTGGGCTCTTGCCACTTAAGTCCAACACTGACAGGCAGTAGCTTAAAGTAAAAATAGTGATAGCCTGGAAAATTATTTCATAATTAGCATAAAACCACCAACAACATGGACACAGGATGCCCAACTCACTTACTGTGTTTCGCACAAGAAGCTGCATCAGGAGCTAAGTTTATGGATTCATTCTAAATCTGGATTTATGATTTTTTAAATCTAATATATTTTTAACGAAGTTTTCAATTTTTACATTATACTTATATCTCTTGGCCACTTTTTAAAACCATTCCAGCAAGATTGGCGCTCCTATCTTTCTGCGACCAAAAAGTGGTATATGACCACATATAAGATGTTGCCGTTCTTGGGAGAAATTGCATAATAAAATACAGTGTATTTCATTAATTTTCCTCTTGTAAAAATGAACAGTTTTGATCTAAATCTGCATAATTTAACTCTCACCTTCCTCATCATCAAGGATACCTCACGAGGTGAGATTTTGCATGACGCTCCAGATCAATGTCGATTGACAGTCATTTTCTATTTCTTCCATTTTCTTTACTCATTGCACCAACAGTTGTCTCCTTCTCTCCCAGCGTCTTACTTATGGTTTTGTAGCCCATTCCAGCTTCGTGCAGGTCTATGATCTTGTCCCTGACATCATTAGAAAGCTCTTTGGTCTTGCCCATGTTGTAGAGGTTAGAGTCTGACTGATTAATGGAGTCTGTGGACAGGAGTCTTTTCTACAGGCGACTATGTAAGACAGCTGTCTTTAATGCAGGTAACCAGTTGATTAGGAGCATGTAACTGGTCTGTAGGAGCCAGAACTCATAATGGTTTGTAGGGGATTAAATACTTATTTCTCACTGCAAAATGCAAATAAATTTATCTAATTTAAACAATGTGATTTTCTTGATTTTTTGGGGGGGATATTCTATCTCTCAATGTTAAAATTAACCTACCCTTAAAATTATAGACTGTTCATGTCTTTGTCAGTGGACAAACTTACAAAAACAGCAAAGAATGGAATAATTCTTCCCTTCACTGTATTTAGATTTCCCTGCTCTGATATATTTCTTGTTCTCATTTTGTTTGATTTTTCAATTTAAAAACATAAAACAGAAGAGCAGCGTATTCTTACCAAAGGAGCAGCTATGTTATGAAGGGGGTGCCTCATCATAAATGGGTGCAATTTTAAAGCACTTGAAAAAAGCAAAAGCAATTTAGCAATTTGCTTGTTATTAAAAATCCTCTCCAAGAATGGAGTCATTTTTAGGAATTATTGCTTATAGCTGAGGAGTAACTAATCTACTAGGCAAGGAGCAATTCTGAAGCTCGCTGGATTGCTGGATCAGGACCGGTTCAGGTCCACCCAGCTCCTCCAATGCTGTAAGACAAGGATGACTTTGCTTGCAGAAACGAAGAGCACACAGTCCGACAACAACGCCACAACCTCCGCACAAAAGGAAGCTGGGCAGCAGGGAAACGGTGAGCTCCTGAGGTGAAGAAAACCTTTAAGGCCAGTGCACAAGAGCCAAGGAGGCCATATGGAGGGTCTGGGTATAAGCTTCATGCGTTTTGTCTACACCGTGAGCTGGCTCTTTGCTGGAAGGATTTTCCTAGATTCCAGTAGTGGTAACAAGTCCACCAGTAATTCACAAATAGTGGTATACCGTACTGCTTCCCATCATCACTAGAAGAGCACATCATTAGAGAAAAAAACGCAGGACTCACTTTTCTAGGTAACTGACAGCTGCAGCCAATCACTAGCTGCGCTGGTTCTCTGACTTTGTAAAAAAGTAGCCATCACTTCAGGAGTCGTCACCGATCTCTGAAGTGGACTGCGCTTGATTTGCGAGGGCAGTGTAGGGAGAGTATGCCACCATTTTTTATTTTAAGCACATTCGTGCCTTATATTTTTATTACTGTAACAGCAACCTATTTAATATCAATTTAATTGAATCAGTGTTATGTAAAAATGAAGAGTTGTTCTATAACACTCCTAATATTTTCCTTTTGTATATATTTAGCCTACAGAAACAATGTGTCACATTTTAGACAGAGGTTATTACCCAGCTTTTCCAGTCTGCATAATGCCAGATCTGCCCAGGTAGTCATTTATAAGTCATTAACTCTTCTTTTATAATAGTGTGACTAGTCAGGTTGCTATTGGTGACTAAGCCCCGCCCCTTCCGAGACTTTCACGTTCAGCAGTGATGGAACACTCACATACATCTGCTGACATCACAGTGAGTGTGACATCACTGGCACAGTGACATCATATTCCACAAAGTTCCATATACAACTGACTGCAGCCATTGAGCTTTAGTTGTAGTTGGCTTTGACTACAATATACGTGTGGATTGCATTTAGTAATTTTACATACGTTTTTTGGATAATTGCCCTGTTGTTGCCTGATGCAACATGGACTTTAAAGGGAAAAGAAAGAGAAAAAGGAAAGAAACACCAGATGGAGAAGACACTGGAAATAACCAGGAACCTCCACCAAAGATAAGGAAGATGGACTCCAAGAAATCTGGGCAGGATGGTCAAATATTACCTGACAATGAGGGAACCCAGAATATTTCCTTCCTAGACACTGTACAAAACAGATGTGACAAGTTTGTGGGATACATCACAAATCAAGCTGATACCAATCTACAAAAGCTGAGTACAAGAGAGAGGAAAAGAGAGACTGTGGGTCCAACCAGGATCATTAACACGAGAGGTAATGAAAGTGCAGCAGAAGAGAAGAGAACTGGGAGAAAAAGGAAACATCATGAAGATCCAGCCACCAGTCAAGATGACATCTCAGGGGAATTTAGTGGCCCCAGTAGCAAAAAAATAAAGACCACTGTCCCTCTCACCAGGGATAAGTTTATCTGCCATGGCATACTTGGAGAAGGGAGTTATGGGAAGGTTGTACTGGCCACGGATAAGATACGGAAACAAAGTGTGGCCCTTAAAATCATAAAGAAGGAAAGCCTAATCTCCTTCCCTGAATGCCTTGTTGAGCACCATGTCCTGAAGCTTAGCCACAACAGCAGATTCTTAACTCATTGCCATGCCGCGTTTCATACTGAAAACCATGCCTATTTTGTCACCGAGCTGGCCAGTGGAGGGGATCTGCATGACTATATATATAGTACCATTCCCCTGAAGGAACCTGTAACCTTTATAGCAGCAGAAATCGTCTGTGGCCTACAATTCCTGCACAGCAATGACATCATTCACCGGGACTTAAAACCGGATAACATCCTGCTGACTGGTGACGGCCACATAAAAATTACTGATTTTGGACTATCTCTTTATGAGTTTGATAAGAGATTTAATGCCAGAGATTTCAGTGGAACACCTGGGTATGGCGCCCCAGAAATGATCATGGGAGACGCTTATGATGAAGGTGTAGATTGGTTCGCCTTTGGAGTCATATTGTACAACATGATTTTCCAAGACTCACCATTTCCAGGAGACACCACTGAAGAGATTGAGAGAAATGTCATCTACTCTGAACCATCATATGAAAACCTCACTGACCACGATGCTGTGGACATTATGTCCAAACTACTCTGCAAAGACCATTATGTCCGGCTAGGGGTTAATGGAAAAATCAGAAAACACCCCTTATTTTCAAATCTAAACTGGACAGACATAGAAACAGGGAAAGCGCCTTCTCCAGTTATTATAAGAAGGAACATGAATGTCAGCATGAGACAGCAGATCCCAGCACCGCGCAGTGAAGACCTGAACGAGACAATTCCGGCTGAAGAACAGAGGATTTTTACGAGTTTCCCATTTGTGGCTCCAGAATGGAGCACAACTTACCACTAAGCGGAGAAACGGCATAATACCATCTAATCCTCCTGTATCTTGACTTAAGACTATCTACTTTGGGGTGTGTGGCACCTCATCCCGTATCCCGCATATTCTTAATATGTAACAGTAAACTTTGCTTGTTTTAATTCATCCTTTGGTTCTTTGGAGCATTTTTCTATTTTTTCCTGTATATATACAGTGTATATATGTACAGGTCATGTGTATATCTAAAGGTCATGTATATATGTGTATATATAATGAGTAGGTCATGTGTCTGTATAATGTGTATGTGTATATTGTGACAAAAAAACATAAGATTAAGAAACAATTCTGTTGTTTTAACCCCATAGTGACCACCAATACGTCTTTTTACGGACCTGCGATATAAGAGATTAGCATCCCCCGAGAGGTGACAATCCTGCAGCTATCAGCTGTACACTATAGCTAACAACTTGCTGCATCAGCCACGATCAGGGTCGGCACTGATTATGGCCATTTAACCCCTTAAATGCTGCTGCCAATAGTGACTACGGCATCTAGATGGTTAACAGAGTGTGGGGGCTCCCTCTTTAACTACATTGGCACCCTGAGATCTTGATCGTGCGGTCCTGATGTTCGCCATGGCAGTCAAATAACGGCCTTAGAGCCTGCCGCGTATAGTGGCCTGTTCAGAAGTTATTAAAATGTAGGTGGTGAAAATAAACTTTTACATTCCTGTTATGCCACTTTGCATTAATTCCTGAAAAGCACCTGAAGGGTTAATGAACCACCTGAAAGCAATTAAATTTTTAATACAGGGATGCGGTTTTTAAAATGGTATCACTCTTGGGGGGATTTCCAATATATAGGACCCTCAAAGTAATTTCAAAACTGAACAGGTCCCTATAAAAATAAGTTTTGTAAATTTCCTTGAAAATATGAAAAATTACTCCTCCATTTTTAAACCTTCTAAAATGCTAACAAAATAAAACATTTTTACATTTTACAAATGGTGCTGATAGAAAGCAGACATTATTGAAATGTAATTTATTATTGCTTTGTGCGGCATGACTATCTGGATTAAAGGGATAATCATTAAAAGTTTGAAAATTGCAATTTTTTGTAAATTTATATCAAATTTCTGATCTTTTTATAAATAAGGAATGATGCCATACGGATGGCAAAATCGATAAAAATCATCCAAATTTTTTCCACTATTTTTTTTCACACTCGTGTAGCCCCGACCTCACAGTGATACCAGATGTGTTTAGTTTTTTTATGCTTTGCTACTTTTGCACACTATGAACATTTTTTTAAGGAAATATAATTTGATTTCCTCTAAATGACACAGTCACTATTGACTCTATTACATCCAGTGGGTTAAACGGCCGAACTCCAACGATGGTCATGAGGAAACAAACAATCAAACTGAGCTTTTACTCACCCGGGGTCCAGCACTGCTTTTTGCTGCTCCAGACATTTTTAATCAGCTGCATCTTCATGTCAACTGTGCTGCAGCCAATCACTGAGCTCTGTGGTACTGCCAAATTAAATGGGGCATTCTTATAATAAAGAGGCACAAAAGGGGCATTATTAGGTATGGAGGCACAGAGGCATACTTCCCAACTTTGAAAGTTAGGAAAGAGTGACACAAACTATGTAGCAATCCACAGTTTTTTTTACACTAAGCCACTTCCCTAACCTTGGTCAGTCGCTTATATGTGCCTACACAGAAATATTCCTCCTAGTGAACTCATTAATTCTTAACCTGTGGATGTGTATTTAAGAATCTACTTTCCTGAATGATGTCTCTCATTTTCCTTCTAAGGTCTTTCTGATAGACCTTAGAAGGAAAATGAGAGACATCATTCAGGAAAGTAGATGGATTGCATGGCATCCAAAGAGACACAGATTTGTATTCTACATGATTCTAGTCTAAAGATATGGCCCTGACTGGAAAGATTTGGATCTCCTCAATTAACCATCAGAGAGACCATGGATACTTTTAGGGAGACCGGGAGAGGACTGAGAAGTCACCTGGCGCCATGGATATGTTGTTTTAGGGTTGCTAGGAGGGGCTCACCGGTTGCTTAGAAGCCATGGAGACATTGGGAGTTGCCAGGAGGGACTCACTGGTCATCTGGCCCCATGGAAACTCTCGGAGAGGCCAGGTTGGAACCCTCGGGTCTCGTGGCCTTGTACCTCGATGGACTGCTAGCTTCCTAAGCTTGCTGCTACCTTCTCTCTGTGGGGGCCCACCAGAAGCGGGGGGCCACTGGTTGAGGTAGTCGGCCCTGGAAGTCTCCAAAGTTGCAGCTTTTCTATCCCAGGCGGGCGGAGATGAAAGGGTGAGACTGTGTAATGTTGCACCATCTTGGGCATTTGCTGGGACTGTTCTATGTGTTGTCCGCTGTGTGGTTCAATAAAATATTGCCACGCTGTTTTACCCTTACCCTGCGTTGTCTGAGTAGCGTTACCCCCACGGAAGACCCCGGGTCCTCACAGCACCTATACTCCAAAATAACAACAATAATAAAAAATACAACTCGTCCCGCAAAAAAATAGGTTCTCATACAAATCAGTTAAGAAAAAATAAGAGTTATGGCTCTCCATATATGGCAATGTAAAATTGTTTTGTTTTTGAAAATGTGTTATTTTCATGCAGACATCATAAAACATAAGTAAATGGTGATTTTATGTTAATTGTACTGACTCACAGAATAAAGTTAATATGTGATTTATATGAAATGGTCGATGCTGTAAAAAATAAACTTTAACTGGGGAAAAATGTATATTTTCACCATTTGCCATGTGCCGCGTATTTATCTCTTGAACTTACTTTTTAGTTAAAAAAAAAAGATCACCGCATCCCTTGATAAATGTCGTGAGGGGTGGAGGGATATTGTGAAAAAGCACAAACATTATTAAAAATACATAAGATTAAAAGATCATTAAAATCAATAAAAATAAAAATACATAAGATTAAAAACCTGATGATAAATGAATCTATGCAGTAAAAGAGGGTGGGACAGATAGAGTCCTTGTATGCGTAAAGCTGGGTATAAATAGAGATACAAATAGGATTAAATCATTACAAGAATAAACTATCTGTGTATAAATGTGTTTAAAAAATACTCGTTCTGTTAAATGTCTGGTTGACAACACAAAGAAAATAATGGGACCTATAGTGTCAAGTCATAATTATCAATGGCAGGCTCAGACTGAGGGCTCGTCCACACGACCGCTTAACATGGCCGAGTGCTGTCCGATGTTTTATCAGATGGCACTCTGCCCAATGTTATACTGTGGGGCAGTGCCAACTAGTGTTTTTTTTCTCATGCCGATTTTTCATACAAGTCTATGGACTTGTATGACATCAGTGTGAAACATTGAACTGCACTCGGATGTCATCTGAGTGCAGTCCAATTACCACGGACTCAGACAAGGGACAAGATGGAGAAATTATGTACTCTGTCTACTCTGCATCGTGATCCAGCACTTTGATTCTTTTTATTATTCCTCTTATTATTTTTTGTAATCCATTAAAAACAAGTATGTGGAAAACAGACTTCTGAATGAGGCCTAAATGTCTGGAAGGATCACTGCCGGAAAAATATAGCCGGGATAAAAAAAAGTGCACCTTGCGTTATAGGTGATTTGTGCATGCGCGGGATCTGGAAGACGAGACTGTACGTCACAGGGCAGGGGAGGGGGGGAACATTGTAATTAGCAAAGTAGTTTGGGATTTCTTCCCGTCCCCCGGCTCTCAAGAATGAGAAAACTAACTGAATAAAAAGACATTTCAAAGCAAGCAGACCTCTAATATTAGGCATACAGGTATGTATAGACTTACATTTCTATCACCTGTATGCCTATATTAGAGGTCTGATAAGTCCCCGGGGATGACAGATTCCCTTTAAAAGCCTTCACAGTTTCTCTAGTAGCCAAATGTCCTGTGGTCTCAGCAGCGACCCCTTTTTGTTTAGATTTGATTGATGTTTATGCATATAACAGTGGATGATGCAGGAGAGGTCAGAGGCATCAATGAAACCTAAAGGAGAGGGGTTATGAGGAGATCACTGGATACCAGGGGCGGACATATCATTGGTGCAACCTGTGCGGCCCCACAGAGGCCCAAGAGGTAAAAGGGCCCATTTCTACCTCCAAAGCAGGTACAATTTTGCATTTTTAGCAGCTCTTGGGCTGCAAAGGGCCCATATATTGTTGTTGCACAGGGGCCCTTTTCTGCCTGTGTCCACCAGTGCTCGATACACGTCTGCTAAAGAAACATCCAGTCTACGATATTAGAGTAATTTGCAACAAAGCAGGAGATATTAAAACTTCTGTTTCTAAGGTACATTTACTATTACTACTACACCTGAGTTTGTACCCATTTAATAGTGATAGTGGTCTTGGAGAGTCAAAATAGCGAACAGATTATTTTTCAGTTGTAAATGTACTTTCAGATAGTGACCACTAGATGTCCCTAGTGAGCTGACATGAAGTTGGCACAAGTATTAAGGCACTGCACATTCACTCATCTCAGGTGTAAAGGAGTCTGGGCTTATGGTGTTGATGACTTATCTACAGGATAGGTCATGAACAGCTGATTGGTGGGATTCCGACACTCAGCGCCCCCCACCGATCAGCTGTTTTTTTGCTCTAGCGGACTGTAAATGTAGCACCCTGAGGACTCGGCTGCTACAGGGGTATTGCACCTCAAGCCAGAGGTGTGGTATTCCACTCCCGGGTAAGGATGGAGTGTGGAACTGAGCTCAGAAGGCTGCATGCACTACATACATCCCATTTCCGGGGGACAGAACTACGGTACTCCCACCAGTATATGTGCAGGTACAACAGCGTCTGTCCCTGGCTGGAGTGGGAGGGGGGTGGAACATCCCAGTAGTGTAGGGGCAGATAGGGGGAGTAGTCTGGGTAAAGATAGGAGCTCATTGGGTGCTGGTCACCTGAGCTCACACATAGAGGGAGTATATAAGGTGGGCACCATCTTAGGACAGAGTCAGTCAGTCAGTGAGTCAGCAGTAACTCCAGGAGAGGAGAAGGAAGAGGGACCCAGAGGCGCAGGACGAGAGGGGACCCCAAGATCCCAGAATAAGGACAAAAGGGTGAAGGGTCGGCAAAAGGGTACCGGATCCCAAGCTGGCGGAGGCCAAAGCAAACCTTAGCCAGGAACCGGAGGTCGTGGGCAAGATTTGCCACGACCCTCACCAAATCCACCAGAATGGCACACCGAGCATAGGGTCAGGGAAGCCAGAGAAGGTTCAACCACCAAGAGACCCGAGGGAGCCGGACATAGGTGGATCCCTGGTGAGAACGGCCAGAGAGAGAGAGAGAGAAGAAGGGAGCTCAGGACCATACTCAGGAATTGCCCGGGAGTTGACCGAGTCCCGCACCTGGTGGACGCAGCACGGCTTGGGTGGTCACTGCTGTACAGAGTGACCCGAGCAACACCAGTGAGTAAAAACCCTGAAACTGCATTTCATGCCTCTGAGTCTCCTTGCTGCACCTTCACAACCACCATCCTCCACGTCTGACCCCCTGAGGCTATACCCCTCCCGTTGGGGGTTATACTACCACAGCTGCACACACACCACCAGCCTCAGCGGACCATCCTGCAGCGGCGGCCTTTTGACCGCAAATCAACGGGTGGCGTAGTCGACACTAAGAACATCTGCAAGGACTGCCGCACACTGAGTTTGACACCCTGGGCACGGACCGGGTCACAGCCACTCGGAGACTACAACCCCCATCTGATCCGGCTCCGGGTATCCCTAACAACATGGCCCAGGGGGCGCGTCAACTTTGGCGTAGTCGGCAGGATCACGTGCCCGCAACAACCGGGTACTGCGTGCCTGAAGAAAAATTCGCATTTACCTCAAAACGAAGTCTCCCGCCAATTCCAGAGGGTCCCCGCCATCGGACGCCATCTCGGATCAGTTCCCGCCATTTGCCCGTCATCTGCAGTCTTTTCCCGCCATCTGCAGTGTTTCCCGCCACTGGGAAGCGGTTCCCGCCATCTGAGAAGATTTCCCGCCTTGGCAGAGCGGACGCCATTATGGGCGTGCCAGAGGATGGCAAGAGGCCACCTCCCATCGTGGGCCAGGATCGGAAATGGCGCCAAAAGTGGAAACCGCCCCCACCAGCAGAGACTGTGATGATTGATATGTCCATCAGCGTGAGGGAACTGCCCCTGGAACTGGCAATCACAAAGTTGCCCCAGGACGACCCCCAATGTGGGCGGATACAGAACAAAAGGAAGAAGATGGGAGCAGCCTGGAGGAGTCCAGAGAGAACACACCCGGAGATGGAGGGAGAGTCAGGCAGCACCGACCCTGTGGTCAGGAGCCTGTTGCAGGCCGCCACTCCAGAAGGCCTGCTGGAGATCCTGGCGCAGCTCCCCGGAGATCGGGAGTGTGCACAGACCGCGCTGGAGGGCCTCGCACGAAGGATGGCCCGGGTGCAGCAGGAAACACTGGCGGAGTGGACCCGAGAGATGGCCCTGCAGGCTGGAGCCTGCCAGCGAAGCATGCCACCCGCAGCGAGGAGCAAGTCCACCTCTGAGGACGGCGAAGGAGGGACGACGGCCGGAGACGACGCCGCGGAGGGAGCCGAAGAGATGAAGGCAGGTAATGGGGACGACAATATCCCGTGCCCAGAAGCCGTAAACCTGCCCCAGCTCCCCGTCGCAGAGCCCGAAGCCCCACTCACTGTTCCCGTAGCCGCTGCGTCATCGCTCCAAGCTAGGCCTCAAGCGGCCGGAGCCGCGGCCACGACCCCTGTGACGTCACGCGCCTCGATCCAGAGCACGGCCAAGCAGGAGACGCCACCGGCCTGGTCGCAAGGCCGAGTGCCCCCGGGCGCCGCAGTGCCAACAGCGCCCTCTACCTCCACTGTGCCACCGGCCTGGTCACTGGGCCAGGTAACCCCGGGCGCCGCCGTCTTCACGGTGCCCTTTACATTCAGGGTGCCCCAGGTCTGGTCGCAAGGCCTGGTGAACCCGGGCGCCGCCACCACAACAGCGCCCTCAACGTCCACAGCGCCACACCTGGGTGAAGACCTATTTGCCCAGCACACATGCCCGGATGGGCAGCCCTTTGTGTGGCCACCGGAGTATTACCATCCCCGACTCCGGAAGGAAAGACCCCTGGATGAGCCCCTGATCCCGGCTCCGGCGCCCGCCAAGATCACCCCACTCTCGTTGGAGGAAGCGCAGTTTGCGTGGGACCCCACCGGAGAAGACCTCATCGGGTTCACCGAGGAGACCCGGGCAGCCGCAGCCCAGCGTGCGGAGTGCTGCCAGCAACAATTGGAGGTTTTTGCTAGAGAGCGACGAGAGAGGCGGGTCCGCGAGGAGCGGCTCCAAGTGAAGAGCGCCGAGCAGAAGAGCCGAGCCCGCAGAAACCCCCGTGCTGCCCAGCGGGACTGTAATAAAATTCCAGTTGGAGCACGGGTGGGGTTTCATCCGGGACCACAAGACCCCCGGCGACGTCTTTGTCACCCGCAGAGACGTTGAAAGTCATCTGCCGGAGGGACACAGAGGTCGTGACCTATACCTGGGTGATGAGGTCACCTTCACCCGGCATCAGTGCGCCAAGGGCCCGTATGCCCTGCACGTGCATAGACTTACTGAGAAGGAGGTACGGGGTGAGGAGGATCAAGAGGACCCGGACGGGTCTAAAGATTACCCTCAGCCAAGAGCACACCGCCACTGATGAACTGTAAATAGAATATGTAAATAGTTACCCGTGTGGGTACAAAAACTGTTGCTACCAAAGTGTAGTCCCCGTCGGGACCAGCAAGTGAATACCCGTGTGTCCCTATCCCTTAACAGGCTGAGGACTGTGAACAGCCATTCCTTTTCCCCACTGGCCGAGGACTGAGAGCGGCCATATTCCCCTTTGTACATAGTTGCGCTTCTTAAAGCGCCCCCTACCGGTTTTATAGGAAACTGTTGTTTTTGCTACAAGAGACTGTTGCACTTTACCCGGTCACAAGTTGCACCGTGGCCGGAGGAACAAGAATGTTTATATGAAAAAGTTTTATGCTGATAATATATATATTGTTTTATATGTTTATGATGTTTTGAAAAAAATTGTATGTTTTTGGATATTGGTATTCTTTTACAGCCCGAGGACGTGCTGTGATTTACCAGGGGGGAATGTAGCACCCTGAGGACTCGGCTGCTACAGGGGTATTGCACCTCAAGCCAGAGGTGTGGTATTCCACTCCCGGGTAAGGATGGAGTGTGGAACTGAGCTCAGAAGGCTGCATGCACTACATACATCCCATTTCCGGGGGACAGAACTACGGTACTCCCACCAGTATATGTGCAGGTACGACAGCGTCTGTCCCTGGCTGGAGTGGGAGGGGGGTGGAACATCCCAGTAGTGTAGGGGCAGATAGGGGGAGTAGTCTGGGTAAAGATAGGAGCTCATTGGGTGCTGGTCACCTGAGCTCACACATAGAGGGAGTATATAAGGTGGGCACCATCTTAGGACAGAGTTAGTCAGTCAGTCAGTCAGTCAGTGAGTCAGCAGTAACTCCAGGAGAAGAGAAGGAAGAGGGACCCAGAGGCGCAGGACGAGAGGGGACCCCAAGATCCCAGAATAAGGACAAAAGGGTGAAGGGTCGGCAAAAGGGTACCGGATCCCAAGCTGGCGGAGGCCAAAGCAAACCTTAGCCAGGAACCGGAGGTCGTGGGCAAGATTTGCCACGACCCTCACCAAATCCACCAGAATGGCACACCGAGCATAGGGTCAGGGAAGCCAGAGAAGGTTCAACCACCAAGAGACCCGAGGGAGCCGGACATAGGTGGATCCCTGGTGAGAACGGCCAGAGAGAGAGAGAGAGAAGAAGGGAGCTCAGGACCATACTCAGGAATTGCCCGGGAGTTGACCGAGTCCCGCACCTGGTGGACGCAGCACGGCTTGGGTGGTCACTGCTGTACAGAGTGACCCGAGCAACACCAGTGAGTAAAAACCCTGAAACTGCATTTCATGCCTCTGAGTCTCCTTGCTGCACCTTCACAACCACCATCCTCCACGTCTGACCCCCTGAGGCTATACCCCTCCCGTTGGGGGTTATACTACCACAGCTGCACACACACCACCAGCCTCAGCGGACCATCCTGCAGCGGCGGCCTTTTGACCGCAAATCAACGGGTGGCGTAGTCGACACTAAGAACATCTGCAAGGACTGCCGCACACTGAGTTTGACACCCTGGGCACGGACCGGGTCACAGCCACTCGGAGACTACAACCCCCATCTGATCCGGCTCCGGGTATCCCTAACAACATGGCCCAGGGGGCGCGTCATAAACACTGTAACTACAGTATGCCTGGACAACACCTTTAATTCTGTGCTCTCAGCAGACAATGTTTTTGCTCTGCCTACCTACAACATATATATAGTAATCTGAAGGGGTTTTCCAGGCTTAAGATACTGGTAAGTTATTCTTAGGATAGGTCATCAATATCAGATGCATGGTGTCCCAGAACGCAGTACCCCACCAATCAACTGTTTTCAGCTCTGGCAGCGGGGGGATGTGAAAGTGACCCATGCAGACCCCCACAGCTCTGTTCACGGTGTATTGGCTGTTCTGTGTGCAGCTCTTATAGCATAGTGGATAAAAACTGAGCTGAAATATTCATGAACAGCCAATAGGCCACGAACCGGACCATGCTGTTCACTCCATTCACTGGTTACATCTGGCAGCCACCAGAGCTGAAAACAGCTAATCGGTGGGGGTGCCGGATATTGATCCTGAAACACCTCTTCTATGTGCACACCGAGTCTTTTTTGCTGTTTTCAGAGCAGATCCTCTAAGTTTTTGAGGAGGATTTGGAGAGTTTCCGCTCAGTCTCTGCTCCAATACAGCCTCAAAAACTCCTGTGTGCACATATCTGAAGTGAAATTTCACATTTGGCGATCACTGACTATATTATTTTAACAAAAGAACTAACAGCCTAGTAATACATATGCAAATCAACAGAAATAAAACTGGTAAAAAACACAACAGAATTCAATTTGTAGTAAATCACTTAATGACCACACGCTTGTTACAATTCCTCTGCCACTGGAAACCTGCAGCGTGTGGAGGGTCTTCCTGAGGAAGATGAAGCTTGAGCGTTAGGGCGCAGACAGACAGCCATATAACTCGGGTGAAGATCGCATCGCAATCCTCGGATGGCTGTCGGCTCCTGACCTGAGCGTGACAGCTGCAGAGAAATACATGCTGCCACGCTCAGGTCAGGAGCCGACAGCCAGTCCGAATATTGCGATGCGATCCTCACCTGAGTTATACGGCTGTCTGTCTACGACCTTAGGCCACATTTATACGTTCAGTATTTGGTCAGTATTTTACATCAGTATTTGTAAGCCAAAACCAGGAGTGGGTGAAAAATGCAGAACTGGTGACGTGTTTGTATTATACTTTTCCTCTGATTGTTCCACTCCTGGCTTTGGCATATAAATACTGAGGTAAAATACTGACCATATACTGAACGTGTGAACGTGGTCTTAGAATTGGTGCGAACCAAGTCACAGGATCTAATTCATCGGCCACGTCCGTAATCTGTGCTTGCTGGATGGGAGGCCTGAATATCACTTCTTACCTCCTGGCATCGGTGGATCTTTTTTTGATTAGTCGGCCTGGTGCGACATCACATGTACATCACACTCCAACAATGATGTGGTGCCAGGCCGGAGGAGCTGAAGATGCCGTTAGGCAAGAGGCGGTTCTCAGGGCGCCCTTAGAGCAGACACAGATTACTGACCTGGCCAATTGATTGGGTCCTGCAAATCAATTCGCACCAATTCTATTATTACACTATTCTATCCAACAAGACAATGTTCCCAAAAGTCCACCAAGGCATGGTTTCAGAAGAAGTCTTGGAAGATTCTGAGGTGGCTGTCACAGTCGCCTGACTTGAAACCCATAGAAATTTTTGTTGGGATTTGAAGAAGGCGGTTGCAACATGGAAAGCCAAGAAAATTAGTGACCTGTAGACCATGATAAATGGGTTAAGATTCCCCAAGAATACTACCAGAAGCTATGTCTGGCTGGGTATCACCATTGCAATTCTACTAAGTAGAGTTAGCAGCGTGGTGGTGTAACACAGCGTGGAGCAGTAGCCGTGGGCGAGGCACTCGTCTCCAGCGCCCCGGCACATTACATGAAAGTGAAGGTCCTGGCTGGGTGTGTGGATTTATGCTGTGAGATCCTTACACCCATGCAGGCCAAATGTAGCTAATGTTGCTGGTTTTCCAGGACTAGATGTTTCACAGTTCAATGAGAGAGGCCATCATTAGAAAGTAAACTCTACTGAACGGCAACTTGATCAGGGTTATAAACAAGGGATAGCGGGTACAAAGTCTTAAAGACGTTTCCTTTACTGTATGAAGCAATTTCCACACAGTATCATTCCTCTGTAGTATACTCCAGGGCTTTCTATATCTGCTGTTCCTCCCTACTTCGCCACAACCCAGCTTTAACGCAGCGGTCCTGATCAACAAGCCTCCACTACTTGTTCAGCAGTTCCGCATCCTATTTCTTCCACTACTGTGGCCCTGGAGCTCCTGCTCGGGACCCTTCACTAGTCTCAGTCTCAAAGTCCTGTTAAGGACATTTCTTTCTGCGTTACAAGCCCAAGGTCTCATGGCTAGGCGTTCACTCCAAGGACCCGTCTCCGGGAGGCCACTCTGTCTCGTCAGTCACTTTTCCTCAGGATCTCACTCTCCCTTCCCTTCAGTCTCCTCTCATTCAGGGTCCCCCTCCAATGCAGCACTGCTCACTATGGACCTTTTAGTCCGCTAACTTTGTAATCTCGATCCTATCTGACTTCCTAGCAGTAGTCACTTTCCCTTATACTAGCCCCTCCAACTGTGGCCTAGTCCCAACCTTTAACTCTAACTTACGCTATGGTCAATTGTAATGCACACGCCCGGACTGACTGGCGTGTGCGTGTTTATGTAGTGATTCCACTGTGCCATGAACCGGAGAGTGCCTGGAGGGGCGTAACTAAGTATCTGCCCGATCCGACCAAGGTCGCACGACAGCATACGACGCCAGTGCACCAGGGAGGAACCGAGCAGAGGAACCAGGGTCTACTCCAGGTCAGACTCTGGACACGGCTGTTGACCCACACCGGGGAATACAGGAACAGGCAGACTAGAGCGCAGGCTGGGTAGGGTCCAGTACAGACTGGGAGACAAGTTCGAAAACTGCAGACGCGGTGGACAGAGCTGAGCAAAGCGAAAACCGCAGACGCGGTGGACAGAGCTGAGCAAAGCGAAAACCGCAGACGCGGTGGACAGAGCTGAGCAAAGCGAAAACCGCGGACGCGGTGGACAGAGCTGAGCAAAGCGAAAACCGCGGACGCGGTGGACAGAGCTGAGCAAAGCGAAAACCGCGGACGCGGTGGACAGAGCTGAGCAAAGCGAAAACCGCGGACGCGGTGGACAGAGCTGAGCAAAGCGAAAACCGCGGACGCGGTGGACAGAGCTGAGCAAAGCGAAAACCGCGGACGCGGTGGACAGAGCTGAGCAAAGCGAAAACCGCAGACGCGGTGGACAGAGCTGAGCAAAGCGAAAACCGCAGACGCGGTGGACAGAGCTGAGCAAAGCGAAAACCGCAGACGCGGTGGACAGAGCTGAGCAAAGCGAAAACCGCAGACGCGGTGGACAGAGCTGAGCAAAGCGAAAACCGCAGACGCGGTGGACAGAGCTGAGCAAAGCGAAAACCGCAGACGCGGTGGACAGAGCTGAGCAAAGCGAAAACCGCAGACGCGGTGGACAGAGCTGAGCAAAGCGAAAACCGCAGACGCGGTGGACAGAGCTGAGCAAAGCGAAAACCGCAGACGCGGTGGACAGAGCTGAGCAAAGCGAAAACCGCAGACGCGGTGGACAGAGCTGAGCAAAGCGAAAACCGCAGACGCGGTGGACAGAGCTGAGCAAAGCGAAAACCGCAGATGCGGTGGACAGAGCTGAGCAAAGCGAAAACCGCAGACGCGGTGGACAGAGCTGAGCAAAGCGAAAACCGCAGACGCGGTGGACAGAGCTGAGCAAAGCGAAAACCGCAGACGCGGTGGACAGAGCTGAGCAAAGCGAAAACCACAGACGCGGTGGACAGAGCTGAGCAAAGCGAAAACCGCAGACGCGGTGGACAGAGCTGAGCAAAGCGAAAACCGCAGACGCGGTGGACAGAGCTGAGCAAAGCGAAAACCGCAGATGCGGTGGACAGAGCTGAGCAAAGCGAAAACCGCAGACGCGGTGGACAGAGCTGAGCAAAGCGAAAACCGCAGACGCGGTGGACAGAGCTGAGCAAAGCGAAAACCGCAGACGCGGTGGACAGAGCTGAGCAAAGCGAAAACCGCAGACGCGGTGGACAGAGCTGAGCAAAGCGAAAACCGCAGACGCTGTGGACAGAGCTGAGCAAAGCGAAAACCGCAGACGCGGTGGACAGAGCTGAGCAAAGCGAAAACCGCAGACGCGGTGGACAGAGCTGAGCAAAGCGAAAACCGCAGACGCGGTGGACAGAGCTGAGCAAAGCGAAAACCGCAGACGCGGTGGACAGAGCTGAGCAAAGCGAAAACCGCAGACGCGATGGACAGAGCTGAGCAAAGCGAAAACCGCAGACGCGGTGGACAGAGCTGAGCAAAGCGAAAACCGCAGACGCGGTGGACAGAGCTGAGCAAAGCGAAAACCGCAGACGCGGTGGACAGAGCTGAGCAAAGCGAAAACCGCAGACGCGGTGGACACAGCTGAGCAAAGCGAAAACCGCAGACGCGGTGGACAGAGCTGAGCAAAGCGAAAACCGCAGACGCGGTGGACAGAGCTGAGCAAAGCGAAAACCGCAGACGCGGTGGACAGAGCTGAGCAAAGCGAAAACCGCAGACGCGGTGGACAGAGCTGAGCAAATCGAAAACCGCAGACGCGGTGGACAGAGCTGAGCAAAGCGAAAACCGCAGACGCGGTGGACAGGGCTGAGCAAAGCAAAACCGCAGACGCGGTGGGGACAGGGCTCTGTTCACACGGAACAGACTAGAAGGGAAAGGCAGAACCAGATACCCACAGGGTACTTGCAGAGAAGTAGCGAGTGGACCACAATCTCACAAACGGAAGTACAGTGACAACGAGCAGGAGTTAGGTACGAGTTCAGACTCTGCAGAAAAAGGGAAAGTACAGACATAGAGAAAAACAAAACAGGCTAGGAGAGTATTCAGACAAGAACAGACACAGCAGCAAGATACAGGAGCGGGTTCACACAGGCCGGGAAATACAGCCTCCAGGATAGGCAGAAGACAACAGGCTAGAAGATAATACAGACAGGACACAGTTCAGACACGGGAACTGATACCGAAGGCAGGAAACATAAACGGGACTTGGCATATCAGTGACCAAAGGCCAACTGACAGAACACAATGCTCAGGCAGGGATTCATTGGAGCAGCTGGGTTAAATACCAGATGGCAGACAGCAATAGGCTGGGGACGCACAAGGGGTGTGTCTGCAGCAGGTACAAAAAGCAGGAAGTGATCGGGCGCCGCCCTTAAGCAGCAGACACAGAGGCAAACAGACAGCATGGAGGGAAGCCAGGCTAGCAAACTGGACTGGAGATCAAGTGCGCCCTCTTGCACAGTGGGAGATGGACCACTATGCAAGGACGCCGCCAGGTATGTTACATCAATTATATACACTACCAACATCATTAACATATTTATCGCTTTACACTATTCATATTACATCACAATACTATTAACACTTATCACATTACACAATATTTTTAAGATCCAGGACACAATTCACATGACATAATACAAAATGAATTTGTTTCTTCAGAGAGGAAACGCGGACAGCCTGTCCAAGGAGTTTGTATCTTCTCCCCATGTTTGTGTGGGTTTCCTTCGGGTCCGGTTTCTTCCCACACTCTAAAGACATACTGATAGGGAATCTAGATTGTGAGCTCCAATGGGGACAGTCATGATAATATCTGTAAAGTGCTGTGGAATATGATGGAGCTATAAAAGAAAGTAAAATAAATAAGTAATAAGGATGTTTGTCAAAAAGGAGATGAATAATTCTGAGACTGTAATAGTCATTAAAAATCATCTTTTTTGATGAATTTGGAGAGACCACTTGTTATATTAGTTGTGTTGAGCTATATAAATAGTTTTTGTTTCATTTGTTTGTTTCCCACAAACAGCAGAAAGTTTGTACATTTTTACTAATAAACCTAATATGCAGTGGTGATTAAATAATTTTGATTGCAACTGTGGACATACTTCCAAAATACAGTACTTTATAGAAATGCAGTAAAATAGGGGTCGTTTATTTGTTATGTTTTTTCCTCCCACAGATTCCTGGCCCCCATTGTGTCTCATTCTTGGCCCCCATTGTGTCTCATTCTTCCACCCATTGTGTATCCATCCTGGTCCCCAGGCCCGATATGATGTCTCATCCTGGTCCCCAGGCCCCATATGATATCCCATCCTGGTTCCCAGGGCCCATATGATGTCCCATCCTGGCCCTCGGGCCCCATATGATGTCCCATCCTGGCCCTCGGGCCCCATATGATGTCCCATCCTGGCCCCCAGGCCCTATATGATGTCCCATCCTGGTCCCCAGTTCCCATATGAAGTCCCATCCTGGCCCCATGTGATGTCCCATCCTGGCCCCCAGGCCCTATATGATGTCCCATCCTGGCCAATATGCCCCATATGATGTCCCATCCTGGCCAATATGCTCCATATGATGTACCATCCTGGTCCCATCAAAAAATAAAAAAATGCTTTTCCATACCTGGCCACGGTCCCGTTGCGTCCTCTTCCTTATCCATTTGAGGCGTTGCCACGCTGCCGCATGGCTGTGACTTAATTCGCCGGCAATGTGCGCACCGATGTCAGCTGCCAGCCTCCAGGTGGTTGGCAGCTGGTAACTGTTGCTGTCAGGGTCAGCTACAGGTTTTCGTGGGCCCCAGGTGAAAGTCTCAATGGGCCCCTTTAACACATACCACGATTAATGATGCACAGATAAGAAATAAAGGTATAGTACAATGTCAAAGATTTAACTTACTACTTACATCAGGAGTGATATCTATTGTAAATTCTACAATGACTCAGAAACTGGCGAATCCTTGCAGCGCACACTATGTGCACTACATTTTAGACCGAACAGTATAGTCTTCTGTACAGAATTGTGGGCACTACATAGTCTTCTGTACAGAATTGTGGGCACCACATAGTCTTCTGTACAGAATTGTGGGCACCACATAGTCTTTTGCACAGAATTGTGGCCACCACATAGTCCCCCGCACCGAATTGTGGCCACCACATAGTCCCCCGCACCCAATTGTGGCCACCACATAGTCCCCCGCACCCAATTGTGGCCACCACATAGTCCCCCTCACCGAATTGTGGCCACCTCATAGTCACCCTCACCGAATTGTGGCCACCACATAGTCCCCTGCATTGAATTGTGGCCACCACATAGTCCTCCATATAGAACCTCCGTACAGAATTGTGGGCATCACATAGTCCCCCGTACAGAATTGCGGGCACCACATAGTCCCCCGTACAGAATTGCGGGCACCACATAGTCCCCCATACAGAATTGTGTGCACCACATAGTCCCCTGTACTGAATTGTGCGCACCACATAGTCTCCCGAACAGAATTGTGCGCACCACATAGTCTCCCGTACAGAATTGTGCGCACCACATAGTCCTCCGTACAGAATTGTGGGCACCACATAGTCCTCCGGACAGAATTGTGGGCACCACATAGTCCTCCGGACAGAATTGTGGGCACAACATAGTCCTCCGTTCAGAATTGTGGGCACCACATAGTCCTCCGTACAGAATTGTGGGCAACACATTGTCCTCCGGACAGAATTGTGGGCACCACATAGTCCACCGGACAGAATTGTGGGCACCACATAGTCCTCTGGACAGAATTGTGGGCTCCACATAGTCCTCTGGACAGAATTGTGGGCACCACATAGTCCTCCGTACAATATTACAGGCCCCATATATTGTGCCATACAGTATATAATGGCCACATACAGTACAGACCAAAAGTTTGGACACACCTTCTCATTTAAAGATTTTTCTGTATTTTCATGACTATGAAAATTGTACATTCACACTGAAGGCATCAAAACTATGAATTAACACATGTGGAATTATATACTTAACAAAAAAGATTGAAACAACTGAAAATATGTCTTATATTCTAGGTTCTTCAAAGTAGCCACCTTTTGCTTTGATGACTGCTTTCCACACTCTTTGCATTCTCTTGATGAGCTTCAAGAGGTAGTCACCGGAAATGGTCTTCCAACAATCTTGAAGGAGTTCCCAGAGATGCTTAGCACTTGTTGGCCCTTTTGTCTTCACTCTGCGGTCCAGCTCACCCCAAACCATCTTGATTGGGTTCAGGTCTGGTGACTGTGGAGGCCAGGTCATCTGGCGTAGCACCCCATCACTCTCCTTCTTGGTCAAATAGCCCTTACACAGCCTGGAGGTGTGTTTGGGGTCATTGTCCTGTTGAGAAATAAATGATGGTCCAACTAAAGGCAAACCAGATGGAATAGCATGCCGCTGCAAGATGCCGTGGTAGCCATGCTTGTTGAGTATGCCTTCAATTTTGAATAAATCCCCAACAGTGTCACCAGCAAAGCACCCCCACACCATCACACCTCCTCCTCCATGCTTCACGGTGGGAACCAGGCATGTAGAGTCCATCTGTTCACCTTTTCTGCGTCGCACAAAGACACGGTGGTTGGAACCAAAGATCTCAAATTTGGACTCATCAGACCAAGGCACAGATTTCCACTGGTCTAATGTCCATTCCTTCTGTTCTTTAGCCCAAACAAGTCTCTTCTGCTTGTTGCCTTTCCTTAGCAGTGGTTTCCTAGCAGCTAATTTACCATGAAGGCCTGCTGCACAAAGTCTCCTCTTAACAATTGTTGTAGAGATGTGTCTGCTGCTAGAACTCTGTGTGGCATTGACCTGGTCTCTAATCTGAGCTGCTGTTAACCTGCGATTTCTGAGGCTGGTGACTCGGATAAACTTATCCTCAGAAGCAGAGGTGACTCTTGGTCTTCCTTTCCTGGGGCGGTCCTCATGTGAGCCAGTTTCTTTATGGCGCTTGATGGTTTTTGCAACTGCACTTGGGGACACTTTCAAAGTTTTCCCAATTTTTCGCACTGACTGACCTTCATTTCTTAAAGTAATGATGGCCACTCCTTTTTCTTTACTTAGCTGCTTTTTTCTTGCCATAATACAAATTCTAACAGTCTATTCAGTAGGACTATCAGCTGTGTATCCACCTGACGTCTGTACAACACAACTGATCGTCCCAACCCCATTTATAAGGCAAGAAATCCCACTTATTAAACCTGATAGGGCACACCTGTGAAGTGAAAACCATTTCCGGTGACTACCTCTTGAAGCTCATCAAGAGAATGCCAATAGTGTGCAAAGCAATCATCAAAGCAAAAGGTGGCTACTTTGAAGAACCTAGAATATAAGACATATTTTCAGTTGTTTCACACTTGTTTGTTAAGTATATAATTCCACATGTGTTAATTCATATTTTTGATGCTTTCACTGTGAATGTACAATTTTCAAAGTCATGAAAATACAGAAAAATCATTAAATGAGAAGGTGTGTCCAAACTTTTGGTCTGTACTGTATATTGTTCCATACAGTATAATGTCCCCATATAATGCTCCATACAGTATAATGCCCTATATGTTGCTCTATACAGTATACAATGACCACATTTATTGCTCCATACAGTATACAATGACTCCATATATTGCTCCATACAGTATACAATGACCCCATATATTGCTCCATACAGTATACAATTGCCCATACAGTATAATGGGCCCCATGTCGTGCTCCATACATAAAAAAAAATAAAATATTTACCACTCCTCATTGCCCGCTGGTCGCTGCTCCAGTCTCCTCAGCGTCTTCTGGCTCTCTGTACTGCTCAGCACAGAGGGTGCGCTGTAGTGATGTCATTGCACCCTCTGCCCTGACACGTCAGCGTCAGAAGACTCTGAAAAGAGTAGACCAGAGCAGCCGTTAACGGGAAGATTTGAGCATTTCCGAGGACGCACGTTCAGTTACTGAGCGAATGACCAAATCCCCTCCCCTGGGCCCCCCTCCTCACTGGGGCTCCATACACTAGTAAGGGCAGTAATGCCCTGATGGCGGCCCTGGAGTCGGATGATGGACCGATCTTCTAGTCAGATGCTGCTCCATCCGCAGTCATTATACAGTTGTGTTTAAAAGTTTACATAGCCCTTCAGAATTTTTACTTTCTTGGCCTTGTTTCAGAGAATATGAATGATAACAAAAAATCTTTTTCTCTACTCATGGCTATTGGTTGGGGGAAGCCATTTATTGTCAAACTACTGTGATTTTTCTTTTTAAATCTTAATGACAACCAAAAACATCCAAATGACCCTGATCAATAGTTCACATACCCCACTTCTTAATAACGTGTATTGCCCCTCTAACATCAATGACAGCTTGAAGTCTTTTGTGGTAGTTGTTGATGAGGTTCTTTATTTTCTCAGATGGTAAAAAGCCTCCAGTTCCTGTAAATTCCTGGGCTGTCTAGCATGAACTGCACGCTTGAGATCTCCCCAGAGTGGCTCAATTATATTTACGTCAGGAGACTGGGATGGCCACACCAGAACCTTCACTTTGTTCTGCTGTAGCCAATGACAGATCGACTTGGCCTTGTGTTTTGGATCATTGTCATGTTGGAACACCGCTAGTTTTTAGACAGTCCTGAATTTCAGCTGATGTTATTTGTGGGTTTTTCTTTGCATCCCGAACAATTTTCCTGGCCGAAATTTTTGTTGGTCTACCTGACCGTGGTTTGGTTTTCACAGAGCCCCTTATTTTCCATTTGTTAATCACAGTCTGAACGCTGCTGACTGACATTATCAGACTGACATTATCAATTCCATGGATATTTTTTTGTATACTTTTCCTGTGTTATACAGTTCAACTACCTTTTCCCATAGATCCGTTGACAATTCTTTTGCTTTCCCCATGACTCACAATTCAGAAATGTCAGTAGCTGGATGAAAGATGCAAGAGTCTGTCTGGATCCCAGAAACTCACTTAGCTTTTATGCACAAAAACTACAAGCAAACAGGTCACAGATGAGGATGTTACCTTTAGTAGCTATTCAAACCTATTTGTGTCAAATTCTGTGCATGTTATCAGGCCAAAATCACCAGGGTATGTGAACTTTTGATCGGGGTCATTTGGATGTTTTTGGTTGTCATTAAGATTTAAAAAGAGAAAACACAGTAGTTTGACAATAAATGGCTTCACCCAACCAATAACCATGAGTGGAGAAAAAGGTTTTTTGTTATCATTCGTATTCTCTGAAACAAGGCCAAGAAAGGAAAAATTCTGCCGGGATATGTAAACTTTTGAGCACAACTGTATATCTAACAAGAGAGGACTCTATGTAAAAGAGAAATCACTGTGATTAACAAAAATAACGAGAATACGCTATGTAAGGGGCGGTATGTAACAAGACATACTACGTCCCCACCATGGTGCATGACGTCATTGCCATGTGCCCCCAGTTACCGGCACGGAGATGTCAGCTGCCGACTCCTGATTGGCTGCCCGCGTGTATTGCAGTGAAGAGATCTGGTGGGTCCCCTGCGGCACATTACATTACATTTCAGCTGCATGTGCATCCAGGCCCCTCCACCTCTGGGCCCCGGTGCAGCTGCACCG
This sequence comes from Phyllobates terribilis, assembly GCF_046119375.1. Taxonomy (NCBI): domain Eukaryota; kingdom Metazoa; phylum Chordata; class Amphibia; order Anura; family Dendrobatidae; genus Phyllobates; species Phyllobates terribilis. The sequence goes on from NW_027362797.1 coordinate 1,286,658, forward strand.
GCGATATTTCCACCCCTGGTGCAGTGAGTATCTGGGATCCCTAACATCACAGCTGAGCCTAGAGCACATGCAATGCCGTCCCTGGTACGCCATACTATGTATATTACTTACCGTACATCAGCAACTGGGTGAGCAATGTTTACTTACAACACAAGTGTTCTCACATTATCGTTGGTGCAATTAAGGTATTTTTTTGTATTATATGCACACTACTTGTGATCTGGCACAGAATAAAAATACATTTTTGTTATATCATTATGACATATGAGGAGATTGCACACATGTGCACTATGCTTTCCTGATGTATATTAACCCGTTTAGAGCCCAGGCCGTATTAGTACGCACATTTGCGTACTGCCCGTTCAGTGAGGGCTGCTGCGCTGAGCCCTCACTGAACGGAGCACATGTCAGCTGATTCTTACAGCTGACATGTGCCCGCAACAGCCGTGGGTGGAATCGCGATCCACCCGCGGCTGTTAACCTGTTAAATGCCGCTGTCAATCTCCGACAGCGGCATTTAACGCGCGCTTCCTGGAAGCACGTCCTAAGCCCCGCCCACCGGCGACCCCGTCACGTGATCGCGGGTCGCCGATGGGCGTGCATGACAACCCAGGGTCTGCAGCAGACGCCTGTGGTTGTCATGATCTGGTCGCTATGAGCGCCACCTAGTGGTCGGCGCTCATAGCACAGGACCAATTCTGCTATATGCAGGGGATCTGCTCGTCCCCTGTATGTAGCAGAGCCGATCAGACAACTGCTGCTTCTAGTCTCCTATGGAGACTATAGAAGCATGCAGTAAGTGAAAAAAAAAAGTTTTAAAAAAATATAAAAGTTTAAATCACCCCCCTTTTGCCCCATTCAAAATAAAATAATAAAAAATAAACCCCACATACACATATTTGGTATCGCCGCGTTCAGAATCGCCCGATCTATCAATATAAAAAAAGAATTAATCCGATCGGTAAACGGCGTAACAAGAAAAAAATTCTAAACGCCAGAATTATGTTTTTTGGTCGCCGCAAAATTGCAATAAAATGCAATAACGGGCGATCAAAACATCGGATCTACACCAAAATGTTATCAATAAAAACGTCAGCCTGGCACGCAAAAAATAAGCCCTCACCCAGCCCCAGATCCCGAAAAATGGAGACACTACAGGTCTCAAAAAATGGCGCTATTTTTTTATTTTTTTTTTTACCAAATTTTGGAATTTTTTTTCACCACTAAAATATAAAAGAACGTATACATGTTTGGTGTCTATGAACTCGTAATGACCTGTAGAATAAGAGTGGCAGGTCAGTTTTAGCATTCAGTGAACGTGGTAAAACAAATAAATAAAAAACAACTGTGGTATTGCACTTTTTTTGCAATTTTACCGCACTTGGAATTTTTTTCCAGTTTTCCCGTACATGATATGGTAAAACTAGTAATGGCGTTGAAAAGTACAACTCGTCCCGCAAAAAATAAGCCCTCACATGGCCATATTGACCAAACAATAAAAACACTATGGCTCTGGGAACAAGGGGAGCAAAAAACGAAAAAGCAAAAACGACAAAACCCAAGGTTGCGAAAGGGTTAATCACTGATTATGGCGTGTAACCTATATATACCTTGTTTCTGCACTGTGAATGCTCATTGCTCACAGCTAAAAGAGATTAAACGTCGCACATACATGCTTGAGAAAAAAACATTTTTTTTACCATCATGTCTGGGGTGCTGACATTTTTTGCTGTATATCACTATAAATATGTATCTAAATCAATCTCTAATCATATGGTTACTATTTTTTTATATGTAAAGCAATAACTGCACACCTGTCCTCATATATGAAATGTATATCTACAGACTCGAGCCAACCGATCACAGGATCTATTGTAGTCGGACCAAGGTCCTGCAAACTTCTTCAGCTGGTATTGGGACACAAGCATCCTGGATGTATGTGGCATTTACAAGGACACACTATTTCTTGACAGACCCAATAACTTTGAATGACCCTGATCTGATAACCATGGAGTCGTATGGATCTTTTTATTCGGCTCTACATTACACTGTATTATATACTGATGCTGGATACACAGTGACTTTGGCCATGGCACAGGTTGTGTAGCACAAAATCATTGTAACTGCTGCTACATTACATAGGAGTAGAAAAAAGTGAATAGGGTCCAATACATTACGTCCCCTAGGTACTGTGACAAGCAATTGAAAAAAAACGTAACTTGGCACATTACCGCAGGGGTCACAATGTTCATGCCTGGTGTCAGCACTCAGCACCCGGGCAAGTACCGGGGCCCTGAGCAGGTGGGGGGGACCACTCGCTGTCGGGCATGCCGGCTCGCTATGGGACCCACTCCCCTGCTTGCTCAGGGCCCCGGCACAATAATTACCTCTCCCCGTGCCTCAGCAGCAGGTCCTGCATCTTTCACGGCTGCTGCACTGTGACGTCTCAGGTCAGAGGGCTCGATGATGTCTTTCCACTGCGCCCTCTCTTGAGCAGTCACAACACAGAGCGGGAAGACGGCAACGTGGCTGAAGAGTCCAGAGCAGCGGCAGCAGGTGAGGAGAAGTGAGGTAAGTATTTGATTTTTTTTTAATGTATGGAGGCATGGGGCATTATATGGGGGGGATGTGACATCCTGCATGGGGCTCTATATGGGGGGGGTGTCATCCTGCATGGGTCACTATATGAGGGGGTGTCATCCTGCATGAGGCATTATTTTGGGGGGTGACATCCTGCATGGGGCATTATATGGGGGGGGGGGTGACATCCTGCATGGGGCATTATATGGGGGGAACAACTTGCATGGGGCATTATGTGGGGGACACAGCCTGCATGGGGCATTATGTGGAGGACACAGCCTGCATGGGGCATTATGTGGGGGTACAGCCTGCTTGGGGTATTATGTGGGGGCATAGCCTGCATTGAGCGTTATATGGGGGCCAGTATCCTGTATGGAGCGTTATATGGGAGCCAGTATCCTGTATGGAGCGTTATATGGGGGCCAGTATCCTGTATGGAGCGTTATATGAGGGCCAGTATCCTGTATGGAGCGTTATATGGGGGCCAGTATCCTGTATGGTGCGCTATATGGGGGCCAGTATCCTGTATGGAGCATTTTATGGGGGCCAGTATTCTGCTTGGAGCGTTATATGGGGACCAATATTTCGCATGGAGCATTTTATGAGGTCCATTATTCTGCATGGAGCATTTTATGGGGTCCATTATTCTCTATGGAGCATTATATGGGGTCTATTATTCTGTATGGAGCAATATATGGGGTCCATAATACTGTATAGAGGACTATGTGGTGCCCATAATACTGTATGGAGGACTACACTATCCAGTCTGCACTGTGCGCTGCAAGGATTCGCCGATTTCTGTGCTATTTTAGAATTTACAATAGACATCGCTCATGTTATGTAAGAAGTGAAATCTTTGGCATTGTACTATATATATATATTTCTCTGCGTTTTCTGTGAATCATGAATCGTGGTATGTATTAAAGGGGCCCACTGAGACTCTTTCGCCCAGGGCCCACAAAAACCTGGAACCGGCCTTGACAATGTGATCCTACTCACTAGTATCATCCAGCATCATATAAGCAGAGGGTAGTGCTGGATACTTGGGCCAGGCAGTTCTAGCTCTGCCTGTGAGTTTAGAAAAAAGCAAAGGGAGTTGCCTAGTCTGGAGAGCAGCATGTAAACAAACTGGGTGCAGGCAATGAAGTGAAATTCAGGACAAACAAAAGTTAGAAACCAAAATTTTTTTATAGGGATATTATAAATTACAATAGAGCACAGATAATCTTAAAAATTGGATTTTAGGGTCGGGCAACCTCTTTAAATTGGTGCCAGATGGAATTTTGCTGTTTTTTGTTGCCAGATGGTATTAGCTGGTTGTTGCTGTTGCCAGATGGTATTAGCTGGTTGTTGTTGTTGCCAGATGGTATTAGCTGGTTGTTGTTGTTGCCAGATGGTATTAGCTTTTTGTTGTTGTTGCCAGATGGTATTAGCTGGTTGTTGTTGTTGCCAGATGGTATTAGCTGGTTGTTGTTGTTGCCAGATGGTATTAGCTGGATGTTGTTTTTGTTGCCAGATGGTATTAGCTAGTTGTTGTTGCCAGATGGTATTAGCTGGTTGTTGTTGCCAGATGGTATTAGCTGGTTGTTGCTGTTGCCAGATGGTATTAGCTGGTTGTTGTTGTTGCCAGATGGTATTAGCTGGTTGTTGTTGTTGCCAGATGGTATTAGCTTTTTGTTGTTGTTGCCAGATGGTATTAGCTGGTTGTTGTTGCCAGATGGTATTAGCTGGTTGTTGCTGTTGCCAGATGGTATTAGCTTTTTGTTGTTGTTGCCAGATGGTATTAGCTGGTTGTTGTTGTTGCCAGATGGTATTAGCTGGTTGTTGTTGTTGCCAGATGGTATTAGCTGGTTGTTGTTGTTGCCAGATGGTATTAGCTGGATGTTGTTTTTGTTGCCAGATGGTATTAGCTAGTTGTTGCCAGATGGTATTAGCTGGTTGTTGTTGCCAGATGGTATTAGCTGGATGTTGTTCTTGTTGCCAGATGGTATTAGTTGGTTGTTGTTGCCAGTTGGAATTAGCTGATTGTTGTTGTTGCCAGATGGTATTGGCTGGTGGTGGTGCTTGTTGGAGGATGTTATTAGCTGGTGGTGGTACTTGTTGCCGGATGGTATTGGCTGGTGATGGTGCTTGCTGCCGGATGGTATTGGCTGGTGGTGGTGTTTGTTGCCGGATGGTATTGGCTGGTGGTGGTGCTTGCTGCCGGATGGTATTGGATGGTGGTGGTACTTGTTGTCGCATGTTATTGGCTGGTGGTGGTGCTTGTTGCCGGATGGTATTGGCTGGTGGTGTTGCTTGCCGCCGGATGGTATTGGCTAGTGATGGTGGTGGTTGCCAGATGTTATTGGCTGGTAGTTGTTGTTGCTAGATGGATGTTTCTTTGCTATATATAGTGAAAATATAACAAATAATGTTAAAGCACATTTCATTTACAAGATATTGATGAGCTATTCGCAGGACCTATCCCCAAAGATCAGCTCTTCTAGGACCTGATCTGCATTGTCTGGTGATAATCGCTATACTTTGACTGGGACTATCACGTTGGAACTCTATTCAGTATGTTTATCTTAAGCCGGAGCTTATAATAGCTGATCAGTGGGGGTGCTGGATGTTGGACCACCCACTAATCTGATATTGATGATCTATACTAAGCATAGGTAATCAATATCTTGTGACATGACAAAGCAACCCCTTTACGTAACAGATTAGCAATTCTTAACATCTTACCATCCTGGTTAATAATGAATAAAGTTACTGCATAATTTGCTTTAACTACAGGATGTAACTTAATGCCGAGACCATTCCTATACGCAATGGCTTAATGTTGCACGATTTTGCAGAAAAAAATAAGGAAATTGTAAGGTTAGTCTGTATATTTACTGTAATTATACAGATTTGGAGCTTTGTGTAAAGCACTGTCATTGGGGAATAAGGTTTTAAATTCCCAAACACAAACAAAGAACAGAAGACATAGAAAACGGATTCCGAGTCCATATTGACTACCATGAATTATACCAGCTTGTAATAACTTAGTAAAAATTTAGAATACTGGAAATTTAAATCTTAAAGCTAGAGGCAGCATATTACAGAAACACGAGTGTTAAGAAAAATATCCTCCATTTCCAGATCCCATGATATTGAGTTCACTCGCTTACTCAACAAATATGTCCTGAAGACTCATGAAATATGAGGGGATCTCCTGATGTTCTGGGACAGTAGCACCATTCAAGTGAATAAAACTGCCATCAATTAACTCTTTACCAACATCCACTATAAATGTAACGTGCAAGTCGGTAGCGGGTGTAGGGGTGAGGCCGCCCCATACCCGACAGATAATGGCTGTGACACACAGCCAAAATCTACCTCTAACAGCCGAGACTGTCACCCTATTAAATTCCACTGTTACTCTCTGACAACGGCATTAATAGCGTGTTGGCATGGTGGTGCGTCATTATATGCGCCAATCAGCGCCTCTGTAACGTGATCGCAGGACGCCAATGAAGACCTCCATGCTCTGAGGTGTGGCTTCAAAAGAGAGTGTGGTTTTTACTATATGCAGTAATACTGTGGTATTACTGTGTATAGTGCAAGTGATCAGACTATCGCATGTTCAAGTCCCGTAAGTGGACTAACAAATACAGTAAAAAGTTTTTAAAAATATGAAATAAAAATAAAAAAGCATAAAAGTTTGAATCCATGCCTTTATCCCCCATTTAAAAATAAAGATAATAAAAAATAAACATCTATGGTATCGCTATATCCATAAGTGTCCAATCTATCAAAGCATAAAAATAATTAACCTGTTTGGTAAACACCTTAAACAGAAAAATACTCAAAATGACAAAATTGTGGTTTTTGTTTGCCGCAACACTGTAAGAAAGTTGTAAGAAGTGATGAAAATGTCATATCTATCAAAAAATGGTATCAATAAAAACGTTGTCTCACCCCCCAAAACAATAAGTCCTCACACAGCTCTATAGTCCGAAAAATGAAAACATTATTTGTTTTGGGAAATGGCGACACAATCCCCCCCAATTATTTTTCAAATATCTGATTTTGTTTTCACCACTAAAATAATGAAAAAACTACAAGTTTGGAATCGCCATAATCATACTGATGAGGAGAATCATATTGGCAGGTCATTTTTTTACCACACAATGTTTGACGTAAAAACAATTCCAAAAAACAATGTTAGAATTAGTTTTTTTGCAATTTCTCTGTACTTGTTTTTTTTTCCCATTTTCCAGTACACTTTGTGGTAAAATAAATGGTCTCATTCAAAATTACAACTCATCCCGCAAAAAACAAGTCCTCACAAGAATATGTGGACAGGAAAAAAGAAAGTTATGACTCTTTAAAGAAGAGGGAGGGAAATAGAAAAATGGAAATTGTCCATGTCTGCAAGGGGTTAAACAATACTATATATTGTAGGGATAGGACATGAACGCTATAGTCCGCGAGAAGCCTTTTAACTCTAGTAATTACATCCCTGACCTGTGCTCGGGCAGGAGGTATAACATATTTTTTAAACTATAGAACGCAAATTACTGTATTATAAAACACACCCCAGGTTTAGAGAACAGAAAATATTTACTAATAATTAACACTTCCTTTTTGGTGTAAAGAAGTGGAGGGGTCAATATCACTAACTTTAATGCACAAGGGTAGGATATTTAAGTGATGATCAGATCAGCTGTAATGTGTCTGGAAAGGTGCGGGCTCATCGCCATAGCCCGTACCAAAGCGGGAGACATGCCATGCACTGTACATATACGGCGCATGCCGTGAAAGGGTTAAGCACAATTTTGTTCTTGCTAAAAAAAATACATCTAGTCCAGAAAATACAGTATATATGCTATATGAATTATAAAACAAATCACATAGAATGTGACTTCAGAAGTGCATATTAGTTTGTAAAACAAAACAATAAGTCTTGTCAGTATAATTGTACTTGACTTGTAGAATAATGTTATCATGTAATATATACTGAACAGTGAATGCTGTGACTATAAATCCCAATAAGCAATGGTGAAATTACTGTTGATTTAATTTCATTCCCTAAAAAACTTACAAGTTTTTCAAAACTTTTTATGTATTTATGGTTTTTATAAAAACTACTGACTGATTTGGAAACCGCTGCGCTTTTGCAAACTGCAGCATGTCACTTCTTTCAGCGTTTTTTCACCCATAGGAAACAATGGGTAAGTGCTGCATTTATTGTGCAAACACCTAAGGAAGTTACATCATGGTTTTTTTGGGCCACTAAACTCTATCAACATGCAGAAGAGACAAGAAAAACGCAGCAATAAAAATGCAGAAAAAAAATCAGGAAAACCTGCTTTTTGTAAGTATCTTCTTTACTGCCAAGAGAGCAGGTATTGCCTGTGGAAAAAAAGCAACAAAAACGCAACGTGTGCACATAGCCTAAACTAAAAATTGGTTGCATCACGAAGACTATGTGCACATAACATTTTTTTGAAGGTTTCTTTTTAAGAAAATCCTCTCCAAAATTCACCTCAAAAATTATTTCAGAAACTCTTGGAAAGCAATTCCAGTTCATTTCTATGGGAAATCCACTCTTTTTATATCAGGAGGATTTTTTTAGTTTTTTTTTCTCTGAAGAGGTTTAGAAAAGCAAATTGCATGTCATTTCTTTGAAGAGGATCCAAAAGGAAACTTCTCCAAACATGGCAGTGTCCAATCAGAAGGCAGCAAAGAACGCATCAGGGAAAAAACTCATCCAAAACCTCTTAAAAATCCGGCATATAAGATGCGTGATCAATAAATGGCCGCTATCTGTGCAGATATATACAGTAGAAAGGAATCATCTCTATCCTTATGTCATCTAGAAGGTTTGCTCAGTAATCTCTGCTCTTACATGATCAGGGTGGTGGTCTTCCCCTTTTCATCATTTTCGGTGGTTTTGCTTCTACAATATATAAAACATATATAATCTCATGTAAATGTGCAGGTAACAGTGCGGATTAGGATCAATATTCACAGTGAAAATATACCAATAAAATCATACTTTATTAGATATTCATTAAAAAGAGCAATACTTAAAACCAACACAGTGCAGGGCCGGGTAGTGATCCCTTATGGAAAACTACAAGTGTAACTGTGGCACCCCAGGGGTCTGGTTTCCACAGTAACAGCAATGTTATGTCTGAGAGCAGGTGGGAGGTCTCTTGGTCAGGAATCCTATGCATGCCACACCTCCTGCCCAGTCCTGGGAGGGGAAGGACTTCCCCTATATAAACCTGGGGCTGAGGCAGGGTTAGTGAGTAGAGAAGAAGTAGAGACAGAGAAAAGAAGCAAATATAGGAACAGAACATCAAGAGCTCTGTGGGAGCAGTGTTACAAGGAGTCAGGGGCTGGCAGCTGCAGAGCTCGCCCTGACTGAGAAGATTTCTTACCGGACCCGGAGTCCGAGGCTGTGGGGACTAACTCCTACCCAGCAGCAGAATCCGTCAGGCAGGGGATTCCAGGTCCTCTGGCCAAGAAACCAGAAGGCACGGTCACACGCATGGGACCAGCCCCGCCGTCGTGGAGCGGAAGCTACTAGAAGGCCCCGAGTCACCGGCCATACGGGTGAGCACCACACGGCACACTCAGGGACGTGGGCTACTTTTACCCGCCTCTAGCAAGGTAGCCAGAAGAGTACAGTTAGTTTGGGAGGCCTACAACTCCGCCTGGCCAGGGTTAGATCCCATCTGCTCAAGGACTGACCAGGCCCCAATCGCTAGCCAGTACTCCGGGAGGGTCTATCTTTGTCACCAGTAAAGACCCTGAACTACACCGTACCATCTCCGAGTGGTTCCTGCTACCCCCATCGTCCACGTCGGCTGCCCTGAGGCCATACCCCTTCCGTTGGGGGTTATACTATCACTCTGCACAATCCTACCACCGGCCTCAGCGGTCTGCCCTGCAGCGGCAGCTCCATAGCTGCTGTTATGTTCTGCTACCAAAGCTAAGGAAAGAGAGGAGATCTGTCCCTACTATAAGACTCAGCTGAATCCCTACGATGTAACAGGGAACCTGATCCTGCGATCAGACCTGCTAAAGTCCTAATCTAGTCTGTACGGAGACCTATAGATTTGGGGAGGGAATCCCTACAAGTACTAAGGACTGGGAGGAATATGGGACACCTCCTAACAGAAATAGCAGCAGACAGACGAACAAACAAAATAGATAGAACCTAGAGGTCCGTAGACCAAGCAAACTAACAGAGTTAGATACAGAGCACAGGCTAGCTAGAAAGTAGATATACAATGAAGTCCAGCAAAGCCAGAAGGGCGGAGCAGGATTAAATAGGCCAACAAGGTCATGTGACCAGCAAAGGAAAAAAAACCTAACAGCAAGGTTCTAACAGTACCCCCCCTTCTAAGAGGATCCTCCGGATCCCCTAGGACCAGGCTTATCAGGAAATCTCCTGTGAAACGCTCTGATAAGTCTGGACGCGGAAACATCATCTGACCTCACCCAAGAGTTATCCTCGGGTCCGAAACCTTTCCAGGCCACAAGATACTGCAAACTACCTCTATACCGTCTAGAGTCAAGGATGCGAGAAATTTCATATTCCCCGTCCTCCACCACCGGAGGAACAGAGGCAGAGGCGTCACCATCCGACACAACAGCTTTTTTTAACAGAGAGACATGAAAGACCGGATTAATTCTCCAGGAGGTAGGAACCTCCAACCTAACAGCAGATTGGTTGACAACCTGAAGCACCTTAAAGGGCCCTACAAACTTGGGACCCAATTTCTTAGAAGGAATCCTCAACCGCAGATTCCTAGAGGACAACCAAACCATGTCACCAACAGCGAACAAAACCTCCTGTCGTTTCCTATCAAAGTAGTCTTTAGATTTTCTGTTGGCCTCCTGAAGATTACCACGCACATCCGTCCAAACTCTTTCCAAATCACCGGAAAAATTCTCCTCCTCAGGCACGGCAGATCCCAACTTGGAGAACGACCCAAACGACGGATGTCTCCCAGAACAACAAAAAAAAGGCGAACAACCAGCAGAAGAAGATGTATGATTGTTCAGAGCAAATTCGGCAAGTGGCAGAAACTCAGACCACCCCTCTTGATTGTCTGCCACAAAACAACGCAAGAACTGCTCAACATCCTGGTTTTTCCTTTCTGTCTGGCCATTAGATTCAGGATGATATCCGGACGAAAACGACAAATGAATTCCCAACCTGTCACAAAAGGCACGCCAAAAACGAGCCACGAACTGAGGACCCCTATCAGAAACAATGTCAGTAGGAACGCCATGAAGTCTGACAATTTCCTTGACAAAGGCCTTAGCGAGAGTTTTAGCGCAGGGCAGTTTGACGAAGGGAACCAAGTGACACATCTTGCTAAAACGGTCCACGACCACCCAGATGACAGTAAAACCCTCAGAGGGGGGAAGGTCAGTTATAAAGTCCATAGCCAAATGTGTCCAAGGAGCACTGGGGACCTCCAAAGGACAAAGCAACCCCGCAGCAGGAGTATGTGAGGACTTAGATCTAGCACATATAGTACATTGACGCACCCACTTAATGACTTCCTTCTGCCATCCAGGCCACCAAAAACTGCGACCCACCAGTCTCTTGGTCTCAGAGATTCCGGGATGACCTGCCAACCGAGATTCGTGACACTCAACAAACAAATCTCTCCTAAAGGTCCCAGGCACAAACAACCTCCCATGAGGAGTGTTAGATGGGGCATTCTCCTGAGCTTTAAGAATCTCATCTTCCAAAACGGAGTCTAAAGCAGCTATCACAACACCTTCTTGTAAAATGTTTTCCTCTTTCTCAGCACCGACTATGGGAGAAAAACTGCGAGACAAGGCATCCGCCTTAACATTCTTAGTACCAGGGATGTAAGTAACGGAGAAATTAAACCGCGAGAAAAACAGTGCCCACCTAGCCTGACGGGCATTCAGGCGCTTGGCAGCGTCAAGATATATCAGATTTTTATGATCCGTAAGAACCTGAACGGGAAATTCCGCACCTTCCAAGAAGTGGCGCCAGTGTTCAAATGCGAGTTTAATAGCCAATAATTCCCGATTACCAATATCGTAATTCAATTCAGTCTCCGAAAATTTTTTTGAAAAAAATGCACAGGGATGTAATCCATCCCCGTTATCCTGAGACAATACTGCGCCAACCCCCACAGAGGAAGCATCAACCTCAACCAAAAACGGCCTAGTAACATCAGGCTGCATAAGGATGGGAGCAGAGGTGAACCTCTCCTTGAGATACACAAAAGCTTCAATGGCCTCAGAAGACCACTGAACCGCATCAGCACCTTTCCTGGTGAGATCAGTCAGAGGTTTGACAATACTAGAAAAATTTTTTATGAATTTTCTATAGTAATTGGCGAAACCCAAAAACCTCTGTATTGATTTCAAACCAATAGGCCTAGGCCATTCCTGCACAGCCTGAACCTTAACCGGATCCATCTCAAAACCTTTGCTGGAGATAATGTAGCCCAAAAAACTAATTCTCTGTACAGCGAACTCACATTTCTCCAGCTTAGCAAAAAGCGAATTGTCCATTAATAACTGTAATACCTCACGCACGCTCCGCCAATGAGACTCCAGATCTGGCGAATAAATCAAAATGTCATCCAAATACACAACCACATTTTTACCGATCAAAGGTCTAAGGATGTCATTAATCAGATTCTGAAAAAATGCAGGAGCATTAGTAAGACCAAAAGGCATAACCAGATTCTCAAAATGACCCACAGGAGTGTTAAAAGCAGTCTTCCATTCATCACCCTCCTTCATGCGCAACAGATTGTATGCCCCCTTAAGGTCAATTTTAGAGAACCACTTGGCCCCCAATAACTGGTTAAACAGATCAGGAATCAATGGCAGTGGGTAAGGATTGCGTACCGTAATTTTGTTAATCTCACGAAAATCCAGACAAGGACGTAAACCGCCGTCCTTTTTTTTTACAAAAAAAAATCCAACCGCCACAGGAGACTTAGAGGGCCTAATGTGACCGGCGGCCAAACTTGTCTGTATGTATTCCTCCAAAGCCTTCCTCTCAGGAATAGTAAGGTTAAATAAACGACTTTTAGGAAGAGTCGCTCCAGGGACAAATTCAATAGAACAATCATAGTCTCTATGGGGAGGCAAAACCTGCGATTCTTTCTCAGAAAAAACTCTCCAAAAATCCTGAATAGGAACAGGCAATTCTCCCCTATCCAAAGCTGCAATACGCCCGTTACAACACTTGTCATAACATTTATGGCTCCAGGATTTAATTTCACTGGTAGACCAATCCAGTACAGGATTGTGAAATTTTAACCAGGGCAAACCCAATATTACTGGAGAAGGCAAGTTATTCAACACTACCAAATCCAATTTCTCATGGTGAACACCATTAATAGTGAGAGGAAATTCACTGACCTTGAGAGTAATATTCTTCAAAGGGGAGCCATCCACAGAAACCACAGCAATGGGGGATGATAAAGGTTCAGGTTTTAAATTGAGTTTTTCCACGAATCCCCCATCAATAACATTCAGTGTAGACCCGCAATCAACAAACACCCGAAATTCCATTAATTTTTCCTGAGCAATCGTGGAAGCAGCTAAAAATATACCCTTGGAATTTAAACAGGCAATACGGGCGTGACTGACCATTTTTTTTTCTTTCTTCATACGAAGCTCACAGCCTTTAATCAAATGACCAGATTTTCCACAATAGAAACACAAGCCTTCTGAAAAACGACGGTGTTTTTCTTGAGAGCGAGGTGCCACCGATCCAATCTCCATCGGTTCACCACTGTTAGTACACACATTATCATAACCAGAAACTGACATAGCAGAGGATTTGCTCTCATTAACCCTAGCACGCAGTCTTCTGTCCACCCGTATAGCTAATTGCATAGCCTGTTGCAAATCCTCAGGTGTAGGATAAGCAATTAGCAGGTCTTTAACCTTTTCACTGAGCCCAGCAAGAAATAGACTTTTCAGAGCAGAATCGTTCCACCCTGTTTGAGTGGACCAACGACGAAAATGTGTACAATATTTTTCCATATTACCTGATCCTTGTTTTAAACGTCTCAACTCAGTCTCAGCTGATGCGACACGGTCAGGATCATCATATAATAGTCCTAAAGCAGAAAAAAAACTATCCACTGATCTGAAGCATGTATCACTAGGTTGCAAAGAAAAGGCCCACTCCTGAGGCTCTTTGCGCAAAAGTGACATTATGAACCCTACGCGCTGGGATTCATCCCCAGAGGACTTGGGTCTCAAACGAAAATACAATAAGCAAGCATTTTTAAATGAAAAAAATTCTCGATGTTCACCAAAAAATAAATCCGGCAAACATACCTTAGGCTCCAAGAAATATGCTCCAGGACAGTTACTCACGTGCTGACGGAGCTCGGCCACTTCCAGAGAGAGTCCCTGCAGGTGTTTAGCCAAATCCTGAACCGACACCATGATGGAACAAAAAAAAATCTTTCCTTAGAGAATTTACAGGCTGGACTTACTGTTATGTTCTGCTACCAAAGCTAAGGAAAGAGAGGAGATCTGTCCCTACTATAAGACTCAGCTGAATCCCTACGATGTAACAGGGAACCTGATCCTGCGATCAGACCTGCTAAAGTCCTAATCTAGTCTGTACGGAGACCTATAGATTTGGGGAGGGAATCCCTACAAGTACTAAGGACTGGGAGGAATATGGGACACCTCCTAACAGAAATAGCAGCAGACAGACGAACAAACAAAATAGATAGAACCTAGAGGTCCGTAGACCAAGCAAACTAACAGAGTTAGATACAGAGCACAGGCTAGCTAGAAAGTAGATATACAATGAAGTCCAGCAAAGCCAGAAGGGCGGAGCAGGATTAAATAGGCCAACAAGGTCATGTGACCAGCAAAGGAAAAAAAACCTAACAGCAAGGTTCTAACAGCTGCATTCAACGGGTGGCGTAGTCGTCCAACATCTACCGCTAATACAGCGCCACTTAGTCTGACTCCCTGGGCACGGACCGGATCACCGCCACGAGACTACAACCCTCAAGAGATCCGGCTCCGGGTAAGCTCCCGCGTGCGCAACGCAGTGCGACACAGGCCCAGGGGCGCGTCAACTTTTGGCGTAGTCGGCAGGATTTTGTGCCCGCAACCACCGGGTACTGCGTGCCTGAAAAAGACTGTTCAAACTTACCTGTGGTGAAGATTCCCGCCATCCGGCGCCATCTTCCGCTTCCTTCCCGCCATCGGTGGAGTTTTCCCGCCATCCGGCGCCATCTTCAGCCTTCTTCCCGCCATACGTGGAGTTTTCCCGCCATTGGACGCCATCTTGAGGACGCCGCGCGGGAAGAAGAGGGGCGTGGACTCCGAAAGCGCGCGAGAACTGAAGCCCCGCCTCACGTCCGGACGTTGCGTAAGGTCCTGGAAGGAGCCCAGCAGACGCCGACGTCACAGGAGCGCGACGGAAGGTCCTCAACCCTGACGATCCACTGCGGAGCCGCGGCCTACGGAAGAGGATCATCGCAAGGTAGGCCACGGTCCACTAGGGGGGAGAAGGATGTCTGATACGGAGGAGAGCTTCACCGCTTCAACCCCCGCCAGCGCCACCGCTGTTGCGGTCATGCCTTTCACCATGCCCTATATCCCGGGGGCAGCCTGGCTACCCCAGTTCTCAGGGGAATCGCATACCCTGCATGACTTTAGAGAAAAGCTGGATAGCCTCTTCCAGGTGTACCCCCTTACAGAAGAGCAAAAAGTGAGCATCCTGGTGGCCCAATTAACCGGGGCAGCCAAAAGGGAGGTAAAGTCCTGGCCACCTGGGGGGAGGACTGTCGCAGGGATACTGGCCCGGCTGAGGGACACCTTTGATACCCGCACCTCAGCCGAGATCAAGCTCAGATTCTACGGGTGCAAACAGCGGGCACATGAGAGTATAAGGGACTATGCATTAAACCTACAAGAAGCCCTGAGAGCCATTAAGCAGACCGACCCTGACGGCGTGGGAGACGAGGACAGGCTGTTGACTGAACAATTTATAGAGGGTTTATATTGCAATGCCCACCGAACCCAGTTGCGGGCAATGGCCTTACAGGATCCTCATCTGGGATTTGCACAGTTCAAGGACAGAGCCATCCGGGTGCTCCGAGAACCGGCACCAGGTGGCGTTGTGACCCACAGACGCCCTACTACTACTTACCACCAGGAGGCGGCGCCCTTGTCGGCAGGGCCTGTGGGAGCTGATGCGCAGGCTTTGAGCAATGACCCGGCTCCAGACCTGCACCATCAGGTCCAAGAGCTAGCTAAAAGCGTTGCTGCGCTAACCCGAACTGTGCAGTCTTTACAGGTTTCTACTCCAGGGAAGATCCAGCTGGCATCCGGACCGGAGGACATCCCGTGGCGTCCACCAAGGAGGACCCCACCGGCCAGAGGAAGACCCAGCGACCGATACAACGAGGACGGACGACCCATCTGCCGCCGCTGTAATCAACCCGGACATATGGCAAGGTACTGTCCTTTAAACTGGCACAACCTAGGGTAGAGGGCCAACCCCTAGGAAAAAGATCATCAGGCCCATCGAACTGGCGCGACAAATATGTGGGAGGACGTCCAGTCTTGCCTGTGGTACTGGATGGCATTCCTATGAGTGCCCTACTGGACACCGGGTCACAGGTCACCACCATCCCGTACGTGCTCTTCAAGCAGTACTGGAATGACTCGGATATTACCCGCTACCCTGACGACGACTTGAGTATCATCGCCAGCAATGGTCAGCCCGTGCCACAGATCGGATTTAAAGAGGTGACCATTAAAATTGGTAGAGTTGAACTGGCAGCACAGGGACTGATCATTGTAGACATTGACAAACACGAGAGTCACCCAAAGATAACTCTAGGAACTAATGTAATTGAAAATTGTCTTGCAGAGGTGATTTTCCTTTTACAGCAGGTTGCCAAGAACGCCAGCTCCGGCGAGCAGCGAGTGCTCCAAAAAGAGATCCAGGCACTGATGTGACGGCAACAGGTGGAACTCTCCGGCGGTGAGATTGGTAGCGTGAGAATGTGTGACCCTTTCCCTATTGCCATGCCCCCAAAAAGTGAAATGATGATTTGGTGCCGGGCAGCTATTGGTCTGAGAGGTAGAGATTACCAGGCAATGGTAGAACCAGTTTACTCAGACAGTAGGCCCACCATCTTGACAGCACGGGGGGTGGTTAATGTACGCCATGGGAGGGTGCCCGTTCGCATAATCAATATCGGGAAGAGGGAAGTTTACCTGCCCCGGTATGCCACGCTAGCCAAATTATATACCATTAACCAAAATGCTATACAATCTGTGGAACCCTTGCCTCCATCTCACCCGGAGGAAGGTAACGGCTCTAAGAAAACAATGGAGGACTGGTGTCAGCAACTACATTTGGGTACTGACTCCACTCCCTCACACCAGAAACAGGGAGTCTATCGGGTGGTTCAAGAGTACGAGAGAGTGTTTAGTAAACACCCGTTAGACTTCGGGCGAGTCAAGGGGGTAGAACACCACATCCCCACGGGAGACCATCCTCCCATAAAAGAGAGGTATCGACCCGTACCCCCTGCACACTACCAACACGCCAAGGGGATGCTTAGAGACATGAAGGAGGCTGGGGTGATCAGGGATAGCTGTAGCCCCTGGGCAGCTCCACTAGTCTTAGTCAAAAAGAAAGACAACACCATGAGGATGTGTGTAGATTACCGGAAAATCAACCGTATCACACACAAGGATGCGTACCCCTTACCAAGGATAGAGGAGTCTTTGGCTGCTTTAAGATCTGCTAACTTCTTCTCTACCTTGGATCTCACTAGTGGGTACTGGCAGGTTCCTGTAGCAGAGGCGGACCGGGAGAAGACCGCATTCACCACCCCGATGGGACTTAGCGAGTTTACCTGTATGCCGTTCGGACTCTGCAACGCACCAGGAACCTTCCAACGATTAATGGAGTGCTGTCTGGGCCACAGAAACTTCGAGACGGTCCTGTTGTACCTGGACGATGTCATCGTATATTCTAAGACTTATGAGGACCACCTGAAACACCTGGCGGAAGTGTTCGAAGCTCTGGCAAGCTACGGCCTAAAGGTGAAACCCTCCAAGTGTCACCTCCTGAAACCAAAGGTGCAGTACCTGGGACACGTGGTGAGCGCTGACGGAGTGGCTCCCGACCCTGATAAGATCACCGCAATTAAGGAATGGCCAAGTCCCTCCAGTGTAAAGGAAGTGCGGCAGTTCCTCGGGTTGGTAGGCTATTACCGCAGATTCATCCCCGGTTTCACCAAAAAGGCAGCTCCTATGCAGGACCTCCTGATAGGCCAGTCCCGGAAGGCCAAGAACCAGAAGCCGCCCTTCAGATGGGAGAAGTTGGAAGAAGAGTCCTTCCGCCAGCTGAAGATGGCCCTCACGGGGGATGAAATCCTGGCGTACCCGGATTACAGCCAGCCCTTTATCCTCTACACCGACGCAAGTAACATCGGGCTAGGAGCCGTGCTGTCCCAGATCCAGCAGGGGAAAGAGCGAGTAATCGCTTACGCCAGCCGAAAACTGCGACCCACCGAAAGAAACCCTGAGAATTACAGCTCATTTAAGCTAGAGTTCCTGGCAGTGGTGTGGGCAATCACCGAACGCTTTAAGCACTACCTCGCTTCTTCCCGGTTCGTCGTGTACACTGATAACAACCCGTTGACACACCTGGACACGGCAAGACTCGGTGCCCTAGAGCAGAGATGGATGCCCCGCCTGTCCAACTACGAGTTCACCATCAAATACCGGGCAGGACGCTCCAATACCAACGCGGACGCCCTGTCCAGGATGCCAAACCTACCGGACGTAGGAGAAGATCCAGAGGGACTGGAAGAAGTCGAACTCCCCGCGTTTCACCGTCATGGGACTATCCAGTATTCCCATCGGGTAAGGAGTAAGCAAGGCGCTACGCTTAACCCCTTACCTCACTACAACTGGGCGGAAACGCAAGACAGTGACCCTGCTGTCCGGCTGGTGAAGGAGATGCTGACTCGGCCAGAGGCTCGCCTTGACCCAGACGCTCCGGAGGAAGCCAAGCAACTGTGGGCAGAAAAGAGTAGACTGTTCCTTTACAAGGGGAAGTTGTGCCGCAGGATGGTTAACTCCCGGACGCATGAACTAATCTGGCAAGTAGTGGTGCCACGACGAGACGCAGCCATGGTGATGGAGGCATACCACGATGGAGCTGGGCATTTCGGATGGAAGAAGCTGGAGTTCCTGCTGCGCGGGCGGTTCCATTGGGTAGGCATGAGGGGAACCATCGAGAGGTGGTGCAGAGACTGTGGCCCGTGCAACCTGAGGAGGAAGGACCGTGCCAGCCAGAAGACTCCCCTGCAGTCCATCGTCACCCGGCAGCCGTTGGAACTGGTAGCCTTGGATCATGTAAAACTGACCCCAAGCAGAAGTGGCTACGTCTACGCGTTAACCATCGTGGATCATTACTCCCGGTTCTTGGTTGTCGTCCCCGTCAAGGACTTAACGGCTCAAACAGCAGCTAGAGCCTTCCAGCAGCACTTCTGCCGTCCACACGGGTACCCGGACCAAGTGCTGACGGACCAGGGACCTGCCTTTGAAGCGGAGGTCTTCCAGGAATTCTGCAATCTGTATGGCTGCCGGAAGATAAGGACGACACCCTATCATCCGCAAACTAATGGACTTTGTGAGAAAATGAACCAGGTGGTAATGGATCTTCTGAAAACGTTGCCCCTGGAAGAACGCAGTCTGTGGCCTGAGAAGCTGCCCGATCTGGTGGACCTATACAACCACATCCCGGTAGGTTCCACCAACTGTACCCCGGCTTACCTAATGAGGGCGAGACCTGGTAAGTTACCTGTTGACCTGGAAATGGGAGTCCTGACACCCGAGGACACTTCACCAGAAGCAGACTGGGACACAGAGAGGCAGCAGCAGTACCGGAAAGTACAGGAGAGCGTGGAGCGAAGTCTCTGTCAGGCTAGGGAGAGACAAGAGAAAACTTACAACCAGTATGCTCTCGCTGTTCCCCTGGTGCCCGGAGAGCAGGTCTTGAAGAGGAAAAGACGGCTCCACAAGTTGGACGACCAGTGGGAGAAGGACCCGTACACCGTACTGCCCTCAAGCCACGAGAACCCGAAGGTCTGTACCATCAGTAAAGACGGAGGGGAGACCACAGCCATTGTATCCCGGGATCACCTGAAGAAGTGTCCTGAACAGCTACGGAACCCTGAAGAGGAACAAGAAGACCATCGACCCGTAGAGGAAAGGGAAGATATGGTTAGTACTGTGCTCGGAGACTTCCCTCGGTCTTGGACTCAAGTCAATGGTGCAGTTGTGGTACCCGTACTCACCTTCCTCCAACCAGCATCCCAAGCACCTACGGAGCAACAGGTAGAGCTGGAAGAACAGCCGGTTCAGGAGGCAGAAGACCCCACACCAGCAGATCAGGAGGATCAACCCTCTGCTTGCAGTGAGCCTGCCATATCCCTAGTGAGCCAAAGGGCCCGTAGACAGCTGCCCAGTTTACCCTTGACAGCTCCTACACCCTGTAGTTCAGGGCCAGACAGTCAGCTCCGTAGGTCCACTAGGGCCACTAGAGGCCAGTTACCCGCACGTTGGAGGATTTGAAGTGTATAAATTGTTTTATTTGTGGTTACCTGTTTTTCTTGTTGCTTGTGTATAATTATGTGTTTCTAGTTGTTTATAGGAGTCTTTGGTGGATTTACCGGGAATCCTGTGTACATAGTTGGAGCGTAACCCAGGACGGACTAAAGACTGTTAAGGACTCGGGGCAGGACAGACCCCTACCTGGTTACGTCTCCCTGTTTTGGTGAAATGGACACCTTGCTTTCTTCAAAGACTGCACCTGGTTACGGACATGCCGTGACCACCTTTATGTGTTTCTTTATTGTATTGTTATTGTTATATCTTGTTATGTTTTTCTAAAATATGTTTAGTCCCGGAGTACTAAATTTCACTAGGGGGGAATGTGGCACCCCAGGGGTCTGGTTTCCACAGTAACAGCAATGTTATGTCTGAGAGCAGGTGGGAGGTCTCTTGGTCAGGAATCCTATGCATGCCACACCTCCTGCCCAGTCCTGGGAGGGGAAGGACTTCCCCTATATAAACCTGGGGCTGAGGCAGGGTTAGTGAGTAGAGAAGAAGTAGAGACAGAGAAAAGAAGCAAATATAGGAACAGAACATCAAGAGCTCTGTGGGAGCAGTGTTACAAGGAGTCAGGGGCTGGCAGCTGCAGAGCTCGCCCTGACTGAGAAGATTTCTTACCGGACCCGGAGTCCGAGGCTGTGGGGACTAACTCCTACCCAGCAGCAGAATCCGTCAGGCAGGGGATTCCAGGTCCTCTGGCCAAGAAACCCGAAGGCACGGTCACACGCATGGGACCAGCCCCGCCGTCGTGGAGCGGAAGCTACTAGAAGGCCCCGAGTCACCGGCCATACGGGTGAGCACCACACGGCACACTCAGGGACGTGGGCTACTTTTACCCGCCTCTAGCAAGGTAGCCAGAAGAGTACAGTTAGTTTGGGAGGCCTACAACTCCGCCTGGCCAGGGGAGATCCCATCTGCTCAAGGACTGACCAGGCCCCAATCGCTAGCCAGTACTCCAGGAGGGTCTATCTTTGTCACCAGTAAAGACCCTGAACTACACCGTACCGTCTCCGAGTGGTTCCTGCTACCCCCATCGTCCACGTCGGCTGCCCTGAGGCCATACCCCTCCCGTTGGGGGTTATACTATCACGCTGCACAATCCTACCACCGGCCTCAGCGGTCTGCCCTGCAGCGGCAGCTCCATAGCTGCATTCAACGGGTGGCGTAGTCGTCCAACATCTACCGCTAATACAGCGCCACTTAGTCTGACTCCCTGGGCACGGACCGGATCACCGCCACGAGACTACAACCCTCAAGAGATCCGGCTCCGGGTAAGCTCCCGCGTGCGCAACGCAGTGCGACACAGGCCCAGGGGCGCGTCATAACATCTGACGATGTGGGGTCCCAAACTGACCCTAATACATATCCTACCTAACCGTAGAGGTTGGCACCCTAGAAAACCCAGATGGCGTCACTGCTCAAAGACTGGCCCGAATTATCCCAATGGACCCAAACAATCTTTTGCATAGGGGAACAGGTCACAGTTGTTAAGTCAAATTACAGAAGGGGCATATCAGGACACAGGTAGAAATCCAAACAGTAGAGAGCAAGTTCTCATATATGGCATTAATAGTGATTGTAGCCTAAAAGACAAAGCCCCAATCAGCGCTAAACATATTGTAACCAAATCACTCAACGCGTTTCCCAACTGGACAGCCCCATAAGCAAACATAAGACCGCTCAGAATTTGTATAATTGGACCAAAATGGAGAAAATGGTATAAAATAATAATAGAGCCATTTCTCACATGATAAATCCTGCACTACCGCACTGAAGTTAGCGACTACCCATGTGACCGCTGCAGCTAATCACTGTCCTTGTGGGATTTCTCTTGTTCAGCCAATTTTTTATATATTGGAAAACCACATAAATGTGACTGGTATGGGTTATAGAAGGGATGAGAATAAACGATGTTGGCAATCACGCCATGGAGTGGCTACAGATGTTTGACCCCCATAACGCTGACCCTAAGTAATAGTAATAAGCAGAATTAACTTCAGCCTATTGGTTTAACCCTCCACAACAGTGAATGGTCTCTCGTGTAGACCCTCGGGGAATGGAACCAAAATGATCGATATAGAAGAGTTTATATTCCATGTGAATGATATATTCTAGTCATTATTACTCACTTTAGAAGTGTTTTTTACAAAGCATGCCCTTTATTAGCAATTCCTGAGAAACCAGGTATGCTATTATTAAGCTGAGCCACTAGTCAGCCAGGTGGATCGCCTGTGGTGTAAAACAACTACTAGTGAGTGATAGAAAGCCCTGGACCCCCGAGTATGAGCAATAAATAGCTGGGTCACTACAAGTACTGTACTCCACCACTGGGTCAAGCGGAAACACTACCTTATATATCACGCTGGTCATATAGTATTATATTTCCAAAAATAACATACATACTGGATGGTTTCAATGGATGAACTCTCCATACTATTTTCGGGAATAGATGGCCCGAAAAGTCTTTCTGTGATTTTGTGGATCCTTCTGTTGTAAAAGAAAAGTAGTGATAAATATTTCCCAGCAGCGAATGTATGACAGCGACCTCAGAGCCACAATGATGTGACATAGGTGACATATCGGAGAGATCGCACCACTCAGTGGCGCCCCCTGCAGTCACACTACACCCTATCTAATGGCAGCTTGCTCTCCCTACAGCTTCTTTCATCAGCTCAGGATGATGGACGGTTAAGTAATGTGTTTTATTACTGGACCCTTTAGTTTTTGATACAGTCTAAGACCTGAATTTATCAAAGCAATTTAACCAGAATTCTGGGATAAATTGTAAAATTTTAGTACAACTTGGAGTTGCGCAAATATTTAGCAGCTTTTGGCGTTTTGATATAATTTTCTCCCAAAATGTTGCATGCCACTCGTCAGATGCCCGATTGATGAAGAGGCAGACACCTCATCATGGGTCAGGAGCGTCTGACGCCACCACGTCCCTCATCAAGACCACAACGAAAATCACCGGTCTTTATGTATCTGAGCCTCAGTTTTTCTTTCTTAATATAACTCCGATCCAGTTTTTTCTTCTATTTATAAAAGTAACTATTTCTTAAAGTTAGAATTAGTCACGGAGCTGAGTAATGCGGCCACTGGGTGTACTTGGTGCGTAAGTTCAAAATCTAAAAAAGTGACATTTTGGGTTTTCTTTTCAACTTTAATGTTACGAAGTAAAGAAGGGATGAGAATGATTTTAGGGAATTACTTTCTATTTCATCTGCACTCGTGTTTACATGTCAGGTCCATTTATAGGTTGAAATGAGATCTAGGTCCATCAAGTTCAACCTTTCTCCGCCAATTATACGTTTTTTCACTAAATTATCTACAACCCACAATGTTATGTGTTCTGAGGAAATCATACAGCCCTTTCTTGAAAGCTGTTATAGTGTCAGCCATTACTACCTCTTGTGGTCGGCATTCCACAGTCTTACTGCTCTGACTGTAAAGAACCCTTTCCTGTTTAAGTGCCGGAATCGCCTTTCTTCCACCTGTAATGAGTGCCCCTGGTCCTTAGTATGGTCTTTGGAAGGAATAAGTCATGTTCCAGTCCTTTGCATCGAGCACACTTATATTTATAAATGAGATCCCCTCTGATGT
Organism: Phyllobates terribilis; assembly: GCF_046119375.1. Taxonomy (NCBI): domain Eukaryota; kingdom Metazoa; phylum Chordata; class Amphibia; order Anura; family Dendrobatidae; genus Phyllobates; species Phyllobates terribilis. Next base: position 1,310,514 of record NW_027362797.1, read on the forward strand.
GTCTTTTTTCTAATCTAAACAAACCCAACTTTTTCAACCTCTCCTCATATGAGAGGCCTTCCATCCCTTGTAATAATTTAGTTGCCCACCTTTGATCGGACTCTTACTTCTGAATATCCTTTTTAAAACATGGAGCCCAAAACTGGATCCTTTATTCCAGGCCTCACAAGTGATTTATAGAGGGGTAACAGTACGTAATGATCACAGGATTTTGTATACTTTTTATGCACCCTAAAATCTTGCTTGCTTTTGCGGCTGCTGCTTGACATTGAGTTCTGCTGCTCAGCTTACTTGTAACCAGAATACCCAAGTCCTTCTCCTGCTCTGTAGTCCCGAGAATACTCCCATTTAATGTATATGCAGCAATAGGATTACTCCGTCCTAGGTGCATTACTCTACATTTATCTACATTAAACCTCATCTGCCAAGTGTTTGCCCATTCAGTCATCTTATCCAGATCATTTAGCAGGTCCATTGCTCTTATAAGATCACATTCCTACATCATACCTCCCAACTTTGAAAGACCGAAAAGAAGGTCATGTGTAGTGAGGGTACTTAGTCTTCTATCATAGTAGAATACCCCTGTATATGCCCCACTCCCACAGTATAAAACTTCTACAGTATGACACCCCCACGATGTCCCTCCATACAGTATGATAGCCCTGTGATGCATTCCCACCCATAGGATAATACCCCCTACACACACACACTACAATGCACCTACACATGATGCTCCAAAAAGTTGCAGCCCCACACAGTATGTTGCCCCTCGCACTATGATGCCTGCACAGTATAATGCCCTAAGGGGCTCCTTCACACTCAGAACAATGCCTCAAAATGCCCTCCCCAGTGTCCTCCCCACGACACTCAGAATAGTGCAATGGCTAAAAAACCTCACAATGCCTTGTCCCCATGATAAGTGTGAATCCACACGCTTGCTCTATTCTATGATGTATGAGGCTGGACGCTGCACGCTTGTGACGCGCCCCTGGGCCTGCTGTGTCGCGCAGCGTCTCGCGCACGGGGCTTACCCGGAACCGGATCAGATGAGGGTTGTAGTCTCCGAGTGGCGGGGACCCGGTCCGTGCCCAGGGAGTCAAACTCAGTGTGTGGCAGTCTTGATAGATGTTATTTGAGTGTCGACTACGCCACCCGTTGATTTGCAGCTATGGAGCTGCCGCTGCAGGGCAGACCGCTGAGGCCGGTGTAGAATTGTGCAGCGTGATAGTATAACCCCCAACGGGAGGGGTATGGCCTCAGGGCAGCCGACGTGGAAGATGGGGGTAGCAGGAACCACTCAGAGATGGTGCGGTGTAATTCAGGGTCTTTACTGGTAACAACGATAGACCCTCCCGGAGTACTTGCTAGCGAACGGGGCCTGGTCAGTCCTTGAGCAGATGGGATCTCCCCTGGCCAGGCGGAGTTGTAGGCCTCCCAAACTGACTGTACTCTTCTGGCTACCTTGCTAGAAGCGGATATAAGTAGCCCACGTCCCTGAGTGTACCGTGTGGTGCTCACCCGTATGGCCGGCGACTCGGGGCCTTCTATGGCTTCCGCTCCACGATGGCGGTGCTGGTCCCACGCGTGTGACCGTGCCTTCGGGTTTCTGGGCCTGAGGACCTGAAATCCCCTGCCGGTCGGCTTCTGCTGCTGGGTAAGAGTTAGTCCCCACAGCCTCGGACGCCGGGTCCGGTAAGAAAGCTTCTCAGTCAGGGCGAGCTCTGCAGCTGCCAGCCCCTGACTCGTAGTAGTATTGCTCCCACTGAGCTTCTGCTGTTTCTTCCTATGCTGCTTCTCTTCTCTACCTCTAACCCTGCCTCAGCCCCGGGTTTATACAGGGGAAGTTCTTCCCCTCCCAGGACTGGGCAGGAGGTGTGGCATGCATAGGATTCCTGACCAAGGGACCTCCCACCTGCTCTCAGACATAACATTACATTACTGTGGGAAACCAGACCCCTGGGGTGCCACATTCCCCCCTAGTGAAATTTAGTACTCCGGGACTAAACATATTTTAGAAAAACATAACAAGATATAACAACAATAACAGTACAATAAGAAGAAACACATAAAGGTGGTCACGGCATGTCCGTAACCGGGTGCAGTCTTTGAAGAAAAGCAAGGTGTCCATTTCACCAAAACAGGGAGACGTAACCAGGTAGGGGTTTGTCCTGCCCCGAGTCCTTAACAGTCTTTAGTCCATCCTGGGTTACGCTCCAACTATGTACAAGGGATTCCCGGTAAATCCACCAAGGACTCCTACAAATAACTAGAAACACAAAATTATACACAAGCAACAATACACAGGTAAACATAAATAAAACAATTTATACACTTCAAATCCTCCAACGTTCGGGTAACTGGCCTCTAGTGGCCCTAGTGGACCTACGGAGCTGACTGTCTAGCCCTGAACTACAGGGTGTAGGATCTGTCAAGGGTAAACTGGGCAGCTGTCTACCGGCTCTTTGGCTCACTAGGGATATGGCAGGCTCACTGCAAGCAGAGGGTTGATCCTCCTGGTCTGCTGGTGTGGGGTCTTCTGCCTCCTGGACCGGCTGTTCTTCCAGCTCTACCTGTTGCTCCGTAGGTGCTTGGGATGCTGGTTGGAGGAAGGTGAGTACGGGTACCACAACTGCACCATTGACTTGACTCCAAGACCGAGGGAAGTCCCCGAGCACAGTACTAACCATATCTTCCCTTTCCTCTACGGGTCGATGGTCTTCTTGTTCCTCTTCAGGGTTCCTCAGTTGTTCGGGACACTTTTTCAGGTGGTCCCGGGATACAATGGCTGTGGTTTCCCCTCCGTCTTTACTGATGGTACAAACCTTCGGGTTCTCGTGGCTTGAGGGCAGTACGGTGTACGGGTCCTTCTCCCACTGGTCGTCCAACTTGTGGAGCCGTCTCTTCCTCTTCAAGACCTGCTCTCCGGGTACCAGGGGAACAGCGGGAGCATACTGGTTGTAAGTTTTCTCTTGTCTTTCCCTAGCCTGACAGAGACTTCGCTCCACGCTCTCCTGTACTCTCCGGTACTGCTGCTGCCTCTCTGTGTCCCAGTCTGCTTCTGGTGAAGTGTCCTCGGGTGTCAGGACTCCCATTTCCAGGTCAACAGGTAACTTACCAGGTCTTGCCCTCATTAGGTAAGCCGGGGTACAGTTGGTGGAACCTACCGGGATGTGGTTGTATAGGTCCACCAGATCGGGCAGCTTCTCAGGCCACAGACTGCGTTCTTCCAGGGGCAACGTTTTCAGAAGATCCATTACCACCTGGTTCATTTTCTCACAAAGTCCATTAGTTTGCGGATGATAGGGTGTCGTCCTTATCTTCCGGCAGCCATACAGAGTGCAGAATTCTTGGAAGACCTCCGCTTCAAAGGCAGGTCCCTGGTCTGACAACACTTGGTCCGGGTACCCGTGTGGACGGCAGAAATGCTGCTGGAAGGCTCTCGCTGCTGTTCGAGCTGTTAAGTCCTTGACGGGGACGACAACCAAGAACCGGGAGTAGTGATCCACGATGGTTAGTGCGTAGACGTAGCCACTTCTGCTTGGGGTCAGTTTTACATGATCCAAGGCTACCAGTTCCAACGGCTGCCGGGTGACGATGGACTGCAGGGGAGTCTTCTGGCTGGCACGGTCCTTCCTTCTTAGGTTGCACGGGCCACAGTCTCTGCACCACTTCTCAATGGTTCCCCTCATGCCTACCCAGTGGAATCGCTCGCGCAGCAGGAACTCCAGCTTCTTCCACCCGAAGTGTCCAGCTCCGTCGTGGTATGCCTCCATCACCATGGCTGCGTCTCTTCGTGGCACCACTACTTGCCAGAGTAGTTCATGCGTCCGGGAGTTAACCATTCTGCGGCACAACTTCCCCTTGTAAAGGAACAGTCGACTCCTCTCTGCCCATAGTTGTTTGGCTTCCTCCGGAGCGTCTGGTTCAAGGCAAGCCTCCGGGCGAGTCAGCATCTCCTTCACCAGTCGGACGGCAGGATCGCTGTCTTGCGTTTCCGCCCAGTTGTAGTGAGGTAAGGGGTTCAACGTAGCAGCCTGCTTACTCCTTACCCGGTGGGAATACTGGATAGTCCCATGACGGTGGAACGCAGGGAGTTCAACTTCTTCCAGTCCCTCCGGATCTTCTCCTTCGTCCGGCAGGTTGGGCATCCTGGACAGGGCGTCCGCGTTGGTATTGGAGCGTCCGGCCCGGTATTTGATTGTGAACTCGTAGTTGGACAGACGGGCCATCCACCTCTGCTCCAGGGCACCGAGTCTTGCCGTGTCCAGGTGTGTCAACGGGTTGTTATCCGTGTACACGGTGAACCGGGAAGAAGCGAGGTAATGCTTAAAGCGCTCGGTGACTGCCCATACTACGGCCAGGAACTCTAGCTTAAATGAGCTGTAATTCTCGGGGTTCCTTTCGGTGGGTCGCAGCTTTCGGCTGGCGTAGGCGATTACTCGTTCCTTCCCCTGCTGGATCTGGGACAGTACGGCTCCTAGCCCGATGTTACTGGCGTCGGTGTAGAGGATAAAGGGCTGGCTATAATCCGGGTACGCCAGGATTTCGTCCCCCGTGAGGGCCATCTTCAGCTGGCGGAAGGACTCTTCTTCCAGCTCCTCCCATTTGAAGGGCGGCTTCTGGTTCTTGGCCTTCCGGGACTGGCCTATCAGGAGGTCCTGCATAGGTGCTGCCTTTTTGGTGAAACCGGGAATAAACCTTCGGTAGTAGCCTACCAACCCGAGGAACTGCCGCACTTCTTTTACGCTGGAGGGGCTTGGCCATTCCTTAATTGCGGTGATCTTATCAGGGTCGGGAGCCACTCCGTCAGCGCTCACCACGTGTCCCAGGTACTGCACCTTTGGTTTCAGGAGGTGACACTTGGAGGGTTTCACCTTTAGGCCGTAACTCGCCAGAGCTTCGAACACTTCCGCCAGGTGTTTCAGGTGGTCCTCATACGTCTTGGAATATACGATGACATCGTCCAGGTACAACAGGACCGTCTCGAAGTTTCTGTGGCCCAGACAACACTCCATTAGTCATTGGAAGGTTCCTGGTGCGTTGCAGAGTCCGAACGGCATGCAGGTGAACTCGCTAAGTCCCATCGGGGTGGTGAATGCGGTCTTCTCCCGGTCCGCCTCTGCTACAGGAACCTGCCAGTACCCGCTAGTGAGATCCAAGGTAGAGAAGAAGTTAGCAGATCTTAAAGCAGCCAATGACTCCTCTATCCTTGGTAAGGGGTACGCATCCTTGTGTGTGATACGGTTGATTTTCCGGTAATCTACACACATCCTCATGGTGTTGTCTTTTTTTCTGACTAAGACTAGTGGAGCTGCCCAGGGGCTACAGCTATCCCTGATCACCCCAGCCTCCTTCATGTCTCTAAGCATCCCCTTGGCGTGTTGGTAGTGTGCAGGGGGTACGGGTCGATACCTCTCTTTTATGGGAGGATGGTCTCCCGTGGGGATGTGGTGTTCTACCCCCTTGACTCGCCCGAAGTCTAACGGGTGTTTACTAAACACTCTCTCGTACTCTTGAACCACCCGATAGACTCCCTGTTTCTGATGTGAGGGAGTGGAGTCAGTACCCAAATGTAGTTGCTGACACCAGTCCTCCATTGTTTTCTTAGAGCCGTTACCTTCCTCCGGGTGAGATGGAGGCAAGGGTTCCACAGATTGTATAGCATTTTGGTTAATGGTATATAATTTGGCTAGCGTGGCATACCGGGGCAGGTACACTTCCCTCTTCCCGATATTGATTATGCGAACGGGCACCCTCCCATGGCGTACATTAACCACCCCCCGTGCTGTCAAGATGGTGGGCCTACTGTCTGAGTAAACTGGTTCTACCATTGCCTGGTAATCTCTACCTCTCAGACCAATAGCTGCCCGGCACCAAATCATCATTTCACTTTTTGGGGGCATGGCAATAGGAAAAGGGTCACACATTGTTACGCTACCAATCTCACCGCCGGAGAGTTCCACCTGTTGCCGTCGCATCAGTGCCCGGATCTCTTTCTGGAGCACCCGCTGCTCGCCGGAGCTGGCGTTCTTGGCAACCTGCTGTAAAAGGAAAATCACCTCTGCAAGACAATTTTCAAATACATTAGTTCCTAGCGTTATCTTTGGGTGACTCTCGTGTTTGTCAATGTCTACAATAATCAGTCCCTGTGTTGCTAGTTCGACTCTACCAATTTTAATGGTCACCTCTTTAAATCCGATCTGTGGCACGGGCTGACCATTGCTGGCGATGATACTCAAGTCGTCGTCAGGGTAGCGGGTTATATCCGAGTCATTCCAGTACTGCTTGAAGAGCACGTACGGGATGGTGGTGACCTGTGACCCGGTGTCCAGTAGGGCACTCATAGGGATGCCATCCAGTACCACAGGCAAGACTGAACGTCCTCCGACATATTTGTCGCGCCAGTTCGATGGGCCTGGTGATCTTTTTCCTGGGGGTTGGCCCTCTACCCCCAGGTTGTGCCAGTTTAAAGGACAGTACCTTGCCATATGTCCGGGTTGATTGCAGCGGCGGCAGATGGGTCGTCCGTCCTCGTTGTACCGGTCACTGGGTCTTCCTCTGACCGGTGGGGTCCTCCTTGGTCGACGCCACGGGATGTTCTCCGGTCCGGATGCCAGCTGGATCTTCCCTGGAGTGGAAGCCTGTAAAGACTGCACAGTTCGGGTTAACGCAGCAACGCTTTTAGCTAGCTCTTGGACCTGATGGTGCAGGTCTGGAGCCGGGTCATTGTTCAAAGCCTGCGCATCAGCCCCTACAGGCCCTGCCGACAAGGGCGCCGCCTCCTGGTGGTAAGTGATAGCTGGGCGCCTGTGGGTCACAACGCCATCCGGTGCCGGTTCTCGGAGCACCCGGATGGCTCTGTCCTTGAACTGTGCAAATCCCAGATGAGGGTCCTGTAGGGCCATTGCCCGCAACTGGGTTCGGTGGGCATTGCAATATAAACCCTCTATAAATTGTTCAGTCAACAGCCTGTCCTCGTCTCCCACGCCGTCAGGGTCGGTCTGCTTAACGGCTCTCAGGGCCTCTTGTAGGTTCAGGGCATAGTCCCTTATACTCTCATGGGCCCGCTGTTTGCACCCGTAGAATCTAAGCTTGATCTCGGCTGAGGTGCGGGTATCAAAGGTGTCCCTCAGCCGGGTTAGTATCCCTGCGACAGTCCTCCCCCCAGGTGGCCAGGACTTTACCTCCCTTCGGGCTGCTCCGGTTAATTGGGCCACCAGGATGCTCACTTTTTGCTCCTCTGTGAGGGGGTACACCTGGAAGAGGCTATCCAGCCTTTCTCTAAAGTCCTGCAGGGTATGTGACTCCCCTGAGTACTGGGGTAGCCAGGCTGCCCCCGGGATATAGGGCATGGTGAAAGGCATGACCGCGACAGCGGTGGCGCTGGCGGGGGTTGAAGCGGTGAAGCTCTCCTCCGTATCCGACATCCTTCTCCCCCCTAGTGGACCGTGGCCTACCTTGCGATGATCCTCTTCCGTAGGCCGCGGCTCCGCAGTGGATCGTCAGGGTTGAGGACCTTCCGTCGCGTTCCGGTGACGTCGGCGTCTGCTGGGCTCCTTCCAGGACCTTACGCAACGTCCGGACGTGAGGCGGGGCTTCAGTTCTCGCGGGCTTTTCGGAGTCCACGCCCCTCTTCTTCCCGCGCGGCGTCCTCAAGATGGCGTCCAACGGCGGGAAAACTCCACGGATGGCGGGAAGAAGGCTGAAGATGGCGCCGGATGGCGGGAATCTTCACAGATGGCGGGAAGAAGGCTGAAAATGGCGCCGGATGGCGGGAATCCTCACCGATGGCGGGAAAACTTCACGGATGGTAAGTTTTAAAAGTCTCTTTTTCAGGCACGCAGTACCCGGTGGTTGCGGGCACGAAATCCTGCCGACTACGCCAAAGTTGACGCGCCCCTGGGCCTGCTGTGTCGCGCAGCGTCTCGCGCACGGGGCTTACCCGGAACCGGATCAGATAAGGGTTGTAGTCTCCGAGTGGCGGGGACCCGGTCCGTGCCCAGGGAGTCAAACTCAGTGTGTGGCAGTCTTGATAGATGTTATTTGAGTGTCGACTACGCCACCCGTTGATTTGCAGCTATGGAGCTGCCGCTGCAGGGCAGACCGCTGAGGCCGGTGTAGAATTGTGCAGCGTGATAGTATAACCCCCAACGGGAGGGGTATGGCCTCAGGGCAGCCGACGTGGAAGATGGGGGTAGCAGGAACCACTCAGAGACGGTGCGGTGTAATTCAGGGTCTTTACTGGTAACAACGATAGACCCTCCCGGAGTACTTGCTAGCGAACGGGGCCTGGTCAGTCCTTGAGCAGATGGGATCTCCCCTGGCCAGGCGGAGTTGTAGGCCTCCCAAACTGACTGTACTCTTCTGGCTACCTTGCTAGAAGCGGATATAAGTAGCCCACGTCCCTGAGTGTACCGTGTGGTGCTCACCCGTATGGCCGGTGACTCGGGGCCTTCTATGGCTTCCGCTCCACGATGGCGGTGCTGGTCCCACGCGTGTGACCGTGCCTTCGGGTTTCTGGGCCTGAGGACCTGAAATCCCCTGCCGGTCGGCTTCTGCTGCTGGGTAAGAGTTAGTCCCCACAGCCTCGGACGCCGGTTCTGGTAAGAAAGCTTCTCAGTCAGGGCGAGCTCTGCAGCTGCCAGCCCCTGACTCGTAGTAGTATTGCTCCCACTGAGCTTCTGCTGTTTCTTCCTATGCTGCTTCTCTTCTCTACCTCTAACCCTGCCTCAGCCCCGGGTTTATACAGGGGAAGTTCTTCCCCTCCCAGGACTGGGCAGGAGGTGTGGCATGCATAGGATTCCTGACCAAGGGACCTCCCACCTGCTCTCAGACATAACATTACATTACTGTGGGAAACCAGACCCCTGGGGTGCCACACATGATCTAGTGACATCACTATGTCTTCTGCACCAGACCTTAGAAGGCGTGGAGAACATAGGCCGTGTGGTGGTGCAGGGAGCTGACAGCTTTCTGCTCCACTATTCTATTCAACCATATCTATGAGGATACAGATAAGAAATGTGCCGACTTCCTGGGACATCTTCCCAAATCCGGCATCCTAGACAGGAGGTATGCTATAGAAAGCATACATACTTATAAATGTAACTCATGTCTTTCTAATGGAGCCATATACAAATGCTGAGCCATGGTCTATTTCTCCTGGTACCATTTTAAACAGTCAAATAAATAAAATGTATCTAATTTGTGTCCTATACATCTCCTAAACTGAGAAATGACTATATAGTATGTACAGACAGGGTTATATAATTTCTTCCTGAATAAAAGCACTTACAGAGATTTCTCTATCTCATCCAGCTCTTTCTTTTCCTTTTCTAATCTCTCGAGTAACACTTGTTTGATTTCTTTCCTGTTGTACATGGAACATAATTATCATCTCATATGTAAGTATAGAAATATCAGCAATTTGAAGAGCATTAGTGAACAAATTCTGCCCCTTGACCTCCATCCAAAATACTTTGCCAACATTTTCCATCCACATCACACAAATTATACAATTTTGTCTATGTGGAGCTACCACTAGAGGGCGCTCACTGTATATGGACAGAAGAAACCTAGAAGGCAGGAGGCATAAATAGACCTCATGGTTATTATATACTTCTGATATACGTCTATCTCAGACTTATTTAATGCTTTAATGACTGGGAAATTTTCCATTTTGGAACCTTCAGTTTTTACTCCCCTTCTTCCAAGATCCATATCCTTTTATTTTTTAGCTTACAGTCATTTCAGGACTTGAATTAGCAGATCGAATTCTAGTTTTGATGGACAACAATCACTTTACCATATAATGTACTGAAAAACGGAAAAAAAAGTCCAAAAGTGGTAAAATGGTGAAAAAAAGACAATTCATTATGACATGTATTATTTGGTAAAAATGGCCAGCAGTATTATTCTTTAGGTCAGAGTATGGTGATACCAAACTTATAAAGATTTTTTTTAGAATTTAGTGGTAAAAAATCATTTAAAACTTTGTAAACAAAAATAATTGGTTTGTGACACCATTTTCTGAGCCTTGTAACTGTAGACCTGAGCTTCCATTTTTATGGAGACCATTTTAGTGCTCATACGACATTTCAATTTATTTTTGGTGCATTTTTTGTGGGTGGTACAGCATCCAAAGTTATATTCTTTAGTTTTAACGACTTTTTGGTGTTTTATGTGTGGTTAAAATTAGAGATGAGCGGTGTTCGACTCTAACTGTTCGCGAATCTCAAATCCGAGCTGTTTTGAGCGGTGTTCGAGCCGTTCGGCGAACACGAACGATTTGAAAAAAATCCGGCTGTTCGAGGTTATGTTCGATAACTGTTCGTGCACCAAAATCATAACTGGATTTTTTCACAGTAATGCTGATAATCAATGTTAATACGCAGTTTGAGTGTACAGCAGGGCGGGGGGAGGGACAGGGGATGGATTTCTGCATAAATAATGAAGATCTCCATTTTTTTTTCTCTTTCCCGTATTTACAGTGGGGAGGTGCAATCTGTCAGTCTATCAGCAGCGCACACACGCAGCGAAGTGCTTTTTTTCACACAAGCAAGGGCATGTGTCATTGGCTGTGTATGTCACATGTCCTTGCCCTATAAGACCCAGCCATTTTCCCCGTCGCCACCATTTTCTCACTGCTGCAGCTGCGTGTTAGACGGCACCGCTGTTGCTGTGTGCACTATACTTTCAGTGTTAATTTCAAGCCAATTTTCTCAGAAATATACAGATAGCTTGGGAGTAGGGAATAGTTGTGATTGCAGTCCTTTTGAGGACTAGGTTACAGCATTTCCTACGACTTTTAGCAGGCAGGTCTGTGCTCTTAAATAGACAGCTTGGGAGTAATGACTAGTTGTAATTGCAGTCCTTTTGAGGACTAGGTTACAGCATTTCCTAGGACTTTTTGCCAGGCAGGTCTGTGCCAGTGCTGTGCAAGTGTTTTTCACAGCATTTGGCTAAATCTAGCTAAGCAAATCCTTTTTGGCCTCTTGCAGTGTGTGTTAGTCAGTGGAGTAGCGTATCTGTGTTGCAAGCTACACCACCTGTGTATAGAATACAATTTTTTTTACTGCACCTAGCCAAGTAATACCTTTTGGGCATAGCATCATTCTATTAGGCCATCTATACTAAGTTCCACCAGCTTGCAAATTACTAATAATTTTTATCTGCATCTAGCTCGGAAAATAGTTTTGGGCTTGTAGCAGTGTGTGGGACTTATTCTATTAGTCCATCTATACTAAGCTCCACCAGCTTGCAAATTACAAATAATTTTTAGCTGCATCTAGCTCGGAAAATAATTTTGGGCTTGTAGCAGTGTGTGGGACTTATTCTATTAGTCCATCTATACTAAGCTCCACCAGCTTGCAAATTACAAATAATTTTTATCTGCATCTAGCTCGGAAAATAATTTTGGGCTTGTAGCAGTGAGTGGGACTTATTCTATTAGTCCATCTATACTAAGCTCCACCAGCTTGCAAATTACAAATATTTTTTATCTGCATCTAGCTCAGAAAATAATTTTGGGCATAGTAGCAGTGTGTGGTACTCATTGTATTAGGCCATCTATACCAAGCTCCACCAGTTTTGAAATTAATAATAATTTTTAGCTGCATCTTGCCTGGAAAATAATTTTGGGCATAGTAGTAGTGTGTGGTACTCATTGTATTAAGCCATCTTTACCAAGCTCCACCAGCTTTGAAATTAATAATAATTTTTAGCTGCATCTTGCCTGTAAAATAATTTTGGGCATATTAGCAGTGTGTGGTACTCATTCTATTAGGCCATCTATACTAAGCTCCACCAGCTTTCAAATGAGTAATAATTTTTAGCTGCATCTTGCCTGGAAAATAATTTTGGGCATAGTAGCAGTGCGTGGTACTTATTGTATTAGGCCATCTATACCAAGCTCCACCAGCTTTGAAATGAATAATAATTTTTAGCTGCATCTTGCCTGGAAAATAATTTTGGGCATATTAGCAGTGTGTGGTACTCATTCTATTGCGCCATCTATACTAAGCTCCACCAGCTTTAAAATTAATAATAATTTTTAGCTGTGTCTTGCCTGTAAAATAATTTTGGGCATAGTAGCAGTGTGTGGTACTCATTGTATTTGGCCATCTATACCAAGCTCCACCAGCTTTGAAATTAATAATAATTTTTAGCTGCATCTTGCCTGGAAAATAATTTTGGGCATATTAGCAGTGTGTGGTACTCATTGTATTAGGCCATCTATACTAAGCTCCACCAGCTTTGAAAGTAATAATAATTTTTAGCTGCATCTTGCCTGGAAAATAATTTTGGGCATATTAGCAGTGTGTGGTACTCATTCTATTAGGCAATCTATACTAAGCTCCACCAGCTTTCAAATTACTAATAATTTTTAGCTGCATCTTGCCTGGAAAATAATTTTGGGCATAGTAGCAGTGTGTGGTACTCATTGTATTAGGCCATCTATACCAAGCTTCACCAGTTTTGAAATTAATAATTTTTAGCTGCATCTTGCCTGGAAAATAATTTTGGGCATAGTAGTAGTGTGTGGTACTCATTGTATTAGGCCATCTATACCAAGCTCCACCAGCTTTAAAATTAATAATAATTTTTAGCTGCGTCTTGCCTGTAAAATAATTTTTTCGGCATATTAGCAGTGTGTGGTACTCATTCTATTAGGCCATCTATACTAAGCTCCACCAGCTTTCAAATTACTAATAATTTTTAGCTGCATCTTGCCTGGAAAATAATTTTGGGCATAGTAGCAGTGCGTGGTACTTATTGTATTAGGCCATCTATACCAAGCTCCACCAGCTTTGAAATTAATAATTTTTAGCTGCATCTAGCCCGGAAAATAATTTTTCTTCCCAATAGTGGTAGCAATAGAAATATGGGACGCGTGCCTGGCTAACAAAAATATACGCTTCATAACAAAAAACACCAGCCTAACGCACTGCATTAATAAGATGGCATCATCGTCTCCCCCAGTGCTAGGCCTACTACGCCAGCCAGCAATCCTGTGCCTAAAACACAATGTATGGGTCCGAGCTAGCCACGATGCTGAGGGGTCTAAAGCTGCTGCTAACACTTTATCACAATTCAAATGGCAGATTTTCACAGAGCTCCTCCCCAACACCCACCCATTGGGCAACAGTTTCCCACCCTCCCTATGGGATCTAGTGGCGAATAGTTGATGCCATTAATCAGAGCGTCAGTTGCCTCGTCTATGTGGCAAGCATACAGTAAGGCATGGGAAGAGTGGACACGACTAGTAGCAGGCAGGCGGGTTGACCAATGTGAACAAGCCAGATTGCAAGTCACCATAGAATTTCTCCACCAGCTAATGATGAGGGGCATATCAGGGGCGTCAGCGCAGCGGTGTCTGACAGGAGTAGCATTTCACTTCCAACTACTGAATTGGGGAGATGTGACAAAGAGATTCATCATCAGACAATCCATAAAAGGGTGGAAAAGGGGTCAGCCAAGTCAGGAGTGTAAACGTCCCGCCCCGTGTCACTAAAACTGATTTCTCACATCATATCCCTAACACCATTAACATGACACTCACAATTTGAAGCAACACTACTGTCTACTGCATTTGCAATCGCCTTCTTCGGGGCGCTATGCATAAGCGAATTAGTCCCTCAATCCAAACTTACCACCAGTGGAGTCTTATTACACCAGGACGTAGTCATAGCCAATAATGCAATACGTCTACGCATACGCCAATTGAAAACGGTTTCAGCGGGCAGGGGCACTTGGGTACTTCTACAACCCACAAACGGTACACTGAGTCGGGTAACAATAGTATAAACATATATAACCATCAGATCACAAAGTAATTTCTTCCTATCGCACATTGATGGAATGCCATTAACAAGATACCAGTTCCAAGCTATATTTAATAAATGCATAACATCGTCAGGGAACCACCCCAAAGATTATGGGACACACTCATTCCGCATAGGTGTGGCCACGGAAGCAGCAAGAGCAGGACTGTCAGAAACGGAAGTTCAGAGGATAGGGAGATGGCGATCCACGTGTTTGGCGAGATACATAAGACCGGACTTGTTATCCTAACGTGGTTTGTTTCTTTTACAGGTGACATTAAACCAACAGTGTGGGTGATAGGCCACTCGTATATATATTGGGCAGAAAAAAGGGCGAAAGTCCGCCCAGGCGGGAGGAAATTAGAGTTTCATAACACATATTTCAACTGGAGAGGTATTAGAGGCCTGCTATGGCCATAGGTACTAATGGAGGTAATCAAGGTAGGGAGAGAGGCAAGAGGTCCGGTCATCTTAGTTATACAGGCCGGGGGAAAGGACCAAGGTCATCACAAGAGCGCATAACTAATGGCAATAATGAAACTAGACACTGAGCGCTTCAGAGAATTTTTCACAAAACTAACTATAATATGGTCAGAGATTGTGCCGATAGCGGTATGGCAAGGTGCGCGAGACATCACGGCCATCGAACGGACAAGGCGGGTAGTAAATATTCGAATGGCAAAATTTAGAAGAGACAGAGGCGGTGTAGTGATACAACACCGACAACTGGAAGGAGATAAAGCAGGCCTCATACGGTCCGACGGTGTTCACTTAATGGATATTGGACTGGACATATTCCTGTCAGGACTCCAGGACGGAGTGGAACAAGCGTTAAGAGTGATGGATGGGGGTCAGAGTCCTGCATACGAGTACGCAGGATCCTCCGTGGCCTGGAAATAGAAAGGACATGTTGGAGAGTTACACTTGTTGGCCAACTTGCCGGTGTGGAGACCCAGGGCATGCTGCAACAAGCTGAATTATTTTAGAAATAAAATGCCTTTCTAATGGAATGACTATAAAGAGTTAATAAAGCTGTGACCGATCCTCACCCATCCAGTTGTAAGAGTTACATTATTGTATTGTCAAGGAAAGGGGGGCGGTAGGGCAGCTGAGCGTCTGGGTTTGGTTGGGGTTCCCCACAGTCTGCCTAGGCTAGATGCATTTAAAAATTCTTATTAGATACACAGGGGGTGCAGCTTGCTTCGCAGCTGGGCTACTACGCCAAAAGTATTGCCTAGGCTAGATGCAGTTAAAAATTCTACGCTGACTAGCAGACACTGAAGCTTTGGAGCAGACCTCTGAGTAAACAGCTCTTCAGACTCAACCATCTGTGTTACCCCAAGCCATAGTGTATGTAGTTTCTTACAGTTAAAAGGGGGGGGGGGCGACCCAACCCACCTGGAATTGATGATGAAACGTCACGTAAAACACAGCAAGTGGACTCCAAAAAGAGTCTCCATTTTTTCCAAAAATTGTGGCACAGACACCACTTAAGTGGCATCAATTGCCCCAAAGTTGCTTAAAACGGTTGGTGAGGTGATTTTACCAAATCCTCAAGCTTTTAGTCTCCCCAGGATGACACAGGGGTAGAAAAGTCCTTACGGATCCATGATTTGTTCATCTTTATGAACGTGAGACTGTCTACATTCTCAGTGGAGAGCCGCGTGCGCTTATCTGTCAGCACACCACCAGCAGCGCTGAACACACGTTCAGAGAGAACGCTGGCTGCAGGGCATGACAAGATCTCCAAGGCGTGAGTGGCGAGCTCCGGACATTTTTCCAGATTGGAATCCCAAAATGAGCAAGGGTCCAGTGACACAGTCATGGCTTCGATGTTCACTTGGAGATACTCCTGTACCATCCTCTCTAGGCGTTGACTATGTGTCCGACTTCTTGTCTCCTGTGGCCTTGCAAAGGATGGTCTAAAAAAGTGGTGAAACGATTCCACAAAATTGCTGTTACCAGCAGATACTGTGTTACTGTTACGGTTTGAGTGATGAAAACTCGACAGTTTGCAAGTTAGAACTGTGAGATTCACTACGTGCACCACTGGTGTTTTGTGGAAAAGCACATGTAAGATTCTGCAACAGCCTCTGTTGATACTCCTGCAAGCGTGAATCCCTTTCTATGGCAGGAATTATTTCGGCAAATTTACTTTTGTACCGGGGCAACCCAGTAGCCGGGATTGCTTCGAATTCTGACAATCCAAGGGTCATGTTGTAGGTAGTGCAGCAAGAAGGCATGTGTCTTGCGCATCCAGGAGGACCAAGTCCTTGTTGTGTTGGTAGCGAGGTAAGAATCATGCTTCCTTCCTCTGCCCTCTCCCCCCAACCTCACACAGCAGAAATGTGATCAAGGTCTCCCTCATCTGATGAGTCTTACATGCCCATCACCAGTTCGTCCTCCACTTCTTCCTCGGCTGCTGCACCTTCCTCAACAGTTTGGCTGCTACCATGCGCCCTGGTTAATCCCTCTCCCCCACCCTCCCATGCCTGCTGCCTTGGTGCTGCCGACCGTCTGGACCTTGGAGATGTTATCCCTTCCGCATACGACTCCTCCTCTACTTCCTCCACCTCCTCTTGTCCCACCACCTGACTCTGAATTCTGTTTAACGTGTGCTCCAGCATGTAAATCACCGGAATAGTCATGCTGATAATGACATAGTCAGCACTAAACATCTTCGTCGCCATTTCAAAACTGTGCAGCAGGGTGTGTGGCGCCCATGAGGGTTCAGTCGCCACAGAGGTACTGCATCTCACCCAGAGGTGTGGTATCTCACCCTCAGGTAAGGAAGGAGTATGGCTCGGGACCCTAACACCTGCATCCAACACATACCCGCAGTGGGGGTAGGGCGAGATTGCTCCTAAGGGAGAGCACAGTCCCAGGTCCCTAGCTGGCGGGAGGGTCCTATGTAGTGGGTGTGGGTGGAGAAAGCAGCTTAGGGGAGCACATGACAGGGAGAGTATAAATAGGAAGCTATCTTAGAAAGAGCAAGCCAGTCAGAGGAGGAGAAGTGACAGGAGCAGAGGTTCTGCATGAGCTCTGCTCCGGAGAAGGGCCTAGCCTGGGAGGCCCAGGACTGAAGGAGAGAAGAGAGGAGTGGGAGCAGGAAGGCTCCAGGAACCGAAGGGACCCTAGGGGTACGGGCCGTGCAGAAGGCCACCCATACGCCCGCTTCTACTAGGAGGTGGAGGGGTCAGGCCAGATAAGGGGAACAGGTCCCTCAACTAACGGAGAAACAGGAAGGCTCAACTAGAAACCGAAGGCTGCAGCATTTCATGTACTGCAGGCCAAAGTCCACACCAGTCTCACTAAGAAGGTAGCCACATAGGACCCAAGGGACGGAACACACGTCGCCCGCCAAGGCCCGAGGATACCGGATAGAAGTGTCACTGGGTGTGAGGTGCAGGGAGAAGGCCAGAGAAAGGACACACAGAAGGGGGTCCTGCAAAATACTCCGGAGCTATCTGGGGGTGGACAGAGCCCCTCACTGAGTACGCACAGCACGACGGGGGAGATTGCTCTGGTACCTGTAATCTGGACTGCAACAACTGTGAGTAAAGATCTTGGGACTGCATCACACGGACTCTGTGTTCATTACTGACTCCCTGCACTACAACCACCATAATCCACCCACACTGCCCTGAAGCTACACTCTTCCTGTGGGGAGTAATAATACCATTGCTGCAAAACCACCAGCTTCAGAGGACTGTTCCGCAGCGGCGGCCCCTTTGGCCGCACTCCACAGGTGGCGTAGTCGGACATTATAAAACCCATATATGCAAATTACCCTTGGATTGACCGCCCTGGGTCACGGACCGGGTCACCGCCACAGTGACTACAACCCCCAGCGTCTACCGGCCCGGCTCCGGGTACCCCACAGCCCAGGGGGCGCGTCAACTTCATAGGTCCCTGATCTGAGACCACTCCTGCAGCGTGATTTGCCCCACCTCTGGATCTCGTTGGCCCAGGCTATACGTCAGAACGCATTGCACCAGGGCTTGTCGGTGCTGCCACAGTCACTGCAACATGTGCAGAGTTGAATTCCACCATGTCGGCACATCGCATTTCAGCTGGTGAACTGGCAGGCCCAACGACTTCTGTAGAGATGTAAGTCGTTCAGCTGCGGGATGCGAACGGCGGAAGTGAGCACACAGCGACCGTGCCCTCTGCAGAAGGCCATCTAGTCCGGGATAGTGGGCTAAAAATTGCTGGACAACCAGGTTCAACACGTGAGCCATACAAGGCACGTGTGTGACATTGCCCCAGCGAAGGGCCGCACCCAGGTTTGCAGCATTGTCGCACACGGCCTTCCCTGGTTGCAGGTCCAGTGGAGACAACCATTAAACCATTCATGAAACTGGGTCTCCAGAGCTGACCACAACTCCTCAGCTGTGTGACTCACATTTCCCAGACATTTCAAAGTAAACACTGCCTGATGCCGTTGAGCCCTGCTGCCAGCATAATAAGGAGGTGTGCAGGATTCCTTCTGCGTAGTTAGAAAGTGGGTGGCATTACCAGACATGCTTTGGGTCCAGGTGGAGGACTGAGAGGAGGTTGAGGAGGCAGAAGCCGTGGAGGAACTTCTAGATAAAGAGGATTGACGTACAACTCTTGGGGACAGCAAGACTTGGACAGCAGCCCCTTGTCCTGCTGTCACCATAGGTACCCAGTGCCCAGTCAGCGACATGTAACGCCCCTGTCCATGCCTACTCGTCCAAGTGTCTGTGGTGAAATGCACCCTGTCACACACAGAGTTTCTCAAAGAAGCGGTGATGTTGTGTGCGACATGCTGGTGTAGCGCAGGCACACCTTTCTTTGAGAAGTAGTGCCGACTGGGCATCTGGTACTGGGGCACTGCGACGGACATAAGGTCTCGAAAATCCTCTGTGTCCACCAGGCGGAAAGGCAGCATTTCTGTAGCCAACAGCTTTCAGATGGTGAAATTCAACCTCTTAGCTTTGTCATGGCTAGGAGGAAATGGTCTTTTACTTGTTCACATCTGAGGGACCGAGGGCTGGCTGTTGTGCTTAGACAGGGTTGAGTAGGGTGTCCCCGGCAAACTGCCGGTCTGTGAGGAAGATGCAGGCGGAAGAGTTAGGTTGCCTTGATCCAAAGGTGGTGCTCTCGATGTCGGAGAGCGCTCAACACCAGCTGGTGTTTCCACTTCCAAATGAAATGATGACCTGCCAATCACACTGGCTGTTGCGGGTAAAGAGGTGGCAGGTCTGTGTCCAAAAACATGTGTGACTGCTGTCCCCCCAGTCACAGAGGATGAAGAGGCCGCGGCTGCACAAGATGGGGCAAACGGTGTTTGGCCCGGCCCGCTAGGCCGCATTGTAGCACAGTGAGCTTCCCACTGCAACTTATCCATATGACGGTTCATGCATGAAGTACTCAAACTATGGATTTTTTGGCCTCTACTTAGCTTTTGGTGACAAATATTACAGATAACACGAGTTGGGTCATCCTTATCGATCTGAAAAAATACCCAGGCTATGCAAGGCTTAGAGCCCATGCGACCTGAAGAGCCACTACGACTTGTGGTCAGAGGCAGAGTTGTAGTTGAGGATGCAGTTGTTGACGTGCTTCCAGTACTCCGTCTCTGTCCAGGAAGGCACAACCTAACCTCGTCGTCAATAGCATCTGTGACGCCCAGCTGCGCTTGGTATCACAGATCCTAGAAGAGTGCATTGATGGAATCCTCCACAAGAGGCCCCCATAAACATTCACACATCTCCACCTTCCACCTCAGACCAGCAGAGGGAGCCCGTTAGGGATATAAATAGGGAAGGTGGAGTTAGGCAGTTCAGTTCCTCTGAAGAGTTCCTGCAGTAGAGAAGCCTAAGAGAGGTCAGTCTGCAGTGGAGGTCAGTCTAGTCTAGAGAACTCAGTTAATAGTTCAGCAGTGGAGCACGAGGCTCCTGCTAGCTAGATTCAGGGAGCCCAGTTACAGCTTAAGGTGTGCCGGCACCATAAGATCGGTGAAGCGCGGCAAGCTGCCGTTAGTGTGTATAGCCTAGTGAGGGCCCGAGTAGGTCGATGGCGAGTGGAGAGTTAGTACATAAGGGACAGAGGAGCTTAACCAGCTCACCCCAAAGCATTTACCGGACACCGGATCCGAGCTTACAGGGATCTCTATGACCCAGTAAGGCAAGTCCCAGGATCGCTAAGGTGCTGATACGTAACAGAGCCAGGAGACACTTAGGCCCCGCATACTGGGAGCGTGAACTCCAAGACAAGGCCCTACCACAAGGTCAGACAGCGCAGGACAGAGACAAAGTTAGGCCTAGCTCCAGGCAGGTCAGAAACTTACTACGCAGAGGCAAGAAACAGGAGGCCCTACACCCGCTCATTGGGGAGGATCTTGATATGCACCCTTCACCCTACAGTTCTTCGGGATGTGCCTGAATTTCCACCAGTAAAAGGTACTGAAGTGACTACCGTGTCCGTTCCCGTTCTTGCTCTGATCCAGCTGGGTCTCGCCTGTCCTGCATTCCCCCTGCATACGCTTTTCTGAGGCCTAGCTCCACCTGTGGGGAGCTATACCATCGAGCTGCCTTATCACCGGCCTCAGTGGACTGCTGCAGCGCTGGTGCTTCTCACCAGATGCCACAGGTGGTGTCACGAACTGTTATAAAATTAACAGTTATCCACCCTTTTAAAGAGTGACCCCAGGGTACGGGCCCGGGAGCCGACCACCGCGACATCCCCAAGGCCAGGCAAAGGCCCCGGTACCGAGTCATCCCCATCCCCTGGGCTAGTCACATCCTCCTCCACCTCCTCTGCAGACCTCATCGACTGGCTGACTGTGGGTTGACAGTAAGTGGGATCTCCAACCTCGTCATCATCACCCTGTGTGTTATCACACCCGTCGTCCTCAGAGCCAACCTCTTCCTGCCTTGACCGAAAAGTCAAGTTGTCGCTCCAATCAGCTATTTGAGTCTCATCATCGTCTTCATCATTGTCTCCACCAACAGGTGTTACAGTTTTGGAACGAGGGTCTACATTATGCTCAGAACCTTCTTCATCTGGTCCTGGATCCGACTCATAAAGATTCTGGGCATCAGTGCAGATCATTTCCTCGTCTGGATTAACAGAAGCCGTTTCCCAGGCTATAGTATGAGTAAACAGCTGTGCAGACTCAACCATCTGTGTTAGGGTATGTGCACACGATGCAGAAATGCTCAGGATTTTTTCCTGAGCGTTTCTGCATCTCTCTGGCAGGAAAAAACGCATGCGGATTGTACATGCGGTTTCCTGCCAGGGACATGCGGAAATGAAGCGGTCTTCACTTTCATTTCCGCATGCGGGTTGACAAGTGATTCCCAAGCGATTTTAGCATCACTTGGAAAGTGCTTGTCAACTTCACACTATATAAATCCATGCAACCGGCATGGATTTATATAGTGTGTGAATGTCAAAAAATAAAAAATAAATCTATACTTTACCCTCTGATGGCCCCCGGTGTCCTGCTTCATCGGTCCCGGCTGCCGGCAGTGAAGACTTTAGGACCTTCCGACGTCAGCGTCACGTGACCCGTCACATGACTCTGACGTCAGCGAAGGTCCTTCTTCATTCAACCGCGAAGTGCCCGGGAAGCCGGCAGGACGCAGCACGGGCCGTCAGAAGGTGAGAATATATATATTTTTTATTTTATTCTTTTTTTTTTAATGGTACCTGGGTCTGGATGAGAGTCCTCTCATCCACACCCGGGTACCATCCGCACATTAGACCGCATGAAAAGCGCATCAACATATACAGTGATGCGGATTCCATGCGGTCTAATGCAAGTCAATGGCGGCAAAAGAGCAGCGTTTCCGCAAAATTAATTGACATGCTGCGGATTTTTGACCGCAGCGTTTACGCTGCGGAAAAATCCGCATCATGGGCACAGCACATGCGGATTTCCATTGGGGAACATTGCTGCCCTTCTACCATGCGTTTTTCATGCGTTTCCGCGGCGTTTACGCAACTGCAAAAACGCCGCGGAAACGCATGAAAAACGCATCGTGTGAACTCAGCCTTACCCCATACTCAGATGGGCAGCTGGAGACTTGGGAGCTGTGAGGAAGCAAGTGCGATTGGGGTGACACCTCTGAGGACTGGAATATTTGTGATGTTGAAGTTGAGGTGGAGGAGAGCCCACTTGAAGGAGCACTTGATATCCGTTGAAGCACCTGCTGTTTTTGTGGCTCATCTGGAATTTGTAGCGATGGGCGTGTCCGTAAGAAAGGGATCTTATCACATTGTCCGCTAAAAGAAGTAGACATCTTAGTTTAGCTGGAAGATGGTCTTTCTTCTGCAGATGTTACTCCCCCCCCCACCGTGGGGGGGCTCGACCCACCAGCGGACAGGCACCAGTATTGGGAGAGGGGGGCTGGCCGTCAGGGTCCACCGCGGCTCTGGCACAAACCCGGCGACACGGAGGTCGCACGGGCAGGAACGGACTGGCCGTGTCAGCTTCGCACTCCAGCGTAGTCCCTTATATAGCGCTATCATATTCCGCAGCGCTTTACATACAAAATTATTATCTCTGTCCCCATTGGGGCTCACAATCTACATTCCCTATCAGTATGTCTTTGTAGTGTGGGAGGAAAATGGAGAACCTGGAGGAAACATCGGGAGAACATACAAACTCCTTGCAGATGTTGTCCTTGGGAGGATTTGAACACAGGACTCCAGTGCTAACCACTGAGCCACCGTGCTAACCACTGAGCCACCATGCTGCCCACACATCACATGATAAATTTAATAGTGTTATTCAAATATACAAGTCGTCCCGCAAAAAACAAGCCCTGATATGGCTGTCGATGAAAAAGTAAAAAAAGGTATGACTTTGAACTAGAGGGAAAAAACAAAACGCAAAAACGGAAAATGACCATGTTGGTAAGAGGTTAAATAGGTAAACAGCCGCAGGTGGAGCTGACTCCGCTGCAGCTGTTATAGGCCGATGACGGCTGTGAAACGCAGCAAGTATCTACCTGGTCCAGTTTCTGAGCCGCTCTATGCTCCTGATGCCACCACATGCCGTCATCATCGGGTTAAAGCAACTTTCCAACTCACAATAAAAGAATCACAATACATATATAATGCAGATCTGGTCCCTCCCGGTCATCACTCACAAGACGTCATTGCTCATGAGACATGACCGGGAGTGACCTATGACGCTTCATAGATTGCAGTATAGAATCGGTGGACGTCGTGGGAGCGGCATGAATTACATCCGACCTGCGGGGATTATTTTTTTAATAATTAATTGGTGAATGAGGGACTGTTTATTATTTTTATTTCTTTATTATTTCTTTATGATTTTTATGTCTTTCAGGTTACCATTTGTGGACTACTTCGGATTCGGTGGACTATATCGGAATCCCTGGACTGGATGCTTTGTTTTGCTTTTTTTTTTTTAATTAATTGGTGAAACAGGGCTAGTGTTGGTCGGGGGGAGTTTTTTTTACAATAAAACAGTGTGTTTTTTTTTTGTTAACATACTGGGTTAATAATGGGGTCTCTGATAGGCGCCTCTCCATTATTAACCTCAGGGGTTGATGCCAGCGGACATTAGACAGCTGACATCAACTCCGAAAAACCATTACCATGATTGCCACCGTACCAGGGCAATCAGGAAGAGCCGGGAAAAGCGCCAGAATTGGAGCATCTAATGTGATGTGCCTCGGTAAGAGGTTAAAGGGGTCGTCCACCTTTGGGGACAATTTTTTATCTTATTTGAATGTATCTATTTGTGGCTAAAAATCATGTTTCTAATTGGGTGTCATTAAAGCATTTGCACAGTTTGCCTTCTATAGCTTCTGTGTTGCAACATCTATTGCTGGCTGCATAATGAGTTAACTGAAAATCTGTCAGTGAACTTGTTCTAATGGTCCAATGTAATGGGAGAGTTTGTAACTTTGGCTATGTGCCCACGCTGCAGAAATGAAGCAGAAAATTTCTGCTTCATTTATGCATGTCCTCTCCCGGATAAACGCATGCTGAATTCCGCACTCGTTTATCGTGCGTTTATCGCGCGATTTCCACACGTGGAATTGCCTTGTGTTTTTTCTTGCATTGCAAAGGCAATTCCGCTTGCGGAAACGCAAAATTCATTGACATGCTGTGGATTTTTCTCCGCATCATAAGCGCTGCGGAAAAATCCGCAGCATGGGCATTAAACTTGCAGAATCCCCTTGGGGACCATGGGGGGCGGATTACAAGCGTTTACGCTGCGGAAATTCCGCAGCATATACGCTTGAAAAACGCTACGTGGGCACATATCCTCAATCTGTCTTTTTTAGCTCCTCTCAGCTAATTGATGATCACAGATCACATCAAAGTTGAATGTGCAGGGAAACAAAGCGCCTGTAAAAGCCAAATGGGGCAAAATTTATAATGAAACCAAAATGCAAAAATGGTTCATCACCAATCTACTGCAGTAATCAATTATCTCCTTAATTTTAAACCATATTTTATCCATGATGGAATAAATGTCAAGTTTTATGGCATTATCTTTGCTTTGCTCGACTGAAATTTTAGATTTGTAAAAGTCTGTGTCTCCTGACAGATGTTCCTGCGATCTGGGAATCCTCACCACCAGCAGTGAGATGACTTTATCTATATGTTTAATATATAATAATAATATAATACAAGAAAACCATAGATATACCTCCGGTGGTAAATAATATAAGTATATATATATGTAATAATATGCAATATTAGACCATCCGGAGTGAAGGACAAATATGGGCAAACGGGAAAATCGGAAAAAACATATAGCAAACAAGAAAGAGGAAGGCCGATCATAAAGTCCCAAATATCAGAGTACGGTGAATAATCTCATTTTTATTATTAATGAACAGGTGATGACAAAGAGAAATAATTAAAAATGTAAAAGCGGGGGCGAATGTCTGAGTAAAAAGTAATAACTAATAGTTCATGCGGGAGAAGACAAAGGAGGAAGGATATTGGTGTAAATACAAAAATGGAGGATAAAAAATATAAAGACAAGAAACAAATTACTAAAAAACGTGTTGACAAAGTGAGTAATAAATAAAATAAATAGTAGAAGATGCAAATAATCAATGCAATTAATATAGAGAATTATATCATACAGACATGTAGGTGTATAATTGCTAAAAATTAATATAAAGAGTGAACTTACATAATACCAACAAATAATATTACATTAGTACATTGTGCAATGATAGTAAAGGAAAAAGGCAATGGAAACAGCTGTGAGTGGAAAACAAAATGATGAAAATCCTCCAGTATAGATAAACTATATAATAAAGTTTGAAATAATAAAAAGAAAGTAACTTACACTGAAATGAATACCTCCCGCATGCCAGACATGCGTCCACCCCGACGCGCGTTTATTACTTTTTACTCAGACATTCGCCCCTGCTTTTAAATTTTTAATTATTTCTCTTTGTCATCACCTGTTCATTAATAATAAAAATGAGATTATTCACCGTACTCTGATATTTGGGACTTTATGATCGGCCTTCCTCTTTCTTGTTTGCTATATGTTTAATATATATAATATCTGATATATTTGTAAGGGTGTCATATTAAGATAATGGATTACAACTACCACTTTAGGAGGACACCATCCAATAACCGGGATCTACCTGCAATATGTCATAAATGAACAATGCAAATTTCAGAAAGAGAAAGAGGACACGCACCTAAGCAGTGATCACCAGAAAAAATAATCAAAAAACTATTTAGATACAAATTACATCAGTTTATTTTCAATATCTCCTGACACGTATACAAATAATGGACAAACCAAAACAATAATGTTAAAACACCATTAAAAATAGTGGAAAGGTCCACTGCATGAGGAGCCCACTACTTAAGAAACCTTCCTATGTTATAATGAATGGTATAAAGTGCACAAGTATGCAGACAAATAGATAAGCCCTCACAGGCTATGGGAAATGTCTGTGGTGGTCACTATTGCACAAACCCAAAGTATTCTGTATAAATAAAGAATACAAAAGAAAATATATATATACATAAAGTGCAGCAACAGGTACCTACGTGCGAATTACTATGGTATCCCTGTGTACAGGGTGATGGATCAATAAAGTAGAATAGCTGTTGGAAATACACCCTTTCACCTCACACTGAAGAGATAGCCACTCCATAATCACTCATACATTCAATTACGGCGACCAATGCTGCCCCTCACAAAAATAAAGAGCCAATTATGCAACATGACCATAGATAGAGGATACCCAATCAAATCAGCCTGTTAATAGGAAGGTGTAGATAGGACCTCAGTGCCCAACGCGTGTCGCCACTTACGGTGATACATGAGCGACACCCAGTAAATGGCAACTACTGTATCTGTGTAGTAGATATACGGTGTATCATGTGCAGACAGTATTTTTCGGACTATGCTGTGAGGTCTTATAACGCTATTACCTGCAGATATCGGATTAATCTGCAGGTTAATTGTGTTATGAAGGTGTCCGGCCGCTATACTGAAAGTGCGTCACCTGGAGAAAATCAACTTTATTTCTTCAGTCATTGAAGCGTGCCTGGGGGAGTTACAGTCACGGCTCACAGCACTGAAAGTGGCGGCTGTAACCGCACCCCAGCACTGACTGACCGGTCGCTCAGAAGTGCATCAGTGCGTAGCCGGCTGTCAGTCAGTGCCGGGGTGTGGTTACATCTGCCGCTCTCTGTGTACTGAGTGGTGACTGAAGCTGTGCCAGACACTCCTCTATGACTGAAAGCTGGTGGCTCCTCCATTGCCGGCATCCGTGGTAATCGCACTGCATTTGGATAACATCTGAGTGCAGTCCGATGTTTTGCACCCATAGACTTGTATGGGTGATTGAGATCCGATTCTCGGATGCAGTTGCAGAATGATGCTATTGTTTTCTCACGCTGAATCGTCATGAGAAGATAATCGCAGATCTGAGCTGTACCAGGGAATAACACCGGTCCGAGTGCTATGCAATGTTGTATCACATAGCACTCGGTCGTGTTATATACGCTCATGTGAGCGAGCCCTTAACCTGCACATTTACCCTATATCTACAGGCTAATAGCATTTGGGGACATGACAGGTTTCCTTTAAAATCCTCCAAATGGTGCATCTTTCCTGTGGTGTTATTCTTCACTTTACCTTTTTTTTTTTGGGGGGGGGGTCAGAGGCTTTTTTTTTTTTTTACATACGCAGCATGCTGTAGTCGGATTTTTTTCAGACCGTCACCGACCTGATGATATTGTATCCCAAGAATAAATCCCGTTAAATTGGTCTGCGCTGCTGAATAAATTGATCTTCATAATATTGGCGCACTAGGCGGCACTAGGCAGGGAATAGTGCAGAGAATATATGCACTAGACCAAAACCGTCCCGCCCTCGGGGCCCTTGTATCCTCCTTTACATATATTACTTTATAATACTATGTTCTCTGATATAGTCAGCAAAATACGGTATATTATAAGACGCATCCCAAATTTTGGGGAGGAAAATAAATATTATCTTTTTTAATAAAATGGTGTAGTCCACTTTTACTGTAGCTTACCAGGGGAGGGCGGCTGTGGAGGAGCGGGGTCACAGGAGGCAGGGTCACTGCTGCAGGAGGCTGGCGGCGGTGTCAGAAGTGGGGCGATGCTGTGGGCCCCCGGCCGGGAGGAGGGGGTGTTCAGTGATGCGAGGGTGCGGCGGGCCTCGGGTTTTCACAAAATGACAATGTCAGAGGAGTCCCCGCACTTCCCATCCTTTTCACTCTGGTGAACTTTGGGAAAATGGCCGCCAAAGGCGACACATGTGCAGATTGAGATCTCAGGAGGCGAGACCTCACTCTGTGCATGTGCCGCCTCTGGCGGCCATTTTTCCCCAAATTCACTTCTGACACCGCCGCCAGCTTCCTGCAGTAGCGACTGTGCCTTCTGGGAACCTGCTCCACAGAAGCTGCCCCCCCCCCCCGGTAACTACATTCGGATTATAAGGCACACCCCCATTTCCCCCCAAATTTAGGGGGGAAAAAGTGAGTCTTATAATCTGAAAAATACAGTACGTACTAGATGGCTGGGCACCAGCAAAGCCATCTCTTTTTCTTCTTTTTTTTTTCAGGAATGTAACAGAAAGCAGTTTTCATACATGAGGCCTCGTATCATGACTCACTCATTATATACTATATTACAATACATACTTCTGATTTAAAGGGAATCTGTCACCACATTTTTTACTCTAAATCCAGTGATATGTCACTTACTGGGCTGCTTGCTGTTTTATCACCAGTAGATTAACAGTAAAGGACTAGTAAACCTCCCTCCATGTAGTCCTCCATATTGATAATATCTGTATAACGCCGCCCTCACCACAGATTGGCAGTTTTCTGTGTACACTGTGCATAGGCAGAAAGCTGTCAGTGGTGGGGGTGGAGTTACTCTGAGCTCAGCATTCAGAGAACTGGTAGATCTGCAACAGATAAAGCAGTGATTTTATCAAAACTGCTGTAAATAACCCAGTAAGTGATACATCTCAGGAATCAGGGTCTCTGCCCCTACATCATGCTGCTCTGAGATGGGGCAGCAATAGCCTGGTGGCAGATTCCCTTTAATGTGTTTACATCTAGGCATTCACCAGTCCTGTGTGTGTCTTATAACCACCGTATAAGTGAGTAATATTGATATTCATTAATATATAATTTGGTCAGTATTTTACATCAGTATTTGTAAGCCAAGACTAGTAGTGGATGACAAAATACAGAAGTGGTGATGTGTTTGTATTATACTTTTCCTCCAATTGTTCCACTCTCTGATTCTGGCTTACAAATACTGATGTAAAATACTGACCAAATACTGAACGAATGATCGTAGGTGCAGCACTGTCCCATTCACCTACATAGAGCTGTGCTGTAGTCCCTGCATAGTCGGCGGGTTTTTTCATTGAATCTTGACAATAACTATTGTTTCACTCGGTCAAATTGTCATAGTTTCCATATAACTTAGTGCGTTGCTTGGTTTAACTTTACACTAAGTTACAGTCCATAGTGCGAGCGTAGAGGAAACCCGTAAGGCTATGTTCACATGTTCTGTTTTTTCTGCATTTTTTTCAGCAAATTTATGCAAAATCTAAGCTGCGTGTAACAGTACCAGCAAAAGCTGAGATTTCAGAAATCTCATGCACACACATTGTTTTTTTTCCTGACTGAATTGAAAAACTGTTGCGTTTTTGAAAACTGCAGCATGTCACTTCTTTCAGTGTTTTTCCCCCATAGAAAGCAATGAGTAAGTTCAAAAACGCAGCAAAACGCAGGAATCAGGTTTTGCTGTGTTTTCAGTAAAAAAAAGCATGTACAGCAGTATGTGAAACACATTTATTTTTATGATTTTCCCAAGTTTAAACCCATAATGTCTTGATCACGGGTTTGGACATAGTGTCCCTGGAGGTCTCTTCCAACTCTAACATTTTATGATTCATCACCTGAGAATGGCAGTTAGGATTAGTACATTTTAATTAAATTAGTGATGTGTGCAAAATAAACATTAGCTGACCAAGGTGAGAAATTGAACAATACCTGGTCAACTCAAAGGCTGAGTAAAGTGTGAAAGTAAACAGTGTCTTACAAACTCAGTGCTCTGCCAACATCTTAGGTAAGCTATTCCTGACCTATTCACCTCCCTTCTGTTACATTTGTAATTGTGTATTTTTTCATGAACTCATATGAACTTTTTTCTTCAGAATAGTCACTATTTTTTCAGATTTAAAAATCTTTTTTCACTATATAATTTGATCAAATTGACCTTTTTTTTCCAAAAATGATTGTCTGGTTTCACATATGTCTTGCATTGGTGACCTGTGTTCATGCTTCTGTGCTGGAAGCAAAGCTGAACTTTGGGATCCTGAAAAACACAGCAACACCTGCTTTTTGTAAGCAGCTTCTTTACTGCCAAGAGAGCAGGTTTTGCCTGCAGAAAAAAACGCAGCAAAAATGCAACGTGTGAACATGGTCTTAGAATGTATATTGTTATGTTATCTATAACGTTTGCTTTTATTAGCTCAAATCTCAGCACTTACAGAGACAGACTAATGTTTTTCAGGGCCATGTTCTCCTCTTCAATCTTCATTTCTAGAAGCTGTATGTTCCTCTTCCTATTGTACATGGAAAAAATATATCTCATATTGAAATACACAAATTCCATTAATTATTACGATGTACATTAGTGACCATGACAAATTTGGCTAAATTCCTCCCTTCCCCCTTCATTCTAGGTACTTTCATTGCCAACATTTTACATTCACTACATTCCACAGTTAAATGGAATCCATCAGCAGGTGGTTACTATTTAATCTGAGAGCAGCATGATGTAGGGGCCGAGACCTTGATTCCAGCAAGATGTCATTTATTTTCAATGCACCCTACTGGTAAGTCAGCCTAAAGCCTCATTCATTTTTTTTGCATACAAGAAATAGATATTTTTATCAGTTCTCTGGATCCGATTTCAATCTATTTGTTGTTCACTCATCAGTTTGTACCATCAGTGCACCATAAGTTTTTTTTTAATAAAATAATAGGAGGAGAAAGAGAGAAACAAACGGGTATAAAGTATATCGCAAAGTATTCTATCTTAACCCAATCATGGACCTATAAAGAAATAGAGCGGACCACCGAAGTAAACATGGTAACTGAAAAACAAGAGAAACACAATGCGAAACAAGGTCCAATTGATCTGTGAAAACATAAATCACAGAACACCGGGAAATGTAAGAACAATGCGGTAGAGGGGCACTAGGGAAGGGGGTGCGGTAAATATCACAAAGTATAGACAAGGTATGAATAATCTTATCAAGAATCCATCAGTGTAGGCTGCTATATAGTATATACATAAATAAAGTGCGGTAATTATTAAAGTGCAAGTGCCTGAAAAATATAACAGAATTCCACTAAATACTATGTAATATCATATTAATGCCAATGGCTGAATCATATAAAGTAGTAGTGGATTTAAATAGAACAGAAAAAGTATAAATCAATAAGATACCAGGAGAATATATATCGAGCACATAGCTCACTGTTATGTATTAAGGGCAAATCAGTATGTCCCTCTATATCAAAGACATCAAAAGGAAACCAAGCAGACAGCCAAAACATTGATGTATATAATGCACAGCAACTACTTACATCCACTATGGATAATAGCACACTCCTCATTGGCACACACCCCGATGCGCGTTTCGGCACAGCTGCATTCGTCATTTCGTCCCCCCCACTGCTCTATTGAATAACATTGGTTTGAATGCTATCTAATAAAACAATTGGATAGCACTCGCCCAATGTATATGATAGTGCAACCCTAAATGCTAAAGTTCTGTTTGCCCGCTGCTGCCAGGACCTAGAAGATAATTGGCAGAAAAAAGACCCCGTGGTCCATCTTGTCTATATCTTTTCCCTTTTTAAATTTACAATAGATGATTATTCCAGACATTTAATTTAATTTACTGGTGATTTCCTAACTATGTACCACAAAGTGAATATTGTAAACATTGATAGCAAACAAATAACAATACTGCAGTTGTTTTGCATTTTGTCTTCTGCAGCCTCCATAAGTTCTAATACACTGCAGGCTGCTCAGTCCTGTTCACTGAGAAAACTAATATATCAAAAAGGAGGTCAGTAGATTACAACTTCCGATTCAGGATACAACATCAACAACTAAACTCAAGCCGAATCAGCCCAGTTTCAAGGAAGATATGAATGCCATTATTAAAATTAAACCATTTTTATTTCCAATAATTTGTTAAAAAAAATTTAGATATAAAAAAACGGTACTTTCAAAAATCACAAAGTCAAATCTCAATTACAAGCTTGTATTATTATAGTAAGTTGGCCTTGTACACAAAGTCTGGAAATATAGGTGACACCAGCCTAATTAAAATGCGAGCATCTTTCTCCCTGGCAGACGCAGGGGGTGATTAGACGCAGGCTTGCAGTAGTTTGCATGTAGCTGTTGAGACTGCTTCCTGAGCTTCAAAGGGAAACCTCTAGTCTCGCCGGCACCCATACGAAATATGGAATAACTGAAGTTCCATAATTCTGATCATAATGGGACCTATATTTTTAGTGGCAGGGTCAGCCGAGGAGCGGCTGAAAACCTCTCCGTGGAGCTGTAGCGCAAAAGCACCAGAAGAGCAGACCACAACGGCGCAATGTGTGGTCTCTAAATGAAGGTAAAATCATAATAGAAATTATGGTACCACTTTTGGGCTTCTGGGATCAACCAGCGATAAGTTATCCCAAAAAACAGATTTTTAATACAAACATGAAGGGTGGAGCCAAGCCCACATGATATCAGCACAGGAGAGGGTGGGCAGATCTCTCCCTTCAGCATAAAATAGTTTGCTGAGGTTGGAGATTCATTCATTGTCAGAGGGGTATAAGGACTATAAGCAACGGATCCTGTTCGATAACAGCCTTATCAAATCGGGGAGCCCCTCCTCCACCTATATTGAATCGTCTCAGCGATCATATAGTAAATTTCTTCCTTAATCCTTATTATTTTGTGTAACTGCTTAGGTATTTTAATTTCTCCTTTGTAAAATCCTTGTATATATTTTTCCTAAACACTGCCTTCCTTTTGGATTAAACATAAAATTGAATAGTTCTGTTTCTTTTGTCCTGTAATCTTTCCCTCCCCCAAAGCCATACGCTACCAGAATGCAGGCATTCGCCCAGGCCTGTATTATATTTCAAAGCTGGACGATGGTAGCAGCGAATAATATTAATAATCGGGCTATTGTAAAGCTGACAGTGACCTACAGAGGGCGTAAACACGTATTCCATGCATTGGAATCCCGAGGTGTGACGCCATACGCTCACTGGTCACTTGCCGATACCTAAGTAGAGAGTAGTCTGGATTGTATGCTCGTGATTCCGGACGAAATACATGACACAGTGACGGCACGGTGAGATATTGCATGATCTCCCTGATGTCGTTGCTGTGGGAAAACCTGACAGCACCCAATTCTGACTCCATAAACTAATAATATCTCCCAATTATGGACCTAATGTCATCAATTCGGTACCCCATACACTTATAATATCCCCCATTCTCGCCCCTATAAACTTATAATGTCTTCCACTTATATTTGTCTTCCATTAAAGGCTAACAAATATATATGTCCGCAAGAGAATCCACCAAAATAGGACTAACTTAAAAATTCCCTAAAATCACAATTTTATTATTTGTACAATAAAAAACACTTAACTGAACCACAAACAAAAAAAACTTAGCTATACATACTGCACCTTGTGTGTCTTTATCAAATGAGTATGACAAAGATATATGTATTGTCCTATGTATAATTCCTTAAAGGGGTTTTTCCATGAACAAAAGTTCATATTAATCAATAGATCTTGGAATGCTAATAATTTCCACAATTGGATGTGTTTAAATAAAATGTCCCTGTGCTGAGATAAACTTATAAATTTGCCCCTGCTGTGCACTGTGTAATTGCCGTGTCTGACCGTGTACAGAACACGGTCTGATCATACCACAGCTCCTGGGCAGGGGAGGAAGCAAAAGAGTATACAGACAGGACAACACTGGATCACAGCTGATTCTTTCTTTGAAGTGAAACTTTGTTTAAAAAACAGGCAGTGAAATGTTTATATTTTTTTATAATTTTATATAAGATTATCTCAGCACAGGGACATGCCCTGTCATGGCCAAGAAAAACAGGACACAAAAATGTTAATCCTTAGAGCTATTACTCCTACAGTAGCAAAACCTTACAATTAGCATAGCGATACTTTATGGGGAGTTATGTTCCTTGTCCATTTTGATACACAAACACTTAGTTCATCAGGATTGTGAGGGGACTGTAGATCACATTCCCTGTGATGCCTGGATAGCAGCTGATGCAAAATGTTTGTACCCGGCTGTAGATGACATAGCGATAATGCGCTAAGTTTATAGTCACCTATGATGCTAATGACGCGCCCCCTGGGCCATATTCTTTTAGGGGGAATATCCGGAGCCGGATCAGATGGGGGTTGTAGTCTTCCGAGTGGCTGTGACCCGGTCCGTGCCCAGGGTGTCAAACTGAGTTGTATGTGGCAGTCCTACAGATGTTAATAAGTTCTTAATGTCGACTACGCCACCTGTTGTGTTGCGGTCACTGTGGCCGCCGCTGCAGCAGGGTCCGCTGAGGCTGGTGGTGTAGGTGCAGCTTTGGTGATATAACCCCCAACGGGTGGGGTATAGCCTCAGGGGGATCAGGTGCAGAGGATGGGAGTTGTGGTGATGCAGTGTAGACGGCAATCAGAGACAGAGTCGGGTTATGCAGTTTAGGATGTTTACTCACTGCTGATGTTCTGGTCACTCCAGCTTCGAGTGACCTCCCGAGCCGTGCTGCGTCCACCAGGTTCTGGATCCAGCCAACTCCCAAATAAGTCCGGAGCGTGACCCTGAGCTCTCCTTCAGTCCTTTCTCTGGCCGTCCCCACTATTGATCCACCCAGGTCCAGCTCCCTCGGGCCTTCTGTTGGGAGACCCTTGGCCTTGGGTTCCCTGACCCTCCTCGTGGTATGCCTTCGTGGTGGATGTGGTGGGTGACCGTGGCAAACGCTGCCCACGGTCTCCGGTCTCTGGCTGGGGAGTGTTTTTGCCCCCACCAGCTTGGGTTCCGGTACCCTGTGCCGACTCTTCACCCGGGGATTTAAGTTGGGTTCTTGGAGTCCTTTTCTTCTGTTTCCCCCTCTGGGTCTCTCTCTCTTCTCCTCTCTCACTCTGGGTCTCTCTTCTCCTCTGCTCGCTGACTTTCTCTCTGCAACTGACCCTGTTCTTAGTTGGTGCCCACCTTATATACACCCTCTATGTGTGAGCTCAGGTGACCAGCACCCAATGAGCTCCTATCTTTACCCAGGCTGCTCCCCCTATCTGCCCCTACACTACTTGGGATGTACCACCCCCCTCCCACTCCAGCCAGGAACAGACTCGGTCATACCTGCACATTTCTAAGTGGGAGTACCGTCGGCCTGCTCCTCGGAAATGGGATGTGTGTAGTGCATGCAGCCTACCGAGCTCAGTTCCACACTCCATCCTTACCCGGGAGTGGAATATCACACCTCTGGGTTGAGGTGCAATACCCCTGTAGCAGCCGAATCCTCAGGGTGCTACACTAATCACAGGACACACCTTAGTTTCCGTAAGCTCAGTCAAACAAAACAGCTATTGTCCATAGCAACCAGCAATACTTGCGATTCTCTGCACGCGGCCTGTGCATTTAATCAAGATGACCTATGTCAAGGCTCACCGGAACAGATTGCAATTTGTAACGGATCCGTTTTTTACTCACTGGATCCAGTATGAAAAAGTGATCTGTTAAAAATGAAAGAAAATGGCTAATTAACTGATCCATTTTCCATGCTAAGCATCTCTGGGAACTCCTTCAAGATTGTTGGAAGACCATTTCCGGTGACTACCTCTTGAAGCTCATCAAGAGAATGCCAAGAGTGTGCAAAGCCGTCATCAAAGCAAAAGGTGGCTACTTTGAAGAACCTAGAATATAAGACATATTTTCAGTTGTTTCACACTTTTTTGTTAAGTATATAATTCCACATGTGTTAATTCATAGTTTTGATGCCTTCAGTGTGAATGTACAATTTTCATAGTCAAGAAAATACAGAAAAATCTTTAAATGAGAAGGTGTGTCCAAACTTTTGGTCTGTACTGTATTTTACTTCATGATAGTGGTAAAATTTTTTCCATAAGACTTGCGTTTACTTGTGAAACAAAACGGAAATTTGGCGAAAATTTTGAAAATTTTGCAATTTTCAAACTTTGAATTTTCATACCCTTATATCAGAGAGATATGTCACACAAAATAGTTAATAATCAACATTTCCCACATGTCTACTTTACAGCAACACAATTTTGGAACCAAAATTTTTTTTTCTTCAGAAGTTATAAGGGTTGAAAGTTGACCAGCGATTTCTAATTTTTCCAACAAAATTTACAAAACCATTTTCTTAGGGACCACATCACATTTGAAGTGACTTTGAGGGGCCTTTATGACAGAAAATACCCAAAAGTGACACCATTCTAAAAACTGCACCCCTCAATGTGCTCAAAACCACATTCAAGAAGTTTATTAACCCTTCACGTGCTTCACAAGAACTGAAGCAACGTGGAAGGAAAAAATGAACATTTAACTTTTTTTCATAAAATGTTTACTTCAGACCCAATTTTTTTTTTTCACAAGTGTAGCGAGAGAAAATGGACCACAAGATTTGTTGTGCAATTCCTCCTGAGTAAGCTGATACACCATATGTGGGAGAAAACCACTGTATGGGCGCACGGCAGGGTTCGGAAAGGAAGGAGCACCATTAGACTTTTTGAATGTAAAATTTGCTTGAATAATTAGCGGACGCCATGTCGTGTTTGGTGAGCCCCTGATTAGCCTAAATAGTGGAAACAAGTGACACCATTTTGGAAACTAGACCCCTTAGGGAACTTATCTAGGTATGTGATTGACGCGCCTCCTGGGCCTGTGCTGTGCAGGGGATACCCGGAGCTGGATCGCTGGGGGTTGTAGTCCTCCGTGGCTGTGACCCGGTCCGTGCCCAGGGCGGTCAAACCAGTGGCAGTCTGAGTGTGATAACAAATGTCCGACTATGCCACCCGTGGATTGCGGTCAGTGGGGACCGCCGCTGCGCTGCAGACCGCTGAGGCTGATGTTGTATGCGCAGCCAAGTATGGGATAACTCCCCACGGGAGAAGTATTGCCTCAGGGCAGCTAGTGTGGATGATGAGAGTAATGGTGTGAGCGTCCCAGTACTGATGGTGCTGGTGCGGCGATGAAACACAGAGACGTGTGGTGCAGTTCAGGGTCTTTACTGATGGAATAACGCAGACCCTCCCGGGAGTACTGGTTAGCAGTAGGGGCCTGGTCAGTCTGTAAGCAAGTAGGATCTCCCCTGGCCAGGTGGAGTTGTAGGCCTCCTCGACTATCTGCACTCTTTCCTGGCTACCTTACTCTATGCGGGTAGAAGTAGCCCACGTCCCTGAGTATACCGTGTGGTGCTCACCCGTATGGCCGGTGACTTGGGGCCTTCCGTTAGCCTCCGCTTCACGATGCTGGTGCTGGTCCCTTGCTTGTGACCGTGCCTCCGGGCTTCTATGGCCAGAGGACATGGAATCCCCTGCCGGTTGGATTCTGCTGCTGGGCCTGGATGTCCCCACAGCCTCGGACTCCATGTCCGGGTTTAGTGTCTTCAGCCAAGGCGAGCTTTCTAGCTTCCAGCCTCTGGCACTCGCTCCTGCTCCTACAGAGCTCCTAGTTCTTGCTTTCCCTGTCCAGGCTCTGACTCTCAGACTCTGTCTGCTCTGCTTGTTCTGCAGGCTCTGTCTGGGACTTCACTACCTAATCCCACCCCAGACCCAGTTTATAAGGGCAGATTCCTCCCCTCCCAGGTCTGGGCGGGCGGTGTTGCATGCTTAGGGCTCCTGACCAGAGAAACCTGCCACTTGCTGTCAGACATAATATTTCTATTACTGTGGCAACCAGAACCCTGGGGTGCCACATTCCCCCCTAGTAAATTTTAGTACTCCGGGACTAAACACATTTTTAAAGAAACATAAATACAAGGGTATAAACGATAATACAATAACATATTTACAAGAAGTTTTAGTTCTTTAAAGGTCACGGCGTGTCCGCAACCGGGTGTCCATATCACCCAAGGTGAAGTTTGTGAACCAAGAGGGTGTCCATGTCACCCAAGGTGAAGCTTTAAGCGAAGTAGGGGACCTGTCCAAAGCAAACCCCCTGGGTTGGCCTTGGGCGTGGCTGCAAGGCTGAAGCTAGCTACTTTGGGCCGCAAGGAGGCCACCCCAGACAGGTTTTCTCTTCCGCGGCCGTCTTCGCAAGAGGCACAATGTGCAACTATCTACAAAACTGTTCCGGTTATCCAGCGTCCATAACCTGTTAGTCCAAATAAATCTGCAGGGTAACTGAGAAACATAATTAATAGCAGGCAACAACAAAAACCATCAACATTTCTCAATAAACAGGTAAATTTACAGTGCATTGCTTTATATTTTCCAGCGAGCGGGCATCTGACCTCTAGTGACTCTAGTGGACCTACGGAGCTCACTAACTGGTCCTGCACTACAGGGTGTAGGAGGTGTTATGGGCAAGCTGAGCAGCTGTCTGCGTACTCTTTGGCTCACTAGGGGCACGGCAGGCTCACTACTAGCAGAGGGTTGATCCTCCTGCGCTGCTGGTGTGGACTCTTCTGCCTCCTGGGCCGGCTGCTCTTCCAGCTCTACCTGGTTTTCTGTAGGCACTTGAGGGGCTGGCTGGAGAAAGGTGAGGATGGGCACCACGATAGCGTTGTTTACTTGTGTCCAGGACCGGGGAAAGTCTCCGAGTACGGTGCTGATCATTTCCTCCTTTTCCTCTACGGGTTGAGGGTCTTCCTGATCTTCATCCGTGCTTTGCAACTTCTCGGGGCACTTTTTCAGGTGGTCTCTGGAGACAGTGGCTGTGGTCTCTCCTCCATCCTTGCTGATGACGTACACCTTTGGATTATTGTGGCTTGAGGGCAGTACGGTGTACGGGTCCTTTTCCCACTGGTCGTCCAAATTATGGAGCCGCCTTTTTCTTTTCAAGACCTGCTCTCCAGGTACCAGGGGAACAGCGGGAGCATGTTGGTTATAAGTCCTCTCCTGCCTTTCTCTTGATTGGCATAGACTTTTCTCGACGCTCTCCTGTACTTTCCGGTACTGCTGCTGCCGTTCTGTATCCCAGTCTGTCTCTGGCGAGGTGTCCTCGGGTATCAGGACTCCCATATCCAGGTCAACAAGCAGCTTACCAGGTCTTGCTCGCATTAGGTAAGCCGGGGTACAGTTGGTGGAACCTACCGGGATGTGGTTATACAGGTCCACCAGATCGGGCAGTTTCTCAGGCCACAGACTGCGTTCTTCCAGGGGCAATGTTTTTAGCAGATCTATCACCACCTGGTTCATCTTCTCGCAGAGTTCATTGGTTTGGGGGTGATAGGGCGTTGTTCTTATCTTCTTGCAGCCATACAGGTTGCAGAACTCCTGGAAGACCTCCGCTTCGAAGGCTGGTCCTTGGTCCGTCAGCACTTGGTCCGGGTACCCGTGTGGGCAGCAGAAGTGCAGCTGGAAGGCTCTGGCTGCTGTCTGAGCCGTCAGGTCTTTGACAGGGACCACCACCAGGAACCGGGAGTAGTGATCCACGATGGTTAGGGCGTAGACATACCCGCTTCTGCTTGGAGCCAGTTTAACATGGTCCAGAGCGACCAGTTCCAGCGGCTGCCTGGTGATGATGGGCTGCAGGGGAGTCCTCTGGCTGGCACGGTCCCTTCTTCTTAGATTGCACGGGTCACAGTCTCTACACCACCTCTCAATGGCTCCTCTCATGCCTATCCAGTAGAACCGTTCACGCAGCAGGAACTCCAGCTTCTTCCATCCGAAGTGCCCTGCCCCATT
The DNA here is from genome assembly GCF_046119375.1 of Phyllobates terribilis. Classification (NCBI taxonomy): domain Eukaryota; kingdom Metazoa; phylum Chordata; class Amphibia; order Anura; family Dendrobatidae; genus Phyllobates; species Phyllobates terribilis. Next base: position 1,349,818 of record NW_027362797.1, read on the forward strand.
GTGGTAGGCTTCCAGCACCATAGCTGCGTCCCGTCTCGGTACCACAACCTGCCAGATCAGTTCATGTGTCCGGGAATTGACCATTCTGCGGCAGAACTTCTCCTTGTAGAGGAACAGTCTGCTCTTCTCCGTCCTCAGTTGCTTGGTCTCTTCCGGAGCATCTGGGTCCAGGCGGGCGTCAGCCTGGGTCAGCATCTCCTTCACCAGACGGACTGCGGGGTCACTGTCTTGCGTCTCCGCCCAGTTGTAGTGGGGTAAGGGGTTGAACGTAGCGGATCGCTGGCCCCTCACACTGTGGGAATACTGGGTAATCCCATGACTGTGAAACGCAGGGAGTTCGATCTCTTCCAATTCTTCTGGATCCTCCCCTTCGTCCGGTAGGTTTGGCATCCTGGACAGGGCGTCCGCGTTGGTATTGGAGCGCCCCGCCCGGTATTTGATTGTGAACTCATAATTGAACAGGCGGGCCATCCATCTCTGCTCCAGGGCACCCAGTCTTGCAGTGTCCAGGTGTGTCAACGGGTTGTTGTCCGTGTACACGGTGAACCTGGAAGAGGCAAGGTAATGCTTGAAATGTTCGGTTACTGCCCACACCACTTCCAGGAACTCTAGCTTGAACGAGCTGTAATTCTCAGGGTTTCTTTCCGTGGGTCGCAGTTTTCGGCTGCCGTAAGCAATTACCCGTTCTCTTCCCTGCTGGATCTGGGACAGTACGGCTCCTAGCCCGATGTTGCTTGCGTCCGTGTGGAGGATAAAGGGCTGGCTGTAATCAGGGTGCGCCAGGATTTCATCCCCCGTGAGGGTCATCTTCAGCTGGCGGAAGGACTCCTCTTCCAGCTTTTCCCATTTGAAGGGTGGCTTCTGGTTTTTGGCCTTCCTGGACTGGCCTATCAGGAGGTCCTGCATAAGAGCTGCCTTCTTGGTAAAACCGGGAATGAATCTTCGGTAGTAGCCTACCAACCCGAGGAACTGCCGCACTTCCTTTATGCTGGATGGTCTTGGCCAGTCCTTAATCACGGTGATCTTGTCAGGGTCGGGGGCTACTCCGTCAGCACTCACCACGTGTCCCAGGTACTGTACCTTTGGCTTCAGTAGATGACACTTTGAGGGTTTTACCTTTAGGACATAGTTTGCCAGGGCTTCAAACACTTCTGCCAGGTGTTCCAGATGGTCCTCATAGGTCTTGGAATAGACGATGACGTCGCCCAGGTATAGTAGGACCGTCTCGAAGTTCCGGTGTCCCAGACAGCATTCCATCAACCGTTGGAAGGTTCCTGGTGCGTTGCAGAGCCCGAACGGCATACAGTTAAATTCGCTGAGTCCCATCGGGGTGGTGAATGCGGTCTTCTCCCGGTCCGCCTCTGCTACAGGAACCTCCCAGTACCCGCTAGTGAGATCCAAAGTAGAGAAGAAGTTAGCAGATTTTAATGCAGCTAAGGACTCTTCTATCCTTGGTAACGGGTACGCATCTTTGTGTGTGATACGGTTGACCTTCCTGTAGTCTACACACATTCTCATGGTGTTGTCTTTCTTTTTCACTAAGACTAGGGGAGCTGCCCAGGGGCTTCAGCTGTCCCTAATTACCCCAGCCTCCTTCATGTCTTTTAACATCCCCTTGGCGTGTTGATAGTGTGCAGGGGGTACTGGTCGGTATCTCTCCTTTATGGGAGGATGGTCTCCCGTGGGGATGTGATGTTCTACCCCCTTTACGCGCCCGAAGTCTAGCGGGTGTTTACTAAACACTCTCTCGTACTCTTGAACCACCCGATAGACTCCCTGTTTTTGGTGTGAGGGAGTGGAGTCAGTACCCAAATGCAGTTGCTGACACCAGTCCTCCATTGGTTTCTTAGAGCCGTTACCTTCCTCTGGTTGAGATGGAGGCAAGGGTTCCACGGCCTGTACAGAGTTCTGGTTGATGGTGAACAATTTGGCTAGCGTGGCATACCGGGGCAGGTATACTTCTCTCTCCCCGATATTTATGATGCGGACGGGCACCCTCCCATGGCGTACATCGACCACCCCCCGTGCTGTCAAAATGGTGGGCCTACTGTCTGAGTAGACGGGTTCTACGATTGCTTGGTAGTCTCTACCTCTCAGACCAATAGCTGCCCGGCACCATATCATCATCTCACTTTTCGGGGGCATAGCAATAGGGAACGGGTCACACATTCTCACGCTACCTATCTCACCACCAGATAGTTCCACTTGTTGCCGCTTCATCAGTGCCCGGATCTCTTTTTAGAGCACACGCTGCTGGCTGGAACTGTTCTTGGCAACCTGCTGCAAAATAAGAATCACCTCTGCAAGACAGTTTTCAATTACGTTAGTACCTAGGGTTATTTTTGGGTGACTCTCGCGACGGTCAATGTCCACAATGATCAGTCCTTGTGCCGGCAGTTCAACTTTACCGACCTTGATGGTCACTTCTTTAAATCCTATCTGGGGCACGGGCTGACCATTGCTGGCTATAATGCTCAGGTCGTCATCTGGGTAGCGGGTTATGTCCGAGTCATTCCAGTACCGCTTGAAGAGCACGTACGGGATGGTGGTGACCTGTGACCCGGTGTCCAGTAGGGCACTCATAGGAATGCCGTCCAGTAGCACAGGCAAGACTGGACGTCCCCCTACGTACTTGTCACGCCAGTTTGATGGGCCTGATGATCTTAAGCCTGGGGGTTGGCCCTCTACCCCAGGTTGTGCCCGTTTAAATGACAGTACCTTGCCATATGTCCGGGTTGATTGCAGCGGCGGCAGATGGGTCGTCCGTCCTCGTTGTATCTGTCGCTGGGTCTCCCTCTGGCTGGTGGGGTCCTCCTCAGTCGGCGCCACGGGACGTCCTCCGGTCCGGATGCCAGCTGGATCTTTCCTGGAGAAGAGACCTGTAAAGACTGCACAGTTCTGGTTAGCGCGGCAACGCTCTTAGTCAGCTCTTGGACCTGATGGTGCAGGTCTGTAGCCGGGTCATTGTTCAAAGCCTGCGCATCAGCTCCCACAGGCCCTGCAGACAAGGGCGCCGCGTCCTGGTGATAAGTGATAGCAGGGAGCCTGTGGGTCACAGCGCCACCTGGTGCCGGTTCTCGGAGCACCCGGATGGCTCTGTCCTTGAACTGTGCAAAGTCCAGGTCAGGGTCCTGTAAGGCCATTGCTCGCAACTGGGTTCGGTGGGCATTGCACAGTAGACCCTCAATAAATTGTTCGGTCAACAGCTTGTCTTCATTTCCCACGCTGTCAGGGTCTGCCTGCTTAATGGCTCTCAGGGCCTCTTGTAGGTTTAGAGCATAGTCTCTTATACTTTCATGTGCCCGTTGTTTGCACCCGTAAAATCTTAGTTTTATCTCGGCTGAGTTCCGGGTGTCAAATGTGTCTTTCAGACGGGCTAGTATCTCTCTGACAGTCGTCTTCTTCCCAGGTGACCAGGACTTTACCTCCCTTTGGGCTGCCCCGATTAACTGAGCCACCAGGATGCTTACTTTTTGCTCTTCCGTGAGGGGGTATACCTGGAAGAGGCTATCCAGTCTTTCCCTAAAGTCACTCAGGGTATGTGACTCCCCTGAGTACTAGGGTAGCCAGGTTGCCCCCGGGATATAGGGCATGGTGAATGGCATGACCGCTGCAGCGGTTGCGCTGGCGGCCAGTGTGGCGGTGGAGCTCCCCTCGGTGTCCGACATCCTCCTTCCCCCCTAGTGGACCGTGGCCTACCTTGCGATGCTCTTCTTCCGTAGGCCGCGGCTCCGCAGTCAATCATCGGGGTAGAGGACCTGGCGTCGCGCTCCGATGATGTCAGTGTCGCTCTTCCTCCCTTCCAGGACCTTGCGCAGCGTCAGTGTGTGGGGCGGAGCTTCGGATCTCGCGCGCTTTCGACGTCCACGCCCCTCTTCTTCCCGTGCGGCATCCCGAAGATGGCGTCCGAAGGCGGGAAGCAGCTGCGGATGGCGGGAAGACGGCAGAAGACGGCGGGAAACGACCCAAGATGGCGTCCGATGGCGGGAAACGGCTCCGGACGGCGGGAAACTTCGCCACAGGTAAGTACAAAAGTCTTTTTCAGGAAAGCAGTACCCGGTGGTTGCGGGCACGAAATCCGGCCGACTAAGCCAAAGTTGACGCGCCCCCTGGGCCTGTGCTGTGCAGGGGATACCCGGAGCCGGATCGCTGGGGTTTGTAGTCCTCCGTGGCTGTGACCCGGTCCGTGCCCAGGGCGGTCAAACCAGTGGCAGTCTGAGTGTGATAACAAATGTCCGACTACGCCACCCGTGGATTGCGGTCAGTGGGGACCGCCGCTGCGCTGCAGACCGCTGAGGCTGATGTTGTATGCTCAGCCAAGTATCGGATAACTCCCCACGGGAGAAGTATTGCCTCAGGGCAGCTAGTGTGGATGATGAGAGTAATGGTGTGAGCGTCCCAGTACTGATGGTGCTGGTACGGCGATGAAACACAGAGACGTGTGGTGCAGTTCAGGGTCTTTACTGATGGAATAACGCAGACCCTCCCGGGAGTATTGGTTAGCAGTAGGGGCCTGGTCAGTCTGTAAGCAAGTAGGATCTCCCCTGGCCAGGTGGAGTTGTAGGCCTCCCCGACTATCTGCACTCTTTCCTGGCTACCTTACTCTATGCGGGTAGAAGTAGCCCACGTCCCTGAGTATACCGTGTGGTGCTCACCCGTATGGCCGGTGACTTGGGGCCTTCCGTTAGCCTCCTCTTCACGATGGCGGTGCTGGTCCCTTGCTTGTGACCGTGCCTCCGGGCTTCTATGGCCAGAGGACATGGAATCCCCTGCCAGTTGGATTCTGCTGCTGGGCCTGGATGTCCCCACAGCCTCGGACTCCGTGTCAGGGTTTAGTGTCTTCAGCCAAGGCGAGCTTTCCAGCTTCCAGCCTCTGGCACTCGCTCCTGCTCCTACACAGCTCCTAGTTCTTGCTTTCCCTGTCCAGGCTCTGACTCTCAGACTCTGTCTGCTCTGCTTGTTCTGCAGGCTCTGTCTGGGACTTCACTACCTAATCCCACCCCAGACCCAGTTTATAAGGGCAGATTCCTCCCCTCCCAGGTCTGGGCGGGCGGTGTTGCATGCTTAGGGCTCCTGACCAGAGAAACCTCCCACTTGCTCTCAGACATAATATTTCTATTACTGTGGCAACCAGACCCCTGGGGTGCCACATGATGAACACCTTGAACCCCCAACGCCTTCACAGAAGTTTATAACATTGAGCCATAAAGATAAAAATTTCACATTTTTCCCATAAAAATGTTTTTCAGTACCCAATTTTGCGTTTTCAAAAGGGTAACCGGAGAACTTGTCCCATACCATTCGTTGTGCATAGAAGTTTATGTTAGAACCCTCCTGTTTGTTTTTTCCATCCTGTGTTTTGCGGTCACGCGACCATCTGCCTTTATATTCCAGCTCCGCCCTTTTGGCTGAGCTGGACTTCAGTGTTTGGAAGAGAAAGGGAGAAAAAGCGAGCTATGTGAAGGACCTGATCGGTAGATGTGATGGAAACAGACAAAAGGCCACTCACCTGTTGGAGTTGTGCACCCCTACACAACTCTGGTGTTAGTGTGGAAATGGAAGGAGCAGGCACGTCTCACCGCAAGGTACAGGTAGCTTGGCACACCACGTGCCGTGTGCTGCAGACCGCCACTCATGCTCACCGTTTCCGGGTTCCAAAATTGCAGGCCACGTGTCCGCCCACAGATCACATGACTCAGGATCAGATGTGCATCACCACAGGTCCTGAAAGCTAGGAGAGTGCAGCCCCCAACCGCAGGTCCTGAGTTGAGCAGCCAAAGGGGAAGTTAATAGTGGTGGGATTTAAGAATGATTGACTAAAAGCTGCTCCTGCCGCTAACCCCGAAGTGGGATTGAAAGTGGTCCAAATTATAGACCGCTTTTTTATTTAGACTGCTTTTTTATTTAATTTGGACTTCAGTGTTTGACTGTTTCTCTAGCTAGGTGCTTCTGTGCCTTTCTCTGTCAGTTCATTTGGTCCTTCTGGGACCTCTAGTACTTTTTTGTCTGTTTGTCTTTTTATGTTCTGCAACAACTTCTCTGTTTAGGAGGTGTCACATTTTTGTTCCAGTCCTTAGTTCTTTTAGGGACCCCTCCCCTTATGCTATAGGTCTTCGTTCAGACTAGCCGAGGACTAAGGCGGGTCTGTTCGCTAGGAACAGGCAGCCCGCTACATCGTAGGGATTCAGCTTAGTTTTACTGTAGGGACAGTTTTCCCTTTTCTTTCCTTAGTGCTTGTTGCAGATCATAACAGTTTATAACATAGAGCCTTGAAATTAAGAAATCAAACTTTTTTTCCACAAAAATTTACTTTTAGCCCCAATTTTTTTATGTTCACAAGGGTAACAGGACAAAATGGACCACAAAATTTGTTGTACAATTGCTCCTGAGTAGTGTTGAGCATTCCGATACTGAAATATCGGGTATCGGCCGATATTCGCGGTATCGGAATTCCGATACTTAATTCCGATACTTTTAGAATATCTTATACCGGAATCGGAAGTTCCCATAATGCAATGAGCCAGTTTCATTTTATTCAGCCAATGAGGATCCTAAGAAGTGTGGGCACATCCTGTTAGGCATGTTGACTAATGGCATGGCTGTGATTGGCTGCTGAAATGATGTCATGATGCACTATAAAAGCCGCCGCCGCCATTTTGAGCTCACTCTGCTGTGAATTCAGTTAGGGATAGGATGCTGTTGTTCTGAGGGACAGTTTTAGCTACCTATTTGCTCTATCCTGCTTTACCCAAGCTACTTTATAAATCGCTGTGCCTTGCAGCGCTAGTGCACAGTTCTCTGTGCTGTTCACCTCTGTCTGCAAGGTCTGTGTGTGTGAGTGCAGCTCACGCTGTAGTGTGTGCTTCAGCCAAGTCTGGTTGTAGTGAGCTCAGTGTGCGTCACTGCCTCATACATTGTCCTTTTTTGCTAATTGATCATTTTTCCTGATTTCTCCTATTAGTGTGGTGGTTCCATCCGTATCCAGCTAAATTGGTTCCAAACACACTATATAGGAGTAGATAGAGAATTTTTTTTATGTCTTGCAGTGCTAGTGCACAGTGCTCTGCATCTGCACTGTTCACCGCTGTCTGCAAGGTCTCTGTGTGTGAGTGCAGCTCACGCTGTAGTGTGTGCTTCAGCCACGTCTGGTTGTAGTGCGCTCAGTGTGCGTCACTGCCTCATACATTGTCCTTTTTTGCTAATTGATCATTTTTCCTGATTTCTCCTATTAGTGTGGTGGTTCCATCCGTATCCAGCTACATTGGTTCCAAACACACTATATAGGAGGAGATAGAGGAGCCTTTCTGCAGCATTGTGCCATGCAGCCCCAGCCAGATTAGTATTAGCCTATTTTTTGTAGCCTCATCTATTGCATTGTAGGTTACCTTCCTACATTGTAATAGCTACAAAAAGTTTGTAATACTATCGGTATTACATCTTTGGGCACATCCAGTGTCTTTTTGTGACAAAAAAAACTAAATAAAGTTCACTAAACACTCCACTTTACAGTTGTGTAGGCCACATTAGCTCATATTAAAGTCTTGTCCACACTTTATAAAATTAGTGTTTCTTATACCTGTTAGCAGCTGTTCAGGAATACGCACGCTAAGCCCTTAGTACTTTTCTGCCTATCTTGATCAGTCTACCAAGATGAAGAAGGCAGGGAGTAAGGCATGTGGTCGTGGGCGTGGGCGTCGAGTTTCTGCAGGGAGAGGACGTGAGGATTCTGTGCCTGCAAGGAGAGGATGTGGGGATTCTGTGCCTGCTGCGGGCACCAGTGACTCAGCATCCCCCAGTTTTACCAGGGAACAGTCCTTTATGCGCAGCTTTGTAGGAGCTAGCCGTACCCCACTGCTGCGGGAGGACCAAATTGAAGCAGTTGTCGGATGGATGGCAGCTAACACATCGACTTCAATTAGTTCCAGATCCTCTCAGGTCCTGAGCACTGAAGAGCACCCATCTGTCTCTTCACCACCTGCCAAATTGCCCAGGCAGTCAGAGAGCCCTGAACAGGAGCCATCTCTACTTCTGTTCTCTGAATCTCTTGGCTTGGAAAGAGGGGGCCAGCCAAGCAGAATTCGAGAATTTGAAGAAGAGGTAGTATGCAGTGATGCGCAACCGTTTTGTCTCTCTGTATCTGAAGAGGCGGGTGGGCCAGTGCCTATGGTCAGCAGCACACCTCAGTACGCATCTGATGATGAGACTCATGTGCCACTTTCTGGTGCGTACTGTGCTGTCGAGACTACCCAGGAGAAGCAGTTGTTTGAAGAGGGTGGTGTAGATGATGAGGTCCTTGACCCATCATGGCGTGAGGGACAGGAAGGTGGTGGGAGCAGCTCTGAGGAAGAGATTCCCCGAACAGCCCAAAAAGGAGGGAGAGGGAGGGGGCAGACTTGGTTGCCTGTAGCCTCCACTTCGGCACCCATTAGGAGCATGGCTCTTCCAAAATCCAAAGCGGGCGCTCCCAAGACTTGCAGTGCCTGGTCCTTTTTTGACACAGTTGCAGATGACATTTGCTTTGTCAAATGCAAGCTGTGTAATCAGAAGGTGAAAAGAGGGAAAAGTGTCAGCAACCTCAATACCACAAATATGTGGAAACATGTGGAAACAAGCACGTGGTGGAGTTACAAAAACACACTGAAGACCTAGGCCAACCTACAGCGCCACCTACCACCTCTTCAGCTCGTGTTGTAGCCTCTTCCTCCAGCTCACACACAGCTGGTTCGGCTTCCTCACAGGATCGCCATGGAAGAATCTCTGGCACTGTTGTACAGAGTCACAGTGTAATTCCACCCACAGCACCACTTTCCCAGTCATCCTCACACTCCCAGGCCAGTCTACAGCCATCGTTAGCACAGGCATGGGAGAAAAGGCGCCCATACTCGGCAAACCACCCCCGAGCACAGGCTCTGAATGCTGGCATTGCTAAACTACTGGCCCTTGAAATGCTATCATTCAGGCTGGTGGAAACTGACACCTTCCGTAACTTTATGGCATTGACAGTCCCACAATACAACGTGCCCAGCCGCTTTTATTTCAGCAGGCAAGCCGTCCCTGCCCTGCAACATCATGTGGAGGGAAAAATTAAACATGCGCTACAAAACGCCGTCAGTAGCAAGGTCCACCTGACCACCGATGCATGGACCAGTAAGCATGGACAGGGACGATACCTTTCCCTCACTGCCCATTGGGTAAATGTTGTGGAGCCGGGTACAGATCTTGAGAGTGGCGCTGTATGTGTTCTGCCAACTCCAAGGATTGCAGGAATCCAGTCTATTGACTCCTCCTCATACTCCAGTTCCTCTGAATCAACGCTGCAGGAGCCGTCACGGTCTACCTCCACATCGACCCGTGAACGGTTACCTGTTATGATGACCGATATGAGCACAGCCGTGGCCAAACGTCAACAGGCCGTATTAAAATTAATTTCTTTGGGGAATCGAAGCCACACAGCGCAGGAGCTCTGGAATGCCATCAAGCAGCAGAGCGACGTGTGTTTTGTGCCAGCGAATCTCCAGCCAGGCATGGTAGTGTGTAACAATGGTGACAATCTGGTGGCAGCTCTGGGCCTAGGCAACCTCACTCACATCCCATGTCTGGCACATGTGCTCAACTTGGTCGTGCAGAGTTTTTTGAGGGACTATCCGGATCTTGATGCACTGCTTCACAAGGTCCGCATAGAGTGCGCTCACTTGCAGCGTTCCAGCAACGCAAGATCACGCATTGCAGCTCTGCAGCGCCGATTACGTCTTCCGGAACATCGCATCATATGTGACCTACCCACAAGGTGGAATTCAACGTTACATATGTTGGAGAGGTTGTGTGAGCAGCAGTCAGCAGTAATGGAGTACCAGCTGCAGCAGGCGCAAACAAGTCGCAGTGCGCGCCGTTCACACTTCACCACCACTTAGTGGGTCTCTATGAAGGACATTTGCCACGTTTTGCGTGCCTTCGATTATTCCACGCGGATGGCGAGTGCAGATGATGCACTAGTCAACATGACTATCCCCCTTATCTGCCTGCTTGAAAAAACACTGCAAGCACTAAGGGACGAGGTTTTGGGAGAGGTGGAGGATGAGGAGTCACAAATGCCATCTGCTTCTCTACAGTCTGCGCAACGTGGTTCCTCACAAAGGCCTAGGCAGGGGACACTTTGTGAGGAGGAGAGGATGAGGAGGAGTCAATGGAGGAGGAAGACATCTGTCCAGAGGAGGGAGGTACACAATGCTCTAGTAGTCAGTATCTAGAGCGAGGGTGGGGTGATGCAGAGCAGGCAGAGATCACGCCTCAAGCAGGGGACAGTGTTTCTTGGCCAGTTGGCAGTCTGCAGCACATGGTTGATTTCATGCTGCAGTGCCTGAGAAACGACCACCGCATCGCCCACATTCTCAACACGGCTGATTATTGGGTGTCCACCCTCCTAGATCCTCGCTACCGGGACAACTTACAAAGCCTCATAACACCGTTGAACCGGGAGCGTAAAATGCGGGAGTACCAAGACGCACTGGTGCATTCCATCATGTTCTCCATTCCAACCGAGAGCAGTGCTGCTAGTGCTTTACAAAGCAGCTCAGTGCGTCGAGGCAGTGGAGGAAGCTCTGCACAAAGAGGGAGCAGAAGCAGCGCCTCAGCACAAGGCAAGACCAGTATGGCCCAAATGTGGCAAAGTTTTGTGTCCCCGCCGCTACAAATGTCTACACCATCACAGACGGCTCCAGTCAGCAGGAGGCAACGTTTCTGTCAGATGGTGACAGACTACATGTCTTGCCCTCTCAGTGTACTCACAGACGGCTCTTCCCCCTTCAAGTTTTGGGTCTGTAAGCTGGATACATGGCCAGAGCTTAGCCAGTATGAATTGGAGGTGCTAGCTTGCCCTGCTGCTAGTGTACTATCGGAACACGTCTTTAGTGCCGCAGGTGGTGTACTAACAGACCGTCGCATGCGACTATCCTCCGATAACGTTGACCGGCTTACTTTTCTCAAAATGAACAAGGCCTGGATCTCGCATGAATTTGCCAGTCCTCTTCCAGAATAAATAATTGGTTGGCAACAGTATCCAGATCTCCTGTTGTGTTCATGTTTCTACCACCTGAACTGTAATCCCTGAGCTCCAACACCGCCAGTTGCTGCTCAGAAGTGCCGTCTGCACAGTCAACACTTGCTGCCGTGTTATTGGGGTTCAGTAACGTCAGCTGATCCCCTGCTATGCGTACTGCAATTTCTCCTGCTCTGTCCACATTCACACAGCTACAGATTTAAAACTTGCTCCAATTACACCTCTGGCTCCTCTGTTTTCAGTATTATCCCTGAGCTCCAACACCGCCAGTTGGCGCTCAGAAGTGCTGTCTGCACAGTCAACACTTGCTGCCGTGTTATTGGGATTCAGTAACGTCAGCTGTTCCCCTGCTGTGCGTACGGCAATTTCTCCTGCTCTGTCCACATTCACACTACTACAGATTTTAATGTTGCTCCAATTACACCTCTGGCTCCTCTGTTTTCAGTATTATCCCTGAGCTCCAACACCGCCAGTTGGCGCTCAGAAGTGCTGTCTGCACAGTCAACACTTGCTGCCGTGTTATTGGGGTTCAGTAACGTCAGCTGTTCCCCTGCTGTGTGTACGGCAATTTCTCCTGCTCTGTCCCCATTCACACTACTACTGATTTTAAACTTGCTCCAATTAGGCCTCTGGCTCCACTCTGTTTTTAGTATTTACCCTGAGTTCCAGCACCGCCAGCTGTTTCCCAGCAGTGTCTTTGGCACGGGTACGGGCACGGGTTAGCCGACTCTATGGTGCCTGCAATTTAGGTGACTCCTATGTGGGCTGTGGGATCTGGCAATGAAGGCTGGTTCCATAGTGGCAATAAGACAAGCACCCCCTGTAGGACTGTGGGTTTCGGTAACTGCGGCCAGCTGGTTCTCGGCAGTGCCTTTGGCTTAGGTGCCTCCTTCTCGGTATCCAAGTTCCACCAAAGTCTGCTGGTCCTTGGTAGTGCTTTCTGGCACAGGTACCTCCTGCATAGTAGCCGAGTTCCAGTACCATCAGCTGGTCCTCGGTAGTTCCATTGGCTCTTGTACCTTCTGCTAACCATCCGGGTTCCAGTACCGTCAGCTGGTACTCTGCAGTGCCTTTGGCATAGGTGCCTCCTTCTCGGTATCCAAGTTCCACCAACGTCTGCTGGTCCTTGGTAGTGCTTTCTGGCACAGGTACCTCCTGCTTAGTAACCGAGTTCCAGTACCGTCAGCTGGTCCTCGGTAGTTCCATTGGCTCTTGTACCTTCTGCTACCCATCCGGGTTCCAGTACAGTCAGCTGGTCCTCGGTAGTTCCATTTGCTCTTGTACCTTCTGCTACCCATCTGGGTTCCAGTACCGTCAGCTGGTCCTCGGTAGTTCCATTTGCTCTTGTACCTTCTAATACCCATCCGGGTTCCAGTACCGTCAGCTGGTTCTCAGCAGTGTCTTTGCCACGGGTACTCCCTCCTGCCCAGCCTGGTTCCAGCACGCCAGCTGTTTCCGGGTAGTGTCAACGTCACTTTGCCTCCAATGCGTTGTCCTGTCGTGTTGCGGTCGAGTTAGCCGACTCTATGGTGCCTGCAGTTTAGGTGACTCCTATGTGGGCTGCGGGATCTGGCAATGAAGGCTGGTTCCATAGTGCCAATAAGACAAGCACCCCCTGTAGGAGTGTGGGTTTCGGTAACTGCGGCCGGCTCGCGGCCTTGCAACTTTTTTTTACATGGGTACCTTCTGCTACTCATCCGGGTTCCAGTACCGTCAGCTGGTTCTCGGCAGTGCATTTGGCTTAGGTGCCTCCTTCTCTGTATCCAAGTTCCCTCAACGTCTGCTGGTCCTTGGTAGTGCTTTCTGGCACAGGTACCTCCTGCTTAGTAACCAAGTTTCAGTACCATCAGCTGGTCCTCGTTAGTTCCATTGGCTCTTGTACCTTCTGCTACCCATCCGGGTTCCAGTACCATCAGCTGGTTCTCGGCAGTTCCTCAGCCTTCTTGTACCTTCTGCTACATTTCCAAGTTCAAGCTTTTTGAAATGGTTCTTGATAATCACTCTGGATCTCCCTGACGAGGACCCTAAAGACGAGGACCCTGAAGACCACCCCGAAGAAGACGAGGACCCCAAAGACGAGGACCCTGAAGACCAACCCGAAGAAGATGAGGACCCCGAAGACGACGACCCTGAAGACAACCCCGAAGAAGACGAGGACCCCGAAGACGAGGACCCTGAAGACGAGGACCCTGAAGACCACCCCGAAGAAGACGAGGAGCCCGAAGACGAGGAATCTGAAGACGAGGACCCTGAAGACCACCCCAAAGAAAACGAGGACCCCGAAGACCACGACCCTGAAGACGACGACCCTGAAGACCACCCCGAAGAAGACGAGGACCCTGAAGATGACGACCCTGAAGACGACGACGCTGAAGACGACGACCCTGAAGACCACCCCGAAGAAGACGAGGACCCCGAAGTCAAGGACCCCGAAGACGATGACCCCGAAGACGACGACCCTGAAGACCACCCCAAAGAAGACTAAGAAGATGACCCTGAAGAAGTTGACCAAGAGGACAAAGAACAAGAAGACAACCACCAAGATACAGAAGAACAAGAGACAGAAAACCAAGAAGCAGAAGTACAAGAAGCTGCAGAACAAAAAGCAGAAGAACATTGAGCATAAGACTAAAAATCAGAGCAAAAGATATTATCTAAATTATAAGCCTAAGATGACTAAGCAGTGTATGGGGGTGAGTCCGTTCCTCCTCATGGTGCCCCTGGAAAAGACCTGCTGCTGCAGGCCAAACTGAACGCGGACAAATCCTGTTGTAAATCTTTTGTGACGGGCAGAACGAAAGGTGTAATGTTCAAACTTTTATAGATAACAACTGCAGGAAAGCCTGTCACAAATAAGAATATGATGAAGAAGAAGAAGATGAAGAAGTAGAATATGAAGAAGAATAATAGTTGAATAAGAAGAATATGAAGAATGTAAAAAAAAAGAATAATACGAAGAAGGTGAAGAAGAAGAAGATGAAGAAGGTGAAGAAGAAGTTGATGAAAAAGATGCTGATGCTGAGGATGATGAAGGAGAAAGTGTGGGAGAAGTAAAAAAGAAGGTGAAGAGCATGGAAGTAGTGAAACATAAATATCTGACAAAATATAAAAAAACTTAACATAGTCAATATTTCTGTAACTCAGAACATCTTAAAAAAAAAATTAATTCCTGTTATTCCATTTGATTGGGCTAAACCTCTATGCCTTTATTGTCTCCCCCACCTCCCCCAATACATTCTACATTATTCTTAGTTGTTTTCCTTCATGTAGAATTAACCTACAAGGAAAGAAAGGGTTTTTTTTTATTCCGATATTTTTGTCCCATTGACTTGCATTGGGTTCCGGTATCGGAATCGGCGATATCCGATACTTTTTGGGTATCGGTCCGATCCAATCCGATCCGATATTTCCCGATATCGGAAGGTATCGCTCAACACTACTCCTGAGTACAGACATACCCTATATGTAGGGGAAAACTATTGTTTGGGTGCACGGCAGGGCCTGGAAAGGAAGGAGTGACGTTTGGAACGCAGACTTTGATGTAATTGTCTTCAGGTGTCATGTCGCGTTTGGGGAGCCCCTGATGTGCCTAAACAGTGGAAAACCCCAACAAGTTGCCCCATTTTGGAAACTATACCCCTCAAGGATTTTATTCATGGGTATAGTGAGCATTTTGAACCCACAGGTACTACACAGAATTTGGTAACATTAGGTAGTCATACTGAAAATTTTCATTTTTTTTGCAAAAATGTAGATTTAGCCCCAAATTTGTAATTTTTGCAATGGATAATAGAAGAAAATGGACCCCATAATTTTTGTCATTGCTCCCGAATGCGATGATGCCCCATATGTCATCAGAAACTAGTGTTAGGCCACTCGTTAGGGCTGAGAAGAAAGAAGCACTATTTCTCTTTTGGAGCATAGATTTTGGTAGAATAGTTTGTGGGTGACATTTGCGAAGCCCTTAAGGTGCCAGAAAAGCAGAAAACCCCCAAAAGTGACCCCATTGTAGAAATTGCACATCTCAATGAATTCATCTACTGCTGCAGTGACTATTATGTAACATCTATACACGACTTTATTCTTATGCCAGTTTAGTGCCCATACATTGTACTCCCATAAAGTGTAGCGCCCCCATACATTTCTCCTGGTGACACACACCCTGTAAATTAATACAATACAATAATGCCAAACATGTGGCCGCTTACTGCGGTTTAGGCACAGTGGGGCTCAGAAGGAGGGGGCCTTTGGATTTGGGAGCGCAGAATTCACTGGATTTTATTTAAGGGGGCGGGAGCCATGTCACTTTTCCAGAGTCTTTGTTTTACCACTAATGTGGGACCCCCTATAGTCCCAGTGACAGATGACGGACCTGTGAGGGGGTCTGGTTTTGTGTGGTATAAATTAGGGGTTTTAGTGGTAACATTTTGGGGTACATAATTTTTAATTGCTTCCAGAATAAGGCTGGATCACATTCTTGTGTTCTATGCTGAGCACTTACGTCGGGGTTTCCGTGTAAATCCCCAAAAAATGTGATTCAGACAAAACCCCCAACAGAACCACCCACCACAAAGAGGCAGATGGAGACGTTTGACGTCTGCTCCGGTAGACTCCATCTTTTTAGGCGCACACAGATCTGTGGTCGTCCACACTTGTGTGGGAAAAAAAGCCTATAATGATGGTACACCGCCGGAATAGAGACCAGTCCAAAGGGACTCCATCGGCCTAATAAGTGAATGGCTCCATCTGGGTTTTTTGTCTGAATTGCGGTTTTGGTGAATTTACATGGAAACCCCAACGTAAGCACTCAGCGGAGAGCGCAGGATAAACATGAGCCAAGCCTTATTCCAATTTTTTTGGAGGCAGAATGAAGAAATAGACAGCAGTACCAGAATAGTTCTTATTTTTATTTTTTCACGGTACACTGTCCGGTATAAATGATAAGGCAGATTTATTCTTCTGGTTGGTGTGATTACAGCGATACCAAATTCATGTTTTTTTTTAGGTTTTGCTGCTATCACACATTAAAAATGTTTTTTTTTTATAAAAAGTATTTTTGTCGCCATATTCTGAGAGCTGTAACTTTTTTCATTTTTGGTGAATAGAGCTGTTTGATGGCTTATTTTTTGCGGGACGAGTTGCAGATTTTTTAGGAACCATTTTGGGGCACATAGTAATTTTTGATCGCTGTTTATTCAGATTTTTCAGACACAGAATAAACAAAAATGAGCATTTCAGTTATTGTTTTTATTTTTTGCGCCGTTCACCGTGCAGTAAAAGTGATGAGACCGATTTGTTCGTAGCGTCGGTACGATTACAGCAATATTAGATTCATATCATTTTTTTATGCTTTGATATTTTTACAGACTAAAAACAATATTTTACAAAAAAGAATTTGATTTTGCATTGTCGCATTCTGAGAGCTGTAACTTTTTTATTTTTTGATTGCTTTTTATTCACTTTTTCGTGAGTCAGTATGATGAAAAAGTGTCATTTTTGGTGTGTTTTTTATTTTTATTTTTTACGCAACAGTTTTGTAGAGCGGGTCATTCTGCACGCGGTGATACCAATTATGTGTACATTTTTGCTTATTTTTGTTTTATCACAAGCGCTACGTTTTGAGCGACGAAACGGATTTTAGTAAGTCCCACTGTGGGACATGTGTGATTTTCACTTTTATTGTTGATCTCATACTCTGCAGTACCTCTCTACTGCAGTGCATGAGATCTGTCAGTGAGTCATGTCTGACTCACTGACTGTGCCTGTGAGAGCCAGCTTATTGCTGGCTCTAACAGGCCACCGTACCTTGGGATCATCACATGATCTCAGGGTACTATGGTAACCATCGGGACCAGCGATTCTCATCTCGGGGATCCGATGGTTACTAAGGTGATCGCAAGACCCCCTTGTAAAAACTTAAATACCGCTGTCACGATTGACAGCGGTATTTAAGGGGTTAATCGGCCCCGATCGGCATCGTGGCCGGCCGGGGCCGATACTGCAGGGTGTCAGCTGTCATACACTTATTCCGCAGCTTCGCATTTTCACGGCGCTGTGGAATAAGTACCCTTAATGACCGCCGTAAAAATGCGCTTCAGTGGTCGTTAAGGGCTTAAATCTACTCTACCTGGGTGGGCCGTACCCTGAGGACGGAGAACTCCTCCTTCGAAACGTACCGGCCTGTGGCCCCACTGAGGCTCTGTAGCCTTTCCAACTGTGATGTCAAGCTAGACATGCCCCCTGTCCGTAGCGCCAGCCAGCAGCAGCGCTTCCAGCTGGAGCCCCCTGCGATTGAAACATCTCCTGGCACATACGGAGAGGAGCATTCACAGGAGGACGCTCCCACAATGAACTTCTGCTAGCAGGACTTTGCTTTGTGCCCTGCACCTTGAGCTGAACTGGGAAGCTGTCAGATCCCCAACAGTAAGTCCCCCGATTTACACAGCAACCACCAACAAGTGTGCTAGAGGCATCTTTTTGAACTGACATTTCTTAGTCTCCCTACAACGGATTAAAAGACTCTTTTGGGACTGTGATCCCCTGGCTTTCATCCACAGCCAGTCCTTTGGACATACATCTCCTTGTCAGGGAAGTATTTTGTCATTATCCGGACTGCAGGCCAATATTTTGTATAATATAGACATTCTGAGGATATATCACTAAAGTGTATGCATGATACCCACTGGTGATTCATCCACATATTTGAGTTCAGTTCTCCTTGCCTTATATTCTCTACATAGATTGCGGTTTTTTGAGCAGCACAGTAGTACCGTACTTTATTATCATTCTATCTACTTTTCTGACAGTCCTACACACAGAGCCTGTCTCACTACCAGCAGCTATACCTGCAATATTCTGTTATCTCGAATGGGTTCATTTTTTTTCTTTTTAGAAGCAGTAATAAACCACATCTGTCCTCTCCCCACAGCTGGTTATGACAACCGGAGACCGACCTTTTCCTGATAGATTACAGAAACAGGAGTTTTAAGCCCACGACAGAAATTTACCAAGGCGCAGTATTAAAGCTCAGGACCAGGCGCCATAAATTTATAGCACTTTGTCATTACCAGGCTAATATACTTTTTATATTTACTCTTTAATGTTTTCAAAATCTCTGTTTGCTGTCATTTAATGGGAACCTTTATATACCTCCAGTAAATGTCACCAAATGATTAGAACAGATTTTTAGCCTCTGGAAGTAAGAGATGAGGACTTCTATGGAATGACAGCAAGCATAGATCAAGCTGAGGAACTGATACAGAAAGTTGTAGAACTATTTATTACACAAATAATACCATTTTCATGTCAAAACTATAGTACCCATTTGACTTTTCATATACAAACTCTAAATAGTTTTATTGAGTTTACCATCCAGCAGCACAGGTAACATTCAAGGCCATAATGATCCACATCGCTTATATTTGACCTTCACATTTATAATAGAAATTGAACAAATTGATTTCTATAGAATTGAATGTTTTACCCTAAGTTTTAATCCATTCACTAAGAATTTATTACTTTCTACTCGTGACTGTGGATAAGGAAAAGGTATATTTCCTATCTAAGTATATTCTGTATGTGGCTCTATTTAATCAAAATACATTTCATGACTGAATGAATTTAAAGAGTATTTATTAGCTGATGTTTGATATAATGCAGCAACGAGCATTGTGTGCGACATCTGCACTCACTTATCAAATTCAAATATATTGCAAAGTTTCAGTAACTTTTGTACATTGCTAAATGAACTTTATAGACAAACGCCCTGTGGCATAGACACTTAAAGGGAACCTGTCATTACGATTTACCCCTAGAAGCTATTAAGGGCACTTTTTCAGCCTCCTAAAACCCTCTTTAATGATGCCTGTATTAGCCCTAATTGCTGAATGTAAGGCCGCCCTGATTCATCAGACCATTTTCACCAGAATGAAAATCGCTTTGAAAAGTTACAAAATTAATGCGCAACTCAGAATTGTGCAAAAATGTAGCGATTTTTTGTAATTTTACACCAGTTTCTCCTAACTCCACTAAAATGGGCTGAGCTGGGGCGGAACAGGCGAGCGGATGGGTCGTGTCACCACAACTCGTCTAATTCATGGCGAGCTGTGGCATTCCTTACAATAGGAATCCTACTCCAGTCTTTGCTTGTAGTTAAATTTGTGACGTACTGCACACCACTCCTGATTTATTAAGAGGTGTGCACTTCATAATGAATCAGGAGCATCTGACTCCAACACACCCCCTCGTCAAGATATTCATGAACATCATCTATCTTGATTAATCAGGGTCTATGTGTTTAAAACTAAATTTACTTGTCCCTGCTCTTTCTGCCTGCGGTCACTGGACTAGTAAAGGACCACTGTCAATCAATGCCATTGCGTGGGGGCAGCATACTCACGGCAGTGTAAGGGTACATTCACATCAGCATTTTTTCAGTCCAAGTTCTTTCCATGAAAAAATGGACAGCACTCAGACCAATGTTATTCAAAGGGCAGTGCAGATGAGCAATTTTCTCATGGGCCTAATCTGCTTGTGAAAAAAAAATCGCACTATACAGTATTTTCTTCGGGTCTCGTCTGATTTTGCAAAGGAAGGTGAACTTTTTTTTCTCTTCAACTTTAAAGGTAATCCATTTCTGTCACCAGAAGTAATGCAATTAACCTGCATATATGGCATTAATCTGCAGGTTAATAGCGTTATTAACCTGCCCGACTCCCAGACTTAGCAGAACGTTAGAAAATAAACTTTATTCCCCTGCCATTGTTCGGGTTCCAGTCATGGGGGCGGCGCCGTCGCTGGTTCAGTCACTGCTCTGAGTATACAGAGCGGCAACTGTAACCGCGCCCCCGGCCCTCACCTTCACTGACTGTGCATTGGGGTCGGCAGTCAGTCGGATCCCGGCCAATCAGACATTGTTAACCTATCCTAAGGATAGGCCATCAATGTAAAAGTAGTGGACAACCTCTTTAACATTTGTCAAATTGAATCAGGCATGGATCAGTGAAAACTTTCATGCACCAAGAACTGATGTTAATAACAAATTCATCTATACCATTTGTCTGTCTGCCTGCCTGTCCATTATCTGTAGTGAACACTGTTCTGCTCCACCAGTGCTGGGCATCTACTCACTATCCATCATGTCTGTAGTACTGCTGGTGCCGGGGCTGCCGTTGCTGGCCCTAAACTGTCAAGCATCTCCTTGCCTCAATGGGTCTCTTAACTCTCTACTACGTTGCTCCATTCTCAGCCACTGCACAGCCACTCCATCCACACACTTACTGACTGCCCATTTTATTTCATAGTGCTTGACTGTACAACTGATACTGGGAAATGTAATTTCATGTTTTTGTACCCTGAAGGAACGGCTATGAAAACAGGCCTAATTTTTAAAAAGACTTTGAGACAGCAAGCCAGAAATTCATCACATTCAAAACAGAGTAACTGTTATCTCCAGGAAAAAAGGGGAATAATTTTTGGGCAGCTTGATAAAAACCTTGTAAATGCTTAATCATTTGGTGCTTAAGAAACCAGTTGTGAACCAAAAAAAGAGATAATTTTTTTCAGTTCTGATTGAAAGGCCATTACTAGTGTTGAGTGAGCATGCTCGACACTGCTCGGTGCTCGCCCGAGCATCACGCTACTCGGGATGTTCGGCGAGCACCGAGCATTTCCGGGTTACTCGGGCGGGAGCTCGGGTCTCCGCCCTGCATGTTTGGCGCTCTTTACAGAGCCAATGAACATGCAGGGATTGCCAGCCAGTCACTGTAATGCCGCAGCCATGTTGTTTGTGGGCATTACAGTGATTGGCTGGCCGCACAGCGCCACCTCGAGTATTTAAAACCGGGCGCCGCCATCTTGGACACAGTCTCTCCGGATCAGACAGTGTAGGGACAGCACTGCTGATTTAGGGAGAGATATATCCTGCAAAATAGTTAGTGTAGGGTCTGTAAAGGCTGCCAGATCAAACAAACAGTCCTTCTCAGGACTAATATCCATCCCAGGTATATCAGGCAGGCAGGCAGGCTGTATAGGGGACGCAGTGGTTATACCAGCAAACGCTGCATTACAGTCCTGTGTGCTGCTCCTGTTGCTGAAATTGCTGGACTTAGCTCCAGGTCCCGGGGGCCAGGAAAAATCCTTTTTTTTTATCTAAATCCTCTTTTTTTTTTCCTCCTTCACAATGTACAAATACCCATCTTATTAACCTTTTGGTGCCCCCCCCCCCAAAAAAAAAGTGTGCCTCTGATTTTTCAGACACAAATATATCTGTTGAAAATAGTCTGGTGTAGGCCAGAGAAATACAAGTGTGGTTTTGCAGTTCTAGGGACCATTTGTATCTAAAAAAAACAGTTTGAGTGTGTCGCTCACTGTTCAGCCGCAAATATATATATATTTTAAAAAGCCTGGTATACACCAGTAAATTATTACTGTGGTTTTGAAGTTCCACGGTAAAACATCTCTATTATCCTGTTTTTGGCATTTTTTGCTGTATAAAAATAATAAGTGTCTCCCTGATTTTTCAGACACAAATATATCTGTTGAAAATAGTCTGGTGTAGGCCCGAGAAATACAAGTGTGGTTTTGCAGTTCCACTGTATAAACCTCTTTATTATCCACTTTTGGGCCATTTGTATTTAAAAAAAATAGTTTGAGTGTGTCGCTCACTGTTCAGCCACAAATATATATATATTTTAAGAAACCTGGTATACACCAGTAAATTATTACTGTGGTTTTGATGTTCCACGGTAAAACATCTCTATTATCCTGTTTTTGGCATTTTTTGCTGTATAAAAATAATAATAGTGTCTCCCTGATTTTTCAGACACAAATATATCTGTTGAAAATAATCTGGTGTAGGCCAGAGAGACAGAAGTGTGCTTTTGCTGTTCCATGGTAAAAAATCTCTATTATCCTGCTTTTTGCATTTTTTGCTGTAAAAAAAAAAAAAATAGTGTCTCCCTGATTTTTCAGACACAAATATATCTGTTGAAAATAGTCTGGTGTAGGCCCGAGAAATACAAGTGTGGTTTTGCAGTTCCACGGTACAAACTTCTGTATTATCCACTTTTGGGCCATTTGTATCTAAAAAAACAGTTTGAGTGTGTCGCTCACTGTTCAGCCGCAAATATATATATATTTTAAAAAGCCTGGTATACACCAGTAAATTATTACTGTGGTTTTGATGTTCCACGGTAAAACATCTCTATTATCCTGTTTTTGGCATTTTTTGCTGTATAAAAATAATAAGTGTCTCCCTGATTTCAGACACAAATATATCTGTTGAAAATAGTCTGGTGTAGGCCAGAGAGACAGAAGTGTGATTTTGTTGTTCCACGGTAAAAAATCTCTATTATCCTTCTTTTTGCATTTTTTGCTGTAAAAAAAAAAAAATAGTGTCTCCCTGATTTTTCAAACACAAATATATCTGTTGAAAGTAGTCTGGTGTAGGCCCGAGAAATACAAGTGTGGGTTTGCAGTTCCACGGTACAAACCTCTGTATTATCCACTTTTGGGTCATTTGTATCTAAAAAAAACAGTTTGAGTGTGTCGCTCACTGTTCAGCCGCAAATATATATATATTTTAAAAAGCCTGGTATACACCAGTAAATTATTACTGTGGTTTTGATGTTCCACGGTAAAACATCTCTATTATCCTGTTTTTGGCATTTTTTGCTGTATAAAAATAATAATAGTGTCTCCCTGATTTTTCAGACACAAATATATCTGTTGAAAATAGTCTGGTGTAGGCCCGAGAAATACAAGTGTGGTTTTGCAGTTCCACGGTACAAACCTCTGTGTTATCCACTTTTGGGCCATTTGTATCTAAAAAAAAACAGTTTGAGTGTGTCGCTCACTGTTCAGCCGCAAATATATATGTAGCGCCCCGAGGGTTCGGCCGCTACAGGGGTATTGCACCTCAGTCCAGAGGTGTGATATTCCACTCCCGGGTAAGGATGGAGTATGGACAAGGGCTCAGTTAGCTGCATACAGCACACACACCCCATTTCCGAGGGACAGCTCAACGGTGCTCCCACTAGACAGAAGTGCAGGCACGACCGACTATGTCCCTGTCTGGAGTGGGGAGGGGGGTGGAACACCCAGTGCTGTAGGGGCAGGTAGGGGTTGGTTCCTGAGCGTAGGAAGGAGCCCATTGGTTGCTGGTCACCTGGGCTCATGTTTCTAGAGGGAGGTATAAAAGGTGGGCACCATCTTAGTTCTGGGTCAGTTCAAGCAGGAGGAGAAGAGAGAGGAGTTCGGCCAGAGAGGGCTGACAGGGAGCTGTGGCTCAGTCTGGGCCCAGCTCCATGAGGCAGGCCTGAGGAGAGGGCCAGGAACAGAAAGGAACAAGAACAGAAAGGAACAGAAACAGAAAGGAACAGCAGAGAAAGAGAGGAAGAAACAGAAGGGCTCAGGAACAAGAAGGTGGAAGGGACCCTAAGAACCCACGAGAATCCAGGGTGCAGGGTCAGGCAGATTAAGGGTACCGGATCCCAAGTTGGTGGAGGAGAAACAACCCTCAGCCAAAGACCGGAGGTCGTGATCATTTATTGGTGCGACACCTCATCAAACCTGCTAGGAAGGCACCATATAGGACAGCGGAGGACGGGGCCCACGTTCAACCGCACAAGTCCGCGGTAGCTGGACAAAAGTGGGTCACTGGTGAGGCAGGCCAGAGAAAGGACAAAAGGGGGTCTTGAGCCATACTCCTGAGCTGTCTGAGGGTTGACCGAGCCCCTCACCTGGTGGACGCAGCACGACTCGGGCAGTCATTCCCTGCAGAAGTGACTTGGATATTAACCGTGAGTAAAGACCCTGGACTGCAGTATGTTGTCTGTGTGCTTTTTCGCTCCTCCGGCACTACCGGTACTGGGACTCTCACCACCATCATTCCCACCATCCACTACACTGCCCTGGGGCCGCACTCTTCCCGTGGGGAGTCACATCATCCCAGCTGCATACATCATCAGCCCCAGCGGTCTGCCCTGCAGCGGCGGTTCCTAACAACCGAAATCCACGGGTGGCGTAGTCGGACATAATCAATAGCACATAACGGACTACCACTGGCCTGACCACCCTGAGCCACGGAACCGGGTTGCCACTACTACTCCCATCGTTCCCTATTGCCCGGATCCGAGTGCCCCACGGCCCAGGGGGCGAGTCATATATATATATTTTAAAAAGCCTGGTATACACCAGTAAATTATAACTGTGGTTTTGCTGTTCCACGGTAAAAAATCTCTATTATTCAGGTTTTGGTAGTTTTTTCCGTAAAGAAAAACAGTAGTGTCTCCTGACTGTTGTGACACAAAAATGTATCTGTTGAAAATAGTCTTGTGTAGGCCTGACATCCCAGTGTGGTTTCGCAGTTCCACGGGTCAAATCGCTGTACTATCCGGTTTTGGGCCTTTGGTATCTAAAAAAAAAGCAGTTTGAGTGTGTCGCTCACTGTTCAGCCGCAAATATCTCTATTTAAAAAAGTGTGGTATACCCCAGTAAACAATAACTGTGGTTTTCCTCTTCCACGGTTCTAATCTACTCTTTATTACCCTTTTTCCATTGATAGTGCAAGTGTAAGCTATTTTACTTCATTTACAATGGGCAAGGCGCGTGGCAAGGGATGTGGAAGTGGACGTTCTGGTGATGGTTCGTGCAGAGGACGGGGCCGTGGCCAAGGTGAAAATGTGCCACAACCAACAGCCACATCTTCTCGCTCCCACTTCTTGACCGAATTACTAGGGAAGCACAGAACAACACCAGTATTGAGAACTGATCAGTGTGAACAGGTTATTAATTGGATAGCAGACAATACTTCCAGTTACCTGGGCACCACCACCTCCGGTCTGTCTTCCACACGGTCAACTCTTAGTAGCCGTGAGTCTCGACCGCATACTCCTCCTCACCCTGATGCTCCTTCCTCCCACCATGCCGAGTGTCGTCAGACAGCAAGTGATCCCACACTTGGACACTCTGAAGAGCTGTTCACTGGTCCATTTCCATATTTGGGCCCCTCGCCTGATACGCTTCAAGTGGTGGAAGAGGAGATCCCATGTTGCGATGCCCAAATATTTGAACAGCCACGGCCACAGGAAGTCGACGTTGGCAATCTGTCACAAGAGGTGGACGATGACGAGACACAATTGCCAGGAAGTGAGGAGGAGAATCGTGGTGCGCAAGTGGAAGAGGAGGAGGTGGTGGATGATCTAGTAACTGACCCAACGTGGAAGGAGGACATGCAGAGTGAGGCCAGCAGCACACAGGGGGAGGGAGGCAGAGTACCCCAACAGGCAGGAAGAAGCAGTGTGGTGGCCACAGACAGAAGGCAGGCAACCGTTCCCTGTAACACCAACACGAGGGACGTTGCCAGTACAAGCGGTAGGTCTTCCAGAGTCTGGAATTTTTTTAAAGACTCTGCTGATAACCCCAAAAAGGCCATATGTTCCACCTGCCATGCCAGTATCAGCAGGGGTGACAAAACTACCAGCCTGACCACCACCAGCATGATCAGGCACATGGCAGCAAAGCACCCGACTTTGTGGGGCGAAACCCAGGGTCCACGACCAGTGTCAGCGGGTGTCACCACTGCTTCTTCCACTGTTGTGCGTGCAATAGAACCCCCTGTTGTGTGTGCAAGGCAATCCCCTGTCCATACTGCATGTAAAGATGACCCCTCCTCTCAGTCTTCACTTGTTACGGCAGTTTCTCAAGAAACAGCATCAACGTCCACGTCCACGTCCCACCGCAGCGTTCAATTGTCCATATCCCAGACCTTTGAACGAAAGCGGAAATTCGCAGCTAACGCCCCACAGGCCACAGTCCTAAATTCGCACATTTCACGACTGCTAGTATTGGAAATGCTGCCTTTTAGGCTGGTGGAGACGGAATCCTTCCGCAATCTTATGGCGGTGGCCGTCCCTCGGTACTCGGTCCCCAGCCGACACTATTTTGCCCAGTGTGCCATCCCCGCACTACACAAGCACGTGTCCCAAAGCATCTGCCGTGCCCTCAACAACGCAGTTACTGGGAGAGTCCACCTGACAACGGACACGTGGACAAGTGCTTGTGGCCAGGGACGGTACATCTCTCTGACGGCACACTGGGTAAACATAGTGGAAGCCGGGACCCAGTCGGACCTTGGGACGGAACACATCCTCCCCACACTGAGGATTGCGGGCCCTATGTCAGTCAGAGTTGCCCCCACAGTGTACAGCTCCTGCGCATCCTCCTCCTCCTCCTCCTCATGTTCAGCCTCCATCTCAGATATCACCACATCAGTTACAAGCTGGAAGCATTGCAGTACTGCCTCCGCCAAGCGGCAACAGGCTGTGCTGAAACTCATAAGCTTAGGTGATAAACCTTACACTGCTTGTGAGCTGTGGACAGCTGTGAAAGAGCAGGCAGATCTGTGGCTGAGACCGCTGAACCTACATCCCGGCATGGTCGTGTGTGACAATGGCCGTAACCTGGTGGCGGCTCTGAGGCGAGGTGAGATCACACACGTACCATGCCTGGCTCATGTGCTTAACCTCGTGGTTCAGCGGTTTCTTAAATCATACCCCGAGTTGCCAGATCTGCTCGTGAAAGTACGCCGCCTGTCAGCTCATTTTCGCAAGTCGGCTACAGCTTCCGCCGCCCTTGCTGTGTTGCAGCAGCGTTTGCAGCTTCCGGCACACCGACTGGTGTGTGATGTCCCCACACGTTGGAACTCTACCCTCCATATGTTGCAAAGGATTTGTGAGCAGAAGAGAGCAGTTGTGGAGTACCAGCTGCAACAAGGCTGTCGATATTCAGGTCAGACTCCACACATAAGACCTCAGGAGTGGACCTGGATGTCTGACATATGTACCATCCTGACAAACTTTGAGGAGGCCACCAAGATGGTGAGTGGCGATGACGCCATCATTAGTGTCAGCATCCCACTTGTCTGTCTTTTGCAACGCTCTCTGCAGAGAATTAAAGAGGAGGCATTGCAGCCAAAGTATGATGAGATGGATCAAGAAGCCGTAGCGGGCGATTACACACAGCCCAGCCTCATCTCATCCCAACGTGCATTGGGGGACAATGAGGGAGAGGAGGAGGAGGAGGAGGAAGAACAGGAGCTGCTATCATGCGTTGTAGACGGTAGTACCTGTACAAGTGTCATACCGTCGGTTCAGCGTGGGTGGCCTGAGGACAGGGGGGAGGAGGAAGAGGAGGAGGAGGAGGAGAGCATGGTCAGTCGTCATCTTGGTGAGGACACGGAAATCTTGCCCGTTACCAGTCTGGCACGCATGGCTGACTTTATGTTACGCTGCCTTAACCGTGACCCTCGCGTTGTCAAAATGTTGGGTGACAGTCATTACTGGTTGGTGACACTTGTAGACCCCCGCTACAAGGAGAACTTTCACTCTCTTATTCCTGAGGTGGAGAGGTCTACAAAAATGGGGCAATACCTGAAGGCCCTTGCTGCAGAACTCTTAAAAAAATTCCCATCTGAACACGCTAGCGGCAGAGGTCACAGTTCGTTGCCCAACCAAGGCGTACAGGCGAGAGAGATGCACGGTTCAGCGTGGGTGGCCTGAGGACAGCGGGGAGGAGGAGGAGGAGGAGGAGAGCATGGTCAGTCATCATCTTGGTGAGGACACGGAAATCTTGCCCGTTACCAGTCTGGCACGCATGGCTGACTTTATGTTACGCTGCCTTAACCGTGACCCTCGCGTTGTCAAAATGTTGGGTGACAGTCATTACTGGTTGGTGACACTTTTAGACCCCCGCTACAAGGAGAACTTTCACTCTCTTATTCCTGAGGTGGAGAGGTCTACAAAAATGGGGCAGTACCAGAAGGCCCTTGCAGCAGAACTCTTAAAAAAATTCCCATCTGAACACGCTAGCGGCAGAGGTCACAGTTCGTTGCCCAACCAAGGCGTACAGGCGAGAGAGATGCAACTCCAATCCAGCAGAGGCAGGGGAACACTGTCAACGTTCTGGGACAGTTTTCTGACACCCGCCCAGCTTACAGGCCCTGAGGCGCGGGGTACTCTCACAAGGAGTGGAAAGTTTCAAAAGATGGTGAGGGAGTACCTTGCCGATCGTACCAGCGTCCTCCGTGATTCCTCTGTGCCTTTTAATTATTGGGTATCCAAGCTGGACACTTGGAATGAACTCGCTCTGTACGCCTTGGAGGTCCTGGCCTGCCCTGCCGCTAGCGTGTTATCGTAGCATGTTTTTAGTGCCGCTGGGGGAATTATAGCTGATAAGCGCACTCGCCTTGTCAACTGACAATGCTGACAAGCTGACCCTTATCAAAATGAACAAGGGCTGGATTGGGCCAGACTTCTCATCACCACCAAATGACAGCAGAGTAACATAAAGTCAAATCCACTGTGTTATTTCGGGAGGTGTATTCACATGCACCACTTCACACCCACACATGGGTATACGCTTCCTCGTTTCGGCTGTTTAATCTTCTTCTCCTTATCCTCAGCCTCCACCACCACTATACCACCAGGGTGCCAGCATTGCAAGTTTCTCCGTCCTAATTTTTGGCAGCTTTTGCTGGGAAAGCATAAGCAAATACTATGGGAGACCCACTCCCCAATAATGGGACTTATGTTTGTAATATGCTGTACTGCATGGCTCTTGTAAGGGGCATTGCAAGTTGCTCCGTCCTAATTTTTGGCATCTTTTGCTGGGAAAGCATAAGCAAATACTATGGGAGACCCACTCCCCAATAATGGGACTTATGTTTGTAATATGCTGTACTGCATGGCTCTTGTAAGGGGCATTGCAAGTTGCTCCGTCCTAATTTTTGGCAGCTTTTGCTTGCAAGGCATAAGCAAATACTATGGGACACCCACTCCCCAATAATGGGACTTATGTTTGTAATATGCTGTACTGCATGTGACGCGCCCCCTGGGCCGTGTGTACACGTGTGTGGGATACCCGGTGCCGGGTCTCTGGGGTCTGTAGTCACCGTGGCGGTGACCCGGTCCCGTGGCTCAGGCTGGTCAAACCAGTGGCAATCTTTCTTAGGTTTTGAGGTTAATTGTCCGACTGCGCCACCCGTGGATTGCGGTCAGGGAGTACCACCGCTGCGAGGCAGACCGCTGAGGCTGGTGTTGTGTGCGCAGCATAAAATGGGATAACTCCCCTCGGGAGGAGTATAGCCTCAGGGCAGTGAGTGTGGATGATGGGGGTGATGGTGCACGAGCGCAGCAGGAATGACTCAGAGTCTTTGCAGTGCAGTTCAGGGTCTTTACTGATGATTATAAGGTAGACCCTCCCAGGAGTACTGGCTAGCATAAGAGGCCTGGTCAGTCTGTGAGCAAGCAGGAGTTCCCCTGGCCAGGTGGAGTTGTAGGACTCCCCGTCTGTCTGCACTCTTCCTGGCTACCTTGCTGTAAGCGGGTAGAAGTAGCCCACGTCCCTGAGTGTACCGTGTAGTGCTCACCCGTATGGCTGGTGACTTGGAGCCTTCTGTTAGCCTCCGCTCCACGACGGCGGTGCTGGTCCCTTGCTTGTGACTGAGCCTCCGGGCTTCTATGGCCAGAGGACCTGAAATCCCCTGCCGGCTGGTTTCTGCTGCTGGATATATAAGTCCTCACAGCTTCGGACTCCTGTGTCCGGTTCCTATTGTCTTCTGCCAGGGCGAGCTCTGCTCAGCTTCCAGCCCCTCGTCTTTAGCTCCTAGCTCCTACAGAGTTCCTTGCTGTTACTTTCCCTTGCTCTCACTCTGACTCTGACTGTTCTCTGTTCTCTGACTCACTCAACCCCACCCCAGATCCAGTTTATAAGGGCAGAATTCTCCCCTCCCAGGACTGGGGCAGGAGGATGTTGCATGTTTAAGGGATCCTGACCAGGAAACCTCCCACTTGCTCTCCGACGTAATCTCTATTACTGTAGTGACCAGACCCCTGGGGTGCCACACATGGCTCTTGTAAGGGGCATTGCAGTACCTCATAATTTTTGGAAAGCATTCCATTCACTGCTTAGGCCAACAGTGCACAGGAGACCCAGTTGCTATAAATGGAAAAAAAGGTTTAGTTAACGCCCTCTGACCTCCATGTCATTTCCAAGGGGCATTGGAGTGCCTCGAAATTTTTGGTAGGCATTGCACTCACTGTATGTCCTATAACTGTGTAGCCGAACCGCTCCTTTTGTTACAGAAACATATCCTACAAGACATATCTGGTTGACTGGCCTGATATTGATGTGAATGGTCCCTGTTCCTCCTGCTCTTTCTCCTTTACCACTACCTCATCCATCATTTATCACCTGAAGCTTTGTTTTAACGGGAGTCATAGAACTTGGATAGTAGCAGGAAAACATCCAGCAATCCTCGGAGGAGGTAGGATATGCGCCAAAACGCTAACCTCCTCAGGCCTAGCCGCTACTACATACATGCGCTTGCATTACAACAAAACAAAGCAGATGCTAACTTCTATCATCCTCATCATGCTCCTCACCTTGGCACTCTCAACTCCCCTGATGGAGAAGCCAGGGCCCACCGGAGGAGTCTGATAGTCTGGTGGGCTCGGCCAATGCTGCCCTAAAGCAGGCCAGGCTAAGAAAAGTGTGGGAAAGGTTACCGGTACAAATAGGGGTGGCTGGGGACCGAGTATGGACACCCGGCCACCCCCTGGAGGCTGGGGAGCAAGCGGGGACACCCGGCCACCAGGCGGCTGGGGACTGAGTATGGATACCAGGCCGCCGACACAGCCATGGCATGGTGGCCAGATTCCACCTCCACATGCCTAAAAGGCCCAATTTAAAGTGCAAGCAAGCAAGCAGTATGGTATTGCAGCCTGGGGGTGGGTGGGTGGCAGGCTGCATACTTGCGCTTGCATTGCAAGGAATGGGAGAGGTACAATTGAACACTGCCCTGGGACAAGGACTTGAATGGGGATAGTTGCAAGTCTGCAACGACAGGTGCAAGGTGGGAGGCATCTTCGCATGTACCATGAACAGGGGTTTGGCATGCACACACTACAGCGGAATAGGCTCTCCTTCCCACTAAATGCACTGGGGAGGGCACAGGTAATGTTTTGGTATACGCGCTTAATCTTATGTATAAGGCACACCAGGACAAATAGGGGCGGCTGGGGACTGAGTATGGATACCTCGCTGCCGAAGCAGCCATGAGGTAGTGGCCAGCTTCAGCCTCCTCTAAACTAAAAGGCCCCATTTCAAGTGCAAGCTAGCAGTATGAATTGCAGTCTGGGGGTGGGTGGGTGGCAGGCTGCACACTTACACTTGTATTAAAAGAAAACATAGCAGATGCTAACTTCTGTCATCATCATCATGCTCCTCACCTTGGCACTCTCAACTCCACCGATGGAGAAGTCAGGGCTCACCGGAGGAGTCTGGTTCTCTAGTGGGCTCGTCCAATGCTGCCTAAAGCAGGCCGGGCTAAGAAAAGTGTGTGGGGGGATGTTCCAAGGAGCAATGGGGGCGGCTGGGGACCGTTTATGGACACCCGACTGCCCCCAGGTGGCTGGGGACCGTGTGGACACTCGGCCGCGGGGCGGCTGGGGACTGAGTATGGACACCCAGCCGCCGGGGGGCTGGGGACTGAGTATGGATTCCAGGCCGCCAACACAGCCATGACGTGGTGGCCAGATTCCGCCTCCACGTGCCTAAAAGGCCCAATTTCAAGTTCAAGCAAGCAAGCAGTATGGTATTGCAGCCTGGGGGTGGGTGGGTGGCAGGCTGCATACTTGCGCTTGTATTGCAAGGAATGGGGGAGGTACAATTGAACACTGCCCTGGGACTAGAACTTGCATGGGGATAGTTGCAAGTCTGCATCTTCTGATGCGGCAAGGATCACTTATGATGGGCACACTTTTAGACAGTGACCTGGGAGTCAGAGATGCTTCCAGGGGTCTTCCCCATGCTGTTCCCATGTCTTTTCAGCACTTTATGCATGTGTCACACAGCACATGGCCAGATAAGGTTGTAAAATGTTAAAATGACATTTCCCGGTGAATGCATTTGTCATAGTTGAAAGCAATACAAAAGTGCAAAAACGCATAAAAATGCTACTTGTGAACATAGCCGAAGGTGTGGAGGAGTATTTTTGTTTTTGGTCATTTATTTTAACTTATACACAAGTCTTTTCCATGGAAAGGATGTTCCTTAACATATTTCACAGGAAAAAAGTTTCACTTTCGTTTTATTGTGAGCCTGTAAAAGTGGCTTAATATCTCTGACCACGTTGTTGACAGCAGTGACCTGGGGGTCAGAAATGCTTCCTGGGGCGATCCCCATGCTGTCCCCATGTCATTTGAGCACTGTCACTATCGTTTTGGGCACTTGTTAGGCTTTTAAAAGACTGCCGGGGGTGCCACCGCAAAAATGCTCGAGTCTCCCATAGACTAACATTGGGCTCATTGCTCGGGTCGAGCACCCAAGTATCATGGCGAGCTCGGCCCGAGCTTCGAGCACCCGAGCATTTTAGTGCTCGCTCAACACTAGCCATTACTTCTTCACATTCAAAACTGTACAGTACACCTCTTTTGTCTCCCTATTAAAGGAATATTTTTTTGATGGCTTATAAAAAGCTATCACTTCTTCATGTAGTAAATTGTAAAGCTCTTTATACCCCTCAAACAGATATAATTGTTGTGCCCATCCGCAAATCAAATTTTAGGGGAAAATTTGACGAAGTCAGCGAATTCGAATTTCAAAAGATCCACTCATCTCAAGTTTAAAGTATTATATATAAAATCATGCATTAAATTGGAACATAATATAAGTTCGTCAAAGCATACGGCGAAACGCGAGTCGGATGAGTAGTGGCGTCCTGGGGTTAGTATTCCTATTGTCTTTTATACATTCACCTGTCATCATCTGTATTGGGCAGCTGGTGTAGTGGATATGGTCTACTTAGCAAACACCTACCTATATTAGTGGTAACTTATTTTGATGGACTGAATACCTGGGCACAATGCACTTTACTAATGTGATTCAATATAACCAGTTTCTGTTCCTGTTAAATGGAATACCACCTATTATCACTTAGGATCCATTACATGATTGTATTTAATTGACGAAAACCTTATTTTGTATTGATTGTCATCTGAATACCATACTTATATACCCCAGGTGCCACTTTTGTTGGGCACTCTTTCCCTTTTTCTTAATTGTTGTACATTCCTTTACTATATTTTTGATACTCACGTGGTCAAAATTGTTGGTACCCCTTGTTTAATGAAAGAAAAACCCACAATGGTCACAGAAATAACTTGAATCTGACAAAAGTAATAATAAATTAAAAATCTTTGAAAATGAACAAATGAAAGTCAGACATTGCTTTTCAACCCTGCTTCCACAGAATTTAAAAAAAAATTAAAGTCATGAAATAGGCCTGGACAGAAATGACGGTATTCTTCTTAACTTAAAATTTTGTTGAATAACCTTTTGAGGCAATCACTGCAATCAAATGATTCCTGTAACTGTCAATGAGACTTCTGCACCTCTCGACAGATATTTTGGCCCACTCCTCATGACCAAACTGCTCCAGTTGTCTCGTGTGTGAAGGTAGCCTTTTCCAGACGGCATGTTTCAGCTCTTTCCAAAGATGCTCAATAGGATTTAGGTCAGGGCTCATAGAAGGTGTAACGGGTCTGAGAGGCGGAACCTCTGAGCTACTATACAAGGGAGCGGTCCTTGTAAGGGAGCGGGTGGCAACCAGGGAAGACGGGCAGGCAGTCACAGCAGGTGACCGGGGCAGTCTCTGGATGAACGGGCAGGAGGTCACGGCAAGTGACCGGGGCAGTCTCTGGATGAACGGGCAGAAGGTCACGGCAAGTGACCGGGGCAGTCTCTGGATGAACGGGCAGGAGGTCACGGCAAGTGACCGGGGCAGTCTCTGGATGAACGGGCAGGAGGTCACGGCAAGTGACCGGGGCAGTCTCTGGGTAAAGGGTTGGTACGACCTGTGACGGCTGAGCCTCCAGGTAGGCTAGCAGGCAGATGGTAGACGTGAGCTCCCAGGTGAGCAGGCGAGAGTCTCTGGATAAGCGGGTGGTCACAGCATGTGACGGCGGAGCCTCCAGGTAGACCAACAGGCAGGCAGCAGATGAGTGCTCCCAGGTGAGCGGGCAGGAGTCTCTGGACAGGCGGGTGGTCACAGCACGTGACGGCGGAGCCTCCAGGTAGACTAGCAGACAGGCAGCAGATGAGCGCTCCCAGGTGAGCGGGCAGGAGTCTCTGGACAGGCGGGTGGTCACAGCACGTGACGGCGGAGCCTCCAGGTAGGCTAGCAGGCAGGTAGCAGATGTGCGCTCCCAGGTGAGCGGGCAAGCTGGTCCATAGACAGACTGACAGGAGTTGGAGGGCAGACCGTCAGACCTCAGGCTAGCAGGCAGGTAGCAGAAGTGCGCTCCCAGGTGAGCGGGCAAGCCGGTCCTTAGACAGACTGACAGGAGTCGGTAGGCAGACCGTCGGACCTCGGGCTAGCAGGCAGGTAAGCGGAATATCAGGCAGGAATCAGACAGCAAACTGGCAGGAATCTGGCAGGTAACTGGCAACGGGACCTGAGGGCTGAAGCAGAGTAGTGAACAGTGCAACATTGCTCGGGCACCTCCATTTTGGAGGAGGTGCCTTATATATGGTGAAGTCCTCTGGCCATTGGCCGGGGACTCCTTAGGACGGCGCGCGCGGCCCCTTTAAGAGGGAGGGAGCGCGCGCGCGCGCCCTAAGCACAGTGGCCGGGAAGGAGCGCGCGCTGCCAGCAGAGCGGGAGGAGGACGCCGGGCTCGGAGCAGAGAGGTGAGGGGAACAGCGTCCCTGCCTAGCAGAGGGCAGGGATGCCGGCGCTACAGTACCCCCCTCTTTAGGCCCCCCCTTTTTTAGGCCAGAGAGAAATTTAGCTAGGATGAGAGGGGCATGGATGTTCTCCCGGGGCTCCCACGTTCTCTCTTCAGGACCAAACCCTTTCCAATCTACTAGAAAAAAGGTCTTCCCTCTTACCCTTTTGGTGGCCAGAATGTTCTCTACCTCAAATTCGTTTTCAGCGGAAACCGGAGCAGGAGGCGTACTTGTAGACTTGGAAAAAGAGTTAAGTACCACAGGTTTGAGGAGAGATACATGGAAGGAGTTAGGGATCCGCAAGTTGGCCGGGAGTTTCAATTTATAGGCCACCGGGTTGATCTGACTGATGACCTCCAGAGGACCGATGAACCGAGGCCCTAACTTATAGGAAGGAATCTTGAGCCGGACATACTTGGACGAGAGCCAGACCTTATCCCCTGGATGGAATTGAGGAGGATCCAGACGTTTTTTGTCAGCATGTCTTTTCATACGCTCGGATGACAGAAGGAGTGCGGACCGGGTGCTCTCCCATATGGAGGAAAATTTGTTAACAAGAGATTCCGCAGCCGGATTGTCCACCGAGGTGGAGACGGGAAATGGGATCCGAGGATGCTGACCAAAGACAACAAAAAACGGGGATTTGGAAGAAGATTCGCTCTCGTGATTGTTGTAAGAAAATTCGGCCCATGGCAGGAGATCCACCCAGTCTGAATGGTGGGCATTAACGAAGTGCCGGAGGTAACTGGTCAGGTTCTGATTGATCCGCTCCACTTGACCATTAGACTGTGGGTGGTAAGCGGAGGAGAAGTCCAGGGTGACGTCTAGCAGTTTACAAGTGGCTCTCCAGAAGCGTGAGGTGAACTGTACCCCACGATCCGACACTATGTGGAGGGGCAGTCCATGAAGACGGAAGATGTGGCGGATAAAGTCTTTAGCCAGCTCGGGTGCAGACGGGAGGCCTGGCAGGGGAACGAAATGAGCCATCTTGGAAAAGCGGTCAGCGACCACCCAAATGACCGTACAACCGGCAGAGACGGGGAGATCAGTTATAAAGTCCATTGCTATATGCTGCCAGGGGGCAGCAGGTACTGGGAGCGGAAGGAGGCGACCGGCTGGCAGATGTCTCGGAACCTTGTTGCGGGCGCAGGACACACAGGCAGAAACAAAGTCTATTACGTCCTTGTGCAGGGTAGGCCACCAGTAGTGCCGGGTAATAAGCTGGAGGGTCTTTTTCTGACCGGCGTGGCCAGCTAGTTTAGACGAGTGACCCCAGTGTAGGATCCTCTCCCGATCAGGTACTGATACGAACGTCTTACCGGGAGGGAGACGATTTAGACTCACGGGAGCCACCTGCATTACTCTGGCGGGATCGATGATGTGTTTCGGTTCCTCCTCGAGATCAGACACCAGAAAGGATCGGGACAAGGCGTCCGCCTTGATGTTTTTGTCAGCCGGGCGAAAATGAAGAATAAAATCAAAGCGAGCAAAAAACAAGGACCACCGAGCTTGGCGCGGGTTAAGTCTCTGGGCATGCTGGAGGTAAGCCAAGTTCTTGTGGTCAGTGTAAATTATTACCGGGTGAAGAGCCCCTTCGAGCAGGTAACGCCACTCCTCCAATGGCCAATAACTCTCGATCTCCTATGGAATAGTTGCGCTCAGAAGAGTAGAAGAGTTTGGAGAAGAAGCCACAAGTTACCAATCTCCCGGAAGATGATTTTTGGTTAAGTACCGCTCCGGCTCCAGAGGAGGAGGCGTCAACCTCCAGGAAGAACTGCTTGTTGCCATCTGGGCGATGCAGCACCGGGGCGGAAGAGAAGGCCTGTTTTAAGGAAAGAAAGGCCTCCTCTGCTTCGGGCGGCCACTCTCTGGGATTAGTGCCCTTACGGGTGAGCGCGGAAATTGGGGCAGTCCGGGAAGAGAAGTGCGGTATGAAGAGGCGGTAGTAGTTGGCGAAGCCCAGGTACCGCTGAATGGCCTTCAACCCCTCCGGTCGGGGCCATTTCTCGATGGCAGACAGTTTCTCTGGATCCATTCATAGGCCGGTCTGAGAAATAATGTAGCCCAAAAACGGAAGCGAGGTCTGCTCAAAGAGGCACTTCTCATATTTAGCGAAGAGGTGATTCTGCCTGAGCCTGAGCAGGACCTGACGAACATCCCTCCGGTGAGTCTGGAGATCCGGAGAGAAGACCAAGATGTCGTCCAGGTACACCACTACGCAGGAGTAGAGAAGGTCCCGGAAGATGTCATTGACCAACTCTTGAAAGACGGCAGGAGCGTTACAGAGACCAAAGGGCATTACCAGATATTCATAGTGCCCGTCCTCGGTGTTGAATGCAGTCTTCCATTCATCCCCTTGACGGATACCGACCAGGTTGTACGCCCCACGGAGGTCCAGTTTGGTGAAGATTCTAGCCCCCCTCAGACAATCAAATAATTCTGGAATGAGCGGAAGGGGGTACTTATTCTTCACCGTGATCTGGTTAAGGCCTCTATAGTCTATACAGGGACGGAGAGAGCCGTCCTTCTTTTTTACGAAAAAGAAGCCTGCTCCCGCCGGGGATGTAGATTTCCGGATGAATCCCCTGGCCAAATTCTCCTCAATATATTCGGACATCGACCGGGTCTCAGCAGCGGACAATGGGTAAATACGCCCACGGGGAGGCGTAGTACCGGGTAACAGGTCGATAGGACAGTCGTATGGTCTATGAGGGGGTAATGTCTCTGCCTCCTTTTTATTAATGACATCAGCAAATGACCAATAGGGAATCGGAAGTCCAGGTAGATTAGTTGGGGTAGGAGAAGGACGGACGGGATGAACAGGAACCAAACAAGTCTTATGACAGTCCTGTCCCCAGCGAAGGACTTCTCCGGTCTGCCAGTCAAGCACGGGTGCATGTCTCTGGAGCCAAGGTAGACCTAGTAAGAGGGCGTGAGAGAGTCCAGGCAGAACATGAAAAGAGATGCTCTCAGAATGCAGCATTCCCACCTGCAGAGTAATGGATTCGGTGATGAGTTGGATGGGACGTGGTAAGAGGCCCCCATCCACAGCAGCGACAGATAATGGTATAGCCAGAGGTTTGGTGGGAATGCGGTATTTTTCTACCAGGGCCTGTGAAATAAGATTCCCGGCCGCTCCAGAGTCAAGTTGGGCTAGTTCGAAAAAACGATTCTCCCCGCAGATAATTGAGACTGACAGCAGCAGAGATGGAGAGGATTTATTCTTGTCTAGGTCGACCTCTCTGAGCGAACCTAGACACAGGCGTTTCCCGACCTCTCCGGGCAGGTACGGATCCGGTGCTCCTTACTGCCACAGTAGAAGCAGCTCCCCTCGGCACGGCGTAAGTCCTGCCGGGTTTTGACCATCTTGGTCTGGTCGACCTGCATAGGCTCAGGAGAGTGTACCTGGGGAGAAACGGAGGGAGTGACGGGTTTCTGAAAAGTAGGAGCTAGACGTGGAAACCTCCTCTCACGGGTGACTTCTTTGGCACGCTCCTGGAACCGTAGGTCAATCCGGGTGGCAAGAGTTATTAGGTCATCGAGAGAGGTAGGAATGTCTCGACCGGCGAGTTCATCTTTAATACGGCCGGACAGACCCTCCCAGAAGACAGATACCAGAGCGTCGTTATCCCAGGCCAGCTCCGAGGCAAGGGTACGGAACCGTATGGCATATTGGCCCACGGTGAGACTTCCCTGACGGAGGCGTAGCAGGGATGATGAGGATGAGGTCTTCCGTCCGGGTTCGTCGAAGACTTTACGGAAAGCCGTGAGAAAGGCAGGCAAGTCGGACACCAGGGGGTCTCCTCTCTCCCATAGAGGATTTAGCCAGGCCAGGGCCTCCCCGGTGAGATGGGACATGATGAAGGCAATTTTGGCCCGGTCGGAGTTAAACTGGTGGGACAGGAGTTCAAAGTGCAGGGTGCACTGATTTATAAAGCCCCGAGCCTGAGCGGAGTCGCCTCCGAAGCGAGGAGGTGCAGAAAGCCGGGGTCCAGGGTAGGATACCATAGTATTGGTGGGCAGCGGAGCTGCCGGATTGCGAGTCATGGCACTGGCGGTGGTTGCTGGTGGAGCAGTCAGAGTGTCCAGGCGAGAATTGACATTCCGCAGGTGACCCAGGATGGACTCCTGTTGGGACCTCTCACGGGACAGTTCATGACAAAGGTCCGAGAGTGAGGGAGCTTGGGTGCCACCGGGTTCCATGGCCCAAGCAAACTGTAACGGGTCTGGGAGGCGGAACCTCTGAGCTACTATACAAGGGGGCGGTCCTTGTAAGGGAGCGGGTGGCAACCAGGGAAGACGGGCAGGCAGTCACAGCAGGTGACCGGGGCAGTCTCTGGATGAACGGGCAGGAGGTCACGGCAAGTGACCGGGGCAGTCTCTGGATGAACGGGCAGAAGGTCACGGCAAGTGACCGGGGCAGTCTCTGGATGAACGGGCAGGAGGTCACGGCAAGTGACCGGGGCAGTCTCTGGATGAACGGGCAGGAGGTCACGGCAAGTGACCGGGGCAGTCTCTGGGTAAAGGGTTGGTACGACCTGTGACGGCTGAGCCTCCAGGTAGGCTAGCAGGCAGATGGTAGACGTGAGCTCCCAGGTGAGCAGGCAAGAGTCTCTGGATAAGCGGGTGGTCACAGCATGTGACGGCGGAGCCTCCAGGTAGACCAACAGGCAGGCAGCAGATGAGCGCTCCCAGGTGAGCGGGCAGGAGTCTCTGGACAGGCGGGTGGTCACAGCACGTGACGGCGGAGCCTCCAGGTAGACTAGCAGACAGGCAGCAGATGAGCACTCCCAGGTGAGCGGGCAGGAGTCTCTGGACAGGCGGGTGGTCACAGCACGTGACGGCGGAGCCTCCAGGTAGGCTAGCAGGCAGGTAGCAGATGTGCGCTCCCAGGTGAGCGGGCAAGCTGGTCCATAGACAGACTGACAGGAGTTGGAGGGCAGACCGTCGGACCTCAGGCTAGCAGGCAGGTAGCAGAAGTGCGCTCCCAGGTGAGCGGGCAAGCTGGTCCTTAGACAGACTGACAGGAGTCGGTAGGCAGACCGTCGGACCTCGGGCTAGCAGGCAGGTAAGCGGAATATCAGGCAGGAATCAGACAGCAAACTGGCAGGAATCTGGCAGGTAACTGGCAACGGGACCTGAGGGCTGAAGCAGAGTAGTGAACAGTGCAACAACATTGCTCGGGCACCTCCATTTTGGAGGAGGTGCCTTATATATGGTGAAGTCCTCCGGCCATTGGCCGGGGACTCCTTAGGACGGCGCGCGGCCCCTTTAAGAGGGAGGGAGCGCGCGCGCCCTAAGCACAGTGGCCGGGAAGGAGCGCGCGCTGCCAGCAGAGCGGGAGGAGGACGCCGGGCTCGGAGCAGAGGGGTGAGGGGAACAGCGTCCCTGCCTAGCAGAAGGCAGGGACGCCGGCGCTACAGAAGGCCACTTCAGAATAGTCCAATGTTTTCCTTTTAGCCATTCTTGGGTGTTTTTAGCTGTGTTTTGGGTCATTATCCTGTTGCAAGACCCATGACCTGCGACTGAGACCAAGCTTTCTGACACTGGACAGCACATTTCTCTCTTTCCCTTGATAGTCTTGAGATTTCATTGTACCCTGCACAGATTCAAGACACCCTGTGCCAGATGCAGCAAAGAAGCCCCAGAACATAACAGAGCCTCCACCATGTTTCACAGTAGGGACAGTGTTCTTTTCTTGATATGCTTCATTTTTCCATCTGTGAACATAGAGCTGATGTGCCTTGCCATAAACTTCCATTTTTGTCTCATCTGTCCATAGGACGTTCTCCCAGAGGCTTTGTGTATTGTCAACATGTAGTTTGACAAATTCCAGTCTGGCTTTTTTATGATTTGTTTTCAACAATGGTGTTCTCCTTGGTCGTCTCCCATGAAGTTTAGTTTGAATCAAACAATGACGGATGGTGCGATCTGACACTGATGTTCATTGAGCTTGAAGTTCACCTTTAATCTCTTTAGAAGTTATCCTGGGCTCTTTTGTTAATATTCATATTATCCGTCTCTTTGATTTGTCATCAATTTTCCTCCTGCGGCAACATCCAGGGATGTTGGCTACAGTCCCATGGATGTTAATTTTCTGAATAATATGTGCAACTGTAGTCACAGGAACGTCAAGCTGCTTGGAGATGGTCTTATAACCTTTAACATGTTTGTCCATAATTTTCTTTCTAATCTCCTGAGACTACTCTTTACTTTGCTTCCTCTGGTCCATGTTGAGTGTTGTACACACCATGTCACCAAACAGCACAGTGAGTATCTGTAGCCTTATATACCGGCCCACTGACTGATTACAAGATTGTAGACACCTGTGATGCTAATTAGTGGACACAACTAGATTTAACTTGTCCCTTTTGTCACATTATTTTTAGGGGTACCATTATTTCTGATGAGGCCTATTTCATGAGTTTAATTTTTTTTTAAATTCTGTGGAAGCAGAAAAGCAATGTCTGACTTTCATTTGTTCATTTTC
Organism: Phyllobates terribilis; assembly: GCF_046119375.1. Classification (NCBI taxonomy): domain Eukaryota; kingdom Metazoa; phylum Chordata; class Amphibia; order Anura; family Dendrobatidae; genus Phyllobates; species Phyllobates terribilis. The sequence goes on from NW_027362797.1 coordinate 1,391,151, forward strand.
ATAGATTTTTAATTTATTTCTTTTGTCAGATTCAAGTTATTTCTGTGACCATTGTGGGATTTTCTTTCATTAAACGAGGGGTACCAACAATTTTGACCACGTGTGTATGTGTCATTTTTTTGGTGTATGTATATGGGGGAGTTGCAAGACTGTTCAGCCAAACGAACATTCAGTTGACAGCTATGACATGTATATGACCAGCTTTACTATACTGTTTTTTAAGAAAAAAAAAGTTTAAAAATCATACACCTGTGAACAACTTAAAGTGGTTGTCCAATTTTGTAGTAAAGTGGCTGAACATCTTGATCTGCTTTAAAACAACAAAATCAGCATTGCTTTCCTACTGAAGCACCTACTACAGTATGTGTAAGCTCTTAAGGTCAGTGGGTTCCACTCTCTCTCTCTTTTCCCCACTTGTATTTTCTGATCAATTAAAAGCTTTCCAGTATTGAGATTCACGAGAATGTATTTTCCACAAATCAAATTTTGGGGGAAAATTTGGTGAAGCAGGCGAATTTGAATCTCAAAACATCCACAAATCTCTAAAAAGTTCTTGTCACTTGCTAAAAAATGAGTTAAATATTAAATAACTTGTAAAAAAAAAGCCCTGAGCTTCTCTGATTCCACTGCTTTTTCAGTATTGCACAGCATTGCTGACCTAGATGTCTAGTACTCTTAGACACCACTGAGCCAGAATTGGGAGGGAGAAGTGAAAGAGCAAATCCAGAGAAGATTCTGAAGAACTGCAAGCAGAGATTTCACATATTGCGCTCCAAAAGCAAGAAATGTGAATATCTCTGCAATTTAGTCATACATCGCAAAATAGAAAAAAAAAGTGGTAGATTCAGGGGAGCTCAAAGATTTTTACAAGACAAATAAACTCTATTTTTTATGAGTAAATGATGGGTCATCTTTAACTACTGTAAGCACGCAGTCAATAAAATAGCGATATTTAAGTGAATTATTTTAATTAGAAAAACAAAATCATCTAGCTGCAGTGTCATAATAGGAAACACTAAACGTGACACATATCTCAAAGACAGAAAAGAGTTAGTAAGACGGTCTCTAATATTTGATCTTTTTGTAGCTGTGCTAAGCCATAGCAGTAAAACCATGTAATATTTATACCGGAGTCTGCAATTTGTTGTCTGCTGGCATCGCTAAACCAGAGCAGTAAAGCAATGTAATATTTATACCAGAGCCTGTGTTTTGTCGACTACTGGCATTAGATTATTGTCTTTTATTTGTAATTTCAAAGCATTTTAGATGTTTCTCAATGACTTATTCATAACTACACAATACAAAGGAAACTGCCTCCCAATGCGTGTACATCATACTGCATGCTTTCCAGGCTCAGACATGCTTAGAGGTCGAAACATTGCATGTCACATGGGTAAAAACCAATGCTGATTTTTCTACTACTGTACTTTGGAAAGCTGTGTGATCAGAGGTAATCAAACCTAGTTCATACTTTCTTACAGGGAACCTGACAGCGGGATTGAAACCTATAAACTAATTATCTAGTTGCATTTGTCTTTAAATGGTCATTACAGGCAAAACTATTGTGTGGGCAAATTCACAGAATTTTGCAATACTTGCCTTTTCAAAGATTGTTCTTTGCATATTCTTGTGAATTGGACTAGTCTGAAATTTCTGCTATGTGCGGGCCAGTCCTATCCAACCTGTCCGTATCATGCCCACTGAGCTGTGGTCCGATCCCTGAGTCGCCCTTACACTGTCCTCCCAGAAAACTGTATCCTGAACATTACAACTTAGAGCATGTAAGTTAAGTCTGTCGTTTGTGCACTTATTCCCCAGTAACAGCCACAAACTCCAGTCTATCATACATGCTTATGACGCGCCCCTGGGCCTGTGCTGAGTAGCGTTGCGCACGCGGGGGCCTACCCGGAGCCGGATCTGATAGGGGTAGTAGTTTCGTGGCGGTGACCCGGTCCGTGCCCAGGGAGTCAAACTAAGTGGCAGTGTTTAGCAGAAGATGGTACGGTGTTCGACTACGCCACCCGTTGAATGCGGCTATGAAGCCGCCGCTGCAGGGCAGACCGCTGAGGCCGGTAGTACGGTTGTGCAGCGTGGATGGTATAACCCCCAACGGGAGAGGTATGGCCTCAGGGCAGCGGACGTGGATGATGAAACACTCAGAGACGGTGCGGTGTAGTTCAGGGTCTTTACTGGTGACAAGATAGACCCTCCCAGAGTACTGGCTAGCGATAGGGCCTGGTCAGTCTGTGAGCTGATGGGATCTCCCCTGGCCAGGCGGAGTTGTAGGCCTCCCCAACTAATCGTACTCTTCTGGCTACCTTGCTAGAGGCGGGTAAAAGTAGCCCACGTCCCTGAGTGTACCGTGTGGTGCTCACCCGTATGGCCGGTGACTCGGGGCCTTTTGGTAGCTTCCGCTCCACGTCGCGGTGCTGGTCCCTTGCGTGTGACCGTGCCTTCGGGTTTCTTGGCCAGAGGACCTGAAATCCCCTGCCGGGCGGTTTCTGCTGCTGGGTAAGGATTAGTCCCCACAGCCTCGGACTCCGGGTCCGGTAAGAACTCTTCAATCAGGGCGAGCTCTACAGCTTCCAGCCCCTGATCTCTTTTAGCACAGCTCCCACAGAGCTCCTGATCTTTCTTGTTCCTAAAGCTGCTCCACTACAGACCAGACTGTGTCTCTGTCTGTGTTCTCTGCTCTTTTTTTCCTAACCCTGCCTCAGCCCTAATTTTATATAGGGGAAGTTCTTCCCCTCCCAGGACTGGGCAGGAGGTGTGGCATGCATAGGATGTCTGACCAGGAAACCTCCCACCTGCTCACAGACGTAATATTGCTATTACTGTGGAAACCAGACCCCTGGGGTGCCACATTCCCCCCTAGTGAAATTTAGTACTCCGGGACTAAACATATTTTTTTGTAAAACATAACAAGTAAAAACAGAAACAGTACAATAAAGAAAAACACATTAGGATGGTCACGGCATGTCCGCAACCGGGTGCAGTCTTTGAAGAAAACAAAGGTGTCCATTTCACCAAGAGACCGGGAGCCGTAACCAGGTAGGGGTCTGTCCTGCCCCGAGTCCTTAACAGTCTTTAGTCCATTCCTGGGTTACGCTCCAACATATGTACAAAGGATTCCGGATAATCCCTAAACGACACCTATAAAATAACTAAAAATACACAATTATTTACAAGTAACAGAAAACAGGTAAATACAAATAAACAGTTTAAACACCTAGATCCTCCAACGTACGGGCAACTGGCCTTTAGTGACTCTAGTGGACCTACGGAGCTGACTGACTGGTCCTGAGCTACGGGGTGTAGGAGCTGTCAAAGGTAAACTGGGCAGCTGTCTACGGGCTCTTTGGCTCACTAGGGGTACGGCAGGCTCACTATAAGCAGAGGGTTGATCCTCCTGGTCTGCTTGTGTGGGGTCTTCTGCCTCCTGGACCGGCTGCTCTTCCAGCTCTACCTGTCTCTCCGTAGGTACTTGAGATGCTGGTTGGAGGAAGGTGAGGACGGGTACCACAACAGCGCCATTGACTTGAGTCCAAGACCGAGGGAAGTCTCCGAGCACAGTACTGACTATATCTTCCCTTTCCTCTGCGGGTCGAGGGTCTTCTTGATCCTCTTCAGGGTTTCGCAGCTGTTCGGGACACTTCTTCAGGTGATCTCGGGAGACAATGGCTGTGGTTTCTCCTCCGTCCTTACTGATTATGCAGACTTTCGGGTTCTCATGGCTTGAGGGCAGTACGGTGTACGGGTCCTTCTCCCACTGGTCGTCCAACTTGTGGAGGCGTCTCTTCCTCTTCAAGACCTGCTCTCCAGGTACCAGGGGAACAGCGGGAGCATACTGGTTGTAAGTCTTCTCCTGTCTTTCTCTAGCTTGACAGAGACTTCGCTCCACGCTCTCCTGTACTTTCCGGTACTGCTGCTGCCTTTCTGTGTCCCAGTCTGCTTCTGGTGAAGTGTCCTCGGGTGTCAGGACTCCCATCTCCAGATCAACAGGAAGCTTACCAGGTCTTGCTCTCATTAGGTAAGCCGGGGAACAGTTGGTAGAACCTACCGGGATGTGGTTGTATAGGTCCACCAGATCAGGCAGTTTCTCAGGCCACAGACTGCGTTCTTCCAGGGGCAATGTTTTCAGAAGATCTATCACCACCTGGTTCATTTTCTCGCAGAGCCCATTGGTTTGCGGATGATAGGGTGTTGTTCTTATCTTCCGGCAGCCATACAGAGTACAGAACTCCTGGAAGACTTCCGCTTCAAAGGCAGGTCCCTGGTCCGTCAGCACCTGCTCCGGGTATCCGTGTGGACGGCAGAAGTGCTGCTGGAAGGCTCTAGCTGCTGTTTGAGCCGTTAAGTCATTGACGGGGACGACAACCAAGAACCGGGAGTAGTGATCCACGATGGTTAACGCATAGACGTAGCCACTTCTGCTGGGGGTCAATTTTACATGATCCAAGGCTACCAGTTCCAACGGCTGCCTGGTGACGATGGACTGCAGGGGAGTCTTCTGGCTGGCACGGTCCTTCCTTCTTAGGTTGCATGGGCCACAGTCTCTGCACCACCTCTCGATGGTTCCTCTCATGCCTACCCAGTGGAACCGCGCACGCAGCAGGAACTCCAGCTTCTTCCATCCGAAGTGCCCAGCTCCGTTGTGGTATGCCTCCAGCACCATAGCCGCGTCTCTTCTTGGCACCACTACTTGCCAGATCAGTTCATGCGTCCGGGAGTTAACCATTCTGCGGCACAACTTCCCCTTGTAAAGGAACAGTCGACTCTTCTCAATCCACAGTTGCTTGGCCTCCTCCGGAGCGTCTGGGTCAAGGTGGGCATCTGGCTGAGTCAGCATCTCCTTCACCAGTCGGACGGCAGGGTCACTGTCTTGCGTTTCCGCCCAGTTGTAATGAGGTAAGGGGTTGAACGTAGCGGATTGCTTACTCCTTACACAGTGGGAATACTGGATAGTCCCATGCCGGTGGAACGCGGGAAGTTCAACTTCTTCCAGTCCCTCTGGATCTTCCCCCACGTCCGGTAGGTTTGGCATTCTGGACAAGGCATCCGCGTTGGTATTGGAGCGTCCTGCCCGGTATTTGATTGTGAACTCAAAGTTGGACAGGCGGGCCATCCATCTCTGCTCCAGGGCACCGAGTCTTGCTGTGTCCAGATGTGTCAACGGGTTGTTATCCGTGTACACGGTAAACCGGGAAGAGGCGAGGTAGTGCTTAAAGCGTTCGGTGACTGCCCACACCACTGCCAGGAACTCTAGCTTGAATGAGCTGTAATTCTCAGGGTTTCTTTCGGTGGGTCGCAGTTTTCGGCTGGCGTAAGCAATTACCCGTTCTTTCCCCTGCTGGATCTGGGACAGTACGGCTCCTAGCCCGATGTTACTTGCGTCGGTGTAGAGGATAAAGGGCTGGCTGTAATCCGGGTACGCCAGGATTTCATCCCCCGTGAGGGCCATCTTCAGCTGGCGGAAGGACTCTTCTTCCAACTTCTCCCATCTGAAGGGCGGCTTCTGGTTCTTGGCCTTCCTGGACTGGCCTATCAGGAGGTCATGCATAGGAGCTGCCTTTTTGGTGAAACCGGGAATGAATCTTCGGTAGTAGCCTACCAACCCGAGGAACTGCCGCACTTCCTTTACGCTGGAGGGGCTTGGCCATTCCTTAATTACGGTGATCTTATCAGGGTCGGGAGCCACTCCGTCAGCACTCATCACGTGTCCCAGGTACTGCACCTTTGGTTTCAGGAGGTGACACTTGGAGGGTTTCACCTTTAGGCCGTAGTTTGCCAGGGCTTCGAACACTTCTGCCAGGTGTTTCAGGTGGTCCTCGTAGGTCTTGGAGTAGACGATGATATCGTCCAGGTATAACAGGACCGTCTCGAAGTTTCGGTGTCCCAGACAGCATTCCATCAACCGTTGGAAGGTTCCTGGTGCGTTGCAGAGTCCGAACGGCATGCAGGTAAACTCGCTAAGTCCCATCGGGGTGGTGAATGCGGTCTTCTCCCGGTCCGCCTCTGCTACAGGAACCTGCCAGTACCCGCTAGTGAGATCCAAAGTAGAGAAGAAGTTGGCAGATCTTAAAGCAGCCAAAGACTCCTCTATCCTAGGTAAGGGGTACGCATCTTTGTGTGTGATACGGTTGATTTTCCGGTAATCTACACACATCCTCATGGTGTTGTCTTTCTTTTTAACCAAGACTAGTGGAGCTGCCCAGGGGCTACAGCTATCCCTGATTACCCCAGCCTCCTTCATGTCTCTAAGCATCCCCTTGGCGTGTTGGTAGTGTGCAGGGGGTACGGGTCGGTATCTCTCCTTTATGGGAGGATGGTCTCCCGTGGGGATATGGTGTTCTACCCCCTTTACTCGCCCTAAGTCTAACGGGTGTTTACTAAACACTCTCTCGTACTCTTGAACCACCCGATAGACTCCTTGTTTCTGGTGTGAGGGAGTGGAGTCAGTACCCAGATGTAGTTGCTGACACCAGTCCTCCATTGGTTTCTTAGAGCCGTTACCTTCCTCTGGTTGAGATGGAGGCAAGGGTTCCACGGCCTGTACAGAATTCTGGTTTATAGTGAACAATTTAGCTAGCGTGGCATACCGGGGCAGGTGTACTTCTCTCTTCCCGATGTTTATTATGCGAACGGGCACCCTCCCATGGCGTACATCAACCACCCCCCGTGCTGTCAGAATGTTGGGCCTACTGTCTGAGTAGACGGGTTCTACCATTGCTTGGTAGTCTCTACCTCTTAGACCAATAGCTGCCCGGCACCAAATCATCATTTCACTTTTTGGGGGCATGGCAATAGGGAAAGGGTCACACATTCTCACGCTTCCAATCTCACCACCGGAGAGTTCCACCTGTTGCCGTCGCATCAGTGCCCGGATCTCTTTTTGGAGCACTCGCTGCTGGCCGGAGCTGGCGTTCTTGGCAACCTGCTGTAAAATGAAAATCACCTCTGCAAGACAATTTTCAATCACATTAGTTCCTAGAGTTATCTTTGGGTGACTCTCGCGCTTGTCAATGTCTACAATGATCAGTCCCTGTGCTGCCAGTTCGACTCTACCGATTTTAAAGGTCACCTCTTTAAATCCGATCTGTGGCACGGGCTGACCATTGCTGGCGATGATACTCAAGTCGTCGTCAGGGTAGCGGGTTATATCCGAGTCATTCCAGTACTGCTTGAAGAGCACGTACGGGATGGTGGTGACCTGTGACCCGGTGTCAAGTAGGGCACTCATAGGAATGCCATCCAGTACCACAGGCAAGACTGGACGTCCTCCCACGTATTTGTCACGCCAGTTCGATGGGCCTGGTAATCTTATTCCTGGGGGTTGGCCCTCTACCCCAGGTTGTGCCAGTTTAAAGGACAGTACCTTGCCATATGTCCGGGTTGATTGCAGCGGCGGCAGATGGGTTGTCCGTCCTCGTTGTATCGGTCGCTGGGTCTTCCTCTGGCCGGTGGGGTCCTCCTTGGTCGACGCCACGGGATGTCCTCCGGTCCGGATGCCAGCTGGATCTTCCCTGGAGCAGAAACCTGTAACGACTGCACAGTTCGGGTTAGCGCAGCAACGCTTTTAGCTAGCTCTTGGACCTGATGGTGCAGGTCTGGAGCCGGGTCATTGTTCAAAGCCTGCGCATCAGCTCCCACAGGCCCTGCCGACAAGGGCGCCGCCTCCTGGTGGTAAGCGGTAGTAGGGCGTCTGTGGGTCACAACGCCACCCGGTGCCGGTTCTCGGAGCACCCGGATGGCTCTGTCCTTGAACTGTGCAAAGTCCAGATGAGGATCCTGTAAGGCCATTGCCCGCAACTGGGTTCGGTGGGCATTGCAATATAGTCCCTCTATAAATTGTTCGGTCAACAGCCTGTCCTCGTTTCCCACGCCGTCAGGGTCTGTCTGCTTAATGGCTCTCAGGGCCTCTTGTAGGTTTAGTGCATAGTCCCTTATATTCTCATGTGCTCGCTGTTTGCACCCGTAGAATCTAAGCTTAATCTCGGCTGAGGTGCGGGTATCAAAGGTGTCCTTCAGCCGGGTTAATATCCCTGCGACAGTCCTCCTCCCAGGTGGCCAGGACTTTACCTCCCTTTGGGCTGCCCCGGCTAGTTGGGCCACCAGGATGCTCACTTTTTGCTCTTCTGTGAGGGGGTACACCTGGAAGAGGCTCTCCAGCTTTTCTCTAAAGTTCATCAGGGTATGTGACTCCCCTGAGTACTAGGGTAGCCAGGCTGCCCCCGGGATATAGGGCAACGTGAAAGGCATGACCGCAGCAGCGGTGGCGCTGGCGGTGGCTGCGGCAGTGAAGCTCCTCTCCGTATCCGACATCTTCCTCCCCCCTAGTGGACCGTGGCCTACCTTGCGATGATCCTCTTCCGTAGGCCGCGGCTCCGCAGTGGATCGTCAGGGTCGAGGACCTTCCGTCGCGCTCCTGTGACGTCGGCGTCTGCTGGGCTCCTTCCAGGACCTTACGCAACGTCCGGACGTGAGGCGGGGCTTCAGTTCTCGCGGGCTTTCGGAGTCCACGCCCCCCTTCTTCCCGCGCGGCGTCTTCAAGATGGCGTCCAACGGCGGGAAAACTCCACGGATGGCGGGAAGAAGGCAAAAGATGGCGCCGGATGGCGGGAAAACTTCACGGATGGCGGGAAGAAGGCTGAAGATGGCGCCGGATGGCGGGAATCTTCACCACAGGTAAGTTTAAAAGTCTCTTTTTCAGGCGCGCAGTACTCGGTGGTTGCGGGCACGGAATCCTGCCGACTACGCCAAAAGTTGACGCGCCCCTGGGCCTGTGCTGAGTAGCGTTGCGCACGCGGGGGCCTACCCGGAGCCGGATCTGATAGGGGTAGTAGTTTCGTGGCGGTGACCCGGTCCGTGCCCAGGGAATCAAACTAAGTGGCAGTGTTTAGCAGAAGATGGTACGGTGTTCGACTACGCCACCCGTTGAATGCGGCTATGAAGCCGCCGCTGCAGGGCAGACCGCTGAGGCCGGTAGTACGGTTGTGCAGCGTGGATGGTATAACCCCCAACGGGAGGGGTATGGCCTCAGGGCAGCGGACGTGGATGATGAAACACTCAGAGACGGTGCGGTGTAGTTCAGGGTCTTTACTGGTGACAAGATAGACCCTCCCGGAGTACTGGCTAGCGATCGGGGCCTGGTCAGTCCGTGAGCTGATGGGCTCTCCCCTGGCCAGGCGGAGTTGTAGGCCTCCCCAACTAATCGTACTCTTCTGGCTACCTTGCTAGAGGCGGGTAAAAGTAGCCCACGTCCCTGAGTGTACCGTGTGGTGCTCACCCGTATGGCCGGTGACTCGGGGCCTTTTGGTAGCTTCCGCTCCACGTCGCGGTGCTGGTCCCTTGCGTGTGACCGTGCCTTCGGGTTTCTTGGCCAGAGGACCTGAAATCCCCTGCCGGGCGGTTTCTGCTGCTGGGTAAGGATTAGTCCCCACAGCCTCGGACTCCGGGTCCGGTAAGAACTCTTCAATCAGGGCGAGCTCTACAGCTTCCAGCCCCTGATCTCTTTTAGCACAGCTCCCACAGAGCTCCTGATCTTTCTTGTTCCTAAAGCTGCTCCACTACAGACCAGACTGTGTCTCTGTCTGTGTTCTCTGCTCTTTTTCTCCTAACCCTGCCTCAGCCCTAGTTTTATATAGGGGAAGTTCTTCCCCTCCCAGGACTGGGCAGGAGGTGTGGCATGCATAGGATGTCTGACCAGGAAACCTCCCACCTGCTCACAGACGTAATATTGCTATTACTGTGGAAACCAGACCCCTGGGGTGCCACACTTACCCTGGAGAGTGCTCAGCACAGCACTGCTTTCAATCTGGACGCATCTTGGACTAGTCCAATTCACAAGAATGTGCGAAAAATTATCTTTGAAAAGGTGAGAATCGCGATATACTGTGAACTTGTCCCACACAATTGGGATTGTCTGTAATCACCATTAAAGGACAAAAGCAGCCCTTCAATTAGTTTATAGGTCTCAATTCTGCTGTCAGGTTCCCTTTAAGTATTGACAAGATTTGAATACCGCTGCTTACCTTTCAAAATCCTCCTGCGTATAATCCAAAAAAACACAGCTTTCCAAAGAATGGTGGTAGAAATTCAGCATTGGTTTATTTATCCATGTGACATGTGATGTTTCGACTAAATATGTCTGAGCCTTTGAAAGCAAATATTTTTAACCAAGAATCCCTATCAATCATCCAAAAATTGGCAGTGCTCCAAAGTATAGTGGTAAAAAAAATCAGCAGTGGTTTATTCATCCTTGTTGCATGTGATGCGATGCTTCAACTCCCAAATATGTCGAAGTCTTTGTCATTGCTGGAGAAAGACTAAGGCTGCGTGCACACGATGTGTTTTTAATGCGTTTCCGCTGCGGAATTTCCGCAGCGGAAACGCATCAAAAACGCATGGTAATCCGCACCCCATGGTCCCCAATGGCATTCCGCAATGTCAATGCACATGCTGCGGATTTTTCCGCAGCGTTTCTGCAGCGCTCATAAATCCGCAGCATGTTCATTAATTTTGCGGAAGAGCAGCGGAAGCGCCGCCATTGACTTGCATTGAGACGCATAGAATCCGTGTCTGTACATTTGTACAAGCGGATAATATGCGTTTCAATGTGCGGATGGTACCCAGTTCTGGAGGAGAGAAGACTCTCATCCAGACCTGGGTACCATTGTACCTGTAAAAAAAAGAATAAAATAAAAAATAAAGTTTATATTCACCTGTCCGGCGGCCCCTGCAGCGCTTCCCCTTCCAGGACCTGAGATGACGTCGCGGTCTCGCGAGATGCCGGCAAGCCAGGAAGGAACCAGAAAGGAGCGTGACAGCACACGTGGCGGCATCGGAGGTAAGTATAGCTTTATTTTTTTTATTTTTACGGCCACACTGTATAAATCCATGCCGTTTGCATGGATTTATACAGTGTGACCTAGTTGTCAAGCACTTTCCAAGTGATGCTATCACCTGGAAAGTGCTTGTCAGTCCGCATGCGGAAACACATGCGTTAGCACGTGTAGATACGCATGGGAATCCGCATGTATTCTGCAGGAAAAACGCATGCACAATCTGCATGCGTTTTTTCTGCCAGGGAGATGCAGAAATGCTGCAGAAATTTTCTGCTTCATTTCTGCATCGTGGGCACATAGCCTTAGGCATATTTGTGAATTAAAACATCACATGTCACATGGTGAGTAAAACCATTGCTGATTTTATAGACTATTGCTGATTTATACACCATTGTTGATTTATACACCACTACTGATTTATACACCACTGTCGATTTATGCACCACTGCTGATTTATACACCACTGTCGATTTATACACCACTGCTGATTTATACACCACTGCTGATTTATACACCACTGTCGATTTATACACCACTGTCGATTTATACACCACTGCTGATTTATACACCACTGCTGATTTATACACCACTGTCGATTTATACACCACTGCTGATTTATACACCACTGCCGAGATTATACACCACTGCTGATTATTCAACCACTGCTGATTCTTCGACCACTTCTGATTTATACATCACTACTCATTTATTCCAAACCAGGAATTGAAGCTCGAGGAGGGTAATTTGCTTATTTCCGGTGTATTGTGGAAAGAGTGAAGAGTTGCCGTGAGTCTTAAGATCTTTGGGTGTAGCTGGATCAATCAATTCCTATTTTGCATCTGTGTTCTCTAATAAAGCAAATGTAACATCGACTGATCTTCACTGTGCTATGAAATGAGTAAAAGAATCCACAAAATCTATAAACAGGAAGATGGAGGCTAAACACTTGGCTAATTTAAATGAATTTAAATCTCCTGGTCCAGATGAATTACATCCTAGGGTACTGAAAGAGATAGCAGAGGAAATTTCAGAACCACTAGCCAGAATCTTTGAAAATTCCTGGAGAACAGGAGAAGTCCCAGAAAATTGGAGAAGGGCAAATGTTGTCCCTATCTTCAGAAACCGAAAAAGATGGAGCCAGGAAATTACAGGCCAATGAGCCTTACTTCTATACCAGAAAAGGTCTGTGAACAAATTATGAAACAGCGTGTATGTAAGTACTCAGATAAGAATACAGTAATTAACCGAGCCAGCATGGATTTGTAGCAAACAAGTCATGCCAGACTAATCTAATTTCCTTCTATGATGGAATCTCTGACTGGGTGGATCAGGGAAATGTGATAGATATAGTATATCTCGACTTCAGCAAAGCATTTGATAAAGAATCTCATGATATCCCTATTAAAAAAATGACCAAGTATGGGATGATTGACAAGGCTACCTTTAGGTGGCTCAGTGATCATAATCAAAGAGTGGTAATAAATGGTTGCAAATCCAATTGGAAGAGTGTTTCAAGGGTACCACAAGGCTTCATCTTGGCCCTAGTATTCAACATTTTTATAAATTATATAGATAAGGGAAGTAAAGGTAAACTAATCAAATTTGCAGACGATGCAAATCTAGCTAGCACTAGAGAAGGCAGAGAACGGATTAAGAAGGATCTAGATAAGCTTGAATAATGGGCAGCAACTAATAGAATGATATTTAACAGAGAGAAATGCAAGATTCTACATCTGGGTAAGAAAACGAAAATTTCATCTACAGAATGGGAGGAAAAGAACTAAGCAACAGCATATGTGAAAAATACTTGGGTATACTAATAGATCATAGACTGCACATGAGTCAACAGTGTGATGCAGCAGCAAAAAAGGGAAACCTAGTTCTGGGATGTATTGAGAGAAGCATACAGTCTAGATCAAGTGAAGTAATTATCCCCCTCGATTCCTTCTTGGTCAGACCTCATCTGGAATACTGTGTCCAGTTCTGGGCACCACATTTTTAAAAGGACATTGAAAAACTAGAGCAAGTTCAGAGAAAAGCTACCACAGACTCTGTTGTACCTGCACATTTCTCTAGTGGGAGTACCATCGGTCTGTTCCCCGGAAATGGGATGTGTGTAGTGCATGCAGCTAACTGAGCTCAGTTCCACAATCCATCCTTACCCGGGAGTGGAATACCACACCTCTGGCTGAGGTGCAATACCCCTGTAGCAGCCGAATCCTCAGGGTGCTACATTCCCCCCTGGTAAATCACAGCACGTCCTCGGGCTGTAAGATATAAACAAAAACATCCAAAACATACAATTTTTTTCATAAACATAAACATAGAAAACATCATATAGATATCATCAGCAATAAACTTTTCATATATAACATTCTTGTTTCTGGTTCCTCCGGTCACGGTGCAACTTGTGACCGGGTAAAGTGCGACAGTCTCTCTTGGAATAAAACAGTTTCCTATAAAACCGGAAGGGGGCGCTTTAGGAAGCGCAACTATATACAAGGGGATTTGGCCGCTCTCAGTCCTCGGCCAGGTATTAGGAAGGAATGACCGCTCTCAGTCCTCGGTCAGTGGGAATAGGGACACACGGGGTTAAAAGTTCACTCTTGTCCCAACGGGGACATATTTTAAGCAGCAACAGTTCTTGGTACCCCTACGGGCAACTTTATACAGTCTCTCTCTACCGTACTTCAACGACGGCGTCCTCCTGCTCTTTCTTGTTGGTTGGTTTCAGTTTCAGACCCGTCCGGGTCCTCTTGCTCCTCCTCACACCGCAGCTCCTCCTCCGTCAGGCGATGCACATGGAGGGCGTAGGGTCCTTTGGCACACTTGTGCCGGGTGAAGGTGACCTCGTCCCCTACATACAGGTCACGACCTCTGTGTCCCTCCGGCAGATGGCTTTCTACGTCTCTGCGGGTTACAAAGACGTCGCCGGGGGTCTGATGGTCTCTGATAAAGCCCCATCCGTGCTGCATGTTGAATTTTATCACAGTCCCGGTGGAAGGGGGACCATGAGCTGCACGGGGATTCCTCCTGGTCCGGCTCTTCTGCTCCGCGCTCCTTATCTGCGCTTGCTGTTCCCGAACCCGCCTCTCTCTCCGCTCCCTCTCGAAGACCTCGAGCTGCTGCCGGCAGCACTCTGCACGCTCCGCTGCGGCCGCCCGAGTCTCCTGAGTGAACCCCATGAGGTCTTCTCCGGTGGGGTCCCACTCAAACTGTGCCTCTTCCAGCGGGGGTGAGGTCCTCTTTACAGGCTTCGGAGCCGGAATCAGGGGCTCGTCTAGGGGTCTCTCTTTCCGGAGTCAGGGATGGTGAAACTCCGGTGGCCATATGAAGGGCTGCCCATCCGGGCACGTATGCTGGGCAAATAGATTTTCACCCAGGTGCGGCACTTTAGGTGCTATGGGCGCTGTGGTGGTAGCGGCGCCCGGGTTGACCAGGCCTTGCGACCAGGCTTGGGGCACGCTAAAGGAAAAGGGCACCGTAAGAACGGCGGCGCCCGTGGTTACTCGGCCCTGCGACCAGGCCGGTGGCTCCGCGGAGGTAGGGGGCGCTGTAGGTATTGCGGCGCCCGGGGGTACTAGGCCTTGCGACCAGGCCGGTGGTATTTCCTGCTTGGCCACGCTCGAGGTCGAGGCGTGTGACGTCACAGGGGTCGCGGCCGCGGTTTCCGGTTGAGGCCTAGTCGGCGGCGGTGACGATGCAGCGACGGGCACGGCAGGGGGAATTTCGGGCTCTGCGACGGGGAGCTGGGGCAGGCACGCGGTTTCCCGGCTCGGGGTAGAGACGTCCCCTTTACCTGCCTCCGTCCGTTCAGCTCCCTTCTCGGCGCCGTCTCCTGCCTTCATTCCTCCTGCGCCATCCTCAGAGGCGGTCTGTCTCCTCGTCTCGGGCGGCGTGCTCCGCTGGCGGGTTCCAGCCTGCTGGGCCATCTCTCTGCTCCATGCGGCCAGTACGTCCCGCTGCACTCGGGCCATCCTCCGTGCGAGGCCCTCCAACGCGGTCTGTGCACACTCCCGGTCTCGGGGGAGCTGTGCTAGGATCTCCAGCAGGCCTTCTGGAGTGGCGACCTGCAACAGGCTCCTGACCACTGGGTCGGTGCTGCCTGACTCTCCCTCCATCTCCGGGTAGGCTCTCTCTGGACTCTCTTCCAGACGTCTTGTCTCCGGGTGCGCTCTCTCCAGACTGCTCCAGGCGACACCCATCTTTGTTCTCTTCTTCTGTCTCCGCCCACATCGAGGGTGGTCCCGGGGCAACTTTATGATTGTCAGTTCCAGGGGCAGTTCTCTTACGCTGATGGACACTTCCAGCATCACAGTCTCTGTTGGTGGGCGCGGTTTCCGCTTTTGGCGCCATTCTTCGACCTGGCCCACGATGGGAGGTGGTCTCTTGCCACCCTCTGGCACGCCCATAATGGCGTCCGCTCTTCCAAGGCGGGAAATCTTTGGAAATGGCGGGAATCGTCTCCCAGTGGCGGGAAACTCCATGGATGGCGGGAAAAAGCTGCAAATGGCGGACAACCGGCGGGAAACGACCTGTGATGGGGCCCGATGGCGGGGACCCTCCGGAACCGGCAGGAGACTTCTTTTTGAGGTAACGGTGTACTTTTCTTCAGGCACGCAGTACCCGGTTGTTGCGGGCACGTTATCCTGCCGACTACGCCAAAGTTGACGCACCCCCTGGGCCAGTGTTGTTTAGGGATACCCGGAGCCGGATCAGATGGGGGTTGTAGTCTCCGAGTGGCTGTGACCCGGTCCGTGCCCAGGGTGTCAAGCTCAGTGTGTGGCAGTCCTTATGATGTTTCTAGATGTTCTTTTGTGTCGACTACGCCACCCGTTGATTTGCGGTCAAAAGGCCGCCGCTGCAGCAGGGTCCACTGAGGCTGGTGATGTGTGTGCAGCTTAGGTAGTATAACCCCCAACGGGAGGGGTATAGCCTCAGGGGGTCAGTTGCAGAGGATGGGGGTTGTGGTGGTGCAGCGAGGATGGAAATGAGACTCAGAGTCGGACTGTGCAGTTCAGGGTTTTTTTACTTACTGCAGTTGTTCTGGTCACTCCGGCCTTGAGTGACCACCCGAGCCGTGCTGCGTCCACCAGGTCCTGGACTCGGTCAACTACCAGGCAACTCCGGAGTGTGGTCCTGAGCTCCCTTTCTGTCCTGTCCTCTTCTCTGGCCTTCCCCACCAGGGATCCACCTATGTCCGGCTCCCTCGGGCCTCTTGGTGGTAAACCCTTGTTTCTGGGTTCCCTGACCCTATTCCTGGTCTGCCTTCCGGGTGGATTTAGTGGGTGATCGTGGCAGATCCTGCCCACGACCTCCGGTTCCTGGCTAAGGTGTGCTGTAGCCTCTGCCAGCTTGGGATCCGGTACCCTGTTGCCAACTCTTCACCCTCTGGTCTAATTTGGGCTCTTGGAGTTCCTTCTTTCTCCCCCTCTGGGTCTTTCTTTCTCCTCTCTCTCTCTCTTGGCCTTGGAGCTGCTCTTCTCCTCTGTTCTGCTTCTCTGACTCTGCAAAAGACTGACTGACCTTGATCTAAGATGGTTCCCACCTTATATACTCCCTCTATGTGTGAGCTCAGGTGACCAGCACCCAATGAGCTCCTAACTTTACCCAGGCTGCTCCCCCTATCTGCCCCTACACTACTGGGATGTTCCACCCCCCTCCCACTCCAGCCAGGAACAGACTCTGTTGTACCTGCACATTTCTCTAGTGGGAGTACCATCGGTCTGTTCCCCGGAAATGGGATGTGTGTAGTGCATGCAGCTAACTGAGCTCAGTTCCACACTCCATCCTTACCCGGGAGTGGAATACCACACCTCTGGCTGAGGTGCAATACCCCTGTAGCAGCCGAATCCTCAGGGTGCTACACATCTAGCCCAGGAAATTCTTTGTGCCTAGTAGCAGTGTCTGCTAGTCAGCGGATTATCCCAGCTGTTAAGCAAGCTACACCACCTGTAGTTTGGACACTTAATTTTTTCAAAGGAAATGGTTCAGGCCCCCGGGACACTCAGTGAAGAGCATCGGGGAGGCACCCCAAGGCACAGGGGCTGGGACTGGCGGTAGGACTCCTTGCGCTGGACCGCCAAGCTCGATCCTTATAAAAGCTTTTTAACTGCAGCAGCTTTAGTGGACGCTACAGGAGCTGGAATTACGCGGCTGCTGGCATGAGACTTGCCCTCCAATAGATCCTTGTAAAAGGATTTAAAGTGTACTCATTCAAATTAGAGAGACAATTTAAATTAAAAAGATTAGACCTGCCTCCACCGCAGGGGGGCTCGCTCGACCCACCAGCAGACATGCACCAGTATTGGGAGAGGGGGGCTGGCCGTCAGGGTCCACCGCAGCTCTGGCACAAACCCGGCGACACGGAGGTCGCACGGGCAGGAACGGATTGGCCGTGTCGGCTTCGCACTTTTTTGGTTTTAGAAGGGCATGACATGCCTATATCTATGTCTCCCCCTCCTTTTACTCCTCCACCTCTTTTCTTTTCGCATGACTATATGTACTTGTCACTTCTCCATGTGTTAGTTGTGTCTTCTGACCAGTTTGTCAGCTTTTGGACACCTTTGAACGTGTTTTCTATGTGTTTCTATGTGTTTTTGTTTGCCTGCCATTGGTTTTAACGGTGTTCGAAGGTGCTCGTTGAACAGTTCGACGAACAGTTCGGCGAACATACGGGTGTTCGACGAACCGAACTCGAACACTACGGGTGTGGCTCAACACTACTCACAACTCACTGCTGCCTGGCTCCACCTTCCCTTTTATATCCCTAACGGGCTCCCTCTGCTGGTCTGAGGTGGAAGGTGGAGATGTGGGAACGGTTATGGGGGCCTCTTGTGGAGGAATCCTTCAATACACCCTTCTAGGATCTGTGATACTAAGCGCAGCTGGGCGTCACAGTAGCCTGTGTAACGTTGGTCCCAACTCTCTGCAGGTCATTCACTAGGTCCCCCTGTGTGGTTCTGGGATTTTTGCTCACCGTTCTTAAGATCATTTTGAGCCCAAGGGGGGAGATCTTGTGTGGAGCCCCAGATCGAGGGAGATTATCTTTGGTATTGTATGTCTTCCATTTTCTAATTATTGCTCCCACAGTTGATTTCTTCACACCAAGCTGATTGCCTATTGCAGATTCAGTCTTCCTTGTTATGATCTGCAACATGTACTAAGGAAAGACAAGGGAAAACTGTCCCTACAGTAAAACTAAGCTGACTCCCTACGATGTAGTGAGCTGCCTGTTCCTAGCAAACAGACCCGCCTTAGTCCTCGGCTAGTCTGAACGAAGACCTATAGCATAAGGGGAGGGGTCCTTAAAAGAACTAAGGACTGGGACAAAAATATGACACCTCCTAAACAGAGAAGTTGTTGCAGAACACAAAAAGACTAACAGACAAAAAAGTACTAGAGGTCCTAGAAGGACCAAATGAACTGACAGAGAAAGGCATAGAAGCACCTGGCTAGAGAAACAGTCAAACACAGAAGTCCAGCACAGCCAAAAGGGCGGAGCTGGAATATAAAGTCACGTGACCGCAAAACACAAGATGGAAAAAGCAAACAGGAGGGTTCTAACATTCCCAGCCTGGTGCAATTTTGTTTCTGGTGTCCTCCGACAGCTCTTTTGTCTTCACCATAGTGGAGTTTGGAGTGTGACTGTTTGAGGTTGCAGACAGGTGTCTTTTATACTGATAACTAGTTCAAACAGGTGCCAGTACTACAGGAAATGAGTGGAAGACAGAGGAGCCTCTTAAAGAAGAAATTACAGGTCTGTGAGAGCCAGAAATCTTGCTTGTTTGTAATTGACCAAATACTTATTTTCCACCAAAATTTGAAAACAATTTCTTTCCAAATCAGACAATGTGATTTTCAGGATTTGCTTTCTCATTTTGTCTCTCATAGTTGAGGTCTAGCTATGATGTCAAATACAGGCCTCTCTCATCTTTTTAAGTTGGAGAACTTGCACAATTAGTGGCTGACTAAATACTTTTTTTTCCAACTGTAAGTACGATAAGTGATGCAATAACTTTCTAAAGTTACACAATTATTTATAGAAATTGATTAAAAAAGGGTACCAAAAGACACATGGTTTAAGTTACAAATACATATATGTATATTTTATCTTATCTTTATTGTGGTTTTTTTTTATTTCCATGACTTGCTTATTTTCCATTTTGTCTACATTTCTGATAACCCCTTAAGAAAACACCAGTATAGGGATCAATTAAATGACATGAATTAAGCTTCTCTAACTAAGAGAATGTTGGCGACTCGGAGAATGATGTGACTTGTTGTGTTGCATGCCACAGAACGCACATAAACATAGTATGATGGTCCCTCCCTACACAGTATAACTCCACACAGTATGATGCCCTCCACTTCCCCCTCAGAGTATAATGACCTAAATGTTACACACACAGAGTGTGATTGCGCCCAGAGCCCCACAAGGTATAATGGTCCCAACATGGTATGATTGCCCCCACAGACCTCACACCCCCAAGCACTGACTGAAAATTAAAAAATAAAAACTACTTACAGTGGTGAAAATAAGTCTTTGATACACTGCCAATTTTGCAAGTTTTCCCACTTACAAAGCTTGGAGAGATCTGTGACTTTTATTGTAGGTACACTTCAACTGTGAGAGACAGAATCTTAAAAAATAAAAAAAAAAAAAGAAAATCACATTGTAAGATTTTTACATAATTAATTTGCATTTTATTGCAAGAAATAAGTATTTGATACAATAGAAAAGCAGAACTTAATATTTGGTATAGAAACCTTTGTTTGCAATTACAGCGGTCAGATGTTTCCTGTAATTTTTGACCAAGTTTGCACACACTGCAGCAGGGATTTTGGCCCACTCCTCCATAAAGAACTTCTCTAGATCTTTCAGGTTTCGGGGCTGTTGCTGGGCAACATTGAGTTTCAGCTCCCTTCAAAGATTTTATATTGGGTTCAGGTCTGGAGACTGGCTAGGCCATTCCTGGACCTTGAAATGCTTCTTATGGAGCCACTCCTTAGTTGCCCTGGCTGTATGTTTTGGGTCATTGTCATGATGAAAAATCCAGCTACGACCCATTTTCAATGCTCTTACTGAGGAAAGGAGGTTGTTGGCCAAAATCTACACATACAATCACATTGTACTGTAGTGTAAACTATGTCCTGCGTCTTTTTGTATATATTGTTTATTGTGATTTGGTAATGCATTGTGTATAAGCTATGTAAAGGTAATGCCTAGTGCTGGTAGTGTACAGTATAGGATAAGACATAGTTTAGGAATTAGGACATAAAATAGGTAGGATAATGTAGTGCATGTAGTTAATGATGCTGGGGTAAGGATAGTGTTAATGTTGGGCACTAGCCCAAGTGTAAGGGCAAGTGACTGCTTCCTGTAGTTAGACAGATTCAGGACAAGTTCAAGTAGCAGCAAGAAGTGTCTGTGAGCAGTGCTGCTGTTGGGTGAGCTACCAAAAGGAGACTAAGGGGACAGAGATTAGCGCGACCTGGACCTCAATGAAGAGGCAGAGTGGCATGCCACCTTAAAGGGGCCCTTGGATAGGATGATATGTCATGAGAAACCTTGAGCTTGCTAAACACCTAAGATAGCAAAACTAAACAGGACTAAGTTTGTGGGACTAGTGGGTGGTCCTGAGTGGTAGATCAAGGGCACCAGAAGTGGAAGAAGTAGGACGTGGAACCACTGAGCAGGAAGAGGGACTTGCTAATCAGGACTGTGGAGACAAGCTGGGCTCTGACGTAGTAGGGCGGACCAGTGTGCTTCACCGGTCCTGAAGTAGACTACAGTGAAAGGAAGCCATGTGTGTGAAAATACTTTATACTGTGAATAAAGCATCACTAACACTTTGTATCCGCTACCACTTGTGCATAATCCTTATCAAGTCACCATTCAGTAAAGAATGTGTTTTAGAACAGAAGTCTTCTTTTTTTAACTTTAACACCCATGGTCTTGGCTGGCCAACACCATTGGCCAAAGGTGGCCTGCACGGGCGCAAGGCCCTCACAACACCAACACCCAGTCAGGACCCATCTTTTCTGTAAAGTGCCAGAGTGACATGGAGCAGCAGCTCGCCCACAACTACTGCTGTCTGTCACCTTACATTTGGGTAGTGAGTGGCCTCCCTGCAAAGTCATGAGATACTTTCTTGGTAGGGAAAGTAATTAAACTTTTATTCAAAGGAGCTATTGTTTATCTAATGTTCTGTTTGGGTCACACTTTTAACCATTATTATCAACTTATGCATTTTGTACAAAAAAAATCACTCTTGTGCAAAATTGCAAGTGCTAAGTGGCATATTCACAATGTACCAGGTGTCTTCTTCCAGAAAATATACAGAAATTAGGGTTGAATATCTATTTTGTTATTTAGTCATGTAGGTCTTATTTATTGGTGTCAAAAGTGCAAACATTGTCCTGGCTACCAGATGAGCATAGTTCATTCTCCTGCCCTTTAGGGGCAATATAAAAATAAATCTAAAGAGTAAGTGCATACCTAAGGGGGAAGACCGGGGTGTAAGTACTTTCAAAACAAGGGATCCGGAACTGCGGGGGCCATGCCTCTTGTTGCAGGGGGAAGACAGACTGCGAGACAGGAGTCAGGTGACCGGGAAGCTGGGGGTGTGTCCAAAGAGAGCTGAGGAGTCAGGTGACCGGGGAGCTGAGCTCGTGTCTATGAAGAGGGAGGAAAAGGAGTTTTTGCACGGGAAAAGCAGCAGTGGACAGTTGGAGTTAAGCCCGACTAGAGGGAGAAGAGACGCAGGATCCCTGGAGCCGAGCAAGTGAGGTGCACTGTTATAGACTAGGGGCTCAGCGGATCAAACCGGAGACCGCCCGCTGCCGCCAGAAGACGGAGCATTGTTTAGGCGGGGAAGCCGGAAGAAAGCAACACCGGCACCAGCCGGCAACTGCCTTGTGAGGAGCAAGAGTCAGCTAAGTGAAAAAACTGCCGATTACAACCGTGTCGACTCTGCTACATCTAGCCAAACTGTGGATTGTCGGTTATAGCATATTACCTGCTACTCCCCTTGTTGTCCCCATATATTCCCTGTTACTCCCTGCGTGGAGATTGACCCTGTTACAGTAAATCCCGCTGGTTATTTAACCCTGTACTGGCTGCTCTGTGTTTCTGTGTCACTGCATCTAAAGTACCTGTGTTACACATACTCACACTCCTTTTAACTTACATTCTGGGTTTTTAAGGACAATGTTTGGTTATTATGTTTGTGGATTTCAGAAACAGTCCATGTATAATGGTTCCCGAGAAGTGAGGTTGAAAGGTACTGTAGGATAGAATTGAATTTGAAGCTGTTTCTTCCAGCCTTTCATATTTAAACATGTTTCAAGTATACAAAGCTGCTTTTCATATACAGTACAGACCAAAAGTTTGGACACACCTTCTCATTTAAAGATTTTTCTGTATTTTCATGAATATGAAAATTGTACATTCACACTGAAGGCATCAAAACTATGAATTAACACATGTGGAATTATATACTTAACAAAAAAGTGTGAAACAACTGAAAATATGTCTTATATTCTAGGTTCTTCAAAGTAGCCACCTTTTGCTTTGATGACTGCTTTGCACACTCTTGGCATTCTCTTGATGAGCTTCAAGAGGTAATCACCGGAAATGGTTTTCAGTTCACAGGTGTGCCCTGTCAGGCTTAATAAGTGGGATTTCTTGCCTTATAAATGGGGTTGGGACCATCAATTGTGTTGTGCAGAAGTCAGGTGGATACACAGCTGATAGTCCTACTGAATAGACTGTTAGCTGATTTTTTCTTGCCATAATACAAATTCTAAGTAAAGAAAAACGAGTGGCCATCATTACTTTAAGAAATGAAGGTCAGTCAGTTCGAAAACTTTGAAAGTGTCCCCAAGTGCAGTTGCAAAAACCATTAAGCGCTACAAAGAAACTGGCTCACATGAGGACCGCCCCAGGAAAGGAAGACCAAGAGTCACCTCTGCTTCTGAAGATAAGTTTATCCGAGTCACCAGCCTCAGAAATTGCAGGTTAACAGCAGCTCAGATTAGAGACCAGGTCAATGTCACATAGAGTTCTAGCAGCAGACACATCTCTTCAACAACTGTTAAGAGGAGACTTTGTGCAGCAGGCCTTCATGGTAAAATAGCTGCTAGGAAACCACTGCTAAGGACAGGCAACAAGCAGAAGAGATTTGTTTGAGCTAAAGAACACATGGAATGGACATTAGACCAGTGGAAATCTGTGCTTTGGTCTGATGAGCCCAAATTGGAGATCTTTGGTTCCAACCACCGTGTCTTTGTGCGATGCAGAAAAGGTGAACAGTTGGACTCTACTTGCCTGGTTCCCACCGTGAAGCATGGAGGAGGAGGTGTGATGGTGTGGGGGTGCTTTGCTGGTGACACTGTTGGGGATTTATTCAAAATTGAAGGCATACTGAACCAGCATGGCTACCACAGCATCTTGCAGCGGCATGCTATTCCATCCGGTTTGCGTTTAGTTGGACCATCATTTATTTTTCAACAGGACAATGACCCCAAACACACCTCCAGGCTGTGTAAGGGCTATTTGACCAAGAAGGAGAGTGATGGGGTGCTACGCCAGATGACCTGGCCTCCACAGTCACCAGACCTGAACCCAATCGAGATGGTTTGGGGTGAGCTGGACCGCAGCGTGAGGGCAAAAGGGCCAACAAGTGCTAAGCATCTCTGTGAACTCCTTCAACATTGTTGGAAGACCATTTCCGGTGACTACCTCTTGAAGCTCATCAAGAGAATGCCAAGAGTGTGCAAAGCAGTCATCAAAGCAAAAGGTGGCAACTTTGAAGAACCTAGAATATAAGACATATTTTCAGTTGTTTTACACTTTTTTGTTAAGTATATAATTCCACATGTGTTAATTCATAGTTTTGATGCCTTCAGTGTGAATGTACAATTTTCATAGTCATGAAAATACAGAAAAGTCTTTCAATGAGAAGGTGTGTTCAAACTTTTGGTCTGTACTGTACACTCACACATGCAGTATGGTGCACACACACATAATATACACACATACAGTACATACACACATGTACTATACACACAGACATGCCCTATATACAGTGGGTACGGAAAGTATTCAGACCCCTTTACATTTTTCACTCTTTGGTTCATTGCAGCCCTTTGGTAAATTCTAAAAAGTTCATTTTTTCTCATTAAAGTACACTCTGTACCCCATCTTGACTGAAAAAAGCAGAAATGTAGAAATTTTTGCAAATTTATTAAAAAGAAAAACTGAAATATCACATGGTCATAAGTATTCAGACCCTTTGCTCAGTATTGAGTAGAAGCACCCTTTTGAGCTAGTACAGCCATGAGTCTTCTTGGGAATGATGCAACAAGTTTTACACACCTGGATTTGGGGATCCTCTGCCATTCTTCCTTGCAGATTCTCTCCAGTTCCATCAGGTTGGATGGTGAACGCTTGTGGGCAGCCATTTTCAGGTCTCTCCAGAGATGCTCAATTGGGTTTAGGTCAGGGCTCTGGCTGGGCCAGTCAAGAATGTTCACAGAGTTGTTCTGAAGCCACTCCTTTGCTATTTTAGCTGTGTGCTTAGGGTCATTGTCTTGTTGGAAGGTAAACATTCGGCCAAGTCTGAGGTCCAGAGCACTCTGGAAGAGGTTTTCATTCAGGATATCTCTGTACTTGGCCGCATTCATGTTTCCTTCAATTGCAACCAGTCATCCTGTCCCTGCAGCTGAAATACACCCTCATAGCATGATGCTGCCACCACCATGTTTCACTGTTGGGATTGTATTGGGCAGGTGATGAGCAGTGCCTGGTTTTCTCCACACATACCGCTTAGAATTATCACCAAAAAGTTCTATCTTCGTCTCATCAGACCAGAGAATTTTATTTCTCATAGTCTGGGATTCCTTCATGTGTTTTTGAGCAAACTCTATGCGGGCTTTTATATGTCTTGCACTGAGAAGAGGCTTCCGTCGGGCCATTCTGCCATAAAGGCCCGACTGGTGGAGGGCTGCAGTGATAGTTGACTTTGTGGAACTTTCTCCCATCTGGCTACTGCATCTCTGGAACTCAGCCACAGTGATATTGGGGTTCTTCTTTAACTCTCTCACCAAGGCTCTTCTCTCACGATTGCTCAGTTTGGCTGGACGGCCAGGTCTAGGAAGACTTTTGGAGGTCCCAAACTTCTTCCATTTAAGGATTATGGAGGCCACTGTGCTCTTAGGAACCTTGAGTAATGCAGAAATTCTTTTGTAACCTTGGCCAGATCTGTGCCTTGCCACAATTCTGTTTCTGAGCTCCTTGGGCAGTTCCTTTGAGCTCATGATTCTCATTTGGTCTGACATGCACTGTGAGCTGTGGGGTCTTATATAGACAGGTGTGTGCCTTTCCAAATCAAGTCCTATCAGTTTAATTAAACACAGCTGGATTCCAATGAAGGAGTAGAACCATCTCAAGGAGGATCACAAGGAAATGGACAGCATATGACTTAAATATGAGTGTCTGAGCAAAGGGTCTGAATGCTTATGACCATGTGATATTTCAGTTTTTCTTATTTAATAAATTTGCAAAAATTTCTACATTTCTGTTTTTTTAGTCAAGATGGGGTGCAGAGTGTACTTTAATGAGAAAAAAAATGAACTTTTTAGATTTTACCAAATGGCTGCAATGAAACAAAGAGTGAAAAATTTAAAGGGGTCTGAATACTTTCCGTACCCACTGTACACACACATACTGTATATGCACATGACGCGCCCCCTGGGACATATTCCTTTTTGAGGGGAATACCCGGCACCGGATCAGATGGGGGGTTGTAGTCTCCGAGCGTCTGTGACCCGGCCCGTGCCCAGGGCGTCAAGCTCAGTGTTATGTGGCAGTCCTACAGATGTTATTAAGAGTTCTTTTGTGTCGACTACGCCACCCGTTGTGATGCGGTCACTGTGGCCGCCGCTGCAGCAGGGTCCGCTGAGGCTGATGGTGCAGGTGCAGCTTGAGATGGTATAACCCCCAACGGGTGGGGTATAGCCTCAGGGGGGACAGGTGCAGAGGATGGGGGTTGTGGTGGTGCAGTGCAGACGGCAGTGAAGACAGAGTCGGGTTGTGCAGTTAAGGGTGTTTACTTACTGCAGATGTTGTACTGGTCACTCCAGCTTCGAGTGACCACCCGAGCCGTGCTGCGTCCACCAGGTCCTGGATCCGGCCAACCCCCAAATAAGTCCGGAGCGTGGCCCTGAGCTCTCCTTCTGTCCCGTTCTCTGGCCGTCCCCACCAGTGATCCACCTAGGTCCAGCTCCCTCGGGCCTTCTGTTGGGACACCCTTGGCCTTGGGTTCCCTGACCCTTCATGTGGTGTGCCTTCGGGGTGGATGTGGTGGGTGACCGTGGCAAACGCTGCCCACGGTCTCCGGTCTCTGGCTGGGGAGTGTTTTTACCCCCACCAGCTTGGGTTCCGGTACCCTGTGCCGACTCTTCACCCGGGGATTTAGTTTGGGATCTTAGAGTCCTTTTCTTCTGTGCCTCTGGGTCTCTCTCTCTCCTCTCTCACTCTGGGTCTTTCCTTCTCCTCTGCTCGCTGACTTGTTCTCTGCATCTGACCCTGTTCTTAGTTGGTGCCCACCTTATATACACCCTCTATGTGTGAGCTCAGGTGACCAGCACCCAATGAGCTCCTAACTTTACCCAGGCTGCTCCCCCTATCTGCCCCTACACTACTTGGGATGTACCACCCCCCTCCCACTCCAGCCAGGAACAGACTCGGTCGTACCTGCACATTTCTAAGTGGGAGTACCGTCGGTCTGCTCCTCGGAAATGGGATGTGTGTAGTGCATGCAGCCTACCGAGCTCAGATCCACACTCCATCCTTACCCGGGAGTGGAATATCACACCTCTGGGTTGAGGTGCAATACCCCTGTAGCAGCCGAATCCTCAGGGTGCTACATTCCCCCCTGGTAAATCACAGCACGTCCTCGGGCTGTAAGACATAAAACATCACCAAAACATACAAATTTTTCATATGAACATATAAAACATATAAAACATTATATATATATAAAACTTTTCATATAACATTCTCGTCGTCTCTTGTTCCTGGTTCCTCCTCCGGACACTGTGCAACGTGTGTCCGGGAAAAGTGCGACAGTCTCTTAGAAAAACTGGTTTTCTATAAAACCGGTAGGGGGCGCTTTAGGAAGCGCAACTATATACAGGGGAAGTTGGCCGCTCTCAGTCCTCGGCCAGGTAAGGAGGGAAAGGGAATGGCTGCTCACAGTCCTCAGCCTGTGGGATTAAGGGGTTAACGGGTAAACAGTTCACTCAGCTGGTCCCAACAGGGACTATATATATGTAGCAACAGTTTCAGTTTCTTTATACCCCGATCGGGTAACTATTTACAGCACCTGCTTCGCTGTCCTCAACGACGGCGTCCTCCTGCTCTTGCTTTGGGGAACTCAGCTTCAGACCCGTCCGGATCTTCTTGCTCTTCCTCCTCACATCGCAGCTCCTCCTCTGTCAGGCGATGCACATGGAGGGCGTCAGGTCCTTTGGCACACTTGTGCCGGGTAAAGGTGACCTCGTCTCCGATGTAGAGGTCACGACCTCTGTGCCCCTCCGGCAGATGGGACTCCACATCTCTGCGCGTGACAAAGACGTCGCCGGGGGTGTTGTTGTCTCTGATGAAGCCCCACCCATGCTGCTGGTTGAACTTGATTACAGTCCCGGTGGTGCGGGGACTGTGCGCTGCACGGGGGTCCCTCCTGGTTCGGCTCTTCTGCTCGGCGCTCCGTACTTGGGCCTGTTGCTCCCGGACCCGCCTCTCTCTCCGCTCCCTCGCAAACTCTTCGAGCTGCTGTCGGCAACACTCAGCACGCTCTGCTGCAGCTGCCCTGGTTTCCTGAGTGAACCCCATTAGGTCTTCTCCGGTGGGGTCCCACTCAAATTGGGCTTCTTCCAGAGGAGGCGAGATCCTTATCACGGGCTTCGGAGCCGGAATCAGGGGTGCACACATGGCCCCAACTCTCCTCTGGTGCTCCAGTTCGTAATACTTCTGGGGCCAGATGAAAGGCTGCCCGTCCGGCCACGTGTGCTGGGCAAACAAGTCCTCTCCCAGACGCGGCACCCTTGGTTTTACGGGTGCGGGCGCGGTGGTGGTGGCGCCCGGGTTGCCCAGGCCTTGCGGCCAGGCCTGGGGCACCTGGAAGGTGAAGGGCACCGTTAGGACGGCGGCACCCTGGGCTACCTGGCCTTGCGGCCAGGCCGGAGGCTCCGCGGAGGTAGGGGGCGCTGTTGGTATTGCGGCGCCCGGGGGTACTAGGCCTTGCGACCAGGCTGGTGGTACTTCCTGCTTGGTCACGCTCGGGGTCGAGGCGTGTGACGTCACAGGGGTCGCGGCGGCGGCTTCCGGTTGGGGCCTAGTCTGCGTCGGTGACATGGCGTTTTCGGGCACAGCAGGGGGACTTTCGGGCTCTGCGACGGGGAGCTGGGGCAGGTAAGCGGTGTCCCGGCTTGGGGTGTAGACGTCCCCTTTACCTGCCTCCATGCGCTCGGCTCCCTTCTCGGCGCCGTCTCCGGCCTTTGGTCCTCCCGCGCCATCCTCAGAGGCGGTCTGTCTCCTCATCTTGGCTGGCGTGCTCCGGGTCTTGGTTTCAGCTTGCTGGGCCATCTCCCGGCTCCATTCCGCCAATATCTCGCGCTGTACCCGGGCCATCCTCCGTGCGAGGCCCTCCAGGGCTGTCTGTGCACACTCCCGGTCTTGGGGGAGCTGTGCAAGGACCTCCACTAGGCCTAGTGGGGTCGTGGTGTCTAGCAGGCTCCTGACCAACGGGTCGGTGCTGCTCTGCTCTTCTTCCAGCAGGCTCCTGGCCAGCGGGCCGGTGCTGCTCTGCTCTCTGGACATCTCCGGGTGAGCTTCTCTGCTGCTCCTCTCCAGGCTTCCTGCCTCCGGGTGCGCTCGCTCCAGACTGCTCCAGGCGGCACCCATCTTCGTTCTTTCCTTTCGTCTCCTCCCACTTCGAGGGCGGTCCCGGGGCAACTCGGTGACTGTCAGCTCCAGGGGTAGTTCTTTCACGCTGACAGACACCTCCAGCATCACAGTCTCTGTTGGTGGGGGCGGTTTCCACTTTTGGCGCCATTTTCTGTCCCGGCCCACGATGGGAGGCGGCCTCTTGCCCTCCTTTGGCACGCCCATAATGGCGTCCGCTGCTCTTCCAAGGCGGGAAATCTTCGGATTTGGCGGGAAGCGTCGCCCAGTGGCGGGAAACTCTGCAGATGGCGGGAACAAGCTGGAAATGGCGGACAATCGGCGGGAAACGACCTGTGATGGGGTCCGATGGCGTGGACCCTCCGGAACCGGCGGGAGACTTCTTTCTGAGGTAAACTTGCACTTTTCTTCAGGCACGCAGTACCCGGCTGCCGCGGGCACGTAATCCTGCCGACTACGCCAAAGCTGACGCGCCCCCTGGGACATATTCCTTTTTGAGGGGAATACCCGGCACCGGATCAGATGGGGGGTTGTAGTCTCCGAGCGGCTGTGACCCGGCCCGTGCCCAGGGCGTCAAGCTCAGTGTTATGTGGCAGTCCTACAGATGTTATTAAGAGTTCTTTTGTGTCGACTACGCCACCCGTTGTGATGCGGTCACTGTGGCCGCCGCTGCAGCAGGGTCCGCTGAGGCTGATGGTGCAGGTGCAGCTTGAGATGGTATAACCCCCAACGGGTGGGGTATAGCCTCAGGGGGGACAGGTGCAGAGGATGGGGGTTGTGGTGGTGCAGTGCAGACGGCAGTGAAGACAGAGTCGGGTTGTGCAGTTAAGGGTGTTTACTTACTGCAGATGTTGTACTGGTCACTCCAGCTTCGAGTGACCACCCGAGCCGTGCTGTGTCCACCAGGTCCTGGATCCGGCCAACCCCCAAATAAGTCCGGAGCGTGGCCCTGAGCTCTCCTTCTGTCCCGTTCTCTGGCCGTCCCCACCAGTGATCCACCTAGGTCCAGCTCCCTCGGGCCTTCTGTTGGGACACCCTTGGCCTTGGGTTCCCTGACCCTTCATGTGGTGTGCCTTCGGGGTGGATGTGGTGGGTGACCGTGGCAAACGCTGCCCACGGTCTCCGGTCTCTGGCTGGGGAGTGTTTTTACCCCCACCAGCTTGGGTTCCGGTACCCTGTGCCGACTCTTCACCCGGGGATTTAGTTTGGGATCTTAGAGTCCTTTTCTTCTGTGCCTCTGGGTCTCTCTCTCTCCTCTCTCACTCTGGGTCTTTCCTTCTCCTCTGCTCGCTGACTTGTTCTCTGCATCTGACCCTGTTCTTAGTTGGTGCCCACCTTATATACACCCTCTATGTGTGAGCTCAGGTGACCAGCACCCAATGAGCTCCTAACTTTACCCAGGCTGCTCCCCCTATCTGCCCCTACACTACTTGGGATGTACCACCCCCCTCCCACTCCAGCCAGGAACAGACTCGGTCGTACCTGCACATTTCTAAGTGGGAGTACCGTCGGTCTGCTCCTCGGAAATGGGATGTGTGTAGTGCATGCAGCCTACCGAGCTCAGATCCACACTCCATCCTTACCCGGGAGTGGAATATCACACCTCTGGGTTGAGGTGCAATACCCCTGTAGCAGCCGAATCCTCAGGGTGCTACACACACATATGCTGTTCATAGACACATGTGCTATACACACAGACACAGACATTTCCTACATACACACATGTACTGTACATAAAAATATTGAGTGTCCACATATATATTGTATATCCGTGTGCAAGTGAGATGGGTGAGGGAAGAGTTCCAGGGCATGTTGTCACCCAAGAGATACTTACAAGTAAAAAACATGGACCCTTCTAGTATAGATAGATTGCCTGAATAGTGTTAACCCCTAACCAACATATGATGTACAGTTACGCCATATGCTGGCTCCGTGGCTTAGATGCGGGCTGAGCCCGCATCTTTGCCAGCAGATGATGGCTGTGTTATTCAGTCATCTGCCTGTAACAGCTGCGAAAGAAGCAGAACTCTGCCCACAGATATTAACCTGTTAAATGCTGCTGTCAATCTTTGACAGTAGCACTTTAAGTGCACCACCTGGGGCGCGCTGTTCTAACAGGTCATCAGTGTCATTGTGGGGTATCGATGGATCATCAAGACAGCTACGTTACAATGAAAAGTAAAAAAAAGTTTTAAAAAATCTAAAAAGAAAAAATACAAAAGATTGAATCACCCTATTTTTCCCCCATTAAAATGAGCAAATAAGAAAAATGTTAAAAATACACATCAAGCCCAATTTATCAAAATCTAAAATTAATTAACCCCATTGGTAAGCGGTGTAAAGAGAAAAAAAAATCAAAAAGCTAGGATTGCGTTTTTTCGACCGCCACAAAAGGGCAAAAAATGCAATAAGAGGCGATCAAAACATCCTTCCTACCCCAAATGTCAGTTCAGAGTACAAAAAACAAGCCCTTACACAGCTCCATTACCCAAAAATGTAAAACTTTACAGGTCTCCGAAAATTGCAACACAGGTAAATGAAAAAAAACTATATATGTTTGGTGCCTCTGTAATTGTGTTGAACTGGAGACTCTTACTGTCAGGCCATTTTTACCATGTAATTAATTCTGTAAATAAAAAGAAACCTGAAGTAACAATTGCAGAATTACGCTTTGTTCACTATTTCAGTGCACTTAGAATTTTTTCCTGGTTTCTGTTACATCAAATGATAAAATGGATGGTAGTATTCAAATGTACAAATCACCCCGGAAGAAAGAAGCCCTCATATGGTCATGTTGATAGAAAAATTAAAAAGATAAGGGGAAGGAAAATTGAAAGGGCAAAAATGGAAAATAGTTGTCAGGAAGGGGTTAAGGACATAGTTCAGATAAGGTAATATTCTCACCTTATGTCATTGTGGAATTACAGGCACAATACTAGTAACTGCATGTAGAACCAATAAAGTCAGTTGCAGCTGCTTTCCTTTTGTCGGTTTGTGATCAGTGCTTGCTCTTGATAATGGGAGATCAAGTCACCTATACCTAAAAATCAGAGGAAACTGAAAAAATATATACATGAAAGGAATGATTTCATATAATTACTTATCACATTTTTACTTGTAATGGTTAATTGACTGGTGGAGTGCCCCTTTAAGTATAGGATACAGTGGCCCTTTGTGGCAGAATGTTTATCCACTCAGTGGTGGGGTAAACAAGTGGACATAAACAGGAGGCCATTTGTTCAAGAAAACTTTATTCATAAAGGGGCAATGTGCTTGATGGTTACAAATAATCTAAAAAAAATGTGACTCTCTTTGAACGGAGCTTGACTAATGTTATATACAATAGCAGGAAGATTGCATTTGCAACAGCTTTTACAGTCTGCTGGCAATCTCTTCAGCAGCTCCTAATTTACTACAGTAAAATCCCCGTGTCAAGTGTCCTCTCACTTGTTGCCTCACTTGAAAGCAATGTATTACTGTAAAACAATCTTGCACACTCACACAGTCACCAGATATCAGTCCCTCACACTCAAGCACCAGTTTACTTTCTGTCTCTTTGTTGGCAAAACTCTTGAGGAATAAGCCTCTCATATCCTCTTTGTGGTGGTAATCTTCTCTCTCAAGTAAAAGTATTCTCTCTTGCAAGTGGGCTGATCTCCTTCATCAGACTATACACCATATATAGAAAGTGTTGCTCATCCTCACTTTAGGCTAGCTATGATGCAAACACTTGCTCTTCTGGGATCCAGGGCTCTCCTGTTTCTGCTAGGCTATCTGGTTGCATGTATTTGACCTATACTGTCTAGCATCTCAGACCTTCTACCATCTACCAGTGGCATCCTGTCAGATATTACTTGCCAAGATAATTCTAAGCTTGAAAAGGAACTGTATTCTTCAAACTTTGTATAATTCAATCTTACAAGTGAATATAAGAAATTTCAAGGAGAGTGGGAGACAACTGTGGGGGCCATTATACAATGTTGGGATAACTGTGGGTGCCACCATACAGTGTGGGTAGAACAGTGGGGGCAATCATACAGTATGGGGGCAAATTCAGGGGCCATAATAGTGAGGGGGCCATCACGTAGTGTGGGAACAACTGTGGGGGACATCATACAGTGTGGGATGCATTATAATGTGTAATGAAATAGGGGCATTATACTGTGTAATGACTAGTGTGGGGGCCATCATACTGTGTACAGGTGTACAGAAGCGATTTGGGGCATATTATTGTGTATAGAGGGCTTTTGGGGTATTATACTGTGCAGGGCGGCCACCAGGAATTTCAGGAACCCATACTGGCAGCATTTTCGGGCACCCTTGAGACTCTGCCTCCACCCCAGCTCTCCTCCATCCCTCACACCTTCCACAGTCACACTGCTCACTCTTGGAAGAACTCCACTTCTGTACCACATCCACAACCAATCACACATTAACAGTTCCCATCGAACCATATCACATACATAGCCATCAGCTTTTGTTTTGGCCAAAAGATTTTATAAGCCGCCACCACAACAAGGTAGACTCTTCTGGCTGGGCCTTACTCTACTCTAACCTATTAAACATTTCTTAAAATATCCAGTACTCTTTTTAGGTATATTTTATTCATTTTTCTTTAAGGGAATGTGTCACATAAATTTTTTTTAAACGACCAATAAAATCACATGCAAAAGACAAATACCGTCACACCATAGCCGGACCACATATTACCACCAGATAGTGACCAAATAATACCAGACCACATATTATCACCACATAGTGACTTAATAATACCACATACAAGGAACAAATATCGCCACACCATGACGAGACCACATATTACCATCACATTTTGACCAAATAATACCACATACAAGGGACAAATACTGCCACACCATGACCAGACCACATATTGCCACCACATAGTGACCAAATACTGCAATACTGATCATTAATAAAAAAAACACAATACTAATATTACATAAGTGCCATTATAGACAGGCGCTCTGTACATAGTATACAGTGTATAGTGTCAGTGTACAGGTAATACAGTGATCACCAGTGACATTATGCACAGGAGCTCTGTATATAGTGTCAGTGTACAGGTAATACAGGGATCACCAGTGACATTATACACAGGAACTCTGTACATAGTATACAGTCTACCCACTCCCCAGTCTCAGTTCATCATATGGATAATGCTCTGCCCACTCCCCAGTCCCAGTTCATCATATGCATAATGCTCTGCCCACTCCCCAGTCCCATTTCATCATATTCATAATGCTCTGCCCACTCCCCAGTCCCAGTTCATCATATGGATGATGCTCTGACCATTCCCCAGTCCTAGTCCATCATATAGATAATGCTCTGCCCACTCCCCAGTCCATCATATGGATAATGTTCTGCCCACTCCCCAGTCCATCATATGGATAATGCTTTGCCCACTCCCCAGTTCATCATATGCCCCTACCCTCCCCCCAAAGACCATTTAATGAATTCTATTAAAGCAAAAAAAGTTTTTCATACTTACCCCTCATACGATCCCTGCAGCTCCACTTCCACTTCATCATGTACACGCCGACTCCAGTGCTTCACAGAAGAGGCGGAGGGACTCCCTTGGAGCTGCACGGCCAAACTACCATGAGAGCGCCTAGGCAGAAGCTCCCTGCGCCGAGGTATACGCCGCCTCAGGCGGCGGCATGACAGCGAGCGATATTTCGTGGCCCGGTGAGCAGAATCACAAGAGGGGGGGCCCCAGGCCCGGGCCCCCGATCTTTACTGCTGCTCACCGGGCCTCATACAGCAGTAAGGGCAGTAATGCCCTGATGGCTGCCCTGATACTGTGTATAGGAGAGTTTTTCGGCAATTATATTGTGTATAGAGAGCTGTGGGGAACAATATACTGTATATAGGGACAAGCGGGAGCTCATGATACTGTATATAGGGATATGTGGGGAATAACATTGTGTATAGGGGTGCTCTGGGGACATCATACTGTGTACGGTAGAGCTGTAGGCTCATCATACTGTTTATAGAGAGCTATGGAATTAGTTTTACCATTTTCCATGACATTGTATGGTGAGTAATTTGTTTCAAAACTACAACTCTTACCACAAAAGCATGCCCTCAGATGTTGACAGAAAAGTAAAAAAAAGTTATGTGTCAGCAGGCACGCTGACTATTTGCCACTCACTATCTAAGGCCACGGCCCCACTATCAGTATTCAGTCAGTATTTTTTCTCAGGAGTGGGAGGCAAAACCAGGTGAAGAACAATCAGAGAAAAGGTATAATAGAAACAAGTCACCAATTCTGCATTTATCACCCACTCCTGGTTTTGGCTCCCACTCCTGAGAAAAAATACTGACCGAATACTTACCAAATACTGATAGTGGGGCCATGGCCTAATACTGATTACTTTAGAGATTGCATTACATTTATTCAACAGCTGGAAGGCTAATATACATAGGTTAAAACCTCTTTAGTATAGCAGCATTTTCTATATACTGGCTTTTTTTTAGCAATATGCCTTCTATTATTTTGAATGCTCATTTATAACAGCGTAGAGACACATTGATGTTTGACTCAATATAATACAAGTTACATTTTATATATTTATTGGTTGGTTGAATTAACGTATTATTTGTCCGATAGGACAATTTGTAATAGCGTGCTTTATATACCAAACCACCTACTACAGGTCCCAAAAAAAATTCTTGTATATATTAATCAACATATTCCACATTATAAAGATAGATTACTTTCTATATCCCGTTTTCTGGCTGCCCAAAATGTAAATGATCTTCAGTTATAATTGAATTTTAAGATCAAGTCTCTTAACATCTGCAGCATTTTGGCGAGCTGTCAGAAATACATGGACATTGCACCTGCACCACCTTGGACGGCTGCCTAGTTGTTGGCAAACTCAAGATCCCGTAATTGGCTCCTCGTTGCTATATAACACTGAATCCTTTGCACCATTTCTGGTATTTCAGAACATTATAGAATAAATAGCACCAAGAGTACAGAAATAGGATGCTACCTTTTCATTTTCCAGGGCAGGAAATGTTCTTGCAGATATGTATGCTGTCACTATATTTTTAGCCTAATTCTCTAGTTTCATTTTTTAGACTGATTCTTGTGGTTCCATTTCTTCATTTTTTGCTATATCTTGATTCTGCCTTCATTATCGTAGGGCTGTGATGGTTAATAGTTAAGAGACAACTTTTTTTGTTTTTTTGATATGTTTTTATTATTTCAGAATTAAGCATTTTTGGATTTTACATAAAAAGTTCTGCTGACAGTAGAGAAATTTTCTAGCCACAATTTCTTCACAAGAACAGATGACAGCAATCTAAACACTCCACTTCTTTGACTGACAGGCAGCAATGACTTGAAAGGAATTTCTACCACCTTCTTATCCTACCAAGCCATTATATATGTTGAGGTCATTTGTTTGATACATAAGTTCTTTGAAGATGAAACCTATTATAAGTTTCTACCATCTGACATCAAAAAGCGGAAAGTTACAAGACTTAATGGCTCAAATATTTTTGCAGTCAGAATTTACTAGCAAAAATTCCTCCAGATCTGGGGTTCAGGGTCCTGTCACTTCTTCCTTTTGGATCACCTGTCCTTTTTTACACAAATAGCCCATTGACTTGAATGATAACTATGTCATGCTTAATTTCCCTGGTGACGTTGTAAGACATTGACCATTTATCGCTAAATTTCCCTAGAGATCACAAGTGATTGCAGCAGGGAGGCGCTTTGTGATCTGTTTGTTGTCTAACACATGTTTGCAGAAAAGTAATGTGAGAAATATCCCTCAGGCCTCATTCACACATCCGTTTTTAAACACGTACATGAAAAAGTGATAGCAGTGTCTTCAGTGTTTTGTCATCTGTGTGTCCGTTTTTACTATCATTGTGTCATCAGTGCTTTTCACGGATGGGTAAAGAAATAAATACATTCCAAAGCTTCTCCTATACTTTGCAATGTTAAACATGGGCAGCACACAGATACTGACGCCATCCGTGTGCTATATGTGTTTTTCACGACCCATAGACTTTTATTGGCCCTTATCATCCACGTTGCCGGATAAAAAAAACAGACATGTCTCAGTGTGTTTTGCACAGACACACGAGCTGTGAAAGATATGGACAAGTGAATAGCATCATAGATTATATTGGGTACTTGCTGTATCTGTCAAAAAAATGGATACAACATGTACGTGCAACACAGACATGTGAGTGAGGTTTAAAGCTGTATTTGGTGGCAAAAGTCGCCAAAGCAGTTCAAGACAGGAAAAAATAACTTTTTTTTTTTACTTTGCGCCAAATTCATGAATCATATGCGCCATTTTGATTAATTTAGCACCAAAAAAGTAAACTAATACCATAAAACAAAAAAGGAAAGTTGATCTGTTCAGCTGTCATGTGCTCCTAACAGTCGTGGGTGGAATCGCGAACCACCTGCGGCTGTTAACATGTTAAAATGCCGCTGTCAATCTCTGACAGCTGCATTTAACACGAGCGCGCCGGAAGTGCGGCATTAGCCCCGCCCATCAGTGCCTCTGTCACATGATCGCAGGGCGCCAATAGGTTGGCATCACAAACGGAAGTCTGCAGAAGAACTCCGTGCTTATCACTGCTGATCTTCTATGAACGCCGGCCCGTGATTTTTGCTGCACATAGCTGAAGCTGAAGCCCTGCTATGTGTAACACAAGCGATCAGACTATCACAGCTTCAAGTCTCCTAAGGAGACTATTGACACAAGTAAAAGCAGAAATAAGTGTTTTTAAAAATATTTAAAACATTTTAAAAATATAAAAGTTCAAATCACTCACTTTTGCCCCATTCAAAATAAAACAAAAAAAAATTCACATATTTGGTATCGATGCGTTCAGAATCACCCGATCTATCAAAATATAAAAATAATTAATCAGATCGGTAAACGGCATAACAAGAAAAAAATCTAAACACCAGAATTACGTTTTTTTTGTCGTTCCAACATTGCAATAAAATGCAATAACTGACGATCAAAACATTGGATCTACCCCAAAATGGCATCAATAAAAACATCAGCTCGGTGTGCTAAAAATAAACCCTCACCCGACCCCAGAGCACGAGAAATGGAGGCACTACGGATCTCGGAAAATAGCGCCATTTGTGACTCGCCCCCTGGGCCGTGGGGCACTCGGATCCGGACAACAGGGCAATAATGGGGGTTGTAGTGGCAACCCGGTCCATGGCTCAGGGTGGTCAGACCAGTGGCAGTCTTCTATATGTTTTGCAATGTCCGACTACGACACCCCTGGATTGCGGTCAGGGCTAACCGCCGCTGCAGTGCAGACCGCTGGGGCAGATGTAAGTGTGCAGCACTGAATAGTACAACTTCCCACGGGAGGAGTATGGCCCCAGGGCAGTATATAATGGATGATGGAGGGGATGATTCCGACAGCAATAGCCAGGAAACGGAGGCCTCTTAAACAGTTCAGGGTCTTTATTAGAACAGGTGAAACGACCCAAAAACAGGCCCGGCTAGGAGGGGGCCTGGATGTCTGAGAGCAAGTGGGAAGCTGGCCCTGATCAGGGTGAGGGTGTAGGCCTACCGTGCTCTCTGCGCTCTCTCTGGCTATTTCCCTCCTCGTGGTGTAATAGCCCATGTTCTTGAGCCTGCCATGTCTTCTCGCCCGTATGGCTTGCAACTTGGGTCCCTTTTTACTCTTGGCCTGGTGTGGCTTCACCAGTCCCTTCTGCTGTGGCGGAACCTCCGGGCTTCTTAGGCCAAAGGACATACAGTCCCCTGCGGACTGGTTATTTGCTGTAGGACTTGGAATCCTAACAGCCTACGACACCAAAGTCCGGAAGATTAGCTTCTCTATCTGCCAGGACAGGCTCGCTTCGCCTCTTGCCCCTGGCTCGTGGCTCTCCTACTGCCACACGGCCTCTTAGGCTGCAACAAAACTGTCTGTCCCTGCTCCGGGACACCTCTCAATCCAGAGACAGGTTGTCCAGTTCTCCCCTAACCCTGCCCCCAGTTCCAGCTTTTATAGGGGCAGCCTGCTCCCCCTACTGGCCTGGGACAGGAGGTATTGCGTGCTAATGGTCCTTGACCAGAGAACCTCCCCCTTGCTCTCAGACACAGCTTTATTATACATTTGTGGCATCCAGACCAGGGTGACACATTCCCCCCTAGTAAAACTTAGTACTCCGGGACTAAGCTTAAAACACGAATACTTATGCATGAACATTAAAACATGACAAGGCAAGTGAAGACAAACGACGCACAGGTTGAGTTCTTAAGGTCACAGTGTGGTCTGTGACCGGGTGTCCATTTCACCAACACAACGGGGAGCCTTAACCAGGTGGGGGGGGTCTGTCCTAGCCCCAAGTCCTTTACAGTCTTAGTTCATTCCTTAGTTAGGCTCCGAACGCAGTCCATACAAAGTTCCGGTTATTAAAAGTTCATAACCTTTGAATCCGTACGGCAACTGTAAGAAACTGAAATACACAATTACTAATCATGCATGTAACTTTGCAAACATTTCAACACTTGGCAACAGGGTTATTTACAGTTTTAGTGCACCCTATATTCTCCAGCGAGCGGTTATCTGCCCCTTTGTGCTCCTGGTTAACCTGCGTAACCCACTGTCTGGTGGTGGTCTAACCTGGTTTTCTTCACTACCATTTAGGGTACAGTCACTGGCTAGACTTACAGACAGGGCAGGCAGCTGTCTGCGGGTCCTCTGGCTTACCGCAGGCATGGCAGGCTCACTGTCAGCAGAGGGTTGATTCTCCTGGGCTGCTGGTACAGGCTCTTTTGCCTCTGGAACTGCTTGTTCTACTTCACTTTCCCGCTCTGGTGTAGGTTGCTGCTGAGTTGGTTGCAGGAAATCCAGGACGGGTACCACTATGGCATTGTTTATTCGAGTCCAGGACTGAGGGAACTCCCCAAGAACGGTGCTGATCATTTCTTCCTTGTCCTCTGCGGATTCAAGGTCACTTTGATCCTCTTCTGCATTCCGTAGTTGCTCGGGGCACCGTTTTAGGTGGTCTCTGGAGACGGTACTAGTGGGTTCTCTGATCAGACTGCAGTACGGTGTAGGGTTCCCTTTCCCACTGGTCGTCCAACTTGTGTAGCCTTCTCTTTCGCTTCAGGACCTGCTCACCAGGTTCTAGGGGACTTGCAGGTGTGTGTTGGTTGAAGAGTCTCTCTTGCCTTTCTCTCACCTTGGCCAGGCTCTTCTCCACACTCTCCTGTACCTTCTTGTACTGCAGTCGCCTTTCCGTGTCCCAGTCTGCATCTGGGGAGGTGTCCTCGGGTATTAGGACTCCCATCTCCAGGTCTATGGGCAGCTTACCTGGTCTGGCTCGCATCAGGTAAGCCGGGGTGCAGTTTGTAGCGTTCACCGGGATATGGTTGTATAAGTCTATCAGGTCCGGCAGTTTTTCTGGCCACAGGCTGCGCTCCTCCAGGGGCAACGTCTTCAGGAGATCAATGACTATATTGTTCATTTTCTCACACATCCCGTTGGTTTGTGGGTGGTAAGGCGTTGTCCGAATCTTCTTACAGCCATAGAGGTTGCAGAACTCTTGGAAGATTTCAGCCTCAAACGCTGGACCCTGGTCTGTCAGGACTTGTTCCGGATACCCGTGTGGACGGCAGAAGTATTGCTGGAAGGCTCTGGCCGCCGTTTGAGCTGTCAAGTC
Organism: Phyllobates terribilis; assembly: GCF_046119375.1. Lineage (NCBI taxonomy): Eukaryota > Metazoa > Chordata > Amphibia > Anura > Dendrobatidae > Phyllobates > Phyllobates terribilis. The sequence continues at coordinate 1,431,658 of NW_027362797.1, forward strand.
TTTTACGGGGACCACCACTAGAAATCGGGAATAGTGGTCCACGATTGTCAGGGCATAAACGTATCCTGACCGGCTTGGAGCCAATTTGACGTGGTCCAGAGCTACCAGCTCAAGAGGCTGCGTGGTGACGATGGGCCTCAAGGGTGTCTTCTGGCTGGTGTGGTCCTTCCTCCTTAGAATACAAGGGCCACAGTCTCTGCACCACTTCTCTACAGCCCCTCTCATACCGATCCGAAAGAACTGGCCTCTTATCAGGAACTCCAGTTTCTTCCAGCCGAAGTGCCCCGCCCTGTCATGGTAAGCCTCCAGGACCATAGCTGCATCCCGCCTTGGGACCACGACTTGCCAGGTCAGCTCGTGTGTCCGGTGGTTGACAAGTCTTCTGCACAGATTGCCTTCATAGAGGAACAGCTTGCTCTTCTCTTTCCATAGCTGCTTTGCTTCGTCTGGAGCATCCGGATCTAAGCAGGCGTCTTCCTGGGTCAGTAGGTCTTTCACCATGCGGATAGCAGGGTCACTATCTTGAGTCTCGGCCGAGCTGTGGTGAGGTAGGGGATTGATCATAACGGTTGTTAAATCTTCCTCCTTCACGCGGTGGGAGTATTGAGCGGCTCCATACCGGAGAAACGCGGGGATTTCTACCTCCTCCTGCTCTTCTGGGTCTTCGTCACCTTCAGGTAAGTGAGGCATTCTCGATAGGGCGTCAGCGTTGGCATTGGTTTTGCCAGCCCGGTACTTGATCACGAAGTCATAATTCGAGAGTCGCGCCATCCACCGCTGTTCTAGGGCACCTAGTCTTGCATTGTCCAGGTGTGTCAACGGGTTGTTGTCCGTGTCCGTGTACACGGTGAACTTTGCGGAGGCCAGGTAATGCTTAAATCGTTCTGTGACGGCCCACACCACTGCCAAGAATTCTAGCTTGAAGGAGCTGTAATTCTCCGGATTCCTTTCAGTGGGCCTCAGCTTCCGTCTGGCATACGCGATCACCCCCTTTTCTCTGCCCTGTTGGTTTTGCGACAGTACGGCTCCGAGCCCCACATTACTGGCGTCTGTGTGGAGAATAAAAGGCTGGCCATATTCGGGGTAGGCCAGGATCTCATCCCCTGTGAGGGCCATCTATAACTGGCGGAAGGACTCCTCTTCCGGCTTGTCCCACTTGAAGGGTGTCTTTTGGCTTCTGGACTTAGACTGTCCTATCAGGAGGTCCTGCATAGGGGCTGCCATCTTAGTGAACCCGGGGATGAACCTTCGGTAGTAGCCTACCAACCCGAGAAACTGCCTCACTTCTTTGATGTTTGAGGGGCTTGGCCAGCTCTTGATTACTGTGACCTTGTCAGGGTCGGGGGCTACTCCTTCTGCACTTACCACGTGCCCTAGGTACTGGACCTTCGGTTTCAACAAGTGACACTTTGATGGTTTCACCTTCAGGCCATAGCCTGCCAGGGCTTCAAACACCTCTGCCAGGTGTTTTAGATGGTCCTCGTAGGTCTTCGAATAGACGATCACGTCGTCCAGGTAAAGTAGGACCGTCTCGAAGTTTCGGTGCCCTAGACAGCAATCCATCAGCCTCTGGAAGGTCCCTGGTGCGTTGCAGAGCCCGAAGGGCATACAGTTGAACTCATTCAGTCCCATAGGGGTGGTGAAGGCGGTCTTCTCCTTGTCAGCCTCTGCCACAGGAACCTGCCAGTACCCGCTAGTAAGGTCCAAAGTAGAAAAGAAGTTAGCTGATTTTAGTGCGGCTAAAGACTCCTCTATTCTAGGCAGCAGATATGCGTCTTTATGGGTGATACGGTTGATTTGTCTATAGTCCACGCACATTCTCATGGTGCCGTCTTTCTTTTTTACCAGAACCAAGGGGGCTGCCCAGGGGCTACAGCTATCTCTAATGACCCCAGCTTCTTTCATTTCTCTTAGCATGCCCTTTGCGTTCTGATAATGTGCAGGGGGTACAGGTCTGTGCCTCTCTTTTATTGGTGGGTGGCTCCCCGTGGGAATATGGTGTTCTACACCTTTCACTCTGCCGAAGTCCAGCGGGTGCTTACTAAAGATTCTCTTGTACTCCAGAACCACCCGGTAGACTCCTTGTTTTTGGTGCAGGGGAGTGGAGTCAGCACCCACATGGAGTTTCTGGCACCAGTCCTCCTTTTGTTTCTGGGAGCCATTACCCTCCGCCTGTGGAGATGGAGGCAAAGGCTCCACGGCCCTGATAGCTTTGTGTTCGACAGCAAACAGTTTGGCAAGTGTAGCGTACCTGGGTAAGTGTACCTCCCTCTCCCCAATGTTGAGAATGCGGACGGGCACCCTCCCATGACAGACATCAACCACCCCCCGGGCTGTCAAAATGGTGGGCCTGCTGTCTGAGTACACGGGTTCTACCATGGCTTGGTAGTCTCTGCCTCTCAACCCGATTGCAGTCCGACACCAGATCATCATTTCACTTTTGGGAGGCATGAAAATGGGGAATGGGTCACTCATTCTTACGCTACCGATCTCACCACCAGACAGTTCTACCTGCTGCCGTCTCATCAGGGCTTTTATCTCTTTGTTGAGGACTCTCTGTTGGCTGGAACTAGCATTCACCGCCACCTGTTGTAGAATTACAATTACCTCTGAAAGACAATTTTCAATCACGTTAGTACCCACAGTTATTTTAGGGTGACTTTCACGACGGTCAATGTCCACAATAATCACTCCCTGTGCCGGTAGTACAACTTTACCAATCTTAATGGTCATCTCCTTGAACCCCATCTGTGGCACGGGCAAGCCATTACTGGCGATGATGCTCAAGTCACTGTCTGGATACCGTGTTATATCAGCATCAGTCCAATACTGCTTAAAAAGTACATAAGGGATAGTGGTTACTTGCGACCCGGTATCCAGCAAGGCGCTCATGGGGATACCGTCCAGCACCACGGGTAAAACCGGGCGCCCCCCAACGTACTTATTACACCAATTGTAAGGGCCTGGTGATCTTATGCCTGGGGGTTGGCCCTCTGCCCCAGTTTGGACCCGTTTAAATGATAGTACCTGGAAATGTGTCCGGGCTGGTTGCATCGACGGCAAATGGGCTGTCCATCCTCTGCGTAGCAGTCTGTGGGCCTCCCTCGGAACGACGGGGTCCTCCTCTGTCGACGCCACGGGACATCCTCCGGACTTGAAGCCAACTCGATGGGTTTTGACGGGTCCACTTGTAACGCCTGGACGGTCCTGGTCAACGCCGCGACACTCCTGGTCAGCTCCTGGACTTGGTGGTGCAGATCTTTCAATGGGGCTTGGTTCAGGGCCTGTGCATCGGCCCCCACAGAGTCCATAGAGGAGGGCGCCGCCTCCTGGTGGTAGGTGAGAGCAGGGCGCCGGGGGTTTATAGCGCCACTGGTTGCGGGTTCACGGAGCACCCTTATGGCCCTGTCCTTGAATTGGGCAAAGGTCAGATCAGGGTTCTGAAAGAACATGAGGCGCAGCTGGGTCCTGTGTGCGCTAGACAGCAGACCTTCTATGAACTGTTCTGTTAGTAGCTTATCCATATCCTGCATGCTGCCAGGGTCAGCTTGTTTGATGGCTCTCAAGGCTTCCTGCAAATTTAGGGCATAGTCTCTGATGCTGTCCTGTGCCCGCTGCTTACACCCGTAGAACCGCATTTTAATTTCAGCGGAGGTACGTGTATCAAAGGTACCCCGCAGCCGGGCCAGAATGTCCTTTACAGTTCTTTTCTCCTCAGCGGGCCATGACTTTACCTCCCGCTGGGCTACGCCAGTTAACTGCCCTGTCAGTATGCTGATCTTCTGTTCCTCTGTCAGGGGGTAAACTTGAAACAAACTGTACAGCCTTTCCTTAAAGTCAGTTAGTGCATGGGGCTCCCCTGAATACTTGGGCAGCCAGGCCGCTCCAGGGATGTAAGGCAGGGAGAATGGCATCACCGCTGCTGCAGCGGCGCTGGTGGTAGAAGATCCCTCCGCGTCCGTCATCTTCCTCCCCCATAGTTAAGCGTGGCCTACCTTCTGTAGGCTGCGGCTCCGCTGGTGCTGCTCCGGACGAGGACCTTGCATCGCGTCCTGGTGACGTCAGCGTCGCTCTCTCTCCCTTCCAGGACCTTGCGCAGCGTCGGTGCGTAGGGTGGAGCTTCAGGTCTCACGCGGTTTGGACATCCACGCCCCTCTTCTTCCCGCGCGGCATCCTGCAGATGGCGTCCGATGGCAGGAAAACGGCTGAAGATGGCGGGAGACGGCTGAAAATGGCCGGAAACGGCTCCGGATGGCGGGAAACCTCTTTTTAAGGTACGTGTACAGTCTTTTTCAGGCACGCAATACCCGTCTGTGGCGGGTTGGTCACAATCCTGCCGACTACGCCAAAGCTGACTCGCCCCCTGGGCCGTGGGGCACTCGGATCCGGGCAGCAGGGCAATAATCGGGGTAGCAGTGGCAACCCGGTCCGTGGTCAGACCAGTGGCAGTCTTCTATATGTTTTGCAATGTCCGACTACGCCACCCGTGGATTGCGGTCAGGGCTAACCGCCGCTGCAGTGCAGACCGCTGGGGCAGATGTAAATGTGCAGCACTGAATAGTACAACTCCCCACGGGAGGAGTATGGCCCCAGGGCAGTATATAATGGATGATGGAGGGGATGATTCAGACAGCAATAGCCAGGAAACGGAGGCCTCTTAAACAGTTCAGGGTCTTTATTAGAACAGGTGAAACGGCCCAAAAACAGGCCCGGCTAGGAGGGGGCCTGGATGTCTGAGAGCAAGTGGGAAGCTGGCCCTGATCAGGGTGAGGGTGTAGGCCTACCGTGCTCTCTGCGCTCTCTCTGGCTATTTCCCTCCTCGTGGTGTAATAGCCCACGTTCCTGAGCTTGCCGTGTCTTCTCGCCCGTATGGCTTGCAACTTGGGTCCCACTCTTGGCCTGGTGTGGCTTCACCAGTCCCTTCTGCTGTGGCGGAACCTCCGGGCTTCTTAGGCCAAAGGACATACAGTCCCCTGCGGACTGGTTATTTGCTGCAGGACTTGGAATCCTAACAGCCTCGGACACCAAAGTCCGATAGATTAGCTTCTCTATCTGCCAGGACAGCTTCGCTTCGCCTCTTGCCCCTGGCTCGTGGCTGTCCTACTGCCACACGGCCTCTTAGGCTGCCACACAACTGTCTGTCCCTGCTCCGGGACACCTCTCAATCCAGAGACAGGTTGTCCAGTTCTCCCCTAACCCTGCCTCCAGTTCCAGCTTTTATAGGGGCAGCCTGCTCCCCCTACTGGTCTGGGACAGGAGGTATTGCATGCTAATGGTCCTTGACCAGAGAACCTCCCCCTTGCTCTCAGACACAGCTTTATTATACATTTGTGGCATCCAGACCAGGGTGACACATTTGCTTTTTAACAAACTTTAGATTTTTTTTCATCACTTTAATAAAAAAAAAAATAGGCACATGTTTGATATCCGCGATCTCGTAATGAACTGGAGAATCATAATAACAGGTCAGTTAGTGAACATGGTACAAAAAAAAAAAAAACGGTTGCGGAATTGCACTTTTTTTGCAATTTCACCACACTTGGAATTTTTTTCACGTTTTCTAGTACACTATATGGTAAAATCAATGGTGTTGTTCAAAAGTACAACTCGTCCCACATGGCCATATTGATGAAAAAATGAAAAAGTTATGGCTTTGGGAAAAGGAGAGCAGAAAATGGAAAATCCCAAGGTCATGAAGGAGTTAACGATGGGGGATGGTGAGAATATTTTTTATTGAGTTATTTCAGACTTAATAGTTAGAATGAATGAAGATGTAAATTATGGTGACTCAATAATGGTATACAAATCCTGAAAAAATTCAGCTCTAAAAAGACAACTTCTCATATGTCCTGTTAGTGCATATTGATATCATAGAGAGCTGTCATCAACTAATGACTAGAGATGAGCGTTGTTCTACTCGAACTGTTCGCCAATCTCAAATTCGAGCTGTTTTGGGCGGTGTTCGAGCCGGTCGGCGAACACGAACAATTTGAGAAAAATTCGGCTGTTCGAGGTTATGTTCGATAACTGTTCGTGCACCAAAATCATAACTGGATTTTTTCTCAGTAATGATGAAAATTAATGTTAATACGCAGTTTGAGTGTACAGCGGGGCGGGGGGAGGGGCAGGGGATGGATCTCTGCAGGAACAATGAAGATCTCCATTTTTTTTTCTCTTTCCCGCATTTGCAGTGGGGAGGTGCAATCTGTCAGCCTATCAGCAGCGCACACACGGAGCGAAGTGCTTTTTTTCACACAAGCAAGGGCATGTGTGATTGGCAGTGTATGTCACATGTCCTTGCCCTATAAGACCAAGCCATTTTCCCCGTCGCCACCATTTTCTCACTGCTGCAGCTGCGTGTTAGACGGCACCGCTGTTGCTGTGTGCGCTATACCTTGTTAATTTCAAGCCAATTTTCGCACAAATATACAGATAGCTTGGGAGTAGGGAATAGTTGTGATTGCAGTCCTTTTAAGGACTAGGTTACAGCATTTCCTACGACTTTTATCAGGCAGGTCTGTGCTCTTAAATAGATAGATTGTGGGAGTAAAGACTAATTGTAATTGGAGTCCTTTTCAGGACTAGGTTACATCAGTTCCTATCAGTTTTTGCCAGGCAGGTCTGTGCCAGTGCTGTGCAAGTTTTTTTCACAGCATTTGGCTGAATCTAGCAAAGCTAATCCTTTTTGGCCTATTGCAGAGTGTGTTAGTCAGTGGAGTAGCCTATCTGTGTTGCAAGATATACCACCTGTGTATAGAATACCAATTTTTTTACTGCACCTAGTGAAGTAAAATCTTTTGGGCATAGCATCATTCTATTAGTCCATCTATACTGACCTCCATCAGGTTGCAAACTGAATATAATTTTTTTCTGCATCTAGCTCTGAAAAAATATTTGGGCTTCTAGCAGTGTGTGGGACTTGGTCTATTAGTCCATCTATACTGACCTCCATCAGGTTGCAAATTAAAAATAATTTTTTTCTTCATTTAGCTCTGAAAAAATATTTGGGCTTCTAGCAGTGTGTGGGACTTGTTCTATTAGTCCTTCTATACTGACCTCCAGCAGGTTGCAAATTGAATATAATTTTTTTCTGCATCTAGCTCTGAAAAAATATTTGGGCTTCTAGCGGTGTGTGGGACTTGGTCTATTAGTCCATCTATACTGACCTCCATCAGGTTGCAAATTAAAAATAATTTTTTTCTGCATCTAGCTCTGAAAAAATATTTGGGCTTCTAGCAGTGTGTGGGACTTGGTCTATTAGTCCATCTATACTGACCTCCATCAGGTTGCAAATTGAATAAAAAAATTTTCTGCATCTAGCTCTGAAAAAATATTTGGGCTTCTAGCGGTGTGTGGGACTTGGTCTATTAGTCCATCTATACTGACCTCCATCAGGTTGCAAATTAAAAATAATTTTTTTCTGCATCTAACCCAGCCAATAGTTTTGGCCTAATACCACAGTTTGGCCACTCAGCTCTGCTCGGTTACCATCCATTGTTTTTTTGTGCAAACAACTCCAGAGTTGTGAATTAGTTAACCACCAAAATGAGTGGAAAAAGGCCTGCTGCTGGTGGAAAGGGGAATAGGCGTGTTGGGAAGGGGAAAAAAGGTTGTGTCCGTGGGGTAGGTGCAGAAGAAAGACCATCTTCCAGCCAAACTAAAATGTCTACTTCTTTTAGCGGACAATGTGATAAGATCCCTTTCTTACGGCCACGCCAATCGCTACAAATTCCAGATGAGGCACAAAAACAGCAGGTGCTTCAACGGATATCAAGTGCTCCTTTAAGTGGGCTCTCCTCCACATCAACTTCAACATCACAAATACTCCAGTCCTCAAAGGTGTCACCCAAATCGCACTTGCTTCCTCACAGCTCCCAAATCTCCAGCTGCCCGTCTGAGTATGAGGTAGAACAGATGGTTGAGTCTGCAGAGCTGTTTACTCATACTATAGCCTGGGAATCAGAGGTCGACTCCAGCGCTTCTGTGAATCCAGACGAGGAAATGATCTGCACTGATGCCCAGAATCTTTATGAGTCGGATCCAGGACCAGACGCAGAAGGTTCTGACCATAATGTAGACCCTCATTCCCAAACTGTAACTCCTGTTGGTGGAGACAATGAGGAAGACGATGATAAGACTCAAATACCTGATTGGAGCGACAACTTTAGTTTTTTGTCAGGGCAGGAACAGGTTGGCTCTGAGGACGACGGGTGTGATAACGCACAGGGTGATGATGATGAGGTCGGAGATCCCACTTACTGTCAACCCACAGTCAGCCAAGAGATGAGGTCAGCAGAGGAGGTGGAGGAAGATGCTAGTGACGACGAGGTCAGGTTGCGCCTTCCTGGACAGAGACGTAGTACTGGAAGCACGTCAACAACTGCATCCTCAAACACAGCTCTGCCTCTCACCACAAGTCGTGGTGGCTCTTCAGGTCGCATGGGTGCTAAGCCTTGCATAGCCTGGGCATTTTTTCAGATCGATAAAGATGACCCAACTCGTGTTATCTGTAACATTTGTCAGCAAAAGCTAAGTAGAGGCCAAAAAATACATAGTTTGAGTACTTCATGCATGAACCGGCACATGGACATGAAGCATAAGTTGCAGTGGGAAGCTCAGTGTGCTACAATGCGGTCTAGCCGGCCGGGCCAACCACCGTCTGCCATATCTTGTGCATCCGCGGCCTCTTCATCCTCTGTGACTGGGGGGACAGCAGTCACACCTGTTTTGGGGCGCAGACCTGCCACCTCTTTACCCGCAACAGCCAGCGTGATTGGCAGGTCATCATTTTCTTTGGAGGTGGTAACACCAGCTGGTCTTGAGCGCTGTCCGACATCGATAGCACCACCTTTGGATCAAGGCAACCTAACATGTCCGCCTGCATCTTCCTCACAGACCGGCAGTTTGCCGGGGACACCCTTATCAACCCCGTCTAAGCACAATAGCCAGCCCTCGGTCCCTCAGATGTGGACAAGTAAAAGACCATTTCCTCCTAGCCATGAGAAAGCTAAGAGGTTGAATTTCACCATCTGCAAGCTCTTGGCTACAGAAATGCTGCCTTTCCGCCTGGTGGACACAGAGGATTTTCGAGACCTTATGTCCGTCGCAGTGCCCCAGTACCAGATGCCCAGTCGGCACTACTTCTCAAAGAAAGGTGTGCCTGCGCTCCACCAGCATGTCGCACACAACATCACCGCTTCTTTGAGAAACTCTGTGTGTGACAGGGTGCATTTCACCACAGACACTTGGACGAGTAGGCATGGACAGGGGCGTTACATGTCGCTGACTGGGCACTGGGTAACTATGGTGACAGCAGGACAAGGGGCTGCTGTCCAAGTCTTGCCGTCCCCACGAGTTGTGCGTCAATCCTCTTTATGTCATTTTTCCTCCACTGCTTCTGCCTCCTCAACCTCCTCTCGGTCTTCCACCTGCACCCAAAGCCTGTCTGGTCATGCCACAAGCTTTCTAACTGCGCAGAAGGGATCCTGCACACCTCCTTACTATGCTGGCAGTAGGGCTCAACGTCATCAGGCGGTTTTTACATTGAAATGTCTGGGAAATGTGAGTCACACAGCTGAGGAGTTGTGGTCAGCTCTGGAGAACCAATTTCATGAATGGTTGTCTCCACTGGACCTGAAACCAGGGAAGGCCGTGTGCGACAATGCTGCAAACCTGGGTGCGGCCCTTCGCCGGGGCAATGTCACACACGTGCCTTGTATGGCTCACGTGTTGAACCTGGTTGTCCAGCAATTTTTAGCCCACTATCCCAGACTAGATGGCCTTCTGCAGAGGGCACGGTCGCTGTGTGCTCACTTCTGCCGTTCGCATCCCGCAGCTCAGCGACTTACATCTCTACAGAAGTCGTTGGGCCTGCCACTTCACCGGCTAAAATGCGATGTGCCTACCCGGTGGAATTCAACTCTGCACATGTTGCAGCGACTGTGGCAGCACCGACAAGCCCTGGTGCAATACGTTCTGACGTATAGCCTGGGCCAACGAGATTCAGAGGTGGGGCAAATCACGCTGGAGGAGTGGTCTCAGATCAGGGACCTATGCACCCTTCTGCACAGTTTTGAAATGGCGACGAAGATGTTTAGTGCTGACGATGCCATTATCAGCATGACTATTCCGGTGATTTACATGCTGGAGCACATGTTAAACAGAATTCGGAGTCAGGTGGTGGCACAAGAGGAGGTGGAGGAAGTAGAGGAGGAGGAGTTGTATGCGGAAGGGCTAACATCTGCAAGGTCCAGACGGTCGGCAGCACCAGGGCGGCAGGCATGTGAGGGTGGGGGAGATGATTTTACCAGGGCGCATGGTAACAGCCAAACTAGTGAGGAAGGTGCAGGAGCCCAGGAAGAAGTGGAGGACGAACTGATGGAAGACTCATCAGATGAGGGAGACCTTGATCACATTTCTGTTGTGCGAGGTTGGGGGGAGAGGACAGAGGAAGGAAGCATGATTGTTACCTCGCCACCAACACAACAGGGACTTGGTGCTCCTGGATGCGCAACACACATGAGTGCCTTCTTGCTGCACTACCTGCAACATGACCCTCGAATTGTGAGAATTAGAAATAATCCTGACTACTGGGTTGCCACACTGTTAGATCCCCGGTACAAAAGTAAATTTGCAGAAATTATTCCTGCCATAGAAAGGGATGCACGCATGCAGGAGTATCAGCAGAGACTGTTGCAGAATCTTACATGTGCTTTTCCACAAAATACCAGTGGTGCACGTAGTGAATCTCACAGTTCCAACTTGCCAACCGTGGGACCGTCAAGTGTTCAGCACTCAAACCGTAACAGAACCACAGTATCTGCTGGTAACATCAATTTTGCGGAATCATTTCACCACTTTTTTAGCCCATCCTTTGCAAGGCCACAGGAGACAAGAAGTCTGACACATAGTCAACGCCTAGAGACGATGGTACAGGAGTATCTCCAAGTAAACATTGAAGCCACGACTGTGTCACTGGACCCTTGCTCTTTTTGGGCTTCCAATCTGGATAAATGGCCGGAGCTAGCCACTTACGCCTTGGAGATCTTGTCATGCCCCGCAGCCAGCGTTCTGTCTGAACGTGTGTTCAGCGCTGCTGGTGGTGTGCTGACAGATAAGTGCACGCGGCTCTCCACTGATAATGTAGACAGACTCACGTTCATAAAGATGAACAAATCATGGATCCGAAACGACTTTTCTACCCCTGTGTCATCCTGGGGAGAGTAAAAGCTTGATGATTGGTTAAAATCACCCTACCAACCGTTTTAAGCTTTCAAATTACTAATCATGTTTATCTGTATCTTGACTGGAAAATAATTTGGGCTTTGTAGCAGTGTGCAGCACTGATCCTATTAGGCCATCTATAATAAGCTTCACCAGATTTAAAATTAAAAATAATTTTTAGCTGCATCTAGCCCGGAAAATAATTTTGGGGCTCCGAGATGCGCAAGACACATAAGTGCCTTCTTGCTGCACTACCTGCAGCATGACCCTCATATTGTCAGAATTCGAAGTAATCATGACTACTGGGTTGCCACACTCTTAGATCCCCCAAACTTTTCAATCAACCTTTTCATTTTAATAAAGACCAAAAAAATGGTCATTTTTGAAATTATAAGCATTAGCAGGTTGTTAGAAACTGAAATCAAACAGTTTTCAACTCAAAACTTTATTCTAGGTGATGTTACATTTTCACATAGGACCCCTTGTTCGAAAGGAGCTTCTGAACTCTCTCGTCCATTGAATTTGTCAGGTTTTGGATGGTTTCTGCTTCAATTGTTTTGCATGAGGACAGAATACCCTCCCAGAGCTGTTGCTTAGATGTGAACTGCCTCCCGCCATCATAGACACTCCTTTTAATGATGCTCCAAAGGTTCTGAATGGGGTAGAGGTCAGGGGAGCATGGGGGTCACACCATAAGTTTGTCCCCTTTTATGCCCATATCAGCCAGAGATGCAGATGTTTTATGTGCAGCATGAGATGGTGCATTATCATGCAGAAAAATGATCTTGCTGTGAAATACACGGTTCTTCTTCTTGAACCATGGCAGGAAGTGCTGTTTGAGAAAATCCACATACATTATGGAGTTCATCTTTAGCGCCTTCAGGGATCCTAAAGGGGCCGACAATCTCTCTCCCCATGATTCCAGCCCAAAACATTACTCCACCTCCTCCTTGTTGGCGCTGTAGCCGTGTTTGCGTGGGGTGTCCATCAACCAGCCATCCTCCACTCCATCCATCTGGACCATCGAGCGCTGCACGGCACTCATCCGTGAACAAAACAGTTTTGAAATCAGTCTTCATGTAATGTTTGGCCCACTGGAGCCGTTTCTGCTTGTGTGAAGTGGATAGAGGAGGTCGACAGGATGGCATATGCACAGCTGCAAACCTCTGAAGGACCCTGCATCTTGTTGTTCGGGGGACGTTGGAGGCACAAGCAGCTTCAAAAACTTGTCTGCTGCTATGACAAGGCTTTTTTGCCGCTGCTCTTTCAACCTGACGTAATTGCCTGTAGGAAAGAGTCCTCAATTTGCCCTTATCAGCACGCACACGTGTGTACTGTGAATCAGCTACATACTTCTTGATTGCCAAGACACTTCATCCTGATCATCGCACAATGTTGATTGTAGTCATGCCTTGACCTAAACACTCCACAATTTGTTGCTTCTCAGCAGCCGACACATCCTTTTTCTTTCCCATTTTGGCAGAAAATGTAGGCTGCTTAATAATGTGAGAGAGCCTTCTTAAGTAGTCTTGCCTTTCATTGGACACACCTGCCAAACTAATTAGCACAGGTGTCTGCAATTGCTTACAGTGATATAAAGAGCCCTGACACACATCACCATCAATGAGTTTAACTGACAAACAAACAAATTCTTCCCTTATCACTCCTAAACACTTTTTGCATAATAATTTGGAACGCGGTGTACATGTGCTTTTCCACAAAACACCAGCGGTTCACGTAGTGAATCTTACAGTTCTAACTTGCCAACCGTGGTCTGTATGGAATTGTTCAATAAAGGGCCCAAAATTAAGATAACATAGATGGGAGAGGTCTCTATGAATAGGAATTCCTAAGTATTTGATACCCTGTGAGGGCCAGGCAAAGGGAAAGTTGGACTGGATGGAATCCTATATGGATTTGGGGAGGGAGACATCGAGGGCCTCAGACTTCGCTGCATTGATTTTAAAATTTTACCATGTAACAAAGTGATCTATTTCAGCCATAACAGCATGGATGGATATATGTGATTGAGTGATATATACTAGGACATCATCAGCAAATAGAGAGCACTTGTACTCGGTGCCTCCCACCTTAATCCACCTAATATTGGGGTTATGGCGAATTGATGAGAGCAGGTGCTCCGTCACTAGGATGTATAAGAGAGGGGACAGAGGACATCCCTGCCTTGTCCCATTGGTGATTGTGAAAGGTGATGAAAATGTTCTGACGCGCCCCCTGGGCCTTGGGACACCCGGAGCCGGACCCTTTTTGGTGGATGCTGGTGGTTGTAGTCTTCGTGGCGGCGACCCGGTTCCGTGGCTCAGGGCGGTCAAACCAGTGGCGGAACTATTTATGTGGTTTTGATGTTTAAATGTCCGACTACGCCACCCGTGGATTGCGGTCAGAGTGAACCGCCGCTACAGGGCAGACCGCTGAGGCTGGTGTTGTGGGTGAAGCAGAGCGTAGCATAACTCCCCACGGGAGGAGTATAGCCTCAGGGCAGTGTATGCGGAGGATGGGGGTGATGGTGCAGGGCAGCAGCAGTAACGACACGGAGTCAGTGATGCAGTCCAGGGCCTTTACTCACAGTTCTTATTATCCAGACCACGTCTGCAGGTAACGGCTGCCCACGTCGTACTGTGCTCACCAGGTGAGGGGCTCAGACAACTCCCAGATAACTTTGGAGCACTTCACAGGACCCCCTTTGTGTGTCCTTTGTCTGGCCTTTCTTACCAACACTTCTGTCCGGCTGCCTCGGGCCTCCTCTTGGTAAACTTTGCGCCAGTTTCCCTGACCCTATGTGGTGCCTTCCTAGCGGGTGTAGCGAGGGGCTGCACCACATAAAATGTCAGAGCCTCCGGTTTCTAGCTGAGGGTCGTTTCCTGCCTCCACTAGTTCGGGGACCGGTCTCCCCCTTTGGCCTGACCCCTCCACGCAGGTGGATTCGGGCGTGCGGTGGCGACTCGCCCGTCCGCACCCCTGGGATCTTTTCATTCCTCGTTCCTGGAGCCTTCTCCGCTCCTCTTCCTTCCTTCTCCCTCTTCCAGGCCTGGGCCTCTGTTACTAGGCCCGCCTCCGGAGCAGAGCTCATGCAGAGCCCCTGCTCCCTGCCACTTCTGCTCAGACTTCTCTGCACTGAACTAAGATGGTGCCCACCTTTTATACTCCCTTCTCAATGCACCTAGGAACTGCTTCCTCCCTGCTCCTGCACTACAGGGTTCCCCTTCCTCAGTGTTCCCTCCCCCCACTCCAGCCAGGGACAGGGACTGTCGTGCCCATCTCAGGGGCATATTGGTCGCCCTGCCCCACGGCAATGTGGTGTAATGCATGCAGGTGTCGGGTCCTGATCCACACTCCATCCTTACCTGAGAGTGAGATATCACACCTCTGGGTGAGGTGCAATACGTCTGTAGCAACCGAGCCCTCAGGGTGCTACAGTTCCATTTATCTTCAGCCTAGGTGACGTATTGCGATACAGGGCCGTGATTTTGGCTATAAAAGGGTCCCCTAGACCCCTACCCCAAGCTTTTTAAGAGAATCATATATGGCGTGCCAGGAGACTCTATGGAATGCTTTCTCAGCATCCAACGAGAGTATCTAATTACAAATTTTTAACTGCATCTAGCCCAGGAAATACTTTGTGCCTAGTAGCAGTGTCTGCTAGTCAGCGGATTATCCCGGCTGTTAAGCAAGCTACACCACCTGTAGTTTAGACACTTAATTTTTTCAAAGGAAATGCTTCGGGACCATGGGATACTCAGTGAAGAGCATCAGGAGGCACCCCAAGGCATAGGGGCTGGGACTGGCAGTAGGATGCCTTGCGGTGGACAGCCGAGCTCGATCCTTATAAAAGCTTTTTAACTGCAGCAGCTTTAGTGGACGCTACTGGAGCTGGAATTACGCGGCTGCTGGCATGAGACTTGCCCTCCAATAGATCCTTGTAAATGGATTTAAAGTGTATTCATTCAAATTAGAGAGACAATTTAAATTAAAAAGCTTAGAGCTGCCTCCACCACAGGGGGGCTCGCTCGACCCACCAGCGGACAGGCACCAGTATTGGGAGAGGGGGGCTGGCCATCAGGGTTCACCGCGGCTCTGGCACAAACCCGGCGACACGGAGGTGGCACGGGCAGGAGCGGACTGGCCGTGTTGGCTTCTCACTTTTTGGATTTTAGAAGGGCATGACATGCCTATATCTGTGTCTCCCCCTCCTTTTACTCCTCCACCTCTTTTATTTTCGCATGACTATATGTACTTGTCACTTTTCCATGTGTTAGTTGTGTCTTCTGAGCAGTTTGTCAGCTTTTGGACACCTTTGAAGGTGTTTTCTATGTGTTTCTATGTGTTTTTGTTTGCCTGCCATTGGTTTTAACGGTGTTCGAAGGTGTTCGACGAACAGTTCGACGAACAGTTCGGCGAACACACGGGTGTTCGACGAACCGAACCGAACTCGAACACTACGGGGGTGGCTCAACACTAGTAGCAGGTTTCCCTTTTGTTTTAACTCAGTCCAAAATGTTGGGGCCCAGTTGCCGCGGATGTTGGCACGCAAATTAGAACCGTTGGTGCACTTAGAAGAATATTAATGTCCATAGCCTGGGTTGTAGTGTACTCACTGTAAATAGCGCTGGTAGAACCACAAGTCTCAGAAGGGCACTCACGGTGCATCTCAAACGGTCGGATGGTTCTCTGGACACCAGCTGGGGGCGGCAGGATTCAGGCCTTTATACGGTGGGAGTGCTGGCAGAACTCTCCGAGTCCTTGATGTAACTTGCTTCAGAGGGTGACAAAACCTCGCTCTCTCCAGCAGTTTAGGTATATCAGAGGGGACGGCAACACTC
The DNA here is from genome assembly GCF_046119375.1 of Phyllobates terribilis. NCBI lineage: Eukaryota > Metazoa > Chordata > Amphibia > Anura > Dendrobatidae > Phyllobates > Phyllobates terribilis. The sequence goes on from NW_027362797.1 coordinate 1,447,722, forward strand.
TGCAGCGTAGAGGTATACAGATCCGCAGCGCTCCGTCCCTCACCACACTCTTCTCCCTCTCAACTTTTGCTTTCACTTTCTGCCCAGCTCCCGCCCCCAAGTCCCTCCTCATCCAAATCATGCTCTCTCCTTCTATCCTTCCAGGCTGTGTCATCTGACTGAAACAAGGGTCCCTGGGAATTGTAGTCCACTGCAGCTCAGGGGAAAAACTGTTAATGTCTGTAGGTCCCTGTTTAACAGCAGCTGCAAAGCTCTTCTTAGTGTCTGTAAGCTACAGTAGTAGCTGCTCTGACAGTTCCCTGTGCATGTGTTGCACTTAAAAAATGGTGAATCTAGTATAGTTCCAGGTGTTTCATTAGGTGAATTATTGAGTTAAGGTTTGGTTGCAGGTGTGAATGGAATGCACTTTATTGGTATGCAAAGTTCCCATTGTTTGCACCCTTTCTTACATTAAGAGGTCTTTGTTACCACAGGTCTCTGTTTAAGATGCTAAATAAGAGTGTGATGAATATGGAAATAAATGTATACATCAGGTGGGGTCTCAGCTGAAACAACTGGTTGATAAGGAAGTGGCACCACCATTTTGTTTGAATACTGTATGAAGAGGAGGCACAACCTGGTCATTAAAATCTTCTTTAATTAGGACTGTCAGACATTATGTCACCAGGTAGGGGGAGCTCAGATAACTGTAGACACCAAGGTTTGTAGCTTTTATCGGCAATAGTGTGAAATACATTTAATCCTTTTTTTTTTAACTTTAATCCCTTCCCATTCTTTGATGTCTTATGTCACAGGCAGGTGGAACTTAATAATACTAGTCAAACAGTCGCATTGTGCGGGCTCAGGAGCTGAACTTGTGCTTGAAGGAGTGTTAGCTGGTATATACAGCTGAGACCCCAAAGTAAATACCGGGGTCCGTGCTAGTGCGGCGCCCCTGCGGGTTCAGTCACCACAGAGGTATTGCATCTCACCCAGAGGTGTGGTATCTCACTCTCAGGTAAGGATAGCGTGCTGCCCGGGACCCTAACACCTGCATCCAACACTTCACTACTCCAGACCGCCAGCAGGGGCAAGATGCGTCGCTCTCCTGCTGAGCCCTGTCCCTGGCTGGAGTGCGGGGAACCAAATAAGGGGGAACCATGTAGTGGATGTGGGTGGAGGACGAAGTACCGAGGAGCACTTGTTAGGAAGATATAAAAGGGGGAGCCATCTTCAAAGAGTCCAGTCCAGTCAGAGAGGAGAGAGGGTGGGGAGCAGGAGCTCTGCAGGAGCTCTGCTCAGGAGGAGGGTCCAGTGAGAAAGGCCCAGGACAGACGGAAGAGAGAGAGAAGCAGGAGAAAGGCTCCAGGAAAGTAGAAAGGATCCTAGGGGCACGGGCAGTGCGGATGCCACCCGTGCGCCCGAGTCTGCAGAGGAGCAGAAGGATCAGGTCGCAGAGAGGGGACCGGACCCTAAACTAGCAGAGTTCTTTAAGCCTCAACTAGATAACCGGAGGGTGCAGCATTTCAGGTGCTGCAGCCAACAGCCACATCTAACTCACCAAAAAGGTGGCCATAGAGGAGCCAGGGGACAGAGAAGACGTCGCCCGACAAGGTCCGTGGTCACTGGCTTGGGACACTGGGTGTGAGGTGCAGGGAGACGGTCAGAAGGAACACACAGAAGGGGTCCTGTTATGTACTCTGGAGGTACCTGAGGGTTTGCTGAACCCCTCCCTGAGTAAGCACAGGATGGCGTGGGAAGTTACCCTGGCCTGGTAACTTGGAGTCTAAAACCATGAGTAAAAACTCTGAAGACTGCATCCCACTGTCTCTGCAAATTATTATTGCACCATCATCCCCTGCACTACACTGCACAGCAACATCTAATAAAATCACCACTTCCTGCCCTGGAGCTAAGCTCTACCTGTGGAGAGCCAAACCAACTCTGCTGCATTATCAATAGCTCCAGAGGATCTGCTCTGCAGCGGTGGCTCCCTTTAGCCACATACCACAGGTGGCATCACGAACATTATATAAAAACTATAAATCCCCTGCAAATATCCCCTTTTATTGACCGCCCTGGGTCACGGACCGGGTCACCGCAACTGTGACATCTCCCCTAGCAACGACTGGCCCGGCTACCAAGTACCCCATGGCCAGGGGGTGCGTCACTAGCACCTATATTGACACTTTAACCCCTTTACCCCCGAGGGTGGTTTGCATTTTAATGACCAGGCCAATTTTTACAATTCTGACCACTGTCACTTTATGAGGTAATTACTCTGGAACGCTTCAATGGATCCCCCTGATTCTGAGACTGTTTTTTCGTGACATATTGTACTTCATGATTGTGGTAAAATTTCTTCGATATCACTTGCGTTTATTTGTGAAAAAAATGGAAATTTGGCAAAAATGTAGAAAATTTTGCAATTTTCAAAATTTTAATTTTTATGCCCTTAAATCAGAGAGATATGTCACACAAAAGAGTTAATAAATAACATTTGCCACATGTTTACTTTACATCAGCACAATTTTGGAACCAAAATTTTTTTTTGTTAGGGAGCTATAAGGGTTAAAAGTTGACCAGCGATTTCTAATTTTTCCAACAAAATTTACAAAACCATTTTTTTAGGGACCACATCACATTTGAAGTCACTTTGAGAGGTCTTTATGACAGAAAATACGCAAAAGTGACACCATTCTAAAAACTGAACCTCTCAAGGTGCTCAAAACCACATTCAAGAACTTTATTAACCCTTCAGGTGCTTCACAGGAATTTTTGGAATGTGGAAGAATAAAATGAACATCTAACTTTTTTTCACAAAAATGTTACTTTAGACCCAATTTTTTTTTATTTTTGCAGGGGTAACAAGAAAAATGGACCCCAAAATTTGTTGTGCAATTTCCCCTGAGCATGCAGGTACCCCATTTGTGGGGAAAAAACACTGTTTGGGTGCACGGCACGGCTCGGAAGGGAAGGAGCGCCATTTGACTTTTTGATTGTAAAATTTGCTTGAATAATTAGCGGACGCCATGTTGTGTTTGGAGAGCCCCTGTGTGCCTAAACATTGGAGCTCCCCCACAAGTGACCCCATTTTGGAAACTAGACCCCCCAAGGCATCTATCTAGATGCATAGTGAGCACTTGGAACCTTCAGGTGCTTTACAAATTAATCCGTTAAAATGAAAAAGTGGAATAAAAAACCACTTTATTTTTACGGATTAATTTGTGAAGCACCTGGGGGTTCCAAGTGCTCACTATGCATCTAGATAGGTGCCTTGGGGGGTCTAGTTTCCAAAATGGGGTCACTTGTGGGGGAGCTCCAATGTTTAGGCACACAGGGGCTCTCCAAACGCAACATGGTGTCCGCTAACAATTTTGCCGATTTTCCATTCAATTTGTTAGCGGACACCATGTCGCCTTTGGAGAGCCCCTGTGTGCCTAAACATTGGAGCTCCCCCACAAGTGACCCCATTTTGGATACTTGACCCCTCAGGGAACTTATCTAGATGTGTGGTGATCACTTTGAACCCCCAAGTGTTTTTCAAAGGTTTATGACGTAGAGCCGTGAAAAAAAAATCATTTTTTTTCCACAAAAACGCTCTTTTAGCCGCAATGTTTTTATTTTCACGAGGGTACTAGAAGAAATTGGACCCCAAAAGTTTTTGTGCAATTTCTACTGAGTACGCTGATACCCCATGTGTTGGAGAAAACTACTGTTTGGGCGCATGTCAGGGCTCGGAAGGGAAGGAGTGACGCTTTGGAATGCAGACTTTGATGGAATGGTCTGCGGGCGTCATGTCACGTTCTCAGAGCCCCTGATGTGCCTAAACAGTGGAAATGCCCAACAAGCGCCCCCTTTTTGGAACAGATACCTGATTTGTCAATTTTATAATGTAGTGTTATACGCCAGTTGTGTAGGACAACCTGACAAACACTACACAACTGAAGTATGACAACCTGACGAACACTACGTCAGCTGTGAAGTGTTCGTCAGGTTGTCATACGTCAGAAATTAATTCAGTAGTCCATGGAAGTATGGTACCTTTTGAAGCAGTCTTTCATGCAGAGGCCAGGTTTGTCGGGTCAGGTGTCACATTGGTAAATGGTGTCCTTGCGTATTCCCCTTCGGTAACACACTCGGCACTCCTTTTGTGACTTACCTTTTTTTCCGCTGTGAGGGATCTGGCCCGGGAAATGCTGGCCCAGTACAATTCGAGGTTCTTCAGTTCCAGAAGTAGTGGGGCCCGCTCCGCCACCACTGCCAAATATCAGGGCCTTGATAACTGTCTCCTGGAAGTGAAGGTACGACGCAGAAGTCTGGCCTGCACATTTTGACAGAAGGAAAGCGTTGTGCATTGCCATCTGAATAATGTGCACGGCCAGCTTCTTATACCATACCTTGGCCTTTCTCAAAGCACTGTACGGCTGGAGGACTTGATCGGAGAGATCAACTCCCCCCATGTACTTGTTGTACCCCACTACAAAGTCTGGTTTGGAGACCTGTGTAGTGGAACCTCTTACAGTGCTGAGGGTGCTGCCATCACCATGTATGGTGGTCAAGAGAAGGACATCCCTCTTGTCCTTGTACTTGACCACCAACATGTGGTCGGTACATTGGGTTCTGCTCTCACCCCTTCTGAGCAGCTGCCCAATTAGCGTCTTTGGGAGACCTCTCTGACTTTTGCGGTCCGTAGCGCAGGCTGCGGTACCTCGCACAGAGAGGGACTTGAAGAGCGGGATACTTGTATAAAAGTTATCCAAGTACAGGTGATAACCTTTATCCAGCAGTGGGTGCATCAAGTCCCACACAATTTTCCCACTCACTCCCAGAACAGGGGGGCATTCAGGGGGTTCAATCCGGGAGTCCTTCCCTTCATAAACTCTAAACTTGTGAATGTACCCTGAGGTACTCTCACAAAGTTTATACAGCTTGATCCCGTACCTGGACCTTTTACTGGGCAGGTACTGCTGGAATCCAAGCCGCCCCTTAAAAGAAATTAAGGACTCATCCACGCAGATGTCCCTCTGGGCACGTACACTTCACCAAACTTGTTGTTGAAGTGCTCGATGACCGGCCGAACTTTGAAAAGACGATCAAAGTTCGGGTCATCGCGTGCAGGACACCTTGCATTATCTTGGTAATGCAAGAACTTGTGGATTGCCTCATAATGTGTCCGGATCATGACCATTCGGAACACTGGAGTGTTATACAAAATGTCAACACTCCAGTATTGCCGAACCTCTGTTTTTTTCAGGATCCCCATATGAAGTACCAGGCCCCAAAACTTCATAATTTCTTCTGCGTCTACAGTAGACCAGTTAGAAAATGATGAAGAGGGGTTTTGGTCCAAAAATTGATGAGCATACAAATTAGTTTGGCCCCACATGAGGTTTATAAAATCCTCAGAGAAAAAGACTTTGAAAAAGTCTATTTCTGTGAGGCGGGTGGTGTCAAACTTGATTACTGATTCCGCCACGAAATCAGGAATCAGTGGCTCAAAATTTTCGGGGGGCGAGGTCCATATGGGGTCAGTAGTGGCGGGCGCTGGAACATCTTCTCTCCTGCGACAACTGCGGGGCGGTCCAGCAGCACCTGAGGAGGAGGAGGAAGAGGAGGACGATGAGGCGTCGGAAAAGTAAAGAAATGTGGGATCCTCGCCCTCGCTGTCAGTCTGTGTCGGAGGCAACAATAGCGTATGCCTCCTCCGCTGAATAGCGAGTTTGGGATGAGCTGGACATTTTTTTTTCTTGTGTATGTGGTGCGTGTGTGTCAGTACTTCATTTAGAGTGTGTGTGTGTGTGTGTGTCAGTGTGCTTGGTGTGAACTTTTTTTTTCTGGAAAAAAAAAGAGAAGAAAAGGAACTACCGTAGGTGGTGCAAACAGCAAGCACGAGTGCGGATCGGTGAACTATGTCACCAATCAACTCTCGGCAGCTGCTGGGTGTGTGCGTGGATGTGGTGCAAAGGTAGGGGGGGGGGGGAATTGACAGGGACAAGAAAAAGTCCTGAAAAGCAGCGAGCACGGACGTTGATCAGTGACGTAGACACTGCTCAGCGCTCGGCCGCTGCAGGACGCAGAAAAAAAAAAAAAACTGGGGGGGGGGGAGGAGGATTGGGGTTAAAAGGAGGGGGGAGAGAAGGAGGGGGGAGAGGGGTGGATGAGGGGAGAACAGAGATGGACTTTACCAAAGTCTTCTCTGTTCTTCTTTCAGCAGGATCAGCAGCAGGTTCTGGAAGCGGCTCTGGAGCAGGATCCGCAGCAGCAGGATAAGGAGCTGGAAACCCAGGACCCTGGAGACAGCAGCAGGATGCCGAAGCTGGAGTCCCAGCAACCTGGAGACAGCAGCAGGATGCCGGAGCAGGAGATCCAGGACCCTGGAGACCGCAGCAGGATGCCGGAGCAGCAGCAGCGACTGGAGTAGGTAGGAGAAAGGTCTTGTAGTGTAACAGGAGATTCTGTGGCACTACAATGCCCAGCACAGAGAGATCAGTAGTGTGACTGCTCTGTAGAAATCCTCACCAAGTGTCACAGGGGGTTGACAGGGTGGTGACAGGCAGGTCACAGGCCGGTCACCACCTGGTCACCTCCCGGTCAGGTACTCTGATTGGTGCGATCGATGATGACATCGATCGCACCAATCAGAGATGGCTGGGGCCTGGGCACGCACCACAGGGGGTCACAGGGAGGTGACAGGTAGGTCACAAGCCGGTCACCGCCCTGTGACCGCCCTGTCACCTGTGTTCAGGTGCTCTGATTGGAGCGATCAATGTCATCATCGATCGCTCCAATCAGAGCTGGCTGGGGCTTCTATTACATCACAGGGGGTCATGGGGAGGTGACAGGCAGGTCACAAGCCGGTCACCGCCCCGCGACTGCCCTGTTACCGCGCGGTCCCGCTGTGATCGGTGCGATCGATTAGATCGGCGATTGCACCGATCCTAGCAGTTTGGGGAGAGGGCTAGGGTTACTAGGCAACAGCCTAGGATCGGTGCTCTTATGAGCACCGATCCTAGGCTGCACATCACTGTTTCCGGCAATCTGATTGCCGGAAACAGTGAGAAATGCTGTGATTGGCTGTTCAGAAATGAACAGCCAATCACAGCGATCGTGGGTGTGAAGGGGCGGCGACACCCCCTGAGATGCCGGCACCATCTACCCTAAGGTAAGATGGCACCGGAATTTTAATGCTATCACCGCGACTTCGGTCGCGGTGCCGCATTAAAGATAGGGCGTATTAATACGTATCTGGTCCATAAGGCTCAGGGCACAGATACGTATTAATACGCCCTATGTCGTAAAGGGGTTAAAGTTGTATTCCTATCTTGTACTTTTCTGGCAAATACACAGGACATAATTTTTCATAAGTGATTTTATTGCAAAAAAGTACTAAAATATAAATGAACTATACATGTTTTGTCTCACTGTGTCCATAAGAACCCAAAATATAAAATAAATAGGTTGTTTATTCTGTACAATGAGAACATGAAAAAAACAAAGCCAGAATTGCTGTTTTTTTGTTACCTTCTCTCACATAAAAGTGGAATAAAAATGCGATCAAAAAGGCACCTGTGACGATGAAGCATAAATTCTTAATTATGCCAGACATATTTTCTGATGGCAAGAGAAGCATACCTTTATTTTTATGTTGACTCTAATCTGTGCTCTTCTTTAGTTGATTAACACAGACTATTATTTGTATAAGCCTGAATGTTCTTTGATTCTGAAACAACGATATGTATTTACAAGAGCCTCTGTGATACAAACTATGTAAATAGATTAGCTAGAACAAGGAATGTTTTCTAGATATGTTAAATACCATTGTAAGGTGTTTTCCAGTCAATCTTGGGGGGATGAGCTGTGGATACTCAAGCCTTGTGAAATAATATCATCCCTAATTCTTAACCTGTGGATGTGTATTTAACAAGGGGCATGTGTTTCGGAGACAGAATAAGACTTGGGGCAGAGAATCAAGGAACATCAGAAAGACCTTAGAAGGAAAATGAGAGACATCATTCAGGAAAGTAGATGGATTGCATGGCATCCAAAGAGACACAGATTTGTATTCTACATGATTCTAGTCTAAAGATATGGCCCTGACTGGAAAGATTTAGATCTCCTCAGTTAACCATCAGAGAGACCATGGATACTTTTAGGGAGACCAGGAGAGGACGAAGAAGCCACCTGGCGCCATGGATATGTTGTTTTGGGGTTGCTAGGAGGGGCTCACCGGTTGCTTAGAACCCATGGAGACATTGGGAGTTGCCAGGAGGGACCCACTGGTCATCTGACCCCATGGAAACTCTCGGAGAGGCCAGGTTGGGACCCTCGGGTCTCCTGGCCTTGTACCTCGATGGACAGCTAGCTTCCTAAGCTTGCCGCTACCTTCTCTCTGTGAGGGCCCACCAGAAGCGGGGGGGGCCACTGGTTGAGGTAGTCGGCCCTGGAAGTCTCCAAAGTTGCAGCTGTTCTATCCCAGGCGGGTGGAGAAGGAAGGGTGAGACTGTGTAATTGCGCACCATCTGGGGCATTTGCCGGGACTGTTCTATGTGTTTATTGTCCGCTTTGTGGTTCAATAAAATATTGTCACGTTGTTTTACCCTCACCCTGCGTTGTTACCCCCACGGAAGACCACAGGTCCTCACAGCACCTATACTCCAAAATAACAACAATAACAAAAAATACAACTCGTCCCGCAAAAAAATAGGTTCTCATACAAATCTGTTAACAGAAAAAATAAGAGTTATGGCTCTCCTTATATGGCAATGTAAAATTGTTTTGTTTTTGAAAATGTGTTATTTTCATGCAGACATCATAAAACATAAGTAAATGGTGATTTTATGTTAATTGTACTGACCCACAGAGTAAAGTTAATATGTGATTTATATGAAACTAGATGGTGGCCCGATTCTAACGCATCGGGTATCCTAGAATATGTATGCGGCCAACCGGGCGCGACTAATCAGCGAAGCTGTGTTTAAATGGGTTGTGCACTACTTTAAATTAACCCCCCAATGTATCTCCCGGGGCCCCTAATGAATTTTGGAGGACCGGGGAGCGAGGCCGCCGGTCGGGGAACTTCTGCTGCGAGCAGCCGGGAGATGACCGGCTAGCACAGGGTGAGCGTGGGAGCGAGTGAGGGTGAGAGTGTGAGGGTGAGCGTGGGAGCGTGTGAGGGTGAGCGTGGGAGCGTGTGAGGGTGAGCGTGGGAGCGTGTGAGGGTGAGCGTGGGAGTGTGTGAGGGTGAGCGTGGGAGCGTGTGAGGGTGAGCATGGGAGCGTGTGAATGTGAGCGTGAGAATGTGAGCGTGTGAGGGTGGGTGTCCGATGGTGAGCGTCAGAGCGTGAGCGTCCGACCGTGAGCGTCAGAGCGTGAGCCAGAGCGTGAGCGTCAGAGCATGAGCATCAGAGCGTGAGCGTCAGAGCGTGAGCATCAGAGAGTGAGCGTGAGCGTCAGAGCCTGAGCATCCGAGCGTGAGCGTCCGAGCGTGAGCGTCAGTGCGTGAACGTCAGAGGCTGAGCGTCAGAGCGTGAGCATCAGAGCGTGAGCGTCCGAGCGTGAGCGTCAGAGCGTGAGCGTCAGAGCGTGAGCGTCCGAGCGTGAGCGTCAGAGCGTGAGCGTCAGAGCGTGAGCGTCTGAACGTGAGCGTCTGAACGTGAGCGTCCGAGCGTGAGCGTGTGAGCGTGAGTGTTAGAGAGTAAGCATCCGAGCGTGAGCATCCGAGCGTGAGCGTGAGAATCAGAGCGTGAGCGTCAGAGCCTGAGCATAAGCGTCAGAGCGTGAGCGTCAGAGCGTGAGCGTCAGAGCGTGAGCGTCAGAGCGTGAGCTTGAGCGTCAGAGCCTGAGCGTGAGCGTCAGAGCGTGAGCGTCAGAGCGTGAGTGTCAGAGCCTGAGCGTGAGCGTCAGAGCGTGAGCGTCAGAGCGTGAGCGTCAGAGCGTGAGAGTCAGAGTGTGAGCGTCAGAGCGTCCGAGCGTGAACTTCAGAGCGTCTGAGCTTGAGCGTGAGCGTCAGAGCGTGAGCGTCAGAGCCTGAGTGTCAGAGCGTGAGCGTGAGCGTCAGAGCGTGAGCGTCAGAGCCTGAGCATGAGCGTCAGAGCCTGAGCATGAGCGTCAGAGCGTGAGCATGAGCGTGAGCGTCTGAGCGTGAGCGTCCGAGCGTGAGCGTCCGAGTGTGAGCGTCAGAGCGTGAGCGCGAGCGTCCGAGTGTGAGCGTCCGAGTGTGAGCGTCAGAGCGTGAGCGTGAGCGTCAGAGCGTGAGCGCCCGAGCGTGAGCATCCGAGCGTGAGCTTGAGCGTCCGAGCGTGAGCGTCAGAGCGTCCGAGCTTGAGCGTCCGAGCGTGAGCGTCCGAGCGTGAGCGTCAGTGTCCGAGCGTGAGCGTCAGAGCGTGAGCGTCAGAGCGTCCGAGCTTGAGCGTCCGAGCGTGAGCGTCAGTGTCCGAGCGTGAGCGTCAGAGTGTGAGCGTCAGAGCGTGAGCATGTGAGGGTGAGCAGGTGAGGGTGAGCGTGTGAGGGTGAGCCGCTAACGGCCTCCATATTTCTCTGAAATCCGCGTGAGCGTCCGAGCGTGAGCGTCCGAGCGTGAGCATGAGCGTCAGAGCGTGAGCTTGAGCGTCCGAGCGTGAGTGTCCGAGCGTGAGTGTCAGAGCGAGAGCGTGAGCGTCAGAGCGTGAGCGTGAGCGTCAGAGCCTGAGCGTCAGAGCCTGAGCGTGAGCATCCGAGCGTGAGCGTCAGAGCGTGAGCATCCGAGCGTGAGCGTCAGAGCGTGAGCGTCAGAGCGTGAGCATCAGAGCGTGAGCGTCAGAGCCTGAGCATGAGCGTCAGAGTGTGAGCGTCAGAGTGTGAGCGTCCGAACTTGAGCGTCCGAACTTGAGCGTCCGAACTTGAGCGTGTGAGCGTGAGCGTCAGAGCGTGAGTGTCAGAGCGTGAGCGTGCGCATCCGAGCGTGAGCATCCGAGCGTGAGCATCCGAGCGTGAGCGTCAGAGCGTGAGCGTCCGAACTTGAGCGTGAGCGTCAGAGCGTGAGCGTCCGAGCGTGAGCGTCCGAACTTGAGCGTGTGAGCGTGAGCGTCCGAGCGTGAGCGTCCGAGCGTGAGCGTCAGAGCGTGAGCGTCCGAGCGTGAGCGTCCAAACTTGAGCGTCCGAGCGTGAGCGTCAGAGCGTGAGCGTGAGTGTCAGAGCGTGTGAGCGTCAGCGCGAGAGCGTGAGCGTCCGAGCTTGAGCGTCCAAGCGTCAGAACATGAGCGTCCGAGCGTGAGCGTCAGAGCGTGAGGGTGAGCGTCTGAGGGTAAGCGTCTGAGGGTGAGCGTGTGAGGGTGAGCAGGTGAGGGTGAGCGTGTGCGGGTGAGCCGCTAACGGCCGCCATATTTTTCTGAAATCCCGCGACTCTGATTGGCCGCGGCCTGACCAATCAGTGACGTGGGATTTCCTGGACAGACAGACAGACAGACAGATAGACAGACAGACAGATGGGATAAGACAATTATATATATTAGATGGTCAATGCTGTAAAAAATAAACCTTAACTGGGGAAAAATGTATATTTTCACCATTTGCCATGTGCCGCATATTTATCTCTTGAACTTACTTTTAAGATAAAAAAAAAGATCACCGCATCCCTTGATAAATGTCGTGAGGGGTGGAGGGATATTGTGAAAAAGCACAAACATTATTAAAAATACATAAGATTAAAAGATGATTAAAATAATTAAAAATAAAAACCTGATGATAAATGAATCTATGCAGTAAAAAAAGGGTGGGACAGATAGAGTCCTTGTATGCGTAAAGCTGGGTATAAATAGAGATACAAATAGGATTAAATCATTACAAGAATAAACGATCTGTGTATAAATGTGTTTAAAAAATACTCGTTCTGTTAAATGTCTGGTTGACAACACAAAGAAAATAATGGGACCTATAGTGTCAAGTCATAATTATCAATGGCAGGCTCAGACTGAGGGCTCGTCCACACGACCGCTTAACATGGCCGAGTGCTGTCCGATGTTTTATCAGATAGCTCTCTGCCCAATGTTATACTGTGGGGCAGTGCCAACTAGTGTTTTTTTTCTCATGCCGATTTTGCATACAAGTCCATGGACTTGTATGACATCAGTGTGAAACATTGAACTGCACTCGGATGTCATCTGAGTGCAGTGCGAGATGGGCGGCAAATTTAAACGCCGCTCTGCTGATTGGTCGCAGCCGGCCACCGCGACCAATCAGCAGAGCGGCATTTAAATTTGCCGCCCATCTCGCTGATTGGTCGCGGTGGCCGGCCGTGGCCAATCAGCAAAGCGGCGTTTAAATTTGCCGCCCATCTCGCTGATTGGTCGCGGTCGGCCACCGCGACCAATCAGCACAGCGGCGTTTAAATTTGCCGGCCATCTCGCTCATTGGTCGCGGTGGCCGGCCGCGATTAATCAGCAGAGCGGTGTTTAAATTTGCCGCCCATCTCGCTGAGTGGTCGCGGCCGGCCACCGCGACCAATCAGCAGAGCGGCGTTTAAATTTGCCGCCCATCTCGCTGATTGGTCGCGGTGGCCGGCCGCGATTAATCAGCAGAGCGGTGTTTAAATTTGCCGCCCATCTCGCTCATTGGTCGCGGCCGGCCACCGCGTCCAATCAGCAGAGCGGCGTTTAAATTTGCCGCCCATCTCGCTGATTGGTCGCGGTAGCCGGCCGCTACCAATCAGCAGAGCGGTGTTTAAATTTGCCGCCCATCTCGCTGATTGGTCGCGGCCGGCCACCGCGACCAATCAGCGTCGTATTAGTGTGGGCCCGGGAGCGGCGCTGCTTGTGCGGCTCCGTATTAGCGAGGACCGGGGAACGGCGCTGCCTGTGCGGCTCCTTCTGCTGCGAGAAGCCGGAAGATGAGCGACTGCTCGCAGCAAAAGCATCCCGACAGTCGGCGCCGCTCCCCAGTCCTCCGTTCACACTTGCTGTCAGGAGATCAGCTGGCCATGCCGCTGATCTTCCGAAGTTAGCCGCATGGAGGTCAGCGGCGCCGGTCGGGGTAGTTGTGCTGCTAGCGCCGCTCATCTCCCCGCTGCAACGCCGCTGACCTCCGTTCGCCAGATGAGCCGCTAATGGCCGCCATCTTTTTTCAGAAATCCCGCGGCGCTGATTGGCCGCTGCCGGACCAATGAGCAACGCGGGATTTCCAGGACAGACAGAAAGACAGACAGACAGACAGACAGACGGGATAAGACGATTATATATATAGATTAGCATAAAACCACCAACAACATGGACACAGGATGCCCAACTCACTTACTGTGTTTCGCACAAGAAGCTGCATCAGGAGCTAAGTTTATGGATTCATTCTAAATCTGGATTTATGACTTTTTAAATCTAATATATTTTTAACGAAGTTTTCAATTTTTACATTATACTCATATCTCTTGGCCACTTTTTAAAACCATTCCAGCAAGATTGGCGCTCCTATCTTTCTGCGACCAAAAAGTGGTATATGACCACATATAAGATGTTGCCGTTCTTGGGAGAAATTGCATATTAAAATACAGTGTATTTCATTAATTTTCCTCTTGTAAAAATGAACAGTTTTGATCTAAATCTGCATAATTTAACTCTCACCTTCCTCATCATCAAGGATACCTCACGAGGTGAGATTTTGCATGATGCTCCAGATCAATGTCGATTGACAGTCATTTTCTATTTCTTCCATTTTCTTTACTCATTGCACCAACAGTTGTCTCCTTCTCTCCCAGCGTCTTACTTATGGTTTTGTAGCCCATTCCAGCTTCGTGCAGGTCTATGATCTTGTCCCTGACATCATTAGAAAGCTCTTTGGTCTTGCCCATGTTGTAGAGGTTAGAGTCTGACTGATTAATGGAGTCTGTGGACAGGAGTCTTTTCTACAGGCGACTATGTAAGACAGCTGTCTTTAATGCAGGTAACCAGTTGATTAGGAGCATCTAACTGGTCTGTAGGAGCCAGAACTCATAATGGTTTGTAGGGGATTAAATACTTATTTCTCACTGCAAAATTAAAATAAATTTATCTAATTTATACAATGTGATTTTCTTGATTTTTTGGGGGGGATATTCTATCTCTCAATATCAAAATTAACCTACCCTTAATATTATAGACTGTTCATGTCTTTGTCAGTGGACAAACTTACAAAAACAGCAAAGGATGGAATAATTCTTCCCTTCACTGTATTTAGATTTCCCTGCTCTGATATATTTCTTGTTCTCATTTTGTTTGATTTTTCAATTTAAAAACATAAAACAGAAGAGCAGCGTATTCTTACCACAGGAGCAGCTATGTTATGAAGGGGGTGTCTCATCATAAATGGGTGCAATTTTAAAGCACTTGAAAAAAGCAAAAGCAATTTTGCAATTTGCTTGTTATTAAAAATCCTCTCCAAGAATGGAGTCATTTTTAGGTATTATTGCTTACAGCTGAGGAGTAACTAATCTACTAGGCAAGGAGCAATTCTGAAGCTCGCTGGATTGCTGGATCAGGACCGGTTCAGGACCACCCAGCTCCTCCAATGCTGTAAGACAAGGATGACTTTGCTTGCAGAAACGAAGAGCAGACAGTCTGACAACAACGCCACAACCTCCGCACAAAAGGAAGCTGGGCAGCAGGGAAACGGTGAGCTCCTGAGGTGAAGAAAACCTTTAAGGCCAGTGCACAAGAGCCAAGGAGGCCATATGGAGGGTCTGGGTATAAGCTTCATGCGTTTTGTCTACACCGTGAGCTGGCTCTTTGCTGGAAGGATTTTCCTAGATTCCAGTAGTGGTAACAAGTCCACCAGTAATTCACAAATAGTGGTATACCGTACTGCTTCCCATCATCACTAGAAGAGCACATCATTAGAGAAAAAAACGCAGGACTCACTTTTCTAGGTAACTGACAGCTGCAGCCAATCACTAGCTGCGCTGGTTCTCTGACGTTGTAAAAAAGTAGACATCACTTCAGGAGTCGTCACCGATCTCCGAAGTGGACTGCGCTTGATTTGCGAGGGCAGTGTAGGGAGAGTATGCCACCATTTTTTATTTTAAGCACATTCGTGCCTTATATTTTTATTACTGTAACAGCAACCTATTTAATATCAATTTAATTGAACCAGTGTTATGTAAAAATGAAGAGTTGTTCTATAACACTCCTAATATTTTCCTTTTGTATATATTTAGCCTACAGAAACAATGTGTCACATTTTAGACAGAGGTTATTACCCAGCTTTTCCAGTCTGCATAATGCCAGATCTGCCCAGGTAGTCATTTATAAGTCATTAACTCTTCTTTTATAATAGTGTGACTAGTCAGGTTGCTATTGGTGACTAAGCCCCGCCCCTTCCGAGACTTTCACGTTCAGCAGTGATGGAACACTCACATACATCTGCTGACATCACAGTGAGTGTGACATCACCGGCACAGTGACATCACATTCCACAAAGTTCCATATACAACTGACTGCAGCCATTGAGCTTTAGTTGTAGTTGGCTTTGACTACAATATACGTGTGGATTGCATTTAGTAATTTTCCATACGTTTTTTGGATAATTGCCCTGTTGTTGCCTGATGCAACATGGACTTTAAAGGGAAAAGAAAGAGAAAAAGGAAAGAAACACCAGATGGAGAAGACACTGGAAATAACCAGGAACCTCCACCAAAGATAAGGAAGATGGACTCCAAGAAATCTGGGCAGGATGGTCAAATATTACCTGACAATGAGGGAACCCAGAATATTTCCTTCCTAGACACTGTACAAAACAGATGTGACAAGTTTGTGGGATACATCACAAATCAAGCTGATACCAATCTACAAAAGCTGAGTACAAGAGAGAGGAAAAGAGAGACTGTGGGTCCAACCAGGATCATTAACACGAGAGGTAATGAAAGTGCAGCAGAAGAGAAGAGAACTGGGAGAAAAAGGAAACATCATGAAGA
The DNA here is from genome assembly GCF_046119375.1 of Phyllobates terribilis. Taxonomy (NCBI): domain Eukaryota; kingdom Metazoa; phylum Chordata; class Amphibia; order Anura; family Dendrobatidae; genus Phyllobates; species Phyllobates terribilis. Next base: position 1,463,614 of record NW_027362797.1, read on the forward strand.
TCCAGCCACCAGTCAAGATGACATCTCAGGTGAATTTAGTGGCCCCAGTAGCAAAAAAATAAAGACCACTGTCCCTCTCACCAGGGATAAGTTTATCTGCCATGGCATACTTGGAGAAGGGAGTTATGGGAAGGTTGTACTGGCCACGGATAAGATACGGAAACAAAGTGTGGCCCTTAAAATCATAAAGAAGGAAAGCCTAATCTCCTTCCCTGAATGCCTTGTTGAGCACCATGTCCTGAAGCTTAGCCACAACAGCAGATTCTTAACTCATTGCCATGCCGCGTTTCATACTGAAAACCATGCCTATTTTGTCACCGAGCTGGCCAGTGGAGGGGACCTGCATGACTATATATATAGTACCATTCCCCTGAAGGAACCTGTAACCTTTATAGCAGCAGAAATCGTCTGTGGCCTACAATTCCTGCACAGCAATGACATCATTCACCGGGACTTAAAACCGGATAACATCCTGCTGACTGGTGACGGCCACATAAAAATTACTGATTTTGGACTATCTCTTTATGAGTTTGATAAGAGATTTAATGCCAGAGATTTCAGTGGAACACCTGGGTATGGCGCCCCAGAAATGATCATGGGAGACGCTTATGATGAAGGTGTAGATTGGTTCGCCTTTGGAGTCATATTGTACAACATGATTTTCCAAGACTCACCATTTCCAGGAGACACCACTGAAGAGATTGAGAGAAATGTTATCTACTCTGAACCATCATATGAAAACCTCACTGACCACGATGCTGTGGACATTATGTCCAAACTACTCTGCAAAGACCATTATGTCCGGCTAGGGGTTAATGGAAAAATCAGAAAACACCCCTTATTTTCAAATCTAAACTGGACAGACATAGAAACAGGGAAAGCGCCATCTCCAGTTATTATAAGAAGGAACATGAATGTCAGCATGAGACAGCAGATCCCAGCACCGCGCAGTGAAGACCTGAACGAGACAATTCCGGCTGAAGAACAGAGGATTTTTACGAGTTTCCCATTTGTGGCTCCAGAATGGAGCACAACTTACCACTAAATGGAGAAACGGCATAATACCATCTAATCCTCCTGTATCTTGACTTAAGACTGTCTACTTTGGGGTGTGTGGCACCTCATCCCGTATCCCGCATATTCTTAATATGTAACAGTAAACTTTGCTTGTTTTAATTCATCCTTTGGTTCTTTGGAGCATTTTTCTATTTTTTCCTGTGTATATACAGTGTATATATGTACAGGTCATGTGTATATCTAAAGGTCATGTATATATGCATATATATAATGTGTAGGTCACGTGTATGTATAATGTGTATGTGTATATTGTGACAAAAAAACATCAGATTAAGAAACAATTCTGTTGTTTTAACCCCATAGTGACCACCAATACGTCTTTTTACGGACCTGCGATATAAGAGATTAGCATCCCCCCGAGAGGTGACAATCCTGCAGCTATCAGCTGTACACTATAGCTAACAACTTGCTGCATCAGCCACGATCAGGGTCGGCACTGATTATGGCCATTTAACCCCTTAAATTCTGCTGCCAATAGTGACTACGGCATCTAGATGGTTAACAGAGTGTGGGGGCTCCCTCTTTAACTACATTGGCACCCTGAGATCTTGATCGTGCGGTCCTGATGTTCGCCATGGCAGTCAAATAACGGCCTTAGAGCCTGCCGCGTATAGTGGCCTGTTCAGAAGTTATTAAAATGTAGGTGGTGAAAATAAACTTTTACATTCCTGTTATGCCACTTTGCATTAATTCCTGAAAAGCACCTGAAGGGTTAATGAACCACCTGAAAGCAATTAAATTTTTAATACAGGGATGCGGTTTTTAAAATGGTATCACTCTTGGGGGGATTTCCAATATATAGGACCCTCAAAGTAATTTCAAAACTGAACAGGTCCCTATAAAAATAAGTTTTGTAAATTTCTTTGAAAATATGAAAAATTACTCCTCCATTTTTAAACCTTCTAAAATGCTAACAAAATAAAACATTTTACAAATGGTGCTGATAGAAAGCAGACATTATTGAAATGTAATTTATTATTGCTTTGTGTGGTATGACTATCTGGATTAAAGGGATAATCATTAAAAGTTTGAAAATTGCAATTTTTTGTAAATTTATATCAAATTTCTGATCTTTTTATAAATAAGGAATGATGCCATACGGATGGCAAAATCGATAAAAATCATCCAAATTTTTTCACTATTTTTTTCACACTCGTGTAGCCCCGACCTCATAGTGATACCAGATGTGTTTAGTTTTTTTATGCTTTGCTACTTTTGCACACTATGAACATTTTTTTAGGAAATATAATTTGATTTCCTCTAAATGACACAGTCACTATTGACTCTATTACATCCAGTGGGTTAAACGGCCGAACTCCAACGATGGTCATGAGGAAACAAACAATCAAACTGAGCTTTTACTCACCCGGGGTCCAGCACTGCTTTTTGCTGCTCCAGACATTTTTAATCAGCTGCATCTTCATGTCAACTGCGCTGCAGCCAATCACTGAGCTCTGTGGTACTGCCAAATTAAATGGGGCATTCTTATAATAAAGAGGCACAAAAGGGGCATTATTAGGTATGGAGGCACAGAGGCATACTTCCCAACTTTGAAAGTTAGGAAAGAGTGACGCAAACTATGTAGCAATCCACAGTTTTATTTTACACTAAGCCACTTCCCTAACCTTGGTCAGTCGCTTATATGTGCCTACACAGAAATATTCCTCCTAGTGAACTCATTAATTCTTAACCTGTGGATGTGTATTTAAGAATCTACTTTCCTGAATGATGTCTCTCATTTCCCTTCTAAGGTCTTTCTGATAGACCTTAGAAGGAAAATGAGAGACATCATTCAGGAAAGTAGATGGATTGCATGGCATCCAAAGAGACACAGATTTGTATTCTACATGATTCTAGTCTAAAGATATGGCCCTGACTGGAAAGATTTGGATCTCCTCAATTAACCATCAGAGAGACCATGGATACTTTTAGGGAGACCAGGAGAGGACGAAGAAGTCACCTGGCGCCATGGATATGTTGTTTTGGGGATGCTAGGAGTGACTCACCGGTTGCTTAGTACCCATGAAGACATTGGGAGTTGCTAGGAGGGACCCACTGGTCATCTGGCCCCATGGAAACTCTCGGATAGGCCAGGTTGGAACCCTCGGGTCTCGTGGCCTTGTACCTCGATGGACTGCTAGCTTCCTAAGCTTGCCGCTACCTTCTCTCTGTGAGGGCCCACCAGAAGCGGGGGGCCACTGGTTGAGGTAGTCGGCCCTGGAAGTCTCCAAAGTTGCAGCTGTTCCATCCCAGGCGGGCGGAGAAGGAAGGGTGAGACTGTGTAATGTTGCACCATCTTGGGCATTCGCTGGGACTGTTCTTTGTGTTTATTGTCCGCTTTGTGGTTCAATAAAATATTGCCACGCTGTTTTACCCTAACCCTGCGTTGTCTGAGTAGCGTTACCCCCACGGAAGACCACGGGTCCTCACAGCACCTATACTCCAAAATAACAACAATAATAAAAAAATACAACTCGTCCCGCAAAAAAATAGGTTCTCATACAAATCTGTTAACAGAAAAAATAAGAGTTATGGCTCTCCATATATGGCAATGTAAAATTGTTTTGTTTTTGAAAATGTGTTATTTTCATGCAGACATCATAAAACATAAGTAAATGGTGATTTTATGTTAATTGTACTGACCCACAGAATAAAGTTAATATGTAATTTATATGAAATGGTCGATGCTGTAAAAAATAAACCTTAACTGAGGAAAAATGTATATTTTCACCATTTGCCATGTGCCGCGTATTTATCTCTTGAACTTACTTTTAAGTAAAAAAAAAAGATCACCGCATCCCTTGATAAATGTCGTGAGGGGTGGAGGGATATTGTGAAAAAGCACAAACATTATTAAAAATACATAAGATTAATAAATCATTAAAAATAAAAATACATAAGATTAAAAACCTGATGATAAATGAATCTATGCAGTAAAAAAAGGGTGGGACAGATAGAGTCCTTGTATGCGTAAAGCTGGGTATAAATAGAGATACAAATAGGATTAAATCATTACAAGGATAAACGATCTGTGTATAAATGTGTTTAAAAAATACTCGTTCTGTTAAATGTCTGGTTGACAACACAAAGAAAATAATGGGACCTATAGTGTCAAGTCATAATTATCAATGGCAGGCTCAGACTGAGGGCTCGTCCACACGACCGCTTAACATGGCCGAGTGCTGTCCGATGTTTTATCAGATAGCTCTCTGCCCAATGTTATACTGTGGGGCAGTGCCAACTAGTCTATGGACTTGTATGACATCAGTGTGAAACATTGAACTGCACTCGGATGTCATCTGAATGCAGTCCAATTACCACGGACTCAGACAAGGGAGAAGATGGAGAAATTATGTACTCTGTCTACTCTGCATCGTTATCCAGCACTTTGATTCTTTTTATTATTCCTCTTATTATTTTTTGTAATCCATTAAAAACAAGTATGTGGAAAACAGACTTCTGAATGAGGCCTAAATGTCTGGAAGGATCACTGCTGGAAAAAATATAGCCGGAATAAAAAAAACTGCACCTTGCGTTATAGGTGATTTGTGCATGCGCGGGATCTGGAAGACGAGACTGTACGTCACAGGGCAGGGGAGGGGGGGAACATTGTAATTAGCAAAGTAGTTTGGGATTTCTTCCCGTCCCCCGGCTCTCAAGAATGAGAAAACTAACTGAATAAAAAGACATTTCAAAGCAAGCAGACCTCTAATATTAGGCATACAGGTATGTATAGACTTACATTTCTATCACCTGTATGCCTATATTAGAGGTCTGATAAGTCCCCGGGGATGACAGATTCCCTTTAAAAGCCTTCACAGTTTCTCTAGTAGCCAAATGTCCTGTGGTCTCAGCAGCGACCCCTTTTTGTTTAGATTTGATTGATGTTTATGCATATAAAGGTGGATGATGCAGGAGAGGTCAGAGGCATCAATCTAACCTAAAGGAGAGGGGTTATGAGGAGATCACTGGATACCAGGGGCGGACATATCATTGGTGCAACCTGTGCGGCCCCACAGAGGCCCAAGAGGTAAAAGGGCCCATTTCTACCTCCAAAGCAGGTACAATTTTGCATTTTTAGCAGCTCTTGGACTGCAAAGGGCCCATATATTGTTCTTGCACAGGGGCCCTTTTCTGCCTGTGTCCACCAGTGCTCGATACACGTCTGCTAAAGAAACATCCAGTCTACGATATTAGAGTAATTTGCAACAAAGCAGGAGATATTAAAACTTCTGTTTCTAAGGTACATTTATTATTACTACTACACCTGAGTTTGTACCCATTTAATAGTGATAGTGGTCTTGGAGAGTCAAAATAGCGAACAGATTATTTTTCAGTTGTAAATGTACTTTCAGATAGCGACCACTAGATGTCCCTAGTGAGCTGACATGAAGTTGGCACAAGTATTAAGGCACTGCACATTCACTCATCTCAGGTGTAAAGGAGTCTGGGCTTATGGTGTTGATGACTTATCTACAGGATAGGTCATGAACAGCTGATTGGTGGGATTTCGACACTCAGCGCCCCCAACCGATCAGCTGTTTTTTTGCTCCAGCGGACTGTAAACACTGTAACTACAGTATGCCTGGACAACACCTTTAATTCTGTGCTCTCAGCAGACAATGTTTTTGCTCTGCCTACCTACAACATATATATAGTAATCTGAAGGGGTTTTCCAGGCTTAAGATACTGGTAAGTTATTCTTAGGATAGGTCATCAATATCAGATGCATGGTGTCCCAGAACGCAGTACCCCACCAATCAACTGTTCTCAGTCTCTGCTCCAATACAACCTCAAAAACTCCTGTGTGCACATATCTGAAGTGAAATTTCACATGTGACGATCACTGACTATATTATTTTAACAAAAGAACTAACAGCCTAGTAATACATATGCAAATCAACAGAAATAAAACTGGTAAAAAACACAACAGAATTCAATTTGTAGTAAATCACTTAATGACCACACGATTGTTACAATTCCTCTGCCACTGGAAACCTGCAGCGTGTGGAGGGTCTTCCTGAGGAAGATGAAGCTTGAGCGTTAGGGTGCAGACAGGCAGCCATATAACTCGGGTGAAGATCGCATCGCAATCCTCGGACTGGCTGTCGGCTCCTGACCTGAGCGTGACAGCTGCAGAGAAATACATGCTGCCACGCTCAGGTCAGGAGCCGACGGCCAGTCCGAATATTGCGATGCGATCCTCACCTGAGTTATACGGCTGTCTGTCTACGACCTTAGGCCACATTTATACGTTCAGTATTTGGTCAGTATTTTACATCAGTATTTGTAAGCCAAAACCAGTAGTGGGTGAAAAATACAGAAGTGGTGACGTGTTTGTATTATACTTTTCCTCTGATTGTTCCACTCCTGGCTTGGGCATATAAATACTGAGGTAAAATACTGACCATATACTGAACGTGTGAACGTGGTCTTAGAATTGGTGCGAACCAAGTCACAGGGTCTAATTCATCGGCCACGTCCGTAATCTGTGCTTGCTGGATGGGAGGCCTGAATATCACTTCTTACCTCCTGGTGTAGCGCCCCGAGGGTTCGGCCGCTACAGGGGTATTGCACCTCAGTCCAGAGGTGTGGTATTCCACTCCCGGGTAAGGATGGAGAATGGACCAGGGCTCAGTTAGCTGCATGCAGCACACACACCCCATTTCCCAGGGACAGCTCAACGGTGCTCCCACTAGACAGAAGTGCAGGCACGACCGACCATGTCCCTGCTGGAGTGGGGAGGGAGGGGTGGAACACCCAGTGCTGTAGGGGCAGATAGGGGGCGGTTTCTGAGCGTAGGAAGGAGCCCATTGGTTGCTGGTCACCTGGGCTCATGGCTAGAAGGAGGTATAAAAGGTGGGCACCATCTTAGATCTAGGTTCGTTCAGTTCGTTCTGTGGAGAGGAGAAGACAGGGAGCAGCAGCTCAGGCTGAGTGCTGCTCCAGAGGCAGGCCTAGGGAAGAGGCCGGGGCCTGAGAGGAGAAGGAGAAGTGGGCCTGGAGAAGAGGCCGAGGAGGAGGTGAAGGGGAGCTGAGATTCTAGCTCATCTCAGCTCCAAGAGAAAGGAACAGAAGCAGAAAGGAACAGCAAAGAAGGAGAGACAGAGAAACAGAAGGGCTCAGGAACAAGAAGGTGGAAGGGACCCTAAGAACCCACGAGAATCCAGGGTGCAGGGTCAGGCAGATTAAGGGTACCGGATCCCAAGTTGGTGGAGGAGAAACAACCCTCAGCCAAAGACCGGTCGTCGTGATCATATATTGGTGCGACACCTCATCAAACCTGCTAGGAAGGCACCATATAGGACAGCGGAGGACGGTGCCCACGTTTAACCGCACAGGTCCGCGGCAGCTGGACAAAAGTGGGTCACTGGTGAGGCAGGCCAGAGAAAGGATAAAAGGGGGTCCTGTGCCATGCTCCTGAACTGCCTGGGAGTTGACCGAGCCCCACACCTGGTGGACGCAGCACGGCTCGGGCAGTCATTGACAGCTGAAGTGACTTGGATATTAACCGTGAGTAAAGACGCTGGACTGCAGTACGTTGTCTGTGTGCTTTTTCGCTCCTCCGGCACTACCGGTACTGGGACTCTCACTACCATCACTCCCACCATCCACTACACTGCCCTGGGGCTGCACTCTTCCCGTGGGGAGTCACATCACCTCAGCTGCACCCATCATCAGCCCCAGCGGTCTTCAAGCAGCGGCGGTTCCTAATAACCGCAAATCCACGGGTGGCGTAGTCGGACATTATCTAAGCACGTAGCAGACTACCATTGGCCTGACCACCCTGAGCCGCGGGACCGGGCCGCCACCACTACTACCCCCAACGTCTCCCTATCGCCCGGTTCCGCGTGCCCCACGGCCCAGGGGGCGAGTCACTGGCATCGGTGGATCTATTTTTGATTAGTCGGCCTGGTGCGACATCACATGTACATCACACTCCAACAATGATGTGGTGCCAGGCCGGAGGAGCCGAAGATGCCGTTAGGCAAGAGGCGGTTCTCAGGGCGCCCTTAGAGCAGACACAGATTACTGACCTGGCCAATTGATTGGGTCCTGCAAATCAATTCGCACCAATTCTATTATTACACTATTCTATCCAACAGGACAATGATCCCAAAAGTCCACCAAGGCATGGTTTCAGAAGAAGTCTTGGAAGATTCTGAGGTAGCTGTCACAGTCGCCTGACTTGAAACCCATAGAAATTTTTGATGGGATTTGAAGAAGGCGGTTGCAACATGGAAAGCCAAGAAAATTAGTGACCTGTAGACCATGATGAATGGGTTATGATTCACCAAGAATGCTACCAGAAGCTATGTCTGGCTGGGTATCACCATTGCAATTCTACTAAGTAGAGTTAGCAGCGTGGTGGTGTAACACAGCGTGGAGCAGTAGCCTTGGGCGAGGCACTCGTCTCCAGCGCCCCGGCACATTACATGAAAGTGAAGGTCCTGGCTGGGTGTGTGGATTTATGCTGTGAGATCCTTACACCCATGCAGGCCAAATGTAGCTAATGTTGCTGGTTTTCCAGGACTAGATGTTTCACAGTTCAATGAGAGAGGCCATCATTAGAAAGTAAACTCTACTGAACGGCAACTTAATCAGGGTTATAAACAAGGGATAGCGGGTACAAAGTCTTAAAGACGTTTCCTTTACTGTATGAAGCAATTTCCACACAGTATCATTCCTCTGTAGTATACTCCAGGGCTTTCTATATCTGCTGTTTCTCCCTACTTCGCCACAACCCAGCTTTAACGCAGCGGTCCTGGTTAACAAGCCTCCACTACTTGTTCAGCAGTTCCGTATCCTATTTCTTCCACTGCTGTGGCCCTGGAGCTCCTGCTCGGGACCCTTCATTAGTCCCAGTCTCAAAGTCCCGTTAAGGACATTTCTTTCTGCGTTACAAGCCCAAGGTCTCATGGCTAGGCGTCCACTCCAAGGACCCGTCTCCGGGAGGCCACTCTGTCTCATCAGTCACTTTTCCTCAGGATCTCACTCTCCTTTCCCTTCAGTCTCCTCTCATTCAGGGTCCCTCTCCAATGCAGCACTGCTCACTATGGACCTTTTAGTCCGCTCACTTTGTAATCTCGATCCTATCTGACTTCCTAGCAGTAGTCACTTTCCCTTATACTAGCCCCTTCTACTGTGGCCTAGTCCCAACTTTTAACTCTAACTTACGCTATGGTCAATTATATACACTACCAACATCATTAACATATTTATCGCTTTACACTATTCATATTACATCACAATACTATTAACACTTATCACATTACACAATATTTTCAAGATCCAGGACACAATTCACATGACATAATACAAAATGAATTTGTTTCTTCAAAGAGGAAACGCGGATAGCCTGTCCAAGGAGTTTGTATCTTCTCCCCATGTTTGTGTGGGTTTCCTTGGGGTCCGGTTTCTTCCCACACTCTAAAGACATACTGATAGGGAATCTAGATTGTGAGCTCCAATGGGGACAGTCATGATAATATCTGTAAAGTGCTGTGGAATATGATGGAGCTATAAAAGAAAGTAAAATAAATAAGTAATAAGGATGTTTGTCAAAAAGGAGATGAATAATTCTGAGACTGCAATAGTCATTAAAAATCATCTTTTTTGATGAATTTGGAGAGACCACTTGTTATATTAGTTGTGTTGAGCTATGTAAATAGTGTTTGTTTCATTTGTTTGTTTCCCACAAACAGCAGAAAGTTTGTACATTTTTACTAATAAACCTAATATGCAGTGGTGATTAAATCATTTTGATTGCAACTGTGTACATACTTCCAAAATACAGTACTTTGTAGAAATGCAGGAAAATAGTGGTCGTTTATTTGTTATGTTTTTTCCTCCCACAGATTCCTGGCCCCCATTGTGTCTCATTCTTGGCCCCCATTGTGTCTCATTCTTCCACCCATTGTGTATCCATCCTGGTCCCCAGGCCCGATATGATGTCCCATCCTGGTCCCCAGGCCCCATATGATATCCCATCCTGGTTCCCAGGGCCCATATGATGTCCCATCCTGGCCCTCGGGCCCCATATGATGTCCCATCCTGGCCCTCGGGCCCCATATGATGTCCCATCCTGGCCCCCAGGCCCTATATGATGTCCCATCCTGGTCCCCAGTTCCCATATGAAGTCCCATCCTGGCCCCATGTGATGTCCCATCCTGGCCCCCAGGCCCCATATGATGTCCCAAACTGGCCAATATGCCCCATATGATGTACCATCCTGGTCCCATCAAAAAATAAAAAAATGCTTTTCCATACCACGGACCCGTTGCGTCCTCTTCCTTATCCATTTGAGGCGTTGCCACGCTGCCGCATGGCTGTGACTTAATTCGCCGGCAATGTGCGCACCGATGTCAGCTGCTAGCCTCCAGGTGGTTGGCAGCTGGTAACTGTTGCTGTCAGGGTCAGCTATAGGTTTTCGTGGGCCCCAGGTGAAAGTCTCAATGGGCCCCTTTAACACATACCACGATTAATGATGCACAGATAAGAAATAAAGGTATAGTACAATGCCAAAGATTTAACTTACTACTTACATCAGGAGTGATATCTATTGTAAATTCTACAATGACTCAGAAACTGGCGAATCCTTGCAGCGCACACTATGTGCACTACATTTTAGACCGAACAGTATAGTCTTCTGTACAGAATTGTGGGCACTACATAGTCTTCTGTACAGAATTGTGGGCACCACATAATCTTCTGTACAGAATTGTGGGCACCACATAGTCTTTCGCACAGAATTGTGGCCACCACATAGTCCCCCGCACCGAATTATGGCCACCACATAGTCCCCCGCACCCAATTGTGGCCACCACATAGTCCCCCTCACCAAATTGTGGCCACCACATAGTCCCCCTCACCAAATTGTGGCCACCACATAGTCCCCTGCATCGAATTGTGGCCACCACATAGTCCTCCATATAGAACCTCCGTACAGAATTGTGGGCACCACATAGTCCCCCGTACAGAATTGCGGGCACCACATAGTCCCCCGTACAGAATTGCGGGCACCACATAGTCCCCCGTACAGAATTGCGGGCACCACATAGTCCCCCATACAGAATTGTGTGCACCACATAGTCCCCTGTACTGAATTGTGCGCACCACATAGTCTCCCGAACAGAATTGTGGGCACCACATAGTCCTCCGGACAGAATTGTGGGCACCACATAGTCCTCCGGACAGAATTGTGGGCACCACATAGATAGTCCTCCGGACAGAATTGTGGGCACCACACAGTCCTCCGGACAGAATTGTGGGCACCACATAGTCCTCCGTTCTGAATTGTGGGCACCACATAGTCCTCCGTACAGAATTGTGGGCAACACATTGTCCTCTGGACAGAATTGTGGGCACCACATTGTCCTCCGGACAGAATTGTGGGCACCACATTGTCCTCCGGACAGAATTGTGGGCACCACATTGTCCACCGGACAGAATTGTGGGCACCACATAGTCCTCCGGACAGAATTGTGGGCTCTACATAGTCCTCTGGACAGAATTGTGGGCTCTACATAGTCCTCTGGACAGAATTGTGGGCTCCACATAGTCCCCCGCACCCAATTGTGGCCACCACATAGTCCCCCTCACCAAATTGTGGCCACCACATAGTCCCCCTCACCAAATTGTGGCCACCACATAGTCCCCTGCATCGAATTGTGGCCACCACATAGTCCTCCATATAGAACCTCCGTACAGAATTGTGGGCACCACATAGTCCCCCGTACAGAATTGCGGGCACCACATAGTCCCCCGTACAGAATTGCGGGGACCACATAGTCCCCCGTACAGAATTGCGGGCACCACATAGTCCCCCATACAGAATTGTGTGCACCACATAGTCCCCTGTACTGAATTGTGCGCACCACATAGTCTCCCGAACAGAATTGTGGGCACCACATAGTCCTCCGGACAGAATTGTGGGCACCACATAGTCCTCCGGACAGAATTGTGGGCACCACATAGTCCTCCGGACAGAATTGTGGGCACCACACAGTCCTCCGGACAGAATTGTGCGCACCACATAGTCCTCCGTTCTGAATTGTGGGCACCACATAGTCCTCCGTACAGAATTGTGGGCAACACATTGTCCTCCGGACAGAATTGTGGGCACCACATTGTCCTCCGGACAGAATTGTGGGCACCACATTGTCCTCCGGACAGAATTGTGGGCACCACATTGTCCACCGGACAGAATTGTGGGCACCACATAGTCCTCTGGACAGAATTGTGGGCTCTACATAGTCCTCTGGACAGAATTGTGGGCACCACATAGTCCTCCGTACAATATTACGGGCCCCATATATTGTGCCATACATTATTACGGTTCCATACAGTATTACGGGCTCCATATAGTGCTCCATACAGTATATAATGGCCCCATATATTTCTGCATACAGTATAATTGCCCCATATATTGCTCTGACGCGCCCCCTGGACCAGTGTTGTTTGGGGGATACCCGGATCCGGATCAGATGGGGGTTGTAGTCTCCGAGTGGCGGTGACCCGGTCCGTGCCCAGGGTGTCAAGCTCAGTGTGTGGCAGTCCTACAGATGTTACTGAATGTTCTTTAGTGTCGACTACGCCACCCGTTGAATTGCGGTCAATACGGCCGCCGCTGCAGCAGGGTCCACTGAGGCTGGTGATGTGTGTGCAGCTTAGGTAGTATAACCCCCAACGGGAGGGGTATAGCCTCAGGGGGTCAGGTGTAGAGGATGGTGGTTGTGGAGGTGCAGGGAGGATGGTAATGAGACTCGGAGTCGGGCTGTGCAGTTCAGGGTCTTTACTTACTGCTGTTGTTCTGGTCACTCCGGCCTTGAGTGACCGCCCGAGCCGTGCTGCGTCCACCAGGTCCTGGACTCGGCCAACTCCCAAGTAATTCTGGAGCGTGATCCTGAGCTCCCTTTCTGACGTTCCTTCTCTCTCTGGCCTTCCCCACCAGGGATCCACCTAAGTCCGGCTCCCTCGGGCCTCTTGTTGGTAAACCCTTGTCTCTGGGTTCCCTGACCCTATTCCTGGTCTGCCTTCCGGGTGGATTTAGTGGGTGGTCGTGGCAGATCCTGCCCACGACCTCCGGTCTCTGGCTGAGGATTAGTGCCCTCCACCAGCTTGGGATCCGGTACCCTTGTGCCAACTCTTCACCCGCTGATCTAATCCTGGGTTCTTGGAGTTCTCTCTTCTCCCCCTCTGGGTCCTTCTTTCTCCTCTCTCTCTCTGGGCCTTGGAGCTGCTCTTCTCCTCTGCTCTCTTCCTCTGACTGACTGACCAAACCTCTACAAAGACCCTGATCTAAGATGGTTCCCCCCTTATATACTCCCTCTATGTGTGAGCTCAGGTGACCAGCACCCAATGAGCTCCTAGCACTACCCAGACTGCTCCCCCTATCTGCCCCTACACTACTGGGATGTTCCACCCCCCTCCCACTCCAGCCAGGGACAGACACTGTCGTACCTGCACATTTCTCTAGTGGGAGTACCATTGGTCTGTCCCCCGGAAATGGGATGTGTGTAGTGCATGCAGCCTACTGAGCTCAGTTCCACACTCCATCCTTACCCGGGAGTGGAATACCACACCTCTGGCTTGAGGTGTAATACCCCTGTAGCAGCCGAATCCTCAGGGTGCTACAGCTCCATACAGTATATAATGGGCCCCATATATTGCTCCATACAGAATAATGGCCCTATATATTGCTGGCCCCATGTATTGCTCCATACAGTATATAATGGCCACATATATTGTTCCATACAGTATAATGTCCCCATATAATGCTCCATACAGTATAATGCCCTATATGTTGCTCTATACAGTATAAAATGACCCCATATATTGCTCCATACAGTATACAATGACCCCATATATTGCTCCATACAGTATACAATGACCCCATATATTGCCCCATACAGTATACAATTGCCCATACAGTATAATGGGCCCCATGTCGTGCTCCATACATAAAAAAAATAAAATATTTACCACTCCTCGTTGCCCGCTGGCCGCTGCTCCAGTCTCCTCAGTGTCTTCTGGCTCTCTGTACTGCTCAGCACAGAGGGTGCGCTGTAGTGACGTCATTGCACCCTCTGCCCTGAGACGTCAGCGTCAGAAGACTCTGAAAAGAATAGACCAGAGCAGCGGTTAACGGGAAGATTTGAGCATTTCCGAGGACGCACGTTCAGTTACTGAGCGAATGACCATATCCCCTCCCCTGGGCCCCCCTCCTCACTGGGGCTCCATACACTAGTAAGGGCAGTAATGCCCTGATGGCGGCCCTGGAATCGGATGATGGACCGGTCTTCTAGTCAGATGCTGCTCCATTCGCAGTCATTATACAGTTGTGTTTAAAAGTTTACATAGCCCTTCAGAATTTTTACTTTCTTGGCCTTGTTTCAGAGAATATGAATGATAACAAAAAATCTTTTTCTCTACTCATAGTTATTGGTTGGGGGAAGCCATTTATTGTCAAACTACTATGATTTTTCTTTTTAAATTTTAATGACAACCAAAAACATCCAAATGACCCTGATCAATAGTTCACATACCCCACTTCTTAATAACGTGTATTGCCCCTCTAACATCAATGACAGCTTGAAGTCTTTTGTGGTAGTTGTTGATGAGGTTCTTTATTTTCTCAGATGGTAAAAAGCCTCCAGTTCCTGTAAATTCCTGGGCTGTCTAGCATGAACTGCACGCTTGAGATCTCCCCAGAGTGGCTCAATGATATTTACGTCAGGAGACTGGGATGGCCACACCAGAACCTTCACTTTGTTCTGCTGTAGCCAATGACAGATCGACTTGGCCTTGTGTTTTGGATCTTTGTCATGTTGGAACACCGCTAGTTTTTAGACAGTCCTGAATTTCAGCTGATGTTATTTGTGGGTTTTTCTTTGCATCCCGAACAATTTTCCTGGCCGAAATCTTTGTTGGTCTACCTGACCGTGGTTTGGTTTTCACAGAGCCCCTTATTTTCCATTTGTTAATCACAGTCTGAACGCTGCTGACTGACATTATCAGACTGACATTATCAATTCCATGGATATTTTTTTGTATACTTTTCCTGTGTTATACAGTTCAACTACCTTTTCCCATAGATCCGTTGACAATTCTTTTGCTTTCCCCATGACTCACAATTCAGAAATGTCAGTAGCTGGATGAAAAATGCAAGAGTCTGTCTGGATCCCAGAAAATCACTTAGCTTTTATGCACAAACACTGATTACAAGCAAACAGGTCACAGGTGAGGATGTTACCTTTAGTAGCTATTCAAACCTATTTGTGTCAAATTCTGTGCATGTTATCAGGCCAAAATCACCAGGGTATGTAAACTTTTGATCGGGGTCATTTGGATGTTTTTGGTTGTCATTAAGATTTAAAAAGAGAAAACACAGTATTTTGACAATAAATGGCTTCACCCAACCAATAACCATGAGTGGAGAAAAAGGTTTTTTGTTATCATTCATATTCTCTGAAACAAGGCCAAGAAAGGAAAAATTCTGCCGTGATATGTAAACTTTTGAGCACAACTGTATATCTAACAAGAGAGGACTCTATGTAAAAGAGAAATCACTGTGATTAACAAAAATAACGAGAATACGCTATGTAAGGGGCGGTATGTAACAAGACATACTACGTCCCCACCATGGTGCATGACGTCATTGCCATGTGCCCCCAGTTACCGGCACGCAGATGTCAGCTGCCGACTCCTGATTGGCTGCCCGCGTGTATTGCAGTGAAGAGCTCTGGTGGGTCCCCTGCGGCACATTACATTACATTTCAGCTGCATGTGCATCCAGGCCCCTCCACCTCTGGGCCCCCGGCTGCACCGGCGATATTTCCACCACTGGTGCAGTGAGTATCTGGGATCCCTAACATCACAGCTGAGCCTAGAGCACATGCAATGCCGTCCCTGGTACGCCATACTATGTATATTACTTACCGTACATCAGCAACTGGGTGAGCAATGTTTACTTACAACACAAGTGTTCTCACATTATCGTTGGTGCAATTAAGGTATTTTTTTGTATTATATGCACACTACTTGTGATCTGGCACAGAATAAAAATACATTTTTGTTATTTCATTATGACATATGAGGAGATTACACACATGTGCACTATGCTTTCCTGATGTATATTAATCACTGATTATGGCGTGTAACCTATATATACCTTGTTTCTGCACTGTGAATGCTGATGGCTCACAGCTGAAAGAGATTAAACGTCGCACATACATGGTTGAGAAAAAAACATTTTTTTTACCATCATGTCTGGGGTGCTGACATTTTTTGCTGTATATCACTATAAATATGTATCTAAATCAATCTCTAATCATATGGTTACTATTTTTTTTATATGTAAAGCAATAACTGCACACCTGTCCTCATATATGAAATGTATATCTACAGACTCGAGCCAACCGATCACAGGATCTATTGTAGTCGGACCAAGGTCCTGCAAACTTCTTCAGCTGGTATTGGGACACAAGCATCCTGGATGTATGTGGCATTTACAAGGACACACTATTTCTTGACAGACCCAATAACTTTGAATGACCCTGATCTGATAACCATGGAGTCGTATGGATCTTTTTATTTGGCTCTACATTACACTGTATTATATACTGATGCTGGATACACAGTGACTTTGGCCATGGCACAGGTTGTGTAGCACAAAATCATTGTAACTGCTGCTACATTACATAGGAGTAGAAAAAAGTGAATAGGGTCCAATACATTACGTTCCCTAGGTACCGTGACAAGCAATTGAAAAAAAACGTAACTTTGCACATTACAGCAGGGGTCACAATGTTCAGGCCTGGTGTCAGAACTCAGCACCCGGGCAAGTACCGGGGCCCTGAGCAGGTGGGGGGGCCCACTCGCTGTCGGGCATGCCGGCTCGCTATGGGACCCACTCCCCTGCTTGCTCAGGGCCCCGGCACAATAATTACCTCTCCCCATGCCTCAGCAGCAGGTCCTGCATCTTTCGCGGCTGCTGCACTGTGACGTCTCAGGTCAGAGGGCGCGATGACGTCTTTCCACCGCACCCTCTCTTGAGCAGTCACAGCACAGAGCGGGAAGACGGCAACATGGCTGAAGAGTCCAGAGCAGCGGCAGCAGGTGAGGAGAAGTGAGGTGAGTATTTGATTTTTTTTTAATGTATGGAGGCATGGGGCATTATATGGGGGGGATGTGACATCCTGCATGGGGCTCTATATGGGGGGGTGTCATCCTGCATGGGTCACTATATGGGGGGGTGTCATCCTGCATGAGGCATTATTTTGGGGGGGTGACATCCTTCATGGGGCATTATATGGGGGGGGTGACATCCTGCATGGGGCATTATATGGGGGAACAACTTGCATGGGGCATTATGTGGGGGACACAGCCTGCATGGGGCATTATGTGGGGGACACAGCCTGCATGGGGCATTATGTGGGGGTACAGCCTGCATGGGGTATAATGTGGGGGCATAGCCTGCATTGAGCATTATATGGGGGCCAGTATCCTGTATGGAGCATTATATGGGAGCCAGTATCCTGTATGGAGCGTTATATGGGGGCCAGTATCCTGTATGGAGCGTTATATGAGGGCCAGTATACTGTATGGAGCGTTATATGGGGGCCAGTATCCTGTATGGTGCGTTATATGGGGGCCAGTATCCTGTATGGAGCATTTTATGGGGGCCAGTATTCTGCTTGGAGCGTTATATGGGGACCAATATTCCGCATGGAGCATTTTATGAGGTCCATTATTCTGCACGGAGCATTTTATGGGGTCCATTATTCTCTATGGAGCATTATATGGGGTCTATTATTCTGTATGGAGCAATATATGGGGTCCATAATACTGTATAGAGGACTATGTGGTGCCCATAATACTGTATGGAGGACTACACTATCCAGTCTGCACTGTGCGCTGCAAGGATTCGCCGATTTCTGTGCTATTTTAGAATTTACAATAGACATCGCTCATGTTATGTAAGAAGTGAAATCTTTGGCATTGTACTATATATATATATATTTCTCTGCGTTTTCTGTGAATCATGAATCGTGGTATGTATTAAAGGGGCCCACTGAGACTCTTTCGCCCAGGGCCCACAAAAACCTGGAACCGGCCCTGACAATGTGATCCTACTCACTAGTATCATCCAGCCTCATATAAGCAGAGGGTAGTGCTGGATACTTGGGCCAGGCAGTTCTAGCTCTGCCTGTGAGTTTAGAAAAGCAAAGGGAGTTGCCTAGTCTGGAGAGCAGCATGTAAACAAACTGGGTGCAGGCAATGAATTAAAATTCAGGACAAACAAAAGTTAGAAACCAAAAATTTTTATAGGGATATTATAAATTACAATAGAGCACAGATAATCTTAAAAATTGGATTTTAGGGTCGGGCAACCTCTTTAAATTGATGCCAGATGGAATTTTGCTGTTTTTTGTTGCCAGATGGTATTAGCTGGTTGTTGCTGTTGCCAGATGGTATTAGCTGGTTGTTGTTGTTGCCAGATGGTATTAGCTGGTTGTTGTTGTTGCCAGATGGTATTAGCTTTTTGTTGTTGTTGCCAGATGGTATTAGCTGGTTGTTGTTGTTGCCAGATGGTATTAGCTGGTTGTTGTTGTTGCCAGATAGTATTAGCTGGTTGTTGTTGTTGCCAGATGGTATTAGCTGGATGTTGTTTTTGTTGCCAGATGGTATTAGCTAGTTGTTGTTGCCAGATGGTATTAGCTGGTTGTTGTTGCCAGATGGTATTAGCTGGATGTTGTTCTTGTTGCCAGATGGTATTAGTTGGTTGTTGTTGCCAGTTGGAATTAACTGATTGTTGTTGTTGCCAGATGGTATTGGCTGGTGGTGGTGCTTGTTGGAGGATGTTATTAGCTGGTGGTGGTACTTGTTGCCGGATGGTATTGGCTGGTGATGGTGCTTGCTGCCGGATGGTATTGGCTGGTGGTGGTGTTTGTTGCCGGATGGTATTGGCTGGTGGTGGTGCTTGCTGCCGGATGGTATTGGATGGTGGTGGTACTTGTTGCCGCATGTTATTGGCTGGTGGTGGTGCTTGTTGCCGGATGGTATTGGCTGGTGGTGGTGTTGCTTGCCGCCGGATGGTATTGGCTAGTGATGGTGGTGGTTGCCAGATGCTATTGGCTGGTAGTTGTTGTTGCTAGATGGAGGTTTCTTTGCTATATATAGTGGAAATATAACAAATAATGTTAAAGCACATTTCATTCACAAGATATTGATGAGCTATTCGCAGGACCTATCCCCAAAGATCAGCTATTCTAAGACCGGATATGCATTGTCTGGTGATAATCGCTATACTTTGACTGGGACTATCACGTTGGAACTCTATTCAGTATGTTTATCTTAAGCCGGAGCTTATAATAGCTGATCAGTGGGGGTGCTGGATGTTGGACCACCCACTAATCTGATATTGATGATCTATACTAAGCATAGGTAATCAATATCTTGTGACATGACAAAACAACCCCTTTACGTAACAGATTAGCAATTCTTAACATCTTACCATCCTGGTTAATAATGAATAAAGTTACTGCATAATTTGCTTTAACTACAGGATGTAATTTAATGCCGAGACCATTCCTATACGCAATGGCTTAATGTTGCACGATTTTGCAGAAAAAAATAAGGAAATTGTAAGGTTAGTCTGTATATTTACTGTAATTATACAGATTTGGAGCTTTGTGTAAAACACTGTCATTGGGGAATAAGGTTTTAAATTCCCAAACACAAACAAAGAACAGAAGACATAGAAATCGGATTCCGAGTCCATATTGACTACCATGAATTATACCAGCTTGTAATAAGTTAGTAAAAATTTAGAATACTGAAAATTTAAATCTTAAAGCTAGAGGCAGCATATTACAGAAACACGAGTGTTAAGAAAAATATCCTCCATTTCCAGATCCCATGATATTGAGTTCACTCGCTTACTCAACAAATATGTCCTGAAGACTCATGAAATATGAGGGGATCTCCTGATGTTCTGGGACAGTAGCACCATTCAAGTGAATAAAACTGCCATCAATTAACTCTTTACCGACATCCACTATAAATGTATCGTGCAAGTCGGTAGCGGGTGTAGGGGTGAGGCCGCCCCATACCCGACAGATAATGGCTGTGACACACAGTCAAAACCTACCTCTAACAGCCGAGACTGTCACCCTATTAAATGCCGCTGTTACACTCTGACAACGGCATTAATAGCGTGTTGGCATGGTGGTGCGTCATTATATGCGCCAATCAGCGCCTCTGTAACGTGATCGCAGGATGCCAATGAAGACCTCCATGCTCTGAGGTGTGGCTTCAAAAGAGAGTGTGGTTTTTACTATATGCAGTAATACTGTGGTATTACTGTGTATAGTGCAAGTGATCAGACTATCGCATGTTCAAGTCCCGTAAGTGGACTAACAAATACAGTAAAAAGTTTTTAAAAATATGAAATAAAAATAAAAAAGCATAAAAGTTTGAATCCATGCCTTTATCCCCCATTTAAAAATAAAGATAATAAAAAATAAACATCTATGGTATCGCTATATCCATAAGTGTCCAATCTATCAAAGCATAAAAATAATTAACCTGTTTGGTAAACACCTTAAACAGAAAAATACTCAAAATGACAAAATTGTGGTTTTTGTTTGCCGCAACACTGTAAGAAAGTTGTAAGAAGTGATGAAAATGTCATATCTATCAAAAAATGGTATCAATAAAAACGTTGTCTCACCCCCCAAAACAATAAGTCCTCACACAGCTCTATAGTCCGAAAAATGAAAACATTATTTGTTTTGGGAAATGGCGACACAACCCCCCCCAATTATTTTTCAAATATCTGATTTTGTTTTCACCACTAAAATAATGAAAAAACTACAAGTTTGGAATCGCCATAATCATACTGATGAGGAGAATCATATTGGCAGGTCATTTTTTTACCACACAATGTTTGCCGTAAAAACAATTCCAAAAAACAATGTTAGAATTAGTTTTTTTGCAATTTCTCTGTACTTGTTTTTTTTTCCCATTTTCCAGTACACTTTGTGGTAAAATAAATGGTCTCATTCAAAATTACAACTCATCCCGCAAAAAACAAGTCCTCACAAGAATATGTGGACAGGAAAAAAGAAAGTTATGACTCTTTAAAGAAGAGGGAGGGAAATAGAAAAATGGAAATTGTCCATGTCTGCAAGGGGTTAAACAAAACTATATATTGTAGGGATAGGACATGAACGCTATAGTCCGCGAGAAGCCTTTTAACTCTAGTAATTACATCCCTGACCTGTGCTCGGGCAGGAGGTATAACATATTTTTTAGACTATAGAACGCAAATTACTGTATTATAAAACACACCCCAGGTTTAGAGAACAGAAAATATTTACTAATAATTAACACATCCTTTTTGGTGTAAAGAAGTGGAGGGGTCAATATCACTAACTTTAATGCACAAGGGTAGGATATTTAAGTGATGATCAGATCAGCTGTAATGTGTCTGGAAAGGTGCGGGCTCATCGCCATAGCCCGTACCAAAGCGGGAGACATGCCATGCACTGTACATATACGGCGCATGCCGTGAAAGGGTTAAGCATAATTTTGTTCTTGCTAAAAAAATACATCTAGTCCAGAAAATACAGTATATATGCTATATGAATTATAAAACAAATCACATAGAATGTGACTTCAGAAGTGCATATTAGTTTGTAAAACAAAACAATAAGTCTTGTCAGTGTAATTGTACTTGACTTGTAGAATAATGTTATCATGTAATATATACTGAACAGTGAATGCTGTGACTATAAATCCCAATAAGCAATGGTGAAATTACTGTTGATTTAATTTCATTCCCTAAAAAACTTACAAGTTTTTCAAAACTTTTTATGTATTTTATAAAAACTACTGACTGATTTGGAAACTGCTGCGCTTTTGCAAACTGCAGCATGTCACTTCTTTCAGCGTTTTTTCACCCATAGGAAACAATGGGTAAGTGCTGCATTTATTGTGCAAACACCTAAGGAAGTTACATCATGGTTTTTTTGGGCCACTAAGCTCTATCAACATGCAGAAGAGACAAGAAAAACGCAGCAATAAAAATGCAGAAAAAAAATCAGGAAAACCTGCTTTTTGTAAGTATCTTCTTTACTGCCAAGAGAGCAGGTATTGCCTGTGGAAAAACAAAAACGCAACGTGTGCACATAGCCTAAACTAAAAATTGGTTGCATCACGAAGACTATGTGCACATAACATTTTTTTGAAGGTTTCTTTTTAAGAAAATCCTCTCCAAAATTCACCTCAAAAATTATTTCAGAAACTCTTGGAAAGCAATTCCAGTTCATTTCTATGGGAAATCCACTCTTTTTATATCAGGAGGATTTTTTTAGTTTTTTTTTTCTCTGAAGAGGTTTAGAAAAACAAATTGCATGTCATTTCTTTGAAGATGATCCAAAAGGAAACTTCTCCAAACATGGCAGTGTCCAATCAGAAGGCAGCAAAGAACGCATCAGGGAAAAAACTCCTCCAAAACCTCTTAAAAATCCGGCATATAAGATGCGTGATCAATAAATGGCCGCTATCTGTGCAGATATATACAGTAGAAAGGAATCATCTCTATCCTTATGTCATCTAGAAGGTTTGCTCAGTAATCTCTGCTCTTACATGATCAGGGTGGTGGTCTTCCCCTTTTCATCATTTTCGGTGGTTTTGCTTCTACAATACATAAAACATATATAATCTCATGTAAATGTGCAGGTAACAGTGCGGATTAGGATCAATATTCACAGTGAAAATATACCAATAAAATCATACTTTATTAGATATTCATTAAAAAGAGCAATACTTAAAACCAACACAGTGCAGGGCCGGGTAGTGATCCCTTATGGAAAACTACAAGTGTAACATCTAACGATGTGGGGTCCCAAACTGACCCTAATACATATCCTACCTAACCGTAGAGGTTGGCACCCTAGAAAACCCAGATGGCGTCACTGCTCAAAGACTGGCCCGAATTATCCCAATGGACCCAAACAATCTTTTGCATAGGGGAACAGGTCACAGTTGTTAAGTCAAATTACAGAAGGGGCATATCAGGACACAGGTAGAAATCCAAACAGTAGAGAGCAAGTTCTCATATATGGCATTAAAAGTGATTGTAGCCTAAAAGACAAAGCCCCAATCAGCGCTAAACATATTGTAACCAAATCACTCAACGCGTTTCCCAACTGGACAGCCCCATAAGCAAACAGAAGACCGCTTAGAATTTGTATAATTGGACCAAAATGGAGAAAATGGTATAAAATAATAATAGAGCCATTTCTCACATGATAAATCCTGCACTACCGCACTGAAGTTAGCGACTACCCATGTGACCGCTGCAGCTAATCACTGTCCTTGTGGGATTTCTCTTGTTCAGCCAATTTTTTATATATTGGAAAACCACATAAATGTGACTGGTATGGGTTATGGAAGGGATGAGAATAAACGATGTTGGCAATCACGCCATGGAGTGGCTACAGATGTTTGACCCCCATAACGCTGACCCTAAGTAATAGTAATAAGCAGAATTAACTTCAGCCTATTGGTTTAACCCTCCACAACAGTGAATGGTCTCTCATGTAGACCCTCGGGGAATGGAACCAAAATGATCGATATAGAAGAGTTTATATTCCATATGAATGATATATTCTAGTCATTATTACTCACTTTAGAAGTGTTTTTTACAAAGCAGGCCCTTTATTAGCAATTCCTGAGAAACCAGGTATGCTATTATTAAGCTGAGCCACTAGTCAGCCAGGTGGATCGCCTGTGGTGTAAAACAACTACTAGTGAGTGATAGAAAGCCCTGGACCCCCGAGTATGAGCAATAAATAGCTGGGTCACTACAAGCACTGTACTCCACCACTGGGTCAAGCGGAAACACTACCTTATATATCACGCTGGTCATATAGTATTATATTTCCAAAAATAACAAACATACTGGATGGTTTCAATGGATGAACTCTCAATACTATTTTCGGGAATAGATGGCCCGAAAAGTCTTTCTGTGATTTTGTGGATCCTTCTGTTGTAAAAGAAAAGTCGTGATAAATATTTCCCAGCAGCGAATGTATGACAGCGACCTCAGAGCCACAATAATGTGACATAGGTGACATATCGGAGAGATCGCACCACTCAGTGGCGCCCCCTGCAGTCACACTACACCCCATCTAATGACAGCTTCCTCTCCCTACAGCTTCTTTCATCAGCTCAGGATGATGGACGGTTAAGTAATGTGTTTTATTACTGGACCCTTTAGTTTTTGATACAGTCTAAGACCTGAATTTATCAAAACAATTTAACCAGAATTCTGGGATAAATTGTAAAATTTTAGTACAACTTGGAGTTGCGCAAATATTTAGCAGCTTTTGGCGTTTTGATATAATTTTCTCCCAAAATGTTGCATGCCACTCGTCAGATGCCCGATTGATGAAGAGGCAGACACCTCATCATGGGTCAGGAGCGTCTGACGCCACCACGTCCCCCATCAAGACCACAACGAAAATCACCGGTCTTTATGTATCCGCTTTCTTAATATAACTCCGATCCAGTTACTGTTTCTTAAAGTTAGAATTAGTCACGGAGCTGAGTAATGCGCCCACTGGGTGTACTTGGTGCGTAAGTTCAAAATCTACAATAAAAAAGTGACATTTTGGGTTTTCTTTTCAACTTTAATGTTACGAAGTAAAGAAGGGATGAGAATGATTTTAGGGAATTACTTTCTATTTCATCTGCACTCGTGTTTACATGTGAGGTCCATTTATAGGTTGAAATGAGATCTAGGTCCATCAAGTTCAACCTTTCTCCGCCAATTATACGTTTTTTCACTAAATTATCTACAACCCACAATGTTATGTGTTCTGAGGAAATCATACCGCCCTTTCTTGAAAGCTGTTATAGTGTCAGCCATTACTACCTCTTGTGGTCGGCATTCCACAGTCTTACTGCTCTGACTGTAAAGAACCCTTTCCTGTTTAAGTGCCGGAATCGCCTTTCTTCCACCTGTAATGAGTGCCCCTGGTCCTTAGTATGGTCTTTGGAAGGAATAAGTCATGTTCCATTCCTTTGCATCGAGCACACTTATATTTATAAATGAGATCCCCTCTGATGTGTCTTTTTTCTAATCTAAACAAACCCAACTTTTTCAACCTCTCCTCATATGAAAGGCCTTCCATCCCTTGTAATAATTTAGTTGCCCGCCTTTGATCGGACTCTTACTTCTGAATATCCTTTTTAAAACATGGAGCCCAAAACTGGATCCTTTATTCCAGATGTGGCCTCACAAGTGATTTATAGAGGGGTAACAGTACGTAACGATCACAGGATTTTGTATACTTTTTATACACCCTAAAATCTTGCTTGCTTTTGCGGCTGCTGCTTGACATTGAGTTCTGCTGCTCAGCTTACTTGTAACCAGAATACCCAAGTCCTTCTCCTGCTCTGTAGTCCCGAGAATACTCCCATTTAATGTATATGCAGCAATAGGATTACTCCGTCCTAGGTGCATTACTCTACATTTATCTACATTAAACCTCATCTGCCAAGTGTTTGCCCATTCAGTCATCTTATCCAGATCATTTAGCAGGTCCATTGCTCTTATAAGATCACATTCCTACATCATACCTCCCAACTTTGAAAGACCGAAAAGAAGGTCATGTGTAGTGAGGGTACTTAGTCGTCTATCATAGTAGAATACCCCTGTATATGCCCCACTCCCACAGTATAAAACTTCTACAGTATGACACCCCCACGATGTCCCTCCATACAGTATGATAGCCCTGTGATGCATTCCCACCCATAGGATAATACCCCCTACACACACACACTACAATGCACTTACACATGATGCTCCAAAAAGTTGCAGCCCCACACAGTATGTTGCCCCTCGCACTATGATGCCTCCACAGTATAATGCCCCAAGGGGCTCCTTCACACTCAGAACAATGCCTCAAAATGCCCTCCCCAGTGTCCTCCCCACGACACTCAGAATAGTGCAATGGCTAAAAAAACTCACAATGCCTTGTCCCCATGATAAGTGTGAATCCACACGCTTGCTCTATTCTATGATGTACTAGATGGTGGCCCGATTCTAACGCATCGGGTATTCTAGAATATGTATGTGTCCGACCGGGCGCGACTAATGAGCGAAGCAGTGTTTAAATGGGTTGTGCACTACTTTAAATTAACCCCCCAATGTATCCCCCTGGGGCCCCTAATGAATTTTGGAGGACCGGGGAGCGAGGCCACCGGTCGGGGTACTACTGCTGCGAGCAGCCGGGAGATGACCGGCTAGCACAGGGTGAGCGTGTGAGGGAGATGACCGGCTAGCACAGGGTGAGCGTGTGAGGGTGAGCGTGGGAGTGTGGGAGCGGGTGAGCGTAGGAGGGTGAGAATGTAAGGGTGTGAGGGTGAGCGTGGGAGCGTGTGAGGGTGAGCGTGGGAGCGTGTGAGGGTGAGCGTGGGAGCGTGAGAATGTTAGCGTGTGAGGGTGAGAATGTGAGCGTCTGAGGGTGAGCGTCTGAGGGTGAGCGTCTGAGGGTGAGCGTCTGAGGGTGAGCGTCTGAGGGTGAGCGTCTGAGGGTGAGCGGGTGAGGGTGAGTGTCTGAGGGTGAGCATCAAAGCGTGAGCGCCGAGCGTGAGCGTCCGAGCGTGAGCGTGCGTGTCTGAGCGTGAGTGTCTGAGCGTGAGTGTCTGAGCGTGAGTGTCTGAGCGTGAGCGTCTGAGCGTGAGAGTCAGAGCCAGAGCGTGAGCGTCTGAGCGTGAGCGTCTGAGCAAGAGTGTCTGAGCAAGAGCGTCTGAGCGTGCATGTCAGAGCGTGACCGTGAGCGTCAGAGCGTGAGCGTCCGAGCGTGAGCCTGAGCATCCGAGCATGAGCTTCAGAGTGTGAGCGTCAGAGCGTGAGCGTCAGAGCGTGAGCGTTCGAGTGTGAGCATCAGAGCGTGAGCATCCGAGCGTGAGCGTCAGAGCGTCAGCGTCCGAGCGTGAGCGTCAGAGCATGAGCGTGAGCGTCCGAGCGTGAGCGTCAGAGCATGAGCGTGAGTGTCAGAGCGCGAGCGTGAGCGTCAGAACGTGAGCGTCAGAGCGTGAGCGTGAGAATCAGAGCGTGAGCGTCAGAGCGTGAGCGTCAGAACGTGAGCGTGAGAATCAGAGCGTGAGCATCAGAGCGTGAGCGTCAGAGCGTGAGCGTGAGAATCAGAGCGTGAGCGTCAGAGCGTGAGCGTCTGAGCGTCAGAGCATGAGCGTGAGCATCAGAGCGTGAGCGTCAGAACGTGAGCATCAGAGCGTGAGCGTGAGAATCAGAGCGTGAGAGCGTGAGCGTGAGCGTCTGAGCGTGAGCGTCTGAGCCTGAGCGTGAGCGCCAGAGCGTGAGCGTGAGAATCAGAGCGTGAGCGTCAGAGCGTAAGCGTTTGAGCGTCAGAGCGTCAGAGCATGAGCGTGAGCGTCAGAGCGTGAGCATCAGAACGTGAGCGTCAGAGCGTGAGCGTCAGAGCGTGAGCGTGAGAGCGTGAGCGTGAGAGCGTGAGCATCAAAGCGTGAGCGTGAGCGTCAGAGCGTGAGCGTCAGAACGTGAGCGTCAGAACGTGAGCGTGAGAATCAGAGCGTGAGCGTCAGAGCGTGAGTGTCAGAGCGTCAGAGCATGAGCGTGAGCTTCAGAGCGTGAGCGTCAGAACGTGAGCGTCAGAACGTGAGCGTCAGAGCATGAGCGTGAGTGTCAGAGCGTGAGCGTCAGAACGTGAGCGTCAGAGCGTGAGCGTGAGAATCAGAGCGTGAGCGTCAGAGCGTGAGCGTCTGAGCGTGAGCATCAGAGCCTGAGCCTGAGCGTGAGCGTCTGAGCGTCAGAGCATCTGAGTGTGAGCGTCCCAGCGTGAGCGTCAGAAGGTGAGCGTGAGCATCCGAGCGTGAGTGTCAGAACGTGAGAGTGAGCGTCAGAGCGTGAGTGTGGGAGCATGAGAATGTGAGCGTGTGAGGGTGAGCGTGTGAGGGTGAGCATGTGAGGGTGAGCATGTGAGGGTGAGCGTCCGAGGGTGAGCGTCTGAGGGTGAGCGTCCGAGGGTGAGCGTCCGAGGGTGAGCGTCAAAGCGTGAGCGTCCGAGCGTGAGCGTCTGAGCGTGAGCGTCTGAGCAAGAGCGTCAGAGCGTGAGCGTCTGAGCATGAGCGTGAGCGTGAGCGTCAGAACGTGAGCGTCAGAGCGTGAGCGTGAGAATCAGAGCGTGAGCGTCAGAGCGTCAGAGCATGAGCGTGAGCGCCAGAGCGTGAGCGTCAGAGCGTGAGCGTCAGAACGTGAGCGTCAGAACGTGAGCGTCAGAACGTGAGTGTGAGAATCAGAGCGTGAGCGTCAGAGCCTGAGCCTGAGCGTCAGAGCGTCTGAGCGTGAGCGTCCGAGCGTGAGCGTCAGAAGGTGAGCGTGAGCGTCCGAGCGTGAGTGTCAGAAGGTGAGCGTGAGCGTCCGAGCGTGAGCGTCCGAGCGTGAGCGTCAGAGCATGAGCGTGAGCGTGGGAGCATGAGAATGTGAGCGTGTGAGGGTGAGCGTGTGAGGGTGAGTGTGTGAGGGTGAGCGTCTGAGGGTGAGCGTCTGAGGGTGAGCGTCCGAGGGTGAGCGTCAAAGCGTGAGCGTCAAAGCGTGAGCGTCTGAGCAAGAGCGTCAGAGCGTGAGTGTCAGCGCGTGACCATGAGCGTCAGAGCGTGAGCGTCGGAGCGTGAGCCTGAGCGTCCGAGCATGAGCGTCAGAGTGTGAGCGTCCGAGTGTGAGCGTCCGAGTGTGAGCGTCCGAGTGTGAGCGTCCGAGTGTGAGCGTCAGAGCGTGAGCATCAGAGCGTGAGCGTCTGAGCGTGAGCGTCTGAGCGTGAGCGTCAGAGCATGAGCGTGAGCATCCGAGCGTGAGCATCAGAGCGTGAGCGTCTGAGCGTGAGCGTCAGAGCGTGAGCGTCAGAGCGTGAGCGTCCGAGCGTGAGCGTCAGAGCATGAGCGTGAGCATCCGAGCGTGAGCGTCCGAGCGTGAGCGTCCGAGCGTGAGCGTCAGAGCGTGAGCGTCAGAACGCGAGCGTCAGAGCGTGAGCATCAGAGCGTGAGCATCAGAGCGTGAGCGTCAGAGCATGAGCGTGAGCGTCAGAACGTGAGCGTCAGAGCGTGAGCGTCAGAGCGTGAGCCTGAGCGTCCGAGCATGAGCGTCAGAGTGTGAGCGTCAGAGCCTGAGCGTGAGCGTCCGAGCGTGAGCGTCCGAACGTGAGCATCCGAGCGTGAGCCTCCGAGTGTGAGCGTGAGCGTCCGAGGGTGAGCATCAAAGCGTGAGCGTCCGAGCGTGAGCGTCAGAGCGTGAGCTTCAGAGCGTGAGCGTCCGAGCGTGAGCGTCAGAGCGTCAGAGCCTGAGCGTCAGAGCCTGAGCATCCGAGCGTGAGCTTGAGCGTCAGAGCTTGAGCGTCAGAGCGTGAGCGTCTGAGCGTGAGCGTCAGAGCGTGAGCGTCAGAGCGTGAGCGTGAGAGTCAGAGCCTGACCGTCACAGCCTGAGTGTGAGCGTCAGAGCGTGAGCGTCCGAGCGTGAGCGTCAGAGAGTGAGCGTCAGAGAGTGAGCATGAGCGTCAGAGCATGAGCATCAGAGCGTGAGCGTCTGAGCGTGAGCGTCAGAAAGTGAGCATGAGCGTCAGAGCGTGAGCGTCAGAGCGTGCGCGTGAGCATCTGAGCGTGAGCGTCTGAGGGTGAGGGTGAGCATCTGAGGGTGAGCGTCCAAGCGTGAGCGTCCGAGCGTGAGCGTCAGAAAGTGAGCATGAGCGTCAGAGCGTGAGCGTCAGAGCGTGCGCGTGAGCATCTGAGCGTGAGCGTCTGAGGGTGAGGGTGAGCATCTGAGGGTGAGCGTCCAAGCGTGAGCGTCCGAGCGTGAGCGTCAGAGCGTGAGCGTCAGAGCCTGAGCGTGAGCGTCATAGTGGCAGCGTCAGAGCGTGAGCGTTCGAGCGTGAGCGTCAGAGCGTGAGCGTGAGCGTCTGAGCCTGAGCGTCAGAGCCTGAGCATCAGAGCCTGAGCGTCCGAGCGTGAGCGTCCGAGCGTGAGCGTCAGAGCGTGAGCGTCAGAGCGTGAGCGTCTGAGCGTGAGCATCAGAGAGTGAGCATGAGCGTCAGAGCATGAGCGTCAGAGCATGAGCGTCAGAGCGTGCGCGTGAGCATCTGAGTGTGAGCGTCTGAGCGTGAGCGTCTGAGGGTGAGCGTCCGAGCGTGAACGTCCGAGCGTGAGCGTCAGAGCCTGAGCGTCAGAGCCTGAGCGTCAGAGCCTGAGCGTGAGCGTCAGAGCCTGAGCGTCACAGCCTGAGTGTGAGCGTCAGAGCGTGAGCGTCCGAGCGTGAGCGTCAGAGAGTGAGCATGAGCGTCAGAGCGTGAGCATCAGAGCGTGAGCGTCTGACCGTGAGCGTCAGAGAGTGAGCATGAGCGTCAGAGCGTGAGCGTCAGAGCGTGCGAGTGAGCATCTGAGTGTGAGCGTCTGAGCGTGAGCGTCTGAGGGTGAGCGTCCAAGCGTGAGCGTCCGAGCGTGAGCGTCAGAGAGTGAGCGTCAGAGAGTGAGCATGAGCGTCAGAGCATGAGCATCAGAGCGTGAGCGTCTGAGCGTGAGCGTCAGAGAGTGAGCATGAGCGTCAGAGCGTGAGCGTCAGAGAGTGCGCGTGAGCATCTAAGCGTGAGCGTCTGAGGGTGAGGGTGAGCATCTGAGGGTGAGCGTCCAAGCGTGAGCGTCCGAGCGTGAGCGTCAGAGCGTGAGCGTCAGAGCCTGAGCGTGAGCGTCATAGTGGCAGCGTCAGAGCGTGAGCGTTCGAGCGTGAGCGTCAGAGCGTGAGCGTGAGCGTCCGAGCGTGAGCGTCAGAGCCTGAGCGTCAGAGCCTGAGCGTCAGAGAGTGAGCATGAGCGTCAGAGCATGAGCGTCAGAGCGTGCGCGTGAGCATCTGAGTGTGAGCGTCTGAGCGTGAGCGTCTGAGGGTGAGCATCTGAGGGTGAGCGTCCGAGCGTGAGCGTCCGAGCGTGAGCGTCAGAGCGTGAGCATCAGAGCCTGAGCGTCAGAGCCTGAGCATCCGAGCGTGAGCTTGAGCGTCAGAGCTTGAGCGTCAGAGCGTGAGCGTCTGAGCGTGAGCGTCCGAGCGTGAGCGTGAGAGTCAGAGCCTGACCGTCACAGCCTGAGTGTGAGCGTCAGAGCGTGAGCGTCCGAGCGTGAGCGTCAGAGAGTGAGCGTCAGAGAGTGAGCATGAGCGTCAGAGCATGAGCATCAGAGCGTGAGCGTCTGAGCGTGAGCGTCAGAAAGTGAGCATGAGCGTCAGAGCGTGAGCGTCAGAGCGTGCGCGTGAGCATCTGAGCGTGAGCGTCTGAGGGTGAGGGTGAGCATCTGAGGGTGAGCGTCCAAGCGTGAGCGTCCGAGCGTGAGCGTCAGAAAGTGAGCATGAGCGTCAGAGCGTGAGCGTCAGAGCGTGCGCGTGAGCATCTGAGCGTGAGCGTCTGAGGGTGAGGGTGAGCATCTGAGGGTGAGCGTCCAAGCGTGAGCGTCCGAGCGTGAGCGTCAGAGCGTGAGCGTCAGAGCCTGAGCGTGAGCGTCATAGTGGCAGCGTCAGAGCGTGAGCGTTCGAGCGTGAGCGTCAGAGCGTGAGCGTGAGCGTCTGAGCCTGAGCGTCAGAGCGTGAGCATCAGAGCCTGAGCGTCCGAGCGTGAGCGTCAGAGCGTGAGCGTCAGAGCGTAAGCGTCTGAGCGTGAGCGTCAGAGAGTGAGCATGAGCGTCAGAGCATGAGCGTCAGAGCGTGCGCGTGAGCATCTGAGTGTGAGCGTCTGAGCGTGAGCGTCTGAGGGTGAGCGTCCGAGCGTGAGCGTCCGAGCGTGAGCGTCCGAGCGTGAGCGTCAGAGCGTGAGCGTCAGAGCCTGAGCGTCAGAGCCTGAGCATCCGAGCGTGAGCTTGAGCGTCAGAGCGTGAGCGTCAGAGCGTGAGCGTCTGAGCGTGAGCGTCTGAGCGTGAGCGTCAGAGCGTGAGCGTCTGAGCGTGAGCGTCCGAGCGTGAGCGTGAGAGTCAGAGCCTGACCGTCACAGCCTGAGTGTGAGCGTCAGAGCGTGAGCGTCCGAGCGTGAGCGTCAGAGAGTGAGTGTCAGAGAGTGAGCATGAGCGTCAGAGCATGAGCATCAGAGCGTGAGCGTCTGAGCGTGAGCGTCAGAAAGTGAGCATGAGCGTCAGAGCGTGAGCGTCAGAGCGTGCGCGTGAGCATCTGAGCGTGAGCGTCTGAGGGTGAGGGTGAGCATCTGAGGGTGAGCGTCCAAGCGTGAGCGTCCGAGCGTGAGCGTCAGAAAGTGAGCATGAGCGTCAGAGCGTGAGCGTCAGAGCGTGCGCGTGAGCATCTGAGCGTGAGCGTCTGAGGGTGAGGGTGAGCATCTGAGGGTGAGCGTCCAAGCGTGAGCGTCCGAGCGTGAGCGTCAGAGCGTGAGCGTCAGAGCCTGAGCGTGAGCGTCATAGTGGCAGCGTCAGAGCGTGAGCGTTCGAGCGTGAGCGTCAGAGCGTGAGCGTGAGCGTCTGAGCCTGAGCGTCAGAGCCTGAGCATCAGAGCCTGAGCGTCCGAGCGTGAGCGTCAGAGCGTGAGCGTCAGAGCGTGAGCGTCTGAGCGTGAGCGTCAGAGAGTGAGCATGAGCGTCAGAGCATGAGCGTCAGAGCGTGCGCGTGAGCATCTGAGTGTGAGCATCTGAGCGTGAGCGTCTGAGGGTGAGCGTCCGAGCGTGAGCGTCAGAGCCTGAGCGTCAGAGCCTGAGCGTCAGAGCCTGAGCGTGAGCGTCAGAGCCTGAGTGTGAGCGTCAGAGCGTGAGCGTCCGAGCGTGAGCGTCAGAGAGTGAGCATGAGCGTCAGAGCGTGAGCATCAGAGCGTGAGCGTCTGAGCGTGAGCGTCAGAGAGTGAGCATGAGCGTCAGAGCGTGAGCGTCAGAGCGTGCGAGTGAGCATCTGAGTGTGAGCGTCTGAGCGTGAGCGTCTGAGGGTGAGCGTCCAAGCGTGAGCGTCCGAGCGTGAGCGTCAGAGAGTGAGCGTCAGAGAGTGAGCATGAGCGTCAGAGCATGAGCATCAGAGCGTGAGCGTCTGAGCGTGAGCGTCAGAGAGTGAGCATGAGCGTCAGAGCGTGAGCGTCAGAGAGTGCGCGTGAGCATCTAAGTGTGAGCGTCTGAGGGTGAGGGTGAGCATCTGAGGGTGAGCGTCCAAGCGTGAGCGTCCGAGCGTGAGCGTCAGAGCGTGAGCGTCAGAGCCTGAGCGTGAGCGTCATAGTGGCAGCGTCAGAGCGTGAGCGTTCGAGCGTGAGCGTCAGAGCGTGAGCGTGAGCGTCCGAGCGTGAGCGTCAGAGCCTGAGCGTCAGAGCCTGAGCGTCAGAGAGTGAGCATGAGCGTCAGAGCATGAGCGTCAGAGCGTGCGCGTGAGCATCTGAGTGTGAGCGTCTGAGCGTGAGCGTCTGAGGGTGAGCATCTGAGGGTGAGCGTCCGAGCGTGAGCGTCAGAGCGTGAGCGTCAGAGCCTGAGGGTGAGCGTCAGAGCCTGAGCGTCACAGCCTGAGTGTGAGCATCAGAGCGTGAGCGTCCGAGCATGAGCGTCAGAGAGTGAGCATGAGCGTCAGAGCGTGAGCATCAGAGCGTGAGCGTCTGAGCGTGAGCGTCAGAGAGTGAGCATGAGCGTCAGAGCGTGAGCATCTGAGTGTGAGTGTCTGAGCGTGAGCGTCTGAGCGTGAGCGTCTGAGGGTGAGCGTCTGAGGGTGAGCGTCCAAGCGTGAGCGTCCGAGCGTGAGCGTCAGAGCGTTAGCGTTATAGTGTCAGCGTCAGAGCGTGAGCGTCTGAGCGTGAGCGTCAGAGCTTGAGCGTCAGAGCTTGAGCGTCAGAGCGTGAGCGTCAGAGCGTGAGCGTGAGCGTCAGAGCCTGAGCGTCAGAGCCTGAGCGTCCGAGCGTAAGCGTCCGAGCGTGAGCGTCCGAGGATGAGCATCAAAGCGTGAGCGTCCGAGCGTGATCGTCAGAGCGTGAGCGTCAGAGCCTGAGCGTCAGAGCCTGAGCGTCAGAGCCTGAGCGTCCGAGCGTGAGCGTCCGAGCGTGAGCTTCAGAGCGTGAGCTTCAGAGCGTGAGTGTGAGCATCAGAGCTTGAGCGTCAGAGCGTGAGCGTCTGAGCGTGAGCGTCAGAGCGTGAGCATCTGAGCGTCAGAGCCTGAGCGTCAGAGCGTGAGCGTCAGAGCGTGAGCTTCAGAGCGTGAGCGTGAGCGTCAGAGCTTGAGGGTGAGCGTCAGAGCGTGAGCGTCTGAGCGTGAGCGTCAGAGCTTGAGCGTGAGCGTCAGAGCGTGAGCGTCAGAGCGTGAGTGTCAGAGCGTCAGAGCGTTAGCATCTGAGCGTGAGCGTCTGAGCGTGAGCGTCTGAGGGTGAGCATCTGAGGGTGAGCGTCAGAGCGTGAGCGTCAGAGCGTGAGCATCAGAGCCTGAGCGTGAGCGTCATAGTGTCAGCGTCAGAGCATGAGCGTCCGAGCGTGAGCGTCAGAGCGTGAGTGTGAGCGTCAGAGCATGAGCGTCCGAGCGTGAGCGTCAGAGCGTGAGTGTGAGAATCAGAGCGTGAGCGTGAGAGTCAGAGCGTGAGCGTCCGAGCGTGAGCGTCAGAGCATGAGCATGAGCGTCCGATCATGAGCGTCCGAGCGTGAGCGTCAGAGCATGAGCGTCAGAGCATGAGCGTGAGCGTCAGAGCGTGAGCGTGAGCGTCAGAGCGTGAGCGTCAGAGCGTGAGCGTGAGCGTCAGAGAGTGAGTGTCAGCGTCCGAGCGTGAGCGTCCGAGCGTGAACCTCCGAGCGTGAGCCTCCGAGCGTGAGCGTGAGCGTCCGAGCGTGAGCGTCAGAGCGTCAGAGTGAGCGTCAGAGCGTGAGCGTCAGAGCGTGAGCATGAGCGTCTGAGCGTGAGAGTCTGAGCGTGAGAGTCTGAGCGTGAGCGTCTGATCGTGAGCGTCTGAGGGTGAGCGTCTGAGGGTGAGCGTGTGAGGGTGAGCCGCTAACGGCCGCCATCTTGTTCTGAAATCCCGCGTCGCTAATTGGCCGCGGCCTGACCAATCAGCCACGTGGGATTTCCTGGACAGACAGACAGACAGACAGACAGACGGGATAAGACAATTATATATATTACATGAGGCTGGACGCTACACGCATGATCTAGTGACATCACTATGTCTTCTGCACCAGACCTTAGAAGGCGTGGAGAACATAGGCCGTGTGGTGGTGCAGGGAGCTGACAGCTTTCTGCTCCACTATTCTATTCAACCATATCTATGAGGATACAGATAAGAAATGTGCCGACTTCCTGGGACATCTTCCCAAATCCGGCATCCTAGACAGGAGGTATGCTATAGAAAGCATACATACTTATATATGTAACTCATGTCTTTCTAATGGAGCCATATACAAATGCTGAGCCATGGTCTATTTCTCCTGTTACCATTTTAAACAGTCAAATAAATAAAATGTATCTAATTTGTGTCCTATACATCTCCTAAACTGAGAAATGACTATATAGTATGTACAGACAGGGTTATATGATTTCTACCTGAATAAAAGCACTTACAGAGATTTCTCTATCTCATCCAGCTCTTTCTTTTCCCTTTCTAATCTCTCGAGTAACACTTGTTTGATTTCTTTCCTGTTGTACATGGAACATAATTATCATCTCATATGTAAGTATAGAAATATCAGCAATTTGAAGAGCATTAGTGAACAAATTCTGCCCCTTGACCTTCATCCAAAATACTTTGCCAACATTTTCCGTCCACATCACACAAATTATACAATTTTGTCTATGTGGAGCTACCACTAGAGGGCGCTCACTGTATATGGACAGAAGAAACCTAGAAGGCAGGAGGCATAAATAGACCTCATGGTTATTATATACTTCTGATATACGTCTATCTCAGACTTATTTAATGCTTTAATGACTGGGAAATTTTCCATTTTGGAACCTTCAGTTTTTACTCCCCTTCTTCCAAGATCCATATCCTTTTATTTTTTAGCTTACTGTCATTTCAGGACTTGAATTAGCAGATCGAATTCTAGTTTTGATGGACAACAATCACTTTACCATATAATGTACTGAAAAACAGAAAAAAAAAGTCCAAAAGTGGTAAAATGGTGAAAAAAAGACAATTCATTATGA
Organism: Phyllobates terribilis; assembly: GCF_046119375.1. NCBI lineage: Eukaryota > Metazoa > Chordata > Amphibia > Anura > Dendrobatidae > Phyllobates > Phyllobates terribilis. The sequence goes on from NW_027362797.1 coordinate 1,499,863, forward strand.
CATGTATTATTTGGTAAAAATGGCCAGCAGTATTATTCTTTAGGTCAGAGTATGGTGATACCAAACTTATAAAGATTTTTTTTAGAATTTAGAGGTAAAAAATCATTTAAAACTTTGTAAACAAAAATAATTGGTTTGTGACACCATTTTCTGAGCCTTGTAACTGTAGACCTGAGCTTCCATTTTTATGGAGACCATTTTAGTGCTCATACGACATTTCAATTTATTTTTGGTGCATTTTTTGTGGGTGGTACAACATCCAAAGTTATATTCTTTAGTTTTGACGACTTTTTGGTGTTTTATGTGTGGTTAAAATTAGAGATGAGCGGTGTTCGACTCTAACTGTTCGCGAATCTCAAATCCGAGCTGTTTTGGGCGGTGTTCGAGCCGTTCAGCGAACACGAACGATTTGAAAAAAATCCGGCTGTTCGAGGTTATGTTCGATAACTGTTCGTGCACCAAAATCATAACTGGATTTTTTCACAGTAATGCTGATAATCAATGTTAATACGCAGTTTGAGTGTACAGCAGGGCGGGGGGAGGGGCAGGGGATGGATATCTGCATAAATAATGAAGATCTCCATTTTTTTTTCTCTTTCCCGCATTTACAGTGGGGAGGTGCAATCTGTCAGTCTATCAGCAGCGCACACACGGAGCGAAGTGCTTTTTTTCACATAAGCATGGGCATGTGTCATTGGCTGTGTATGTCACATGTCCTTGCCCTATAAGACCCAGCCATTTTCCCCGTCGCCACCATTTTCTCACTGCTGCAGCTGCGTGTTAGACGGCACCGCTGTTGCTGTGTGCACTATACTTTCAGTATTAATTTCAAGCCAATTTTCTCAGAAATATACAGATAGCTTTGGAGTAGAGAATAGTCGTGATTGCAGTCCTTTTGAGGACTAGGTTACAGCATTTCCTACGACTTTTTGCCAGACAGGTCTGTGCCAGTGCTGTGCAAGTGTTTTTCACAGCATTTGGCTAAATCTAGCTAAGCAAATCCTTTTTGGCCTCTTGCAGTGTGTGTTAGTCAGTGGAGTAGCGTATCTGTGTTGCAAGCTACACCACCTGTGTATAGAATACAATTTTTTTTACTGCACCTAGCCAAGTAAAACCTTTTGGGCATAGCATCATTCTATTAGGCCATCTATACTAAGCTCCACCAGCTTGCAAATTACTAATAATTTTTATCTGCATCTAGCTCGGAAAATAATTTTGGGCTTGTAGCAGTGTGTGGGACTTATTCTATTAGTCCATCTATACTAAGCTCCACCAGCTTGCAAATTGCAAATAATTTTTATCTGCATCTAGCTCGGAAAATAATTTTGGGCATAGTGGCAGTGTGTGGTACTCATTGTATTAGGCCATCTATACCAAGCTCCACCAGTTTTGAAATTAATAATAATTTTTAGCTGCATCTTGCCTGGAAAATAATTTTGGGCATAGTAGTAGTGTGTGGTACTCATTGTATTAAGCCATCTATACCAAGCTCCACCAGCTTTGAAATTAATAATAATTTTTAGCTGCATCTTGCCTGTAAAATAATTTTGGGCATATTAGCAGTGTGTGGTACTCATTCTATTAGGCCATCTATACTAAGCTCCACCAGCTTTCAAATTACTAATAATTTTTAGCTGCATCTTGCCTCGAAAATAATTTTGGGCATAGTAGCAGTGCGTGGTACTCATTGTATTAGGCCATCTATACCAAGCTCCACCAGCTTTGAAATTAGTAATAATTTTTAGCTGCATCTTGCCTGTAAAATAATTTTGAACATATTAGCAGTGTGTGGTACTCATTCTATTATGCCATCTATACTAAGCTCCACCAGCTTTCAAATTACTAATAATTTTTAGCTGCATCTTGCCTGGAAAATAATTTTGGGCATAGTAGCAGTGTGTGGTACTCATTGTATTAGGCCATCTATACCAAGCTCCACCAGTTTTCAAATTAATAATTTTTAGCTGCATCTTGCCTGGAAAATAATTTTGGGCATAGTAGTAGTGTGTGGTACTCATTCTATTAGGCCATCTATACTAAGCTCCACCAGCTTTGAAATTAATAATAATTTTTAGCTGCTTCTAGCCCGGAAAATAATTTTTCTTCCCAATAGTGGTAGCAATAGAAATATGGGGCGCGTGCCTGGCTAACAAAAATATACGCTTCATAACTAAAAACACCAGCCTAACGCACTGCATTAATAAGATGGCATCATCGTCTCCCCCAGTGCTAGGCCTACTACGCCAGCTAGCATTCCTGTGCCTAAAACACAATGTATGGGTCCGAGCTAGCCACGATGCTGAGTGGTCTAAAGATGCTGCTAACGCTTTATCACAATTCAATTGGCAGATTTTCACAGAGCTCCTCCCCAACGCCCACCCATCGGGCAACAGTTGCCCACCCTCCCTATGGGATCTAGTGGCGAATAGTTGATGCCATTAATCAGAGCGTCAGTTGCCCCGTCTACGTGGCATGCATACGGTAAGGCATGGGAAGAGTGGACACGACTAGTAGCAGGCAGGCGGGTTGACCAATGTGAACAAGCCAGATTACAAGTCACCATAGAATTTCTCCACCAGCTAATGATGATGGGCATATCAGGGGCGTCAGCGCAGCGGTGTCTGACAGGAGTAGCATTTCACTTCCAACTACTGAATTGGGGAGATGTGACAAAGAGATTCATCATCAGACAATCCATAAAAGGGTGGAAAAGGGGTCAGCCAAGTCAGGAGTGTAGACGTCCCGTCCCGTGTCACTAAAACTGATTTCTCACATCATATCCCTAACACCATTAACATGACACTCACAATTTGAAGCAACACTACTGTCTACTGCATTTGCGATCACCTTCTTTGGGGCGCTATGCATAAGCGAATTAGTCCCTCAATCCAAACTTACCACCAGTGGAGGCTTATTACACCAGGACGTAGTCATAGCCAATAATGCAATACGTCTACGCATACGCCAATCGAAAATGGTTCCAGCGGGCAGGGGCACTTGGGTACTTCTGCAACCCACAAACGGTACACTGAGTCGGGTAACAATAGTAAAAACATATATAACCATCAGATCACAAAGTAATTTCTTCCTATCACACATTGATGGAATGCCATTAACAAGATACCAGTTCCAAGCTATATTTAATAAATGCATAACATTGGCAGGGAACCACCCCAAAGATTATGGGACACTCTCATTCCGCATAGGTGCAGCCACGGAAGCAGCAAGAGCAGGACTGTCAGAAACGGAAGTTCAGAGGATAGGGAGATGGCGATCCACGTGTTTGGCGAGATACATAAGACCGGACTTGTTATCCTAACGTGGTTTGTTTCTTTTACAGGTGACACTAAGCCAACAGTGTGGGTGATAGGCCACTCGTATATATATTGGGCAGAAAAAAGGGCGAAAGTCCGCCCAGGGGGGAGGAAATTAGAGTTTCATAACACATATTTCAACTGGAGAGGTATTGGAGAGTTACACTTGTTGGCCAACTTGCCGGTGTGGAGACCCAGGGCATGCTGTAACAAGCTGAATTATTTTAGAAATAAAATGCCTTTCTAATGGAATGAGTATAAAGAGTTAATAAAGCTGTGACCGATCCTCACCCATCCAGTTGTAAGAGTTACATTATTGTATTGTCAAGGAAAGGGGGGCGGTAGGGCGGCTGAGCGTCTGGGTTTGGTTGGGGGTCCCCACAGTCTGCCTAGGCTAGATGCATTTAAAAATTCTTATTAGATACACAGGCGGTGCAGCTTGCTTCGCAGCTGGGCTACTACGCCCAAAGTATTGCCTAGGCTAGATGCAGTTAAAAATTCTACGCTGACTAGCAGTCACTGAAGCTTTGGAGCAGACCTCTGAGTAAACAGCTCTTCAGACTCAACCATCTGTGTTACCCCAAGCCATAGTGTATGTAGTTTCTTACAGTTAAAAGGGGGGGCGACCCAACCCACCTGGAATTGACGATGCCAACGTCACGTAAAACACAGCAAGTGGACTCCAAAAAGAGTCTCAATTTTTTCCAAAAATTGTGGCACAGACACCACTTAAGTGGCATCAATTGCCCCAGAGTTGCTTAAAACGGTTGGTGAGATGATTTTACCAAAACCTCAAGCTTTTAGTCTCCCCAGGATGACACAGGGGTAGAAAAGTCCTTGCGGATCCATGATTTGTTCATCTTTATGAACGTGAGTCTGTCTACATTCTCAGTGGACAGCCGCGTGCGCTTATCTGTCAGCACACCACCAGCAGCGCTGAACACACGTTCAGAGAGAACGCTGGCTGCAGGGCATGACAAGATCTCCAAGGCGTGAGTGGCGAGCTCCGGCCATTTTTCCAGATTGGAATCCCAAAATGAGCAAGGGTCCAGTGACACAGTCATGGCTTCGATGTTCACTCCTCTCTAGGCGTTGACTATGTGTCCGACTTCTTGTCTCCTGTAGCCTTGCAAAGGATGGTCTAAAAAAGTGGTGAAACGATTCCACAAAATTGCTGTTACCAGCAGATACTGTGTTACTGTTACGGTTTGAGTGATGAAAACTCGACAGTCCCACGGTTTGCAAGTTAGAACTGTGAGATTCACTACGTGCACCACTGGTGTTTTGTGGAAAAGCACATGTAAGATTCTGCAACAGCCTCTGCTGATACTCCTGCAAGCGTGAATCCCTTTCTATGGCAGGAATTATTTCGGTAAATTTACTTTTGTACCAGGGATCTATGAGTGTGGCAACCCAGTAGCCGGGATTACTTCGAATTCTGACAATCCAAGGGTCATGTTGCAGGTAGTGCAGCAAGAAGGCACTCATGTGTCTTGCGCATCCAGGAGGACCAAGTCCTTGTTGTGTTGGTAGCGAGGTAAGAATCATGCTTCCTTCCTCTGCCCTTTCCCCGCAACCTCACACAACAGAAGTGTGATCAAGGTCTCCCTCATCTGATGAGTCTTACATGCCCATCGCCAGTTCGTCCTCCACTTCTTCCTTGGCTGCTGCACCTTCCTCAACAGTTTGGCTGCTACCATGCGCCCTGGTTAATCCCTCTCCCCCACCCTCCCATGCCTGCCGCCTTGGTGCTGCCGACCGTCTGGACCTTGGAGATGTTATCCCTTCCGCATACGACTCCTCCTCTACTTCCTCCACCTCCTC